>NC_137174.1:14227700-15640200 GCF_951804945.1 Podarcis cretensis
AAATGGACACAAACCAAAGACTGAGAAAAGGAGGTAGCTTTTATCAAAATATCTAAAAACCTAGCCAAATATGTTAAGGGAACGGCAGCTTCTTGGGGTTTATACTAAAGGGCTTAGATCAGGTATCAAGAAATAACATGATACCAATTTATATAAGATTGTATACATTGAATTTTTGTATGGTTTTTTTGTCCCTTATACACCTCTTTGTTCTTTTGCCCACCCTCACTCCCCCCTTTTCTTCTCTGTATCACTTTCTTTATAACTGAAATCCTTCCGATAAAATATTAACATTAGATTGGAGGGAAAAGGTATCGAGAAATGTTTCCTAACACCGAGAGAGACTGAATATATTGTTCAAGCGGGCAGCAGAATTCCTTTCCATGAGCCCTTGCTTCCTTTTCCACATTTCAAGAGGCAGAGAGAAGGAGGAGAAGGAGAAGGAGAAGAAGAGTTTGGATTTGATATCCCGCTTTATCACTACCCTTGGTAGTGTCAAAGCGGCTAACAGTCTCCTTTCCCTTCCTCCCCCACAACAAACACTCTGTGAGGTGAGTGAGGCTGAGAGACTGGCCCAAGGTCTGGCCCAAGGTCACCCAGCAGCTGCATGTGGAGGAGTGGAGACGCAAACCCGGTTCCCCAGATTACGAGTCTATCGCTCTTAACCACTACACCACACTGGCTGTGGCTTCTCCCTAGCACCACCCTCCCGACTCTTGCCTCCAACAGAAGGCTTGCAGAAAGCGGGCAACTGTCCCCCGAATTGTGGAGTTTCTGAGGAAGCCTGCTTGCTCCCGCCTCCTCCCACCCACCAGACAGCACCTGCCCCAAAGGCCCTGCTCCGTCCGCAGCAGACTCACGTGTCTCCGTTCTCATCCTGAGAAGCAGCCAGGTGTCTCTGCACAGCCAGCAGCATCCGTGGGTCGGCCGTGACTGCGTAGTCGAGAAGAGCCCGGGAGCTGCGCCGAGCCAGCATCAGCATCCACGAGCTGCACTCCTGAGCTAGGGGGACAGGGAAAAGGCACTGTGTGATTGCAACCCTCTGCCGGCAGCCAAACTGGACATCTTGCACTCGGTCACTGTGCATGAATCCCCCTGGACACATCACCGCCCTTGCCAAGCTTTGCCCTACTAGGGCAGGGGGTTGGGGGGGCCCATAGGGTCCAGATGCGACCCTCCAGGTCTCTCCTATTGGGACCCACACCTTCCTGCTCCACCCCCCTTTTGCTGCTTTTGCCTGGGTGGAACGTGCTCTTGGCATCCAATAAAGTGTCTTACTTGTCCGGACAGAGAATGTGTGTGCAGAAAACCGCCTTTCGCAAGGCTGCAATGCAACCTACTGATACAAACGGTGGGAGTCTCTCTGCCCACTTTTTCCTCTGGCCATCGTGTGCTCACTACCCCTCGAAATGGATGCTCATGGAGGAACACACCCCACCCTGGCTGAAAATAGTTCTCCCCATCCCTGCAACAGGGGAAGGTCACAGGTCCGTGGAAGAGCACATGGCTTTTACAAGCAGACATTCCCAGATTAATTAAGTGTGGAACTAAAAAGTCGGTGGCGCTTGAAGAGTGCCCCCCGCGGCTATGTGCACATGCCAGAGTCCTACAGCTTGTAGCACCATCGGTTTGGCTCCTGGGGGAGCGGGGAAGGAAGGAGAAGAGATGGGCCGCTGTGGCTATGGCTGTCAGAACCGGGGGATGAAAAGCCAGCTGGCTCGGTCCCAGCTGGAGTATCTCCCCTCTCTCAGCCTTGCCGCTGTGGAGATCCATCAGCACACTCTTCTGCTGGGTCTGCAGCAGCCACTCGTAGTAGCCCGGGCGCAACTTCTTCAAGGTCTTGTTCCGTGCACTGCTCTGGTTCGCCATAAGCAGCTTAGTCATGCTGGCCACATGACCCGGAAGCTGTATGCCGGCTCCCTCGGCTAATAAAGTGAGATGAGCGCCGCAACCCCAGAGTCGGCCACGACTGGACCTAATGATCAGGGCTCCCTTTACCTTTACCTGCATCCTTTGAGGTTAAATCTTGGACCTCTTGGAAGCTTGAAGGTTCCCAAACCTTCTCTGAGTTACTAACAACAGCTGTTTTAGCAAACTCATCAGCATACCTCTTAGCTGGTTTGCCCTTTGTGGCTCTTTCATATAGAATGTGTATATTTCATTCTATATATGGATTTAGAGAACTCTCCAGCACGTAAACTGCTTCCAAAACACCTCTTAACTCCAGACTACTTTGGACAGCACTCATCTCACAGACATACCATGCTGCAGCAGTTCTGCATAGCGCTTTTCCTCCGTGGAGATCCGGCTCCCATCTTCTAATGTTTGCTGTTCCCCCTCTTCCGGCTTGGAAGTTCCTGGCATGTGGATGCCCCTCCCTCCTTGGTAGTTGCCCATCGGGTAGGTGCCAGAGAGGTAGATGCTGCTGTTGCTGCAAGAGCTGTATCCTGCCGAGTGCCAAGGATTCCCAGCTGGGGTAGGCAGGCGTAGACACACAACAGAGAGATAGAGAGAGGTTTCTATATTAGCCCAGTTGTGCTCACAGGGTTGGGCGACGCGTGGCTAAGTTTCAGGAGCCCTCGATAAAGATTTCAGACTTCTAGCAAAAGGAACCCGTCCCTCCCCTGGCAGTCTAGTGGAAAAGAAAGGAAGAGAAGGGGAGAAGAAAGAGAGAGGGGTGGGAGAGGGGGTGGTCCCAACCACTTCTGGTTATGTCCCTGCCCGCAGTCGGCATGCAAGCCCCCTACGCACTGTTCGCAAATTGTAGCTGTTGGATACCAGAAGGGGGGCAAGCCCCAATAACTTCTGCACTGCTTCGTCACCAGCTGAGCAAAGACACGGCAGTAGCTCCCAAGCCAGTAACGCGCTGGCAAAATCACCGCTCAACCTAGGACTTTCAGATATCACATTTGAAACCGGCACTGTTCAGTTTACTGCAGGAGAGTTTGTGAGCTTGTATTCTAGTCGTCAACGGCGACTAGACTTTGCTCCCCGCTTTGCAACCCAGAAACCTTGATCTGCGGCACGTTCTCCTTTAAAAATAGAAACCAGCCCCCTGGGCATGCTCAGCTCAGTGCTTACTAATTCTGCAACATCTGACACGCCTGCCGTTTGTTCTGCAGAGCCTTGTTATCCAGACCCCCCTTCTCTGCGTTGAAGACAAGCTAGTAAATTAAAATAATGACTCCATCAGAAGGCTGCCTGCTTCAAGAGTTCGTGGTTTTGTCTTTGGAAAATCACGGGGAAAGGTGTAAAGTGAATGGTAATTAGCAGTTTCCACTTGCTGCAGGAATTGGAACTGCCTCAACAAATTGCATTGGAAGATCAGCCTTCTCTGTGTGTGTGTGTGTGTCTAATTAAGCAAACTACTCTGCGCTCTTTTAGCAATTCCACCCCATGAATTGTCCAGAATCGCTCACAGCCGTCAGCAGCAGTGGCTCACTTAAAGCCAGAGATACGTCTTATATCAAAGAATGTTGTGGAACTGAGCTACAGTAGCATCCCCTCCCCTCAACCCTTTAGTGGGATGGGGACTCGCTGTAGCTCAGTGGCTAGGGCTTCTCTTTTGCAAGCATTACACACCAAGTCCAATCACCAGCATGTCCCGGTCGGGCTGGGAGAGACTTGCCTGAATTCCTGGCAAGTTGCTGTCAGTGCAACTGCAGGCAACACTAAGCTAGATGGACAAATAGTCTTAAGGCAGCTTCTTACGGTCCTAACCTGCCTTACCATTACACCAAAGTGCCTATGCAGATTCTCTGTTTTATTTCTAAGCCAACACATAGAAGATGTTTATCACATGAAGTACAGAATGAGAGGACGTGCTACACCAGGAGAACAAGTGTAAACCAAATAATATGGCTAATCAGAAGGAAAGACGACAGGCCATCACTAAAGGGGCTAAATCAGTGTTTCCCCAACTTGGGTCTCCGGTGGGTTTTGGACTACAGTTCCCATCATCCCTAGCTAACAGGACCAGTGGTCAGGGATGATGGGAGCTGTAGTCCAAAAACAGCTGGAGACCCAAGCTGGGGAAACACTGGGCTAAATAATGGAGACTCCTTTCTTTAAAAAAGCACCAGACAGATGAAAAAAGGTGTAAAGGGAGGGGGGTCAGGAAATCACAGAAGAGCTAAAGAAATCCTTTGCCCCTGCTTACATGTCAGATGATGTTGGGGAGAGACCCACAACCAAACCCATTTATTTTTGCACCCAAGAGATCCATGCAAAGGATGCGCCTATCAACGTTTTATAAACTGACAGCTTAAAACCCAGCTTCCCGTGGTCAGGTGGCCTTTACCCCCAAGGAGCTCCAGGGGTAGTTGGCTTCCTACAAGACTGGAAGATGCTCAGGGTTCCACTGCCCAGGGCCAGAATTTTACAGGCTCTCCTGGAGTCAATACTCTGCTGCCAAAACCATTGCAACGAAAAGCCTTCCATCTCAAAACTAGGAAGCCGCCTAAAGAGCAAGGCATTCCAAACTCCCCAAGCCTCCGTCAACAAAGAGCAACGTTTACCTCCGCCAGAACCAAATCCGCCGGCTCCACCCCCAGCGCCTCCCATGGGCGAGCCGCCCCCAAAGTGCTGAGGGAACTGGGGCAAGGTCTTCTTCCTCTTCCTCTCCACTTCTTCCTTATCTGCAACCAAGGACACAAGAGGAGAGCCGTCAAAGACAAGGTCCTGCGCTGGCACTGGACAAACAGAAGTAGCAAGAAGTGTCTTGGTACAAGCTCCCTGTACCTTCCACCACCGGGTAGTAGGTAAACTGCTTGGAGTCACTCACGTCACCCCCTCGCTTGCGCTTCAGCTGAAGGAAGACGGTGACCGGGCGCTCGATCTTGGTCTTGTGGTAGGGCGGCGTGCGGAACACAATGGCGTACTGCAAGGACACAAAGTGTGGACACCTGAATAGGGCTTAAGTGGCAACCCAAGAGGCAGCTCTGACTGATTCAGAGTCAATGTATCATAATGTAAAGAACTTAACTACTGCCGTGGGTTAAAGGAGAATCAAAAGCAGAGTTGGATGTCATAAGCACACAGAGAAAAGTGAGCTCCAAAATGACAGGCTCCCTCCTATATATAGCGGTTTGATAGAGAGATACTCTTGCAGCACCTGACAGATTACCGTATTTTTTGCACCATAACACTCACTTTTTTCCTCCTAGAAAGTAAGGGGAAATGTCTGTGCGTGTTATGGAGCGAATGCCTGCGGGTGGCGAGGGGGGGGGATCTGCTGCAGTCATGAGCAGAGGATCCATGGTTCCCCTTCCTTCCCTCCTCCGTGGTTACAAAGCATGGATCCACATGGATCCTCAGGATTTTTGCATTGGGCTACTCCAAACTCACTGTCAGATCACACGTCTGTGGCCACAGCATGAACCACAAAAATCAAATATCCACTATTTCTTTTAGAATATTTTTTTTCTTGTTTTCCTCCTCTAAAAATTACGTGTGTGTTATGGTCTGGTGCGTGTTATAGAGCGAAAAATACGGGTAATTCCCATGAGGCAGAGCAGCAAAATATTAGGAATATGGGAAACTGCCTTCCACTCCGTCTTATTCAGTATCGTCTACACTGACTGGCAGCTGCTTCCAGGGTGTCTGGGAGAAGTTTCTAGCCCTACCTAGAGACACCAGGGATTGAACCCAATGCATAGAAGGCCACTGAGCTACAGCTGTTGCCCAGTTAAGTATTAACCCTTCTAAAAACCCGCCAGCCAGGAGGAGAACCATCACAATGCAGTGCCCAAAAATAGCTCAGCGGGATTTCACGAGCCTACGATATTGAACAGAGCTGAGGCGTCCAGGGAAATATACCTCTAGAAATGGATCGTCAACTAGGACAACTGCTGCAGCTTATTCTGCATCTTGGCCCCAAGTCCTAACTGATGTGTCTGAAGAAATCAGTTTCGTCCATGCATCCCCTTGCAGCTGCCAAGTCACTCACCTCGCCCAGGAATAGCAATGAAAATGGGCAAGTAGCTGCCTGGTTCATGACCTAAAGTAAGTCACACAACTATGCGGAATAGAGTTTTATCGCCCTCCGAGCCTTATTGGAAGAAAAACCCGGTTTCCCAGGGCTTGCGTTCACTGGACACGAGAGGCGAGCAAACCAGGGAAAGGAGATGGGCTTTCCAAAGATCTTGCGAAGCTCATCAGGTTTAAGAGGTGACAACAATCCAAAAGCATATGCTTCGGACCTATGTAATACTGGCAGAACCTCTCCTTTTCCCCAGGCAGATGACACCCCAAGCACACACTTACAATCCTTAAATTCCCACGCACACAAAACTCGGTGGTCTTTTACCTGTCTTTTAGCCTGGTGCCACACGGAATGCTACACAATCTTGACATCTAATTGCTCAAGCTGACAAGAGATTTGCTCTGCAAGACTGATCTTTTGAATGGGACCCAGGCTTATGTACCTGTTTATGTACATCTGTAGGGGAGAAGTCCCCAAACGCCTGCCATCCATTCTCATCGTCTTCATAAAACCGCACCTCAATATCATCTGGAGGAGGAAGAAAAACATTATTTCCCTTGTGAGACAGCACCAACCCACCCTGTCTCAGGTCCCAGGCATCTGAACTAGCACAGGGCCTCATTTAGTAAGGTCTTCTCTCTCTCCACACACAATACATTCTCAGTGCATGCAATCAATACCACTATGTGACCACAGTCCAGCCCTCTAGAGCAGTCATCCCCGAACTCAGCCCTCCAGCTGTTTTGGGACTACAACTCCCATCACCACTAGCTAACAGGACCAGTGGTCAGGGATGGGAACTGTAGTCCCAAAACAGCTGGAGGGCAGAGTTCGGGGATGACTGCTCTAGAGCATCATTTTCTCCCTTTCCCAAGCCATTTTCAGGCCACAAGTCTCCTCCGCAGCCACATGCGGTCTTCCTTCATTCCTTCTCCTTGTGATAATGAAGAGCCCTCCGAGGCCCAATTTACAAAGGGACCGTCTGCCTTGGAAAGCCATGTTTACACTTGCTTCTTCTGAAACAAGCCTGGCAGAAAGGCAGAAAGTTGTCCTGTTCCATTCTAACCAATTTATTTACTTTTCGCGATCCTATTTTCTAGGGTTGTAACTGGGCTCCCTGGGACCTTAAGATGAAAGGGCAGGTAAGAAAGTGCATAAACAAACTAACAAAATACATATATATCTGTATTTGGAAAATCCTAGCCAAGTGAAGTAGACTTGAGAACAAAAAAACATCCAATACAACCGGGTCAGAATTTGGTCTCCATCCAGATTTCTGAAGAATGTTTAACAGGAGTACAAGGAATCAAGCTCTTAAGACTCACAGGCATAATTGGACAAGGTACTTCAAACCGTTTTAAGCCTGTGGGCACATACAGATTTTTGAACGGATGTTGTGAGAGCATCCTTTTCGGGTCACT
Organism: Podarcis cretensis; assembly: GCF_951804945.1. Classification (NCBI taxonomy): domain Eukaryota; kingdom Metazoa; phylum Chordata; class Lepidosauria; order Squamata; family Lacertidae; genus Podarcis; species Podarcis cretensis. Next base: position 14,235,105 of record NC_137174.1, read on the forward strand.
TCTGTTCCTCCAGATCAACGCCCCCAGCCCAGCCCACAGAAAAGGACCATGTGCACAGGCTTTTTTCCCAATGGATCTGAGTAAAAGTGAGATCCAGCAGAATCAATCTGAGCCTTCAAAAGCATGCAGAGATGAAATAATAAGTGTGCCACTGCTCTTGGAAAATCTTCCGAGATAAACCATCCTCATAACCTCACGACCAAGGGGGCAGTGGCTTCCTGGGTGCCCAGAAAATACCTCAAGTCACCTTGTTGGCAAACTCATCTGATACTTCCTAATGTTCAAGACCTCGGATGCCACTCCCCCAAAAACATCAACAAATGAAAGATAAGGAAATAAGGGGAATAAGGGACAGCACTCACCTTTCTGGACTTTATCACACAGCAGGTAAACTTCATCCCCGCCTCGCACGGAGCCAGCTGTCTTGTCCATTCTTGAGATCTTCAGGTTGGAAGCCCCAGGGGATTCTGAAGAGCAAGGAAAAGGCAGAGCTGTGTAAATGAGATCCAGGCGGCTGGAGAGATGCATTTTTGTATGTAATCATGCGTACAAATGTAAGAAAAGGGACTCCATAAGAGAGCCACATTATTTCAAGCCAAATGTGTGCCTAGAGGTTCACAAATTTTGGCTAGCCTCGGCAGCCCATTATTTTTTTTGCGATTACCATCAATCCTCCCCTCTCAAGTACTCTAGCCATGCACCCAGAGGGTTCAGGGAAGGAATGTGTCAGTCTTTCCATTTGTGTGAAGCTATGGAGACTAAGGAGGAGGAGGGACCTCCAAAATGTGGTGCAGAGAGAGATTCAACTCTCTTCCATGTTCTGTGCAGTGCAAGGAGATTTTGGTGGAAGGCCTCACTACACGCTCAGACAGGAAGTGATTTATGGCTACTACTTGCCACCTGGTGGCCATAGTTTGTGGTGTCTCCCATACAGCCCAGTTCCCCGCGCCCCACCTGAGCATCGTAAGCTCTCCAGCACAAATGTGAAGACTTGAAATTAGTGTTCTACAAAGTCTGTAAGACCCAAAATATCAACAATCAGGTCCTGTGGAGAAGGATGACATACTCCTCTCAACAGATGTGTCAACCTTGAGGCCTAAATGCAGCTGTGGTGGTCTTCCCAATATCAGAGATCACGCTGAAGACAGGAGTTCCAGGATTAAAAAAAACCAACGTGATAAGTTGTGTGCGTTTGTTTGTTTGTGTTTGTTTGTGTGACTCTTTTACATGGTTTTGTATGTATTGTAGCATTTTACACATTATGACTTTCTGTTCTTTTTTTATTGCTAAGTTTAGTAATTATTTATTGTAATTGATAAGAGTGTTAAGCAGGGGTAGGCAACCTAAGGCCCGTGGGCCAGATGCGGCCCAATCGCCTTCTCAATCCGGCCCACGGACGGTCCAGGAATCAGCATGTTTTTACATGAGTAGAATGTGTCCTTTTATTTAAAATGCATCTCTGGGTTATTTGTTGGGCATAGGAATTTGTTCAATTTTTTTTCAAAAGAATTTATGTTTAACTACAGTTTGCTGATATTTAATTTCATTGTGCACCATTATATTCTAATGGATTACTGAGCGTTGCTTTATTTGAAGTAAGTTGTTTATTTTAACGTTATGTATGCATTATGACTTTTTTTTTTTTGTACTGGATCAGCTTGTTACAAGGTGTGTGCGTGATTTCTGTCATCTCTTCAGCTTGCAAACTGCCTTCCGTATAGTAATATAGAAAGGAGGTATACAAATAAAAAGTGAAATGAAAGCCTGTTGCTGCGAGCCAGCTGAACATAAGCAGCTGGATGAGGTCAAAGCCCCACCCAGCCCAGCAAGGTAAAAAGGTAAAGGTAAAGGACCACTGGACGGTTAAGTCCAGTCAAAGGCAACTATGGGGTTGCGGCGCTCGTCTCTCTTTCAGGCCGAGGGAGCCGGCATTTGTCCACAGACAGCTTTCCGGGTCTTGCGGCCAGCATGACTAAACCGCTTCTAGTGCAACGGGACACCATGATGGAAACCAGAGCACACAGAAACACCGTTTACCTTCCCACCACAGCAGTACCTATTTATCTACTTGCACTGGCATGCTTTCAAATGCTAGGTTGGCAGGAGCTGGGACAGAACGATGGGAGCTCACTCCGTCACGGGGATTTGAACCGCCGACCTCCCGATCAGCAAGCCCAAGAGGCTCAGTGGTTTGGACCATACTGTTGCTAACCAGATGCCTATGTTCAAAACCTGGCCAAGCAGTAGACACAGTGGCAGATACTTGCTCCATGGCTCTCCTCCAAACAAGGGTGAAACCCCAACTGAGGTCAGTCCACAGACCAAGAGAGAAGACTCACTGCTGTCGTGGATAGGGTCCGAGATAACCGGCTTCAGCGCCAGGCTGAAGTTCCCACTGCTGTCACGAAGGTAGGCACTGAATCGCAGCCGGACAATGCTGAGGTCCATTGTTTTCTTCAGCTCCTTAGCCTCTTGCTCAATCTCCTCTTCTTCAGATTCTGCCAAAGTAGATGCTGAATTATACACCTGGCAAACAAGGGCTACTATATCCACGAACCCGGGGGTCCTATACCCCACGTCTTAAGTGTACCCTTCCCCACCAAAGGCAAGAGGTCATCTCATAATGTCTCTGAAGGACAACAAGGACCCCATCCCTGCTGTATGGGCTGCCTTTGAAAATAATGCCATCTGTGATTATGGGATCTGTCCAGCCTGGGCACCAAAGGTTTTTTTTGAAAGATATGCTTGAACAGCCCCGGCTTAATGGTCCTCTTGCTTAGGGCCAGGGGATATCTGGTATTAAACATCACAATATATCACCAACTAAACATTGTGATATACTGATATATCACAATGTCAGAAATAAGGATGGAGCTATGTAGAGGCATTGGATGGCTTCATTTCCCCCCATTATTTTTGCCTAGCACACATACATATAATGCTTCGTGATATATTGCCAAGTCAAAAATTACGAAACAGGTATCACAATATGGACTTCAAACCGGTTTTGGGCTATATGTCAATATATCACCCAGCCCTACTCTTGCTATCAGAGTAACTATTAATGAGGCAGAATGCTCTCAGTGATTTGCAAACGCATGTCATGTATACAATTTCTGCTTACCATATGAACCAACAGCTGGAAGAGAAATTATTTTTGATCTACCGTATTTTTCTCTCTGTAAGACGCACATTTTCCCCTCCAAAAATTAAGGGGAAATGTGTGTGCGTCTTATGGAGCGAATGCAGGCTCATTGGCTTCAGCAACAGCAACGCGAAGCCTCCGAAGCGCAGTGGGAGCGCTCCCACCGTGCTCCGGAGGCTTCGCATTGCTTTCACTGAAGCCTGGAGAGCACACTGACCCCTCTCGCTCTCCAGGCTTCAAAGATAGCTGCCTGTTCCTTTCGCTTTCGGGTTCCTTTCGCTGAAGCCAGGAGAGTCTTGCTCTCCAGGCTTCAGTGAAAGGAACCCGAGGCTATCTGGAGAGCAAGAGGGGTCGGTGCGCACCCACCCCTCTTGCTCTCCAGGCTTCAAAGATAGCCGCCTGAAGCCTCTGGAGCGCAGCGGTAGCTCCCGCTGCGCTCCGGAGGCTTCGGGTTCCTTTCACTGAAGGGTAGGTGCCCCTTCAGCTAAGCGGGAGGAGAAATGGAAGGGGCTCTGTTTCTCCTGCCGCTTCACTGGAGGGGCGCTGCGCAGAAAGGGGGATTTTTTTCTTGTTCTCCCCCTCTAAAATAAGGTGCGTCCTATGGTCGGGTGTGTCCTATAGAGCGAAAAATATGGTACATGGCACTAAGACTCCTGCAGCAATTGCTGCGTGTTCTCTCCTACCCCGGGGGACCCCGGTGAGCTTTCCCCACACTCTACTAAAAGCCATGGCTTCTTGGAAGTGGCTCCCATGTGGCAGGATGGGGGTTGAAGTGTGTCGTTGTCGGCAAGCGGAAAGCCAATTACCTAACATTTGCATAGTGCCTCGAGTTTTTGAAGTGCTCCATATAATCCTTGCAGTAACTGCGCGGAAGAGAGGTCAGAACCACGATCTCCAAATTACAGGTTGGAGATCCAAGGTCAAGAAATTGCAACTGGCCCAAAGGCACCTGCAAAGTTTACAGCAGAGGCAAAGATCCGAACCCAGAATTTCTGGGCTCCTGCACCTTTACTGGGTTGATAACTTTGCAGGAAACTAGTTTACAAATTATATCGAAAAGACACAAAAGTCCACATTATACCGGGCATACTGAGAAAAGCGGAATTGAGTTGGTTAGAAAGTTATGTCAGTCAACCCCTCATAATAGCTTCTGATGTCTCAAACAAAACCTTGAGGGCTACAGCAAGGGCGACCCTGACTTGCTTTTGGACCATTACACCCTGGAAAAACACTTGAACAAGTTGTCCCATTTTAATCAAACCCATGTGAGTGAGTCTTCCACTGGACGCACAAAGCTCCCACTAGGGCCACTGAAGAGCCCAGCTTCTAGAAAGTCATACTTCAATGCTGGCCCCTATTTTAAGGGGCAATCTTACAGAAAGCAAAGAAGAAAGGAACATTACACAAGCTCAAATGCAATGTTTGTTCCCAGGTTTCAAGCCCAAGGGCCTGGCAATAGAAAGGGAAGCTCATGCTAAGCTCCAGCAAGCCATTCCTCTCACATGCTGTGTTCTGTTCTCAACCCTGTTCTGCTCTGCTCTTTCACCACTCTCCCTAATTTCAGTCTTCCCCTTTCCTGTACAGGTAAAGGTAAAGGGACCCCTGACCATTAGGTCCAGTCGTGACCGACTCTGGGGTTGCAGCGCTCATCTCCCTTTATTGGCCAAGGGAGCCGGCGTACAGCTTCCAGGTCATGTGGCCAGCATGACTAAGCCCCTTCTGGTGAACCAGAGCAGCGCACGGAAACGCCGTTTACCTTCCCGCTGGAGTGGTACCTATTTATCTACTTGCACTGGTGTGCTTTCGAACTGCTAGGTGGGCAGGAGCAGGGACTGAACAACAGGAGATCACCCCATTGCAGGGATTCAAACCGACCTTCTGATTGGCAAGAGGCTCTGTGGTTTAACCCACAGCGCCACCCACGTTCCTCCCCTTTCCTGTACCTTGCCCCTATTAGGTACACCAGATTTCAAGCCCCCCTCCCCATACCCCAGAAAGGGGTGATTTTGAGTTAAAGGGCCTTCCTTCCAATTCCAGACTTAATGGGAAGGATCAGATTCCGGCCACTCTATAGAGGGCAATGCCTTCTACACACGCTCAGAGGCACAGTTCTGCATGGAAACCCAAGATCCTTTAAAGTCAGGTGCGTAGACTCATTGTCACCTGGAGAGCTCAGTTGGTTAGAGTGTGGCGCTGGTAACGCCAAGGTTGCAGGTTCGATCCCCATATGTGATAGCTGAATATTCCTGCATTGCAAGGGGCTGGACTAGTTGACCCACAGGGTCGCTTCCAACTCTACAATTCTAATTCTGTGACTGCTGTCTAGGGGAAGCCAGGCACATCCAAAACCTCAGTCATGTTTTGTAAACTAAGAATGCTATTAAGAGGAAAATTGTGTGAAGCTTCTTGTCACTGGCAAGTACCGTATTTTTTGCTCTATAAGACTCACTTTTTCCCTCCTAAAAAGTAAGGGGAAATGTGTGTGCGTCTTATGGAGCGAATGCAGGCTGCGCAGCTATCCCAGAAGCCAGAGCAGCAAGAGGGATCGCTGCTTTCACTGTGCAGCGATTCCCTTTTGCTGTTCTGGCTTCTGAGATTCAGAATATTTTTTTTCTTGTTTTCCTCCTCCAAAAATTAGGTGCATCTTGTGGTCTGGTGCGTCTTATAGAACGAAAAATACGGTAACTCTTTTCATTCATACTTAACCGCTGTCTGCCATTCTAACACTTTACACCAATTAACGTTGCACATTTCAAGTGAGAAACATGGTACGAATCTTGCTCCTCTGGTCCCAATGTGAACTGGGACTGATCCAGTACTCCAAATCAGTTACAGAACGTCAACACATACACCCCAAATAGTTTAACAGGTAGAGGGGCAGACAGTTCCTAGCAAACCACTCCCCAGATGTTTCCTTCCCGGTTCAAGGTCACCTGTCAGAGACTGCACTCTGGTCCGCAACTTCTGCTTCTTCAGCTTGTCCCGGATGACCTCCATCATGTTTTTCTTGGTCACATGGAGCACACCCAGGTTGTTAAATCTGAGAAAGGACAAATCGACACCTCATGTCAGCGAAAGTGCCTAGTTGGGCAGCAATGCTCCCAAGAACAAGAGCAGGAGATCCCAGTCACCACTACTGGGGCTGAATACGTCTTGAAAATATTTAATGGAAGACAAAAAGAACAGATAACAAGAGGTCAGAATAAAAACAACTTATTTAACTCCCCATGTTAATAAAAGGTAAAAGGTAAAGGACCCCTGGATGGCTAAGTCCAGTTGAATTTGACTATGGGGTGTGGCACTCATCTCTGCTTTCAGGCCGAGGGAGCCGGTGTTTGTCCGCAGAAAGCTTTTCCGGGTCATGTAGCGAGCAAGCCTAAACCGCTTCTGGTGCATGGAACACTGTGACGAGTGCCACAGCCCATGGAAACGCCGTTTACCTTCCCGCAGCAATGGTACCTATTTATCTACTCACACTGGTATGCTTTCAAACTGCTAGGTTGGCAGGAACTGGGACAAAGCAATGGGAGCGCTCCTGCGTTAATAAAGAGGCATGACAAATAAACAAGAGGCGGTCACGCTGTTGTGCATGTAGAATCAATTAACCGCAATGAAATCTAAAATGCATCAGCTTTTCACTTTTGCTCTTCTAAAAGAAATGGAAGAAGCTACGGAGTACTGTACTTTGCTTGCTCTAAATTCTGTAGGCCTACTGTGCAGTGAAAACAAACAGTGCAAGTAAACATCTACCTGGTCAAATCTCCATTTCAAGTTTGGATTTTGTGGGGTTTTTTGCTGGATCTGGAGAAACAATATTGACATCAAGATCTGACTAGAACCCATGAACCTATCTATTTTAGAGCATCAGCAGCTAGGTAAATGATTGGAAGAAACAGCAAAATGTATCCACTGGGCTGCCATGACTACAGTATTGAACATTCCTTCTCCTCAACATTAGGACAATGTCCTGGGAAGGGTGACCCCACCTATCAATCTCTGGAGCAAGGGTTTTTGACCGTCCTGTCTTCATCACTAAGGGGACAAAGCCACCTCCCAGTCAGGCCCAGTTCATCAATAATAATAATAATTTATTATTTGTACCCCGCCCATCTGGCTGGGTTTCCCCAGCCACTCTGGGCGGCTTCCACAAAGACCAAAAATACACTAAGATGTCACACATTAAAAACTTCCCTGAACAGGGCTGCCTTAAGATGTCTTCTGAAAGTCAGATAGTTGTTTATTTCCTTGACAACTGATGGGAGGGTGTTCCACAGGGTGGGTGCCACTACCAAGAAGGCCCTCTGCCTGGTTCCCTGTAGCTTTGCTTCTTGCAGTGAGGGAACCGCCAGAAGGCCCTCGGAGCTGGACCTCAGCAGAACGATGGGGGTGGAGACGCTCCTTCAGGTATACTGGGCCGAGGCCATTTAGGGCTTTAAAGGTCAACACCAACACTTTGAATTGTGCTCAGAAAATGAGAAAAATGAGGCCCTTCCTTATCTGCCACTCAGCTCAGCCTTCTTCTATTTTTAGTGTTTCACTACTGCCAACACAGCAGCAGAGCAGCAGTGCCTCTTCCCCTCCTCTTTGCCTTATTCTGAGGGAAGGAAGCGGTTAGGCATTCTTTAAGAAAATATAAAGAACTGAGGAAGGGCCTCCTTCTCTTCCTCCGAACAAGGAAGGGAGATGCCCTGCTGCATTGGCAGACAATTAGGATTGAAAACAACAGAAAGGGAGCTGCGGGGGGGGGGGGCCTGCAGTGTTAATTCTGCTGCAAGGCCATACCCTGCACCAGTCTAGAAAAGCTGAAATCATTAATGGGTGGAAGAGCAGGGAGACTTTCTCAGTAGCATCCAACCAGTTCATTTACAAAACTCAGTTCTGGCACCTCTCAGGTGCCATTATAAGAGAATAAGCAAGGTGTTCATGGTGAATTCTGGCACCTGAGGGAATTTTAGAAAATTAGCAGTGGAAGAAAGTGAAATAAACACAAAACAATATGGGATGGGAGTCTTCCACCCATTGACAAGGCTCACAGTGTAGCACCTCAATAACACACACACACAAACACACACACACAAACTTAGCTTACTCGCAGACAAAGCCCTCCATGAGCCAGCCAAACACAGCCAAAGGTCAGGTACTTAATGGGACTCATGCAAACAGGTTCAAGAGAGACAAGAGTTCAAACAGAGTAACGTTTCCACACAGGAAATCTGTGCACTGTTGAGAAAGTGCTGGGCACGATTCAAAGGCAAGACGTGGACATGCTGAAGATTAAACCCAGGACACTGAAAAATGCCATGGATGATTGATCTGCCTAGACAAAGGCCTCAATCCAGACTTGACTGAAGGAAAGAATTTGATTTATGAATGCTTTGAAGGCATTATTTACATGGGCTCAACACCAAATACATTCTCAATGGGGTAGTGCCACCAAGTGCAAAGTCCTCTTCATCGACTCCTTCCCCCACACCTCTGTTAAGGATGATGATTTAATTCCTGAAATGGGAATGTTTACTTATGTTGAATTACTGTGTAGTTTTAACATGGGGTTTTTCCTTTTGCAGTAGCTCTCATGTGATTGGCTGGCTGTGAGTCACACGAGAGAGGCATTCTGTTGTGTTGTGACTGTTATTCCAGCAACTGTCATTTTTAACTGCTTTCTGCTCTCTGTGTGTGGAGAATGGCTGCTGAGAGACTTCTCAGGATACCGCTGAGGACAATGTTGTGTCAGTCTGATCTGTCCGAAGTGAAACAGACAGAGGAAGATCCCTAAATGTTACTAAGGAGAAACCTGTGCAGAAGCTCTCTATAACAAAGTGAATAAGCATGAGGTTGTGAATACATTCTTTTCAGTTAATGTAAGTAAAGTTCTCTTTGAATATGAAGAGTTTGGACAATGTATAGTCATTACAATGAAGTTATCACCTAGAAGAGTTAGCTTCCTAGTTACTCTTACTTTGTACTCTTACTCTTACTTTGTATTTCAACAATATATTTTCCCATAGGAAAGGAAAAGAAAGGCACCGGTCCGAGTCTGGGGGAGCAAGGGGGGAATCTGAAGAGCAACAATAGGGCCAATAGCTCTAGAGCCAAAAAACCACTCTACCCTCCTGACAAAAGTCAGTTAAGAATTGGGAAAGGATTCTTAACCACTGGAATTGTGGAGATGTGTTGGTCAGCTAGACTTGCCTCCAGAAATTGATGGGCAAACTTACTCTTCACAGCATATCCTCCTCCTCTGAGAAAGAACAATTCTGTTTTATGCTTGCATTAAACTCATCAAATTTATCTTACAATAAAGAAAAGTGCAACAAAAAATAAGAAAACTAATTAAGACATCAGAGCCTAATGGCGACATAAGGCTCAGCCATCTGGTTCTGAGAGCATGCTGTGGTCTAGAAGTTGCCAGTTCAACCGCCAGCTAAGTCCAGGAAGAGGAAATGCTCTCAATATTTTATACTGCAATAAATGACTGTTCCAAAATTCCTAACTAATTGGTTAAGTGTGCAATATTTGGCCAGTCTACAATATCCAGCTGTACAGTGGTACCTCAGTTCTCGAACATCTCTGTTGACAAACATTTAGGAACCCGAACACCGAAAACCCAGAAGTACCGTATTTTTCGCTCCATAAGACACACTTTTCCCCTCCTAAAAAGTAAGGGGAAATGTGTGTGTGTGTCTTATGGAGCGGAGGCAGGGGGGAGGCAGGCAGGAAAAGCCCCCAAAAGCCTCACACAAGCTCTGCGCGGCTCTTGCGGGCTTTTCCTCAGGAGGGAGAAGGGACTGACGCAGCCAGTCAGTCCCTTCTCTCCCTTGTAGAAAAGCCCACAGGAGCCATGCGCTCCTTAAAGTGCGTGCGGCTCCTGTGGGCTTTTGCGGGAGGTAGGGGTATTGCCATAGCCACGCGCAGCCTCTCCCTGCCAGAGAGGTTGCGCGCTGCTGTGGCAGAAGCCAAGACAGCGAGTGGGATGGATCCCGCTCACTGTCTTGGCTTCCTCTTTAGCCGCGCACAACCTCTCCAGCCGGGGCTCAAGAAGCCATAGCCGCGCGCAGTCTCTCCCGGGGATCTTTGGGGCTGGGGGGGGACCCGGGCTTCCCCAGCAGCCCCAAGAAGCTCGCGTGTTAGAAAATTAAGCTTAATTGGTTTACGACCCCAATTAGCTGCAGTTTATAGCGGTCCGGCACGCTCCTCAGCCAAGCTGCGCCGACCTGCGTCTCTCCGGTTTCGCCTTGCAGAGTAAAAACACAGCGGAAAAAACTGTTGCTTGCTTAGATCCAGGCAAACACATCAAGCACTTGTGTGTCCATTTATCAGTTCTTTTATTACAGCAGAATATTTACAGCTCAGCGTTTCTCAGCATCTCCTGGGCTGCGAGCAGCCATGGCCACCGTCTCCCTCGGAAGCAGAGACAGAACAGTGAGGAACGACTCCTCCCTTTTTCTGAATCACGCGACAGGAATTGAGGGACGTCACACAGAACTCTTTAACCCTATGAGTTCTGAAAACACTAACATCGCGGAGCAGCAGGAAGGCTGCACGCCTTTCTGCTGCTCCCGGACCTGCTCTTTGGGGCTGGCGGTGGACTTCCCCCGGCCAGCCCCAAAGAGCAGGTTGAAAGGAACCTGAAGCCTCCGGAGAGCAGCAGGAACTCCCACCGTGCTTCGGAGGCTTCGGGTTGCCTTCACTGAAGCCTGGAGAGCGAAAGGGGTCGGTGCGCTCTTCTCCAGGTTTCCAAGGTAGCTGCCTGAAGGCGACTGAATGCATCTTGTTTTAGAGGGGGAGAACAAGAAAAAAATAATTCTCCCCCTCTCTGTGCAGCACCTCCTGCCGCTTCATTGAAGGGGTGCTGGGCAAAGAGGGGGAGAATTTTTTTCTCTTGTTCTTCCTCTCTAAAACAAGGTGTCCTATGGTCGGGTGCATCCTATAGAGCGAAAAATACGGTAAATGTTTCCATTTTCAAACACACCTCGGAAGTTGAACAGCTTCTGCTGTGTATTTTTCAATTTTCCCAATTGAATTTGCTGATTTGTTTTGCGCCTTGGTTTTCTAACGTTTCGGAACACAAACGGTCTTCCAGAACGGATTATGTTCAAGACCCAAGGTACCTCTGTATTGTGAGTTAAGTGCCATTTCTTTCAAGAAACGCTTAGCTCTAGCTTGACAGAGCCAAAAATATAGTCAGAATTCTGCTTTTTACAAAATCAGAATTTTACAAAAAAAGCATTACTATCTACAACTCCCCACCCGCCAGCTCATACGTACTGTGCCGTCATGTCCTTGGGGCCCACAGTTACAATGCAATTGCCGGCTTCGTTGCACTGCTTTCCCACGAGGCTGTGGGCATGCACCTGCGGAGGGTCAGTATGAGTCACCAGGTCCACTTCTATCCTAGCCATCCCGAAATAATTGGAGATCTGGCAATGAAAAAGAAGAACACGGAAGTTCAAGTGATTAGAGTCCAGCCGGAGAGAGGAGAATCGTACTTTTAGACCTATGGATCAGTTTTTCTCCCCAGAATTCCCATCAGCAATATTACTGGGTTAATTTGAAACCAGAGTAAGCCACAGTTTCGCATTGTGAAAATGGATTTCGCCTCAACCTGGGCTCATACATTCCCACCCCAACCCCCTGCCAGCCTCCTTCAACACAGCTGCAAGGAATGTGGAAGCTTCCATTTTATTTTATTTTTTAACTGCAACTTGCTGCTTCATCCAAATACAGTGGTACCTCGTGTTACGGACGGGATCCGTTCTGGAGGCCCGTCCGTAACGTGAAATGCCCGCAACTCAAAGTGCTGCATCTGTGCAGCCACACAGTGCGATTTAGCACTTCTGCGCAGGCGCAAGCGGCAAAACCCAGAAGTAACCTGTGCCAGTACTTCCGGGTTGCCGCAGGACATAACACGAAAAGACGGAACACGAAGCGGACGAAACACGAGGTATGTCTGTAGAAATAACTAGTTAAATCTTCACCACAGATAGCAGAAGAAGGGCAACTTCAAGCCACGGTTTATGAAGCTGGGTCGTTTTTGCTAGCCACAGTTAAGATTAATTGGTTTAGGGCTCAAACATGCTATGCTATGAATAATCCAAAGTGGAAGTGGAAGGTTCCAGTCTTCTCACAGAGAGGGACAGCACCCAAGTCAGGGAAGATGGTAGGCTCATTCTTGTAATCTAAGACACAGTTTAGCATTATGCCGGAACACAGCCACGATTTACCTAGCACAAAGCCATTTTCAAGGCATAGCTTCTTGAAAGCAACCATCAACTGCCCAACAAAGCACTGGGTAAAAATTTCAGGACAGGCCCTTGACTCAGTGCGGAAATAAGTAACAAAAGTAAGTTTACTAGTCTGGTGCAAACTCTAAAGGGACTCTGCATTACAGCCAGATTTCACAATCACAATTTCAAATTATTAAATGTTGGAAGTTTAAATTTTAAAATGCAGATTGCAGCCAGATACAGATAAAATAAGGTAGGCAATGCAATTGTAGCCAAAGCAATTCATTTTCTGTTATTACAAAGAAAAAAAACATTGGTGCAGGATTTGGGTTTCTTCACAACAAAGCCTGACTGTACTTTGTGTACACCTGAAACAGGACTCCCCTTTTGTTTTTGTCTAAAAGAAATGGGACTCACACAAACATAGCACAAATTATCTCCAAAGACTACAGTCAGCTTTTCTTTCCGCTGCCACAGATCCCGACATAGGCAACCTTACACAAAATGAATCTTTACACTTTAAGTAGCCATCAAAAAGCCTGCTTTGAAGGAAAATGTAATGAAAATGATATATAGATGGTACATGACCCCAGTTAAACTTGCCAAAATATACCATTTGTCTGATAATAAATGTTGGAAATGTAAAGAACATGAAGGAACATTCTTTCACCTCTGGTGGACTTGCCCTAGGGTGAAGGCCTTCTGGGAAATGATTTATAATGAGTTGAAAAAGGTATTTAAGTATACCTTTACTAAGAAACCAGAGGCCTTCCTTCTGGGCATTGTCGGCCAGAAGGTGTTAAGGAAGGACCGAATATTTTTTATGTATGCAACAACGGCAGCAAGGATACTCATTGCCAAGAGCTGGAAAACTCAAGATCTACCCACACTGGAAGAATGGCAGATGCAGCTGATGGACTATATGCAACTGGCCGAGATGACTGGCAGAATCCGAGACCTGGGAGAAGAGAGGGTTGAAGAAGACTGGAAGAAATTCAAGATTTATCTACAAAAGTATTGTAATTTGGTTGAATGCTAAGAAGGATGCTAGATCATAAATAATTGCCTACCATTGAATTAGATTGAACTTGACGATAAGTGAGATTGAGGGAAACATAAATTTGTGGAGAATAGATTAAATTAACTGAATAAAATTTAAGAATATAAACAAGATGATAAATTGCTGGAAAAAATTTACAACGATGTAAGTGGGAGTGGGAGACGCGAGGGAGTCCAAAGAAGTTCTGAAAAATGTGTTATGATCCATGTTATATTGTTTATTATTTTTGCATTTTGTATTTTAAAAAATCTCAATAAATATTTATAAAAAAAAAAAAAAAAAGCCATTGCACTCAGGAGTTATAGAATAAATAATAATAATAATGTCACCAATCAATGGCATCTCAACAACATGAGCACTCCGTGCAGCTCTAGTAACCGCACAGAACTGAAAAACTAGAAAAAAGACAAAATAGTTTACTTATAAAGAAGGAGTTAGACAAATGTTAAAAGGAAGGCAGAAGAGTGGATTAGACTAACTAGATAGGGAATGGTTGTTTACTTCTTTTTAACATCTGAAATCGATTTCACCACACTAATGTTGAACAAGAGCTTTAACTCCTATCTATTGCAATTGTTTATTTTTCCCCATCCAGTAACACTTGGGAAAATTTGCCCCGCAAAATAAAGGCTGCTGCAGCAACAAAGTTCTGAGAAAAACCAGGGGGAGCTGTGGAAAATCATTAACACCTTCATTTAGCAATGCATCCTAAAACGGACCGCTCAGGTACACTAGTAATCTGTGAAGCTCAAGGAAACTCCAGTTGACAAGCCTGAAGCTAAAAAACAAAACAAAACTGGCTATTTACCTGAAATTCAATCCCACAGCTGTTTGCTGCTTCTAGGTATCTGCTGCCCCTTCACAACGCTGCAATCCTGCAACTGGCAGCACCCAGTGCCACCTCATGCCATTAAGAAACATTGCTGTTCTCCTTCCACCTTTGTTCCCAATGCAGACCTTTATTTCCCCCTCCCCTTGTTCCTGAGGTAGATCTTCACCCATGCCTTCTTCCCTTGCAGGGGAGAGCAGCCGCCATTTTGTCGTCCATCTCAGTTGCCCAATGGTCTTGGGCCGACCCTGGCCCTCCAGCTGCGCTGGTTGGGGTTGCTCAAATACAACTTCCATCAACGCCAGGAGGACAGCAGGTCTCGACTCAGTAACCGTACATTGGCCCAGTCACTAGTCCTTCAGGACTCCTCGAACTGTCCATTTCCTTCCCAATAATAAGGCGCAGCTCCTCTCACTCGCAGCCCCTGTGCCGTTTGGCCTTGTGCTTTTTTCCCCATCTTCCTGGTCTCTGCCACCTTTTTGTTCCCTCACATCAGGCCCAGATTAAAGCAACTGGGTGCCTTTGACTAAGAGACTTTGGGAGGCCCAAACTCAACAGCACCTGATCATGAGAAACGAAACCTTGTTCTCTTTTTTACTGTTCCATGGACTGCAAGAAGATCAAACCTCTCCATTCTTAAGGAAATCAGCCCTGAGTGCTCACTGGAAGGACAGATCCTGAAGCTGAGGCTCCAATACTTTGGCCACCTCATGAGAAGAGAAGACTCCCTGGAAAAGACCCTGATGTTGGGAAAGATGGAGGGCACAAGGAGAAGGGGACAACAGAGGACGAGATGGTTGGACAGTGTTCTCAAAGCTACCAGCATGAGTTTGACCAAACTGCGGGAGGCAGTAGAAGACAGGAGTGCCTGGCGTGCTCTGGTCCAGGGGGTCACAAAGAGCCGGACACGACTAAACAACAACAAAAGCAACTGGGCCTAGTCAGGCATAGGCAAACTCGACCCTCCAGATGTTTTGAGACTACAATTCCCATCAACCCTGACCACTGGCCCTGTTAACTAGGGATGGTGGGAGCTGTAGTCCCAAAATATCTGGAGGGCCGAGTTTGCCTATGCCTGGCCTATTGAGTAAACTCTGCCTTCCTTCCCCCACAAAAAATGGCAAGAGAACAAGGCCCCACTAGGTTATGAGGCCCTGGGCTACAATATGTAAATCCAGCACTGCCTCACATCCTTGCTTTTCATGTCCTTGCCTGCTTTGCACAGCTGAAGAGAAACTGAGCAATCGTCAGCCTCTCCAGCGCTCGCTTCCTTCATGGCACACAGACATTCCTGATATTAAGTACTATGAAGTTTTAATGCCTTCTCATTAAGTCCCTTCTTTCCCCAATTCTCCATCTCCTCTTCTTTCTTCCTCAAGCCTCACCCTCCACTAAAAGCCTTCCCGTCAGATGACTCAACCCATCCGCTCTACACTCTTTGCCTCTGGGGTCTCTTCACAACTTACTCCCAGTGACTCAACCTGCCCCCAATGTTTAATTCCATTGATTAAAATCAATGATTTTTTAAAATTTAATAAAAACACACCAGATTTTTTTAAAAATCAGATTTTTTTTATTTAAATTGGATCTTTAAAATAAAATGCTTTTGGAGGAAAAATCATTCTAAAGATAGTTTTCTATTTAAGTTACACTACAGTCCAAAGGCTATTCATCAGGAAATAAGGATTTGTTTTAAGATTTTCATGTGTGCTAAAACTCCGTCTAAGTTTTTTTTTTAATTGTTTAACCGCATCAGTTAACAAACATGGATACATGTGCTATAATGTTATTGTTTTAGTTAAATAAATTGTTTAAATTGTTTTTAAGTAAATGATTGTTTTTCTCCTTCCAATAAAGTACAGCAGAAAAGTTGTCCAAATATAAACAGTTAACTTATTAAACCTCACAATAATTTCATAATTATCTGTCTGTGTATTTCTAACAGTATAACCAAATCAGTGTATTTTTATATAACTGTAAAAACTACTCTGAAAATTCCAAAAATGAAAACTCCATCTGGTTGTAAATATTAAGATTAAACCAGCAAGAATGAGTCTTTCTGTAATAAAATGATTTAAATCAAGTCTTACTGACTAGTGATTACATTTAATCCACCCTGATTCAAGCTAAATAGAAGTGCTCCATTCCTTCACAGGAGCTGGACGGCAAAACATCTTTGATCCCTAAGCAACTAAGCACCTCAGCTCCTCAGCCAAGCAGCCAACAAGAGCAAGGTGATATTTTCACAACACCTGCAAGGTATAATGATGCAAAATGTGTCCTAAAGCGCAGGTAGATGAAGACTGCAAACAAAGTACAGTGGTACCTCGGGTTACATACGCTTCAGGTTACATACACTTCTGGTTATACATTCCGCTAACCTAGAAATAGTGCTTCAGGTTAAGAACTTTGCTTCAGGATAAGAACAGAAATCGTGTTCCAGCGGCGCGGCAGCAGCAGGAGGCCCCATTAGCTAAAGTGGTGCTTCAGGTTAAGAACAGTTTCAGGTTAAGTACAGACCTCCAGAACGAATTAAGTACTTAACCCGAGGTACCACTGTTATTTCATTGGCACTTTGTACTCTTCCCAAAGCAACAGATGCCCATCTGCTAGTCAAAAAGGTTATCCTAAGTGGGAATACCAGTGGCCAATGAGAGTATGGCTGTTCTTAAAAAAAAAAAAATCATTTAAAGATGTTCAAATATAACCAAATACTGATTAAACCATCTGATGTGCTCACCTTCAGACAGTTTAATCAATATTTGGTTGGGCTATATTTCAATACACTGAATCTAACAAAAGGGCACAATATGAATAGACTCTCCGTGCCCTAAGGCAAAAAGAAAGATATTGACAACCTGAGGAAAATAAAGCAGCTCCCTGGACTCAACTGGACTGAATATATGTCCAAACTCACTACACATGAAGAAGTTGCATACAAACGGAGACTTGCCATGGACAAATTCAACAATATTTCAAATTCATTTTATAAATACTGTACAGTATTAGGTTAAGGTCTGGTTAACCACAATGTTTTTTTGGGGGGTAATGTATACGATTTTGTTGTTGTTCTGCTTTCTACATGGGTACCATTTCTTCTTTCTGTGTCTTATCCTACTCTTATGTACTTTTTATCTTGCAATGAAGAATATACATTTTAAAAAAAACTATCTCATGCTCACCTTAACTGTGGGGTAAGTCTTATGTCCCTTCTCACTAGATGCTCCAGGCAGCCCTCCGTGCGAGGGACCTTCACAGCCATATCGGAATCGGAAACCTCGCTGCGGAAGACAAAGGAAAACAAAGACATCCCATTACATGGCCAGTTACACCAAACCAAGCCATTGGGGAAAGTGTGCTTGCAACAGCATATACTGTATTTTTCGCTCTATAGGACACACTTTTTCCCCTCCAAAAATGAAGGAGAAATGTGTGTGCGTCTCCTATGGAGCGAATGCAGGGGGGAGGCAGACAAGAAAAGCCTCCAAAAGCCGCATACAAGCTCCACGCGGCTCTTGCAGGCTTTTCCTGAGGAGGGAGAAGGGACTGATGTGGCCAGTCTCTTTAGCCGCACGCTATCTCTCCAGCCGGGAGAGGGTGCGCGGGGCTAAAGAAGCCATAGCCCCGGGCTTCCCCGGCAGCCTCGAGAAGCTCGCGGAGCAGCAGGAAGGCTTCGTGCCTTTCTGCTGCTCCCTGACCTGCTCTTTGGGGCTGTCGGTGGGGGAAAGCAGCGCTTCCCCCCACCGCCAGCCCCACAAGCTCGGGGAGCAGCGGAAGGCTGCACACCTTTCCGCTGCTCCCCGACCTGCTCTTTGGGGCTGGAGGTGGGCTTCCCCCCACCAGTCCGAAAGAGCAGGTCGAAAGGAACCTGAAGCCTGGAGAGCAAGAGGGATTGGTGCGCACTGACCCCTCTCGCTCTCCAGGCTTCCAAGGTAGCCGCCTGAAGGCGACTGAACGCACCTTGAACGGCACCTTGTTTTAGAGGGGGAGAACAAGGGGGGGAATTCTCCCCCTCTCTGCGCAGCGCCTCCTGTCACTTCGCTGAGAGGGCGCTGGGCAGAGAGGGGGAGATTTTTTTTCTTCTTGTTCTCCCCCTCTAAAACAAGGTGCGTCCTATGGTTCGGTGTGTCCTATAGAGCGAAAAATATGGTACATAGCTGGGGCAACTCAGTTCAGTGACAAATGATTACATCCATACCTGCTTGGGCTGCTCAATTATAGTGAGGAACGGGCCTTCAACTGTGGATAAAAAAAAGAAAATATCCTGATTGGACCAATGTATACACAACCACGTGCAATTCCGTTAAGCCAGTGTTTCTCAAACTGCGGTCCCCAACTGTTGTTGGACTACAACTCCCATCATCCCTAGCTAGTATGACCAGAGGTCAGGGGTGATAGGAGTTGTAGTCCCAGCAGCTGGGGACCAAAGTTTGAGAAGCACCGACTGTTGAGCAACAGTTTATAGCCATAACACAATATGCACAAGCTCAACTGAAACTTCCCCTCCCTTGTAATTTATCATTCCCCAAGGCACACATAAACTTCTAAAAGCATCCATTACCGGTTTCCATGAGATCCTTATGCTCAATCACATGAGGGCCGAACTGGAAATCGTCGTATTCTATCCCGTCCAAGCACTGCAAACAGAATAGGGGGACAAGACAGAAATCTTACGACACATTTGGCACAAGTGTGACAGAAAGGCCACAGAATTACAGTGGGGGGGGGGGAGTATTTGATCCCCTGCTAAATTTGCCCGTTTGCCCTCTGACGAAGAAATGACCAGCCCATAATTTTAATGGTAGGTTTATTGTAGATGTGAGAGACAGAATAACAACAGGAAAACTCCCCCAGAAACCCAGAAGACAAAAGTCAGAGATTGATGTGCATTATAATGAGTGAAATAAGTATTTGAAAAGAATGGTTGCTTCTTGAAAACACGGACATTTTGGACTTAGAAGGTTTTAATAATGTCTTTGGATGGCATGTATACTTGTGGTATGATAAGGTCAAAGCACATAAAGCGTTTAAAAACCATATTGTCAGGAAAGCGCTGTTTAATGTCTGGATAAGATATAAGGACTTGCTTGAAAACAAAACTCCAAGGTGGTTGTCACCAATGGAAGCAAAGGCTCAGAAAAAGCTCAATATGGAGGCCAATTGGCCAAAATATTGGGAAATTTTGGAACAAGAAGGAGACAGATTAAAACTGCAGTGTTTTGAAAAACTAAAAAACAAAGTGCGAGATTGGCTTCATTATTACCAAATAATGGAGGCTTACAATTTGGATAAGAAAATTGGCTTTCAGGTGGAAAAATCAAAATTGGAAATAGAACTGTTAGACCCTAAAACTAAGAATTTGTCAAGAATGTATAACCTGCTGTTGAAATGGAATACTCAGGATGAAACGGTGAAATCTGCTATGATTAAATGGGCACAAGATGTTGGACATAACATTATGATGGCTGACTGGGAACAGTTATGGACCACAGGTATGAAGTTTACGGGATGTAATGCCTTAAGAGAGAATATAATGAAAATCATCTACAGGTGGTACATGACGCCAGTCAAGCTTGCAAAAATTTATCATTTGCCCGATAATAAATGTTGGAAGTGTAAAGAGATTGAAGGTACATTCTTTCACCTTTGGTGGATATGCCCAAGGATTAAGACTTTCTGGGAGATGATTTATGATGAAATTAAAAAGGTATTTAAATATACCTTTCAGAAGAAACCAGAGGCCTTTCTCCTGGGCATGGTCTGCCAATTGGTGTTAAAGAAGGATAGAACTTTCTTTATGTATGCCACAACAGCAACAAGAATACTTATTGCAAAGTACTGGAAGACACAAGATTTACCCAACCGGGAAGAATGGCAGATGAAGGTGATGGACTTCATGGAACTGGCGGAAATGACTGGCAGAATCTGAGACCAAGGAGAAGAGTTGGTGGAAGAAGATTGGAAGAAATTTAAAATTTATCTACAGAAACATTGCAAAATTAAGGAATGTTAGAAGGATGTTGGAATGAAGTAATGTGTTTTAGCAGAAATGACATAAAGGATTAAGTAAAAATGGATAGTTAATTGGTGAAAGAAGATAGTGTAAAATTACAGTATGTTAAGATAAATTATTAGGATAAAAACAAAGATGGAAAGGATTTGCTGAAATATCTAATTGAACTAGAATACAAAAAGGGAGGTGTGAGGAGGTCAAGGAAATAAGCAAATGAAAAATAAGTTATGGGAAGGTTTGATTTGTTTTTTTTCTTTTTCTTTTTTTCTTAATTGTTTGTATTTTTCTGGGGTTTTTTTATTTTTTGCTTGTCTGTATTCATGGTGATGTATTGTCTTGTTTTTTCTTGCTTAATTTAGTGTTTTCTTTTTGTAATTTTTAATACTGGAATAAATATTATTTTTTTAAAAAAAGAAAAGAAATAAGTATTTGATCCCCTATCAACCAGCCAGATGTCAGGCTACCTGGTATCTTCACTGTATGTAACGAGCTAAGATTGGACGCACCTGCTGTAAGGGAGAGAGGTCTTACCTGCAATCCCAGCTCGTTACAGTACCTGTACAAAAGACACCTGTTGACAGAAGCAATCAGTCCAGCAGATTCCAAAGTAGCCACCATGACTAAGACCAAAGAGCTGTCCAAGGATGTCAGGGATAAGACTGTAGACCTGCACACGGCTAGACTGGGCTACAAGACTATTGCCAAGCAGCTTGGTGAGAAGGTGACAACAGCTGGTGCAATAATTCGCAAATGGAAAAAACACAAAATAACTGTCAACCTCCCTCAGTCTGGGGCTCCATGCAAGATCTCATCTCATGGAGTTGCAACGATCATGAGAACAGTGATGAAGCAGCCCAGAACTACACGGGTGGAACTTGTCAATGATCTTGGGGCAGCTGGGACCATAGTCACCATGAAAACAGTTGGTAACACACTACGCCGTGGAGAACTGAGATCTTGTAGAGCCGGCAAGGTCCCCTTGCTCAAGACAGAAAAAGCTTGATTGTAATAATACTGCTTGATTGTAACAATACCTCAAAGTGGCTTACAATTCAAACTGGTACTGGATTGTTTTATTCCTTGTGGCTTAAGTAGTTCCAGTGCGGGGGGGGGGGGGTTAAAAAAGAAAAAATTGGTATTGGCACTCACCATGAAGCTGTTATAGTAAGTGCCACACTTTTAACATTTGGGGAAAGGGGGGAGGGATGTTGTCGGTACTGTGTACCAAGTACCCCCAGCCAAAAAAGCACTGACTAGTTCTATTACTTGGCCATTTTTATCTTCTTGCATATTATTATAATACTTATATTCTGCTTTTTTTCACTAGAAAGGGACTCGTGGCCACTATCCATCCAGGGCAAGGAGCTGCGGTTGTCTTGGGCACACAAAACAAATAAAAAACAAACAGAGGTTTGGGGTTTTTTCTGTCTCCCAAAATGAGTATGCTGCCTTTTACTAATCGGTTCTGGAGACTAGAAGCCGGAAGGGGAGCTGCAGGGAAGCCAAGCGGCCCCGGTTTTTTTGCATATGGCTCAACCCGGGAAATAGGGCGGGGAAGTGGGGGAATTTCCACGCCCTCCCACCCCAACGAACAAGAAGAGCCCAGAGGGACCCCTTTGTGGGCTACTCACCGCGGGGTAGCCGTCGCAATCCATGGCCGGTCGAGGCGGCGGCAGCAGCAGCAGTCCCGGAGTTTAGGGCTTCCTGCGAAAGAAAAGGGAGAGCCCGAGGAAGGCAAGAGGAGCCGAGCGAGCACCGCCTCTGCTGCCGAAAGAGCCTCCGGCGGAAACTGGGCGGGCGAGGAAACGCCGATGGAAAGTCCCTAGAAGCCCAGCCGAGTCGGAAGGAGAGAGGGAGGGGCTGGCTTTGCTTACTCTTCCCGACGGACTTGGCCCGGCCCCGCCGACCCGACTCAACCCGCTCCAGAAACCCCGGAATATCCACACGTGCGCTCTGCGCCCTGGGCGCACAGCCAGCAGCCAGGCGCTCCGACGGCGCTTTGCGCGTCTGCCGAGGGAAAGACAAAGCGAGCGATCGCCTCCCTGGCAGGCCACTCCAGGCCTTCACCTTCCCTTGCTCCCGAGTAAGGAAGGGGGTGCGATTTTGTCCCACTCCGGGGAAACAAACACCCGCCACCCCCGATGGGGCATTTCGGGACAGCAGAAACTCCGCAACAAGAGAACAAAACGGCTCCTCTAGCAGTGGATCCAAGCCCAGGGCCCCCTCTCCCCCTACCCTTCCAGTTTGTGGGCATTTATAAAAGACCCACCGGGATTATACAAATCGCAGAGTCGGAATAGGGGTGCCCATGGGATCATCTAGTCCAACCCCACCTGCAATGCAATTAAAGCACTAATGAAGCAGGGAGGTCCGCAAGCACACACGCTCACTTTCCACCGGCAGAGGAAGGAGGGTGGGCTTGGAGAGAGGGGAACTGGCCTGGAGACCCTTAGAGCCGCTTACCTTCGGGGCAGAGACCCTCCGAGGCTCGGCGTCGCGCCCAGTCTGGAGTCCTCTGGGTGTCCCCCTCCCTGGGATAAGCCACGCCCTTCCTCCCTCCCTCCCTTTCCCCCCTCGAGGGTTCTTAGCAATCAGCTGACCGCCGCTCTGAAGGGGCGGGGACTAGTTGCCCGGGCAACGGAAAGCACGCCCCGCGCTCCCGCGCGCGCCCTCGCCAGGCAGGAGGCGCAAAGGCCGCTTGCAAAGGAAACGCGGAAGAGGCGGAAAGCTGAGCTGATTAGTTTCTGCGCCCAATTCAAAGTCCTGATTTTTGACCCATGAAGATTTAAACCAGTGCAATAGATACGGGGTGGGGTGGGAAGAACGAGTGGGTTTTTTGCCCAGGGTGAGGCCTCCAGAGAGGCGCCATTCAGGCTCCCAACCCGTGTGTGTGTGTGTGTCCTCCACAAGAAGCCTGGAGGGTGGCAACACAAGAAATGGCCTTTTCTGTGGTGGCTCCCTGGCACCTTCCCTACATATCTTTAGGTGCCGGGCAATAACTTTCCTCTGTAATCAGGCCTTTGGCATTTAACTATATGGGGGCCTCACTATTTGAGTGCCTGGAGGCAGGTGGAGGATGGATGGCGGCTAACAGATTGAGGTTGAATCCTTACAAGACAGAAGTACTGTTTTTGGGGGACAGGGGGCAGGCGGGTGTAGGGGACTCCCTGGGCCTGAATGGGGTAACTGCCCCCCGAAGGACCAGGTGCACAGCCTGGGAGTCATTTTAGACTCACAGCTGTCCATGGAGGCGCAGGTTAATTGTGTGTCCAGAGCAGCTGTTTATCAGCTCCATCTGGTACGCAGGCTGAGACCCTACCTGCCCGCAGACTGTCTTGCCAGAGTGGTGCATGCTCTAGTTATCTCCCACTTGGGACTACTGCAATGCGCTCTACGTGAGGCTACCTTTGAAGGTGACCCGGAAACTGCAATTAATCCACATAGCACCGGTCCTGAGAGATCTGCATTGGCTCCCAGTACGTTTCCGAGCACAAGTCAAAGTGTTGGTGCTGACCTTTAAAGCCCTAAACGGCCTCGGTCCTGTATACCTGAAGGTGCGTCTCCACCCCCATCGTTCAGCCCAGACACTGAGATCCAGCACCGAGAGCCTTCTGGCGGTTCCCTCATTGCAAGAAGTGAGGTTACAAGGAACCAGACAGAGGGCCTTCTCGGTAGTGGCGCCCGCCCTGTGGAACATCCTCCCTTCAGATGTGAAGGAAATAAGCAGTTATCTTCTCTTTAAAAGACATCTGAAGGCAGCCCTGTTTAGGGAAGTTTTTAATATTTAATGCTGTATTGTTTTTAACACTTGATTGGAAGCCGCCCAGAGTGGTTGGGGAAACTCAGCCAGATGGGCGGGGTATGAGCTATTATTATTAAACTTGAGGGGTATTTTGTTTGTTACTATGTTGTGTATTTTTGTGTTTTATACTGTGATCCCCGAGTGAAGAGCAGTGTCGAAATTAAATGTATGTACTGCAGGAAAGGATCGTGGACTGTACTGTATTGTTAACAATCCTGCTCCTGAATTCTAAAGTATACTGAAGAGGCAGGAGGCGGCCCTTATTCAGTGGGAACGGGAAGTCACACTCTGCACGTACTCAGAGGTACTTCTTTTTCGAGGACTCAGTGGTGCTGTTACTGAAAATGGGACTCCTATGCGGAGTCCTGGAGAGCACTTTTCGCAACTGAAGTTCTGGGAAGGCAAGACAGCGAGAGAGCCTGCCTGTGATGAGGAGGTGGAGGTGCATGGCTTGTGAAACTAAACAAAACTCAGTTTCAGGGAAGAGTTGCTTGAGGAAGGGTCAGGAGGAGTATGTTCATCTTTAATAACAACTATGCTCCCATCACCTCCTGGCAAATAGAAGAGGAAGAAATGGAGGCAGTGAGAGATTTTACTTTCTTGGGCTCCATGATCACTGCAGATGGTGACAGCAGCCACAAAATTAAAAGACGCCTGCTTCTTGGGAGAAAAGCAATGAGAAACCTAGACAGCATCTTAAAAAGTAGAGACATCACCTTGCCAACAAACGTCCGTATAGTAAAAGCTATGGTTTTCCCAGTAGTGAGGTATGGATGTGAGAGCTGGACCATAAAGAAGGCTGATCGCCAAAGAATTGATGCTTTTGAATTATGGTGCTGGAGGAGACTCTTGAGAGTCCCATGGACTGCAAGAAGATCAAACCTATCCATTCTTAAGGAAATCAGCCCCGAGTGCTCACTGGAAGGACAGATCGTGAAGCTGAGGCTCCAATACTTTGGCCACCTCATGAGAAGAGAAGACTCCCTGGAGAAGACACTGATGTTGGGAAAGATGGAGGGCACAAGGAGAAGGGGACGACAGAGGACGAGATGGTTGGACCGTGCGTAAGATTTATATATCATTTTTTTGGGGGGGACGGACTTCTACCTATGTCTCCCCCAACTTTTTACTATCTCCCCCACCCACACTTTTGCAGGTCAGGAATACACAACTCCATAGGCTGAAGAAATCTTATCATATACATTCCTTCTCTCTTTAAAAATGGCTGGTTTATCAGCAGGTCTTAGCAGGCGGGTGGGGGAAGCTGGGCTAACCAGCCTGGAGAGATTTTACAGGAAATATTCACAGAAAAGGCGAGGCAGCACAGAAGGACACCTTACCAAGTGGTCACAAGCCCATTTTGGCAGGTATCCCTTGTTAAGTGGTTTTATTCAGCCAGTCACAGGGAAGGGTTGTTGTTGCAGGAGAGACACTGAGGGAAAGAAAAGGGAGAGCAGGAGCAGCATTCCAGAGGAAATTCAGAGTGTAGCTGGCAAGAGAGGACAGCCACACCCCAGGAGGAGAAGGAGACTACATAGGGAGAAAAAGGAGGAAGTTACGGTACATTCCAGTAATCCAGGAATTATGTATGCATGGACATCTGCAATATTTTGGGAGAGGGGTGGTAAAACACTCAAAGTAAGGAGCAAGCAAATTCCTCAGCAGAATATGAGGAAGGGGCAATGATGTCAAATGTTACTTCTACTACTGTAATTCCCCCCCATACCCCCAAACTCTGCGAAAAAACACATTTACACAGTTCTCAAAAGTCTGGATTTGGCAGCCCTGAAGTTTTAGCAGAACCCCTAATCAGAAAAGAAACAATTACCGTAAATTCTCGTTTTGAAATCCTTTTCCTCCCCACGTTAGTGTTGGCAGTCAATTGCCAGAGAAACGAGAACCTGGAAACTGTTTCCCTGTTGGCCAACATGATAATTATGTTATTCCCCGGAGGTTCCACAGTCTGGGTATGGGATGGCTCCTCCTCTCTTGCAGGTCCCCGAGAATAGAAATTCATGGGAGGGGGATGTGTTTTTTCCAGCCACAGGCAGCAAGCTGGAGCTTTGCTATCACTTCTGCTTGTCATGTTGAAAGGCTGCAGTGTTTTGCCCTTTGTACAGCAGACTCTTAAGGATAGTGGCAGCCTGCAGTCGAGCAGGAAACAGGGAGATGGGGGGGGGATACAACCCCCACCTCCTGTCCTGCACATGCATAGAAGGGGAGTGGGCTGCCTCGATTCGAGAGGCAATGGAAGTTCTGATGCGCATCTTTGGTTGGTGTACAAATGCTGCACATAAACCTTACTGCAGTGGTACCTTCTGGTTACGTACTTCATTCGTTCCGGAGGTCCGTTCTTAACCTGAAACCGTTCTTAACCTGAAGCATCACTTTAGCTAATGGGGCCTCCCGCTGCTGCCGCACGATTTCTGTTCTCATCCTGAAGCAAAGTTCTTAAGCCCAGGTACTATTTCTGGGTTAGCGGAGTCTGTAACCTGAAGCGTATGTAACCCGAGGTACCACTGTAGTCTAATTGCAGTGGAAATTGGTATGGAGAGAGGCAGGCAGGAAGTTGTGAGCAGGGCGCTGCCTCCAGATGGAACTGGCAAGAGAAATGGTGGATAGATTGAAGCTGCTTCTACTTGCCTGCTTGGTCCTGTCCCTTTTACTTACTCTGGTTAGGGTCCCAAAAAGTTAATAGACTGAGACAGTGCTTGTATTAGATGGTGGTCGCCAGACCTGCTGCTCCCAGTGTGCCTCCAAATGGAAAGGTGTCCCCCTAAGTCTGTACCCTAAGTGGTATATGGTGTGGAAGATGCACCTTCAGGAGCTCCTCCTGCCTTTTAATCAATAAAGGTAAAGGTACCCCTGGCCGTCAGGTCCAGTAGCGGACAATTCTGGGGTTGCACGCTCATCTCGCTCTATAGGCTGAGGGAGCCGGCGTTTGTCCACAGACAGCTTCTGGGTCATGTGGCCAGCATGACTAAGCAGCTTCTGGCGAACCAGAACAGCGTACGAAAACACCGTTTACCTTCCCGCCGGAGCGGTACCTATTTATCTACTTGCACTTTGACGTGCTTTCGAACTGCTAGGTAGGCAGGAGCAGGGACTGAGCAATGGGAGCTCACCCCGTCACGGAGATTCGAACTGCCGATCGCGGCAAGCCCCCCAAGGCTCTGTGGTTTGGACCACAGGGCCACCCGCCTCCCTTAAAGGTAAATAGTCCCTGCTTTGAAGGCCAGGGAAGCTGCCAGGGGAAGGGGGGGGGAACAAACCTTCCTTCGCCCAGTTTCCCTGATCTAAATCCCACCATGAAGTTCCTCAGGACAAATAATCATTTTCCAGAGCAAGGATCTTGAAGTAGAACAGATCTCCAAGATAAGTCACAGGACATGGGGGGAGGGGGGAGGGAACACACACACCACACCATGTCTATGTTTTAAATTATTGCACATTCATTGTATATATTACATGTATAAAATATTCAGAATGGTCCTTTCGAAAGTATATACAGGTCAACTCAATTCAACTGAGGAGCAGCTCCAGCTCCACTAAACATAAAGCAGCAAATGGGAAGAGAGGAACTTCCAATTCACCAAGTTCCCCTTTGTATTATTATTATTTTTTAAGAGATACCATAGGGGCTTTCTAGATGATGTCATTTTTCATTTTTGTTTTGAGGGTGTGAAACAATCACGCAAGCTGCAGTTTGGGTGTCACATGGGATTCAGACCTATTTCCCCCCCCCCCATCATGATGCTGTTAACTGCCGTTATACGAAATTTCCCCACCCCTCATTTTGCCGCAGTTGACCCGAGTGCGATTCCTCCCAAAGTGACGGTGTCACTCGAAATCGCGAGTGCTGTGTTGTGGCGTGCCATTGCGCAAGCTGATATCCAACTGTGCCCGAGATATCATTGGTAAGAAATGACACATTTCTCCCCATGTGCACCATTTTGTAAAGATACAAAAATGTTTGATCCTTGATTTTAAGAATCAGTGGGTGGGGGAACCTGTTGCCCTCTGGGTGCCGTTGGACTCCAGTTCCCCTGGGCCATGGGACAGTCAGGCTGGAGTGGGAGGGGGGTGCAGTCCAACAGCATCTGCAAGCTCTGTGTGTTTGCTTTGGGAAGTAGGTACTTCCCCACTATGACACATACTCATCCTTGCAGCCCTTTAAATACAGTGGTGGCCCGCAAGACGAATGCCTCGCAAGACGGAAAACTCGCTAGACGAAAGAGTTTTCCGTTTTGGAGGTGCTTCACAAAACGAATTTCCTATGGGCTAGCTTTGCAAGACGAAAATGTCTTGCGAGTTCCTGCGGGGGTTTTTTCCTTCCCCCCCCCCCTTTTTCTAAGCCGCTTATCCGATAAGCCGCTAAGCTGCTAAAAGCCGCTAAACCGCTAATAGCGCTAATCCGCTAAGCCGTCAATGGGCTTGCTTCGCAAGACGAAAAAACCGCTAGACGAAGAGAATCGCGGAATGGATTCTTTTCGTCTTGCGAGGCACCACTGTATTGTTTTCACATGGCAAACCTCAAGTCTAACTCCTCATTCCACAGCAACAGCTTGCTGCGTTTTTCGTTTTCTTGTTCCTTTTTCAATTTCCACAGTGTCTCCATCTCTGCTCCCTATAGCACACGCGTCTCCCAACGCCAAAGCAGCGATCCCGGCCTCATCCATTGCGTAGGACAGGATATCACACTCCTGGAGGAAAGCTAGCATGGGGTATCAGGTTAACAGGAGCAGGGAGGCGGGGGGGGGATGCAACTGGAATAATTTGGTGAGATTTATGCACTTTGGTCTTGTTTCGAGATAGTATGTCGTAAGAAAGTGAAACTGTTCTGCCTGGTACTTTCATCTACTCGTTCAAAAGAGGAGTGCGAGGCAGAAGCAAAAAAATGCTCCAAAAATCTTGCTTTTATCATTACCTAGGAATCAAGGCCAATTCGTCTGTTACAAGAACAGTGGTGTTAAAACTCTCATGTGGCTCCTTTTCATGGCGTTCCAATGATGTTACAAAGAGGATCTTGGAGGGAGGGCCAATAACATGTATACCTAACTGCAGACACATGCCATATATTTAAAAGCACATTCGACACACATTTAAAGCACATGAGTCCCCACGAAAGAATCCTGGGATCTATAGTTTCACCCTTACAGAGCTACAGTTCCCAGCAACCTTAACAACTGCACTTCGCGGAAAGCTATGTGCTTTCAACGTTTGCTGAATATGCTTTAAATGTGTGGCACAGATTGACCAGAAACGCACAGCTCTTACAATGTAAGAACTCAGCCGTGTGTTTCAGGCAAAGGTTCTGTGAACCAGCTTCTGGGAAGTTTTGAACGCCGTCTAGCTAAGCGCTCCAAAGATTCTAAGGCACACATCTTTGGGACTTTCATCGCACACATAAATCTTTAGAATGTACACAGGGCAAAGTAACATGAGACGCAGACCTGAGAAACCCTGCCTGAATAATCAAGAGTAGTACAAAAGGAGCCTGTGAGAGAACACAGATTTCAGAAACACTGAAATTCCTGAACAAAACACTGCTGAACATGTTAAAGGCATTTCGGTATGGAGTAAAGCACTAGGTGAACCACAGTCTTGTCTTGTTCCACAAGATAAGGGTGCAGAATCTGACCAACTTTTGTGACGGCTTGGAACGCACCGGTTTGTCTCCCTAGGTCTGCAGACTTTCCAGCTAGCTCTCTGCTGGAAACAAAACAAGTATCCCAAAGTCCTTACAGTTTTAGAACTGCATTTTCAGGGATGGGGAACAGAGCGAAGAAAACCAGGAGGGTAGTCCCCGTTGAGCTCTTTGGAGGCAACAACCGTTGCTAGCACCTGGAACAGGGAGAGGATGACCAAGGAAGCTACGCAGAAGATTTGGGTTTCCCAAGACTTCTCCTATGTGGGACAGCACCACCAGGGCTGTCGACTTGCGCTGCAAAAGATCCTTCCGGTGAGTTTTAGTAACGAGGCGCAGAGCTAAAGCGCTGCATCTCTAATCGGAGACACTCTGGACTTGCCCAAGACTTCTTTGATAAGCAGTCGGGCACCAACTCAGCTGGGACTTTTTCAAGGAACATAAAATAAAGCCTCTTGTAATTATTCCTCACTGCTCTTGCTCAAGTAAACAGAACTGCACTAAGCTGGCAAAAAGCAACAACTCACGCAACAAATACTTTTGGTCCTGAAGAAATTAAGGCCACTTTAAAAGAGGACTTCTTGGATGAAAGGAGCACGTTTTATAGGGACAGCTCACATCTGATTCCAAGTCCCAGGTTAAAAAGAAAAAAGTCCATGTCCGCTGTGGGTCTGAAATCCAGGTCTCTTCAACCCAGGTACTAAACTGCAGGTGCCAAAAAGGTGTGCTGTGCCACTTACCCAAAATGAAATCTGTCTTACTCTCATCAAATGGTAACAGGTACCCCACCTACACCTCTCATTATTGCCGTTTGTCATCCTCTCCCTCCTCTTGTGCACATTGGAAGGAGAGTCTTTGATCCAAGGATACCAAAATCTTGCTCCATAAAGGCCACTGGTGATACTGGAATGTGGCTATGCCTTCAGAGCAAAATACCCAGGGCACTGTTAGTGTGGCACATAGGCAAAATAAATACAAGAGGTGATTCTTAAGGCAATATTCTGTCTTTTCTCCCTTTTTTGGTATCGTTGGAAGTCCCGGCAAGCAGAACCGGTTTCCTAGCCGTCCCTTCCCATCATAGCCATGTTCTCCAAATGGGTGTGAACATGTGACATGCTCGACGTGCTGCTATCCACTTTGAAGCTTTTGGGAGTCCGCCTGGCTTTCAGGAGAACCAGAAAGGTGTCTGTGGAGATGGCTCCAAATTCAGCCGTGAAGGTGCCGTAGAAGACGAGGACGTTTATGATGAACATCCATTCGCAGAGGGCGGCTAGGTGTTGCAGGACGAAACTCTGCTGGATGAAAAATACGCCACATGGGGGTGCTGAAGTCAAGGCAAACAAGCTGTGGGAAGGATCTCACCAGAAACAGGACAAGGCGGGGCCTAACTGGCTTAGTAAAATTAGTAGTGGTAGGCTCCCATCAGCTGGATCCAGAATCGTCAGCTTGGTAACAGCTGGCTTTGAGTAGCCCACGCAAGTGCAAAACCGGCATATATACACCTGTAACAGCCTCGTCAAACACTTAAGCATCTTAAGGCAAGAAAGACCTATTCAGAATGCTACTCTGAGCAGCTTTATTGGGGTGGTTTTTCCCCCCCCTGAACTTCAGCAGACTCACTAATTTTACAGAAAGTGAAGAGTTCAAACGGGAGCCTGCAAGCACCACTTGTGAAAATCCCCATCTGTTTGGTGTAGCTGTTCCTTATGATCTCAGTTGCATAAAACAGCATGCAAACCTTATTTGAACCGAGCTGGCCTCTTGTCATCAAGTTTCACCGTACTGTAAAAAGCAGGCAAAAACCGCGGCAGCAACTTTAAATGCTGCTATCTGACGTGAAACGTTTTGTTTCCCTTTTGAATGAACTATACTCTCTTTGCTGCTCAGAATTAGCTGTTTCCCCAGCTAATGAATTCTCCTTTCGCTGTATCTCTGGCAATATCAGCCCATTAGGTAGAGGACAAGCTGAAAAATGGTCTACCTCACCTCATTTAGCCTGTCTCCCAAGCATCCCATCCCAGGCAAAGTCAGGGGCCGGCACAACCATTAGGCAGTGTCGTGGTTGCCTCAGGCTGTGGATGCTAGGGAAGAGGTGGAAGAAGCAGACCCAGTGCCATTCCTCCTGAGCTGTGCCAGGAACCCTGCTCTACAGTGGCTGGGGGCATTGTCCTATCTCTCACACTGAAGTAAGATTCAACTGCCAGTCCAATCGACCTCTTTACATGGGATTGGGAAGGGGCGCCATCTTATCCTGAGCCTCAGGCAACAAAATGTCTTGAGCCATTTCTGGCCTAAAGGCTGCGGAAGACAAAAACACCATCTCCATGGCATGGAGGGGTGGAGATCACACACTAACTCAAATAAACATGAAAAAACAACAACTTTTTAAAAAATGCAAGGCCTTAAACACCACCCTTGTTATTTGTTGGAATGGTCACCCATCACACCTCAAAAGACTTTGGATGCATATTAACACTCTTGCTTCTTTTCTTTTTTTTTTTTACCCGTCTCAAGCCCTGGGGAAATCCAGTGCCCTCACATCACATTCATTCCCTCCTCTCGCCCCGGCAACCTACAGGTTAATTATTCGTGGATAGTTTAGAGAGGTGCTGAACTGGAACAACCTAGAACCTGCTACTACACATTAACAGGAAAAGATGTGCCACGTCAAGTTTATTTAGCTACTTATTCTCCACTTTTAAAATATCTACAGCAGGCACCCCCCAAACTCGGCCCTCTAGATGTTTTGGGACTACAACTCCCATCATCCCTAGCTAACAGGACCAGAAATAGACTGGAAAGAGAAGTTGCTGAATTGCAACTTACTACCAAACTTAAAACCATGGAGAGACCTGGTCTGAATAGAGACATTGGAGACTTCTCACATTATACATGATAAAGCTATTTTTAGCCATCGCACCCCTTCCTTTTTACCTGTAAGTCCAATTGCAGTCATCAACAGGTTTACCACACCTATCAGCCAATCACCCATTCCCACCACCCTTCTGAGTAATACCCCTCCCCACCCTCTCACTATATATGAGGGTCTGGTGACTTCTGTTTCAGTGTATCTGAAGAAGTGTGCATTCACACGAAAGCACATAACAATAACAAACTTAGTTGGTCTCTAAGGTGCTATTGGAAGGAATCTTTTTATTTTGTTTCAACTATGGCAGACCAACACGGCTACCTACCTGTAACTAGGACCAGTGGTCAGGGATTATGGGAATTGTAGTCCCAAAACATCTGGAGGGCCAAGTCTGGGGGTGCCTGATCTACAGTGTGAGGCTTCGGGCCCAACTAAATATGGCACATTTGTTGCCTCAGTCCTGGAGGGTAGGGAGTCTATTTTTTGACAAAAGCAGTTTAGCATAGGTCATGGTTATTAAATATATTTTTATATACCATATTTTTCGCTCTATAGGCCGCACCGGACCATAGGGCACACCTAGTTGTTTTTTTTTTGGGGGGGGGGAAATAAAGAAAAAAAAATTGTGGATATCTGCTGCGCAGCGCTCCCCGGGTTTCGGGCTGCAGGCTGCTATCCGCAAGCCTTTGGAGCCCAGCGGGAACTCCGAAGGCTTGCGGATAGCTTTCTGAAGCCTGCATTCGCTCCATAGGACGCACACACATTTCCCCTTCATTTTTGGAGGGGGAAAAGTGCGTCCTATAGAGCGAAAAATACGGTATCTCAAAGAGAGAGGATGTCCCATGTCTGCAAAACAGCTAACTATACACACCTTGGCCAGTGTTTTAAAGCAGGCAGCACACTGCCCTCAGTGCAAACTGGGTTTTGGACATCTTTCTGTCCTAAGAGAAGACTGAAGCTTCATCACAGGAAACCTTTACATTATAGTGAATGTTCATGGAGCACCTTCAGTCAGCCTTTTTTAATACCTTTTCACAGCAGTGATACTTTTATTCTGAGTGCAAGTGCTTTTGACTGTTCCCTCCATTATCTTTCACATCAGATATTGCAGCATCCACCTATCATAGAATATTAGGATGTATATTGATTATCAGTTATAAATCCAATGGCAGTGAGGATGGGGGGGGGTAGGGGGGGGGGACTTCAGCCACACAGAAAGCCACTCCTCTGTAGCATTTGACAATGTGAGTGTTATTGGCCTCACAGCCAGAACCAAGTATGGAAGTTGAAACCCATAGGCTGCTTGATTCAACGCCTTGACTAGTTCCCCAACAATCATGTGGACTGTTCCCCAACAGTCGGCCAAAACAACCACTATTGATAGGGTTATTATCTTGGGAGCGAAAAGATCCCTTTTTAGGGAGACGTTTTCTTTTGGCAAAATGTGGCTGCAAGTATCGGAGGAGGAGGAAGGCTTCTCAACTTCCACACTGCAGGCTCTTTTCCAGGGACAAATGCCCCCCCCCCCAACCATTTATCCCTCGGCCAGGAAAAAAAATGAGATGACCTCTGATTTTCTCCAGTGGGGCTAAAAGCAGCTAGGATGCAGTTTTCAGCTGCAAAACAGCCCAAGAGGAAAATATTAAGAAGCCCCTCCGCACCGGCCCCGTTCAAATTGCTGTCTCGACATCTGGTGTTCTGCGAAAACAATAGGTAAAGGTAAAGGTACCCCTGCCCGTATGGGCCAGTCGTGACCGACTCTAGGGTTGTGCACTCATCTCACTCTAGAGGCCGGGAGCCGGCGCCGGCCGAAGACACTTCCGGGTCACGTGGCCAGCGTGACGAAGCTGCACTGGTGAGCCAGCACCAGCGCCGCACACGGAAACGCCGTTTACCTTCCCGCTATAAAGCGGTACCTATTTATCTACTTGCACTTAAGGGTGCTTTCGAAGTGCTAGGTGGGCAGGAGCTGGGACCGAACAATGGGAGCTCGCCCCGCCGCGGGGATTCGAACCGCCGACCATACGATCAGCAAGTCCTAGGCGCTGAGGTTTTACCCACAGCGCCACCCGAAAACAATAGCAACCCCTAAAAAGCAGCAATGAGCTCTGCTAACATGGGATCTCACCTTCTGAGGAAAGGAGGACTTCTAATGCATCTTCCCATACACCCCCCCACCTCACCCCCAGAGTAGGATGCCTTCTGTCTTGAGCAACCCTGATAAAACCTCATTTCGCCTTTGTTTATTTACATCTCCCAAGGCAGGCACCTTGTAACTTTCCAGGGAAGTTTAGGGTAATATTTAGCCCAAACCTCTTGCTCTCTGCACATTCCATCTACTGCTCCTTGTCCTTTCCTCAGAAATGCCACAAGTCCAGTACTTCCTGGCCCCTCTTTCCTCTCCCAGCCAACCAATTCCTCCCCCCGCCCCACATACCCCTATAGCAGGCACTGTGAAGCTTTCACGCTACAAGGAGCTGGAGTGTGGACTCTAGTAGGAACCTATTATTAAGACCATCGCAGAACTGCACACCCTTTCCATCATGAGTCTTCCAGGGCCCAACTGGAAGAGTTGCTGGAGGTTCATGGCAGTTTCTTTCACCCATTTAAAGGTAAAGGTAAAGGTAAAGGGACCCCTGACCATTAGGTCCAGTCGTGGCCGACTCTGGGGTTGCAGCGCTCACCTCACTTTATTGGCCAAGGGAGCCGGCATACAGCTTCCGGGTCATGTGGCCAGCATGACTAAGCCACCTCTGGCGAACCAGAGCAGAGCAGCGCACGGAAACGCTGTTTACCTTCCCGCTGGAGCGGTACCTATTTATCTACTTGTACTTTGATGTGCTTTTGAACTGCCAGGTTGGCAGGAGCAGGGACTGAGCAATGGGAGCTCACCCCGTCACGGGGATTCGAACCGCCAACCTTCTGATCGGCAAGCCCTAGGCTCTGTGGTTTAACCCACAGCACCACCCGTGTCCCATTTACATTTCTTAAAAATTCAACCACAGCACCTCCTCGATTGCACCAGAACCTCAGCAGCAGGGGTGGGGCAGGATATCACCTGTTCATTCTGCTCCATTTTCTCGATGTGACTCTGACCCCTGCAATTTAGGGGAAGCGCATGGCTCTTCCCAAAGAGATGTAGCTGTGAGTCAACGTTTACATGATTTAATACGCAGTCTGGCCCTTCTGTTTCCACAACCCAAATGCATTAAGGGCCCTATTTATAGCCAGGCAGACCTCTCTCCAGTCTCTGCCTCGGCTCGCCTGGCCAAACTCTAATTCAATCTGATCCATCACTCCTATTTGCCTCTGGATACATCTATTCCACACACACCCTCCCCAAAAAACCAACAACCACGTTGCTGCAGAAAGGATACTGAAGATGAGGGTGATGAAAGCCAGGGCTGCCAGGATGCTGCGCAGATGCCCAGTCCAGTAATGTCCTCTGGATTTTGCCATGCGGTATGTCAGGATGGACTGAAGGAATATGAAAAGCATGCTGGTAGGGAACGCCACACCTGCCCCGATGTAGTGCAGAACTTTAGCATGGTCCACCTAAGAGAAAGAAGCAGCGCCTGGTTAGGAATCCAAAACACGTAGTCACAGAACTGTAGGGACCCCGAGGGTCATCTAACCCATGGGTAGGCAAACTAAGGCCCGGGGGCCGGATCTGGCCCATTCGCCTTCTAAATCCAGCCCACGCACGGTCCGGGAATCAGCATGTTTTTATATGAGTAGAAGGTGCTCTTTTATTTTAAATGCATCTCTGGGTTATTTGTGGGGCATAGGAATTCGTTCATTATTTTTTTCAAAATATAGTCCGCCCCCCCCCAAGGTCTGAGGGACAGTGTGCTGAAAAAGTGTGCTGACCCCATATCTAACCCAACCCCCTGTAATGCAGGAATCTGTTGGCCCAATGTGGGGCTCGAACCCACAACCCTAAGATTGAGAGTCTCATCCTCTACCGACGGAGCTATCCCAGCAGTACACAACCAACTAGGCTGCCCAGTCTACACGTGCAGGAGAATGAGAATGTTTCTCTGATTCCATTTTTCGCAGCCAGTTGCTACAGAGAGCTTGTTGCCAGGATGATTTGCAGGGGTCGGGCCTTGGCAGATCCAGCTCCTTCGGCTTTGAACAGACATCCCTCCGCGCCCATTAAGAATAGTCAGAGGCAGGAGGAGAAAGCCAGACACTGCAATAAAGCATCAGCTGCTCAAGCAGCCCTGTCCTCCCTCTCCTCTCTTCACAGAGACACAGCAAACATCCAAAGCACGGCTGCCAAACGAAGGGAAAGCAAACACAAGGACACAGTTAATACGCCTGGCCCCTCTGGGTGCAGCAGGTTCCCATTGCCCCCAGCAGGCCTCTCAGCAACTGACAAAAGGAAAAGAAAGCGCTTGGCCAGGCCGCTGGAGGAAGCCAAGTGTCACAAAATGCTGGGAAGCTTTGAGTGCAATTGTAGTAAAGGTAAAGGGACCCCTGACCATTAGGTCCAGTCGTGGCCGACTCTGGGGTTGCGGCGCTCATCTCGCTTTATTGGCCGAGGGAGCCGGCGTACAGCTTCCGGGTCATGTGGCCAGCAGGACTAAGCCACTTCTGGCGAACCAGAGCAGCGCACGGAAACGCTGTTTACCTTCCCACCACAGTGGTACCTATTTATCTACTTGCACTTTGACGTGCTTTCGAACTGCTAGGTTGGCAGGAGCAGGGACCGAGCAACGGGAGCTCACACCGTCGTGGGGATTCGAACCGCCGACCTTCTGATCGGCAAGTCCTAAGCTCTGTGGTTTAACCCACAGCGCCACCCTTGAGTGCAAGTGTAGAAAATGCCTAAAAACACCTACATCTGGTTCTAGAGACATCATCTGCACACATCTAGGGACGTCTAGGGACACTCTTTAACATTTCGTCTCCCAGTCAATTCCTGCTAGGGATTCTCTATCCCAGGGGAGGGGTCCTGCCGGGACCATTTCCCCAGGCACATTTTTCTGGCGTGTGGCTCATGTCGCCCCCTTCGAGCCAGCCCTGTGACACTTTGCAAAGCTCTGGGAGGGCAGCATGAGGACGCCATGTGCCATTTGATCCCAGCCTTGCCCTCAAGGGGCTGGGGTTGAAGGGCACTTGGCTGGTGCATCCTCACACTGCCCTCCCCGGGTCCCAGCCTAGTGGGCTGGTGTTGCTCTGGTGGCACTGGCGGCGAGGGCTGGGCTGGCACACGGCAGGCTCAGTTTTCCCTCTTCACCCTGGGCGCCATGAAAACACGCTCTGCGGCTGCTCTGTCGCCCTAGCTTGTTTAGTGCAAACCGCTAAAGCAGTCATGGGCATCATTAAACTCTAGGGGGAGTGAGCAGCAGCAGGTACTGGGGTCTATCAAGAACAGCTGATTTTGTGCCAGAAGAGGAACTGCAATGGTGTAAGCTGGGGTGGCCAACTCCCGAGAGACTGCAATCTACTTTCAGAATAAAAATCTGGCAATGATCTACCCCTGTTTTTTGGGGGTTCAGGTCAAAGTTGTTGAGTTTTTTTAGGGAGGAGAAAAGTCCTGTTTGGGGGTGTTCAGATCGGAGTTGTTGAGCTTTTTTTACGGAGGAGGAAAGCCCCATTTTTATATATATACTTTCTTGGGGGGGGGGGGTTAAAGGAAAGGGTCAAAGGGAAAAAGTCACTCACAATAATATTGCTTTGAATGAAAACATCCACAGAGAGAAAGCTCAGTCTCCCCTTCCACTGATCAGACAACAATGGAGGGCGACGGGGCAGGAGTCAGTTTCAATGACACTGAGGAAAGGGAGCCAGAGATCGACCCGCAATCTACTAAAACCTCGTGGGGATCTACCAGTAGATTGAGATCAACCTGTTGGACATCCCTCCTGTAAGCCACAGTGTCAAACTAAACCAGAAGCAGGGGCTCCATCTCAGGAGATCCAAAGACCCTTTGCTTTCTAACAAAGCAACTCCAAATCCCTCTCCCCCCACGTCCAAATATGCTACTAGCTACAGACAGGAAAACCTTTGGGTTTGTGTTCTTAAAGCCCACAAATTTCCCCCTCCACAGCTTATCAGAGACTGGGGAGTGTGTTGAAACTGGGGCCACGGTGCAGGGGCGAAGGGTTAACTCCCCTCCCCTGGCTTCAATCCCAAATGCCGTCACATATTTTTCAGGGGGGGGACGAGTGTTAGGAGATCCAAACACAAAGCTTCCACTTCATGTCTAGTCTGACCCACAATGGTTTGATTCAGGCCATGTGGTTCAGAGCCAATGGGGCTGCGGCTACCTACAGAAGAAGGAGTTTGGGGAGGGCAGCTCAATGAAAAGTTCCATTCAGCGTCTTGCAGCAGTGAAAAAGGCAAATGCAATATTAGGAATTATGAGAAAAGGAACTAAAAATATAGTAGCAAATATAGCCAGGCCACTAAATAAATTTACAAGACACCTGCAGCCAAATAATTGGTTGGCAGGTTTAAATATACCGTATTATTTTTTATATATATATAGAATATTTATTTAAGTTTTGAGAAATAATACAATGAAAAAACCAAAAAGAAAAAACAACAAAAATACAAAAATACAGACAACCAAAAAAAAAAGAAAAACACATAGAATTTCCGTTACTTATTTTCTTTTAACTTATTTACCAGACCTCCTCATACCTCCCTTTCTTGTATTCCAATTGAAATTGTTCATTCAGCAAATCCTCGCCATTAGTTTTTACTTATTTCTAACCTTATTTTTCATATCTCTTAAACGTTACAGCTGGAAACCATTTAATTTCTGTCCAACATCATTCTAACATTCATTAATTTTACAATATTTCTGCAAATAGTTTTTAAACTTCTTCCAATCTTCTTCCGCCAACTCTTTTCCCTGGTCTAAATATACCGTATTTTTCGCCCCATAGGACGCACCTAGTTTTTTTTGGGGGGGGAATAAAGGGGGGGAAATTATTTTTCCCCCCAGGCGCGGGGGCTGGTGCGGGGGAAGCCTGAGCTTCCCTGACCCCAGCCCCCAGAACAGGCTGCCGCCCCAAGCCTCGCACGCCCGGCGGGACCTCTCGCCGGGTGCGCGAGGCTTGCGGACATCTGCCCGAAGAAGGGGGCGGGCTCCGCAGCTGGCCCCCTGCTTCAGGCTGCCGCCCCAAGCCTTGCGCGCCCGGCAGGATCTCCCACTGGGCACGCGAGGCTTGCGGATAGCTTCCTGAAGCCTGGAGAGCGAGAGGGGTCGGTGCACACCGACGCCTCTCGCTCTCCAGGCTTCAGCGAAAGCCTGCATTCGCCCCATAGGATGCACACACATTTCCCCTTCATTTTTGGAGGGGGAAAAGTGCGTCCTATAGGGCGAAAAATACAGTATGTCGCATTCAGCTTCCCACACTGTTCCTTGACCTTTGTTGCCCCCTTAAAATTGCCAGGTCACAATGTGGCAGTGAGAGAAGATGCCACAGGTGGAAGAATTCTCCTTTTCCATGACTATTAAAAGCAGAGGAACTCTGCCAGTGTCTGACACTAGAGTTACCCATGCTACGATGGCTTCCTTCTCCACGGATCCTAGTGTCAATA
Source organism: Podarcis cretensis (assembly GCF_951804945.1). Classification (NCBI taxonomy): domain Eukaryota; kingdom Metazoa; phylum Chordata; class Lepidosauria; order Squamata; family Lacertidae; genus Podarcis; species Podarcis cretensis. Next base: position 14,275,257 of record NC_137174.1, read on the forward strand.
ATGACACTCCTGTCCCTAGGCTCAACACTAGTGAAGTTTTCCACATATATGTGGGGTTTGCAGCCAAGCCACAAATGCATGTTTTGCTAGACAAGCACGGGGCTACTACACAGAGAGTTCTTGAACTTCCTAGAGAGGGCTTTCTGTGAGGTCACTTCCCCTGCCTCCTTTGGGAGGGAATTTGGTAACAAAGGAGATAACCTTTGATACTTTCTCCTGCGTCTGAGGAGACTCTCTCTCCACCATGCTTCCAAAATGATCAGACATGTCTAGGCACTCCAGACACACACAGTCAATTTTCAAGCCAACTTTTTATAATTTGTACCTGAGTAGTTTTCTTACTTCTGTTCTATTTGCTGCCTGCATTGAAATGTAAGTAAGCCTTTTTTGTTTATCTTACTAAAAACGTGTGGTTCATTCTCTGCAACGGGGGTGAAGAGGGGGAGGTCAGCAGGCCACAGATAAAAGGGATTAAAAGGTGTAATTGTGTACCGTAGTTTTCGCTCCAAAACACGCACTTTTTTGCTCCTAGAAAGTAAGGGAAAATGCCTGTGCGTGTTAAGGAGCGAATGCACGGATCAGAGCCATGGCTGCCGTCAGTCAAGCAAAGCGGGAGCCGCTTACACACTCTACGAGGCTCTCGCTTTGCTTGCTTTAAAGCGACCTGGAGCCGGGGAGGAGGGAGGGAAGGAGAGCCATGGCAGCAAAGCGGGCAGCAGCCGCTTACACGGGAGGAGGGACAGACGCTAGCAAAGGTCCGTGCGCTCTCTAAACAGAGCAATGAGGCTGCAGAGGGACGGCAGGAAAGATAAAATTTAAGCAACCAGCAGCAAAATAAAACCAACCTCGAGCTCTGAGCCACGCAGTGAAAACCAGGAAGTTAAAAAAAAAAGGCTGGGGATGAGGGAGAGGGGAAAACTTCACAAATCCCCGCATCTCAGCTGATCCACTGGGAGGGAGCAGCTTGTTTTCAGGCAGGATAGATTCGAGCATTGTCTGGGTCCTAGTGCCCCTACCACTTTTTTGTGCTCCATTCTATTGCTGCTGGTGGCTGCTTATCACTCAGGCTACAAGGAGGAGCGCTTTTACACAGCTAATGGTGAATCCCCTGCAATCCAAGTCCTCCTCACTTGCTCAAATCTATTCTGCCTCAAAACAAGGAGCAGAAGGAAAAGGCTGCAAACTGTTAAATGGAAAAAAACCCAGGCACAGGGCAAGTACCTTAAGTATACCTTTAAAGCAACAGTGCTCTTTCCCTCCCTCCTCCCCGCTCAGCTCGCCGAAAAGCTCCTTCTCCACGCGTGCTCCTTGTCCCTTGAGTGCTTTTCCTTCCCTCCCCACTTAAAACGTGGTTACAAAGCACGGATCCACATGGATCCTCAGGATTTTTGCATTGGGCTACCCCAAACTCATCATCAGATCACATGTCTGTGGCCACAGCATGAACCATAAAAATCATGCACCCACTGTTTCGCTCAGAATATTTTTTTCTTGTTTTCCTCCTCTAAAAACTACGTGCGTGTTATGGTCAGATGCGTGTTATAGAGCGAAAAATACGGTAATTTCTAAACCTTAGTAAGCCACAAAACATATAAGTGTTTTACCCCAGTAAAAAGGTTTCACAGGCTGCTTACATTTGTATTTCTCCCATCACGTGGATAACGTTTTAATTTTAATCTACAGATTTAATCCTCAATCTATCTACTGAACTATAGACATGCCACTTGACTTTAACATCTCACCCCACTCATTCTGTGATAGCACAACAGAGAAATTATCTAAAAATAACATAAAATATCTCTACAATGCTCATATAAGCATAAGATGACTAGGTAATCAAGGCCACTGTTGTGGGATACTCAAAAGCAGTGCATCCTAGATAAGAGACATGCATTCTCCTCTTTAAACTCAAACTGCCCTCTCCGATCTTAAGGCTTTATATCAGGGACTAAAAGTTTGTGTATCTTCAGATGTTCTGGGACTACAACCCTCAACATTCCCAGCCAGCATGGCCAATGGGCAGGGGTGATAAAAGTTACAATCAAACAACACCTGGAAGGCCACAGATTTCCTATCACACTTTACACAAACGGTGGAGTCAGTTGTCTTACCTGGAAGTTGCCCACCATAATGAGGCCAGCTGCACAGATCCAGCCTAAAGCCAGCCCCAAAGTGTTGAGAAGGGAAGAGCCGTAATGCTCTATAACGTGCGCGTATCTCAGCAGGCCAACCAGCATCACTAGGAAAAGGAAGCAAGAATCAGCCTCAAGCATTGCCTGAAAAGCCTCCACCTAACTTGCACACAAGACCGGCATTTCTGCCCCATCGTAAGCCAGGAGAAGAGCAAGAGCGTTGATTCCCCACCAAATGAGTTCTTGCAACTCATATGAAATATAAAGGTAAAGGGACCCCTGACCATTAGGTCCAGTCGTGACCGACTCTGGGGTTGCGGCGCTCATCTCGCTTTATTGGCTGAGGGAGCCGGCGTACAGCTTCCGGCTCATGTGGTCAGCATGACTAAGCCGCTTCTGGCGAACCAGCGCAGCGCACGGAAACGCCGTTTACCTTCCCACCAGAGCAGTACCTATTTACAGTGGTGCCTCGCAAGACGAAAAGAATCCGTTCCGCGAGTCTCTTCGTCTTGCGGTTTTTTCGTCTTGCGAAGCAAGCCCTTTGACAGCTTAGCGGATTAGCGCTATTAGCGGATCAGCTGATAAGCAGCTTAGCGGATCAGCTGATAAGCGGCTTAGCGGCTTAGAAAAAGGGGGGGGGAGGAAAAAAAACCCGCAGGAACTCGCAAGACATTTTCGTCTTGCAAAGCAAGCCCATAGGGAAATTCGTTTAGCGAAGCACCTCCAAAACGGAAAACCCTTTCATCTAGCGGGTTTTCCGTCTTGCGAGGCATTCCGTCTTGCGGGGCACCACTGTATCTACTTGCACTTTGAAATGCTTTCGAACTGCTAGGTTGGCAGGAGCTGGGACCGAGCAACGGGAACTCACCCCGTTGAGGAGATTCAAACCACCAACCTTCTGATCGGCAAGTCCTAGGCTCTGTGGTTTAACCCACAGTGCCACCCGCGTCCCTAAATATAAAGGTAAAGGGACCCCTGACCATTAGGTCCAGTCGTCATACGAAATATATGAGGCAGCTAATGCCTAAAAATCTTTTTTTTTCATTTAAGAGAAAAAGATATTCCTAGCCTTTGGCTTATCTAACTATCATCTATCTATCTATCTATCTATCTATCTATCTATCTATCTATCTATCTATCATCTATCTATTTCAAAGCATGCCAGCACCACCAGCAAAACAGCTACAGTACTCAGGGCCCAAAATCTCAGCTAAAGCATGCATGACAGATGACCATCCAACCTCTGCTTAAAAACCTCCAAGGAGAGCCCACCACCTCCACAGGGAGACCATTCCACTCCTTCACAATTTCCCATTCTCCCTTCCCCCCCATATTTTGTTCTCTAACACTTCTTTTCTTACAAAGAAATCCAAACATTTGCTTGGGGACAAACCGACTCACCCATGAATGAGCCCAAGCTGCAGATCAGGCTGAAGAAACAGCTCTCTGGAGGGAATGTACCACACTTGCTGTTGGGAGAACATTGAGAAGGTATCAAAGCATGTTATCTCATAAGATCAGATAAGGAGAACAGTCCCCAGTCAAATACTGTATCACATGAGGCCTTAGTCCTCACAGTGGCATGCAGACAAAGTTTTCTGTTCAGATTTTCCTGGATCTTATATTCTGGCCTGGAATTTCACTCTGACCTAGTAAATAAAACTCTCAAGAGAACTAAACGGTCATGTAGTTAGGACAGCTAAGATTATGTCAGAAGATTTAAATAAGGAAGGAGGGGCAATGTACAATTCAGCAGTGTTTAAATTGTAATTAATTTTACTCTTGCATATTATATTCTTTGCATGCAACAGCCACATTATATTTTCCTTTCTCAAAGATTCATTAATTATAATGTGTTGTTAATGTTATCTTATTTGATAATAAGAATAATAATTTTATTTACACCCCACCCTCCCCAGCCAGGACTGGGCTCAGGGCGGCTAACATCAAAGTATGATACATTAAAAGCATAAATCAAACAATTGATTAAAATACAGCTTAAAATCAAATTTGGAGCAGAATAAAATCAGATGGCAACCCACGGATTATATCTATAGGGGATGGGAACATTGAGTGCTCACCAGGCCCAACTGTCTGTGCTTACGTCTTTTATAAATATGCTTACGGCTTTTATAAACTGAGCAGCCAGGACCATATAACACCAGTTCAAAAATACCTATATTGGCTCCCAGTACGTTTCCAACCACAATTCAAAGTGTTGGTGCTGGCCTCTAAAGCCCTAAATGACTTTGGGCCTGTATACCCAAAGGAGCGTCTCCACCCTCATTGTTCAGCCTGGACCCTGAGGTCCACCTCCGAGGGCCTTCTGGCAGTTCCCTCACTGCGAGAAGTGAGGTTACAGGGAACCAGGCAGAGGGCCTTCTCAGTAGTGGCACCTCTGTGGAATGCCCTACCGCCAGATGTCAAAGAGATAAACAATTACACAATTGATCAAAGACATCTGAAGGCAGTCCTGTATCAGGAAGCTTTTAATGTGTGGTGTTCTACTGTGCTTTTGTATATTCTGTTGGAAGAAGCCCCATGTGACTGGGGTAACCTCATCGGATGGACAGGGAACAAAAAATAAATTATTATTATTATAAGCCCCAGCAATCATCTGGTCAAGCAAGCTATAGTACAATTTAAGGACACACTCCAGCCAGGCAAAAGCATGAGAGGAGGATGCAGAGCTAGGCTGGTGAGGAGAAGTTGTGGCCTGGGAGAGTCCTGAAGGCCAGTTGGATAGGAATGGAGGGCTATATTTGGCCTGAAATTTCACATCCCTGGCCTGCAAGGCTCTTCTGAATTCCAAACATCACCCACCAACCTGCCCCAGGGAGCAAGGAATAGCGTTCCTTACCTGACAAGAGGGATATGATCCAACGTACAGCAGAAAATAGGGCTATCCAGCTCACAAGATTGATTATAAATCCTGCAAAGGAAAGCAGAGCGCATAACATGAAGGCTTTGCACCTCTGAACAATGCAAACAATTTTTAAAATCTTTTTTCCCCCCAAAGAGGAATAACAGAAGAATAAATTTGGGTCAATTCAGAAAGATGCCATCCTGTCTAGAAACAGCCCAAACTCCCCCAAATATCACTTAGCATCGAATTCTATGGGCCAGCAACAAAGAATGACAGGTGCAGTAGATTTCCCAAATACGGAGAATACAAAGAAGAACCAGGAAGCAGCACACTCACCAACTAGATATGTATTCCCAAGGACAGATATTCTGCAATGCCACACAACAGCTGGGAAAGCATGGAATTCTGAGAATCCCAATTTTTTGTTTAAAAACGTTATATCTATCCCCATGAAGAATGACTCTGAAGAGCAGCTCTTTTCAAATTTGCAACCATTGAATGCAGCAGGAGAGCAACAACATTAGGGACAAGGCCGGATTCTGAAGACCCAAAGACTTCTCAAACATATAAACCTAGTCTGAGGCCCTTATCTGTGTGTCCCTCCCAGAGAGGTTCGGTTCACCATTGGTTGATATCCTAAGTGAAGCTTGCCCAGTGCTGACACTGACATTTTTTCCTGTACCACAAAGCCTTTCCTCTTCATGTGGGTATTTTGGTGGAAGCTTGGTGTTTTTTAAAACTTGCCTAGATACTGCTCTGTGTCAGGCAAATAACACCAAGCATAGTGGTCTGGTTTAGCACTCCCGGAAGCTCTAAAAAACAAAACAAAACAAATGCTCCTCTTTCCTCAGACATCTTATTGGAAATACAGATCAGATGCAGATGAGGGTGGGGAGCATAGCTGTCAACTGTCCCTTATTTGGCGGGAAACTCCCTTATCCCAGTGCCATGTCCCGCTGCTATCCCGAATTGATGATGTCCCTTAAATTTCCCAGGTTTCATGCTCGCCTGGCTCAGGAGGGAAGCAGCGGCTCGGGGTCCTCCGCCGTGAGAGAGCACTCGCACGAGCTGCCGCGTCTCCGCCTACACTTTTCCCCCTCAGGGGCGCGTCGTGAGGAGACGGGTGGCGGCGGGCGGGCAGGCAGCCCCTCTCTTGCGAGACTTCCGCCGCGCTGCCAGGGGAAGCCAGAGGTGGCAGCGGCGACAGCGACTGAGGAGGCGGCCTGAGAGAGGAGGAAGAGGAGGGGAGGGGGAGGGATGCAGAAGGGCAGCGCTTCAGTGGCCGCCGCTGCACCGCATCCACCTCATGCTGGGATCGCGGGCGGCGTGGGCGAGAGTCTCTCTCCCTCTCGGGCAGGGAAGGGCTGATGGAACTCATAAGCTAAGCAAAATCCCTTATTTTGGCTGCTGATCCCTTATTTTCGAGGCTGCTGGTTCCTTATTTTCAAATCTGTAAGTTGACAGCTATGGGGTGGGGGAGCCTCCCTTTCAAAGGCAACAGAGGCAGGCCTTCCTGCAGCTGGTTCTAGAAAGCGGAAGTGAGCCACCAGTTCAACAGACTCCAAATGGCCCAGAGGAGGGGAGAGCTTTCCCTGGAATAGACATGACTCATGCACGGGTTTGGCCAGAGGATGCAACCATTCCCAGAAATTGCAAGGTGGCTTTGCCCTAAGGGGGAAACCTCAAGGGGGGAGAAGAAACAAAGCCGGACTTGCTGAAACTGGTCTTCCAGTTTCTTGAAAGTCTTTTTCCCCATGAAAGAGACCTCTGTTTCTTTGTCCCATTCACTAACGGGTGCTTTCCTTTATCATTTTGATGGCTGCGGGACTGACCTTACCTTACTGGTTGAGAAGTGGCCGAGGGTGATGTGTGTTTGTGTTTAAAGGTAAAGGTAAAGGACCCCTGAGAAGTAAGTCCAGTCGCGAATGACTCTGGGGTTGCGGTGCTCATCTCGCTTTACTGACCGAGGGAGCCAGCGTTTGTCCGCAGACAGTTTTTCCGGGTCATGTGGCCAGCATGACTAAGCCGCTTCTGGTGAAACCAGAGGAGCGCACAGAAATGCCATCTACCTTCCCACCGGAGTGGTACCTATTTATCTACTTGCACTTTGACGTGCTTTCGAACTGCTAGGTTGGCAGGAGCAGGGACTGAGCAATGGGAGCTCACCCCGTCACGGGGATTCGAACCGCCAGCCTTCTGATCGGCAAGCCCTAGGCTCAGTGGTTTAGACCACAGCGCCACCTGCGTCCCGTGTTTGTGTTTAGTTCCCATTTTTCCAGTGCTCTCCAATTCCAGATTACTCCATGGCATCTTCCCCTGGGCTTTAACTGGTAGGGAGGCTGGCTACCAAGCCCCCGAGACTGGCGCATTTGTTGGTTTTGCTTTTAACCTAAGTCTTTCCTGTTTTCTAATCCATCTTTCCACACTGATGTATTTTAAAAGAGAAAAGGACTTCCCTTAAGAAGAATTAACAATGCACATCTGTCAGGAGCACAGCCTCTCCAGTTTCCAGAAAGCTCAGCCAAGGACATCATGGGGTTTTCGGGACAGGCATTCACTGCAGAATGCAGTGGAGAGATTATTTGTAAATGGAAGAAAAACACATCTGCAAAATCCCTTGGCCACATCAAAAGATACATAAAGCATGACAAAAACCCTGCACTCCATGCATGCGAATTTCACCAAAGTCCCCTTTGGTAATATAAGAATGCAATTTCTTTTCTTATGAATGGGTGAATAATGGTCGAGGGAAATAAATTTTCAATGCATTAAGACACAGAAGCAGATTCTCTTTGTGTCACATCTAAAGATGAAAAGAGGTGGAAGGAACATTCTTTCATATGTGGTGGACTTGTAAAAAGGTAAATGAGCATTGGGAAATGATCCATAATGAATGGGAAAAATTGTTCAAAAGTACGTTCCAAAAACCACCCCAGTCCTTCCTGTTGGAGATAATTCTGACTGAAATTTTCAGGTGTCAAAAAAGGTTATTTATGTATGCTACTCCTGCGGCCTGTGTTTTGTTAGCCCAAAAATGGAAAACGAGCGAGGTCCCAACTAAAGAAGAATGGCAACTTGACAGAATATGCACAACTTGCAGACTTAACATATAGAATAAGAGAACAAGAAGAACAAATGTTTAAAGAAGATTGGAAAACGTTTATTGAATATATGGGAAATAACTGTGCACAACTGAAAACGCTGGCAGCATTAAGATAAATTCAACAGTGTGAATAAGTTTTGATGGTTGCAATAATGGAATGCTGAATGGTATAGTTTTTGTAAAATATGCAAGGATTTATGATATGTACACACAGAGCTTCCCAAGACGAAGCTGGCACAGCCAAGCATCCAGCTACACTTGCTTTCACCCTGCAAGATGCTAAAGCCAAAACAACTTGTTCCATATGGGGTAAGAATTTGGCTTCTACACCACCTGCTCATTACACAGGTGAGGGAACACCTTTTAAATAAAACACGGAACCAAGAGAATTGCAGCAAGCGTCAGCAAATCCAGTTAGGGACCTGGTTTAGGAACTATTGCAATAGGACGGCCTTGCCAACAGAACCAGAACCAGTTAGAAAAGACTGCCCAGAGCAAATTTGTAACGAAGCTTACATAGGGTTTCCAACACAGCGCACAAAGAATAATAAAACATAATAATCAAAACAATTTGGGTCTCAATAAAAAAGGTGTGATATATATGCAGTAAATAAATGATACAGCTGAATGGTTTTTAAGACGACCGATTCCCTAACTTCTCAGGAGTTGGAACTAATTTTGAACGACAGGATTCCCGGAGGAAGAATGAGGAGAGCAGTACAAGGGTTTTCCTGATTGCATTCATTTGGAAGGACTGCCATGCAAATGATTTGCAGCAAAAGACTCGGATATGCAATCATAGAATTGTAGAGTTGGAAGGGACCCTGCGGATCATCTAGTCCAACCCGCTACAATGCAGGAATATGCAGCTCTCCCATACGGGGATCGAACCTGCAACCTTGGCATTATCAGCACCACGGCCTCTAACCAACTGAGCTACTCAAGCAAAGATGTCTTGAGAGCATTACTGGAAAATTGGGGAGGGGGAGATCAAGAATGTAGACACCCCCATGCTTGATCCCTTCTCTTTTTATCCTCACAATAACTCTGTGAGGTAGGTTAGACTGAGAGGCAGTGACAGGCTCAGGCTCACCCAGTGAGCTTCATGGCCACGTGGAAATTTGAACCCTGCTTTCTCTCAGGTCAGGGACGCGGGTGGCGCTGTGTGTTAAACCACAGAGCCTAGGGCTTGCAGATTAGAAGGTTGGCGGTTCGAATCCCCGCCACGGGGTGAGCTCCCGTTACTCGGTCCCTGCTCCTGCCAACCTAGCAGTTTGAAAGCACGTCAAAGTGCAAGTAGATAAATAGGTACCGCTCCAGCGGGAAGGTAAACGGCATTTCCGTGCGCTGCTCTGGTTCACCAGAAGCGGCTTAGTCATGCTGGCCACATGACCTGGAAGCTGTACGCTGGCTCCCTCGGCCAATAAAGCGAGATGAGCGCCGCAACCCCAAAATCAGCCACGACTGGACCTAATGGTCAGGGGTCCCTTTACCTTTCTCTCAGGTTCTAGTCTAGCAAGAGACAGGCACTGCCGGGAATATTTTCATTTGAACCAGCTCAAAAATGTGCAGGTTAAAATGGCAAATTCTCTCCTAAGCCTCACCCCATCCCCACAAAACCAGACAGATGACATTTGGTGTCTCTCCATCTCCTTCCTAAGCTCTCTTTTGTTTACACCCTGAACTTATTTAAAGGCAGGAACATAAACAGTGGCAACCTCCTTCCTCCTCTCTGCTTCCTTGACCTTCCCCAAACCACAGCATTCTTGGCCCAGCTCAATATTATAATTCCCCCCCCCCCCGTTTATGCAACAGAAGCAACTGAGAAAACTTGGTGGATTCATTTCCAGGGCAAGTATGTGCATCCATATTTTATATCAGCTATTTCCCAGCTGGAAATGCGGAATCAAACTAAATATAAGTCTTTTTCTTGGCTGAAACGCTTGGCCACGAAGAGCTTCCAAGAAACACATTCTGCTATCTCTCCGACTCATCTCCCAGCACACCCTGTTAACTTCTCCGGAATGATTTTCATCCTTGACTACTTCTGAAAAAAATGCAAGGGCAGTTGTGCCGAGGTTTGTGAAAAATGGGGCAGAATTGTGCTCCAAATTCAACTCAAAGGGAGCTAACAGAAGCCTTTATAATAAAAATATTGGCTGCATCAAAACTAATTCTAAAGGCTTTTATATACAAATAAAAAACAACAACCAACAAGTCAGTGCCAGATCCGAACCCCTGCACAAGCCCAGTTGCCAAACATAATAGACTGGGGTGTGGACAATTCATTGCTGTCTTCTAGTTGCATGGGAGGGGATCATACTGATAGGTGAAGGGATAAGGTCCATCTCTCCACAAGCTGCCTTGCGGTGAGAATTAGGCTCCCCCACCATGCCTATAACTAATTAAGGTGGAATTGGGGACCAGTTTTTAGCCTGAGAGCCATACTTCTGGGCAATTTGCTCCTTCTGGGCAATTTTCTGGTATCCACATGCCAATGGTGGGTGAGGCAAGAGGGAAAAGCGGGAAGAGCATTGGACATAAACTTTTAGAAATCATAGAATTGTAGGGTTGGAAGGGACCCTGAGGATCATTTAGTCCAACCCCCTGCAATGCAGAAATATGCAGTTGCCCCCTACAGGTATCGAACCCGCAACCTGGGCATTATCAGCACCATGCTCTAACCAAATGAGCTGAGCCACCCTTTTGGTGTCTAGGGGCACATTTGTTCAAATGATAATAATTAATACGGCTAGACGAATGCTCCAATAGTTGGAGCAGGGACACAGCCTGCAAAGTAGGGGGTCGGACTAGATGACCCCCAGGATTCCTTCCAATTCTACGATTCTATGAAATAACTAGCATGACAAAAATGGAGCAGAGATCACTTTCCTGGCATTTCCCACTGGAGCTATTTGACGACTTAAAATAACACAGCAGCAAAAAAATGAGAAGTCTCCAGAGAAACTGACTGTTCTCCAGCGGAAACGAAGATTTCCCATGCCAAATTTTCAGCCGAGGGTACAAATTGTCATCGTATTATGCTGAATAGAATTTATGTGCTTTGTAATGGCAGAATGCTGAAAAAACTGTTCACCCGGTCCTATTTACCTAGGAAAGTAGCCCATCTAGAAGAGGAAGAACTCCGACCCTAAACCTTCTCTGTTTTGCAGGACGTCTTCAGGAGAAGACAGGGCTAAGGAGTAAACCCTACACAAATCTGGAGTGAGGACCCTAGGGCGGTTGCATGGAGCCTTGTATGCCTCCTTCCGGCAACTCCTGCAGCCAAGCTGCTGCCAAACATACTGCTCTACTTCCCTTTGGACCAGAGAGTGGGGTCTTGTTTGGCAGCCCAGGACCTCCATGCACACTGCCCAGGATTGCACCCCAGGAAGGTCCCTTGGGTGCTCCTAATGTAGCGGTTTGACTTCACCCCCGGTGGAGCACTCCATTGTCTTTCAAGACACACGGATGCCAACAATTCTGGAAACTGGTTCTACCAACACCCACCTGCAAGGGATATGGGGTCAATTCATGAACAAGGCTAGCTCGAGGAATTTTGGTGCCCAAAGTAGAACATCTAAGTGAAAACACCACCACCACCACCATTTCCATCATGAACGTGTGTGAGACTCCAAGAGCACAAGTCTCTCACTCTCCCGCCCTTGACGGCACCCCAAAGCTGCCACCTGCCTCATCTTAGAGCAGGCACCCCCAAACTCCACCCTCCAGATGTTTTGGGACTACAACTCCCATCATCCCTGACCACTGGTCTTGTTAGCTAGGGTTGATGGGAGTTGTAGTCCCAAAACATCTGGAGGGCCACATTTGGAGGGTTGATGGGAGTTGTAGTCCCAAAACATCTGGAGGGCCAAGTTTGGGGATGCCTGTCTTAAAGCATATGCATGCGAAACGTCCCAGTTTCAATCCCAGGTAGGGTTAGGAAACACTCCTGTCTGAACCCTGGAGGGCTGCTGCTGCCCATCAAGCTAGATGGCCCAATGGACTCAGTCAGCAGAAGGCAGCTACCTGGGCTCCTAAGAGCCCCCGTGTTCAGAGAGCAACACGTGGGATATGGGTGGGGAATAAAGTTTCGACAATTTGTGAAAAGGGTGTTGGAGAGAGTAATGGCTGAAATGTGACGCCACAACACTTTGGTTCATCAGGACTTGAGGCCAACTGGTACACTTCCTTCTGTTTCCTCACTATCCTCCACTTTCCATGCGATCTCTGCCCTGCTCCATTTCCACTCTCTAAAATCCTCTGTCTGGGCAGCTTTCTGTGACTCTTTGCTTCCCCTGATAGGAACAGACTCTCCACAGCCACAGAGCAAGAAGGAATGCAACACACACAAGTCCACACAGGTGACCCCCTGCAGCTGGATTCTCTAAGTTGGGGGGGGCAGACAGTAGATTGTACCAGCTGGTAGAATGGACTTTGCAGATCAGCAAGGATTTCTGAGCCTTATTTTTTTCTTAACAATAGCAGCAACAACAAACAGACTTAACATTTCCTACCAAACTTAGCTGAAATGAAGGAAGGTAAACAAGGGGTAGACTTTTGTGCCAAAGGACTGTGAGCCCAGTTCAGTTCTGGTGCTGAAAATAAATTCCTGGGGTCTGAATGCTCTTGGAGACACCCTCTTGTTTAATTCTAAACACATGCATTTTGCAGCTGGCTCCCATGGACTGCAAGAAGATCAAACCTCTCCATTCTTAAGGAAATCAGCCCTGAGTGCTCACTGGAAGGACAGATCCTGAAGCTGAGGCTCCAATACTTTGGCCACCTCATGCGAAGAGAAGACTCCCTGGAAAAGACCCTGATGTTGGGAAAGATGGAGGGCATAAGGAGAAGGGGACGACAGAGGACAAGATGGTTGGACAGTGTTCTCGAAGCTACTAACATGAGTTTGACCAAGCTGCGGGAGGCAGTGGAAGACAATAGTGCCTGGCGTGCTCTGGTCCATGGGGTCACAAAGTCGGACACAACTAAACGACTAAACAACAACAACTGGTTGGTAGGTCTTTGGAAGGTGGGGTGTCCTAGTGAGAAAGAGCACCTCCTGTTCCAAGTGCAAGGCAAGGCCTTTAAAGTTGCAGGATGCCAGAACTGTTGGATGCATGCAATTGTCCCTAGCATGCAGAGGTTCCTAGGTTCAATTCCTGGTGGCTCCAGACAGGGCTAGGAAACACTCCTGGCTGAAATCTTTTAGATAAGGCCCACAGAGAGACACAGAGAGAGATATGCATATCCACGTCTCCTCTACATGAACCTCTGATCCCGACCGCAGCTTTGGGTTAAAAAATAACTTTAGTCCCTGCCCCAAAATTGTCCATTGATTGGGACCCTGCTACAAAATTTTAAGTGCTACATTAAAATGGGGGGAGAGCTTAGAAAGTGTAACAATATTTTTTATATTCATTTTTAGTCAAAAAGGGCATTCCTTTCATATAATAAATGGAGCTGCACTGTGGGCATTAAAATTGTACATATCCTTATGTACAATAAATACTTTAATGTGGAGGGAGGTTTGTAAGCAGTGAAGCGGAGGGAGTCAAAATATTGTTTTCATGCTATGCTTTGTAGCCAGTCTATGTTGCGTCTCTATTTACTAACTACTTGATCTATTCACCATGAAAGCCTATTGGTTCCTCATGATGCTGACGTATCCTGCTGAGAAGTTAAAAGTTCCCACAAAGAGAATCACAGAGTTGAGCAGGACCCAGAGTATAATCTAAGTCCAACCCCCTGTGATTGCAGGAATAAGCAGTTGTCCCATACAGGGATAGAACCTGCAACCTTGGCATTGATCAGCACCACACTCCAACCAGCTGAGCTATTCAGGTTCATAAAGACTAAGACTCCAACCCCTCCTTCCTTTAGGATTTGGAGCCTTTAAGGATTAATGAGGTCCCTTTTCCAGCCAGGAGGGCAGTGGCGTAGCGTGGGTTGTCAGCACCCGGGGCAAGGCAAGTAATTTGCGCCCCCTAACCCGTGGATTTGCACCCCCTAACGCGTGGATTTGCACACCCTAACCCTAACCCCCAGATGCTGCACCCGGTGCGGCCGGCCCCCCCTGCACCCCCCACGCTACGCCACTGCAGGAGGACTGGACCCACCTACCTGTCAATCCTCTTGACATCATGACGATGTCATTTTCCTTCGCCCTTGCAGTTTCAACTCAAACCACATGGGCAACGTCACACGTATTCGCAAGCGCCAGCATTCTGCTAATCAGAACCACCTGCACATTGCACTCCCTTCGCCGGCACAGTTTGAAATCAAGCCACTATGACTGGATGGCTGATCCCTGCAAACCACACCAGGCATCATTGTATATGGCAGTGTTTCCCAACCTTTGGTCTCCAGCTGTTTTTGGACTACAGCTCTCATCATCCCTAGCTAGCAAGACCAGTGGTCAGGCATGATGGGAATTGTAGTTTGAAACAGCTGGAGACCAAAGGTTGGGAAACACTGGTATATGGCATCAAGTGTAGGGAAAGTGGGCAGGGCTTGGGCAAAACAATCTGAATTACGATACCTGCAGGTTGGAGGTTCGCCGCCACTTAAGGTGAAACTGTCTAGCATGCCTCCTTTTTTCTCCACAAGCATGAAGACCACCAAGTGGTGGTTTTTTATTTTTAAACCCTGTAATGCAGTGGGTGGGTAGACTCTGTGCTTTAAATAGCGGGCTACGTGCACCATGCAATTGTTGGCAAAACTGCAAACTTTCACATCTTCAGGCTTTCATAGTTAGAGTTCTTTAGCTACTTACATCATCTAGGCGGCCGACTTTGGGTTGAGGGGAAAAAATGAAAAGACTATGCAAGCACAGAGTCTAAGTAAACCGTACCATCTTGCGCTTGAAATACCAGATCAAGGTCTTTCCCCTCCTGGCTAGAAGCAGAATGCAAGCAAATGAGCAAGCATATTAGAACCAGCCCAGGAAAACCCACACAGACAGGCAGAGTCACCAACAAAAGCCATGGTGCAAAGGGAGGAAGAACTCTTACCAATTATGGACTGGACAGATGTGATTGTTGGACAATGCCATGGCATACCTGTAGGGAATAAAAGAAAGAAGTGAAAGAAGTGATCGTGTCTGCTCTCCTCAAACACCCAACGACTGCTTCTCAGTTCTCTGCAGCCTAGGAGCAGCCCCAATGCTCAAGCCTCCATTAAGAATGCACAGTAAACAAGGTGTTCGGGCCAAAGGTGGGAGGCAGTCTTCAAAAACTCCTGCCTCCTCAACCACTGATTTGGTGCATAGCCTTCAGCAAGTCATTTCTCTTAACCTTTGCTGCCCATCTATAAAGTGGTAGAGATTCTGAGGCAATCTGGGTCAAGCTGCACTGCAGTTCAGCCTAAGCAACCGAGTAGCATCCTCCATCACACCTGGAGGCAACAGGTGTGTTAAGGATAGAGCACCAAACCAGCACACAACTTTGACACCAGTGTGCAGTCAATCAGACAAGCCTGGGCTTTGGGGTCAGTGTTAAAAGGTAAAGGTACCCCTGCCCATACGGGCCAGTCTTGACAGACTCTAGGGTTGTGCGCTCATCTCATTCTAGAGACCGGGAGCCAGCGCTGTCCGCAGACCCTTCCGGGTCAACGTGGCCAGCGTGACAAGCTGCATCTGGCGAGCCAGCGCAGCACACGGAAACGCTGTTTACCTTCCCACTGGTAAATGGTCCCTATTTATCTACTTGCACCCGGGGGTGCTTTCGAACTGCTAGGTTGGCAGGCGCTGGGACCGAACGACGGGAGTGCACCCCGCTGCGGGGATTCGAACCACCGACCATGCGATCGGCAAGTCCTAGGCGCTGAGGTTTTACCCACAGCGCCACCCGCGTCCCGGGGGGGTCAGTGTTAGATATGGAGATATGAAAGCTAGGAGCTAAACGGCACCTGAAACTGAGGTTATGGACGCAACAGCGGAACATCTAGGCGCGCTTTTTAATACAAAGCTGAAAATGAATGAACAGCAGCTAAAATATTATGTTCATTTTTCACATGGTCTAGTCCTTCCCCTGCCCACCCACCTAATATCTTTAAGAGGGTCTCTTCTCCAGTCTTCAGAGAGTAGCTGGAAGTGGAGAGGCTGAAAAAGGTCCTCCTTTCCTTCCACTCTGCAGTTTTAATCTGAAATCTTAGGCACGGTACTGCGCCCAGAGCTCAGAAACGGCTTGTGCTAATGAAATTCCCTGACGCAAAACACACCTAGAACAATGGGAGTTTCAAACACTGTTTGGGATGTACCTGTGGCCCCTGATTTGAGTGTCAATTACAGAGTTTTGGGGATGGCACAGAAAGTGGGGTTTGTGGCACAAAACCAGCACACATCTTTGGCACCAGTATGGAGTCAAACGGACAACGTTGGGTTTTTGGCTATTTACTTGTGACCCCGATTTGCTGTGTCAATTACTCGGTTTGCGGGGAGGCGCGGCACGAAACGCGGGATTTGCAGCAGAAAACCAGCACTAAGCTTTTGGGGGGATCCAAAATTTGGGGGTCCACATGTTAATGGTGCTGGGCTGGCATGTGTTGCTGTCCTCCAGCAGAAGGGAAGAGCTGATGAACTCTGGAGAAATAGCAGGCAGCGGGAGAGGGGTGCCTTATTATAGCATCGTCTGTCTGAGGCAGTTGCCTCACTCTAGCTAAGGTCGGGGCCATCCCTGCACTTGGAATCAGCTCCTTCCCCTGCCAGACTATCTGCTTGGCAGTGTTTGTCTAGTGATAAGAGTCCAAATGCCTCCCCACCCCTTAGATAGCAACCTTTTAAGGAAGATTTTTCAGGCCCAGGGCTGCAATTGCTTCTGGGCAGCCGTGCCCACATGCCAGCAGTGGGTGGGGTCAGGGCCAAAAGTGGGTGGAGCAATGAATACTATTTTCTACTAGCTGTTCTAGACCCAGTCGCACATCCCTCTGTATCCTCCATCCAGACAAGCAAGAAGCCAGGTTCAGAGGTCAAGTAAACATTCCAACCAGGCAAAAGCACTCCAGGAGGTTGCAGCCCAAGGCCAGTAACCAACACACTGCATTAGCAGGACAACGTGCAGAAAGGCAATCCACATACTACTGCTCACCACCGCTGCTAAAGCAGCCACAGGACTGCCGTTTCCATTTAATTGAACATTGTTAATTGGCACGATAACCATCAGCACGTTTAAGGAGCGTCCACCAAATCACCAATTTCTAAGCTTCCACATTCTTAGCATATAACAGCAGTATTAATCAATTCACACATTTTTGCATTCACTTTTCAAAATAAAAACGCAGACTGATGCAGAAATGTGGTGGACTGAATGAAGACTGCGGGGGGGGGGTGGAGAAGGGGAGAAAAAACCAAGAGAAGCCCAAACCGACAGATCCTTGCCCATCGCTAACAGGCAGTGCTTAAAATAATTCTTTTTAAATGCAAACAGTCTGCCTGAATAATAGAGAGAAAGGCTGGCCAGCAAATCTGTGTCCAAAAACAGGGGTGAAGCCAGGTCTGAGCTGTGGGAGAAAGAATGCAAGTCCCAATTTGCATATATATTTGTATGCACTTGATTTTTTTTAAGCACGGCAATCCTTTTCTGCCTCTGTCAAAACCTAACAAAGAAAAGAAGGGTCTAAATTTCAGCCCCCTGCTGAAACAAGAGGTGAGCAGAACCTTTCTATTTGAATGCAAAGGCATGGGCTCAAACTTTTTGGTAATAATAATAATAATTTATTATTTATACCCCGCTCATCTGGCTGGGCTTCCCCAGCCACTCTGGGCGGCTTCCAACAGAACACTAAAATACAATAACCTATTAAACATTAAAAGCTTCCCTAAACAGGGCTGCCTTTAGATGTCTTCTAAAAGTCTGGTAGTTGTTTTTCTCTTTGACATCTGGTGGGAGGGCGTTCCACAGGGTGGGTGCCACTACCGAGAAGGCCCTCTGCCTGGTTCCCTGTAACTTGGCTTCTCGCAGTGAGGGAACCACCAGAAGGCTGTTGGCACTGGACCTCAGTGTGTGGGCAGAACGATGGAGGTGGAGACGCTCCTTCAGGTATACTGGACCGAGGCCGTTTAGGACTTTAAAGGTCAGCACCAACACTTTGAATTGTGCTTGGAAATGTACTGGGAGCCAGTGTACGTCTTTCAAGACTGGTGATATATGGTCTTGGCGGCTGCTCCCAGTCACCAGTCTAGTTGCCGCATTTTGGATTAGTTGTAGTTTCCAGGTCACCTTCAAAGGTAGCCCCACGTAGAGCTCATTGCAGTAGTCCAAGGGAGATAAAAATTACAATCTAATAGCATGTGTAGCAAGTCATTTATATCCCACCAGAGTAAACACAATGGGAAGAGTGGATCAGGGAGGGGAAGCACCTTGCAGGAGCTGCCAGAGTGGCAAGGCGGCAGCTCTTCACAAGTCAGTCACATCAGTCAGGGAGATGGTTTGGCACCTTTCGGGAGATGGGCTAGAGTAGCGCCAGACAGAACCTACCCTGTAAAAGGTAAAGGGACCCCTGACCATTAGGTCCAGTTCTGACCAACTCTGGGATTTCGGTGCTCTTCTCGCTTTATTGGCCGAGGGAGCCGGCGTACAGCTTCCGGGTCATGTGGCCAGCATGACTAAGCGCTTCTGGCGAACCAGAGCAACGCACGGAAACGCCGTTTACCTTCCCGCCGGAGCGGTACCTATTTATCTACTTGCACTTTGACGTGCTTTCGAACTGCTAGGTGGGCAGGAGCAGGGACTGAACAACGGGAGCTCACCCCGTCGTGGGGATTTGAACCACCGACCTTCTGATCGGTGTAATAGGAATTTTATGGTCTTAGATATATGGTAATGTTCATAAGTGTACCAACCAAGCACATACATAGATCAGCACAGGAAGGCCAACCTGGAACCATTTTTATTCCTAAACTGAGCAAATGTTTTCTCTGCATGGTCAAAGTAGAAAAGCCTCCCCATTGTCTTTTGCTTCACAAATCCTATCTTAAGGGTGTAAGGGTGTTTGAATAAGTATTTATCACTACAAAGGAATGGCCAGGCTCCTCAGGCAATCCAATCAAGTAACCTGCCAGACAGGAGATAAACAAGGACAAGAGAAAAACATTTAAATTTCTGTTTAGACCGCCTTTTTCTGTGATGTATGTATGATGTTTCTGAGGGTGGTCTTGATCTACAGGGTGGAATTTCAAAAGTCTTTATAAGCCCTTGCACAGCATTTTTGGGGGTTCCTCCTCCTCTCCTGCGTGTGAGGGGAGCACCCTGTTGCAACAGATCAATAAAGATCAAGCTTACTAGCTGCTTTGCTTCTCAATATTCTCTGGTTGGCCTGTTATTTTCTCCTACCAATAGGGAACCTATGTAAGGACTCTATATGGGCTCTTGGATACCCCATAAGGGAAAAGGGCATTTTTTTATTTACAACAGATGGCAACCACGAAGGGACTTAAATTCTATAACAGGTTTTGTTTGTGTGCATTTTAGGAACAGCATTTCCTGACAGACTTCTCACATGAAATAATTTTCCCTTTTAACATGATATGGGAACCTCTAACAAAGTGTTTGTCCCTTCTTTTCTCCCACAACACACACACACACACACAAAGTGGGGGGATACAAACAGTAATTTAAATATTCTGTACCCAAGATTCTCAGAAAAGTCATTGCATTTGTCAGGTTTCATAAAACTTGTGTGTCTTAGCATTTATTTATTTTTTGTTCCTCATAGGTCAGTGTGTGTGTGTGTGTGTGTGTGTTTTTACTTTGGGGACATGCCCATCACATGTTGTAAGTCATTTTCATCAAGTTCTTTTATCAGATAGCACATGTTGAATTTTAAGCCTTTTTTCATTGTTTTCCCATTTTTTCAGTCCAGTAGTAATCTGTGCGGTTTTGATAATATCTTTGTATTATTTAATAATAATTCTTTTCTAAACCTGATGTCTTTGCGCCAAGTCCATTTTCATCTGACTGGTAATCTAATTTTTTGCTTTTTTGGGAAAAGGGCAATTTTTTATTTACAACATCGGCAAGTTCTAGGCTCTGTGGTTTAACCAACAGCGCCACCCGCATCCCTGAACCTACCCTGTACTTTTGTGTATTCAAGGGGAGACGTGACCAGGGACATGGCATGGGGGGGTGCTGCACACAATTTTTGAGCGGGCACAAACCAGGTGACCTCACCGCAGAGTGGCCTGATGTTCCTCTCTGCCTATCAAGGGTCATGTTGGCCAGCCGGGCTCCCCTCTGTGCAGGTAGGCAGATGGCTCAGCACAGCCCCGCTAGGGGGTGGGGTCGTTCCGGTGGCGAGGGCTGGCGAAACACCCCCCCCCCCCCGCCGGGGTGTCAGCAACTGATGCCGTGCCGCTGGATGTGACCTTTTTTGCCAAGGCAAAATGGAGCACAAGGGATTCTGGGCCTTCGCTACAACCACCACATTGCAGGTTGGGCTGAGAGTAGCCTACAATAACCCTCTGATATAGTGTACTGTTGCACCCCACTGCGAGAAGGAGGGCAGCTTTCAGAAGCCCTGTAAAGTAACCCGCTGTGAAATTCCAACCCTGAGATAGAGCCACCGTCATACGTCCTCCCAGGCCAAACCCAATTATAATAATAATAATATAATAATTTATTATTTATATCCCGCCCATCTGGCTGGGCCTTCCCAGCCACTCTGGGCGGCTTCCATAAAAACCAAAAATACAGTAAAATATCACACGTTAAAAACTTCCCTGAACAGGGCTGCCTTAAGATGTCTTCTGAATGTCAGGTAGTTGTTTATCGCTTTGACATCTGCTGGAAGGGCGTTCCACAGGGTGGGCGCCACTACCGAGAAGGCCCTCTGCCTGGTTCCCTGTAGCTTTGCTTCTCGCAATGAGGGAACTGCCAGAAGGCCCTCGGCGCTGGACCTCAGCGTCCGGGCAGAATGATGGGGGTGGAGACGCTCCTTCAGGTATACTGGACCGAGGCCGTTTAGGGCTTTTTAACTCAATCGCTTGCTGACTTCCATGCAGACTGGTTGCACTTTAAATCTAAACAAAATTGTTTGTGAATTAAGAGCCAAATTAGCGCACGCAACCCATTTTTGATGGGGTTGTGTGTGTTTTTTCAACTCTCTTCGCCACAGGCTAAAACAGGAAACACCAGGCACTTCCAGGCTGTCACTGTATTGTGGGTGGGTTTCCAATTCATACCAGAAAGTGGGCATTGCACAATTATGGTGGATTTGGGCTCTTATGTAATAAACCTGCTTCTCCCCTATCTGCAAAAAATGAGACTTTTTGCAATAAGAAAGGGGGTTACGAAATGTACTGGAAAACGTGGGGTAACCATTGCTTCACTTAACCTCATTTAATCTGCATGAATGTTCAATAAACATATAACCTACCTGCAAACTTTGTCCAAATAAATCTGGATGTTCAGTAAACAGGTTGTCTGAAGTGACCACAAGCACGCACCCCAATTATACACTCTGCAACATTCTGTTTGCAAAGACCTGCTTGCTTAAATTCACATCATTTATAAATAAAGAAATAACAGGCAGCTCCCAGTCTATGATGTTATAGCTTTATGGAAAGCTTTCATTTGCTTAAAGGTAAAGGGGTAAAGGGACCCCTGACCATTAGGTCCAGTCGTGACCGACTCTGGGGTTGCGGCGCTCATCTCGCTTTATTGGCCGAGGGAGCCGGAGTACAGCTTCCGGGTCATGTGGCCAGCATGACTAAGCCGCTTCTGGCGAACCAGAGCAGCGCACGGAAACGCTGTTTACCTTCCCGCCGGAGCGGTACCTATTTATCTACTTGCACTTTGACGTGCTTTTGAACTGCTAGGCTGGCAGGAGCAGGGACCGAGCAACGGGAGCTCACCCCGTCGCGGGGATTCGAACCGCCGACCTTCTGATCGGCAAGTCCTAGGCTCTGTGGTTTAACCCACAGAACCACCCGCCTCCCAGCATTCATTTGCTTACTTATTACTTATAGGTCCAAGAAATCCAAGACTGCTCGGCCAGTTCTAAAGGTTGGTTGCTCCTACCGCTAAACAAAACTCATAGCTCCCTTCACTCTCTGGCAAAGGCAGGAAGACAACATTACTGGCACTGCCATGGTGCAAGTCAGTAGAGCATGAGACTCTTAATCTCAGGGCTGTGGGTTTGAGCCCTGTGTTGTGCAAAAGTCCTGCGTTGCAAGGAGTTGGGACTAGAAGACCCTCATGGTCCCTTCCAACGCTACAATTATATGATTCGAAGTCAGAATGGCTTTGGCCAATGCCAAGTTCACAGATTTTATTTTTCAAATAGCAGCTTTCTCCAGGGGGTAGGATCAGCGGGCAAGACCCCAAGAAGTGCCCAAACCATGCCCAGCCACGTACAAGCATCATTCACCCTAGGCTACCAACCACACTTCCATTATTTATGGCTGAGGTATAATAAGCAGCCGGCACCGCCAGCCAAGCAAATTAACATGGAGGAATAGTGGCTGGATGGGATGAAGGAGCCTAGACGAAACCACAGACGTCCTGAATCATGCAAGAGAAACTAGCAATTAGCTAAATGCTGTAATTAGTCCCTACGACTGGGCCTGGAGCTGCAGTTTCTCAGGTGTACTGGGGAGGAGAGGCTTCCTGTTGCTGGGTGCCCACATTCAAAATTCTAAGCATAGGGCTCCTTCCTTTTTCACAAGGCCATGGCTTCATCTGAGACTCCAATACTTTGGCCACCTCATGAGAAGAGAAGACTCCCTGGAAAAGACCCTGATGTTGGGAAAGATGGAGGGCACAAGGAGAAGGGGACGACAGAGGACGAGTTGGTTGGATAGTGTTCTCGAAGCTACCAGCATGAGTTTGATCAAACTGCAGGAGGCAGTGGAAGACAGGAGTGCCTGGCGTGCTCTGGTCCATGGGGTCACGAAGAATCGGACACGACTAAATGACTAAACAACAACAATGGCTTCATCTACGGTCCTCATCCAACCTGCTTTGTGTAAGCATAGCATAGCATCCAGTCTGCTCTGCTTGCCTTCTCGTCATTGCATCTATTGCTTCTATTTATGGTTTTATCCTTTACTGTGTTGTACAGCAGACCCTCCAAGTGTCCCTATTTTCCAGGGATGTTGTGATTTAGAGAAGCCGTCCCGGTTTCTGATTTGATCCCGGAATGTCCCACTTTTCCTTAGGATGCCCCTATTTTCATCGGAGAAATGTTGGAGGGTATGAGATTATCCAACCCCCGAGCCATCTGAAGGCAATCCTGTATAGGGAAGTTTTTTTAAAAAATATTTAATGTTTTATTATGTTATTATATATGTTGGAAGCTGCCCAGAGTGGTTGGGGTAACCCAGTCAGATGTGTGGTGGTATAAATAGTAAAATGATCATTATGGAATGGGACGTCCCTCAGAAAAAACGTTGGAAGGTATGGTATAGTAATGTGGTTTAAAGCAAAATTTGAATTTCAATGAGGGTCTGTAATAGCTTACACACAATCTCTTAAAACTGAGTCCATGACCCTCTTGTCAAACCAATGTTTTTCTGTAAAATACATACTGTACATCATGCACTCAAGTTTCAAAACCAATTTAACATGTAACATGAGAAAAAGAGGTTACTGTTTGAGACCCGCACCCTTGGGCTCATGTAACTAGTTTCATGATATATATTTTTTGGACCTGGCCTTTGTCTTCCAGTACAGTGGTACCTCAGGTTAAGAACTTAATTTGTTCCAGAGGCCCGTTCTTAACCTGAAACTGTTCTTAACCTGAGGTACCACTTTAGCTAATGGGGCCTCCTGCTGCCGCCACACCACCGCCGCGCAATTTCTGTTCTCATCCTGAAGTAAAGTTCTTAACCCGAGGTACTATTTTGGGGTTAGCAGAGTCTGTAACCTGAGGCATCTGTAACCTGAGGTACCACTGTACTGTAAATGATCTTGCCCTGTATGATCTTGTAGTATGTGGAAATTACCAAACAAAAACCCATTATTTACGCAACTGCCCCCTCTGCAAGAAGATCTAAATCATGAATTGAAAAAAAGGATTGTAGGCTACCTGATCAAAAGTTTTGGATTTTGCCCCAAAGAGAAGTATAAAAGACCCGCCAAAAGACTTAACCCTCAGTGGCTAGGACCTACAACAGGATATGAGAGCTGCCCAACCAATTGGGAACACTGATCTCAGAGGGGGCTTGCTTTATTCGATACCTTCAGCTTTCACCCATAGTTTCCTCTGGGCGCTTCCCAACTGTTGATATTTTTGGGTGGCATTCAAACACATACCAGCAAACTCAGGCTGTGCATTTATTGTTCGTTGGGAAGCCTTGCGCAATAAACTCACTTCCTCAAAACACTGGACTTTTTGTGGGAAAGCCAAGTGAGAGAAAAACGCAGCGAAAAGTGAAGCGGGTAACATTTGCTTGATTCAGCATGGTCTAAACTCCCTGTGAACAAAAAATCTGAATGAATGCTCAATAAATAGTTGGACCACCACCCCGGTAAATAAATCAGGATGCTTGATAAGAAGGTTGTCTGGAAGCAACCTGGCTGGTACTGTCTGCAGCAAAGCCCAATGAACTTTCAGACAGAGAAACACAAATCAAAAGGATTTGCAAGCATTTCTGAACTTGCAATACCTATGGACAGAGCTGGATGAGTATCACAGCAGAAGTCAAGATCAGAGAGAAACAGAGCGCCTCTTCTGTTTAGGTAGAACTCAACACAATCCTGAAAGAGGCCAATTCAGAAAACAGAAGCTCTCTTGAAGCAGCAGAAGGGACTGTCCTGACTTGCCCCTAAACAGCACACCAATGCAACAAAAGCATGGACCTCATAACCAAAACCAAACCCAGGGCTTGTATATTTTTGTAACTGCTATTTATTTTGTGGTATTTTGGGAACCACCCTGGGATCACTATAAGCAAGGAAGTGCAGTCTGCAAACCTAGCTCATCATTTGCTTCTTCTGGACACAACAGTTCTGTATCAAAGCCACTCTTGCTACAGCTTGCCTGATCTCTTTTCCTCTAAGGAACCCAAAACTGTATTTTAGTTGCGTAGCATCCCTGAGAAGAAGCTCAGGTTGGCAAGGACCACCTGCTGATCTTCACAAACCAATGGCAACTTGCATTATCTTATGTATCCTCAACCACCAACTTAAGGAAGCTGCCACTGTATTTCTGCTTTGCAGATTGGCAAGCGGAGGTAGATAATCATTGAAACAAGGTTGGAAGGGTCCTCAAGGGTCATCAAGTCCAAGCCCCAGAAAGGCATGAAAACTCATCTCCAATGAAGGGCTCAAATACATGACCCTGAGATTAGGAGATTCATGCTCTACAGGCTGAGCTATCCACAGGTAGAAACCAAACCCAAGCCAAACAACAGGAGGACATGACTACGTGTGAATTCTGAAGAATTCGATGACAGACGTGTACTCCCAGCGTTGTAACTCCTGCTGGTTGCCTTAGGAGCTTTTGAGGCAGTATCTCATGCAACGCTGTTCTCGAAATTAATGCAAACTGGCTGAGATACAAGTGCTGTCACATGGGCTGACAGACAATAAACAACAGCTAATGATCAACAGAAGGGAAGTGTGGGTGGGGGAGCAGAAGGCCTTTCTTAAGGAAACACCCGGAGTGGGAGAAGAGGTGTCACCTCACCACCAACTCTGAAAATAAGGTTGCATCAACCAAGTAGTTGCCGCAAGGATTTTTTGTTATCTTTTATTAACAGGGTCACTTCAAAGGAGGGAACCCACTGGAATAAGGAAACTGTGATGCTTTGCAGTAAGAAGCAGGTATGGAACAGATGTGGAATGCCATCTAAAGCAGTCCGAAAAGAGCCAGTCCAAAAGGGTATGGTTTGTTGGTTTTGGTTTTTACAAAACCAGCCAGTGAAACACAGTGCCTCTTCAATGTGTGCTAAAGAATACATACAGCTCTGCACCTGATCATCCAAAACTGGCCCCACAGGCTCTCATGCTCCTAGGACCTAGGCCATAAACCTCCACTGCTTGTGCTTGCAAGTTGGCCACATAAAACAGGGGACCTCTGGCCAGCCTCCCCAGAAATGCCTTGCAGCACAGTATATTGGTGGGAGTGATGGGCAAGTCACCTATGGCTTGTATCAACACTGACTCAGAAATAAACCAAGTTGCTTCTTGTCAAAAACCAGGGAGTAGTTTGGCTTATTAACAAGCCAAAAGCGAATCCCTTGCCCTATGAAGTTCCAACCTACCCGCTCCCTCCTCACTTTTGTGAATCCTTCTGAAGTCTTTGCCCACTTTCCTGCAAACTCTACTCAGCATCTGGGAATGGCAGCAGCCAACACTCCAGGAACAGTGTTCAAAATTTGCCAGGTGTATTTTGCACCTGGCTAACAGCCACTTGGGACATGGGTGGCACTGTGGGTTAAACCACAGAGCCTAGGACTTGCCTATCAGAAGGTCGGCAGTTCGAATCCCCGTGACGGGGTGAGTGCTCGGTCCCTGCTCCTGCCAACCTAGCAGTTCGAAAGCACATCAAAGTGCAAGTAGATAAATAGGTACCACTCCAGCAGGAAGGTAAACGGCATTTCCGTGTGCTGCTCTGGTTCGCCAGAAGTGGCTTAGTCATGCTGGCCACATGACCCGGAAGCTGTACACCGGCTCCCTCGGCCAATAAAGCAAGATGAGTGCCACAACCCCAGAGTCGCCCACAACTGGACCTAATGGTCAGGCGTCCCTTTACCTTTAACAGCCACTTGCAACCAAGTGAAGATGCCCGCGCGCCAGGATGACGCCTGGCGCCTCCACCATCTAGAGGTGGCTGCCTGGGCTTCCTTGGAGCTTGACCATTTTCACACGCTAACAACACACCCTGCAAAATTCTATCTGTTATATTTTATCTGCCCAGTCAGAATGAATTTCAGGAACCATCTTGGGTTTTCATTCGAGAGGGGGCTTATTATTTGTTCCTCATCTGAAACTCTGGAGAACTGCTGCCGGCCAGTGTAGGTGATACAGAGGTAGACAGTCCATGGCCTGACTCAAAATGCAGCTTCCTATGTCCCTATATACCTGGAGTTATTTGAATATTTGCATCTTGCTCCCTCCCTAGCCAGACAACACAAACGCGTTGTCTTGCAGCTAACGAACGGCAGGCAACTGTCTCCTTACAACCAGACAAGACAGATTCAACAAGATACCAATCAGTCAGGTTGAGGCAGCCTTCCTCAGGCACCACATTACGGAATATCTGTAAAGGGCAGCCAGTTGTAATTTAGTTTAGCCGCATATTTTGACAATGCAGATTTCCTGCCTGAGGCACCGCAAATGTTTTGAGGCAACCGTCTGCCTCTCCTGCATTGTCCAGAATTGACAAGAAGCCTGGAAAGTGATTCAGCTTGGAAGAATCTGCTAACTAAACACACCAATCAAGGGTAGGCAGCCATCTGGTAGTGACAGGCAACCCTGAGCCCCACCGCGGCCAGACAGGTTGCTTGATCTTTTAGTCCGAGGCGAAACCAGTAGCCCAACACTATGCATGCTTACTCAGAAGTAAATCCCGCTAATCCTTAGGATTTACTCTCAAGCCAGGAAAACAATGGAGATTGTGCATGTATCCAGGGAAGGGCTTAATGTTTTGAACAGGTCAAGGAAATATCAGGGTTCTTGGCAACAAGGTGTTCCTGCTGCTGCTGTTTTTTTTAAAAAAACTTTGTGGGTATTTCCCCCAGAAAGGGTAAAAGGGTGGGGGGCACAGGAGCCAATTCCTAGGGGCCAAGGTACTTTCAGCCACCCCCAATAAAATATTTGAGCCTCCGTTATCAAATAATGGAGGCATATAATCTGGACAAAAAAATGGCTTCCAGGTGGAAAAATCAAAATTGGAAATAGAGCTGTTAGATCCCAAAAGTAAGAATTTGTCAAGTATGTATAACTTGCTGTTGAAATGGAACACTCAGGATGAAACGGTGAAATCAGCTATGATTAAATGGGCACAAGATGTTGGACATAATATTATGATGGCTGACTGGGAACAGTTATGGACCACAGGTTATGGGAAGGTTTGTTGTGTTTTCTTCTTCTTTTTGTTTTGTTTTAATTGTTTCTATTTTTCTATTTTTTTGTTTTTTTTACAAGTTTGTGTTTAACTTGGTGTGTTTTCTTTTTCTTTTTGTAACCTTTAAAACCTTAATAAATATCATTTTTTAAAAAAAAAATAAAATAAAATATTTGAGCCTCCGCCCCCCGGTTGATGGGCATTGCCATTCAAATACTGTATGTGTACCTAGTTTTGTGATAGATTATGTGGGGTGGAGCTTACCTGTCCGCCCTCCCAATATTTTATTCAAGTTGGCACCCCCGAGCAGGGGAAAATGCATGGGTCAATATTTACCAGACACTGGAGAGACCTTTTGGCAGTGAACATGGATCACTGGTACCAAACTGCATGGGAAACAGTGCTACTAGAAAAACTAATCAGCAGATCAAACAAAGAAGGAGGCCTTCCCCCTTGTGTGGCTCCTCTTTATCACATACAAAGGCCAACAAGACAATGACCCCCTCCCCTGCCCTAACAACTATGAATCAATAGGGCTAACTTAACCTCACACACAAACAAAACACCCTGCAACCAGTCAACTGCAACTAACCATAACTTGGGCCCTCTGATCACTCGCTCTGCCAGCAAAAATAAGAAACCTACCCATGCGATGTGGACAAAAAAATCTCCGCTCATACACTATGTAAATAATGGAAGTCCCTCACCCTCTCTGCTTTCACCCCTCCTATTTTCTCTTTCTCTGTTTTCTCCTTTCTCCCTCCCCACCTCTCTTCCTTCATCAACCCCACATTGCTACAAAAACGTCTCAAACTGACTGTAATGGACCTGTGTGAAGGATTTTGTTATTTGAAAACAGAGACACTGAGTGTACTTATGGAAAATCTTTCAACTGCTTCCCAATTTTGCCTGTGCAAAGTTTGTAGGGAGCTTAGACAGTGACTGGCTGCGTACTGAACATTTGCTCCAATTTGTTTTCCAGGATGGTATACAACACTGAGTCAAGCAATTTGTTCTGCCACACGTTCCAGTGCCTTTTCATGTCACTTTCCTTATAGCAAGAAGTCCAGTTTGGGGGGGGGGGGGAATCAGGCTTGTTGAGTAAGGGTGCCAAACCAACTTTAATGGAGGCTTAGGATATATCTTGTTCTTAGGTAACGGGGGGCGCTGTGGGTAAAAGCCTCAGCGCCTAGGTTCGAATCCCCGCGGCGGGGTGCACTCCCGCTGCTCGGTCCCAGCGCCTGCCAACCTAGCAGTTCGAAAGCACCCCCGGGTGCAAGTAGATAAATAGGGACCGCTTACTGGCGGGAAGGTAAACGGCGTTTCCGTGTGCTGCGCTGGCTCGCCAGATGCAGCTTTGTCACCCCGGCCTCTTGAGTGAGATGGGCGCACCAACCCCAGAGTCTGTCAAGACTGGCCCGTATGGGCAGGGGTACCTTTACCTTTACCTTTAGGATATATCTTGTTCTTAGGTAACCTCCTCCTTCTTAGGCTTCTGAGATCAATGCTTTTTATCGCAATAGCTACTGAAATAGTTCAGCAGCAGAGTATAGACTTCAGGAGTTCCTGTAAAATTCTGAAGTTGGGCAGTGGAACGCTGAGCACCTTCCACTCTTGTAAGAAACCAACTACCCCTGGAGCTCCTTGGGTAAATGCC
The DNA here is from genome assembly GCF_951804945.1 of Podarcis cretensis. Taxonomy (NCBI): domain Eukaryota; kingdom Metazoa; phylum Chordata; class Lepidosauria; order Squamata; family Lacertidae; genus Podarcis; species Podarcis cretensis. Next base: position 14,305,022 of record NC_137174.1, read on the forward strand.
AGCTGACAATGGGAAGCTGGGTTTTAAGCTGCCAGTTTCTAAAATGTCTATAGCCCCATCCTTTGCATGTCTTAGGTGCAGTACATATATATATATATATATATATATATATATATATATATATATAGACAGTAAAAAAGGTAAAGGGACCCCTGACCATTAGGTCCGGGTCATGTGGCCAGCATGACTAAGCCGCTTCTGGCGAACCAGAGCAGCAGACGGAAACACCGTTTACCTTCCCGCTGGAGCGGTACCTATTTATCTACTTGCACTTTGTGCTTTCGAACTGCTAGGTTGGCAGGAGCAGGGACTGAACAACGGGAGCTCATCCCGTCGCAGGAACCGCCGACCTTCTGATCGGCAAGTCCTAGGCCCTTCCAACTCCACAATTCTAACCCAATTGCATGATGAAGTAAATTGAATTTACCAGTAGCTGATTCAGTGGCATAGCGTGGGGGGTGCAGGGGGGGCCGGCCGCACCGGGCGCAACATCTGGGGGTTAGGGTTAGGGGTAGGGTTAGGGGGCGCAAATCCACGGGTTGGGGGGCGCAAATTACTTGCCTTGCCCCGGGTGCTGACAACCCACGCTACGCCACTGAGCTGATTGACTCCCGGTCAAACGTTGAAACTTTGTAAATGAAAGAGACAGAGGAGAAATGCACTTAAAACCTCTGCTTAAAAAAACTATAAGGAAGGAGAGACCACAACCTCCAGAGGGAGACCCTTCCACTGTCCAACAGCTCTTACTACTGATGTTTTGTCGGAATCTCCTTTCATTGCTTTGATGCAATGTCCGAACATCTCTGGCCAAACGAATCAGAATCAATGCTCAGTACACCCGGGGCGTCATCCAACGCGTGCGCAAAACTGCGCGAAAACAAATCGGGAGGAATGCTTGATAAGCATGTCGTCGGGAAGACACCTCGGGCACGCACGAGGAGCGCGCATCGCACTACTGTATAAGCAGCACTCTGGAAACACGTGGCAGGCTGGGACGAGACACAAACACACGACACGCAAAGCATCCTTCCACGCAGATGCTGCCCGGAAACTTTCCACTGGCACTGGCTCACTGCCACCCCGCCTTGCACGGGTGGAGGAGAAGCGGAGGCGCTTTTGGGGCCAGGCGAGGAGATGCGAGGGCCATCCCCGGCTCGCGGGCGCAGGGCCGAGCGGAGAGGCCAGGCCAGGGCGCGGGCAGGCGGAGCCGGGAAGAAGCAGCAGCGGCAGCCGCGGCTCCGGAGCGCAGCGCAGCCCGCCACCTTTGCCTCCCCCCGGCGGCGCCGGAGCCCCCAGAGCCGCTCGGGGCAGAAACGCCGCTGGCTGGAAGCGTGGCGCGCTCGACCCCTCGCGAGGGTCCCTTCCCGCCCCGTCCTGTGTTACTCACACGATCCACATGCCGGTGATGCTGAAGGCGGGCAAGGCGATAGGCAGGATCGCCCAGGCGGGCATTTTGGGGCGGAGGCGCGCCCGACAGGGGGAGCTCGCCCGCCCGCCCAGCCAGCGTCCGGTGGGCGCCAGGAGGGAGTCGGCTGCAGCGCGCCTGGCGCCGGCCCTCCTACCAAGGCCCTCGGCCCCTTGCGCAGCCGACTGACTGGAGCGCGGGACGACGACGACGACGACGGCGCCAAAGTCGGCGGGGCTCCAGCCCAGCGGCGGCGGCGGCGGCGGCCAAAGCGTAACTTCCCGCCCCCCGAGGAGGAGGAGCGAGGCCGGCATGGGACGGGGCGACCCCGCCTCGGGGGCCGGTCTCCGCGCGCTGCCCGCCCCGGCTTGGAGAGGTCGGGGAAGGGAGAGCTCTGCGCGCGCTCGTCTTCGCCTCAGCGAAAGGGAGAGGCTGCGCCTTTCCTGAGGAGAGCGAGAGGCGCGCCAGAAAGCGCCCTGCTTCGGCAGAAGAGGCTCTCCGTCTCTCCCCCTCAAGGCCTGCTTGGTGCTCTTCGCGCTTGCGGCCCGGCGAGGCTCGGAAAGTTACCAGAGAGGGGGAAGTTGAGTTGGCGCTGCTTCTGGCAAATACGCGTGTGAAAGTTGTCGCGAGACCGAGACGGACCATTGGTCCAGGCGCAAGGTTACCCCAAACTTGGGTCGCCTTCTGATTTTTTTTGGGACTACAACTCCCATCATCCCTAGCTAGCAAGACCAGTGGTCAGGGGTGATGGGAATTGTAGTTCCAAATCCCCAAAGTTTGGGAGACACTGGTCCAGAGTTTCACGGAGTGGGAGCGGTTTCCTCAGCTGCATCTGAGGATGCCGGGGCTTGAACCTACAGCCCTGCCCCACTCCCGCAAAGAAACTTTGGTTTTAATCTCTCTCTCTCTCCACACACACACATATATGGATGTAGTGGCCTGGCCTAGCCAAGGCTAGGGCAGGGTATTTTTCTTTAAAGTGCTGCCACTTTCTCCATTTGGTTACAGGTGGGTTGGAGACCTGTGGATTCAGTCAGGGTATGATGGTGATTTCTTACCTACCCAGTTTATCAAAAGGTCCCAGGACAGGATAGGAATGAACTCCTAGAGGCTGAGGTCCCTTCGGCCTCCCCAATAAAATATTTAAGGGGGTCGGGCCCCACCAAAGTTGATGGGAATTGCCATTCAAATAGTGTATCATGTCTTGTGGGACTTAGCTTCTCCCCTCCCCCCCCCAAAAAAAATAGTTCAACCTGCAGGACAGGTTACACGTTGCATTAATTAAAAAATATAGTGCTGAAAATCGTTTGAAACAACTTGTATGGATAGATTTTAGCCACCTCAACACTCTACAGTGTAGCACCTGTCCTGTCCTGGTAGACAGGGGTTGTCCAACATGCCCCCCTCCCTAGCTCTCGTTGTGCCTTCCCAAAGCTGGGTAAGCAAGGCTTTGGGAAGAGGCATGAGGGCTGTGACAACTGACAAGGACCTCCTGGGATAGCTCCGTTGATAGAGCCCGGGACTCTTAGTACCAGGCTCATGAGTTTGAACCCCACATTGGGCCAAATATTCCTGCATTGCAGGGGGCTAGACTAGATGACCCTTTGTGGTCCCTTCCAATTCTGTGATTCTATGACTCCCTCCTAAAGTCTAGTTAACACTTTGTCAGGAAAGAGGTGGGAGGGCTCCAGGACCCTGCCAGAGCCTCACACACCCAGTACCTCAGCTGGCTTTGGGAAGGCAGTGCAAGGGCTGCAAGATGAGAGGGTCAAATTTTGGCCTGGCTCCTTCCCCCCAACAACAAGGCAGTGTGTGTCAGGAGGGGAAAGCAGGCAAACTATCCCCATGCCCACCCCCACTAACCCCCCCCGGCCTATCACCCACTATTCCAACACGCAGCACAAAACCTCCAGATAAAAACCTGGCAAGCCAAAGGTCTACACTGTCTAAAACACTTCTACAAAAACAACAAATCCATGCCAACACAGGAAATACAGGACAAACTAGGGGACACCTAAATACCTTGGCTAACACACCATCAATTTCATGCCTTCTTAAACAAATGATGATGACGACGATGATGGCAGTGTGTGGCCTGTGGGTTTTGTGTCAAAGTGGGACGCGGGAGGCGCTGTGGTCTAAACGACAGAGCCTAGGGCTTGCCGATCAGAAGGTCGGCGGTTCGAATCCCCGCGATGGGGTGAGTTCCCGTTGCTCGGTCCCTGCTCCTGCCAACCTAGCAGTTCGAAAGCACGCTAGTGCAAGTAGATAAATAGATACTGCTCCAGCAGGTAGGTAAACAGTGTTTCCGTGCGCTGCTCTGGTTCGCCAGAAGCGGCTTAGTCATACTGGCCACATGACTTGGAAGCTGTACGTCAGCTCCCTCGGCCAATAAAGCAAGATGAGCACCGCAACCCCAGTGTCGTCTGCGACTGGACCTAACGGTCAGGGGTCCCTTTACTTTTACTCTTGTGGCCCCACTTGGTATGAAATGTTGGACAGCCCTGTGGTACACCTTCAGGGATAGTGGCAAAACGCTTAAGCATCTCAGAGATGCTTAGCTGTGTAAATCTCTTACTAAACTGAAGACAGAACACTACACGTATAGGTGTAACTCATCAAAGCCCTAGTTCCATGGGAAGGTATATGCTACATGCATGGTGATCTTGACACATCCGCAGGCCCAAGTATTCTCAGACTGGAGTGGAGGAACCAAAGGAATTAAGACCTGGATCTTTCAGCAGTCTCTTCCCTGCTCCCAGCCACACTTTTAAAAGTAACTGCCATCTGAGAGTAAATTCTGCCTAGCTCATTCACTTCAAATTATTTTGTAAGAAAAAAGACTAATACATATACTGTAACAATAAGTAAATATTAACTCACAACTGGGGAGAAAAGAATTAACCCGCCCATCCCATATATTGTGACCAAAACCCAAACCCTACACTGCAGTTATGCTTGAAAAGAGCTTTCTATCAGTGCCAATGGAAGCAGAGTGCTATTGGGGGTGGTCCCCAAAGGCGGAGCCCCAGCTATTTGCACCAAGTCCCAGATCTCTTTCCCCTTCCCCTCCCTTAAAAAAGAGAGACTTTGCCTCAGGTGGCAAAATGTCTTGGATTGGCCCTGTTTGGGTAGGGCAATCAGCTCTCCGTTTATTATGCGGAGGCTGCACTGTGATTCCAACATATCCCACCTTCTTTATCCAATAAAGTACACAGACCCCCAAATTGCTAACCTTCTCCCCCACTTTCATTAGTTGAGTCTTGCAGAATTCAGCACCAAAGGCATCCTAAGGATCCCCCAACCCAAGCATAGAGAGCCAGGGTCCTTCTGTTGTTGGAGAACTCCCATCAGACCCTGTTAGTGTGGGCTGGTCAGGGATGATGTTAGCTGGAGAGTACAGCTTCATCATCCCAGCCCTTTTTTAAATCCAGACTGCCATATTTAAAGACATGGGAAAAGGAAGCAACTTGTTTCTTACCATTTCTTACCCGCCCGCCCCCATTCAGGATCTATCTGACGTCTAAGCCAGGTTAATGTTCCAGAATTACTCCACACACAGCCCAAGAAGGGGGACATCCAAGGCATAAGGGAACAGGTTTAGCAACATTTAATGTCTCTTCCAGCAGACCCAAAAGCCAGTCAGACTTTGTGGGCTGTTCTATAATCACTAGACTACACTTCTATTCCCCCTGCTATTTAACCCACCACCCTCGCATCCCTTCCATCCATTTCCATTTTGACTATAACGCCAGGAAAAAGATCACACCTTCCAGGTCCCACAAAGAAAAGTCGAAGGGTTTTGGTGGACCTCTTTGTAGATTCTTTCGTTCGCTGTCAGAGGTTCCGCACAAGGAGAAAAGTCTGTCTCCATGGCTGGCGCAGCAGCAGCAGCAGCAGCTTGACCTCACATCCTATACACTCCTTAAGGAGGAGGCTGCCGTGCCATAAAGTATGGTGGCACAAGCATGGGAAAACACCGTGAAAATGAAAACACACACAAAAGGAAGAAAACACAGATGCCAAGTGTTTCCAAATGGCCAGTTTATTATGGTTTGTTTGCAGGGAGGTTAGATGATATTGCATCAAATCAAGCATCCTTCAACACTTTCCAGTGCATTTCTCCGCCACTTTCCTTATTGCAAAATGCCCGTTCTTTGGGGGATGTGGGTTCGTTGTACAGGAGCTCCAAATTCATTGTACTTGTGCAACCTGAATTTGCTAGTATGCAAAACAAAAACAAAAAACAGCAACAGTCTGGAAACACCCCTGGTTCCTCTTTTTTTTTAAAAAAAAAAATATTTTTTATTAACCGGCCAATCAAATCAAATTAAATCACATCACATAAATTCCGAATTACAAAGCCGAATTTTAAATTTTGTTGGGGGGACCCATATTTCAAGATCCGAAGGGGGATTCTGATCATCTTCTTGCTACTGCGTTAATGTCCAAATCAATCCAAATCAGTCCAAACAGAGTTCATAATTCTATCCAGTCTTATCTTGCTGTTTCCTGGTTCCTCTTGAACCTTAAATCATAAATAATCTTGACCATAAATCATTGTGGTGCTCAAATAAAATCAAGGAAGATGTGAGCCCACCCCTAGGAAGATGCCTTGTGCAGGATTTTCCCATGTATGTGCCTGCATAGTCTACAAAGGGCACAGATCATCACACTCTTCAGCTGCAAAGGCCATTGAATATTAGACACACAAGAGAGACTACTTGTCCAACTTGAATGAACATTTATGCTGGTTCTCCAGACCCTCTAGTGGTCATCTTTAATTATGAATATAGTAGTGTTAGTCCATGTAGTAGCCTCCAGATGTTGGTCTGTAACTTACATCAGCCTCAGGCAGCATAATAGCCAATGGCTGGGGTGATCAGAATTTTAGTGAACAGTAACTGGAGAGCAGCACAGAGTCTACCCCTGTTCAATAGTTTAATGCAGCAATAGCCCTGGAACTCCTGAGGAGCAATGAGCAAATTTCATGTTAGTCACCCTCTATGCTGCACAACACACAATGTCTTCTCTGGTGGAAAAGTGCAACATGTTGAAGTTGATGCTCGGGGAATATACCTCCAGCAGGTGAAGGTTTAAAGGATCAAGTTGCACATTTAATCAGATACAGGAGATCTTTGAAAAAAGCCATCACAAATTCAGTTTACCTTGTGTTCTTGTGTGCACTGTGGAAGACCTACCCAGTCACATTACTTTGCCCTTACAGAGCCATGTTTCTAGCTGTCAGGGAGGCCAGCTCTTTTTGGTGTTTTTCAAGCATAGATTCCACTCTTTGCCAAGACCTCTGTTGCAGAGGTACACAATGCCATCGTCTCCACCGTCAAAATAGGTACCTCTACCAGCTATAATCTCTGAACAATTTTGCTGACTTTTAAAGTTTCCTTAGCCAGTTCTTCAATAAGGGCAGAAATACACAGCCGCAGTTTAATTGCCCAAGAAAAGAGCTTACATGTAGACACTAATCTTCTGACTTTACTGTCAGAGGAAGGAGTTCCCTAAAAGCAGTGTTAACTGACAAAACAAAACCAAGGCTTTGTAGCACAAACAGTGCAAAAGATTGGCATGAGTTCTGATAGGTGCTTTCCTATCTGGTCCACAGCGCAGCATCCCTTCCTTCACCTCCACCCCAAATGCATGTTTTGGGTACTTCCTCATTCCATATCCTTCTCTTTATTATACTAGAACTCTGCACCACTCAATGACATTTGATTGAATAAGTATCCTGCATCCACTGCTAAACAACACATAACACACACACAGAATTCACTGCCACATGTTGTGTTGATGGTCACTCGCCTGGCCAACACTTAAAAGAGGATCAGGCAAACTGATCCAAGCCTATCAGTTGTTATTAAGCCACGACCACAAACTAGAATCTCCATTTTCAGAGACAGCCTCAGAACACCACTTGCTTGGGCAGGGGCAACTAACATAAGGAGAGAGGGGTGTTGTTTTCTTGCCCTACATGTCAGATTCCTGGATAAATTTCTGGGCAGTGTTGGTAACTATTAGATCCGCCCTTCGTCTGATTCAGTGGAACTCTTGTAACATAGAATTAATTGCCACAAGATGTAGTAATGACCACAAGCAGAGATGGCTGCTTTAAAAAGTCTCTGCCATTAGCTGCAATAGCTGAATGACAGTTCAGTTTGCAAGCAGAATATTTCAGAATGCTCTATGCATCTTGATTCCCTGCTGGTGATCTTCCATCGGCATCCAAGTTTCTGTTGTGATAAGTGGAATGCTGAACTACATGGACCTTGCTCTGATCCTGCAAGACAGCTCTTGTATTCATAGGTAAATATTCTGCAAATAACTGCTGACTCTTAAAAGCAAACAAATGTTTCAGGCACAATCCTCTTGTTCACATTTGTCTTTACCCTGAGCAACTATACCTCATTCTTCCTGCACCAGTTGTTGCATTTTCAAACTGCAATTACTTTCAATTCACATAACGATTAAAATACATTAATAAGGTGATTGGAGCTAATCACAAGAGTCTTGTCAAACACACGCATTGAGCTGGAAAGAAACTGCACTCTTTGGGTCATTTGTATAAGCAGAGAGGATCCCCATGCTTACTTCAGCAAACTCTGGATGTTCTTATCAGGTAGAGGCTGAACACAAACCTGTGATAAACAGTTTCATAGCAATGGATTGCACTAAAAAATGTTTTCTCCAGCTGGGATGTTAGAACTAGGTGGACACATTTTGTGAAAGTGGCCTTTTAATGCTGCTCAAGTTCAAAAGTGTATCAGGAATTTCAGCAGTTTTAAGGTGGGAAAGATTCAGTAACGGGCTTAATGGTGGTCTACATACTCTGTAGAATGGAACAGTGTGGAGGATGCTGTATGTATGAGGGATTGACAAATCTTCTCATTCTCGGTTCCTCTGAGTTTGTCATCTTTACAATCTTAAATTCAGTTTGTTCAATCTTCACATATGCTTGCATTTTTTTACAAAAAGAATATTTGTGAAAATTCATAACACTTTGGTGCATTTATACCCACGCATCCATTTCTCTATGCCATTTCGCCTAACGTACAAATTTTTGCAAGCAATCTGTCTTAGCAGAATGCCATTGCTAATGTTCTTTCCCGCTTATATAGACAGACATGTTTGCACGCACATCTTTGTAATATGTGCACTAATATGGGCAATTGGGAGACTAGCTGGTATCGCACAGAGGGGCAGACTTGACCCCGAAGCCTTCATAATTGCTAATCCCTACTTTACAGTGACAGAAATTGGATTCTAGCCACACTGCGATTGAAGGCAACAATTTTGTGGTGCACACACACACACACAAATCTGTATTCCTTCCTAACTGCAACCTAGGAGTGCTCTGCCAAGTCTCAAGTGTGAGAAAGGGGAGAGGGGGGTGTTGAGGGGAAACAGCCCCCTGGCCATTCATCCTGACACCACCCCCTCCCCAAGTAATGTTTGCTTATTACTGGCTTGGAGTAACTGGCTGTCTTGCCTAATCTCCTTTTCAGTGCATTGCAGGCAGTACTGTCAGGAAAGGCAGAATAGACTGAGGCGGTAGAGAGGAAGGCACTCCAGGCTGTGCACTCCATGTGCTCATGGAATGCACATGCTCCACCGCAACATGCCTGAGTGGGCATCAAGCAGATTGGTGAGTGAGGAGCAAGGTGGTGTCAACGGACTGTATGCGCCACCATATGGGCTTACCTAATGGCAACAATACACAATTGGCCATCTGCAGCACCTCCACCACCCTGAAGGAACACCTGAAAAGGCTGGATTGGCTGAGTCCCCAAGGTAGGGACAAGAACCTCATGTCCGTGAGGAGCTATCATCAATTGTTAAGGGTGATAAAACATGCACGCCCTCAAACGGCATCAAAATATGAATGTGGTAGGAGAATATAAAATATTTGAGGGGGTCGCCCCCCCAAGTTGATAGGCATTCCAATGGTGGGTGTGGCACATCATGTGACTGATTATATGGGGGGGGCTTACCTGGGATCCCCAATATTTTATTCAAGTTGGCACCCCTGGTGGGGGAGGGATGGGGCGGGGGAGAAGAACTGCTAAGCCAAAATAATTCATTTACAGGTCATATTTATTCCACTGTAAAAAGTCAATAGACTCCTTATATATATATACACACACACAGTCACCTGCCGTTCCACACAGTAGACACTGGCTTCAGTTCCCAATGGGATTCTGCAATAAATGTGGAGAATTTTAGCCTAATGCATAAGAGGAAGGAAGCACCAGATGAGACACATTTCACTCTGCTTTTGTGCTAAGAGGCCAGAGGTGCAGGAGGGGGTAACAGCATCCTCCTAAAGTGAAAGCGACCAGAAGGAAAATTTAGCAGCCTGTTCCCAAATGAGTTAGAGCATTATGTATGGCCAATTCCTGCCCGCTCCCAGAAGCCTCTCACTTTATTGGGCACTACTCAACCAAGTCTAGTTATCTTGTGAGATCGTGAGTGCAAGCAAAGAATGCCTGGAGGGCACCCAGTGAGATTTAACTGAAAGGAGGAGAGCTTCTAGTACAAGAGTTAGTCAAGATGGTACAGCTCGCTCAGCACTGCAGAGGTTCCCCTTCCCTGTCCTGGGCCCAGGCCTCTGCTTCCTGTCCCACATTCTCTGGTCTTGTCCAGTGGGCAGATATTTCCCCCCCAGCTCTCGCTACCCAGCAGAGTAGCTGAATAGTACCCTGAAGAGTCAAGCCAAAGAGTGGCGATAGGAAAAGTCACATTCTCAAGTCAATGCCAAAGAATATAGGCAAGCAAATATCCGTAAGAGAAGCGTCTCTGCTTAATTTCCTAGGGAATAAAGCTCCTCTGCTCCACTCTGCAGGAAACGCCTACCTTCTTTCTTTTCTTTTAGATCACAGGCAGCAGAAGGTGTGTGCTGAAAAGCTGACTGCTGCCCCCTAACTCTAAAGAGAAGAGAAGCTGGCCATCACCGACACAGAGATTGCCTCTGCACAAAAGGAGCCAAGAGCCATGGAACAGATGAGCTGGGATGGAAATGTTGGCCTTAGGTCCACTGGGGAGGACAGCCACATTGCAAAGTGGCCTTCCACACTTCTGCTAGGGTCTTCCCTACAGCAATCATGGCTTCTACCAGACAGAGCATCCTGTACCACCATCACCCCTGCAGCCAACTGTCCTTTTTACTCCTCTCCTCAGTTGACTTCAGAAGCTGTCATGGGGTCAGTCGGCCGCTGGGAGGCCAGAAGAGGCACAGGAGAGGTGGCCTCTATGAGGGCTGGGTTCAGAATAATAGGTAGAGTCATAGGTGGCACTCCCACCTGTAAGGGGGAGGCCAGAGGCTGAAGAATAAGAGGTTGCTGTGCCACCGCTTGAGGTGCATCTTTCGCCGAGCTCACTTTCACAGGTGCTGCTGCTGGAGGGTGGAACTGTGGTCCAGAGAGACTGGAACTGCTGGGAACTAAAGCCGTCTCAGGGTCTGCTGAGAGAAGAGAACAGATTTTTCACATGTTCAAGAGGAAAATTAGTCACCAGATAATATGTTCCATGGGGACACGGGTGGCGCTGTGGGTTAAACCACAGAGCCTAGGACTTGCCGATCAGAAGGTCGGCGGTTCGAATTCCCGCGATGGGGTAAACTTCCATTGCTCTGTCCCTGCTCCTGCCAACCTAGCAGTTCAAAAGCACGTCAAAGTGCAAGTAGATAAATAGGTACCGCTCCGGCGGGAAGGTAAACAGCGTTTCCGTGCGTTGCTCTGGTTTGCCAGAAGCAGCTTAGTCATGCTGGCCACATGACCCAGAAGCTGTACGCCAGCTTCCTCGGCCAGTAAAGCAAGATGAGCGCCGCAAGCCTAGAGTCGGCCACGACTGGACCTAATGGTCAGGGGTCCCTTTACCTTTACCTAATATGTTCCATGACCTTCCCAAGCTTCACCTAGCTCACTCTTGGTGTGTATAAAGGTAAAGGTACCCCTGCCCGTACGGGGCAGTCGTGACCGACTCTAGGGTTGCGCGCTCATCTTGCTCAAGAGGCCGGGAGCCGGCGCCATCCGAAGACACTTCCGGGTCACGTGGCCAGCGTGACGAAGCTGCAACTGGCAAGCCAGCACCAGTGCCGCACACAGAAACGCCATTTACCTTCCCGCTATAAAGCGGTACCTATTTATCTACTTGCACTTAGGGGTGCTTTCGAAGTGCTAGGTGGGCAGGAGCTGAGACCGAACGACGGGAACTCACCCTGCCGCGGGGATTCGAACCACCGACCTTACAATCAGCAAGTCCTAGGCACTGAGGTTTTACCCACAGCGCCACCCGTGTATAAGTACACACCAATCATTCCTTTTTCTCTTGGTTTCTTTTCACTCCCTGTTCCAGGGACCGCAATATCTCAAGGATATGGAAATATCTTTCCATATGAACCTACCCAGACCCTGAGATCATCTTCTGAGGCCCTCCTTCGTGTGCCCCCTCCTCGAAAGGTTTGGAGGGTGGGAACACGAGAACGGACCTGCTCTGCAGTGGCTCACCATCTGTGGAATGCTCTCCCCAGGGAAGTTCATCTGGCACCTTCATTATACACCTTTAGACGCCAGGCAAAATTTCAACCAGGCCTTTGTTTGATCCTGTTCACATCCTATACCCTTTTAAAATGTTTTTTTTTTGGGGGGGGGTAGCTACTGGGTTGTTGTTTTTATTTTTATTAGGTATTTTGTGGTTTTATATCTTGATTTTATTCTGTGAACTGCCCTGAGCCCCCCAGGTATAGGGCAGTATATAAATTCAATAAATTAATAAATCGTCATCGTCGTCGTCATCATCATCGCACTGCCTCTTCAGTCACCCCATGTGACGTGCCTCTTCCAATTCCTATGCTAGTGTCCCATTCTGCTTCTCATTCTGCATATATTTGTTTCTTTAACTCTACACCTTTAGCAGCTCAACAGATTCCTGTCTTCTTAAATGGTTTTACCCATTCTCCCTTGCTGCTCCTTAGGCTGGAACTCCCAGAACACAAACACATGTGACGCCAACTCTTTCTCCCCTTCAAACCTCACCCTGAAACTCATCTTTTATGAGAATGCTTTGGCTTAACCTCTAACTGAAGCTTAAGCAGTGCAACTGAATTTTCTCTCTTTTATCCAGCGCTACCTCTTCTTGGTCTAGCTCCATCTTTAACCCTTCAGCCGGCAGTCAAAAGCACTTTTAGTCAGACAAGCCTGTGGCCTCATTACCCACCTTGTTAAGGCATCTGTAAATATTCAAATCGATGCATTTTACTGATGTTTTTACCTACTTGTTTTTATTTTTACTTTGTATTTTACTGCTGTTAATCGCCCTGAGCACCATTTGGTGGAAAAGAAGAATATAAAATTAACAAATACGGATTCCTATCCTCTGTTTGCTGTACTTCCCACATTGTAAGACTTTAGACCGTAAGCAACCTGGAACAGGGATATGTTTGTTGCTGGTTTCTTGTTTGTTTAACTTGCATTAGTTTGTAAAGCATCATGTTCAGTGATGAGGAGATTTGAAAAATTAGTCATGCAATACTGCTGCTGCTGTTACTACTGCCACCAGTTTGCAGCAAAGAAGAGATCTGGTCCCACCCCTAAGACAGAAAAGGAGCAGCTGCAGGGGTTTGTTTCCTCGCTGCCTGCCTGAAAAGGTGGCAAACTCTCATTTCTGCTACCAGCTAGGTGACGTAGGCCACTTGCATCTCAGGAAGAATATGGCAAGGAGACAAACATGATCCCATTCATTAGCCAGTGAAACAACACCTCTCCAATGCTTGCTTCCTCTTCCTCTTCCTCTTCCCATTCCTTTTATATCATGTCTATTAGATTGTGGTGGTGGTGATAGAAGCAGCTCATTCTTGCAGGAACTGTAGGACTTACCAATGGCCGCCAGCTCAGACGACTTCTCAGAGGGAGCTGAATGGGTGGCAGTCCTTGTATCCCCTCCAGGGGAATGTGGCAGGGAAGATACTGTTGGTTTGGGAGGATGCATCTCTATTGGTAAGGTAGGAACTGGGTCTAAATAAAAACAGCAAGCAAAAGAAAAAAGAAAAGATTATACCTCTCGAGGAAAAAGGCTTTCCCTTAAATCAAGACTGCGTGCTCCCACTCATGTCAGATCAGGCTGCTCTGGCAACACGGGACAAGACTATACACACCAACCCACAAACGAGTATTCTCTGCTATGACAAGACATCAGGAGTCTATTCTAGCACGATCTGTGCAACAGCCCCGCTCCCCAATAGTCTGCATCATCAAGGGAACCAAGGCATGAACTGTGGTGTGAATCTTAACTTAGCCATCAGGACTGTTTGTGCCCAGGCATCTTTTCAGGCAAAGAAAGCAAGAGATGCACAACACTGGTTTTGGGATTGGCTTGGAGCTCCATTTCTGTTGCTGTCTAGTAAAGCCTCAGATCTACTGCATTCTAGGGTCCATCTCAAGCCCCAAGCACTGGCTCCTTTCTGCAAGGAGCACAAGAAAAGGGGAAAAGAAATGCCTTAAGAGAACAAAATGAAAAGGAGAACAGGCTCTAGTGCTCATTGATGAAAAACTCTTTATTGCAGCTCAACACATTTCAGAGTAAAACACTGCCCCTTCGGGAGTTTGAAAAACTTGTGTTATTAATGTTCAAAAACACCTTGTACTCAAACTCTAACCAACTCAAGAACCAGCTTGAAAAAGTAAGAATGCAATCCTCGCCATCTATACTGAACTAGGTTTACAAGTTGGTTAGATTTGAAGAATAAGGTGGCTTGAAATTTTAAGAACTCGCACATTTTTTAAGGTCCTGAAGGAGTTTTACTACCAAACATGCTGAGCTAAAATAAAGAGCTTTGCATCAGTGAGTAACTAAGGATGCTTTCCTGTTTGGTTTGTTTCATTTCTTTCTGCAAGGAACCTTGCATGGCCAGTTCGACATACCCCCAAGTGCCTCTCTCAGAACATGAAGCTTGCTCACAGATTCTAAACATAACACAAAGCGGTTGGCTTGCATACCTTGGATGACTGTCTGTTTGAAGAGCTCATCCCTCAGTTTTGGCAGAAAGCAGTCTATGCGTTCCCAGGTGATCTCCCAGAGATCAGAGTAGCCTGTTCGTGAGTCAGCACTGTGGAATATTCCAGCCGTGTCCATTACTAGCAGCATATTTTTCAGTGATTCAGGGATGGCCTCTGGCTGCAAGGCAAGACATATCTAAGAGCTAAAATCTGAGATCCTGTACACTTTCTTCCTTCTGAATCAACTGCTCCCTCAAGTCCTCTTTTTAGATCACTATCAGAGGTTAACATGGGGCTGGATCACTGGAAGACCAAGAAGGGTGGAAAGGCCCAGAGGGGTGTTAACATGCATTTCAGACATGGGCCTACCAAGGAGAGATCCTAGAAACCTGAAGGGGCAGCAAATACATACCAACAAGTCACTGGATCCAGAATGCATGTATTTGTCCATGAAATCCAGAATTGTCAGCCATAGTGCAGCAAAGGTTGGGAGGGAGAGCAGTGGAGACAAGTGCTGCAGAAAGACCTAGGATAGAACAGAAGATCACACAGTAAGCATATAGCATGAGAGGAAGAGGGACCTAAGGTGACTGCTCTGACACCACAGGGTATGTTTAAGGTTATTTTAAAGCCCTAAACGACCTCTGTCCAGTATACCTGAAGGAGCATCTCCACCCCCATCGTTCTGCCCAGACGCTGAGGTCCAGCACCGAGGGCCTTCTGGCGGTTCCCTCACTGCAAGAAGCCAAGTTACAGGGAACCAGGCAGAGGGCCTTCTCGGTAGTTGCACCCGTGGAACGCCCTCCCACCAGATGTCAAAGAGATAAACAGCGACCAGACTTTTAGAAGACATCTGAAGGCAGCTCTCTTTAGGGAAGCTTTTAATGTTTAATAGACTATTGTATTTTAATATTTGGTTGGAAGCCGCCCAGAGTGGCTGGGGAAGCCCAGCCAGATGGGCAGGGTATAAATAATAAAATTATTATTATTATTATTATTATTCCTAGACAGCTCTGCCCTGTTAAAGGATTCCAAACCCCGGGAATGCTGTGCCACACTTGGGCCCAAAAGCTTGTTTAGGGCCTCTTGTAAAAAATCACCAGACCATGTGGCCACAATGCTTAAATCCTGAGAGAGTAATCAATTTAATGAAATGAACAAGGTTGTACACATACTACAGTCTTAACACCGATGGCCAGAATTAAGACAGGCAGGGTGATATTACTTCGAAATGTTGTTAAGCTTTAAATTCTGTGTATATATATTGGGGGGGGGGGTGTCCTGCACAAGCAGGGTTGTCTTTTTGCAAGTTATCCTTTCATTTCAACTGTAAAGGTGAACATGTAGTAACTTAAAATAAATCCTCTCTGGCTCCTTAAAGCTTGTTAGCCAACCACAGGGAGCTAAAACAAAGTCCTCACCCTGCTACAGAGATTGCAGGTGAAGTACACATAAACAGGAAAAGTTACTAGGAGAATAGACTTTGTTTTTCTTTAGTGACAGTGAATTCAGGGCAGGAGGCTACTACACCACTTCCCACTGGGAATGGGGAAACCAGTTCAAAGGAAGGTAGCAATTCAAAGTGGAGACACTGGGTGTCTCCTGAAAGCCCCAGTTCAAGTCTGCTCATCCCCACTGCCTAATAGGCATAGTCAGAGGGACCTTTAAAGTGATGTACTGGATGCAGGTGGTGCTGTGGGTTAAACCACAGAGCCTAGGACTTGCCAATCAGAAGGTCGGCGGTTCGAATCCCCACAACGGGGTGAGCTCCCGTTGCTCGGTCCCTGCTCCTGCCAACCTAGCAGTTCAAAAGCACGTCAAAGTGCAAGTCGATAAATAGGTACCACTCCAGTGGGAAGGTAAATGGTGTTTCTGTGCACTGCTCTTTTTCGCCAGAAGCAGCTTAGTCATGCTGGCCACATGACCCGGAAGCTGTATGTTGGCTCCCTCGGCCAGTAAAGCGAGAGGAGTGCCGCAACCCCAGAGTCGGTCACGACTGGACCTAATGGTCAGGGGTGCCTTTACCTTTACCTTACTTAACATTAGAAAGCTTTGCTCTCTGAAAAGTAAAGTAAGAGGCCTCACACCTTGGAGAGGAGAGTAGAGGCTCTCATTCTGGTCTCCTCCATTCCACCGACATCCGCAGGGCTGATATTTTCTAGGAGTTTGGTCAGCAAAGGAAACAGCACCTATTATCCAAGATAAGCAGCAGACTGGTAAATAAGGACAGGAGGCAAAATATAGTAGGGGTTGAGAGCAAGAAGCTTTCCTGCAGTCTGACTTTTTCTAGGGGACAGCAGATGATCACAACAACATAAAGATTATTAGGAATGGGTCCAGAGGGACAAAGAAAAATAAGGTTGCCCTAAGACAAATCACCTCCTCCAATGATGATGCAACTATATCAATTCTCCTTGAACTGCTCTTCACCCTAGCTAGTTTGCTATTGACTTATATGGATGCACATCTTCCAGTGAATTGGTTGCAACTGAGGAAGGCAAGATGCAGAGGCTCACTGAAGGTCTGTGCTGACCATGGCTGATGGGAACTGTAGTCCAGAGCATCAGGAAAGCACCAGGTTGGCAAATGCTATGCAAGTAGGAATTTGCTGCCTACTTACAACTATGTTGTAAAGCAGTAGTAGGCAACCTAAGTCCCATGGGCTGGATGCGGCCCAATCGCCTTCTCAATCCGGTCCACGGACGGTCCAGAAATCAGTGTGTTTTTACATGAGTAGAATGTATCCTTTTATTTAAAATGCATCTCTGGTTTATTTGTGGGGCATAGGAATTTGTTCATATTTTTTTCAAAATATAGTCCGGCCCACCACATGGTCTGAGGGATGGTGGACCGGCCCACGGCTGAAAAAGGTTGCTGACCCCTGCTGTAAAGGGTCTGCATGTCCTGCTTCCCATTGGATTTTTCAAATTTGAAGTGGGAAAACTCAGCTCGCCCTCAAAGGAGATGAAAGCTCCCTCCTCTCCCAAGCCTTCAGAACTGGAAAAAAATAGGATTTATTGCTGTTTCTACTTGAAATAGGGGCAGTCCCTTCTATCAGATGTGTAATATATGCCTTGAACCTGCCTAGATTTTCAAATGTACAGGTGAGATACCTTTTAGATAAAGGAAAACAGAGCATTTATTATATTTGCCTTGAACATTTAGCCTTTCATCTGTGTACCTTAATAAATTACTAAATTGGGACCTTAATAAATAAATTGGTCCGTTTGCAGCCCAGAAAACTCCCTCATACCTGACCATTGTTCTGCATTGCCACTTGCCAGGATAGCAGATAAAGAGTGTGTGGTTGAGCCTTGCCCAGTGATGACCAGGCAAATCTACTGTCTCACCTTCAACAAATCTCTCAGATGTCCTCCCTGCCTCAAGAAGTATATTCTACCAGGGGAGGAAAAAGACTAGGAGGTGGAAGCAAGTTACACAGGTTTTGGGTCAGGAGAAGTCCTGTCTTCCTCCACAGATAGGACTCCTCCATTGCCTCCTTTGGAAAGATGAGCCCATTCGCAAGCATTGCCAATGTAGGCATATAACAATACCTTATTGAAACAGGATTCCCACTCTAAGGCATCCAGAGCCTGCAGGTCATGCACTAGCAGAGCCCGCTGCAGGTAGGTCAGTGCCTGCATCCGCACCTGTCGCCTTGCATCACAACACAGGCAGGCAATACCTGCAAAGAGCGCAAGTTAAAATGAGAGGGAGAATCTTCATTCTGCACCAAGCAACTCCAGCCCTTGCTTACATCCTTCACGCAACCTCCCCAAAAGCACAGAACCGTTCGATGCTTATTAAATGTAGTCCTGGACCAGCATATCATAATAATAATAATAATAATAATAATAATAATAATAATTTTTTATTTATACCCCGCCCTCCCCAGCCAAGGCCGGGCTCAGAGCGGCTTACAAGCAATAATAAAAACAAGATGAATGATTACAACTTAAAAACAAAAATAAAATACAACATTAAAATAATGGAACATTAAAATATTAAAATGTAGCCTCATCGCAGGAGGAGAAGGAAAAGAAAGAAAAAAAAGAGAGAGAGAGGGAGGGAGGGAATCAAATTGGCTCCAAGCCAAAGGCCAGGCAGAACAACTCTGTCTTACAGGCCCTGCAGAAAGAAATCAGATCCTGCAGGGCCCTGGTCTCATGAGGCAGAGTGTTTCACCAGGCCGGAGCCAGAGTTGAAAAGGCCCTGGCTCTGGTTGAAGCCAATCTAACTTCCTTAGGGCCAAAGACCACTAGGGTGTTGTTATTTATGGACCTTGAGGCTCTCCGTGGGGCATACCAGGAGAGGCGGTCCCGTAGGTACGAGGGTCCTAGGCCGTGAGCATAGAGCCCTGGGTTTCCACAACAGCACAGTTGAAAAATGAATCTGTCACAGCAACCCATGGGCCTGTCACATAGAAATATAATTTACTCCATTACAATCCTGAGTTGCTGTCATGTTTCTGGAGGGCTGTAATCTGGAGAACTGTTTGTGTGAGCCATTCAAATCAGATGTTCCGGTATGTAACGAATCAGAAGAATCACAGTAGGGAGTCCACCAGGACCAATAAGGAAAAGTTTATCATATTTTGGCATAAAAATCTTTCTTAAAAGCAAAGGGGGAATACTATTTGAGCTTCTCAAAGTGCAGTGAAAGTAAATAACAGGGTCGGTAGCAAGATGCTTACTGGCAAAAGGCAGCTTAATCATGCTACTAGATTTGAATGGAAACTCCCTTCAAAAAATGCATGTGTGAGACTGGCATAGAATATCAAGCACATATAATAAGCCCAGTCTCTGCTTTGGTGAACACACATCCGAAGCTGCTCTTAACGTGTTCTGAATATGTGTTCTGAAGGCAACCCTGTTTAGGGAAGTTTTTAATGTTTGATGTTTTATCACGTTTTTAATATTCTGTTGGGAGCTGCCCAGATCTGGCTGGGGAAACCCAGCCAGATGGATGTGGTATGAATAATAAAGTGATGATGATGATGATGATGATGATGATGATTAACACAGGGCGCTTAGCTCCATTTTTTGTTTTGTTTAATATCACTCTTCCCTTAAAGTGTACTACTTCAACTGCCTCATGTCCAATTCTGATGCATGTGGCTGCTATCTTCTAGTCCAGAGCGATCCAATACGCAACCTAATGCTCAAGGCCTTTTTGGGCAACATTTGACACCCCTCCCTGGCCCTCACACTGCCTTTTCAAAGCCATGTAAGCAAGACGCTGGGCTTTGGGAAGGAAGCCTGAGGGCTCTGACAGGGTCCTAAAGTCCTCCTATCTCCTTCCCAAAGCCTCGTTAGCACTGTACCAGCTTGGGGAAGGAGATGTGAGGGCTCTAGGACCCTGCCAGAGCCTCATACCTTCTTCACAAAGCTCAGCACTTTGCTTAGCCAGCTTGAGGAGGGCAGTGTGAGCGCAGGGTGGGGTGGGGTGACAAATTTTGCCCTTGCTCCCCTCCCCCTGCAGCTTCCATATAAAAGTTCTCTTGCAGCCCACTTGATATGAAAAGCCGGACCACCCTGTTCTTGTATGCTAGGATGGGCTAAGCTTACCTTGCAGTAATGGGCACCAGCAATTGGCCCATAACGTCTGAGAGTCTGCTTCAATTTTCTTTCCCGCAGCCTCCAGATGGTGCTGCTCTTCAGCCCAAGAGCTATAGATGGTGGCAGCTCGTGTGTGAAGGGTGTGCATCAGGTCCAGCAGCTGCAATAGAAGAGGTAAGTTGGCAACATACAACCTGCCTATCTATGAACAACATGAAAACAAGTCACCATCAATGCTCAGAATGGAAGAAAAGCAATGACCTGTTATCGTGGTTGTGTCCAAACAAATCTGATTATCAGAAGGGGAAGAAACAGGGCAATCACCCAGGCTTGAGGGAATAAGCCTACAAGTACAGCAGTACCTCAGGTTAAGTACTTAATTCGTTCCGGAGGTCCGTACTTAACCTGAAACTGTTCTTAACCTGAAGCACCACTTTAGCTAATGGGGCCTCCTGCTGCTGCCGCCGCACCGCCAGAGCCCAATTTCTGTTCTCATCCTGAAGCAAAGTTCTTAACCTGAAGCACTATTTCTGGGTTAGCGGAGTCTTTAACCTGAAGCGTATGTAACCTGAAGCGTATGTAACCTGAGGTACCACTGCATATGAACGTGTTCAGCAGTTCCAACTGATTCTTGGTTTGATTAAGGAAGTCATAAGCTATAGGAAGGGAATTCCTATTTTTAATTTCTCACTCTTCTAGAATATCTGGCTGGGTGCGTTACTCTGTATTAAAATACAGATTCATAGCAAAATGCCCCCATAACCCCCAAAAGAGACAGAACCATGCAGGCAATAACTAAGGCACTTTTTAATTCCCACAGAAAGGAACACTGCACCCACACCAACCCTCTGGACACTTTCCAGAGGTACCCCCCACAGCCCGCCCAACTACCTGCATCCCTCTAACCAAAGGGTGTAGCAACTTCAGTTTTGTATGGTCATGATTTTCTCCCTAGGATTCCCATGGCTGGGCTAAATCTATAAAGTATGAGTGCAGGCTCAATACACTGGTACCTTGTTTCTCGAATTTAATCCATTCCGGGAGTCCGCCTGACTCCCGAAACCGTTCAAAAACCAAGGCGCGGCTTCTGATTGGCTGCAGGAGCTTCCTGCACTCAAGCAGAAGTTGTGGAAGCCACAGAAACCACGTCGGACGTTCGGCTTCTGAAAAACGTTTGCAAACCAGAACACTTACTTCCCAGTTTGCGGCGTTTAGGAGCCAATTTGTTCGACAACTAAGCTGTTTGCAAACCAAGGTACCACTGTTCCACTTTAAAAGTTAAAATAAAAGAGATCTGTATTAAAAGAGCCTGAGTAGACACTCAAGCAAACAATGTGCCTTGCTAGGATAGACCAAGGTCTACCTTAACAAGAATACCAGCTCCTAAGAGGCACCAAGACTTCCCACTAGAAATTGGCCAATAAGTCACCAATCAACAATGACCTTCAGTACATTGTGACCACCCACCTAAGAATTCTTCACTAACAAAACTCTAATCCTACATAACCCTTGCCAACTTCACCCTCCAAGCAAACACAGCTTGCTTTCAAAACTTTTTGTGTGCTTCATTAGACACAATCCCAAATCTTGGCTTCAGTTTCCTTTCAGGGACAGAAGTACTGTAGCTTCTCAGTCACTTGAAGCACAGACTAACACCGTCCTATTCCTACAGGTGTATCATCATCATAGAAGTCATTCCGTGTTCATTTGCACTGTTATCAAGGGAACTAACTGTCTGCAGGCTTCAGCATATTCCTGGAAGGAAATATTCCTATTCAAGATGGTTCTTTCTTTCCCTAAACAAAATAAAAAAATTCCTTCCAGTAGCACCTTAAAGACCAACTAAGTTAGTTCTTGGTATGAGCTTTCGTGTGCATGCACACTTCTTCAGATACACTGAAACAGAAGTCACCAGACCCTTCTATATAGTGAGAAGGTGGGGAGGGGTATTACTCAGAAGGGTGGTGGGATTGGGTGATTGGCAGATAGCTGTGATGAGCCTGTTGATGACTCTTAACAACTGCAATAGGTCTTACAGGAAAAAGCAAGGGGTGAGAAGGTGAAAAATGGCTTTGTCATGTATAATGAGATAAGAATCCAATGTCTTTGTTCAGACCAGGTCTCTCCATGGTTTTAAGTTTGGTAATAAGTTGCAATTCAGCAGCTTCTCTTTCCAGTCTATTTCTGAAATTCCTTTGTAATAGAACAGCTACTTTGAGATCTTGTATAGAATGTCCTGGGAGATTGAAGTGTTCTCCTACTGGTTTCTCTGTCTTGTGATTCCTGATGTCAGATTTATGTCCGTTTATTCTTTGGCGTAAGGTTTGGCCTGCTTGTCCAATATAGAGAGCTGAAGGACACTGTTGGCATTTGATGGCATACACAATGTTAGACGATGAGCAATTAAATAGTCCCGAGATGGTATGTGTGATGTTGTTGGGATATACTTTTTTTTTCTGCTGAAGATACATTTCCAATAAACTACTCTAGACTGTACTATAGTATCCATATATTTTATAGTATCAAACAAAATATAGGGAAACTCCCTGCAGGCGCTGTATCACTAAGGATCAAACTAGATGCGATGTTATTTATGCCGTTTGGCCTTGTGTGGCTGGCTGCTGTGTGCTTTACAATAGCTGGCTGGTGGCAGGCAAATTGTACAGGAACTGTGGTGAAGTGGGGCCTTAACCTTTGCTCCCACTGTGTTCCCAAATAGAATTAGCCCCTTCCACTGCTCCTGCTATTTGCAATGGGAGGAAAGTTTCTATTGACACCAATGGATGTTTTCCTTCCATTGTGAGTAACAGGCATGGGTCTTCCTTGATTTGCATCAGGACCACAGTGGGGTTATTGGATTAAAGTCCTTCGTCCCCTGAGCCATGGTCCTGATCCAACTCACTCTCTCCTTGCCAACCGCTGCCACCTCAGCTATTTCCCAGACTACTCTGAAAATAAAACCCAGTCATGCAAGGCCAAAGAAAATGAATAATGCCACACCTAGGTTGACCCAAAGCTACTGCAACCAGGATAATCGCAGGGAAAGCAAGGAAGAAATCCAGGCTATACTTACGTCCTGACTAACCTGTAAAGACACAGTGTGGTAACTGGCAGGGATGCTCTCATCCTCATCATCCTCATCACTGGCCGAGCGGTGCTGATGCTGGCTAGATGCCCTCAAGTGCCTCAGAGAACTCTCCTTTGCTTTCTTCTTGAAACGGGTCGATTTGGGGTCATACTTGTGGCTCTTCCCTCGCTTTTCCTGGGACTTGCACCCTAAGAACAAGAAGAATTTCTCTAGGTTGTGGTTCTCCAGGAACACCTTGTGCCTAATTCTAATGCTAAACAAACAACCTGAAACTTTCAGCTTAGGGATCCCCAGGCGTGAAACATTAAAGGAGGAAAGCTCCAGCATTTCTGGTGAGATGCTAAGTTCTCCCTCTGACCACTCACTGCCGTTTCACCACCAATCCCTGAGCTCCGAGCCTTCATCCTTTGTGGGTTCCCTAGCTGGTGCCTCCCATCATTCCTCTGTGTTCAGCCAGCCCATGACAGCAGGTCTAGTTGATCTACCTTTTTTATAAGAACAAAAAATAAAAAAACCAACCCTCACCTAATGGGTGTAGATTGCTCCCTTAATTTGATATAACCTGGAGCCCCACAGCCAAATACTCAGGTTACAGAAAAGTGATGGCCTCACCTCCATTTAGACTGGCCTCTACAAAGATGCGGATAGTTTTGACGCAGAGCTCAAAGTTTTCAGGTGTGACATGGGCAGCATCTCGCACAATGAAAGACAAGGACTCAACACACTTCATGAGCGACTTGGTATTGTGTGGGCCCAGGTCCATCCCCACAGTCAGGCTGTACTGATTCACCAAGGGTGAACTGCCCAGTTTGGAGAGTCCAGCCATGGCCTTTGGGCTGTCAAGGTCATCCTTCCCAACCTGTGAAATGAAAAGTATGTTTGAGTCTAATAGGGCAACTGTCAGCCCTCTCTACAGCCAAGAGAATGGGCTGCATTGCCTGTACTAACTTCCAATAACCACCTGATATGCCATTCCAAGTCTCTGGGCTCCTGCTTCCTTAGAATGTTGCCTTTTCATAAATAGCCAGATCCCTATGGAGACAGTTGGATTTGGGCCAGTTCACTCAATTCACTTGGCAGAAAAGTCTGTGTTGGAAGGCCTGTTTTTGCAGTCTTCGGACAGAACTATACGGTTGTACTTGCCTTCCCCTGGAATCCGGGTGAAAGGTCTGCCAGAGACTAGCAATGCAAACAAGACTGTTTCCAAACTTAGAAATAGGAGCCTTGATGCAGTGCTAACCTGAAATCTGACTTGGGTTTGGGCTTTCTCTATAGCCTGTTGCCTCAACGAAGACATGCATAAAGCAGGTGGAAGCCTCTGGTACTACTTACCACAAGCCAGCCGCTGTTCATCACATCCACATCAGTCACAGAACGATGCATTTTGCCTTGCTTGCTGTGATCTGCATACACCTCTGAATCAGAAGTGTAGCCACGATCTAGGCTGGCTTCATTTGGGTGATAGATCTCACTGTCTGACTGAGCCCCTTTAAATAAGCAAAACAGAGTGAGACAAAAGATGCAAGCGAATACCAATTTCATGGCAGCAAAGAGCTGTGGTAGTGGCAACTGCGTATGTCACTGCCAGTTCAGATCCCATCAGCATATATGTGAAATAAAGATTTTTTGGTCCTAACATGCATCATTTTATACCTGTTTACATTCAGTTGCATTTGCCATTTTACCACCCATTCACTCAGTTTGGAGAGGTCCTTTTGGAGCACCTCTAAATCTATTTTTTGTTTTAACGATGCTGAACAATTTAGTATCATCAGCAAATCTGGCCACCTCTCTGCTCACTCCTAACCTAGGACCAACAGACGGGGCCACTGCCAAGGACAAATCTTACCTGTGTCATTCTCTGCCCTTGCTGTTGCCTGCAGCGCTGGGGGTGGCTTGACTCCTGATCCAATGCATTCCAGGAGGCTAAAGAGCGTGTACCAGTCATCTCCAGAATGGATGTTGGCAGCATTGGTCTTGAGAAGTTCATGAAGACCATACGCAATCTGATGACTGGCCCTGTTCAGCATGCTGGGCTTCATCATGAGCAAGATACGCAAGGAAAGCAGCACCTGCTCAGAGAGAAGCAAAGGTGAGTACTAGAGCGTCAGTCTCTACACCAGCTTCACTCTTGCATTTTGCTTTTATTCCCCGACCACAGTCTGCGTTATGTGAAAGGTCCTTTATCAACACAGGAGGATAAACTGGAGGACCTTTAGGTATTGGAGCTGTCTGTGTGTGTGCTCCTGACATTTTCCTTAGGAAAAAAGTCCTTATGCAAACCTAGGGCTCTCGTGGGCTGCTTCCTCCCTCTTGCACAAAGCTGTCATTGTTTTGGTTATATAAGGACTAGTATTCACCGCTAAACTTCAGAAATAGAGGGAATGATGGGTATTCAGTGCTTCAGCCACAAAACTCAAGGAAGAAAGCCATCATTCCAGAGATACTACGAACAAGAGGTCCAACAATAAGAGCAGACCACTCCATAAAGCCCTCTTTACCTGGGCACTGATCTCCTCTCTGCGCAAAAGACGGATTGCCAGCCGCAACAGCCCCACCACTGCCCTCTCAACTAGGAAGCAATACTCCACAGCATTAACACACAAGTGGTAGAGGTGGTCTCGCACTGCCTGCCATACAAAGGCTACACGGTCCCTAGAGAAAGAGGGAGAAAGGACATTATGACAACAAGACACATGCAAGCACAGCTTCAGAAGACCTGCAACCCAGTTGGGCATGTGCAAATACTTTTATATTCAGATTCACACCAAGAGGGAAGTCAGGTCCCTCGAGTCCACAACTAAATAGGTATGGCAAGAATAAGAGAATATGTCCCCTGTCCAGTACTGTATGAATACAAAGAAAGCTAAGATAGTGTATGAGTTCAATATAAATCTATACATAAAGCAACTATATGGAAGATCATAAAAAGAGCAGTTCAAAGCTGGAATGCCTCTGATGGTGCATTTGTTTGACTCACCTGTTCTCCAGCACAATCCTCAGAAGCATCTCCAAGCAGAAAGCACAGTCTTCCTCATCATATGTTTCCTCATCAGGAGTCACAGAGATGAGAGCCTGAAGCAAGCAAATAACACCCAGACATATTTAGAGAACGATATGGAATGCAAATTCCCCACAACAGAAGTCAACATATGCTCAATCTCTCCTCAAGGACTTCTTGCAGCAGCAACGGAAATGAAAAAGCAAGGAAGCTCATGTAGGCATAACACTGTACATGCATCCTTTGATGCACTGCTGCTGTGAAGTAGAAGGACCACCATTTACTGTTCTGATGGATTTATATCTCTGGGGATGCAAAGCCAAAGCAATGGCTACAGATCTAAGGAGAACGCCCAACTGGGTTTTTTTTATCTGTCAGCTGCTCTTAGTGTTACTTATGGTGCCAATCCAAACAACTGGACTTCAATATTCAGCATGATATGCTAGACTTGTATCAAAGGAAGAAAATCTTGTTGCTTCTTTGGAATCCCACCCCCTTTTGCAGTCCCCCACCTTAGAATTTCCAAATCAGCAGGCACTAAAAAAAAAAGAACTTTTAATAGTAGAGCTGCAAAAATGCCAGAAAAGTCCAGGGAAAAGAATTATGCTGAACCAATGTAATAGGAAAAAAGGAGGCGGGGAAATAGATTAAAAATAATCCAAGTTCACAACGAATTATTCGAATTATCCAAGTTACAAAATCAAACAAACCACTAGGAGACTATGAAAAGGAGCTCCTAGGAGGTGCACATTTTTTCAAACTTTGATATGTCTGTCTATCAGGCTAAGCAGTGGAATGAAACCCAATTGTTTGGAGTAACACCGTAAAACAACCTAGAGAAGGGTTCAGAGGCCTCTGCAACGGATGAACCTCTGGCTCATTAGTATCACATAGAAACCTCCAACTCAGGAACGGAACTGGCCAAGTCTCCCGTGGGCAACGTGTGCCAACACAGCATGCAATACTTCCATGGTGTTTGGGCAAGATGGCTCCCTGTTGACTTGAGCACACAGTTCAAGATCATATCCATGCAGTTCATATACACCAAACCTATATGGGACACTTATTCACCCTCACCTTCATTAGCTCCTGCAGGGACTCCAGTTGCAGAAACTTGCTTTCAGTTATCAACTTCTCTGGGTCACATTGCTATAGAGGAGAAAGTGAAAAAAGGATGTGTGTTAGGAAGAAAACAAGGCCTAACGGTGCCAGCGATCTCTCTTGGAACTTACAAAGTACAAAAAGGAGGAGGAAGTGTCCTTGAGCAGATCCAGAATTAACTGCCCTGCCACCAAGTCCCCCACACCAGTTAAGGGGAAGGGCCTCTGATTTGAACCCAGCACCATTTTTTATGGAAATTAAGACATAAAAGGACACTCAAGTTAAGGTGCACCAAACTTTTTTTTTAATGGCTCAATAAAGCTTCAATAGGGGACACGGGTGGCGCTGTGGGTTAAACCACAGAGCCTAGGACTTGCTGATCAGAAGGTCGGTGGTTCGAATCCCCATGACGGGGTGAGTTCCTGTTGCTCGGTCCCTGCTCCTGCCAATCTAGAAATTCGAAAGCACGTCAAAGTGCAAGTAGATAAATAGGTACCGCTCCGGCGGGAAGGTAAATGGTGTTTCCGTGCGCTGCTCTAGTTTGCCAGAAGCGGCTTAGTCATGCTGGCCACATGACCCAGAAGCTCCCTCGGCCAATAAAGCGAGATGAGCGCCGCAACGCCAGAGTCGGCCACGACTGGATCTAATGGTCAGGGGTCCCTTTACCTTTACCTAAAGCTTCAATATATATATATTTAAAAACCATCATACTGATCAACAGTACCCTAGTTCAGTGTTGAGGCATCAGAACTTTAAGCAAGCTCTTTGGGTTTTTCTATCTGCTATGAATCACAATCCTGACAAGCGGAGAGGGGGAAACACCCACAGCTCACAAAGGGCAGCAGGGAGCTCATTTTACTGTATGTCTAAATGGCAGAATGACTTTTTTGTCATGAAGGGCATAAACATTAAAAAGCCTCCCCAGAGGACCCTGAAGGGCATGTGGCAACCAGAGGGACTGTACCCACTGTGGTTGGGGAGAAAAATGAGGCGTTTATTCCTATAGAATCACACCCATCAGTTTGAAACCAGGGCAAGGCATGGGAACAAAACTCAGCCAAGTAACTTTGAGCAAGTTATTCTCTCTCAGCCTAACTACAACTTTTGGCTCTTCGGAGGGAGAACAGGATACAGCTCCAGCTGCTATAATGAATATATGGTTCCTTGGAAAGAATGCACTACCCCAGATAAACTTACATTATACTAACTATGTGGGCAAACAGAAGTTGCATTTGATTCTCATCATGTGCTATAAGAAGAGAGCCTGTTCAAACAAGAGCTGTCTAAGTGCAGTTCTGGCAGGAGGGCAGGCAGAGACCAATGCCCTCCTGTATATGTGCCCTCCCAGCTTGCTGACCATGAATTACCTTTATACACTCCAGGGCCATTCTCTTTGCCTCCTGGTTCTCCGTAGATGGCCCCCTCATACCAGATTGTTCTGTGCCACTGAGTGTCAGCCAACTAACGAAACTCAGCATTGTGGACTCGCCACTAGAAGAAAAAAGTACATTCGGTCATATCAAGGACATACTGATATACGGTATCATATCTTATATCTACATAACAATTCAAGATTTTGATTGCCTATACTTATGTCGCCAAAACTGCACCACCTGTGCAGAAGGACTCCATTTTGTGGTGGGATCACACCTGTTCTACTCCACTTCTGTTCTTTGGGGGAAAGTGCCTGTGCTTATGTAGCCAATACGACAACACCAACACACACAAGATTCCTGGTAACCCCAAAAGTTTGCAGAAGTGGGGGGGGGGGAGTATCTTCATGCAGGGGAACCAAGTGGTGGAACACATCCCTAACCAAAGAAACAGCCCAATGAGGACTGTGCATGCTCAGAGGGCACCAAATGCTAACTAGCACCATCCACACTCAACACGGAGGTACCAGAAGACTTAGGGGAAATAATGATTAGACTATTAAGGGAAAATCTAAAGATTGGGGGGGGGATAGAATAGAGTATCCCGAAATAGGGCATGACTGTGCAGGCTGGTGGAACAGGGGCGTGCCATATTACAATACAGTGGTGCCCCGCAAGACGAACGCCTCGCAAGACGGAAAACCCGCTAGACGAAAGGGTTTTCCGTTTTGGAGGCGCTTCGCAAAACGAATTTCCCTATGGGCTTGCTTCGCAAGACGAAAATGTCTTGCGAGTTCCTGCGGGGTTTTTTTCCCTCCCCCCCCCCCTTTTCCTAAGCCGCTAAGCCGCTTATCAGCTGATCCGCTGATAAGCCGCTTAACAGCTGATCGCTAAAAGCCGCTAAACCGCTAATAGCGCTAATCCGCTAAGCTGTCAATGGGCTTGCTTCGCAAGATGAAAAAACCGCTATACGGAGAGCCTCACGGAATGGATTAATTTCGTCTTGCAAGGCACCACTGTATTTTGTTACAGATCTTACTTGTGTTCTCTAGCACCTGATACCTTATACAGTGGTGCCCCGCAAGACGAACGCCTCGCAAGATGAAAAACCCGCTAGACGAAAGGGTTTTCCGTTTTGGAGGCGCTTCACAAAACGAATTTCTCTATGGGCTTGCTTCACAAGACGAAATGTCTTGCGAGTTTTTCCGACTTTTTTCCGACTTTTTTCCCCTTCCCCCCCCCTTTTTCTAAGCCGCTAAGCCGCTTATCAGCTGATCCGCTAAGCTGATAAGCCACTAAAAGCCGCTAAAAGCCACTAAGCCGCTAATAGCGCTAATCCGCTAAGCCGTCAATGGGCTTGCTTCGCAAGACGAAAAAACCGCTAGACGAAGAGAATCGCGGAGCGGATTCTTTTCGTCTTGCGAGGCACCACTGTACCTGGCAACAGAAGAGCATATTTGCCTGCCAATGTGTAAACATTCTCCAGACCACTCACCGGTTGGAAGGTGTCTCCTCGCGTTGCAGAGAGATCTTGCCATTGGGATCTACAAAGTCTTCAACCTGGAAATTAAGCCAATACGTCATGTGTATTAACCAAACCAAGGGTTTAATTTGGTCCTTTGAGTTCACAACTCCCTCTTCCCTTCTCAAATTTACACTCTCATTGGAGCGTCCCTGTTTAGCACAACAAACCATGGGCCGCTGTAGGTAAAATGATTGCCCCTTGGAAAGCAGTGCTTCTTGGAACTGAGCTAAATCAAGTCTGATTACTATTCAGAGATACTGCACACTTTAGGTGATGTTAACTAACTCCCATGCTGCTTGATTAACTTTGCCTACCCTACCATTAATCATCACTGGTTCTAAGGAAGGCACTATTTGCCTGTTTATGGGCTTTAATGGCTATTGCACTGTCTACAGAGTAAACAAAGAGGAAGGAGAAGGGTCACATGGCAGTTTCTTTAACAGGAATGAGAGTTCCATAATGTTAGGCAATTTTAGTAGCATAAACTGGTCACAAGTCTAAGGATTTATTAGTCACATGTTTTAAGGATTTTTAGTCACATGCTTTTCAGATAAAATGTCCTATTTTGTGCTTTTCCCCATCTCACATAGTCCAATTTTTAAAATATATTCTTCTCAATTTAGAAGTTCTGGCCCAGCAAGATTCTGCTCTAGACCACTTCTACCATCCAAACGAAAAAATCTTAATCGAGTGCAGTTATCTCTCCAGTAATCAAATCCACAAGCATATAACATCCACATCATCTCTGTTACATCTCTAGCATTAACAATAAGTTATTTTGGTTCAATACATGTGCTACCTGCCAATAGTGCAGCACCTAAGAACAGAGATTCGTGAACACATGGAACTGCTTATCCCAAGTAGGACCATTTAGTCTTTCCTAAGCCCTGCTATCAAGCATTCTTTATTCATCTGGAAATGCCAGGTTTTAACTCTGGGATCTTCCGCAGGGAATGTGCCACTACTGAACTATAACCCCTCATCAGTCTATTACTGATAATAAAGTTTTAAAGATATTTCTATCTTTTATTTCATCCTATTATTGTTTCAACAACCCATATACGTCCCATGCGCTCTCAACCTAATTAGCCTGGCATCTGCCATCAATTTACCTCCACCATGGTCTTTGGCAACAGCTCTGCTCTGAAAAGTTGTAGCATGGCCTCCATGATGTTTTTCCAGCCCTCTCGCAAAATGTCACCATGGCGATGAGCCAAGTGGAACACAGTCTTTGCTGCAATATGAGCTTTGGGATTGCTTCCAAAAACTGTAGGCAGATTCTCAATGGACTGCAGGAGAAATGGTTTAGAGAAGTCAGGGGTGAGTGGGGAGAAGCGCACCACAAACCAGTCAGGCCATTCAGTGGAACGTCATCAACAGGCTGATCACAACGCTAGCTGAGACCCTTCCTGGAGGACTTGCACCATAATTCATGCTTCTGTAATTTCACAGATTGCCTACTGTAATGTGCTTTATGTGGAACAGCTCTTTAAAACAAACTGAAATTTTCAGCTCAGGAATTCACCTCCATAAGCACACAACCTGGTCCCGGATGGCTTCCTGTCAGGCCTCCTTTACAATTGTCAATTTCACAGATGGTCTATCACCTATGTAAATCAAGGTGATCTGATTCCACTGGAACTTGAGCAGAGCCTTTACCTTTATTGGACTATCAATTCTCTATGATCATACCAGGATGAATGTTAAGATATGTGAAGCAGGATGTTCCCAATGGCTGTACAGGGGTACCTCGGGTTAAGTACTTAATTCGTTCCGGAGGTCCATTCTTAACCTGAAACTGTTCTTAACTTGAAGCACCACTTTAGCTATTGGGGCCTCCCGCTGCTGCTGCACTGCCGCCACACAATTTCTGTTCTCATCCTGAAGCAAAGTTCTTAACCCGAGGTACTATTTCTAGGTTATTGGAGTCTGTAACCTGAAGCATATGTAACCCGAGGTACCACTGTACTAGAAGTAAGAAACTTTCTCTATGGAGTGGCTCAGAAGGCATCAGGGATTTTGGCTTTTCCCCCTAGCTGCCCTTCATGCTTTAAATGGCCTTCCATGCAAACACCTTCCTTATTTCTTTTAAGTCACTCCCAGAATGGGGGACCTCCAGGGGTTCCAATTTGGTTCACCAAGCCATTAAAAAAAAGCCCAACAATCAGCTGACATCACCCTAAGGGCAAGTAATGTCAGCCGATGGGGAGGGGTTCAATTCAGTTCAGCTGTGGGAAACAGGCATATACGGTTGTTCCCTGCAGAAAGCAGGATCTAATCCTCCATTCCCCCCACTCATCAGCTGATATGTGGGATGGGGGCTGCTGTAGGGAACTCCCGCACACAGCTCAACGCTGCAGAAAACAGGTGTTAACTCCCGTAAACACACCATCAGCTGATGAGTATTGACCATGGTTCCGTTTAGAATCAGTCTCACACCATTTCCTTTCATTTGCAGACTCACCTCACTGCTAAGAGCTGTGAACTTGCAGAGAGAAATTATGAGGTTGTCAAAAACATCACTGAGGCCATAATGGGCAGAAATCATGGCACATTTTCTGAAAAAGACAAATCACAGCAATGTAAGAGAGAACACACAGTGCATTTTCTGTAGGAGCTCTAGGGTCCCCACACCACCCTTCAGTGGAAAACTTGCATCAAATTTGATAATTCAATTCTAGCTGGTAACATTCAAATGACAAATTTTGTGTTTGTATGTTTTAATGATGCCACTCAAATTTCAGAAGCTCAGGATATGACGGAACTTAATTGTGAATTAAATGAGGCAGAAACCACAGTGGTAATACAGCTCAATGGCAACTAGGATAAGCATTTCTGTCTGCCAGTAGACACTTTTAAAAATGGCTGTGCAGAAATTCATATTCCAGTCTTGCCTACCCATGAATAGATATTCAGTAGGCTTAAGCAATATATACCTCACTCACAGTGGCGTAGCGTGGGGGTTGCAGGGGGGGCCGGCCGCACCGGGCGCAACATCTGGGGGTTAGGGTTAGGGGGCGCAAATCCACGGGTTAGGGGGCGCAAATCCATGGGTTAGGGGGCGCAAATTACTTGCCTTGCCCCAGGTGCTGACAACCCACGCTACGCCACTGCTCATTTATTTACTAGACAGTGCCAGCTAATTTTCCCTGGATGCAAAAAGCTTTAATCTAAGTAAAAACAATTTCTATATATACAAAACGAGTTTCTGCTGGATGTTGTGAAGGAGCATTACCTGAAACCAGAGATGGCCTTCTGAATTATCGTTTCATCCAGG
Source organism: Podarcis cretensis (assembly GCF_951804945.1). Lineage (NCBI taxonomy): Eukaryota > Metazoa > Chordata > Lepidosauria > Squamata > Lacertidae > Podarcis > Podarcis cretensis. The sequence continues at coordinate 14,338,354 of NC_137174.1, forward strand.
CTCTTGTCAAAAACATAGGACAGAGCTGCCACAGTGGGCCCCCAGGTCATGGCAAAGAGGTCGTGATCATAACTTCCACGTGGGACATGAAGAAAGATTCCTTCATCAGTGACTCCACGATGCAGCAGCACACTCCACACGTAGTTTTCCTTTACTAAGCCCGTCTGCTCCTCTGGCATCACAATCTCTTCATTTCTACCCAAGATGAGGACAGAAATATTGTGTTTACATATTAACATTCGGCATCAATGCACAATTATTGGTACCCAATATGATGCACTGTGTGTGTCTTATTTACAACAAGTTGAATGAGCTGGGGAAAGAAGGGTAGAAAAGGCTGGCCTAACATCAACCAGGGGCAGGTGTGGGGAAGCTGTGGCCCTCCAGATGTGGCTGAACTACAACTCCCATTAGCCTCAGCAAGTATATGATGGGAGCTGTAGTTCAGCAACATCTGAAGATCCAAAGGTTCCCCACACCAGAAGTGAGTGTGTGTGGAACTGATAACTCCCCCCCTCTCCAAGGGGAAACGCCAAAACACTTACTTGATGGCATGGTACATGTCCTCCAGCATGTCCTGCTCAAAGTCTTTGCCTCCATTTACCCCCTTCAGATTTTTTCGGAATTCCTGTTAAGCAGTAGCAACAGAAAGCAGAATATTACGTTGTGATTGCCGCCTCGAAACAGACATCACAACTATTTGAAAATGTTGCTAGGTACTGGCACACAAAATGTCACTAACAAATTGATTCTTATGGGGTATCCCAAATCAATTTACAACGTAATAAAGTATATATAAAACAAGCTGCAGAAAGAAAAACAATCTAAAGCAGGCATAGGCAAACTCGGACCTCCAGATGTTTTTCAGACTACAACTCCCATGATCCTTAGCTAACAGGACCAGTGGTCAGGGATGATGGGAATTGTAGTCCCAAAACATCTGGAGGGCCGAGTTTGCCTATGCCTGATCTAAAGAAAAGCAATTATGTATATGCAAAAACTGTTTGGAAAAACAACATCATCACATACATGAAATCCATTCAAATCCAATGCAAAAACAAATTGGAACAAAGATCTCCACTTAGAAAGCTTATTGAAAGAGGAATCTCATTAACAGGCACCGAAATACAACAGGGAAGGTGCCTGTCCCTTATACAATGAGAGGGAAGCCAGCTTCCTCTTGACAGGATGGTATCTGCAAAATCTTTCCTGCAAAACACAGCACCTTGTGGGTATATAGGGGGTGAAAGCATCTTTTAGGTACACTTGAATTATCAGTTATCAATATATTTGACCGTTGGCAATTTGCAGGCAAGTTTTAGTATGATGTACAGCAACAACGTGCCTTATGAAAGGCCACTGGGGGGCTATTTTACTATTATGTTTTAAAATACTACAAGTCAAAGAGAAAGTAAGAAGAGCAAGCATGGTGGTGGAGAAAGAATAGACCTCAGTGATGTGAAAGCCAGCAAAAACGTCTAGGTATGCAGGGTGTGTGTGAAGACATCAGAGCTCACCTCTAGAGTCATAGGTACACTCTGCTTGCGAACATTATGATTGTGTTGGTCAGTATTCAGCATGATAACGGCATAGGCAAGGGCAAAGCAAGCATCACTATTGGCAAACGGAGACCCATTCGCTTTCTGAAATGTAAAATGACAATACAAATTGGACACATTACAATCTAAAGGCAACACTTAATTCCTATTTATGTCATTTCTAGAATCTGGATGGCAAGTGTTATGTTGCCCCAGACTGTCTTTTTCATATTATTTTTATTAAGTATCCAAAAATATTTCAAAGCATTTATCATTATATACATTTCTTTTAACATCCGAAGTTTCTTCTTGACTTCCCACCTCTCCTTTCCTGATGTTTGTTTTTTACTTCTTTTTATTAGCTATTTTATAACACATATATTTTTATTATCTAAACCCCGCTACAATTAAATCTTTCAGTAATCCACTGATTATATTTCAAATCCAGCCCGTGACTTCATATATGGGTGATAATTTGATAGAAAAACCATCAGTGGTCTCCATTCTTCCTTAAACACTTTGTCATTATGTCCTCTAAATTTGGCAGTTAACTTCACCATTTCAGTATAGTCCATCACCTCAGACGTTCTTGTTACATACATTCACTTTTGTTTCAGCTTGTCACTTGCTACCAGTTTTTTATTTTTGTTGTTAAGTTGCTTTGAGGCTCCTTTGTTGCAAAAAGCAAAGAATAAATTAAACTAGTGACAACAACAACATCTCTCAGACGTAATATTCAAGCTCACTGTGCTACGAGGTAGAATGAACACATCCTGACTAAAATCAGTAATTTCTTCCCATGCTGACCAACTGCTGCAGAGAAGACTAGAGAAGTGTTGCTTCTCGACAATTTCAGAACTTACGCGCCAATGTTCTGTAAAGACTTCCAACAGCCTATGGATTACAGGAGCCTCTCCTGGCAACCTGAAAGCTTCTAAGTAGAGTCGCAGGGCTTCGTCTAATCGCAAGCCTTGAAAACCGAAAGTCCTGAAACATGAGCAGCAAAAGTGGCTTGAAGAAAGTAGCTTGCAAGCAGTCACATACCCCAAAATCTTTAAGGGTCAAAATACAGAAAAGTTTTCTAAACTATGACTTGACAGTATGGAGTTCAATTTCTCTAGGCTTTGGTTTTTTTCTGTTTTAATGTACAGTCTACAATGATGCTATGGGACGCGGGTGGCGCTGTGGGTTAAACCACAGAGCCTAGGACTTGCCGATCAGAAGGTTGGCGGTTCGAATCCCCGCGACGGGGTGAGCTCCCGTTATTCGGTCCCAGCTCCTGCCAACCTAGCAGTTCGAAAGCATGTCAAAGTGCAAGTAGATAAATAGGTACCGCTCCAGGGGGAAGGTAAACAGCGTTTCTGTGCACTGCTCTGGTTCATCAGAAGCGGCTTAGTCATGCTGGCCACATGACCTGGAAGCTGTCTGCGGAGAAACGCCGGCTCCCTCGGCCAATAAAGCGAGATGAGCACCACAACCCCAGAGTCGGTCACGACTGGACCTAATGGTCAGGGGTCCCTTTATCTTTACCTACAATGATGCTAAACATCCTGGCAAAGGAAAGGAGATGAGGATAGCATTGCTTTGCACCACAGAGTAGCTCACCCATGCCATAAGGTTCAGCCAACCTCAGATGCTCTTGCTGAAAGCTATTCTCTCTCACTTTTATCTAAGAGTCAGCATTTTTTATTTGTAATTATTTATCAAATGGTTCCAGGATGGGTTACAAAAATACAGGGTGGAATCCAATGTTGTGCTCTGCATGTCAGCAGAAGCATTTCTGTTTGTCAGACAGAATGAGCCCCCTCATCCTCCCCCAGTACACTGTTCTGGGGATTCTCCGGACCCTCCAGAGAGGATTTGGTTGGGAGGGGGGAGGGGGTTGCAAAGGATGCAGAAGAGGAAGGGGGGAAAGCAGCATTGCACTAGCCCATTGCAGGAGCCCTTGCACTGATTTCTGCTAGCGTGCCGGGTTAGCTTAATCCAGGCCATAACCATTAAATTAAATTACAATGCAAAATAAAAATAATGCAATAAAAAACACTAATTATGAAGTTAAAACAACAACAACACAGCACCACAGAATGCATTGTAATTAAGTTTATTAAAATCAAGGTCCTTTGAAAACAGGCTACCTCTATGGTAGTTAGAGCTAAGGGTTTCATGCAGTTCAAATCAAATTTTATTAAACGGTCACAGACCAGAATAACTCGTACAGCTAGTCATCGAAACATAACCCCGGAGAAAACAAAGGACAATTTCAATACAGATTAGGCCATAACAACAATTAAAATTAGACAGCATGAATAAAATTAAGTATTTGCCTTCGCCTGCATGTTGACATTGGAAAGCCCTTGTTTCCTGCGCCTAATAGCGGCTACACAGAATTTAGCAGCATTGATCGTGATTTCAGGAACCTTATCTTCTACCAAGGCTCTCATACATTGAAGTTCTGGTTCATTTTTAAGCTTTTGTAGAACTGGGGCAATAAAGGTCAGGCGTAGATCCTCGTAATAACTACAGTGCAGCAATACATGCAAACTTGTTTCCACTTCCGATGAGCCACATGGGCAAACACGTGACTCATATGGTTTGCCCTCATATCTGCCTAACAGCAGGGCAGAGGGCAGAACGTTAAATCTGGCCAGGGTAAAGGAGTGTCTGTACTTAGGTATTTGTAAATCAGCCAGATAATTTGCGGGTGAGAACCCTCTCCCAAAGTCTCTAATTGTGGCGTGTTTATCCATTTTGCCCATATGACATTGCAGCTCTATGTCCCTAATGCGCTGGAGCACTTGACTTCTGGCGCTCTCATATCCTGCCGCTATCAAGATCTGCAGGGAGAATCCCAAGCTTCTTATCTTTTCAAACAGGGAAGCTTTCCAGGTAGAATGAAAGGTGTCTAAGAGTGTTAAGTGGTTAGAGCTAAGGGTTTCATGCAGTGAATTATTCAGAAGATCCAGAACACAATCCAGAAGGTGAATTTTCCCATGCCAGGACTTTCTAACCGGTTTCCTGTTTATGACCAATCCAAACATTTCTACTCACCCCACAAAACTTTCCAGCAAGTCTACGTTCTTCCGGTCACTCACAAATTCTCCAATCATTTTCTTGTCCAGTCGAGGATTCTCCCTCAGCCACTTTGCTACTTCATTATTATCCATGGGGGTAGCCAAGAGGTTTTTCTCCTGAAGAAACTGTATCCCTTTCTTTGGCTTTTGATTGAACAGCTCTGAACCACTTATCAAGAGCTAGAAAAAGTCAAAACAATATAATTAACAGAACACATCCTACACAGTTAATATTATCCTAATAGCCAATTTGTATCATATATTCAATAACCTATTTCCTTTAGGTTTTTAGATTTGCATTTTACCTTCTGACTAAAGTCCTCTGTGATGCAACACATTCATAAAAAGCAACTTTTAAAATGTGTTCTTTGTCATAAAAGCCTGTTTCAGTATTTTCAAATAGAATAGAAAGTATTTGTCTTTGTTTTTGGCAGTAAGGTCGAATGTTGAAAATGTTGAAAACAAGAGTCTAATTGTTTTCATCTGACACTATCCACATAAAATGTTGAAGCAGGATGATAACTTTGTTTTGCTTTAGGAATAATTCAGCACAAGGTGTGCCCTAGTCTTTCAAAACCTAAAGTAGTAAGAGATTATCCGAAAACAATTTAAGACAACCAGGTCTCTGTTGTCACAGCAATTCAAATATTGTCAATATATAAATAAAATTTAACAAGTTCATCTTTTAAGGTTCATCTTCTAAAGGGATATGGCCACTTGTTGAATAACCATTATTCACATTTGTCAAAACTGAGTTTCTGAAGCTCAGGAATACGTAATACAAGTAGATAATGTCATAAGCAGCTACCCAAGAGAGGGTTAACTAAAAGGTTGTGTGTGACTAGAGATCAAACACAAACATCTATGTGAACTTTACTAAAGCACCAGAATAAATGTCAGTCCTCGGTTACTGCCCATCACTAACAGGAAACAACACTTTGATGACTGTAAGACCAATTCCTATGGATATGTACAAAACAGCATCCTTCTTTGTTCCTCTGGCAAAGTCCTGCTTCCCACAATATCTCACCAGGTACAGCAGTCACCGCAACACAGTTTTCAATTACTGGTTATTGGCATTCAAGATTCAAAACAGCTTCATGCAGGAACACCTCATTTGAAAGCAGGTTCAGAAAGAAAAAGGTTCCGCCCTGTGGAATGCCCTCCTATCAGATGTCAAACAGATGAACAACTATTTGACTTTTTGAAGACATCTGAAGGCAGCCCTGCTCAGGGAAGTTTTTACTGGTTGATGTTTCATTGTTCTTTTAATACTTTGCTGGCAACCCAGTCAGATGGGTGGGGTACAAATAATAAAAGTATGTATGTATGTATATATTTAAAATACACTCAAAACACTCATCATGCTCCTCTAATATATCTTATATTTTAAAATTGTAAGTCTGAGGGTAAAGTCTGTTCTTTATTGTATGTGTCATGCCTACTCACATATCTTTCAGATCAACAGCATGCCTTACCTTCTTTTTGCTCTTAATCATTATCAATTCGTGTGTTGTGGGTAGGACGCAGGAAAAGCGAGTAGGCTTCTTTAGAATGGTCTTTTCTGCTAAAAACAAAAGCAGAATGTTTTCACAGTGGATCCTTTCCCATATTTCCCATGATTTACAATACACAGATAAAAACAACTCTCTTTCCACATGACCCCACCCCACAACCCCATCCCAGCACCAATGCTTTTCTCTATAAGCCCAAGTCTTGCAAGGGACTACTTCACATGTTACAGCAGATGGAGGTACAAAGCAAAACATATTATCCGATGTAATTTGAGAAAGTAGCTATCTTCCCCCATCACTTTGTTTATACAGTAGAAACACAATGTAGGCAACCACAAGTAATGGGGGAAAGGACAAGTAAACATGTAGCTGCCTCACATATTATGGGATAGAATAAGGTACAGAATATATTTTAAATCATGTACTTACTTCTACTGTAACATATGACATGATCCAGTGACATTTAACCACCCTCATCCCAAATCGTCTACAAATGCCTGACTCAATATATAGAACATGGAAGGAAACGTGCATCATTTAAATGCTTCACTGGTGCCAGAGACCTCAAGCTGTAGTACAGCTACAGAATGGCAAAAAGAAGTCAACATTTGAAGTGTCCATTGCACACTAATGTTCATCATTTACCTGCGTTATTTCCCAACTCCAAATTCAGACTGTCTTGCTGCTTCATGTGGCTGGCTGTCAAGGAGCCATTAGTGTCTGGCAATTCTGCACCGGGTGATTTGCCATCTGTCAGCAGCCCCTCGACAACTACAGGGGAAAGAAGAGAACCAGAGTTATCCAGGAAGAGGTTTTAAAGTCACCGTGTTATTATGTAGATACAGTTATTACTCACTCTGAAGAAACCTAACCATTCGCAGTCAAAGAGAGGAAATATGATTCAACAGAGAATGAATATCCATAGACCAGCTCAAATTCATGCACAAAATTAAAAAATGGAAATGATGAATTAATTCCTTGTTGAGAAAAATCCGATAGAAAGCAAGAAGGCATCATTTAAGATGTTTTGAAGCAATCAGGTCAAGGTTAGGAAGGAGGATTTATGGAAAAAGGTAGCAGTATTGTCTAGAACACAGTCAGGAAGGACAGATGTTACTATAAAATTAAGATGAAGGCACCAAATAAAAGGTTCTCACTATGGGTTGTTTCTTTGATGTTACAGGGAGTTTCTGTACTTGGTTTTAGTGCTTCCTTCTCCTGCTGGTAGATGCTGCTGAGCACTTTGGCTTGGCATTGTGCTTCTGTACTATCTATCACTGTCAGTAATGCTTCAAGGGACAGCAGGTGAGTAGTGTACAGTTGTCCAGAAACAGGAAAGGCATTCTGGGAAAATCAAGCATAGCTAAGCATTAAATTAGGTTTAATCATTTGAGCAAGGAAAACTACTCACACAGAAGCTGTTCAGCCCCAAAGCTCTACACCTCCACGCAAACCTCCCTAACATTGTCCATTCCTCAAAAAATCCTTCCCCTGCAAATAACCTGTTCTCTCTCAGGTTGCCCATTAAAGGTAAAACTTCACTAAGATTCTGAAATGGATTATACTTTGTGGTGGAAGGCAAATTCGCTGCATTTACACCTGTGTTTCCTACAGGTAATATTTGAAGGATGAAGTAAGACACATATCAGAGAGTCAGTCAATTGCAGCTCTTTGTAATGCATCAGCTGTGGAGCCTCACGTGTTTGGCGATATAAGCCCTAAAAACTTTGTGTTCCTCACAATGCTCCAATCAAATATGTCTGTTGTTCTAAAGAAAGAATCCCTATGGTAAAAGTAGATGTGACAGGAGACCTATGATCGGTTCTCCTGCTGTTTTTCATAATTTAAGCACAGCTTGGGGGTGAGATCCAGCTGAGATACTGTGCAATTCTTTTTCGTGCCCTCTACCAAAGGTGATTGCATCCTGAGGACAAGACCAGAGATACCCTACTGCATGAGGATTACCCACACCTCCCCACCTGCCATGGTTCTGATCAGACCACCCTCCAACACATCAGCACATGGCTGATATTTCATTCTTCAAACACACTCAGATCTAGTTACATCTGTATTATTATTTTTTTGCTGAGCAATCCTAATGGAAAGACAAGAGCAAAATAGCTCATTTTCAGGACCTTGGATAGCAGTTTGGTGAGGTCTTCAAAGAGGTTAGCACAATAATAGTCACAGTCATAATTTATGTACAGCTCAGTGACAAAACTAGGAATCCTCCAGAGTTGAACGATGGCCTCCAGGGCCATCTCCTTCATCTCATAGGGCATCTTGGGGTTCTCCACTGTGATAATTTCCATCAGCTTCTTTATGTACATCTGGTAGACAAAAGAGATGAGTTCAGTATATGGGATGCAAAACAAGGCAGAGTATTTAATTTCTTTTGGGACACCAGTTTACACACAGCACAACTAAACCATCCATAAGCACAAAGGTGAGAAACTATATTTCTGATGAGAGCTGCATTCCTTTGAAGGCAACTTGTTGGGGTCACATGCCAGCAATGGCAGGGCTAGAATGAGTGATGGAACAACACCCCTTCTCCTTCTCTCTTTCTGCCACCCCCTTTCCCTATTTTCCCCCTCCTTACCGTCAGGATGAGATTATGCCAAGGACCACATGAAAAGAGACCAAAGGTGGCGTGTAGCTCATGGGTCACTGACTACTGACTCCTAGTTTACTGCTATGTGGCCAATCCTCAGGGAGTCGTGGCAAAGAGTCAGGCTTGGGTGCTCCTCCTTCCATTTCTTCCCATTTCAAAGAACTTTAATTCAAAGAACCAGGATTTCTGGTTCACATGCAACGCTATGTTGAGATTCTTTGAAACTAGAAGTAGTGTCAGTAGGAGGAGAGGGAAGCATACAAATCTGGCCATGATTGCTGCTCAGACTCCAACATTCCAATCAAGGCAACTATAGATCTGAGTGCTGCCTCTATGGGAGATGACAGGGAAAGCGACCAAGCAGCCACCACTTCTGTCACTGGGCATGGTCTTCCCAGGCACAGGGCCTTCCAATCTTCAGAAAGCCACAAGGTCACCTCCAGTTCACACACACTTTCCTAAATTCTTAGACAGGATTTCATACACATCCATGAACAAAGCCACAAAGCTGTTTAAATTACCTCCTCCAAATACAAGGTAGGCGCACTTCAAAAGACTCACCTCCAGTTGGAATTTCAGGTGTTCTCTCATACTCTCAAAGAGGAGGAAGCAAAGTCTAAGTGAAGCTGAATACAGATTGAGTCGCTCCACATTCAGTAACTAGGAAAGAATTAGAAGTTGAAAGATTGTTAGTGGAGAGATATTCATTTTCCTCTATTTGAAAAGCAAACCAAAATTGCAACTTATGTGTTTCTTCCAGACCACACTAACACAAGGCCTATTTCACTACAGATACTGCCTAATAGACATAAGACTACGATAAATCCAGAACTCACTTGAAAGAGATATCGACATAATTCTTCTTTCACCAGTCCTAGGAGAGATGGACAGTTTGCAACAGAGGTCAACTCCAGAGCAACAGTGAGCAGCTGCAACCCCATGTGGATCATCACTTCTGAGTTGTGGCGATCGTGTGGGTTAGTGAGAGAGATGAGGAAGCGGAGTAGTTCTCGGATACAGGGCAACCCATAGGGTACTAACGCTGTGCCTGGAATGGGGAGGGAGTATAAGTAGAAAGGTCACAATTATAGCACTTCTGAGCCAACCTCTTTCAAATAAGCCCAAGAGATTTTTTAAATAAAAATATTACTGATGAATACAAATGCTAGGTACTTCCCCCCGCCCCCCATCAATGAGTGGGATGGATAGAAGCAAACAAAACTTGCTTTTATTTCAAAGCACTCACCTTCTTTCTGAGAGCACTGGGTAAACCTCACTCCCCGGGGATTGACATAGTCCATGTCATGAACAGACGCAGAGTCTGAGTGTTCAGCTACAGATGTACACTCCTCCAGAACTTCAGGGATAGACTCCACTGAGGCAGATGGCGTCTTTTCTTCCCGGGGGCATTCATTCTTTAGTCACACAAATTAACAATACAGGAAAATTAGTATAAGCTATCATTGCTGCATGAACAGTTCATTGACACAAGCAACCCTATTCATTCAGATAATATCAATTTTCATAATCAGACTACATACCTCAATGTTTGGCTGAGTGGCTAGACATCAGACATCTAAATTAGCAGCAAAGGCTGGTCTATATTTGAAGGCTAGGCTACTTATACTGTTGTGGAATTGCTCTGCTACTTCAGAATGTGTGTGTTATTCTTAACCCAAACCTATCCAACAAGTTGAAGACCAGAGTAGCCTGAACTTTCCTTTAGGTCAGCTGATTGTACAAACTATATTCCAGATGAGCAGTTTATCACAAACTAGCTTAAGTTCATACCTGGGGCTCTAGCTGCTCTCTAGCTCTAGACTCAGTTAAAGGCACTGATGTACTGATTCCTAAAGGGTTGACCAACTGCAAGTCCGTAAGATCTTCCTTAGAGCTGATCTGAGAGGAGCTCTCTAAGCCACTGTCAGTGGAAGGGCTGACTGTAGTAGATGCGTTTTCTGAACTTCCAGATGAGACGGGAGAAGGTACATCAATGAAATTAACTCCACCTGTTGATAAGAAACAGCAGCATTAAGTAGCAGCTATGCACCCATTATGAAGCAGCTCAGGACCACATTCCCACTTCTGTATGCACAGTACATTGGGTTGCTACTAATTACTTCGCCTGACACAGAACACAGTGGCCTGCCTCACTGGAATGGGTTGCACAGAGTGTACTCCACTGGGCTGCATTGGCTTCCTGTTGGCTTCTAGGCACAATTCAAGGTGCAATTCTATGAGTTCAGGAATTGCTAATTTAAAATTATTATTCTTGAAACACCTTTTAAAAATATATGTAATATTTTGTAATATAATCCCAAGTTTCTTAGCTATTTTCTTGATGAACTGAAAGTTTATTAGCTAATTGTTCATACTTTACTTGCTAATGGTTGTACCACTCTCAAATATCTTATGTCAAGCTAACCATGTATTTTGTAACTGTCGTATATTAAGAGGTAGATATTTCAAAGACAACAGCATTAAGTTGCCCTTTAATTTTGTTACCTATATTGCCACTTATAATTTTCTCCTTATTCAGTTACAACCAAGCGGGAAGACTTTATTCGTCTCCCCTACAATCATGGAACAAAGATCCAGAGAGGTGGGGCAGATTTAGGGGGTTGCAACACAGGCTCCACAGCAGTAGGCCACTCTGTCCAGCTATAATGTGCCAAAGACCAACAAGGAAGCCAACTGGTGTGGGGCTCCCAACAGTCACAGCTCTGTTCGTTCACCAATATCCATACTATTGTGTATTCTGTGGTTGCAGAATCTTTGGAGAACACCTTTAATCAAGAACATGGTTAAGGTTATCATTAGAGTTGGGTTTCCATTTATATGTTATATCACTTGCCGTACCTGTCCCATTGGCAGCAAGCTGCTCTGTTCCTTGAGATACTTTGGCTACATGGCAAGAGTTTCGTGGCGATCTCTTCTGCTTTTTCCACTTTGATGAGTCACTCATTCCCCCTGCTCGCATTTTCAACTGTGAACAGCAAAACACATAGAATATCTCTTAAAGCCATTCACCGTCACAAGAGAATTGGCAACAGCATTTGATCAGACCTAGAACCCTACGATCATGCCAGCTTACCCATGCTTCCTATCGCATGACTCATGATCTAGCCCAACTTTAGTTGGAAATTCATTATTTGTGTATTACTTCAGTTTATAAAATATATTAAAACTTGTTAGCACAGATATGTCTAGGGCTGAGCCTGAATCTCATTGTTGTGTGCCTATGTAAATGCAAACAAACAAACCACTCCTTAGACATTCTCCCACATTCTCGCATAACCAAGAAACGGAATCAAAAGCCAAGTTATGGAGGTGAGGAGAGCCTCAGTTAGTTCTCAGTTGCTCTTGTTGAATTCTCTGGGACCAATTAAACAAGTTGCAAACTGGGATACAGTTGAAGAGGATGGCGTTACAAAGTTTTAAAAAACAGGTAAAAATGTTTCTGTAGTGGAGACATCTTTCTTCTCTGCTCACAAATATTTCTTTATTCTTTCGTTGGCAGGCCCCGATCATCATCCTCCCACACACAAAGAAGAGTGTAAGTTGTCTACTAGGTGTGTGACATTGCCTGGATATATGTGCAGCATTACATTATGGGCTGCCAGCTTTTCTGTATTACATGGATTTTAGAATCCCACTTAAGACTTATGAAACTGTTGTGAAAAAATAAATCATAGGCCTTTTAACTATTTACATTCCCCCGCTATTTCTTAGCATGCTTCCAGAAGGCCTACCCAAATATAACTTTGATTTTAAACCTGGAAATCTCTTTTGCAAATTAAAAAGCTACAAATGCAGCATTACTTTTGAATGTAATGATAGCTATGTCTAAATAAAAACAGCTTTCTAATCCACCTTGAACATCTTTGTTGCAAATGAAAGGAAACTTAATAGATTTAAGTGCATTTAATCACATAATAAATCATTTCTTTAAATAAGCACTGCAATTTTGCTCTGCCTCTGGAACTGGGGTGGGGGACCTCTGGCCTGCGAGTCATATTTGGCCTGCCGCAGGTCCCAATTTAGTTCACAAGGCTGTTCTCACCATATTATGCCCCCCATGACATCAGGTGTGGGGCAGGCAGAAGCACAGCCAGTCCCTACATAAACTAGGCTTGAAGTTACTGCCCGTCAGAAGCCCTGTGTGGTGCTTTAAAGACCTGGTGGTCATCACCTGGCAGCAAGCAATAGACAGGTGAGTGGCCCTGCCACCTACCAAATTTAGCCTGTAAATGGTAGGGGGGAAAGGATTAGGCCCAGCAGCTAGATCAGGTTCCCCATGCCTGCTCTAGAGATGCAAAAACACTCACATCAACCTCTGATGGAGAAAATAAAGTAAGAAATAGAAGTCATACCACCTGAGATACGAGCAGGTCACTTAGCACCAAAACACAAGTTCTAACTCCTAATCTTGAAGTGGCATGATCTCAGCTATACTCAGTATATTTGATCTATTTATTTTAAGGGGCGTGTAGGCAAGGCAAACATACATAGATACATAAATAATTTTATTTGTATGCCGCCTTTCCACAATAACTATGCTCAAGGTGGCTTATAACATGAAAAAATACATATCTGCAACGCAACAAAAGTAGTCATAAACAATAAATTAAACATTAAAAAATACACAACCAAACTGAACAATTTCTGCAACAAGATCTATAACAAAGATACAAAAAACCATCAGCAACAACATCCAACCCACAACAACACCCCAGCCCATGAGTCAGCAGCCTCAGTTTTTGCAGCTGGAGTTAGTCATGGCCCCACCCTCACAGGTCAGGTGGGAAAAGACCCACAAGGCAGGAAGCAGGTATTCCAGGACTCACAGCCAAGATGGAAAGAACATTGCTTTGCAGGGAAAATACCACGCATTTTAAATTATTGGCCTGCCTTTCAATTCTATGATCTTCCATGATGACTTATAATTGAACAAAAACTAAAATAAACTTGAAAATACCTAAGCACACGGACACTAAAACTGAAGAACATCAGCAAAAACTATAAATTCAGCAACTGGCAGCATGATGATGATGATGATGATGATGACGATGATGATTTTAAAAGTAAAGGTCTGTGGAAAATAAAAGGAACTTCAGCCAGAACCTAAAACTCATTAAACTTGGCACCTGGTGAGCTTCACTAGAAGATATTTCCCAGGGCAGAGGACTTCAACTAACAGGCCCCTTCCCTGATCACCACCCCCACCACCCCCCTCCGCTTACAGCAAGCGCACCCAGAGGAAGACCTTAGCTGATTATTTTAATAGCTTGATAGGTGAGCAGGCAGTTGCTTTTTTAAAAAGCGCCCAAGTTGTACTGGACTTCAAAAGGTTAAAACCAACAAAATGAATTGTATTTGGAGATGGACTTCAGGATCAGTGAAACTGCTTTAGAATTTGTGAGGTATGTGCTGCCCAGCTGCCCCCATTCCACAGTCCAGCAGCTGTATTTGGACCAAATGGCATTTTCAAGTAAACTTCAAGGGCAGCACATAATACACTGCAGTAGTCTTATTTGGATGCTACTAGAGCATGTATAATTATGGCCAAGAGGGGTTCTTAGCTAGTGGAAAGCACTAACGGAAGCACTAAAGCACTAGTGGAAGGCTGGCCTCAACTAGAGCCAGGGCTTTTTCGGCTGTGGCTCCAATCTGGTGGAACGCTCTGTCACAAGAGACTAGGGCCCTGCGGGACTTGACATCTTTCCGCAGGGCCTGCAAGACGGAGCTGTTCTGCCAGGCCTTTGGTCGGGGTTCAGTCTGACTCCCTCTCCCCTTTCATAAGAAATTGCATGAAAGTGGCCTCCCAATTTTTCTCACAAGCCCATATAAGTTCAGCACAAACAGTTGGGCCTGGTGAGCATTTAAGGTCCCCAACCCTAATCTGCGGGTTGCCATCTGATTGGATTTTATTCTGATCCTGATCTGATTTGAGGATGTATTTTAATTGATTGTCTGATTTTATGTTAATGTGTTATACATTTAATGTTAGCCGCTCTGAGCCCGGCTTTGGCTGAGGAGGGCGGGATATAAATAAAAATTATTATTATTATTATTATTATTATTATTATTATTATTATTATCATTACTAAGTGCCACTGATGACACTTAGATCTGGTCCTGTCTCTGGGTGTTTAACAACAACCTTAAGATGTGAATCCAATTCTTTAGGGGGAATACAATACCATCCAGACAGTACATCCATCTTATCTGGATTGAACTTCAGTTTTTTGGCACTTATACTGTCTGCTACTGATCTCAGACACCAATTCAGCACATCTGCTGCCTTACTTGAATTTGATGAAAATGGGGTGTGGGGGGGGAACAGAGGTGGTCATCATCAGCACATTAATTAGAGTCAAGTATCAGCACTTTATGATCTCACTTATTGATTTCATGCAGATGACAGTATGGGAGGCAGAACCCATAGCACAAGTAGCTCAGAACAGAATAACAGGCTCAAAGTATCACCTATTGAAACCAGCCATAGAGATAAGAATACAACCACTGGAGCATTTTGCAGTCAATCTTCACCCAACCTCCAGTCCAGAAAGGGACCATGGTGGATGAACTCAAAAACCACTAAGTGGTCTAGAAGAATTAACAGGGTCACATTGCTCCTGTCCTTCTTCCAATACTGGTAATCTAGAAACAGATATACAGCCCTTCTTTTAAAAGGGAACATTTGTGACAAGCCAATACTAAGAACAATTTTAAGGATTAAAGGACAGCTTCTTCAGGAGTGGTCTCATGACTGTCCTCCTTCAATACAACCAGGACCACCTTCTATGTCAATGAAGCAATAACTAACTCATGGAACCAGTCAGTCATCATGAGATGCTAGCCAGGAAGTGCAAGGTTTGAGCAAACAGATAATATAACACACTCCTCCAAGAAACTTGTCCACATCATCAGGCCTCAAAAACTGAAATTCATACAATTTCTAAATGGATGATGTTCTGAACACATTCACTGACTGGACTGCTGACATAGTGCCATTCAAGTTGAGGTAAACACAAGCTTTTTTATACCTGACGCGCTTAGCAAATAAATCATGGTGCTATTGAGGGTTCCTTAAAATCAGAATGTAGACTGGAGAACGTAGACTGGGAAAAGCTTCACTGGGCTGCAACCATGCAGATGCAATAGTTACAAAAAAAAAAAGTAATTCTTATTTGGCACCATCTCTGACACCAAGTAGGCTCACACAGTGTTAGAACAGTTATGGCCCAAGTTTTATGTGCCTTGTGTTCAAGTTGTTATCACATCTGCTTTGCTGCCTCCTGCACCCTTGTGTAACAGGACGCCAAATGGGCTGTATTCAGTGGAAGGGCACTTAGAAATGATAATCTTTATATCCTCAATGATCTACATATCCCACAATGTGAGCAGGGCTTCAACAGATGTAGCAGCCACATGAACTAGAAACATATACACACACGTTGCACTAAGGAATCCCTCCAGAGCTTCTAGGGGCAGACCTGGAGCATGAAATATGAAATTTAAATGTAATCCTCCTTCATCACGGACATAAAATGAAATCTCACAATTTGCATTGCAATTTATGCCACTTGTTAGTTGCCTTATCCACAAAGAACAATCTAATCTGACATAAATCCTATGTGGAAAAGAAAAGTGTTTATCATGCAGCTCTAAATGGAACTCTTTAAACCACAATGGTTAAAATATGAAGTTTGAAGAAGTGCCTTAAGCTCTCTGAATCCAGCTACATTAGAAGGGAAGGAATTTTATGTTAGATTATTATGTGTAATAATCAGTTTGGAAACATAACTCTAGCTCTGGCTAAACAACTTTGTAGAATAATGGCTACCTGGTAAGGGAAAGTGTGGATCCTGAATATTTGTGATACTGTTCTGCATATAGCTTTTCCTTTACTGAATTACTGAACGACTATCACATGGATGCAGCTAGCTTGTTTTATCCTGCTCTGGAGGACAGGACTCAAACCAATGGGTTCAAGTTACAAGAATGGAGATTCCAACTAAACATCAGGAAGAACATTCTGATGCTAAGAGCTGTTCGACAGTGGAACAGATTCCCATGAGAGGTGATGGATTTTCCATCATTGGAGGTTCTTAAGCAGAAATTGGATGGCCTTCTATTATGCATGCTCTAGCTGAGATTCCTGCAATGCAGGGGGTTGGCCTAGATGGCCCTTGGGGGGGGGTCCCTTCCAACTCTGCAATTCTATGATTCCATATATTAAGCCTTGTACCCTACCTTAGACAATGCATAAAACCTAGCAATATTTGCAGTTGCAGCCGGCTTCCCTGCCGCAAATAGTTATGACCACCTTCATTCATTTGCGCCAATATCTCCAGAAATTCATAAACTGCACTAAACTATAGCTTTCAAGATAGGAGATGGTAACTGGCCATCGATAGCACCATCTCTAGCTTATGTCCTCTATAAATTCTCAGAATATTTTGACAACAGCATTTCTGATGTCTGCAATGTCACTTCCTCTATATGTAAAGCCTTCCTCCCAACACTATCCCAAACAGAAGCAGTTTGCTACATGCATTCTTCCCCAAAGCCATGCTGCATAAGAAACATGAATGAAAGCTTTTGCTACACAACACATAACTACCACCCACAGATGCTTGCAGAAGGGAAGGAGAGAAAGAGAGACCTTCAGTTTCTTAAAGAGTAGTACTCTCTCTAACTGGTTCAGGGCTTTGGACTGTTCCCCATTACATAGTTCCAGTCTGTTGAGGAGATATGGAGAAATCTGTGAAAGACAGTCACATGTACCATTTGAAAAAGAAAAAGGAAAACTAAACCCAAAGACAGAATCCATGTAACAATGCAAGGAATGATGTAAAGCACATAATGAAAAGCAAAGCAGGACAGTAAGAGTGAAAACCAAGGCCTCTATGAGATGAAGGAGCCACCCACTGATTAATGAAAAGCTCTCACACAGGATATGCTTACAGAAAAGCATTCCACCTTTTACATCTAAGGCTTGCTTTATGTGACACACTCTTAATTTGAACACAGCATATACCTGTATTTGCAAGCATAAAACATCAGAAGTACTACTGAGCCTGTTGGTGCAAATCCTGAGCTCAAAATGTTTCCTAATGCATCAATCTAGGAAGAGATCTATGCATGCACCCTATAGCACTTTGCTCTTGAATATATCGAAGTTGCAGAAGGTTAACTGAATTTTCTCTCTTGTACAAATCAGATTTATGAATAGGAAAATTGTTGTCCTGAATATTCCTTATGAGTCTGATAAAGTTCCCTGTATAACTTGACAGGGAAGAAAATACCCCTGTTATTACAGTACAGGCTAAGCTACAGATTTCTTTGCTTCTTTTTACTGTTCAGCCCCACGCCCTCCCAGGTGACAGGGACCTTGGTGATGGTTGGGACATTTACTCCCACAAGAATAACACTTTTTGAAGGATGACTGCTGAATTATTGATGTGTGGTCACAAGAAAAGGGATTCCTATTTCCTTAAAAAGGAGAGAGACGGCGCATGAGTTTGGAGCCCAATAAGAAAGCAGGGAGAACAAGGGGGAAGAAAAAGAGGAGAAATAGACCCCAGTAAAGAAATAATCAAATGCTTACTAAAACACACGAGCTGCTGCCCACATGTCAGCAAGAAAAGAACCGAGTGGGAAGCTATTCAGCCCACCCTTTGAGGTATGAGCACTTCCCTGTTCTGGGAGGGAGACATGAGGTCAGTTCCTTAGCTAACACTCTAAAAATTTCCTGATGTTGACTCTGTTCAGGTGCACAAAGATTACAAAAGAAAGCTGCTAGTTAATGGAAGGAGGCAACAGATCTGGCTCACAGAAGTCATTTCCTTACAATGCCTAGGTTAAGTGATACAGTTGATGACTGACTCATTCACAATGGCATAAAGAGCCATAACCCAAACTCATTTCTTAGATAAGCCTGCACAAGATTCAGAGCTGTGCTACTGATGCATATGTACAGTTGTCCCAACTGTCCCCAGAATAGCATAACTACAAATACTTAGAAGCAAAGAATCCATCAGCAGTTTGGGTCTTACCTTCTTTAAGTTAGTCCCTACGTAGCTCTTAGGCTCTTCTTTAAAGTGAGGTAATCTGGAACAACAAGAAAATACATATATTAAGGACAAGGAATAAGGGAAGGCCTTCTTCCTGCCTGGCAGCAAATAGAGAAAAATTGCAGTTCCCTGAAGGCTTCCCCTTGGAATATGGTTAATCTGCCCTCTTCTGATCAAAAGTTACACTACAGTGTAATAATCAGAAAAAGGAATAATCAGTCTTATCAGTTCGTGGGTAATGACTAAAGGTCAGAGCTTTGACTTGAATTCACATTTTCAGAAAATGACTGGGTCAAGTCTAATCTTTTGACTCCTAACACAGACACACCTAAAGAAACATTTGCTCTTTAGCTCTGAGTGTTGCCAGCCCTAGCATGGTAGAAAGTGAAGTATCTAAAACACATTAACAGTCCAGAAGAAGAAGAAGAAGAAATCCTTCTCTATATGGACCCATTAATTCAGCAGAGCACTTATTTTGGCATGGATGAGAAAAGCAAAGTCGAATGTCTAGATGTATGTGCATTTTCACCAATATTCACATTTTACATTATAGCTAAGAGTCTTCTTCTTTTAAAAGGCCAAACTAACATGGTTATTGTTACTGAAAATTCAGGGTTGGCCACATAGTAAAAACTAATTAAGAACTGCCTTGCTGGATGTAGATGGAATGGATTTATTTGGGGGGGTGTTTTTTTTGGGGGGGGGGTAGACTGCCTCCCTCAGCATAGAACCACTGTGAATTAGCTATCTTTCTTTAGTCCTTGCAGATAAGTCCCCCAGCTCAACTCATTAGAACTTAATGAATTGTTTCAAGTGTACTTTTGAGGTCTGCAGAAGACTGAAGATATCTTTTAATTCAAATCTTTTAACTGAAAAATACAATAAAGCACTGAAGTATATATATTGCTAACAATGTAGACATAAGATCTAATAAATTTGTATTGTTATTATTTATACCCATAAATGGTTCAAGACCAACAACAAGAAATAGAAAGATAGATATATCTGCACAAGTTTTAGCTCAGTTGGGTCAAAGAAATTCCATTTAGAGTTTCTTGGCTCCTAAAACTCAAAATGGTCCTTAAGCTGTGTCCTGGGCTGGCTTAAGGGCACACAGTTACCTGGAGCTTTTAAAATCAGCTGGTGGGTAAGTGGGTTGTACAGCTCAGATAAGAACTGAGGCAAAAGGCAGAGAAATGCTTTTGATATTCATGTGATCTGCCAGGCTATTCAGTGCAACTTTCACCTTCTAAGGTTTGGCCCTTTTAATCAAAGACCACAGAGTAAAGCAGTACTTGGAATCTCCTGCTAGGACTTACCCTCAATGAACAACTAGCGTCATTTCTATTGCAATATCAGTCTCTAGTAGGCTTCTCCCATATGCAAAATGCATGGTGTTCAATGTTCACTTTCTGTCACAGTCCTTTGATCAAGGCAGCTTAATATCTGAGGGCCTACCTGAAAAGTCTAAACCAAAATCTGCAAGTAGCAACTAGGAAATGCATAGTTAGCTCAGGATGCTAATGATGTCTGGGGTTACAAAGTACCACAGACAAATGGGCTCTCTTTCATATACAGTGGTACTTCGCAAGATGAATGCCTCGTAAGACGAAAAACTCGCAAAACAAAGGAGTTTTTCGTTTTTTGAGTTGCTTTGCAAGACGGATTTCCCTATGGGCTTGCTTCGCAAGACGAAAACGTCTTGCAAGTTTGTTTCCTTTGTCTTGCAAGTTTGTTTCCTTTTTCTTAAAACCGTGCATTCACTTCAAGGAGCCACTCATAGCACGCGGTGTGGTAGCCTTTTTTGAGGTTTTTGAAGACTTTGGTGATTTTTGAAGCTTTTCCAAAGTCCGTGCTTCGCAAGACGAAAAAATCACAAGACAAAAAAACTCACGGAACAAATTAATTTCGTCTTGCGAGGCACCACTGTATCATTTATCATTTTGCATCCTTACTGTGTGAGATAGCAGGCTTTCAAAGATGCTGGAAACCTACAGCTCTTTGTACACAGAGTAGCTTGCCTTTCTGTCCTTTTCAGAAGCTAACTATATCTTCTGGAAACATCCAACTGAATAGTTAAGAGTGAAATATAGATAAAAAAACTATTAATAACCAATTTTTAAAATACCAGAACTACAACAGTACAAAAGGTAAGCAATGTCATTTTACATTCTAAAACCTAAGCATTATGTGTCCCAATTTCCTACAGCAAATATACGAAATACTCAATCTGATCTAGATTAATATGAAATACTCTTGAAAATCCTTGGTCGTAATAGAATAAATGCTGTGGTACAGTAACTAAAAGTGTATCAGGATATGTTGGAAAGCTTATAACTCAGGCACAGACTCCTTGTCACAGACAAATTATCCAAATTAGTTTTCCCAGATTCACAGTGAACCAAGGTGAGAAAAAAAATAAAAAAATTCCTTCCAGTAGCACCTTAAAGACCAACTAAGTTAAGGTGCTACTGGAAGGAATTTTTTTATTTTGTTTTGACTATGGCAGACCAACACGGCTACCTATCTGCAAGGTGAAAAAGTACTTCAGTAAGCAGGAACAAATCATCTTAACTGGAAATACATTGAGTAGTAAAAGCCAACTGGATCCTGCATTTAAAAAAGTGTCTCAGATGCATGTTGTTTGAAACATAAACCCTTTTGCTAAACCAGCACAGTTAAAACTAATAGTGGCAAACCATTCATGTTCTCATTGTTCTGCACCATTTCCAACACTATTGCCATGTTTGGATGTCACATTAAACCAGAGTTAGCATGCTAAGAATGAGCCTCAGCAAGGACCAAGCATTTGCATGGACCAGATAATGCTTGGACTGGGTGATTTTCCGGAGCACGCCTGCCTACCCACCCACCCCCGACTGAAGTGTGGATTCTTCCTGTCCTTGAAGGGCCACCTGAGCTGTGCTGAGACAAACACAAGGAGGTTTACCTTGTGAAGAGCAGCTGCACCATGTCGACCAGAGTGTGCTCTGCAGATTTTCTCAATAACTCTGAAGACAAAAACAAATAACACAGGTGTCATTACTTGGTGTGATATTATCTAGAGGCTTCTCCAAGTAGACTCCCCTCCAAGTGTTGTTTACAAAGGATTACTGAAAATTTATTAAAACCAGCTTCAGCCTCAGCTGTGCAGAAGAATGTGCAAAGGTACACTAAGTGGCGCTACAGAGCTGAAACAGCGGGTGAGTGAAAGAAACACACAGGCAACTGAGCAAAAAGTGGTCTGCAAACACCTTTTTTATTATTACTAAGTTCAACTGCGCATATTTAGCACATTTTATGCTTGTTTATGTTCCAGCGCATACTCATATTGCAGACATAACTCTGGTCATTTACTAGAAACCATTACCCATCTGGGAAAGTTTGGGGTTTGCTTTCTTGCATTGAAAACCTACCACTAAGTCTCATCTCAAAGCATATACGGAAGCAAGACTGCATGATTTCACAGACTGACTCATTGGTGAGATGAGCTCCAACTGGCGTCAGGAGAAGAGTCCTCAGGACCTGAAAGAAGAACAAATAAAGATGACATTCCAACAGCAGTGTCAGGAAGAGAACTCATGTACAACAACAGAGAATATCTGAAAACTTCAACTGAAGGAAGGGAATGGGGGACTACATCTCTTGCATGCCATAACTGCTATTACTCTCACTTAATGAATGAAAGCAAGCAATGCTTTGCCACATACTGTGATTGGGCTCTCACCCCTCACTCTACCACACCAAGGAAGCCTAATTTTCACTACAAAAGATCAAAAAAAAAACTCCTCTCTAAGTCCAGTTGAGGATTATTTTGCACTGGAAAGCTTTTAGTGCAAGTACAAGAGTCCTAAGTTTAAAAATATTGATGAAAACTAAAGTAGAAGTCCCAACACCATTTTTCTTCCCCAAGCCGGTCTCCATGGAACAAGATTAACAGGGCACCAGGCACAAGACATTACACTAATTGCCCCTTTGTTTCACATACCTGCAAGATCTTCATCAGGACAACTTCATCACTCGCAGGGTCTGTGCCCACAAACCGGGCATGTGTGACAGCATCTGCCATGTTCTCCATTCCCTCAGCTGTGCCCTCATGGTTAGAATCTGTATAACAGAGAATTTTTTGACATTATCAAACCAGGAGAATTTTGCACCACAGCAAAATTCTCCATTCTTATTTCCATGGCTTTCCTTTTCCTTCCCTGCGTTTCATCCAAAGCTCTCTTTACTCAGATTAGAATCACAGTTCAAGTTATGGTTCAACAAAAGATAAATTCTTATTTGGCAATGGATTGATTTCATGCATTTAATACTCCAGTAATTAGATGGTGCTATTTATTATCTTTAGTTCCAACTTTGGTAGCTTGGTTTTCACACGATACCAATCCTTTTGCAATCTGCATCAAAATTTGTTGTACAAAAGATCAGTCCTTATTTGCTGCATTTTTATGCCACCCTTAATGTAAAAGGATTAACCGAAGATATTGGTTTTGAAGTACCACTACATATTACTCTATATACTTTCCATTCTTCAGTTGTAATCAGTTTTCAGTATTTTCCAAATGGCTCAGTTTCCCTCCCCCAGAAGCATATGGTATATCTGCTGAGGGCAGGGAGGAGATAAAGTATCTTCCTCCATGCCCAGAATTGAAATGCGGTCCTTCTTCTGGGACATTCACTCAGCTGCGTGAAATTATGTAGCTGACATGAGAAGGCAAAACAATTATTCCAAATCATTACCTATTAGTGCATACGAGAGGAACTTATTTACAGATGTCAAGGCCAATCCAGTGATGGGGCCTGTAGTATCTTCCGAACGAATAACTTCCAGAAAAGGTCGAAGGAAGACAATAGGCTCAATGGATGAAAGCTCTAAAGCAAAAGACAAATCACAACATTATAAAAAAAACATGTAACATCACCTCCAGTGCAGGAAGAGCAATGTCTCCCCTTCTCAGACTCAAGTCTTGCAAACTCATGGTTCAACACACTGAGCAATTTCATTTATGTAATGTAAAGTTTCAAATAAGTTAAACACTGCATGGGAAAAAATAAAAATTTAAAAAGACAAGGCCCAGAAGAGGGAATAGAAGGATGGAACACAAGCACAGAGAGATTATAAAACTTAATATTTTGGTAAACTCCTGAGCGAGTTTCAATTGCAAGAGCACTGCTTAAATACAAACATGTGGCATATTGGGCATACCGGGGCCAATTCACTAAGAGAAATGGTAGCATTTTGATTGAATGCCAGCAATCATATTAGCCACACAGACAAAAATCCAGGTCCACTCAGCACCCACCAGCTACAACAGTCATTAATAATTTGCCTTGGATACCTCAAATACATATAAAAGAATGTGTTGAAGACCAATTTACTTTCCTTTATAGCAGATAATGAAAATAACCTTAGACACATGATTCTCAAAGTGTAGAAGGACCATAAATAGTTGCAACACCAAAGTTCAGTCAGTCTCTTCCTAGACTTCTCTAATCACTCATGTTTATTAGGAAACCATCAGATGAGCTGCCTACCAGAATAATAATAATAATAATAATAATAATAATAAATTTATTATTTGTATGCCGCCCATCTGACTGGGTTGCCTTCCGATGGGCAGAAGGGCATTGTTTGGGGGTTATGGCCTTTCATGACTATTTCAACAAGGCAAAGCATTGTACAACTGAAACATAAGAAATATAAAAAGCAACAGAACCCAATCATTATCCCATCACAAGCACAATCCTATAAAAGAAGAAATACATATAAAAATAAGTAATAGAGCTGAGGAGGCTATAATGCATAAAATATTCTCAATTTGTGTACAACCAGGATTCTTCCACACACATACATCTGAAACCATATTTGCCAGCATCATAGAGAGTCCCTCTTTTTGTAATGACATCCACTCAACTGCAGTAGAATCAATCTAGTAAATCCTTGGCAAACAGTGGAGGTGCTGAGAATTCACTCATGTGAATCTGACAGTTGTCCTTTCCCAGCTTAACTCTGATTATTTTTTTTTAAAAAAAAACACACACCTGTTATTTAGAAACAAATTAAGTATGGAGTATATTTGCAATACTTGTGCACCTTAACCAGACTTTATAGGATTGTTCATAGGAAGTCTTTGCCATATGTACCAGTTGTAGCTTCCAAACTGTTTTCAAAGACAGGTTCACGAGAAAGTAATTGATCTGAGAGTTGCATGACCCTGACATGAATGAATTCTCAGCAACTTCAAGGCTCAGTGCTTGTAGACTGTCTATGGCAACGGATTTTAACTCCAAATGAAATTACTAAGACAAAATGCAAGCAATCCCCCCATGACAAATGTGTCTGCCCCATGACCAAACATTGATAGTTATTGATCCTGGATTTACTAAGAATTAAAGCAACGTTTCCAAAATTCTCTTAACATGAGAAAGCAACTGCTCCAGCACCCCAGTAAAGCTAAATGAAACCCAATGGAATTCCTTTGAACTGCACAGACAGAATGCTCTGAATCAAGTTTTGAAGTGTGTCAATTTAAGCGCTCATTTTACCTTTCAAATAGAAATTGACACATGTCAAAAAGACCAATTACATTGTAACACACTATGGAATTCTTCAGTCACTACTCCAATGTGGGATTTCATACCAGATTTTTCTTTCAAGATAACTGGCCAAAACTAAGGAAGCAGACAATTGAAAAGCCCAGGAGAAATTAAAAACTTCTACAGCAATACTTTAAATTCAGTAACTATCCATAGCTCTTCATGGCTTGCACACTATGAATAACTTCTTCATTCCCAATTCACTCTGTTGTCAAAGAAAATGCTCTATTGTTCTAGCCAAAGGGTAAAGGGACCCCTGACCATTAGGTCCAGTCGCGGACGACTCTAGGGTTGCGGTGCTCATCTTGCTTTATTGGCCAAGGGAGCCAGAGTACAGCTTCCGGATCATGTGAGCAGCATGACTAAGCCACTTCTGGCAAACCAGAGCAGAGCATGTACCTTCCCGCCGGAGCAATACCTATTTATCTACTTGCACTTTGATGTGCTTTCGAACTGCTAGGTTGGCAGGAGCAGGGACCAAACAATGGGAGCTCACCCCGTCGCGGGGATTCGAACCACCGACCTTCTGATCAGTAAGCCCTAGGCTCTGTTTTTTAACCTACAGCACCACCCGCATCCCATTCTATTGTTCTAGAGAGCCTGAAAACGAGAATTTCAGCTTTGTTCTCAGTTAACTGTCTTGGCTGTTGCATCTGTCTACTTAGCTTTCCTTCAAAGCTTTTCTGTAAACCGCCTTGGTACTTCTTTGAAATGAAAAGGTGCTACACAATACTGTAATTACCACAGTTTCAACTCATATCTACCAAGAAAAAAAAAATCTTGATTAGCATACCTCTACCAGAGACCTCAGACCTCACTGCCAGTCAGAGCACAGTGGACAATAATGGTCAATATGGGCCAATGATCTGACTCAGAATAATGCAGCTTCATCTATCATTGGCAAAGGCCTTGGAGATGCTGAAACAACCCTTAAAGGAGTACAATATCATAGGTTTTCCAATGGTTAAGACAGCCAAAAGAGAAAGCCACAGGGGCACTTTAGAGTTCTCTTTTCTTCCAAAACAAGGATTAATAATTGTACCAAAAACATTACGGTCTTTGTATACGAATCACTGAAAGACTCACTTAGGTGTCAGATATGTAAAATAACATGTGAAAAAGTGGACAACCATTCTTGGGTCAACTACAGTGGTACCTCGGGTTACATACACTTCAGGTTACATACGCTTCAGGTTACAGACTCCGCTAACCCAGAAATATTACCTCAGGTTAAGAACTTTGCTTCAGGATGAGAACAGAAATCGTGCGGCGGCGCGGCAGCAGCAGGAGGCCTCATTAGCTAAAGTGGTGCTTCAGGTTAAGAACAGTTTCAGGTTAAGAACGGATCTCCAGAACGAATTAAGTACTTAACCCGAGGTACCACTGTATTCCAATCTTTATATGCATTAAAATATATTACTTGTACATTAATGATGTAAGGTTGTGGATAAGATTTTTTGATATCATTTCCATACATTGTAAAACAAAATGTTGTACAAAAGTTAAATGAGAAACCAAACACTTCTCATGGCAGAAATAAGGTACATGGAAACTGGAGGCCAAAGTCTCTTTCTTACTTTAAGAAAACAATTTTAAACTGATAGGGTTGCAGATTCTGCTGTAAAATGGTTCTTTAAAAAAAAAAAAAGATAATCTGCTGGGAGGCAGCAAATTCCACAGGTAGAGAGCCGGAACTGAGAAAGAATAAATACATGAATAGAACAGCAAATCTTAGGACAAGACATGTAGTGCTAAAAAGATCATTAGAAACTATACCAGGGTTTAAAGAAAACAAGGGGGGGGGGGTGCTTTTCATCAGGACTACACAGCACATAGAGAGGGAAGGTTTAACCCTTTCTTCCTAAGCTGCAATTGTGAAGAAACACACACAGGCATGAATAGTAGCCTTTCATAAAAGTTGTCATTGAGATCTTGTTTTCTAAGGCTGAGGGATTTTCATTGGGATTACAGTTGGGAAGGGATTAAGCTTCCCCTTGTTGCACTGTAGTTCCAGTCAAAATGAGACATACCTTCTATTGTTGTTGACTATCATTTCTAAGGTTTGGTTATGTAAATGTAAATAGTGGGAAAACAATGAAGAGAACATGCAAGAGCAGAAAGAGAAGAGAGTTGACAGAACCACACTGTAGCTGAAATGTCTGGACCTCTAAGGACAGAAATGTTTAAACACACAAGAGGAGCTGGACAGGTAACCTTTTATTTTTTAAAAAACACGGAAGAGAACTTGTTTAAGAAGTGGTAAACACGGATATTACAATTTCCAAATTGTTACCAATGGGTACCTTTTGTGACCGTCTCCTTAGCATGGTTCTTTAAAACAGGATGCAAGTAAGGCTACTTTCTCCCATGCCATTTGCATGGCTATATCTCATTTTGTTTCACATGTGGAGTGCTGTTGAAGGGCTTTGCCATTCCTTGGAATGTGTCACTAACTTCGCTGATAGAACCCAGCAGGTGAAACAACTGTGTAAGGCGGCTGCCTTTTCTCTGCAACACAGTCAGTTGTGTTTTCTGCTGAAATGAACTAGTGTGAAATTAAGTCATGGCTGCAGCACATGTTTAAACTTTTAGGAAAATGCACCTCTAATAAAGGATTAACTCCTTCCTGTCTTCTGAATATGCTGTCTAAAGATTTAGGGCTTGCTTATGATCAAGGTAAATATAATTCACTGACAGTATCCAGATTTTTCCTCTATAAGCATCAAGGTGTGTGGGGGGGGGGATTAATGGAATGAGAAGATGGGCCTTGCAAAAGGAGGTTTCCTGCTCTTCCCACTCCACTTCCTGGATCAGGGCAGCTAGGAGGCACACAGCCTGAGCAGAGAGGCTGCAACAGGTCTCTCCAGACAGCTTCCCCCTGAAGCTGGGTGTACATAACACAGGCGGCAGCTGCAGCCTAGAAACTTGAAATGCAGCTGTCACCTGGCAGATTCTCCTGTTGCCTGTTGACTCCATGGATTTACTGGGCAAGAGGACCCACCATGGCCACGTCAGAGAACCATGACACAATCCCCACCTCTGTTTTTTACTGAAACATCCAACTTAATTGAAGTTTTCAAGCTAATAAAATAAAGCACCACATACACACAAAAATCTAAGGTAATAAGGTAGTTTTTGTCCAAATGCAGATAAGCAGATGTGTTAGCACCTCCCACTTCCACCATAATGTCCAATGCAAAACATAGGGAAGGCATTTAAATGGGTGCACAACATGTGCACCTATTTCTCATTACACAATTTCATTTTATTTATTTAAAGAACTGATAAACTGCTGGATGCCAATCATCTACATACTCTTTCCAGCTTGTTATTGTGCTATGCAGAGTGGCAGAATATTGCTCAAAAGACAATGGTTAAATTGGCTTAATTGTATCATGAAATGTTCACTGTATCTTTTCTGTGGCAATGTTTTGGGAAACGCTTTCTATATTTGTGATGTGTTCTGGCAGCAGAAAAAGTAACATTTTCATTTCTGAAAACAAGACTGTTGCAGTTGTATGAAGCAGCAGTGACAGCAACGGCATAACATGCCTTCATCTACAAATACATGGAATTGCACAGGCCCCAAAGTGGCAGAGGTGATGAGGGAAACCAGGCCAGGGGGCAATCAGGATCATGCATGCAGATGTGAAAATAAAAATACAGTGGTACCTCGGGTTAAGTACTTAATTCGTTCCGGAGGTCCATTCTTAACCTGAAACTGTTCTTAACCTGAAGCACCACTTTGGCTAATGGGGCCTCCAGCTGCTGCTGCGCTGCCGGAGCATGATTTCTGTTCTCATCCTGAAGCAAAGTTCTTAACCCAAGGTACAATTCCTGGGCTAGCGGAGTCTGTAACCTGAAGCGTATGTAACCTGAGGTACCACTGTATGGGCTACATTCTATTTTTGTTCACCGTTTATACTTTAATTCAAGTAAAAGAGTTTGTCTGTTAGAAACAGTAAAGGAAACAAAAAAACCATAACTGCAAATGTACAAAATACCGGTATATAGATAAAATGGATCACAAATAATGACAAAAAGTGACAACAAGCACATGTTGTCATGTTGCAAACTGAAGTAACAGGCAATATATGCACAATAACTATTAATTCATGATTTTCTACAGTGACTTTACAGAAAAATCATACATTCACAAGATCATATTGTTGCTTGCCACCTAACTGGCAAAGATCCACTTTGATTAATTCTTGATTATAAAGCACTAATATAAATCTGGATTTTGTTTGGGAAGAAATATCACAGATACTGTGTCCATTATTACTAAATATTAAAGCAAATAAATTGAATACATTGTGAATTATTTCAGTGATATATCATTTGTAACCCATCTTTTAATTTTATTTTCTAATTTTGTATATAAGAGATATATAAGGTTTGCTTCCCTTCTCTACACACACATGAAATTGCTGATTCAGTTGATAATCCGAAAGTGGGTAACTATGGACAAGGAGTAGTAAACAAAACAAAACAATGTGTCAGAAACATTCATTTGATGCATTCATTTGATGCATGTTCTAATGAGTTGTATTCAGTCTAAATCTTACATGTTCATTTAATAAAACACATCAGTTAGTTGGGAAGGATATCAAAGTCATCTAAGTACTGATGACAGTATTAAGGGGATTAATATTAATCTTGGCTGTTTCAGGTTATTCAAAAAATAGTAACTGTTCCATCCAACAAGAGCCAGAGGGCAGCATGGGAGAGCCTAAACAAGAGTAAGAAGATTAATGATCCCTGTAAATATTTGCCCCCCCCCCCCCCGGTACATGGGGCGTTGAATCCCCAGCAGACTCAGTCATACCACCACTCCACTGCAAATCTTTTGGGCAGCTGAAGCTAGCATAGCTAATGCTTATTCACTATTGTTTTTGCTGATAACCAGTAGTACTGAGAACCCTGAAGAATAGGCAAGGGCCACAGAGCAGCTGGTTTGCTCAATTTCCCAGCACAGAACAAAACTCATAAATTATGGCCATTTCAATGGACTTGCTTGCACAAATAACTGTTAGAATGAATTTTCTACTCATAGAAAGCTACCGTTTCTTGTGTCAAAGGTGGAAAAAATGTTAATACAGCAAGAAACACTTGCTGTTATCATTCATTTTATAACGTTTTTAAAGTTCTGTCGAATGCCAGAAGTTTAACATTATGTTTGCAACACAAGGTAGCTCCATTTATATTAAACACCGCCAAGCAAGTGTTTGTATTTTGCTTTGCTTATTTTGGTAAAAAAAACCTCCTCTACCAAGTTCAACTAGCACAATCCAAGAGAACCAGTGAAGATGGCTGCCAAAGGGTGGCTATCTGTGACAACACGAGCCCCTAGAGAATATGCTTATAAGAAGGCGGGAGCTCATTTCCAGTTGTTACTCCTGCTTGCTCTGCTATTCTGCATACCTTTCTTCAACCTTTTCCACGCATCTCGCTTGACAAAATGACTATCCAATTTTCCACATCAAACATCCTTCTTATAAAATCTCTCCCAACTCCTGATTGCTATAACTGCTGCCATTATCTCTCCTCTTCTTTGGACTCTCCCCTACTACATTCAAGCACACCACTCTGTACTTAAAAATACACCCATTGACCCATCCTGTCTCACCAGCTACTAGCCTACCATGTGTCTCCAAACTTCTAAAGCATATGACCTCTTTCTCTCCTTTTGCTATCTTGATCCCCTATCCCAAAGGTGGCTTACACTCAGTTTGGGGGGCTAATCTCCCATTAAATTGCCAAGCGCACAGACTCTGTAAAATGTTACAGGAACTTGAAAAGAGGAGAGTAGGTTTGGGAGAACTTTGTCCAATTCTACTTCCCCATAAAGTGAAGGGAAGGGTTGGAACTCCTCTCATTTGTGTGTGAGATGGTTCAAAGATAGCTGTCACATTCCTGGAACTGAGATTTGCTAGCCAATTTGTGCCTTGTGGTCTCTGTTTAAAAGAAACCTCAGCTGCCAAAACAAGGCAGTCAATCGTCAAGACAGTCAATAGTCTTATGTACGTGAGTATGACCATGGTAAGAACTGCCCTGATTAAATGCTCTACTTGGCAGCTACTCAGTTAAATTACTTTGAATTTATGAATTCAATACACTCTAGTAATGCCATCTCTTATGTTAAGCTGACATCTATTTTGGTTAAAGTACAAAAGAGTACTACCAGATCATTCCAGAGCCAGAGGGAGGAAATCCACATTTGTAAATTCTACCAGATGTCACTACAACTGAAGTCTACCCATTGACCAATAATTAAAAGCATCCCTCTGCTTCTCTCTTCTCATTTCCATGAGAAACACCTTACTTTACTATTTATACCCCACTACACAAGCCCTTTCCCAGTGTTTCATTGCAGCCTAGATAAAAAGAACTGTGATTCTAGTTCTGTGTGCAAGGAGACTTGATATTTGCTTTCCTCACGCACACAACCTGAACAGCACACACCAAATTCCAAACTAAGAGGAGTTTCAAAAATATTGTGTAATACAGTAAAATTCCACTAGGCTATTGCAATCTCCTTGAACCATTCCATGCAGCTCTCAGCATCCTCTCCAACTCATTCATAAAATAACTGCATCATAATGTTTCAGCCAAATCAGATAGTAAAACTCCTTCTCATAGGAGAAACAGAAGAATGCAACATTAAAAACCCAGAGTAAGATATTAAAACTAATTTCATCTCTCTTACTCATAAGTAGCCTTCACACCAACTTTTCTGACTCAGACTACTTCAGGCTTCTTTCCTAGTACACTAGAAAATCTGTTACTAGGTCTTAATTTGGCATTACTATTTGCTAATAGAAGTATTCTATTTACTACATTAAGCCTTAGTGTGGATGTTTCTTATTAACCATCAGATAAAAGGCATGATAGCTAGGCACCAAACAGAAAAATAGAGAGGGTCTGTGAGCACTTACAAAAGGATGCTGTGATTACTAACACCCAGCATGGGTTTCTCAAAAACAAGTCATGCCAGACTAATCTCATTTATTTTTTTGAGAGAGTTACAAGACTGGTGGCTCAGGGGAACGCTATGGACGTAGTGTATATTGATTTCAGTAAGGCTTTTGACAAAGTCCCTCATGATATTCTTGCAGAGAAGCTGGTAAAATGTGGGAAGGACAAGGTAGCTGTTAGGTGGCTTTGTAGCTGGTTGACTGAGTGCTCACTAACGGTTCTTCTTCATTCTGGAAAAAAGTGACAAGTGGGATGCCACAGGGTTCTGTCCTGGGACCACTGTTTATTAATTTAAAATCTTAGGACTCTTCCTCAGGGCAACTATAGAAGCAAAATGTATATACAATCCATTAGCGAAACAATTTATAATCTTAAGAACTAAGCAGAGTATCATAAAATAAACATTTAAGTATAAAATGTAGCCTGAATAATGGGGGAAACTAAGAAACCTAATTTTTTCAACATTTATTTAACTTATTCCGATTTTTCTTGAAGAACAATAAAGCAATCCTGTAACCTGCAAGCTACATAGTGTTCAAGAGGACTTATTCCCAGGTATGTGTGCATAGGACTGTTCATAGAATCATAGAATAGTAGAGTTGGAATGGACCATGGGGGTCATCTAGTCCAATCAGCTGCAATGCAGAAATCTTTTGCCCCATGTGGGGCTTGAACCCACAACCCCTAGATTAAGAGTATTATGCTCTACCAAGTGAGCTAGATTTGATAAAGCTTAGAGTAAAAATCCTGGATAAAAAAACCGCAAAAAGGCTCAGTAGTTTTATTTTGCCAGATAAAAAGGTGGCATAGGCAATGTTCTCATATATGGGATTATCACTGCAGTTGCAGTGTAGTAATAATTTATTGTTATTTATACCCCGCTCATCTGGCTGGGTTTCTCCAGCCACTAGTGGCAGATCCCAATCGAATATTAAAAACACAATACAACATTAAACATTAAAAACTTCCATAACAGGGCTGCCTTCAGATGCCTTTTAAAAGTAGGATAGTTGCTTATTTCCTTGACATCTGAGTGGTCTCACAGAATAATTATTAATGGACTGCAATACATTTTGCATTTATAGTTGCTAGAGAGAGAATCAGAAAGATTGAAATGCTTTGGACTAACATATCGCCCTTCCTACACCTTTGTAGTCTCCCCTATCTCTATTTGTTCTAATCCATCATGTCCCTATGGGAACATACCTCCAGATTTTCCATGATGTTGTTCTCCAACTTTGTCACTATGAACTTCTCCAAAAGTAACTCACAGCTAATACACAAATTCTGCTTTTTATATATTTTATCAGTCTATACACCAAATGGTCTATGAACAGAATGTGTGAACTGGGAATTAATGTTCAATTGGTTCAAAACAACATTACAGGAAGCCACATAAAACCTTGATTCCTCAGAATGTTGTCCGTGTTTAAACACAGAAGTCTCTCCACCTATGGAGTGGAACTGAGCTCAGTGGAACTTACTGTACTGTTAGTTTCCAAATTATTAGGTTATTGAAACAATTTGAATAGTTTCACTTTAACATCCCAACACACTCTCAATCGGCAAAGTCACTGCATTATCATAATATGCAAGTATTATGGGGGAAATCAAGTTTATGATTCACTGGGGGACTAAGAAGTGTTAATTTCAAGGAATAAGAAGAGTTTTTTAGTCTTCTGTGTACTATATAAATATAGGCATGTGTATAGAAGAATTGTTTCTGTGTATGGAGCAAAATTTGCCTTCCCATACAGCACTTTAGAGATGAAGCAGTTTTGCATGCTGCTGTATCCACAGTCCATTCTGTACACACAAGGTCAGTCACATCCAGCGGGGATTGCATCAGACTCCTGGAATGCTGAAGTCCACATATTTGCCATTCAGCATGAAAACTGCTTTTCAAGTTCAATCAGCTATAAATGTTGCTTTGTTTTAATTTTCCACTGAACTTCCTGGAACCTATTATCAGACTGCCAGGGATGTATATTTAGCAATGGCAACATGGCCTTTTTGCCATTGCTCCACTGCTAATGTCACCTCCAATAAACAGAAACACATAACCTACCCAACAAAATACACTTGATTTCTGACAGTTGTTTACAGCAGATACTTCAAAGCCATTGAAGAAGAGTATGTCCAATACTCTATTTTGTACTCTGCAATCCACAAGAAGGAAAATCTTTAGGCCTCATGAACTTCCCATGTCCACAAGCTGAGAAATAATTCCTCTCCACTTCTAAAAATCAGTTCCCAACCCTTGTTTTCGTTCAGAGATTAAACAGATGTTCCACAGAATACCTGCCTTCACTGCAGGTACTCTGCCATAACAAAGAAGACCAGTTCATTTCCCAGGATTCAGGAGTTACAGAATGACAGACAGGGAAAAAATGCCAAACTGAAATCATGATAACAGTTTTCTCTTCTGCATATATTGTCAAGGAAGGTACTAAAGCAGTTGTAATGGAAAATCAAATTTAGAAACTTAGAATGGTGCCCCAGACAAAATCCAGAAAACACTTCAGAAAATAAGTTACTTGCAATGACATGTTAAAAACAGCCTCCCATGTAGTATCAATTCTACACAGGGTTACAAATATGTCGCTCAGAAATGTTTCTGAAGGTCATTTATTACTGTATGGCATGGGAACTACTGTTGGAAAAAGTGTTCCAGATCTGAAAATAATAAACTGATTTGGACATACTGTACACCCAAATGATATTGTGGCTCAGCCTACTAGAGATAGCAGAATTTCCAGTGCAAGTTTAACTGGCCACCCAAGAAAGATGAACGCAGGAAGATGGAAGAACAAATATTCATTTTTTTCCTCCTTCAAATGGAGGCTGGGGAACAAAATAGTCCGAAATATGGGGAGACAATATTTAATAATATTTCCATTGTAAAAAGTGCTATAACTAAATCCTGCTACATAATCT
Source organism: Podarcis cretensis (assembly GCF_951804945.1). Classification (NCBI taxonomy): domain Eukaryota; kingdom Metazoa; phylum Chordata; class Lepidosauria; order Squamata; family Lacertidae; genus Podarcis; species Podarcis cretensis. The sequence goes on from NC_137174.1 coordinate 14,373,688, forward strand.
AATAGTCTTATTTTTAATATCTGCTTTGTTGTTCAATTGTATTTTAGTTTTGTACATGTGAGTGATATTTTTATTATCATTATTTCAGAGTGTTATATCTTGAGTTCGGGATTCATGAATCTAAGCTGTAGGAAATAACAGTTAATTGGCATTTCCAGAAATGTGACCTCTTATTCCAATTATATCATTAATCTCTCACTTTTTGACCAACAGTCCTCACGGTGACTTAACCGCTAATAAATATGACTAACAGTAATTGAACACAAAATAATACAATTCAATGATAAATCAATTATAGCAACAACAGAGTACAACATAGTTCATCAAAATTAATTGCATAGAACTCAAGGCTCAAAGGCCAGGTAAAGCAGCAAGTTTTTCACTATCTCCCTAAAGGAATCAATGGTACAGATCTGGGGACACCACCCAAGAGACAATATATTTCTTGCAGGTTATAACATTTCCTCAAAAGGTGGTAACACAAATAAGAGACCCTCTGAACTATATTTCAATGCATAGGAATAAATAATGTTAATGCTACTGGAACATGCAATACATGAGCCAGTCCAAGATTACAAGGAAAAGAACATTTCATAGGGTAAAGCAAAATAACAAGTCAAACAACTTTTATTTGTTAAAAATCCTTAACATACTGAAATTGGGTCGTCCCCCCCTTTTAAAAATGACTCATATGACTATATTGCAAAAATGTAGCACTAGGCTAAATATAAAGTACTTAAATTAAAAACATTTCATTTATTACACATCAATCTGTGGTCATTTGCTAACTTTTTTAGCAATTTACACAGAAAATAGTACTCTGTAAGACAAGGAATGTAACAGCAGTGAGGCTACTTGCTTAATGTGCAGAACATCCTAGATTCAATGCCTGGTAGCTTCTGTTAAAGGATCTCAGGTAGGAGTACTGGGAAATACCTCTCTGCATGAGACCCTGGAAAGCTGCCAACAATGTACCAGGCTAGATGAGCCAATTATCTCCCTAGCTTCATATGTGTGGTATACAAGTTATTTCAGTTTTCCTGAAACAGTGATTACAAATATATCCCAGTCCTGGAGATGGCAATATAAACCAGTACATCAGCTTAAGAGTAAAGAGCAGCAATAATTTTTAAAATCATGTGCTGGCCACATGACCAGGAAAGCTATCTGTGGACAAACACCGGCTTCCTCCGCCTAAAGCAAGATGAGTGCTGCACCCCATAGTCACCTTTGACTGGACTTAACCATCCTGGGTTCCTTTACCTTTTAATGTTTAAAACACACTATATTAAGAATTAGTTGAGTTATCAATCTGAAACAGAAGTGGTCTATAAGCAATTTTCCACTCATATTGGGCTTTTGGAGAGAGGACTTTCACATCCTTTTCAATGTTTATTTTTGAGTTAGCCATTATTTAACTCCCTCACAGAAATGGAGAATCAATTTTAACTGGATACTGAACTGTAATACTAGGAATTCTTAAGTAATTGGATATGCATTGTGACTTGTTAATATTACCTCTGTAAATATGTTTGAATTTAAAAGAAATCAAACATATTTAATAAACATACACTGAAAAGAGTATCAGTGTTTGCAAGTGACCACAATTAGTACTACAAAGGAGCAATACAATTATTGGTCGACATGAAGAAATTGCACAAAATTGCTAATCAAATCTAGACTCTGTATTTGTAGTTTTCTTCATTCTCCTCATCGCTACCAATACAATTGTTCCATTTTATTTCTGCAGTTGTTTGTCCTGTAACAGCTGCAAAAATCAGAGCAGGCAAATTCAAAATGCACCACAGTGACACCTTCCGACCGAACATGACTGTTCACTTGTATAGTTACAATTACAGCTCATGATCTTCAGAACTTCATTGTTTCAGCCCTCCTGATCCTCTAAAAGTTTCTGGTAACTTATTTGCTGAGACCTCTGGTTTGGTGGTGGTGTTACTGAACACCACGTCAGTCCATAGTAAGACCACGCTCACCTAAAACTTGATTGTGGATGAAGGGGCTGACAAAGCATGCATTACCAAGACATGGATGGGTAAGCTGGGTGGGCCTCACCTAATTCAGCTCTGTAGGTACTCAGTACAGCAACAGCAAACAGGTGTTGCTATTCTCCAAGGAAGCACCATCTCCTTTACCACAAAAGCTTTTGATCTTGGAGTGGGTTTAAAGGGGTTGGACTGGAGAGACAGACTGGGGATGCTGCATGTCTATCGACCACCCAATGGCACCCTTGACCAACCTGGGGAAGGGGATACTGAAGTATTCAAGGACCCACTGTGTCCAACTGGTTGCACATTTTGAGGATAAAACTGATCAACTTTGGAGTTACTTTGAATCTACAGTTATAGCAATCCAGATTAAGTACCTAATGCAATCAGCTAATGTGAACAAGGTCCTTGCGGCTATATGCCCAACCATATGCCCTCTTGATCTCCGGAGTGGTTTGTTTTGGGAGTACCCTTAATGCTGTGACTCTATTTGCTGTGACTATTTGTAGTGTCTAACACATGGAAATTCAACCAATATTCATACAATGTAAATTACAAATCTGTCAACATAATCTTGTATTGCATCTTGTGATGGACAATAGATAATCCAAAAGACCACATATCTATCTGTAATGGTAACTGTGATGCTTGAACAGAATTTTCAGCTGCAAATTCTTTTTTTAATACTGACTTTAGTGACAAAAGTGGTATGAGAATTGCAAAGGCAATAATGATAGTAGTGATACCAACTCATATGTAAAACTGTTTCTGAGGTCCATATCTTACGTCATCATAAAGCACATAACCCTGGAATAATGAGGTTGCTGTTAAAACACATAGCAATCCAAACGAACACATTGTATTCATTGTTACGGCATTTCTACTTAATGGTTCAGTGAAGCCTTCAGGCAAACTGCTTTTGTTCCCCCAAAACCTACTAACCAGTGCATCATCTATGTTTACTTTTTCTTGGCAGATTTTTACTAAAGATGATGCTTAGCATAGCACCAGGTGGACAATAATCAGGATTCATGGGGTCATGGATTCATGAGTACGGTATATCCACTCTCTATTGGCTGATCAGACTAAAAACAAGTATGTGGTTCCCACCAATGTGTATATGTTGTGACATTCTTGTTGAGTCCACATCACATAAACGTCATTTCTATAAACTTGTCTGATCAAACATCATTCCATACATCTGGCTGGTGGCACAATATGTATTTCTCTTGCCTTGTCTTCAATGGTGATAGTCACTCCTTTCCCCTCTTAAGTAATACAGTGTATATGGAGCATAATGCCACAAAAAATAAGAGATCAGCAATGGAAATTCTCCTTTCATTTATTCTCTCACAAAACATAAATAAGCTTGATGTGATTTGCCAATTCAAGTTTCTGATATGATTGCGCAGCTGCCAGACTTTCATAGCACTCAACATCCATAAGGAATGCTGTTACAGTGAGTTTCCTGCAATCAGCAGAGTTGGGCTAGATTACATTTGAGATTCTTTCCAACTTTATAATTATAATGTGCCTTTCAAAATTTCAACACCATTCTCAAAACTTTTATGTTCTGAGAAATCTTCTTGCCAAACATGAGGTTTATTCTACCAAGTGCAACTTACATCCAAAAAGCTAATCCACATGTGTCCCTCTACCCTATTGTACCCCAATAATTTAGTTTGTCCCCCACCATATGTATCAGTTGCTGGCCAGCATCTCCTCTTCCCTCAAACAGAAAAGGACAGAGAAGCGAAAAACACTGTTGTTGGGAGTGTGCTTGCATGAAATAAAAGTTCTGGAACATTTCAAGGTGGACCCTGAAAAAATGGAATCACCACACAGCCCCTAGTTATGAGGAGTGTGAATGCTGAACCACGCCACTTCTACTAAGTAGTATCTTTTTGCAAGATATAGGGAACAGAAAATGATAGCAGTTTTAATATTTGTGCTGCACTATCAATATTTAGGTAATTAATCCATTTAGGTGTGGTTTATTTTCTCTCACATATGTTAGAAGGCTACAAGCACATCCTCCATATACCCCAAATCCTACAATTAGAGCCTGGAGAGTGGGATATTCCTGTGTCTTGCAATAACATATTTGGTTATTTTCTGGCTTTGATGAGTGCCATCTTGAACACATCAATTTTCCCAAGGGTGGTATGATATTATTTGAGTCAAACTCAACTGATGCAATATATTAAAAGCACTGCAAACCAGTATTAGCTGCTAAACTAAAAGGTGCCAAAGATTCCATTGTAAAGCAAAAGGTTTGACCACAATTTTTGATATTTTAATGTATTTGTACCTCTTGCAGAAACTCTAATATTGTTACAAAACAAAAATCTGGAAAAATTAGAGCTGCAACATTTGGTTGACTAGTTATTTTAATCTATCAAAACATTTTAATCCAATTAAAAGTGTCCCAAATTAATAAAAAAAAATTTAATGATTAAAATTATTTTCAATTGATGTACTTATAGAAACTTCCCATAGTAAATAAAATCTGTATTTTCTTATCATCTGTGTTCCATTATTATTATTTATTATTATTATAAGTAGATTGATGTAACTGTTTTGATTGTTATATTGCGTATTTTTATATTTGACAAAGCGTATTGTATAATTTATTAATAATTATAATCACCGCCGCCACCACCATCTTAGAAGAGGTAGCCCCACCTGTGTGAATGTCTCTCCTAAACTGATACTTGCTGCAATATTTCTAGTTACAGGTAGGTAGCCGTGTTGGTCTGCCGTAGTCGAAATTCCTTTCGTAGTCGAATTCCTTCCAGTAGCACCTTAGAGACCAACTAAGTTTGTTATTGGTATGAGCTTTTGTGTGCATGTGTATGCACATCATCTAAATGCAAGCAGGCTTTTTCCTCTGCATATTTAACCAATTAAAAATAATACAATTCGACAACTTAAGTATATTTAATTGAGTGCCAGCCCTAATAAAAACCCACACACGAGATTAGCAAAAGAACATAAAAACAGATTAAAAGCAATCAGATACAGCTCTATTTAGCAACAGTACTACATCGAAGTCCTCCTGAAAAAGTGGCCTTACAGCCTTTGCTGAACACCTGAAAAGATGTGCATCTTCTCCTGGGTTGCTATTTCATGACCAGTTACTGAGAATGGCATACTTCTTCCAGAGATCATCCTCATCTCCTGCAATGATGATGCATGAAGATGTTAAATGCCAGGGGGGTTGAGAGCCAGCGTGTCAGAAGTTGTGGCAATGTCACACACAGCATTTAAGGAAGAATTCATCTCTAAAAAAATTATATCTGCAACCACATATGGTAGGCTAACAAGTACGCTGCTAGTTTTTGCAGAACACTTCTAGTAACTTCAAACGGTGGATGCCAACACAGTGGCACCAAACTCAGAAAAGTTTTCTATCAGTATTCTGTTGCAGTTTTGTCCATCTGCAGTCAGACAGAAGTTAATGCACTCCACACCACTGCAGAACTGCTGAGCCTAGTCCCCTTTTCTCTCTCCTCGAGTACACCATGGGATATCAGCCAATGAAACAAAACAAAAAAAGAAAATAGTTGATCCTAATCATTTCCGACACCTGATCAGAATAAAGAAACACAAAGAGGCCTGGTACTGTGTGCTTGTTTAACTTTGTGAGGCTCAGGACTCCTCACAGAAACCCATTTAGTTATTTGCCACATTCCATTCAACATATCACATGACTGGATTACTAACAGTTCCTGAAGGTTAGTTTAATCAGCAGTTATATACTACAGTCATTTTCTGGGCAAAAAAAAAAAGTTTAAATTAAATGTATGAATGACAACTATTAAACCACTGCTGACTTGCAAATATACTGCTATGGAGATCCTACTTGATTCTTGCAAAAAGCTAAATATTTTCATTAAACTTGTAGGGATGACAACTTTTATTAACTCAAATAATTTTTGTTCCCACTCATAGAGAATGAAATGTATGTATATAATTTTACATAGTCACAATGTGGCACTACATGCCCACAGGCCATTTCTGTTTCTGTGATTATTATTATCTGAGAAACTCTCAGAAGCTTTGTTAATTAAGTGGTATATAAATACCCTAATAAACAAAATACCGCTAGTAATATGTTTGCCTGCCTTCAATTTCTACATGAAATTATTGGGCGAGGTCATATGGATATTAGGACTGGGAGTAATCAGAATGTGAAAAAAAATCAGATGGCAATGAGAGAGAGCTTAGTATCTTGGGGAGGAAATACCGTATTGTGGTCGGACCACAATACAGTAAAGATGGAAATGAAAACAACAACAGCTGGCTCTTTCAGATGGAGAATGAATGACACCCTATTTAAAGATCCAGAGGTGTACCAAAAGGCCCAAAAGACTTTGAAGGACTATTTTGAGATAAATCTAAGGACAGAAGTGGAGAAACGAGTGATCTGGGACGCAAGCAAGGCCGTGATGAGGGGTTTCTTGATACAGCAGAATTCCTTGAAAAGGAGGAAACAACAGGAGAAGAAAGATAAAATTTTGGAAAAGATAAAAGACAGTGAAAAGAAACTGAGATCCAACCCAAAGTCACATGAGATCTTGAGACAAATCAAATTGTATCAGAAGCAATATATGGAATTGATGAACCAGGAGATTGAATGGAAAATTAAACGAATGAGACAAAAGACATTTGAATCGGCAGATAAATGTGGGAAACTCCTGTCATGGCAATTGAAGAAGAGACTGAAATTGAACACAGTTACAAGTTTGGAGGTAGATGGAAAGAATATTTCGAAACCAAATGAGATCAGCAACTGCTTTCAGAGCTATTTCAGAAGATTGTATGCACAAGGGCCGGAAAACGAAAGAGACATTGAAGAATTTCTTAAGAAATATGGATTACAAAAAATTTCGCAACAAAGTATGGCGTTTTTAAATGAGAAAATAACTGAACAAGAAATTGAGGGTGCCATTCAAAACATGCAACTGGGGAAATCTCCAGGGCCAGATGGACTAACCTCCAGATATTACAAAGCCTTGAAAGACTGGATAATTCAGCCACTTAAGGAGGTTTGCAACGAGATATTAGAGGGGAAAAGGGCACCTGAGACGTGGAAAGAAGCCTTCATCACACTTATACCAAAGACTGAGGTTGATAAAAAACAGATCAAGAACTACCGCCCTATATCACTACTTAATGTGGATTACAAAATTTTTGCAGACATTTTGGCAAAAAGACTAAAGAAGGTGCTGGTGGAGGAGATTCATAAAGACCAGGCAGGCTTTCTCCCGGGTAGGCATATATCTACTAATGTAAGGAATATAATTGACATTATAGAAATGCTGACAGTGAACATTAATACGAAGGCAGTTTTAATTTTTGTGGACGCGGAGAAAGCCTTTGACAATATATCTTGGAAATTTATGAAAAAGAATCTCCATGGGATGGGGGTAGGCCAAAGGTTTGAAAATGGTATAAGTGCAATTTATTCTGAGCAAAAGGCGAAGTTAATTGTAAATAATGTGGTTATGGATGAACTACCTATAGAAAAAGGGACACGTCAGGGGTGCCCAATATCCCCATTACTTTTTATATCGGTCCTGGAGGTCCTGTTAAATATGATTAGGGGAGATCAGCTAGTAAAAGGGATTCAGGTCGGAGCCAGACATTACAAATTAAAGGCTTTTGCAGATGACTTAGTACTGACCTTGCAAGAGCCAGACACTAGTACCAAAAGAGCTTTGGAATTAATTCAAGTATTTGGCCAGGTCGCAGGATTTAAGTTGAATAAACAAAAAACCAAGGTATTGGAAAAGAACTTAACAAATGTTGAAAGGGAAAGATTCCAAGAGGAAACTGGGTTAGTGGTGGCAAAGAGTGTAAAATACCTGGGGATTAACATGACATCTAAGAATGTGAACTTATTTAAGGACAACTATGACAAGTGCTGGACTGAGATAAAGAAAGATTTAGAAATATGGTCAAACCTGAAGCTTTCCTTGTTAGGTCGAATTGCTGTGATTAAAATGAATGTATTGCCTAGAATGTTATTTTTGTTTCAGACATTACAAATTGTTGATAAACTGGACTGTTTCAAGAAGTGGCAGAAAGACATATCTAAATTTGTCTGGCAGGGCAAAAAGCCCAGAATTAAGTTCAAGATACTTACCGATTCTAAAGAAAGAGGGGGGTTTGCCCTGCCGGACTTAAGACTTTACTATGAATCGGCAGCTTTCTGCTGGTTAAAAGATTGGCTACTTCTTGAAAATGCAGACATTCTAGATTTGGAAGGATTTGACAATAATTTTGGTTGGCATGCATATATCTGGTATGACAAGGTTAAAGTGTATAAGGGTTTCAAAAATCATATTGTCAGGAAAGCACTATATAATGTATGGATACGGTATAAAGATTTACTGGAAAACAGAACTCCCAGGTGGCTTTCACCTATGGAGGCTAAGGAAGTAAAGAAACTTAATATGACAACCAATTGGCCGAAATACTCTGAGATTTTAGAACAAGAAGGTGGTGAATTTAAATTACAAAGTTATGAGAAAATAAAGTCCAAGGTACAAGATTGGCTCCATTATTTTCAAATAATGGAGGCTTTCAAACAAGACAGGAAAATTGGTTTCCAGGTGGAGAAATCGAAATTGGAAACAGAATTGTTAGAACCCAATACTAAGAATTTATCAAGAATGTACAACTTGCTGTTGAAGTGGAATACAATAGATGAGACAGTGAAGTCTGCTATGGTTAAATGGGCACAGGACATAGGTCATGACATTATGTTTGCTGACTGGGAGCAGTTATGGACCACAGGTATTAAATTTACGGCATGCAATGCCTTACGAGAAAACATTATGAAAATGATTTATAGGTGGTACATGACCCCAGTCAAGCTTGCGAAGATTTATCATTTGCCCAATAACAAATGCTGGAAATGTAAAGAGACTGAGGGTACCTTTTTCCACCTTTGGTGGACCTGCCCAAAGATTAAGGCCTTCTGGGAAATGATTTATAATGAAATTAAGAAAGTGCTTAAGTGCACCTTTAATAAGAAACCAGAGGCATTTCTCTTGGGTATGGTCGGCCAGTTGGTGCCGAAGAAGGATAAGAATTTCTTTTTGTACGCTACTACGGCAGCAAGGATTCTTCTAGCAAGGATTCTTCCAAGGTGAGAACGGCACCTTGTTTTAGAGCGGGAAAACAAGAGGGGGAAAATTCTCCCCCTCTCTGCGCAGCGCCTCCTGCCGCTTCGCTGAAGAGGTGCTGGGCAGAGAGGGGGAGAATTTTTTTTCTTATTCTCCCCCCTCTAAAACAAGGTGCGTCCTATTGTCCGGTGCATCCTATGGTGCGAAAAATACAGTAACAGTTCAAATTGCCTGGGGGCAATTATGAAGCAAGACAAGAGGGAAGCACTATTCTGGGAGGAACAGGATCATCTGACAGAGGTATACTGAAGGGCTCACACCTCCTCAGAAGGAGTAGGTTCACAGCTTGGGGTACCCCTGGATGCAGCTGCATGACTAGATGGCTCAGGCAGCACCTTTGACCAACCAGCAACAAGGACTGCCTTATACCAACTTATTCCAGCACACCAGCTGTGTTCGTTCCTGAAGGAGGCATGACCAGTCATTCACTTATCAGTCACTACCAAGTTAGACTACTGTAATGTACTTTACATGGCACTCCCCTTGAAGAAAGTCCAGGAACTTCAAGAGATCTAGAATGCAGTCAACAGGGTTTTATCTGGAACTAGCATATCAAATCACATTTTGCCAATTCTTCACCAGCTGTGCTGGTTGCCAGACTGTTTCCAGGCACAATTCAAGATGCTGGTTTTGACCTTTAAAGGTTTAAAATGGCCTGGGACAGGGGTCTGCAACCTTTAAGACAAAAAGAGCCACTTGGACCAGTTTCCGAAGAAAAAAAAACTGGGAGCCGCAAAACTCGCCATTATAAAAATAACTTTTTTGTCACTTTTTTATTATTTCTTTGTTTGACCTCTCAGAATTACTCCTCCTCATAGAAATAAACGTTAAATTAACAAGTTACATTTTTGTGTGTGTGTGTTCTTCACTCCCCTTCAAAACAGTGACCAGCGTACATGCCCCCTTTCAATGCAGTGACCAGCGTACATGCCCCCTTTCAATGCAGTGACCAGCGTACATGCCCCCTTTCAATGCAGTGACCAGCGTACATGCCCCCTTTCAATGCAGTGACCAGCGCACATGCCCCCTTTCAATGCAGTGACCAGCGTACATGCCCCCTTTCAATGCAGTGACCAGCGTACATGCCCCCTTTCAATGCAGTGACCAGCGTACATGCCCCTTACAATGTAGCGGGCAGGCGGGTGGGAAGGTGACGTCGGGACAGTGCGTGACTAACGCACGCACTGCCCCCATGCGACGTCACAGCCAGTGCAGCGCCCGCCACAGTGGGGAGTGTCAGGGCGCACAATGCGCCTCCTCCCCTCGCTAGTATCCGCCCCGGAGCCGCGGCAAAGGTGTAAAAGAGCCACATGCGGCTCCGGAGCCGCGGGTTGCAGACCCCTGCCCTGGGACCAAGCTATTTCAGACTTCACTTCCTCCCATATGGACTTTCTTAAGAAAAAGTTCAATTTCTGAGGTCCTTCTTTCTTTTCCCCTTCTGCTACAGGTGTACAAGAGATAGGGCCTTTTTCGGTTTGGGAACTTGGGGTGTGGAACTGCCACCCAAAAGAGATAAGCATACAAATGCCTACTACTAAGCAGGCTTTGATTACTATTCTTTTCCAGTACACTTTTTCATGATATTGCCTCTGAAATGCGCTTAGGCTAGAAACATTAACCCCACTATGTCAGAATCCCTGGAAACAATCAATCAGGTTCTTTATCCACAGCAGTGACCAGAGATGGAATGATCATTGGGAGGAGTGCAAAAAGAAGAAATGCCGTGGTACACCTGCATCAACACAACTGGACACCTTCATCTGCCTCAGCAGCAACTAAACACATCTCTCCCATATAGGTCTCTACAGTCACAGCAGGTGCTGTAACTCACCAACAGTTTGTCTTCATCCCTGAAGATGCACTCTTCTATTGTCTCCCAAGATAGATGGATGCCGACAACCAAAATTCTACTGCTGCTTCTAATATTCGTAATAGTTTCGTCTTTATAAATGATTTGATACAGCAGTTAACTGTATTTAATGGTAAAGTACCTTGAATATATTTTTGAAAGATAGAATACAAATAATATAAATTAAATGACACAACATACTATCCAAAGAAATATGAGCATATTAATATTCTCATGGGAAGATTGCACTGGGTGATCCCACACCATTCCGGGGTGACAATTTCATTATTTATTTATAAAAAATATATATATACCACTTAAATCTCTAAACAGTTTACAAAAAGAATAATATAACAATGAAAATGCAAACAACATTCAATATAATCACTTTTTAAAAAATAGAAACATAACTGTACTGTATAACACAAATAAAACTTAGATGTGTACAATACAAATATTAAAAATATAAGAGTTCAGGAAAGCTTACGGGGAGTAGGGAATACATGTTTTTACGAAGCATTTAAAAGTCAATACTGTCTCTGCCTCATGAACTACCCAATGGAAGGCATTCCAGAGGGTGGGTTCCATCTCCAGGAAGGTCAGATTCTATAGTGTCACTAATTAAAAATCTTCTGGTCATGAAATGACCAATACAGTCTCCTCAGAAGATTGTAAAGAATGGTTTATATAGGGGGCACAGTCTGCAATGTATCCTGATACCAAATTATTAGGGTGTTCAATGGCAACCAGAAATCATTGAACTTGACTCATTAACTAATATGTAGCCAAATTTTTAAACACTACTGTACTAGGCATAAAGCTAAATATCTCACTAAGCAATCTAGAGTCTGGGGTGATTAACATAGGTACAGACAACAGAGTTCTTTTCCAGTACTATATGATTTATAATACATTATCTAGGAATACAGTATCTGTCTATCTTATAATGCTCAGATGCATTACAAATCAAACCTTTAACTAAGAAGTTATTCTCCAACTCAGAATGTTTAAAGAAATAAGTCTATTTTTATCCAAATCCCAGATAAGATTTGCTCAGGAGGAGAGAGACCAAGCTTCAAGCCATCACCCAGCTGAGGATCAAACAGAGGCAAGTTTCTTCTGTACTTCTGCTGGGTTGGCAGCCTTCTTTAGAGTTCACCTGTTCCTGCTCTATGTTCAGCCTCCATTCCTGGAGCTGGTCATAGTCAGAGGCTTTGTAAAAGGAATGAGTGTGGGAAGATACTTAAAGAGATGGCTAGAGTCCCTTTGAGTGTTAAACAACTGAAAACATCCCTACAATTTATTTATTATTTTATGTTTGTTGTTTTGAGGGAGGGCAGGTTAAAATGTTTATAAACACACACACACACACACACACACACACACACACACACGATAGCCCAGTTCATGAACTGAGATCTGCCTCTGGTGAGACTACTCCACAGGTAAAGACCATGCTGGTGAGAAGCACAAGAGTGAGAGCATCTGAATCCTTCTTTAAATGATATTCTGATTTTAGAAGAACTGATATGAACAAGTTAGTCCTCACTAGAACATTCCTTGGCTATCTGATTTAGAATTAAAATTCAGAGGTGCATTCAATGTGAAACTGAGTGTTTTGCTGTACCTAACCTGTAATGAGCTCTGCCTGCCTCTGAATACCAAGGTTATTTCCACTCACTAAACACCAATACGTGTATGAATAAAAATGAAAGGATTTATCTAAATCTTGTTAATGCACACAGATGTTAAAAAGTGACCTTTACAACAGAAAAGGAAGGGAAGAAGAGGTGGATTTAAAGCTTTAAAGAAGAAGCAGCAGCAGGTGCCTTATGTACAAGTCATCTTTCACACACAAAAATGTAGATTCCAGGTCCAAGCAAAATATGAACATTCCATTCAGGTAGAAAAAAAGGCCCTTTTAAAAAAAGTATGGCAGGGTGGAGGAGAGGGAGGACCTTTGCAAAGAGGAAGATGGGAATAAGAATAGAGGGAGGTTGAGGGTCCCCTGAAGTTTGGTGCTAGCCCTGCCTTGCCGTGAAAAAACATTTTGTTACAATCTCAAGTCAATGTTTTCCACCCATTTTCTATTAATCTTCTTCTGTACATGCATGCACATTCCACACAGCATGATATCTTCCTCTCGTTTTCTTCATCACTGCAGATCTCTGGACCGCTCTCTGCTATCCAACATTTTCTCTCCACCCTATAACACTCTGTTTTCTTTTCCAGGACTCCATTGCATGTTCACTTTGCACTATCATGTTATTTCACCCCCATCTCGGTTACGTCTACACCCAGACTCATTTCTCAGCAATCTTCTCTATCGTTCTTTTGTTCTCCCCGCACCTCCACAGGTTTTTCCTGCACCCCAATTTCTTATCCCCCTTTTTCTTCCTCCACACCACCAATCTCTGTATCTCTGTCTCAGCTACTTCTTTCCTTATTCTCACAGACCTCTCTGCACTGGTTCCTCCACTCCCAGGTATCTCTGCAAACCATATTACTTCACCCCGAAGTCTCTGAATCCCAGATACAGGAATCTCTCACATCCCTTTTTATTCCTTAAGCCGTTCATTTTTGCTTAGACCCACCCATGTGACTACATTACAGTTCTCATAGGCAGAAACAAAACTATGCCCTACTTGTCCTTAGGTTTTCTAAAAAGTTGTTTGCCATTCAGAATCATTTTCAATCGAAATAGTCTGAGTGGAGGGAACTAGCAGTGTTATCATCCTCAGGAAACATTTCCATTATATGGATAGAGGTCCTATTGTTTATAGTCGCCATAAACAGTGATTAAAAGATAGACTGTAGCAAATGCAACAGCCTCTTGCCAACTTCTATATTGGAAGTCCCAGAAGGGTAAGAAATTGTTTCTCAGTTAAAAAGACAAAGCTTCCTTTCCCAGAACAATTTGTCTCTTGAACTGACAGCCACCCACTCCTGCTATTGACCCAACCCAACTTGGTCAGTTGCATATTTCCAGCTGTACTTAAGGCACATGTTCCTGCCAATCATCCTGGACACAGGGAAAATCAAGAGAATGCCCAGGAGGACAGGGGGGCAGGGAGAGAGAAATAGTTGTGCTTTTCATTCAGGATTCCTTTGCTGTTCACCTTTAGCAGGAAAGAGAGAGAAAAGCCTTCTTTTTTTATCATTGTCTGCACTGGATTGGATTTCAAATTGTTTCCACATAAAAAGTGTTATGAATTTTTAAAATTTCTAATAATTGTTTTTTATATGTGAAATTGTTTCTATTGCTGATGTTTTATTGTAACACTGCTTCAAGATAATTTACGGGAAGCAACCCATAAATGGAATTAAATAAATAAATAAAATTTATTTGGGAAGCAGTTGTGTGATTTCAGAAGCCTTTCATCAAATAGTGGCCTAATACCAAGACCTGAAGAACAAAATACATTAAATGTGCCATTAGAAAACTACCACATTTTTTGCTCTATAAGACTCACTTTTTCCCTCCTAAAAAGCATGGGGAAATGTTGTGTGCGTCTTATGGAGTGAATGCAGGCTGTGCAGCTATCCCAGAAGCCAGAACAGCAAGAGGGATCACTGCTTTCACTGTGCAGTGATCCCTCTTGTTGTTGTGGATTCTGAGATTCAAAATATTTTTTTTCTTGTTTTCCTCCTCCAAAAACTAGGTTTGTCTTATGCTCTGGTGCGTCTTATAGAGCGAAAAATACAGTAACTAGCTGCTCTTGCAAATACTAATCCCTTACAGCTTTTGGGTTTCAAGAGGCTCAAAGTCAAGCACTGTTATCTTTACAGATGTGGACTAAAGCTGGGGAAGAAGGGCCTAAAACGGAATTTCTATGGAAATTCTCCCTTCCTGTATGAGAGGATTCCCCTGAATCAGACTGATCTGAATCAGAGAGATCAACCAAGAAGTTAAAACACCACTTGGCCTGTGCCTGGAGGACTTGGGATGGCCTGAAAACCTGCAAGGACAAGAATGGGACACCCAGGACTCCATCATGCCCAATTCAAGGTGCTGGTCTATCAAGCCCTAAACAACTCAGGGAAGGGCCATAACTCAGTATATCATCAAACTTTGTATGCAGAAGATCCTGGGTTCAACCCCAGGCATCTCCAGTTAAATCCTGGGAGAGATTCCTTGTCAGAAACCCTGGAGAGCTACTGCCAGTCAGAGTAAAAAAATACTGAACTAGATGGACCATCGTATAAGGCAGCTTCCTCTGTTTCAGGGCCCAAGCATCTGCAGGAGTGCCACCTCCAATACCAGCCAACTGGATCCTTAAAATTGGGTAGGGCACTCCTCATAGCCCCAAGGATTCATGGTGACCAGACTCATAGAAAACTCTTTTGCAAATTTCCCACTGGAAATGTGTCTGTCCCCTTCATTATTGGGATTTAGACATCAACCAAATACATTTGTTTACCCAGGTCTTTATAATCCGTTAAGTTAATGTTTGCCTTGAACAGCAGTGGATGGGTTGTGTTTTTAATTACTGTCAAGTTATGAATGTTTTAGTTTTGCTTTTGTTTTAATTACTGATATAATTTTGTTGCTTATCCTTTTTTTGTACATCGTCTGAGGAGGGTGATTCCTAAGCTCAATAAATAAATGATTTTATTTTTTTAAAGTGGGCATTCAAACCAATACCAGGAAGAGACAAATGAGACCGATGCAAAGACCAAAAGGTAGAAGGAACACACAATAATCACAGGAACCACACATCTTTCTGGGCCTCTAGCACCAATTCCAAGCTGCTTCACCACCTGACAGTACCGAGTTCCATGCTGTTACTACCTTGTCACTACCAGAGCTCAACAACAGCAAAAAGTGGCCACACTCTTCTGAGGCCTTATCAGGTAGAAATGGCAATTGTGGGGCAAATCAAAAAGTAGAGATAGACAGATTAGTCTATTTCTCGTCTGTGTCCGTGTTCAGCCATAAGCCCATTCTTTCCCATTTCTGCATCATTCTGCAAACTTTCACCCACAAAAAAATCATATTTTAATATACATTTAACCTAAAATATGCATTTTGAATGCATTTTAATATAAAATAAATGTTTGTCCACATTTAAATATGCATTTTAATACATTCTTTTGAGCTGATTAACTATATCTAACATTTGGAAAAGTGGAAAAACCAAAGGAAAACAGCATTGCAATCCACATATTAGGTCAGCTCACTTAAAAATAAGAGCTGAAGAAAAATGATCAAAGATCACCTCAAAGCACTTATTCAGCACTCTCTGCTTAGTTCCTAAAAGACTGGCAGAGACAAGCCAAAGGGCAGGAAAAGAAAACCAGGCTTTCTGCTCTTCCACTGAGGTTTTTTTTAACTGCCTCTAAACAACAATAAAGCATCTACTGCTGAGGCAGTGAAACATCTGAGGACTGAGACTGCTGAAAGAGAGCCTTCAGAAAGATATTTGGAATAGTCTGCTTCCTACTGGTCAAGACAGAGCATTACCCATTGCAGAAAATGCACTTAATTGGCTCTAGTAACAGAGAGATGTAACATTATCACATAATATTTCTTCTGAACTAAACCCCAAATGTTTTTGTATTTATAAAACCTATAAACAGAATCTAGATAATTTATAACCTGTCAGGATTTTCACCATGCTTAATACCTCTTGCCTTACTTTTTAAGTTTCAGTTTTTTGGACCACAGGACCAGTTTTTATATTCAGAAAAATACGAGATTGAAACCTTCCTTTTCACACATAAAAGAGCAAGTCTGTTGCTAATGTGATTGTGCTGCAGAAATGCTGCACAAGAATGACTTCTGGGTGGAACTGGGTCCAAGGAACAAACGCCCTGGAGAGTTTATATTACAAGGCAGCAGCAAGCATTTCTGTTCCAGCAAAAACTACTTCACTTCTGAAGTGAACAGGCCTGGCAAACTAACATGCTTGCCTTGTCCGAGCACAGCCATGCATACTAACGGTTTTAGCAAAGCCTTCAAACACACATTGCAGGCAGGCACTCTGAGGGGGTGAACAGTGCCTTCCAATAATTTCTCTTCATTCCTTCTTCATTCCCTCACACAAGCACATGGCAATTTCAGTAGTTGTGATCTAAAGATTCACTTTTTAAAATTTATGTTTTTAATTTGTATCCCACTTCTGTGGCCTTGCAGTTAGAATTAAAATGTGGTCCTCTGTGGCCTTGCAGTTAGAATTAAAACGGAAATATGACACATTGGAAATGGAAAGATGAAGATTTTTGTTCTAAATCTGAAGTCTGCCTCTCTCATGTTCACTTATATGATTGAAGTCTGGACTCTGGCACAGACTGTTTCAGCCTGTGTCCTGACCCTTTTTCCAGCCAAAGTCTTGCTTGTGGCTGTGCCAACAATGTATTTGGGTCTCAAGATGCTGTTTGTAAATGCCAGGTCAGTCCATATTAAGATCTGCCTCACCCACAATTTAATCAGGGTTAAGGATGCCGACCTGGCATATACAATCAAGACCTGGGTGAGGAGCAAGTCAGGGGGTTAGTTTCTCCCAGCTATGCCCACCTTGGTACTTGGTCCAGCACAGGAGTAGACACCAAAGCACCTGATCTGCATGGCAAACCTAGTATGTCTTGCCTTTTAAAAATATTTGCTGCCCATGCTCCACACAATGGCAAGTACTTTGAGCTCACAACAGATAACAGCACACTTTTTATTCACTATTTTATTAAAATATTACTAATATCCCACCATTCACCCCTAGTCCACTACAGGATTTGTAAGGTCATCCTCACCTAATTGAGGCTCACTAATTGCCACAGTGATTCAGAGTCAACATTAATATTACCTTCCTCTGTTTACTTTCTCCTGCCCAAAGGCTAAATAATTAAGGATTGGTGCAAAATGAAATGCAAAGGTCACTAAATCTTTAACCATTTGGGTTTGAAGAAGTTACAGGTATGTCAGCTTAAAAAAGAAATGCTTTTGTATACATTTTCATTCCCAGTCTTTCCTTAGATTGCATAGACTGCCCATTATTTCAAGCATTCTGCAGCTCAGCCTTGTCATTGGAAAAGAGATATGCAGCTGAGTCCAAATGAGTCTGGTAGGATAGTTCTCTCTCTCACTCTCTCTCTCTCTCACACACACACACACACAGGTTTTATGGAAAGGAAGACAGACTGCTCTTTTTACCTAGGGAACCTGGGGACCTGTAGATGTTGTTCGACTCACAACTCTCATCATCCCCAGCCAGGATGGCCAATGGTCAGGGATGATGGGAACTACAGTACAGCGACATGTGGAGGGTAAAGGGTTAAGAAGTGTTGCCCCAAAGACTGGTCATTCATTTCAGATTGCAAGTAAATTGACCAAAGACAAACAGTAAATAGGTGCCAGTTTGGACAAGAAGAATTATGCCTTTCTTTGGACAATTAAAATCTGTGAAACGGCACTAGCCATGACAAGCTCCTATGTAAGTGTATCATGATCTTATTTTATGTTCTTTCATAATCCCAAATATTTTCCCACATAAACTTTTTAATTTAATTTAAATTTATTTTTTTTAAAAAAAATAATTTAAAAAAGGAAAGTTTTTAAGCCAGGTAAGTTGTTTAAAAGTTTTCTTCTTTTTTCAAAATTTGTATTATGTATCAATAGGAAGGTTACTTATGTTTCTAAACCAATCTGCAAGTAGCCAATGTGAGATATCACTCAACTATTGTTTTATTGGCCACCACATCTTCCTGCACCAAAAATTAAAAGAAACAGTGTTATATAGACAAGGATAGGGCTAAAAGATGCTCTCTACTTGCACCTTCACTTTGTACAGGTAAGAAACTAAAGCCAAGATAAAAACAAAAATCCAAAGCCACAAGGTATTGAATCTATAGGTGAGTGAGGATACTCACACTGTATTCCTAGGCTAGGTTGGCTCTATGGTATACCTTCTTTCCCAAATCAGGGCACCCCATACATCATTCCTAAACAGTTAAATAAGCAAAGACTCCAAGGAGAACAAAGGTACTCTACTGCAACATGCCTAACATTTACATTGCCCCTCTCTGCTCATTAAACAGATTTTGTTTAAATAATGAACAAACTGTATTACAGACTCCAATGAGAATTCCAAAATTATAAGTCAACTGATAAAGCTCAGAGGAGATGGAAGAGAATGGGAGGGAGAGAAGAGCAATATTGACTAATATAAAGGGCGCAGCTTGAGAAAGGATATTCCTGCCACACCTGATCAAACATAGTCCACAGAGGGGAGAAGAAAAGAGGAACACGAGAAGAAATGAGACAAGGCAGTTGGAAATTTGCATCCAGCACAGATTAAAACAAACTCAGTAGGGACTGAGGAAATACAGAATATATATTACTATAAATGCAAAACTGTTCTAAAAGCTAACTCAAATGTCAAAGATTACTGCTTGAATAAATTTGAATATGAAAGTCATTGCTTCTGTAACTTAATGAAGAAATGTTCAAACCGAATTCAAGTAAGAGTTGAACTCTGCCCCTGTGTTGCCTCTTGAAAGTGGAGGTCTCTGACAATAGCACAACATGCCATCAGGGCCCACCAATACCCTGCCTAGGATCAAGTCTGTTCCCAAGAACACCTAGGAAGGATTTCCAGTCAGTGCTACGTGACAGAATTAACCCACACACAGGAGACATGAAGGCTGGCATGGTCTTTTCACAAGTGATATGAATATCAGGAAACTTAACTACTGATTCCACAAATGCACATTAGTCCAATGTATGCATCATGGCAGAAAGTCTAAACCAAAACTCTGAGTATTTTCCCAGCACAAAGTATGAAAGAGTCATCTAGATTATAATCAGGAGATTTGTGAAGAAAATATTTTATCATCCCTCAGCCCCAAACCATACAGCTGGCACGCACACACAACATTACCAGCCCCCTCCAATCTTCTGGCATCACTTTCCTCCTGCGTGCTTGTATGTCATTAGTTTGGCTATTGTAACATCCACAACTGAAGACGGAAGAAAGCATGGTCAGGGAAATGGAGGGCAAGACATTCTGTTTCTAACCAATGAAAATCAAGTGCCAAAACATTCTACTCCAATTTTATTTTACGAATTCAAATGAATTTGCACAGCTAAATTTTAGGTATCTAGGGTGTAGGGTTGTGGTTATTCAGCGAATGTGGAAAGGTATTCTGTACCACACGGGAGGTAGCCCCTATCAGCTTAAAAGCATGTGCAATCCTAACAGCCACCTCATAAGGTAGGTCAGCATTATCTCCCAATTGCATACCAGGAGGAGAGAATGAAGCATTTACTGCCTGTCCAATGCCATTGATGCATTCATGCATGAGTTAAGATTTAAACTTGGTACATTATTGAGGCAAGAACTCACATGCCATTCCCAACAAAATAGCATAAAGGGTAGTGTCTAATTAGTTTGGTTTAGTAATTTATACCCCACTTTTCCATATACAAAATAGTCACGGTGGCTCAAAATAGATTAAACAATACTATTACAAAGAAACACAACAAAATGGATCAAACAAAAGCAGATCTCAAGAGGCACAAAGTTAGACACTTTCTGAAAGGATACATATACAGATGGTGCCCAGACTATAGAACAACCTTGCTAGGTTAGGTTGGAAACACAAGAGACAAGGTCTTCTCAATGATGGCACCACAGCTATAAAGCTCTCTACTCAATGAAGTGCACTTGAGCCCATCAGTGCAGGATCTTAAAAAAATACATCTTCCAAGCTACATTTCATTATTTTTGGCTATGTGATTATGAGCTGTTTTTCACTTTTAAATCATAAAACTTTGACAGACCTACAAAACCTAGATGCTCTTTCATTATAATACCACCTAATATGTCTCCCTTCATTTATGTATTGACCCTATTATGTACACTGCACTGTGAAAGCATGGTTTGAAAGTCAACCTAGATTCCACAGTCTTGGTGCCAGCTGTGAATGCAATGCTGTTCTGTACTGATACATAATCCATATCCCTATTTTTAAAAAAATAAATCTGCCTCTGAAGAATTTAGGAATGTGCCTTGATCCTCTACATACCCAATATTAACTTTAAAACATCAACAACTTACCAGTTATGTTATTCAGCACTTCTTTCAAAACACTGAAGCTGTGCAAAAGAGGATCACGGTCTTCATCCTAAACACATGAAAAGGTTGTTACTAAGTAGGAACTGGACTAAGTTAAAACTTCCTCACTAAGAGGAAGAAAATATTTATATCATCTTTCAATGAGCACTTAAAGAGATCATTATTCAAAGAAGCCCCGAGGTCTCTCCCAGTCATGTGCAAGAGGGGAAAAATTGGGGCTCACTCAGCTGGGGGGCAGGAGCCTTCCCGCACCCCAGAAGACATGCAAACAAGCTGCGTTGTCCCCAGTCCGCCAGGCACTGGGGTGAAAGTGTCTCAGCTCCCGCAGTGAGAGCTGCAACAGTTTCATCCCCCGCCTTGTTGGCTGAGGCCAATGCAGCTAGTTATTTCAACATCATGGTGTATCGCCAGATTGCGATGTTTGGCTGGTGATGCATGACAATGTTGAAAACCTGACATCACCCAGCCCTACTAGTAATACATGGTCATTGACTGCTGGGAATGAGTGTTTCAGCATGTTGCCTCGTGCTCCGGCCAGCTTGCTAGCCCACCACCTGTTGTGCCAGTTCAACAGTAGCAGCACCGGCATGCCACCCCATTCCCACCAAGCTGCTAATCCAGCTCGACTGCATTGTGCAAATGGGTGTTAGGAGGAAGGTCACAGAGGTAGCACGCAGTTCCTTTGCCAAAAGGATTTCAGCTGCTACACACGATGCATCTATATCCAGGTCAGCAGGGATGTGGGTGAGTATGCAGAACAACCCTATGTAGGCCTGCTCAGAAGTCCCACTGGGTTCAGTGGGACTTACTCCTTGATAAGTATGCATAGATTCACAGCAGCCTTAAGAAATGAATGGAATAAGTAGTATGAATGGCTAAACACAGTTGTGAGTAACCTGTGGCCCACCTCCAGTTGATGGACTATCATAGCTTTCCCTCCCTGTTGCCCTCTGGATGTTGCTGGACTACAACCCCCATCATACCTGACCACTGCCCATGCTGGCTGGGGCCGATGGGATCTGTAGTCCAACAACATACTCCGTATCCCTAGACTATCTCAAATGGGATGTTCATTTGAGTTTCACATTGGGTAGCAAAATGTACTGGAATTGCCAATTGCCACAGCAGAAGGTTATAAAGCTGGGGAGGAATTTGTATACTTTAATTATTTCTTTACAATATTCTCTGAACTTTACTTCATACTCAGAGGCACTTTGTCTTTAAATTATTGTCTCTCAATTCTTAAACTGCTCCTATCAGAAGTTTAAAGCTTTGATCAGAAGTATTACATCACATGGGTGTGTGCATTTTTAAAGCTTTTGAGAGAAAGCATTTTAGACAGGCTCTGAAAGACAATGTTCAAGGCACCAGGATTTGAGAACAGAAAGTGACAACCCTTTATTCCAGTTCAAAGGTGTGGAAAGACTGTACCAACCCCTCCAACAACACAGAATTTAACAATCAATCCCGAAGGGGGTAGCGATACTGCCAGGAGGGTGTTTAGTGCTACAAGAGTCTACATGAAATAAAAAAGACCTAAGAAGTCTGTGGAACCTTAAAGACTAACACATTTGTTTCTACATAAACTTTTTGTAAGCAGGATCTTGTTTTATCAGATGCATGAACTATGCAAATAGTAGGTATTATATGAATGGGTGTATAAAAATGTAGCACCCATAATACTACTTTGCACAATTCTAGTGCTCAGAGAGCATCTTTGTGATCCTAACAACCCTGTAATTTAGACCAGCATTATTATCCCAATATGTGGGTGCAGTAGAGTGGGCTCACAATATCCTGTTGGTACCCCGTCCCAGAGTTCAGCACTTTTCAGTCTCTTATACAATAGATGCCACACTCCAAATTATTTTGTTAACTAGAATTAGACAAATGGAAGATCAAAGCTGCCTACAGAAACATATAGCAAATAACTATTTCAATTTCTCATATATGTTTGATATTAGACAGATTCAAGATTCACTTCATGCAACACTCAGCAGCTTACCAAATGTGTATGAGTACTCCATCTTGCACTGCGTTTTATGGCTCCTACTACTGTATTGATTTCGCCTTGAATAATATAAATGTTCTTATCCACAATCCTGACAGACCTAGGAATGAGAAACTAAATTAGTACCCATTCAAATACAAAAAAATAACATTATTATTCCATACCAGGAAAAGAAATTTGAAAGTATGTCCCAGAATCTACCCTTTGGATGCCAAAAATGATAGAAATATTTCATGAAATGAGAAATAGTTAAATTATCTTGGTGCGTTCTGTTTTATATGTTTTTATTAATAGCTATTCCACCCTATATTTTAGCTCACAGAGAGACCCCAAGGCAGCTCACAAATCAGGACACAACATTTTTATGTTAGTTTCTCAAGACACTGAACCCATCAAACCAAAAGGTTTAATCAGAGTCAAGCCTTCCTTCCTTCTTTCACTTGCTTTGGGGAAATGAGGGTCAGCATGTACAATAAATATAGAGTTTCACTATTTCTTTTAAGATACCGTACAACTTTTAGCACTTCAAAAGCAAGAAAACCCTAAAAAGCCACTATAAACCTGGGGGGAAAGGACTCATGACTTCACAGTCTAGACCCAGCAAACCACAGATTGTGCTAAGTAAACCACAACAGGAAAGATATGGGTTAGTACTTGGCATACAACTAATCTGACAATCAACTGAGCACTGTAAAAAGAAAAAAGAGGGAGTAAAGCCTGCCAGTGGTTAACAGCCCGGAAGCAAAGGAGCAGAAATGCACACAGAAGTGAGAAACAATCCAAGTAGTACATCTGTGCAGCAGTGTAGTATTTGGAAAAGCACAGATATATCTACCAATCTGGGAAGCAGCCAAAAGCACACCCTGCCCATTAGAATAGGCCTCCCTCCCCAATTTCTAGGGTACATTTCCATACCACTTGGTGGGCATCTCACTGATAAAGTCACAGAGATGGGCTACCATGGAAGAGGACTAAAGGAAAAAGGGGTAGAAGGCAGAAGATTGAGATAAGTAGAATGTGATGAATGGATCACTGCATGAGAGTGGTGTAGTGCCAACCACCTTGAAAGAGGCAGTGGTACAGCCCCTACTTTAAAAGCCCAATCTGGATCCTGAGATTCCTCATTACTGCTGCTGATCACAAATGCTCCCTTCAGGGACAAGGTGCTTGTGCAGGGGTGGGGTGGGGTAATGGCCTCGCTTCAGAAACACTTGGAGGAAACCAATTATCTAGACCCATTTTAGACAGGGTTCCAGACCAAGCTTTCGGACTGAATCAGCTTTAGTTGTTCTGATGGATGTCCTTTACTAGGAAACAGACAAAGGGAGAGTAAGTAACCCTGTTACTCTAGCTGGATATTTCTGCAGATTTTGACAGCGTTGAACATGGTATTCTCCTGGGCCAACTTTATGAGATCCGACTTGCGGGTACTGTGTTGCAATGCTTAGATTCCTATCTGCGGGACAAGATTCAGGGAATAACACTGGGTAAGCATACCTCACTGTCCAGACACCTGCACTCTCAGATATCACTAGGAACTATTCTGTCCCCAACACTATTTAACATCTAAATAAACTGTTGGGAGCAGTCATCAGGATCTTTGGGACACAGTGTCAGCAATCCCAAGCACTGCTTCTCTGTTATATCTAAATAAGACACAGCTTTGATTTTGAACCAGTGTCGGGATGGAGTAATGAGCTGTATAAAGGCAATAAACTGAAAATGAATCAGCAGCATTTGATATTTCTTTATCTACTACATTCTATAAGGAAACAAACAAGAGAAATCTGAGTTATCTACTCATTATATAAATTTTGACATCCTTATTCCAGGGTGAAAATAGGCCCTTGAGTGTTATACCATGGGAGAAATCCTAGGACAGAGGATGAAATTAAAATAATTTCATTGTTTTGTTCATTATTCCAGTCAAATCCAATAGAATTTTATGTATATGCCCTCAATGCAGCTTGCATAAAATGCAGTTAAAACACAATTAAAACCAACCTAAAATAAAATTAAAATCAAGGAACTGGCAAGTTTTTGGATATTTACTATTCCTAAGATCTGGTAGAGAGGCCTATATCTGGGCTGCACTAATCATGGAGGCACAATTGTTTGTGGCAAGAGAAAGGGCCTTCTGGATTATGGAACACATAAGGTCTAGTTGGTCCCCTCCCGTACCATTTCTGCCAATTAGTGAAAACCTTTCTCCCCTGGCAAGCTTTCATCTTGCTGGGCAGATGACACATGGTGGACCTTGTTTAGGGTTTTTATCTACTGCACTGTTTTCCATTTTCACATTGTTTTATTCTTATATTGTTGATAGTATGATACTACCGTTGTAAGATGGCGTTGTAAGATGGCATTGTAAAATGAGCAATGTGAATGCACTGCAAAAGTGCAGGATACAAATCTTCTGGAAAAAATAAAATACTGCATTTGTGGTGAATCCACAAGTGGCATGGGCAGCAGGAGTTTACATCATACCTGAATGTAAGTTGGAGGTACTGTGGAATTAAGCATACAGCAAACTCTGCTGAAGTACACTAATGCCTGGTCCCCAGTCCAGGAGACTTGAGCCCAAACCACACCCAGTGTTTGTTAAAACTGGCATTCTCTCATACTTTAAGCTTTCCTTGTGGCACACTTGCAAAAAAGATTGGTCACTACTTTTGTAGCTCAAGGGCTCAACTATTTCTGTCGAAGCCACCTTTAAGAGGTCTATATATTATGACAGCTAACCCTTCTGCTTGTCAGATAAAAATACACATTTGGGTAGTGCAGTCCATGTGTTCAGGTAATCCAGTGTCTACCCCATATTGCATATATTCAACAGTCATAAGTAGTTGCAATTTCCTCTAAGCTGCTACTCTACCCAACTTCAAAAATCAAAATTACAACTACTCAACCTCCAACAAATCAGGTTTGAGGAAGCTCTGTTCAAGTTAAAAGCCACACGGTAATGTATCAAAAAGTAATGAGGACAAGTTGAATCTACTTGTCTTTGGAAAGATGGCAGGGTTGGCATGTTTGTGTGTCACATGGAATCTACTCAAAAACGAAGAACACTATATGGACACAAGGCATGTATACAGGCCCCAAATGCCAGTACTGGGTACTTCCACATTCATACTGACACCCAGTTCTTTGACTTCCAGCAGACACTTTACAGATCTGTTCTTACCCTATGTTCCAATAGCACTTGCGGCCAAATTTGAAGGTGTGTTTACAGCCATATTTGAAAGTGTGTAAATATATAAAGCATTGCCTTATGAGAACCAGCCCAGGCCCACCTGGGCAAGCTGGGAAGGTCACTGAGCCAACATCCATACCCTCAACACCTAAGTCACTTGGAGTGTCAATGGCAAGGATGAGATGCAGTGTGCTCCCTGTCATTGAGAGCTATTCCATCCATCTAAATGCAAAATTGTGCTAGAAATATGGCATCACTCCACCCAGGACTCCTCTGGAATACTCTGGGGTGATGGTAAGATCTCTGCATTCATGCAAAGGGCTAAGAAGACCAGAGATAACTCTAAACCCTAATGCTGCCTCCCATCCCAAAGTGCAAATCAGACTACCTGCAATACTGTCCCTCACCCCCAAATCCTCTGTACTTGACAAGCCTCATTCCTCTCACATTAAACTGCATGCCCCAGGCTGTTGGGTCTTCCCAAGCACCTAGCACAAATTAAAATATGTTCACTTCCTTCAAAACTATTCACAACACCTAATGAAATGTAGCGTGTGCCCAGACCCTAGCAGGCAGGGTTTTACCTATCCCTCCCCAACCCTGAAGCTTGTCCCAAAATCAAGCCAATGGCCAGATCCTTAGGCAAGCAATGTTTTTATAACCCTGCTGTCACAGATCTTTTAACCAGAGAAGCTGAGGGTACAGGCTCAGGCATTCTGCTTTGCAAAGTGCACACTGCCTTCACCAACAAAGGCCTTCATTGATGCTTTTTAGGGCACCCCAGAAGCAGCAGCTGGACTGCCAAAACTGGGCCAGCTCACAAAGAATCACCAAACACCTCAGCTCAGGCGCCCCAAGAGTGCGGGAGGATCTTATTCCCTCATGGGAACCTGCACAGGACTCCGAGATCTTTGGGGGAAGGCCCTTCTCTCGGTCCCACCACCCTCAACAGTAACACCTGGTGGGGTCACAAGAGAGGGCCTTATAGGTGGTGGCAGCTCCCAGGAAACTTCAGAACTCCCTTCCTCCAGACCATCTCCCGCCTTGCTGTCCTCCCAACCAGCAGGTGAAGAAGACCTTTCTTACTCCAACAGGCCTTTGGGAACGCCTGCTTTTAATTAAAGGTGTCAGCGCTGCCTCTTATTGTAATGACTGGTGCCGTGCTGTTTTTATGGAGATTACTGGTTATGTTTCAAAACATAGCTTAGATAGGTATGCAGTTTTCAATTCCATTGGGTCTCCAACCATAGGAACCAACTCCTCACCCGCCGCCCTAAAAAAATAAAATATTTGAGGGGGTCGGGTCCCCACAAATTTGATGTGCATTGCCATTCAAATAACGTGTGTGCACCGTGCCATGTGATCTATTATGTGGGGCGGGACTTACCCCCTCCCCCCCCAATATTTTATTCAAGTTGGCACCCCTCTCTCCAGCAGCTGTTGGACTACAACTCCCAAAGTCCCTAGCTAGTAGGTCAGGGGGTGATGGGAGTTGCAGTCCAACAGGAGCCGAGGCCCCACTTTCGATTGGACGCTGCTTATTTCGATGCTTATTTTTTTTTCCCCTTCTTTTGTAGCGGTTCTTGTTTTTATCTGCAAGCCGCCTCGAGTCCCGTCAGGCGTGGTATAAGTAAATACATAACCATAACAAGCACAGTCATAATCTCGGCCGGAAGGTCAAGCGGTCCCTTGCTGCACTTTGCCTCGGCCCTGCCTCCCGAGACAGGGAAACCGCGGCCTTCGCGACCCGCCTGGGCCGGACACCACCTTCGGGCCCTTGCCGGCCCCCACACACGAAGGACAGGCCCCGCGGCCCAAAGGCCCTCGGCTCCCTCAGCAGGCAGGGCAGCTGGGAATGTCTGGCTGGCTCACTCACTCACCCCTCCATCCAACCGGCATCCAAAATGGCGGCGCCTGAGGGCAGTTGCTGAGGCGTCGGAGGGCCTCTCGGCATTGCCGGGGAGCCGGACCGGCGGCGGCCCGCTCCGGAAAGCCCGCTAGCTCCGAGAAAGGCAGCCGCCCTGAGGAACGGCAGGAACCGGCTCCTCTCCCCTCTTCGCTTCTCTCTCACTGACGTGGAAACAAGGGCGCAGCCTAGCTTGCTGCGCGGTTTACTGCCGGGGACGGGGAGGGACTTCGGCCAATCGAAACCAGCACCTGAGGTGACAGGACTCCCGCCGCCCAATGGGATCGGCTCATTCCGAGGGAGGTTGGCGGGGAGGCGGGAAGGAGAAACCCTTCCGCCGCCGCCCCCCTAGCGAGAAAGCCAATTAGGAGAAAGGCTTGGCGATATTGGCATCGCTAGTTGCCAATAGCTGTGTGGGAAAGAGAAAGGAAAGGAAAAGCCAACCCTCCGGATAGGTGAGCAGCCTCCCGGGAGGGAGAGAGAGAATCAAGTGTGATTGCACTGCAGAGCGAAGATTTGCTGTGCATTATGGGGTGCAGCTTGTCATTTCTGGGCTGCGGGAGCGTGTGAATGGTCAAACGCGCAACTCATCGGTGTGGTGCTTTTGTGTGTGTGTATGTTTTGATCTCTCCCAAAAATTACCACCCAAAAAAACAAAATAAGGAAATGCAACGCTGGCAACTGCACTACTACATTTTTACCTTGTCATGTGTTAGTTACACTGAATTTTATGCTTTATTACATAAAATTTATTCGCCGCTCGGTTTGTGAAAAAATACAAACTCAAAGCGGATTAATAAAAACCTAAAACAATAAAATCAAGATAAATAATAGAATTGTAGACGGAAGAGATCCAAGGGTCACCCAGCCCAACCCCCTGCAACACAGAAATATGTACAACCTTACTCAAAAACATGCAAAAGTTAAAATGCTAAAACAAATTAACATTAGCAGAATAAAGAATTGCTCTTACCTGCACTGAACCCTTCTAGGGAGGCAGTGATGCAACAGAAACCTTTTACAATACTTGTGGTGAGTCAGAGGTTTTTAATCTGAAATCAAGCTACATATAAGATGGTTGGCGTCATGGATGTTGACTTATTATGGAAATGTGTTCTGTATTAGTAATGGTAATGCTATTGCTACAACCTTGTCATGACCTTTGGATAGAACAATAAAGCTATGAACTGAGGAGGGGGGAGTATCGCAACAGTGCATATGTGCAGAGGACAGAATGGAAGCTGACCACACACAGGCCGCAGGCCAGGTCGTCCTCTTATATACCTGCTGAGATTGCCAAGGCATCTGACCCTCACCTGTAGCTGCCTCTGATTAGTTATCATTTAACTCTTGGGGGAAATAATTAGCATCACACGTCATGTGCATGGAAATTGTCAAACCAATTAACTAACTAGAAGGATTACTGTTAATAGCACCAGTTTTCCTATAAACTGATATTGCTGGATAGTTTTGGTGAACTGCAAAAGCATTTTTAGTTTGCTTTCTGTTGCCACCCTGGAACTTTTCCTTATTAGTGCCACTTTGTTTTGTACAATTCCTTGCAAATGAAGGAAAACAACTTTCTGATTGTATATGTTGATAATATAATTTTGGTTACTGAGAACAAACAAGATTGTACAAAAACAAGATTGGGTGCAGGCCTGGCCAGGACATAGGCATCCTGACTGTGACATCTATGACCTGTGTGTGTGCTTGCTTGCTTGATTAACAGCTGTTGGGAACTTCAAGGTCCCTGCTCTCCCTTCTTATGGCTTTTGTACTGGACCTGGAGACTCCAATAGAGAGCATTCCATGTCAAGAAGGAGGGCAAGTGGGCACCCTATCAAATGACAGGGCAGGAGCTACACAGAGAGGGCCTTTTCACTGGTGGTGCCCATTGTATGCCTCGCTCTTCCCAGACCTGCTCTCTTTTGGCCTGTATTATGGAGCTTTATGATTTAGGAAGACTTTGGAAGAACTGGTTGAGAAGTCTTATCAGTTGCTAGCGTATAAGCGGATTTTATTTGCTGCTGTTCTGGGCTTCTGGTGCACCAGGGTTTACACCAGCATAATAGAATTGGCCAGGATGCCAGAAGGGATACAATTTACGAGTTTTCTCCATTATCTGCACAGCAGGGGGTGTTCAGTCTACAATGCAAAGGCTGAGCTAAAGCATTCCCTGCTGGTTACCTGCTTTCAGCAATAGGGGTCGCTGTTTGGTAGTACCTTATTAGTTAGCTGTCAGATTCTAGAGCTCCCTATTGGTGGCTCTTAGATAATCCACAAAATACAGAGTCCATTCATAACACACAGTGTTCATTCATAAAGCAGTAACATAAATCTCCATTGCTACATATTGGTTGTATATTTTAGCGATTGAATGTACAAGTTTATGGCCATGCTGTAGTGTGGTGCTTATGCAACTGTGAATAAAAAGTAGCTGGGCTCATTATCTCGGGGTTTGGGGGGGGGAGAGTGACAAAACTGATTTCCAATAAGTGCCCCCCTTTATTTCCATAATGAGTCCTTGAGTCTTGTACTCTCGGTGACACCAGGGACTTAGAAAGTGCAGGTCTTGTCAGTCCAACCCCTGCACAGTCTCATCAGTGCTGACCTTAAGGTAATTGGAGCAATTGGGCCAAATTAGGCCCCACGGGCCGCTCCTAAGGGGGCCCCTGCACCAGGGCAATCTAGATGGATTTTATTTAGATCTATAAGATATAAAGTTTTGCAGACTTTGGCTGTGAACTGGTGCCCTACCAAAAAAAAATATGCAAGTTGCGCCCCACTGTTTCAAACTGAGCGTCACTGGCTAGCCATGAGTCTCATAGTTGCTGGGCATGAGTTGCCCTGCCCTTGCATGAAGTCTTGGGTTTACAATTTTGAGAGGGGGAGACTGCAGCACTGGGGAACGGGCAGGCTGGTGAGGCTCCCTAGACTTAGAGGCCCGAGTTGCCCTGCCCTAGCATGAAGTCTTGGGTTCACAATTTTAGGAGAGGGGAGACTGCCCGCTGGGGAGGCCCCCTAGATTTAGCGGCCTAGGCTTCAGCCTACTTATCTTATACAGTACATAACTCCAGCACTGATGGTCATGTTCACTGTTTAAAAGGTTGCCAGTCATGCCTGCTTTTACCTCCCCTTCCCTAACTCTCTGGTCTTTGGGTGCTCCAGAGAAGCCCCGAGGGGACTCACGACTTTCCTGCCGGGACCTTCCTTGTCACCTGGAGGCTTTGGTAAGCCGCTGCCACCGCGACCCCTCCTTCCTCCCCCGAGGGAGCTGGCCTGCCCCTGCCCACGAGCGGGCCTCCGAGGGGCGGGTCGGGGAAGCGCCAGAGTCTGGCAAGGGCGGGGCCCGACGACGCCTCGCCTAGCCGGGGAAGGGGACGGGGGGGGGCGCTTGGCCAGCCTCGCGGCTGCGAATGGGGCGGGCTAGGCGCGCGCTGCCCGATGGCAGCTGCCTGGGGGCGCCGATGGCCTCATCCTTAAAGCCGATGGCCCCCGCGAAGGGGACGCACTCGACGGCGGGACCCTCCTCCAGCAGGCTGCGGCCAAGCGCACGCAGCTCGGCAGCACTACTCCGCAGGGACTTACGACGAGCGGAGCCGGAGCTGGGCAGCCCCGAAGGCTGGCGCGGAGGCGAGGCGAGGACAGCCGACGGCTCTTTCCGGGCGCACGGACGCCGCGCGCTGTAAGTGGTCGCTGCGCCGGCTTCTCCCCGGGGCGCAAGGCAACGGAGACAGCCGATAGCGGGGCGGGACGGGGCGGGGTGCCGGGACAAGGCTGGGTGTGCCCGACGGCTTGCATTGCGCGCCCCTTGCCTTGCTGCCGCCGCCGCGTGTGGCGATGCCTATTCTGCCAGCTGCTGTTGGGAAGGTGAGGGCGCATCTTGTCCTTTGTTTGGTCCCGGCCTTCCCGTCGAGCCTGTGGTGGAGGGCGGCCGGTCTTTCTTCTGCTCAGCCTCCCCCTGCCGCAGCCGGTGGGCCGGGCGTGATTTTCTGCAGTCGTGGAAAGTCCCCCACTCCACGGTTCCCCGGCAGCGCACTGGCTCTGGTTGCCGTCGAGGCTTCGCGAAGTGCTCCTAGGCACTGACGGACGGGGCTCGGGAACCCGAGGGTGAGTTGATGCGGTGGCTAGGGCACAATCGAGGCGCCTGGGCAGTGGGCAGGAGAGCCGAGGCGACCCCTCCGACTCAGATAAACTCTGCTTTCTGAACTGCAACCCAGACGCCGCTTTAGTTTCCGCACAGAGTCGAAAAAGCGGTGCTTGTAGACGCGCGAAATTATGAGCCGGGGTTTCTTTTGTAAGGTAACGGTTTGCTAAAAAACAAGCTTGCGGGTGTGCGAGAAAGAGAGGGGGAAGAGAGAGGAAGCGAAATGGCGCGGGGAAAGTCCGTCGGCTTTTGGACAGATAGACAAATGATATTTATGTAAGGACCGTGCTTCTGTTTACAACCGGAGGGATCTTGCAGGTTCCCAGAAGAGGAGATATTCAGTCTCCCCCTTGGGAACCCTTGTTTAATTTTTCTCCGCTTTTTGCTGGCAAATACGGCTCCTTATCAGCAGGACTAGTCTATTTTAACTCTGTCCTCACGAAAATAAAAACTGGATTTTGCCTAGGAAGGAGACCCTTCAGAGAAGAATGATTATTAAATTGACAAACCGCTGCAAAAAGGAAAGCCGCAAACGAAAAACAAAACCAAACCCAAATGCATGTTAATGTCACCTTATTAATTCAATTACTTTATTAATAGTTATTGATTAATAGTTTTGGGACTATTTTCTCTACTCAAGTTTCTATTTATAATTTAACATTACTTACAGAAGACAATGTTTTTCAAAGACCAAATCAAAATTAATTTAACAGTAAAATTGTTCAAAAAACATATTGCATCCTGACTTTCTTCGGAATGAAAACCACGGCGACTAGGAAGATGTAAATGCATCTAAATAAACCACAATATCAATACGTTTGTCCGTTAATTTTAAATATTCGCAATTATAATTCAACAAGATAGAATGCAGTAATTTGCACATTCGTGACACCAAAGTACTTTTTCAGTTTTCCCGTGTTTTCTTACTCGGAATGCAACGGTATGCAAAGTTTTATGTCCATAGTAAAACCGTAATTAAAAATATGTCCATAATAACCCTTTCCTTCTCCCCCCCCCAACGAATATTGTGCAGAAGTTACTGTGTGGTTTTAGTTTATCAGGGCTTAATTGGCATTTGATCACCAGTGCGGGGACATTGTGCTCTTTACAAATGACTCCCCCCCATCCCATATGATCAAAAACCAGCAGGCATTGCTAAGTCGGTGCCACAAGCAAACTGTGACTCGGGTAAGAAAAGCTCAGCATCTAATCTGGGCTGAAAACGCCAAATACTCGGCGGACTATTCGCGCGCAAGCTGGACTCCCCCCACGTCGCGTTGGGAAAGGGGGCAGGGGGGCAAGGGGAGGCCGGCGCCTGCTGCCTAATCGTTTTTCCGCAATTCCTTGCTCGCTTCTGTTGCGCAGACTTTTGCATAAGAAAGCACCGTAGCATTCAGAAGGCGGAAAGCCGTCGCCTGCTCTCTGTCTTAGTAGTTGCCATCGGGGCGCAACCACAGAAGCGCGTGTGCGCAGTGGCGGCGATGCTTAGACGCCTTCTGGCCGCCCAGCTCAAGACAAACCAGGGGGCAGCCCCGCTGCCTCCCTTCGGATCGGGGGCGGGGAGCCGTTTGGGCCGCAGTCGGTTCTCCCAAGAGTGGATCTGGGTAAAGAAAGAAAGGAGTCAGTTACGCACGTTGCACTCCGCGCAAATTCAGCGAGAGCGGCGGAATGGTGGCAGGATTAAGAGGCGCCCCTTTGACGTACCACCCCGACCCCGGCCCCCACCCACCGACCCACCCCCCGCTCTCATTCGTTGCAGCGGGTTAGATTGGATGACCCCCCCCCCCCCATCCCTTCTCCAATCTCTCCAATTTAATGATTCCCCGCGCGCGATCTGGCGCAATTCGCGGCTAACGCTTTGCAACACTTTCTCCCCGGCGGAGGGAGCTGGAGGAGCATCTCGTGGTCCCGATCCACAGTTCGGTGGTGGCACCTCCCCACCAGTTCCCCCTGGTTTTGCGGGGACAGCGCGGCCGAGAAAAGGGGCAGCTGGCTTGCAGCTGCCGACCGCCCCGACGTGGCCGCTTTCGGCTTGGCAAGAGAGAGACTGCCTCGTGGGCGATTGGCGAGGCGCGCCTACGCATCCTGGCAGCCTGATCCCTTTCCCAAACCGGGCGGAGCAAGAGACGCTCCTTCCCAGCCCCCTCTGGGAGCGGTGGTGGGGCGCCCCCTCGAGCCTTGACGGCAGGCGACCCGTTGGTCCCTTGCTCGCCGGGAGCTCAGCGCTGCGGGTTCGAAGGGTGCTGACTGAGTGGCTCGACTGGGGCCGGTTTGGCTTTCAAAGGCGCATGAGATGGCCCCCATGGGTTTGGACAGTGGTTCTCAATTTTTTTCCCCTCTGGCAACTTTTTTCAGAATAAAAATTTGCTGTAATATTTTTGGTTTTTTTAATTGACAGGTGAAATAGCTCAGTTGGTAGAGTAAAGGTAAAGGGACCCCTGACCATTAGGTCCAGTCGTGGCCGACTCTGGGGTTGCGGCGCTCATCTCGCTTTATTGGCCGAGGGAGCCGGCGTACACCTTCTGGGTCATGTGGCCAGCATGACTAAGCCGCTTCTGGCGAACCAGGGCAGCGCACGGAAATGCCGTTTACCTTCCCACCGGAGCAGTACCTATTTATCTACTTGCACTTTGGTGTGCTTTCGAACTGCTAGGTTGGCAGGAGCTGGGACTGAGCAACGGGAACTCACCCCGTCGCAGGGATTCAAACCACTGACCTTCTGATCGGCAAGGCCTAGGCTCTGTGGTTTAACCCACAGCACCACCCTCATCCCAGTTCGTAGAGTATGAGGCTCTTAATCTCAGGGCCACGGGTTTCAGCCCCACTTTGGAGACAAAATATTCTTGCATTGCAGGTTGTTTGGACAATATGACCCTCTTGGTCCCTTCCAACTCAACCATTCTATGGTTCTATGAGAAGAAATATATTGGGAAATAAAATCACAAGTAGGATTGCTCTCATTTTAAAAAGACATCTGTGCATATTCTGCAAGTAAAATAATTGTTTTGGGCTGTGCTATACTATACTACACTGAAATGTTTTGAGTGTTTCTTTGATTGCCCTTGAATCTTCCTGCCACACATCTTTTTCTGCCACATCCTTTGAGAACGCCTGGCTTGAACAGCAAATCACGACCCATCCCATATTTTGTGTGTGGATTTTGACTAACGTGCAGGCAGCTTTGCTAAGTGGGAAGGTGGTGTAAAGTTCAGTGGGCTTGTTTTGGGGGTGGGGAATGATGGGAGGT
This sequence comes from Podarcis cretensis, assembly GCF_951804945.1. NCBI lineage: Eukaryota > Metazoa > Chordata > Lepidosauria > Squamata > Lacertidae > Podarcis > Podarcis cretensis. The sequence goes on from NC_137174.1 coordinate 14,409,316, forward strand.
CATTTCACTAGGACTTTACCGGAAATGGGAACCAAATCTCTATTCTTCCCTTTTTGTATCCGGAAGATGGGATTCCTGCCACTGATGGGGCTGTGAGTTGGCAGCCCTGAGATGTTCCTGGATTGCTGTGTCTGCTAAAACACCAGGGTTGCCTTGAATTCTCTCTGGTATGAAAACTTGAGGCCATCCTGGGTATTTTCAGGCCTAGTGGGGCAGGGGTGTGATTCTCCTTTATCCAACAAGTAAACAAGGTGACAACGATGCATTCAAGTTTTGCTGCTGTTTGACACAGACCAGTGTAGAGGATGTCAGAAGATGTGGGAAAATAATCAGGCTAGATACTTCTTTCTTTTCCTTTGTCTGGGTTCCCATCTCATGCTAGCAGTCTCAATGGTAACACTTCTTTGCTTGCGTTGCTGATTCTAAACAAAGAATGTGCTTCTGCTGACTCAAGCTCTTTTTGTTTTGCAAAACCAGTCAGAAGACAGGACCAGGGAGTTTGACGCAGCTTACTGCCCAGCCAGGCAACTTGCATAGGTTTTCAGCCATGCTACATGACGCGGGTGGTGCTGTGGGTTAAACCACAGAGCCTAAGACTTGCCGATCAGAAGGTCGGTGGTTCGAATCCCTGCGACGGGGTAAGCTCCCATTGCTTGGTCCCTGCTCCTGCCAACCTAGCAGTTCGGAAACACGTCAAAGTGCAAGTAGATAAATAGGTACTGCTCCGGCGGGAAGGTAAACAGTGTTTCCGTGCGCTGCTCTGGTTCGCCAGAAGCAGCTTAGTCATGCTGGCCACATGACCCGGAAGCTGTACACCGGCTCCCTTGGCCAGTAAAGTGAGATGAGCGCCGCAACCCCAGAGTCGGCCACGACTGGACCTAATGGTCAGGGGTCCCTTTACCTATAGCTTAAACTAAAGCAAGTTTTCTTGGATTTGCTGAAAATCCAAGTGACCTCAGCAAGTATTTCAGCTTCAAATATGATTCTGATTGTTTCTACTTTTTGTTAAGTATTTTTATTTATTCTTTTTTTTAATTTTTTATTAAATTTTGACATAAATATATTTCACAAACATACAAAAGACAAAATGAAAAAGAAAAAACAGAAAAAGAGAAAAAAACAAACAAAAAAAACATGAAATACATACAACTTTGAATACAACATGAAATACATACAACTTCCCTTTATCTCGATTTCGGAAATTATTATCTTGTTTATCTATCTGCTGTGTCTATTCCTTAATAAAACTTTTTACGTAGTAAGCGTTATCTCATGCCTACTGTGATTTCTATAAGTACATATGTGTTTCTGATCAACATTTTAATTTTTATTTATTCACTTGATTTGGGTGGGGGAATGCAGCCCCCAAAACTTCTCTGTCCAGTCCTTGGGACTCTCCCCAGGCTGTGCCCCTCCTTGGGTCAAAGACCCTCTCCACAAGGCACATCCCTCCTCTCCACCCTCCTGAAATGTTTCTGCCTCGTGTGAACTGATGGGGACACACATTATAACCTTACATGACCCTGTGTAAAGTGTGGCTTCCTGTTGGATACCTGGAACACAAGTGTTTTGGCACTAAGGAGCCTGCTGGCAGGAGATTAAGAGGACATGTTGCTGTTTTGCTGGGAGAGTGGGAGATTTGGGAGAGGGAAGATCGTGTGAAACCCCAGAGACAGACAGAGAGAGAGAGAGAGAGAGAGAGAGTAAAAAGCAACATGCAGCTAAGACAGTGGAGCAGGGAGCTGCTGCCTCCTGCACTAAAACATCATTCTGCAGCCAGGGAATGACAGGATGAAGCCTACATCTACTTCCCAGTCCAAGGCTGTAGCAGCGGGAACTGAGACTGCTCTAACAGACCCTAATTACTCAGTGGTACATAGCTGATTCTTTGAACTCTATCCTCTCCTGTTTTTGTTGCTGTAGTTATTTAGAGGCCCACCTTAATTTGAATATTTGTTTCTGAACCATTTATTTTGCTTCTTCCCTTCTTGTTAAATCAGTGTTTGTGAGTGGGAAAATGTTAACTGGGTGAAGTCCAATGTTAGTTAGACTCACTAAATGTAAAGGGACCCCTGACCATTAGGTCGAGTCACGGATGACTCTGGGGTTGCGGCGCTCATCTCACTTCCGGGTCATGTGGCGCTTCTGGCGAACCAGAGCAGCGCACAGAAACGCTGTTTACCTTCCCGCCAGAGTGGTACCTATTTATATGCTTGCACTTTGACATGGTTTTGAACTGCTAGGTTGGCAGGAGCAGGGACCGAGCAATGGGAGCTCACCCTGTCGCGGGGATTCGAACCGCCGACCTTCTGATCGGTAAGCCCTAGGCTCTCTGGTTTAGACCACAGCACCACCCACGTCCAGTTAGACTTACTAGACCCACTGAAATAAACGGGCTGAAAACTCTTATCACCCACTTCCTTTTAAAAAATCAATTTATTAGCAAATTGAAAATGAGGGAAAGCAGAGGAAAAAATGGGGCAAAGTAATGTCCAAATCTTTGTACATTAAACAAGAATCTGAAACAAAAAGAACCATATAAAGGTATAAAAAGAGCAAGCGTAATATAAAAATGTGATATTGTTTAAAAAAATTAAGACCAACGATGTTAAAAACTTTATAATGTGTGTAGGATTGCAGCCATAATGACTATTTCTTAGCAATTCTTAAAAATTACTTCAATAAATCCCACTGTAGCTTTTGAGAGTGCTTCAAAAGTTGCCATAATAGCAATCTACCAGATTTTCAAGGCATTCAAGCTGACATAATGTTTGATACCACCCCACAATATTTAAGAAGCAGCATTCTAGCCCCAACCAATTTTTTAAAAATCTAATTTCAAAATATATATTATAGTTGTGTCTTTGGAATAGGCTCTGCAAGAATTTGAAAAAACTTTTATCAAAAAGTGCTGCACGCGATCATATGCCGCCAAATATGTATAGAAAGTCCATAAATTCATATGTGTAAAAATTAGCAATCTTGTGTACACTGTACAAAAACTGTATGTTCACTGAATGTAACAGATGAACAGCCCTGGTGTCTCTTCCAAACTATTCCTAAGGAGATAAAATAAAGTAGTGTACAGTGGTACCTCAGGTTACATACGCTTCAGGTTACATATGCTTCAGGTTACAGACTCCACTAACCCAGAAATAGCACCTCGGGTTAAGAACTTTGCTTCAGGATGAGAACAGAAATCGTGCTCCAGCGGCACGGCAGCAGCAGGAGGCCCCATTAGCTAAAGTGGTGCTTCAGGTTAAGAACAGTTTCAGGTTAAGAACGGACCTCTGGAACGAATTAAGTACTTAACCAGAGGTACCACTGTACGTCTTCCTGAACAGGGACAGGTGGGATAAATAATATACACTGAACTGTTCCAGAGCACAATGATAATATCATATATAATGATATTATATTATCATTATAAATGATAAATAATATACACTGAATTGTTCCAGAGCACAAGTGACATTATCAATCTCTCCTCTGAATGTTCAGTATTTAATCTCTTAGACCTTTTAGAGTAAAGGATGTTTAACAGTAGTGATAAATCAGCCATCCTTAGCTCCTTAGCTGGACTTGAGCTCTTCCTTTGAATGGTGGGCAAGAATGAAAATCGGCAGTTCTGTGAAGTCTTGCCATTGCTTTAAAAAAGTATAAACTCACGTTTCCAAAGCTTCCAAGGTAATACAGTACAAGTAGCATCAGGACAAATTTAAACAATCGTAATAAATGCAACGAACTCAGCAGCAGCTGCAGCACAGGGTCACAGCCCCCATCCCTGGAGAAGAACGTGATCTCAAAAGCTGTAAGACCAGAGAAACTCCACACCTCACCATCGGAGTAATTGTGGTTGAGTCCCCCCTTCTCTTCACCTAAAATGGTTTTAGTAGCTCTTGCAGCAGCCCATCGGAGAGGTTCCTGAAGGACGAGTCAGCAAATTCCCCCTAGCCTACAGAACAGATGAACTATCACAACAACAGCACACACTGTTTCGTTTTTCTTTTGTCGTCCCTGTTTCATAGACGGGAAGTTCAGCTCGCTGTCTGAAGCAGGTAACCCTTTACCTAAAAGGCAAGGCCTCTCCAGCTTGTCATTTTCCCAAATGTTGTTTCTTTCCTCCGCTGCTAAGAAATCTGCCTTAACAGTACCTTGCATAGGAAATGAAGTGAATCTGACTTTAAAAATTTTTTAAAAACAACTTTCCCGGCTTCTCTTCTTTCATCTCTGAATATTGCACCAGGGAAACCAACTCATCGTCCATTTATATGCATGGGAATGTTGCAGCCCACATAAAGCAAACAGGATTTCTGTTGTTGTTGTTACTTTAATAATTACCTATATCCGCAAGCAAGCACTCACTTTAGTCCTTCGAAGATGTGATTCCTTGTCACACTTAGGAGAAAGTAGGAACAGAATGAGAATCAGTGACCCAAATTTTCATGCGTTTTTCCAGGTCCAGGAGTATAATTTGTTATGGGTATAGCATCTGAACAAAATACCTTCTCAGAGTTTGTTACCAAGGACTGGTTCTGATATAACAGGCCTGTCCAACAGGTCGATCTTGAGATCTACCGGTCGATCGCTGTCCCTGGTCGATGTTGGTTGATCACAGGTCCCTGACGCCCCCCCCTTTTCCCAAAAAAAGCTCAACAACTCTGGTCATCATTTGCAGGATGATCCCCCTAGGGGGAAGTTTTAATGTGATCCTAATGGGACACTCTCTTTATTTGGCTGTTGCCATTCTAAGGCTGTGGGACGCGGGTGGCGCTGTGGGTTAAACCACAGAGCCTAGGGCTTGCCGATCAGAAGGTCGGCGGTTCGAATCCCTGCAACAGGGTGAGCTCCCGTTGCTCGGTCCCAGCTCTTGCCAATCTAGCAGTTCGAAAGCACACCAAAGTGCAAGTAGATAAATAGGTACCGCTCCGGCGGGAAGGTTAATGGCGTTTCTGTATGCTGCTCTGGTTCGCCAGAAGCGGCTTAGTCATGCTGGCCACATGACCCAGAAGCTGTACACCGGCTCCCTTGGCCAGTAAAGCGAGATGAGCGCCGCAACCCCAGAGTTGGTCACGACTGGACCTAATGGTCAGGGGTCCCTTTACCGTTACCTATTCTAAGGCTGTGTATACCTTAATCTGTTGTGCCCCCGCCTCTGGTTTTGAATCCAAGTACAAGCAACCTTACCTCATAGTGTCTTGAGAAATACTGTTGTTTGATATGTTTTCCCTCAAACCAGCTCCAATCTGAAAGGAAAACTGGAGCCATATTTCCTCCGCAGTTAAGGTGTGTAATAATAATAATAATAATAATAATAATAATTTATTTATACCCCGCCCATCTGGCTGGGCTTCCCCAGCCACTCTGGGTTGCTTCCAACAAAATATTAAAATACAGTAATGCATCAAACATTAAAATCTTCCCTAAACAGGGCTGCCTTCAGATGTACCTTTGAGATAGCTGTTCTGCTTGCGTGGATGACAGCGTCTGCACAAATGACAGTTTCATGAAAATGAGTTGGGGGGACATTGCAGGAAATCAGGCAATGCGCATCAGGTGAAGGCATCCTCGCCCCTCTCCGATGTGCACAGCAGAGTGAAAATGTGACTTGAAATGCAACGGGGGGGGGGGGGACCTCTCTGTGTTTTAAGCCACTAATGTATACCTGAAGTAGCGTCTCCACCCCCATCGTTCAGCCCAGACACAGAGGTCCAGTGCCGAGGGCCTTCTGGTGGTTCCCTAACTGTGAGAAGCCAAGTTACAGGGAACCAGGCAGAGGGCCTTCTCGGTAGTGGCGCCCGCCCTGTGGAACACCCTCCCACCAGATGTCAAAGAAACAACTATCTGATGTTTAGAAGACATCTGGAGGCAGCCCTGTTTAGGGAAGTTTTTAATGACTGATGTTTTAATGTATTTTTAATCTTTTGTTGGAAGCCGCCTAGAGTGGCTGGGGAAACAGCAGCCAGATGGGCAGGGTATAAATAATAACTTATTATTATTATTAATAATGATGATGCATTGCTGATGATGCATTGCAGGTCTGTCTCAGAGCCCACCCAGACAGGTGAGGGTTTTTTTGCAGGTGAATTCTGCAACATGTCAATGACACAATAAATTGCCGGGAGGGACAAAAATAGTGAGCAAACACATCTTATCAAGCTCCACCCACTAGTGCGGACAGGAAACATCAATACAGATAAAAAGTGCCACTCTCCTGAGATGTAAGAAACACACCCTTTGGGGCTGCTGAAATGAAGGCAAAGTAGGATGAGGAGTGGTTTTTTTGGGCGGGACGGATTGTGGAGGCAGCTCTAATAATGACAACATGTATTCAGGGACAGCCAGCTCCCGATTTCTGAATGGGAGGGGAGGAGGGAGGCAGCCCCTGTTAACTGTTGAGAAAAATGCATTTGGCATTTGTGGAGCTACCTTCTAGGACTCAGATCTCGTATCATATCAGATCCCCTAGGCTGAGTTCTGGTGAGCTTGTGTATCAGAACAACAAAGGGCCACTCTGGAGGGCCTTTTTATTGTACACTTAGGATAATTTGTGCTGGTGATGGTCTCAGAGAGGTCATACTTGGTCCTCCTTCCAATCTTGTTTCAGCATTTAGAAGATTTAAAGCAGGAGCTTCATTTCCAACCTGTGCATATCCCATAACTTCCTGCTGAAATGCCATCACATTTTATGCTGCAGATCTTTGTTCCGCTTCTGTTGCACTATAGCCTCTCCACACAGGGATACTGTAGGGAAGCATTTCAGTACTAAAGCAGAATAAATTCACTGCTAACAAAAACCCCTATTTGTGAAAGAGTAACTGGGAACGCGGGTGGCGCTGTGGGTTAAACCACAGAGCCTAGGACTTGCCGATCAGAAGGTCAGTGGTTCGAATCCCTGCAATGGGGTGAGCTCCCGTTGCTCGGTCCCAGCTCCTGCCCACCTAGCAGTTCGAAAGCACGTCTAAGTGCAAGTAGATAAATAGGTACCACTCCGGTGGGAAGGTAAACGGCGTTTCTGTGCGCTGCTCTGGTTCGCCAGAAGCGGCTTAATCATGCTGGCCACATGACCCAGAAGCTGTACGCCGGCTCCCTCGGCCAATAAAGCGAGATGAATGCCGCAACCCCAGAGTTGGTCACGACTGGACCTAATGGTCAGGGGTCACTTTATCTTTAACTTGGGAAAGGAAAACAAGAACAGGATTGTGTTGCGGAAAGGAGAACAGAATGTATATGTGCTCTGGTCATCATTTGCTTGCAACTGATGTTAGATCAATACTTAATTTCTAAAATGAGAAGTGTGAGTGATATGCCATCCTTCTGTAAGCACCACTTCTTACTTTTAAGTGTGTGGGAAGGGGGAAACCTGCAGTTGCTCAGTGGCGAGGGGAAAACTGTCTGCATATGCTCCAAAGTACTCTCTTTATTTCTGCTTAAGAATTCTGTGCCTTAGCCACTGAATTGAACTCATAGTCAGGTACCCAGTGTTAGAAACTCAGATATATAAGCTAGGTGCCAAATGGCACCTTAAATCTAGGTTACTCTCCACATGTTGTTGGACTACAACTCCCATAATCCCTAACCATTATCTATGCTGACTAGGGTTGATGGGAGATGGGAAGCTAAGTGCTGAAGAGCCACAGATTCCCCAATTCCTGTTGTAAATTGCATAAAGGAAGCTATGGGCATAGACATGTGTTTCATGTGTATTTGAACTGCTGTGGGGTTTGTGGCTTACCCCACAGCTTTTATCGCCTAGTTGGAATGAGTGCACGCGCACACTTTTAGCTCTTGTTTTCTAGTTGTTGCGAATGCGAGTCTGAATTGTGTTAAAGCCTTGGACTCTGCCCCTAGGACTACACACTCATTTACAAGAGTGAAATGTTGAAGGGTATACAAAATACATCTTCTTTTTTGCCAACCTATACAGCACCCCCTATCTTTAGACTATAGAGTGTGTGATATTTGATAAGCGTTCTCTACCTGATAAGCTAGCAGGGAAGCCTGTGCTCTTTGACAAATGTTCCAAGCTTGCTACATGGATCTGTCTTTCAATAAGGCACTGTAAATCCATAAATTACTTTTACAGTATAATACAACACATTATTTTGCTGTTTAATTTGCCCACGAACCTTAGGATGTGGTATCAAAGGTTTCCCCATTACTGCAGTTGTGTGGGCCCATGGATCTCTTTGGCTTTGCAGTGGCATCAGAACACCAGAGAAAATGATTGTCTAGAAAGCTTCCAGACATCATCTCTTAACTTAACGTGGAAGTTTGTTTTAGTCCTTTGTCACTCCCGGCCATAGTTAGATCATTCTAGGTTGTATGTGTGACACAGTTGTGCAGGAAACAGCAACCTGAAAGCAATGCAGAGCTGGTGAAGAACGAAAACAACATGTGATATGTGGGGACACATTTTACCCTGATGGCTGCAGCTTCTCAGAGCATAGTCTCACCCCAGATTAGCGCAGGGCAGCAGCTAAGCCAAGGCTTGCATTAACCATGATTCCAGGTTTGATAAAAGGCTAAAGAGGCTAAATCACAAACCTGGGTTTGGATGACATGTTGAGCCAAACTTTGGCCAGGGAGGAATAAAGCAGCTACCATCTCCTTGGGATCCAGCAGCAGTGCTGGATTTAAGGCGGTGCCGGCAGTTCCCCCGCACAGGGCGCTGAGCCAAGGGGTGTGTGCATAACAACAACAACAAATATTTAACCACTGAGCCTCTTGGGCTTGCCAATCAGAAGGTCAGAGGTTCGAATCCGCACAACAGGGTGAGCTCCCATTGCTCTTTCCCAGCTCCTGCCAATCTAGCAGTTTGAAAGCACGCCAGTGCAAGTAGATAAATAGGTACCACTGCGGCGGGAAGGTAAATGTGCTTCTGTGCACTCTGGCTTCTGTCACTGTATTCTGTTGCACCATAAGCAGTTTAGTCATGCTGGCCACATAACCCGGAAAATTGTCTGTGGACAAACGCCGGCTCCCTCGGCCTGAACGTGGAGATGAGCGCTGCATCCCATTGTCAAGTTTGACTGGACTTAACCGCCCAGGGGTCCTTTACCTTAACAGGTACCTACCGAGAAGGTGCATAAAAAGAGCAACTGGGATTGGAAAAAGAATGATTGCTATCATAAGAAATGGGAGCGGGACGCGGGTGGCGCTGTGGGTAAAACCTCAGCGCCTAGGACTTGCCAATCGTATGGTCGGCGGTTCGAATCCCCGCGGCGGGGTGAGCTCCCGTTGTTCGGTCCCAGCTCCTGCCCACCTAGCAGTTCGAAAGCACCCTTAAGTGCAAGTAGATAAATAGGTACCGCTTTATAGCGGGAAGGTAAACGGCGTTTCCGTGTGCTGCGCTGGTGCAGGCTCGCCAGAGCAGCTTCGTCACGCCTATGTCCCACTTGATCCCCCTGGACTACACTGCAAGACTAGTGACACGGGTGGTCTAAACCACAGAGCCTAGGGCTTGCCGATCAGAAGGTTGGTGGTTCGAATCCCCGTGACGGGGATTGCTTCTCGGCCTTTTGGCTAAGATCAAGTGCGAATCCCCGTGACGGGGTGAGCTCCCGTTGCTCAGTCCCTGCTCCTGCCAACCTAGCAGATCGAAAGTATGTCAAAGTGCAAGTAGATAAATAGGTACCACTCCGACAGGAAGGTAAACAGCGTTTCCGTGCGCTGCTCTGGTTTGCCAGAAGTGGCTTAGTCATGCTGGCCACATGACCCGGAAGCTGTACACCGGCTCCCTCGGTCAGTAAAGCGAGATGAGCACCGCAACCCCAAAGTTGTCCGCTACTGGACCTAATGGTCAGGGGTCCCTTTACCTTTACATTGCAAGACTATCGTAAGCTGTTCTTTTCAGCACAGTTCCTCAGTCTTCAAAAAGAGTACAACAGCAGTAGAGCACATTGCAGTGATGCTGCAAGCAACTCCCTTGGCCTCAGCCTAACCCTCTGAAGTTTTCAGAGTGAGGTTTATTCTCACAAGCCACTCTCTCTCAGCCCCAGCTGCACTGACCCTCAAATTTCGGGTCCACAGACATCATTTGCATTGGGAGGATTATTTTAAAGTGTTGGCAAACCTTAAACTAACATTTTACATAAGAGAAATATGTCAGAAAGTAAATTTGTCTGGGAGTGGACATTCTGTCGCCCTGTCTCTGGTAAATTAAAACCTTGGGTTTCTCATTTGATTTCCACAGGCAGGGAAAACCATTTAAACATTCAGCATGAAACAGCATATGTAGACAATGAGATGGTTCTCTCTAACTTTCTACTCTCTGTAGTTTTCATGGTCTATAAAAGGAAGGAAGGAACTGCAAGTCTTTCACAAGCCATTTACCCCTTAACTTACAGAACTTTTAAAAATCTGTCATAGTGTATTTATTTTATACTAAATTGTAAATGCATAGCTACTTTCCATCTAAAAGGTGCTCAGAGGTTTACAACAGAAAATTTAAAATATATATAGTTGTTAGAAAGCTGACTGTGAATAAGTTGTGCGAATGATCCCTTTCAGGAGAGAGTGCTGTCTAAGGCTACACTGGGACTGGGCTTTAAATAACTGGTGCAGTGGTACTTCGCGTTAAAAACTTAACTCGTTCTGGAGGTCCATTCTTAACCTAAAACTGTTCTTAACCTGAGGTCCCACTTTAGCTAATGGGGCCTCCCACTGCTGCCGTGCTGCCACCGCGCGATTTCTGTTCTCACCTGAAGCAAAGTTCTTAACCCGAGGAACTATTTCTGGGTTAGTGGAGTCTGTAACCTGAAGCGTATGTAACCTGAGGTACTACTGTACCTTGAACTGGCAGCTGGTTCAAATAAACGTGATGGAAACAGAGGACTGGATAATGCAGAAACCTGCGCTCAGCTACTTCTGAGTAGCAGGCTAATCGTGGCTGTTTATCTTCCGGTGATTAATGGTTTCCCATGGTTCCCGTTTCAATTCCATTAAGATCACAAGTGTAGGAAAATTGCCCTGATGCTTTATGCTCCCCCCCCCCCCGCCCCAATTCTTATATACAAGAAATTCATGACCTTTCCTTGAACTTAGATCACTTTCCCCCCTTTGTGCGTTTCTGGGCTATATGTTCGAAATCAGAAATCATCTGAATCTTCTGCCCTGGTCCCCAGGACATGATTGGACAGAGAAGTGCATATTTATGCTGATGACACCACACATGGCCCAAATGACAAACCATCTCTCCTGCTGGCTCAGGGTGTGTGTTTAAAGCAGTAATGAGGACTAGATAGAGCCATTTGTGGTGCCTCAGAACGGACAGCTTCAGAGCGACAGAGTGGAAGTCTGCACAGTACTCTGAATAAAAGGGACCCCTGACCATTAGGTCCAGTCGTAGCTGACTCTGGGGTTGCGGCGCTCATCTCGCTTTATTGGCCGAGGGAGCCGGCGTACAGCTTCTGGGTCATGTGGCCAGCATGACTAAGCCGTTTCTGGCGGACCAGAGCAGTGCACGGAAACGCCATTTACCTTCCCACCGGAGTGGTACCTATTTATCTACTTGCACTTTGACGTGCTTTTGAACTGCTAGGTTGGCAGGAGCAGGGACCGAGCAACGGGAGCTCACCCCGCTGCGGGGATTCGAACTGCCGACCTTCTGATCGGCAAGTCCTAGGCTCCGTGGTTTAACCCACAGCGCCACCTGTGTCCCTCTGAATAGCTACCCTTAAATGCTAGGAGTGGCTTTGTCCAGCTCTGGCTGGTTCGCCAGCTACTAGGGGGAGAGGAAGGGGGTGCGGTGCGTGTGAGCCGTCCTAGGTGTCACGACTGAGGGGGGTGACAAAATGCTGGTTGGCACTCACCATGGGGCCTGCAGCGCACCTGAGCCAAGCGTCTCTTCTGGGAGAGACGCAGTGGCTTGGGCACGCGCAGGCTCTGTGCTGCCCAAATGGTCTGCCCGCTGCCTCCCACCCAGCTGTAGTGCAGCTGAGTGGGAGGAGGCAAAACCTATGGTTAAGGGAAACATACTCAATAATCACACAAGATGTAACCAGCTGTACTTTTGAATAAATAAGGTATAATATTCATTGTATCAAATTGTAGATTTCAACGGAAGTCTCATAAAGTTCAACGAAAAAGGACCCAGTGGATCAGTTCATTCTCTAGTCAGTTCATGCATAAGGTCCATACATGTATAAGTATCTATTCCACCTGTCTGTTCATAGAGTCCAATAATCCACATTAAGGGTTGTTACAGTTCCACAGAATCCTTTCACAGAGTCTAAGACAAGGATTTCCGGAATATTAACCTTGTTTCGCCATCCTAGGCTTCATCAGTAGAACAGGCTCTAGGTAACGCAAATAATTAGAATATCGTAATCTCACACATTTTTACAGCAAAATCAATATAAAAAACATAAACAATTGTACATACCATATGTAATATTACAGGATAGTGGATCTTATAGCATGGTAGTGGTTGCAGTACCTTATTTATTCAAAAGTACAGCCGGTTACGTCTTGAGCGGGAGGAGGCAGGCAGACCCTAGAGGGCACATGGTGTGCCCTGCCCCTATGGGTGGCTCGCCCTGCCTCTGTGGGCGGCTCACCCTGCCCCTGAAAGTGCTGCTCCAGAAGCCTGAGCGGCTTCCTCCGCCTCTGCCAGCTACAACGTCTTTTGGACATAGATGACTTGGCCACTGTTCCCTGTGCTCTGGCAACTTCCAGACTGGATGACTGCAATGCTCTCTGTGTGGGGTTGCCCTTGAAGACAACTCAGAAACATCAATGGGCCCAAAATGCAGCATCCAGATTCCAGTTCCGTTTCGATCTCATACACCCTTCTGTTTTAAAACAGCTGCCCTGGTTGCTGGTTCCTTTCCAGGCCCAGTTCAAGCTGTTTGTGTTGGGGTTTGGAGCCCCAAATGACTCAGGCCCCAAATTGACCCACCTCCTTTCGCACATACCTAGGGTCAATGCTTTCCCCGGGAACTGAGAATTGGGGAATGGGGCTGAACTGCCATTGGCAAAAGTCAACTCAGACAGCATGAGGAACCATGGGAAAAAGAAGGAGGGGAATTTTGGAGATGTTATGACCAGTTGTTTTTTTTACCTCCCTCCGTAAGCCAGGCAGAAGCTTCCTTTCAGAAGGAGGCTTTGATTTTGGGGGTGGGGGTTGTTTTTTTTCTGTTGTGGTTTGGCCTATCTCTGTTGTTGAGCTAAAAATGTCCTGTGTCAAGTCTCTTCTTGTGCTTTGGGTAGTTCTGGTCTTCGGCTGATACGTTTGCGTGTTGATTCACATCATCAAGTGGAAGATGGCTTCCTTCAGAACATCTATTTCTATTCAGTGATGAGGGAGAAGAGGGAAATGTAGTTCTTATGCTTGGAAAAAGCCAGAGATGAATTCCTACTTAGTTCATACCAGCAAACAGCACCAAGACTGAGCAAAAAAATATTATTTTCAGAACAATGACAAGCAGAGAAGCTGATTTGGGGCCAGGGCATAGAACAACGAGAAATTCCCTGCCTGTTACTGCTCACTCAGCAACAAATATTTGAGGCTGTGTTCTGAAACATGCCCTTTTGAGTTTGTGTCCCAGTTCAGTCAATGGAAACATACAGGGCTAGGGCTGCAAAAATAGATGTGATGTGTGCCTTCTTGTACAGAAGCAAAATAGTTCAGAAAATACCTTTTGCTTCAGGCAGAATAAAACCTCTTTCTGGGGTGCCTACAGATCTCCTGTTTTATGCCACTTACCTTTCTGCAAGTTGGCTAAACTAGTCACCTCTTGCTGGAGGGGCGACTGTCTCGCTTCAGGTCTTTAGCAGGTGAAAAGAAGGAATTTGAATCAGGTCCTTGCAGCATCAGTCCCTGGAAGAGAGGAAATTGTGCTCGGGCGGCAGATGCAGTCGTATGCAAATAGCTGTGTGTGTGGGGGGGGGTGGAATTATCATCTACAAACACTGGGAAGAAATTCCATCTGCTGCTTCCTTGAGAAGGGGGACTTAATAAATTCTGAGACTGCAAAGTTACACACATCTTAATCAAGTCTTAATCCGAAGAATTAATGTGCTGTGCGTTTCTGCATAATTCCAGGAATCACGCAAAAGCTATGACAATAGCCAGAGCCGCAGATGGACTCGCCTCCTTGCACAAAATGCTGCATGAAAAAGGTATATTGAGGCAAACGTGGCTCCCGCCTTCACAGCCTTTCACGTACAGGTGCACCATCTCAAAGTGCCAGGGCGACTCGTGCGCTTTCATGTGCGTGGCGTGCGCACATGTGCTTGTCTATGCATGCGTGTGCACAAGTGCCAAACCACTGTGCTTGCCTTCACGTCTACTGCAGAGGGGGAAAACCGTCCAGAGGTTTTTTTCTCTTAAAAACACTGACCTTTTTTTATCTTAGAAAAGGAGTCGGCGGGGGATACGGGACACAAATATTTCTAACTGCATATATGTTGTTACCTGTAATAACAGTGCAGGATGAAAATGGAGGGAAATGTGAGGTAAGGAAGGAAGAAGATGCCCACCAGTTCACAAGCAGGCATTGCCTCCCAGCTTTGACACAGCCTGCATTGAGGAAATAGGTATAAATTTTGCACCAGAGGCCAAAGGTCAGCTTGTCTTTAGCTTCTGAAAGGAACCAGATCACAAACATTTGGCATTAACCTACCAGTCCACAAACACGAAGGTTTATTTGTTAGCTTTGAAAGGTAGCTGCACTCCCAGAATTAAATCCCACTGTGCACAATGGAACCTGTTCTGGAGTAAAGACATTAATTCTTCACAGTGTTAGCCTGTGGCTGCAACAAGCACACTTATTGAACGTTAACCCCACTTAACTGAACTTATTCCCACCAAGTCAACTGACCTCCTAATCGTATATGCCACTCAGACATCACTTGGGCCTCTTTTTCAGCTCTTCTCCGGTTCCTATTCCAGGCCGATGGAGTTCAACTTGCTCACTGACTCAGAGGCCCACAGTCCCAATCTCTCCCTCTCAGAGTCAGGGACACCACAACATGAGCACAGCTGCAAGGGGCAAGAGCACAGCGGTAAGTACAAAATTGGCTTTGCTCTGAACAGCAAGCGGTGCTTCTCATTTCATAGCCTCCAGCTCTGGCCTGATTAGAAAGGGAGATGCTCTATTTGTTTCTTAGACATGAGCGTATCATAACTGGTAGAGCATAGCTGCAGAACCTCATGCCTGAAGGCCAAAATCCAGGCCTCTAGCTGGCCCTCAGGGATTGCCCAGGCCGTGCCCTCTCCCCAACCCACCCCCTAAAAAGGTAAAGGGACCCCTGACCATTAGGTCCAGTCGTGACCGACTCTGGGGTTGCGGCGCTCATCTCGCTTTACTGGCCGAGGGAGCCGGTGTACAGCTTCCGGGTCATGTGGCCAGCATGACTAAGCCGCTTCGGGCGAAGCACAGCAGTGCACAGAAACACCGTTTACCTTCCCGCTGGAGCGGTACCTATTTATCTACTTGCACTGGCGTGCTTTCGCACTGCTAGGTTGGCAGGAGCAGGGACCGAGCAACGGGAGCTCACCCTGTTGCAGGGATTCGAACCACCGACCTTCTGATCGGCAAGTCCTAGGCTCTGTGGTTTAACCCACAGTGCCACCCTCGTCCCATCCACCCCCTAGGCTAGAATAAATCAAAGACATTTGACTTTGCAGATAAGTGAATATTTTACTCACAAAGTTTCCAGAAGTTACAGCAAATAAGTCTCCAGCACTGGCAGTAAAACAGAGATGAAAAAGGTTCCAAATGACTTAAAAAGAAAAGTATTTTGTTTCTTTACAAAAAGGATCGTGCGATCTTTGGATTAGTAAAGATACAGGCTTCGAAATCTCATTTTTCGAGAGATTCGGTTCATTCGCAGGAAGCCATGACCGCATGACTTCTTGCTTGTTCCAGGAAGCAGGAAGAGAATCGGAGCCTGCTAAGCTCCGCCCCCACTGGCAACCTGAGCTCAGGTTAACCCTTTATTGCACGCAGTTGTGAGTCAGTAATCTATTACAACAAATCGGTGCTCTTGCCTTTGCTTTCAAAGACACAGAAAAGTCACAGCAGAACCAGACCGATGACTCCAATCCTGAGGAAGGCTCCTTGAAAAAGAAGCAGCGCAGGCAGAGAACTCACTTCACCAGCCAACAACTCCAGGAGCTGGAAGCCACTTTCCAGAGGAACCGCTATCCGGACATGAGCACCCGGGAGGAAATTGCTGTCTGGACCAACTTGACTGAAGCCAGAGTCCGGGTAGGCCTCATTCACACCCGCTCTGCTTTCTCTTAATGTGGTCAGAATTTCAGGATTCGATAGCGAACCACATAGCAGACCAAGCAGAATGGAAGAGGCCTCTGCATGTGGCTTTTAACTTTTTGTGTGAGCTATTATACAGCGCAAGTACTTTCTGAGGAACAGATTGCTCTCAAAATCTTGCATTTTAAAAAGTGAGGCACTCCTCTCACAATCACTCCGAATAGTGAACTCAAGCAGCGAGTGCCACTAAGAAACAAGGGGGAGATACTCGCATGCTTGAGGAAACCCTGAGGTTTGCAGAAGTACATTTCCACCCCAAACATGAACAAGCTGAAAGGACGGGGGGGGGGGGGGGGACGACGACACAGGGAGGAGGAACACCAACAAAAGCCCATTGTGGACTGAGCATGCTCAGTAGACATGGAATGAAGAGTAACAGAAGGGGAAAGAAAGTTGGAACACTGGGTGGTGGGAGATAATGGTTGGCTGGGATCCTGTACTCATTTTAGAAGTGAGGGTGCCTGCCACATTTTGTCGCAAGTTTCACCTGTTCTATTGCTGAGGACCCGTTGTAACTGCAGCTCCCATTATCCTTTGCGATGTTCACTGAGGCTTATGGGAGTTGTAGTTCCGCCCCGCCTGGTGTCTACCTGGACACTGAGGTCCAGCACTGAGGGCCTTCTGGCGGTTCCCTCACTATGAGAAGCCAAGTTACATGGAACCAGGCAGAGGGCCTTCTCAGTAGTGGCACCCGCCCTGTGGAACGCCCTCCCACCAGGTGTCAAAGAGAACAACAACTACCAGACTTTTAGAAGACATCTGAAGGCAGCCCTGTTTAGGGAAGCTTTTAATGTTTGATGTATTACAGTATTTTAATATTTTTTTGGAAGCCACCCAGAGTGGCTGGGGAAGCCCAACCAGATGGGCGGGGTATAAATATATTATTATTATTATTATTATTATTATTATTATTATTATTATTATTATCACCAAGCTAACACACAGAGAATGCTAACTTAAGGAAACACTCCCCTTCTCTCACAGGTGTGGTTTAAGAACCGCAGGGCCAAGTGGAGGAAGAGAGAAAGGAACCAACAGGCCGAACTCTGCAAGAACAGCTTTGGAGCCCAGTTCAATGGACTGATGCAGCCTTATGATGACATGTACAGCGGCTACTCGTACAACAGCTGGGCCACCAAAGGCCTTGCCACCAGCACCCTGTCGGCAAAGAGCTTCCCCTTCTTCAACTCGATGAACGTCAGCCCTCTCTCTTCGCAGCCCATGTTCTCCACGCCCAGCTCCATCGGCTCCATGCCCATGCCTTCATCCATGGTAGCTCCCTCCACAGTGACTGGTGTGCCAGGCCCCAGCCTCAACAACCTCAACAGCCCCGGCCTTAACTCGGCCGTTTCATCCAGTACCTGCCCATATGCTTCCCCAGCCAGCCCATACACGTACCGGGACACGTGCAACTCCAGCCTGGCTAGCCTGAGGTTGAAGGCCAAACAGCACGCCAACTTCACCTATCCGGCAGTGCAGACAGCAGCCTCCAGCCTCAGCCCTTGCCAGTACGCTGTGGACAGGCCAGTATGAAGGCCTAGGACCCTTCCCCACCCACCCAACCCCGATAATCAGGAACTTGGCCATTAGCCCGACAGCCACACCCAGACCGACCAAATTCCAGGAAGATATGCTTCATGACGACCATACTGTTATAAACTTTCCGACTTCTCTCTTTTGTTTTTGGCGAAAGTAAACACAACCGCTCATTGAAAGCTCGTTTGGGAAAGAGGACTTTTCTGCCAGGCTCTGAGGTCATTGTCAATCCGGCGCTGAAATGCGATAGCTCTCGGCTTGCTCCTGCTCCGGGCCGAGAACAGGCAACCCATTCGTGCAACAATACGGAGAGAGGGAGACCCAGGAAAGGGAGGGGGGACAACAGTGCAGCTGCCGATTCCACTCACCAACGTATGTCTGTGCGCCACGGCGATTTGCATGCCTGCCGACACGAAACCCTCCGAGGTCTAAACGCTGTGCTGGAAAGACCACAGATTGGTGCATTGAGGATTAGACTTCTTTCACGAATGTTTGCACAATGTTCTGTCGCTTCTTCTTCTTTTCCTTTGCAGATTTCGGCCTTTTGTGGTTGAGAGTTGGCAAAGGAAGATGTGGTCTCATGGAAAGGTTCAGAGTTCATGAAGGCAGGGGCGAGAGAGGGATTATGAGCCGTGGGGAGGGTCTGGGACCCAGCTGAATGGAGAGATCCACTCAGGCACGTTGATAAGATCCTGCCCCCCCCCCCGATTTACACTGGTTTCTAAGACTACAGCAGAAGCTGCTAGCAGGTCGCCAAAAGGGATACAGAACTTTGACTTTAGCAAAAAAAACAACAGCGACAACCGAGAGCTGCATAGTCCCTCCCATGCCTACCTGTGGAAGTCGGGGAAGGGAAGAGTGAAAAGATACAGAGAAATATGAGCAAATAAAACATTCCCTGTTGGATTTCATTTTCGACCAGGCGGGAGTTAAATATCAGTATATCCACATACAGAACCCCATTGCTTTCCTTTTACAGTCAATGGCTCTTTCGTGCTCCCAACAATAAATTCCATTACAAAATAAATCGGAAGAAATCCTCGCAATCTTTATGGGTGTCTGTTTATTGCAAGAGCAATGTGGAGCCAACACCTAGGATGAAAGCGTTCCATTGCTTCCCCCCCCCCCCGAAGGTGGAGAAACTGGGCTCTGCAGTTAAAGCAGACCTTTTTTCAATCCTAGAACTCAGTGTCTAAAAATTAGGTGTTACCCTCAAGTTTGTCAAAAATAGCACCATGCAGCCGATCGCTAGGTCTTACATTTTCATATTTGGGTAGATTGCACGTTTTCTACTGAAAGGCCAAGATATTGGTACTCTGGATGTTTTACTCGTGTTTGTTTACATAAGCTTTTAGTTATAATGTTTTTGGAGAGTCGTATTTCAGCCTCCAAAAGTTTAGAAGCTTGAATTAATGTGGAACACTGTTCCAAGGGGATGTGGACTGAGAACACTTCAAAACCAGAAATTTGTCTCATTCCCAGGCTATTCTTGGTCCTGCTAAAGTTTAAAATATAAACTGACACAAGAATGCCTATTTTTATCTGGTATATTTTGTCTATCCATTATGTTCTCACTGCAGCCTTGACGTGGGGAACCCTTTTTTAAAAAAAAACTGTCTTCAAACGTGTAGCATGAACCCAGTCACTGCTCCAGACAACCTATTTATTGAGCGTGATTTGCTTTCCACAAAGCTTTCACAGAGGCTACATTGTATCTGGTCTTTATTGAGCATTTGTTCAGGTTTGCTTACAGGGATGTTATATAACAGTGAGCATTCCTCCTGGGTTTATCGAGATTTGTTTTTGGGCTGTTTACATGTCTTCCCATTAAATCTTCCATTCACCCCACACTTTTAAATGCATTTCCCGGGACTTCCGGAGGCGGCGCGAACGACAATGGCGGTCCTTCTCGCGCTGTGAGAAGGAAGCTCTCCAGAATCGGGTCGTCCGCTACGGCAAAGCGGAGACCCGTGCTGGAAAACCCCAGGCAGCAAGAGCCTGGGGACGTGGGACTCGGCGGGTGCCAAGAGCAACCCTGGAAACGTTGAAGAGACCCCGTAAGGAGCCTCGGATCGTGGAGGGGGTCGCGGCGCTGTGAGTCGATCGCTACTCTGGAGAGTGAAGCCACGCAGCTGCTGTCGGTGAGCGCTGACCTTTCTTCCTTAAAATACTGGGAACCGAAAAGCAACAACCCGTGAGTAAGAAGGGATTTTTTACGATTGGAGTCTAAATTATTGGAAATTCTGCTGAAAGCGGAGAGACGTTAAAAGGAAGTCCGTCTTCCGCTGCTATTTAAACTTCAAAGCAAAGGAGCTGGAGGCATGGAGCCATTGAAGAGGCTTTTAAGTTATTTTGATCTGAGCATTTTCTGAAGCTGTTTCTGGGTAAAGTAAGGATCTAATTTATTCATTGGACTTATTCTTTTAAGTGGACTGTGTCAATCTTCTTTTTTGGGAATTACAAAATCTTAACTGAGAAGCCTAGGCAATAGGGCTGCCTGAACAGTAGAACTGTCAGCTTGCAGACTTGGCTATTGTGTATTTGGATTTGCAACAATCTGAGCTTATTTGGACTTGTTACTTTGGACTTGCTATTTTGAAACACCAGTTGGCACTTGTCAGAAACAATGTTATGCTTTTAACACCAACTCTGCTAAACATTAGCTATTGAAGGTCTGTGGACATTAAACTGGACTTAATTGATTTTATTTGAATGGACTTCTTCCCTCAAAACATTCTAAGCTCCCTCTAGAGGAATTTGGATTTACAGCAGTGACACTATTTTTACTTTCTCTTTCCTTTCCTCCTATTTGACTGTTTGTTCTTGGGCTGTTACATTCTCATGGGAACAACTCAGTTTTACCTTGGCTCTCAGATAAAATTGGAATGAGTGGCACAAGAAAAAGAGGAGCAAGAACTAGACAAACAACTTTAACCTCAGCCTTACAGACACGTAGATCATCTGTACCTACTCTGCCGTCAGCGGGGGAAGAAGAAATTGTGTCTACTCTGCCGTTGGCAGGGGAAGAAGAAACTGAGCAGTTACAGTTGGAAGATATGGCCTCAGGAACAACTGCTTCAATTTTAGAGAAAATTTATGAAAAATTTTAGAGAAATTTTATGAAAAATTTTTAGAGAAATTTTAGAGAAAATTTATGAAAAATTGGATAAAAAAGTAGAATTTCTGGATAAGAAAGCGGATGAACAAACAGCTAAAATAGACCAATAAACAGCTAAAATAGACCAAAATACACCTAGTCTAAATAAAATAACTGGACAGGTGGCACAGAACGTACAAGCAATTGGGCAGTTAACTGAGGCCACTGTAGAGAATCATAAATTGGCTGAGGCCACTAGCCAAAAGGTCAAAAATTTAGAACAAGAGGTAAAACCATTCTATAAACAAGTTGGAGAGCAACAGATGTATTTGTCTATGATAGAATTGCGGATAGAATTAAGGTTAAGGTCAATACCAGAAGTTGAAGAAGGAAACCTAGCTGAGTTCCTGACCAAAGAATTTTCCAAGTTCTGGCCTATCCAGGAAGAAAAGGACTTTAAAATTGTGTCGGCTTTCAGACTTGGAAAATTTGCAAAGAAGGATAAGCCCAGAGACTGTTTGATAACTTTGAGATCGAAGGAGGAAAGGGACAAGATATTGGGCCAACACTATGAAAAGTCATTGGACATTTTGGATAAAAGAGCTGAAATTTATAAAGATATCCCGAAACAATTGCTGGACCTTAGATCCGCCTATCTTGAATTGACCAGATTGTTAAGAAGCAACTCAATCATCTTTAGGTGGGAATTTCCTCAGGGATTATCTTTTACCTTCAGAGGGAAGAAAGTCAAAATTAAAACAATTGAAGACAGAGATAAATTCTTGACTGCCTATGGAGAGGACCTTCAGAAAGGAATTGAAACACCATTTGGGCCTGGAGCATCTGCTGTACTTCTACCCTTGGAACCTGGAGACTCAGAGAAAAAGATACCACCCCTAGAGAAATAACAGAATTGTTTAGGATGTCTCTGCAACTGTTGAGTTGGAATATTAATGGGTGCAATTCCCCGGAAAAAAGGAGGAAACTATTTCATATATTGAAAAAAGAACAATTGGACATTATTTGTTTGCAAGAAACACATGTGACTAGGCTCCACAGAAAAGTGCTAATAAATAAAAGATTAGGCCAAGAATTTATTTCTTCGGATCGAGTTAAGAAAAGAGGAGTGGTGATCTATGTAAAAGAGAGCCTGTCAGCTAAATTTTTGTTCAAAGATGAGCAAGGAAGAATTTTGGCAATCGAGATACAATACCAAGGAGAGAAGTTTTTGATATTAGGAATTTACGCACCAAATGAGGGGAAATCGGAATTTTACAAGAAGTTGCATGAAAGCGTCCTGGACTATCTGGACTATGACAACATCATTATGATGGGAGATATGAACGGCGTGGTATCAACCAACATGGATAAGTCACATAATCAAAATGTTACAAAAGATGGCAGACTACCAAAGACCTTTTTTGAACTGACTGACAATATGGACTTGATTGACATCTGGAGGACAAAGAACCCCTTGGGAAGAGAAGGAACATTCTTTTCTGAAGCCCAACTGACATGGACGAGAATTGACCAAATATGGATATCTAGAGGTCTGGCATCTAAGACCAGAAAGGTGGAAATCTGCCCAAAGACCTGCTCTGACCATAATGCTGTAAAGATGGTTATGACACTACTACCAACCGGCTCCTTTAGATGGAAGATGAATGACAATTTGTTCAGAGATCAGGAGATAACTAAGAAGGCCCAAAAAGTCCTGAAGGATTATTTTGAGATAAATTTGAATACTACAGTGGAAAAAAGAATTATCTGGGACGCAAGTAAGGCTGTGATGAGGGGGTTCTTGATACAACAGAATGCTGTAAAGAAAAGGACACAAAATGAGAAAAAAGATAAGATTCTGAAGAAAATTAAAGAATTTGAGAAGAAGTTAAGATTAAATCCGAAGTCACAGCCGATTCTGAGAGAAATTAAACTCTATCAAGCACAATATTCCAAATTGATAAATCAGGAAATAGAGTGGAAAGTTAAATTAATGAAACAAAGAACATTTGAATCGGCAAACAAATGTGGAAAACTGCTAGCATGGCAGTTGAAGAAGAGACAAAAATTAAATACTGTTACAAATTTAGAGGTTGAAGGAAAAAATATTCAGAACCCTGTGGATATCAGAAAATGCTTCCAGAGATATTTTAAAAAATTATATACTCAAGGGCCGCAAGATGAAATGGAGATAAAACAATTTTTGAAAAAAAATGGACTATCAAAATTATCACAGGAAAATAGAGTAATCCTGAACTCTAAAATAACACGACAAGAGATTGAACAAGCCATTCAGAACACGCAACTGGGCAAATCCCCAGGGCCAGATGGGCTCACCTCCAAGTACTATAAGACAATGAAAGACTATTTGATACAACCATTGTTGGAGGTTTGCAATGAAATTCTGGAGGGGAAGAAGGCGCCGGAATCGTGGAAAGAAGCGTTTATCACATTGATACCAAAATTGGAAACTGAAAAGACTCAACTTAACTACCGCCCCATCTCTCTTTTAAACGTGGATTACAAAATATTTGCAGACATTTTAGCAAGTAGATTTAAAAAAGTTTTGAACCAAGTAATTCACAAGGACCAGGCAGGCTTTCTCCCAGGTAGACATTTGTTTGCTAATACAAGGAACATTATTGATATTTTGGAACTATTGCAAACAAATATCAACACAAAAGCAGTGTTAATTTTCATCGATGCGGAGAAGGCCTTTGATAATATTTCTTGGAAATTTATGAAGGAAAATTTGGAAGGGATGGGAGTGGGACGGGGTTTTGGAAATGGGATAGATGCAATTTATTCAGAACAAAAGGCTAAACTGATAGTAAACAATGTGATTACAGAAGAGTTCAAAATTGAAAAAGGAACACGACAAGGCTGCCCTATTTCCCCATTGTTATTTATTTCGGTCCTGGAGGTGCTCTTGAACATGATTAGAGGGGACCGGTTGGTTAAAGGGATTGAGGTCGGAGAGAAACAATATAAACTTAAAGCGTTTGCAGATGACCTAGTTTTGACTCTACAGGAGCCAGAATCTAGTACGAAAAAAGTACTACAATTGATTCAAGAGTTTGGTCAGGTAGTGGGATTCAAATTAAACAAGCAGAAAACTAAGGTGTTGGGAAAAAATTTGACAGTTACAGAGTCAGAACGGTTTCAGAAAGAGACAGAGTTAAATGTGGTAAAAAAAATAAAATACCTAGGGGTGAACATAACAGCAAAAAATCTGAGTCTATTTAAAAATAATTATGAGAAATGTTGGGGTGAAATTAAGAGAGACTTAGAAACTTGGACAAGATTGAAACTTTCCTTGTTAGGCCGAATTGCTGCTGTAAAAATGAATGTATTGCCAAAAATGCTGTTTTTATTTCAAACATTGCAGATTGTGGACAAAACAGAGTGTTTCCGGAAGTGGCAGAGAGATATTTCCAAATTTGTCTGGCAGGGCAAAAAGCCCAGAATTAAGTTTAAGATATTAACTGATGCGAAAGAAAGAGGGGGCTTTGCCCTGCCAGACTTAAGGCTGTATTATGAATCAGCAGCTTTCTGCTGGTTAAAAGATTGGCTGCTTCTTGAGAATACTGATGTATTGGATTTGGAAGGTTTTGATAATGCGTTTGGTTGGCATGCATATTTATGGTATGACAAGGTTAAGATTAATAGGAATTTCAAGAACCATATCGTCAGAAAAGCATTGTTTAATGTCTGGACAAAATACAAAGACTTATTGGAAAACAAAACTCCAAGGTGGCTTTCACCATTGGAAGCTAAGGCCCGAAAAAGACTCAATATGGAGGCCAAATGGCCGAAATATTGGGAAATATTAGAAAAAGATGGAGACAACTGGAAATTGCAGAGTCAGGAGAAAATGAAAGACAAAGTGCGAGATTGGTTACATTATGCTCAGATTAAAGAAGTTTTTAAACTTGATAAAAAGCTAGGATTCCAGGTGGAAAAATCGAAGTTAGAAACGGAACTGTTAGAGCCTAAGACTAAGGTACTTTCAAGAATGTATAACTTGCTGTTAAAATGGAACACACAAGATGAAATGGTTAAATCGGCTATGATAAAGTGGGCACAGGACATTGGGTACAATATTATGTTTGAGGACTGGGTAAAATTGTGGACTACTGGGCTGAATTTCACTGCATGTAATGCTTTGAAAGAAAATGTAATGAAAATGATATACAGATGGTACATGACCCCAGTCAAACTTGCAAAAATATACCACTTGTCTGATAATAAGTGTTGGAAATGTAAGGAAAATGAAGGAACGTTCTTTCACCTTTGGTGGACTTGCCCTAAAGTGAAGGCTTTCTGGGAAATGATATATAATGAGCTGAAAAAGGTATTTAAGTATACCTTCCTTAAGAAACCAGAGGCCTTCCTTTTGGGTATTGTTGGCCAAGGGGTACTAAAAAGGATCAAACATTTTTTATGTATGCAACAACAGCAGCAAGGATACTCGTTGCCAAGCATTGGAAAACTCAAGATCTACCCACACTGGAAGAATGGCAGATGCAACTGATGGACTATATGGAACTGGCCGAGATGACGGGCAGAATCCGAGACCTGGGAGAGGAGACGGTGGAAGAAGATTGGAGAAAATTTAAGATTTATTTGCAAAAGTATTGTAAATTGTATGAATGTTAAGCAGGATGTTTGATCATAAACAATTGGGCACCATGGAAACAAATGAAGTGAATTATGAAGATAAGTTAAATTTATGAAAAAACTAAATTTTTAGATAATTATTGGGTTAATCTTAATGCACTGAAGAGGAAATAAACATATCTAAAATTTAAGATATAACATTGTAAAAAGGGATTTTAAGGTGGGGATAAGGTGAGAAATTGCTGGTTTAATTTTTATAAATTTGGAACGTAGGAGCAGGAGATGTGAGGAAGTCCAAGGAGGATCAGAAAATATGTTATGACACATGACATTTTTGTATGTTTTATTTTGTTTGTTGTATTTAAAAAATCTTTAATAAAAATTATAAAAATAAAATAAAATAAAATAAATGCATTTCCCAGGCACTTTTCCAAACCACACACAAAAAATCAATTTCTTTCTAAAAGTTTATTTATTGTGCTGGCGTGACACGAGTGTCTTAATCCACTTTAATTGCACAAACCTAAACTTCCCGGTTATGCTGGTAGTTTGTAGGTTCCCTGGGTGTAGCAGCCAATTCTGAAATAATATTTCGGACCTTCAAGCTGGCAAAACCTTTTCCCACAGCTATTCCTTTACAGACGCAGCCCCTTTGCCCTATAGGAAAAGCAAGCTAGCTAATCGCTCCATTCTTTATATGCACCCTGCTAACCAACCCAAAACAGCATGTAAAATATTTTGCACATTAAAACAATGCATCGTTAAATCGACACAACAAAACAAGACAATGCAGAAGCAGAAAAACACGATAAATACTCCCTCATCCAGGGGTGAAGTGTTAGTTGCTGTGAGTGGAGTTCCCTGATGTGGACCTTGTGCAGAGTATAAATCAATAAGCTCTCACCACAATAAAAACTTCCTAAAGTTCTACTGCAAACTGTCTTAAACTAGTTACAAAATAAACATTGCAAAAACAATTAAACACATTGCTCTTAAACAACTAGCAATACAGGCCAGTCTTCTTTTTAAGATCTTACTATTTAATATTGTCCAAGAACTATTCTCTCTGGTCCCAGAGAGAGCTCCGTCTAAGCAACTTGCTCCTGCTGAGAGAGATAGCTGGCTTCCGGTTCCCTGGGATGAAAACCTCATAACTTTTCAAACACGATGCATGCAAACACAACATTTTATGCACATAAAATTTTAATTTCTTTAACATGAAGTTCATCCTAATCTCCAAATCTTGCCTTTTTACCACTTTACTGTACAAGAGATGGCTGGGCAGAGGTGTGGGGCCACCTGTATCTCTCACACTCTCAGCAGTGTCTCCTTTAAGAATCCCAGCGGATGGGAATAGCCTCGTTATTTGAGGCTTCCCATACAATACTAGCATTTTGAATCAGGCCTTGGAACTAACTGGTAAGTAATGTGGTTGCCTGAGGACCTTTGTAACAGGATCTCTCTGACCAGCTTATTGGCCCTCATCCAGCCCATTACTGTTTACTTCAGACAGCTGTTCAGGGATTTCACAGCATACAGATGGCAGCAAATTCCAGCAACAGAGCACAACTTTTGCAAAGGCTTCGGTCCCTTTGTGGCCTGACAATAGACTGAAAAAGGTCAGCGATGTCACCCAGGACAAGAACATTAAGTGAATTCTTACCAGCCTTCTCCAATCTGATGCTCTCTGGGGCTACATCAGCACCAGCACAGAGCACACCTTTTTTTTTATTTTTTATTTTTTGGCAAAAGCTGCCATAGACCACAGATGGGTTTTGCTCAACCCAGAGAATGAACAGAATCAATCTTGCAAGTGGTTGAAGGACGAGCCCTGTGTCCCATAACTAGCAAAATGCAGAACAAGGGGAATTAGGCTATTTCCTCCCTGCTTCCCCCTTACATAATGTAGGTGGAATTCAACGCTCCTTACCTCAGGATCTGGATTTGGAGGTTGTGAGCGTGGGCTGAATTTTTGTTTGCTGATAGAGCCCTGCTGCAGCTTTACAATAGAGCGCATTGCATGGAAAGCTAATGGATCTCTCTCCTGCCCTCTGCTTGTCCTCCTGCAAAGGAGGACAGGACAGAGCTGAGCATCTCACCAGTATTGGATGAATAAACCCATAAGAGAGAGAGAGAGAGAGAGAGAGAGAGAGAGAGAGAGAGAGAGAGAGAGAGAGGGAGAAGTTGATCCAATGTGTTTATTCAATGGTTTGTGGCCATTGGTGTTTCAGCGTTCCTGCTTTAGGAATGTGTCATGGATGGAGGAAGGAAGATTAGAGGCATCAGGTACCAGGTATCCCTTCTCCTTTGCTCACCTGTATGGGTTGTTTTGTTCTTGTACCCTTCACTCCTGCCGCGGGCGCAGATCTGAGGTTCCCGGTTGCCGTCTAAGTGCTTAAGGAACTGCCTTCCATTCTTCTCTAGAGGATCCCATTGTCTGTTTTTATTACCTGTGCAAAGTGCTCACTTTTGTGCAAGTGTCCCTTCGCTAAGGCTCCCCACCTGCCACTATTAATTCAAATCAGGAGTCCAGCATATTCAGCTCCAACTGGAGAAGTGAACAGTGACGTGTGTCAAATCAGGATATTCTCAACACGGCCCCAAAATGTTCTTGGCTTAGAGTCAGTTGGCGTACCAGAAAGTCGCTCTCTGCCATAAAGTTTCCAGTCTGCTGCACCCCCGCTTTCTGGGCAAAGTTGGTATTTTAGGGGATATTGCCACATTT
This sequence comes from Podarcis cretensis, assembly GCF_951804945.1. NCBI lineage: Eukaryota > Metazoa > Chordata > Lepidosauria > Squamata > Lacertidae > Podarcis > Podarcis cretensis. The sequence goes on from NC_137174.1 coordinate 14,437,574, forward strand.
TTCCTTTGGTTACTCGAATTACCCGCCTCCTGCCTGATGGACTTCTGCCTGCCACTTGGCTGTCTTCCCTAACTTATTTCCCTGTCCTTAGGCCTGAATACCGAACCTTATCTCTTTTCTGTTTTTGTTCCGGGGGGGGGGGGGTGTACCTCCAGGTTCATATCGGTGTGTGGCAGAGCAGTGTGGCTCTGGAACAAGGAACTTGACGTGTCCACAAGGCACAGGAGAGCTCAGTTCTTACTGAGAAAGTAAAAAAGGTAAAGGACCCCTGGACGGTTAAGTCCAGTCAAAGGCGACTATGGGGTTGCAGCGCTCATCTCGCTTTCAGGCCGAGGGAGCCGGCGTTTGTCCACAGACAGCTTTCTGGGTCATGTGGCCAGCATGACTAAACCCCTTCTGGTGCAACAGGACACCATGACGGAAACCAGAGTGCACGGAAACGCCGTTTACCTTCCCACCGCAGTGGTACCTATTTATCTACTTGCACTGGTGCGCTTTCGAACTGCTCGGTTGGCAGAAGCTGGGACAGAGCAACGGGAGCTCACCCCGTCATGGGGATTCGAACCGCTGACCTTCCGATCGGCAAGCCCAAGAGGCTCAGTTGTTTAGACCACAGCGCCACCCACATCTCTCTTACTGAGAAGGCCATGTTGGCAAGGGAGACCCTCCCACTACTATTCCCCACAGCTAGGAAACTTTGTGCAGGGCGGGGTAGTCCCTATTGACATCAGTGGAGATCTCCCCCCGCTCCAAGGCTCCTAGCTCCTCGAAGGCAGAGCTAGCCAAACATATTGCTCTGCTTTCCTTTGGACCACATCAGTGAGGCCAAGGCGGTGGGGTCTTGTTATCTAGGCAGCCCAGAACCTCCAGACACACTGCCCAGGCTTGTGCCTTGGGGAGATGGCTTCAGTGCTGGCAGCACAACAGTTTTACTTCACCCCTGGAGGGGCACTCCATTGTCTCTTGAGGCAGACGGATGCCAACAACAACATGGCATCCCAAGGGGGGAAGGGGGCAGCTGTCCTTCCAGTCAATACAAATCAATACAGCTCAATGCAAATCCGAGGTTCTGCTGCTCCCTAACAAAAGCCTGCCCCTCCCAACAAAAAATCCAGGCTACACCCATGAACAACAACCCAGTGAGGGGTGCATCTGCTCAGAGGGTGGCCATGCAATATATATTTGGCCAGAAGGTGGCAGCAGAGCATTGCAAGTGGCTGCTGAATTCACACGAATGGAGTGAATTGCATCTCAAAAGCCACCGACAAAGAAATATTGGAACAGATTAATAAAACAATGTGGTCCACCCTCCCCCTTTTAACTGTGGCGGGTTCAAGTCTATGTTTGCTCTTAAGTTCCATCCAATGCGGGGGGCTGGGAGGCAGGCAGTGTTGTCTTGGTCTTGGCTGTTGTTGTTTAGTCATTTAGTCGTGTCCGACTCTTTGTGGTTACAGGAATGAAGAAACAAATGTGTGTGCATTTGGGTGGATTGTTGTTGTTTAGTCGTTTAGTCGTGTCCGACTCTTCGTGACCCCATGGACCAGAGAACGCCAGGCACTCCTGTCCTCCACTGCCCCCCGCAGCTTGGTCAGACTCATGCTGGTAACCTCGAAAACACTATCCAACCATCTCGTCCTCTGTCGCCCCCTTCTCCTTGTGCCCTCCATCTTTCCCAGCATCAGGGTCTTCTCCAGGGAGTCTTCTCTTCTCATGAGGTGGCCAAAGTACTGGAGCCTCAGCTTCACAATCTGTCCTTCCAGTGAGCACTCAGGGCTGATTTCCTTCAGAATGGAGAGGTTTGATCTTCTTGCAGTCCATGGGATTCTCAAGAGTCTCCTCCAGCATCATAATTCAAAAGCATCAATTCTTCTGACTAGCCAGTTCTGGTCTTGGCTAGTTTGACTACAGTATTTTGTCAAGGATGTACAGATCAAAATCTCATAAGTGCTGACAGCCTCCTTTGACAAAGGAGTTTCTCTGCATTGCTATATTTGTGTAAAATGGAAATGGAAAGGAAACTCCCAGGAATAGAGAATTTCTGTTTCTCTCAGTTTTACAGCGATTTCTTAATGTTTTATGTGGCTGAAGTTGACAGCAACTCTTTCTCAAGCCATTTCATCAACCTCAAAATTAGCAGTTGTGTTTCAGCTTGGGGGGGGGGGTTCCCCATTTCTTTATTACAGCAGTGGTACCTCCGGTTACAAACACCTTGGGTTACAAACACTTTGGGTTACAGACTCCGCTAACCCGGAAGTAGTACCTCGGGTTAAGAACTTTACCTCAGGATGAGAACAGAAATCGTGCAGCGGCAGCGCGGGAGGCCCCATTAGCTAAAGTGGTACTTTGGGTTAAGAACGGTTTCAGGTTAAGAATGAATTAAGTTCATAACCAGAGGTACCACTGTACTTCCAGCAGAAATTTGCAACAAAGCTGAATGAACACACTGCGGAATGAGCTGTAGTTCATATCCTTTGTGCCAACTGCTAATGTGATTGAGAAACCATGCCCCTGAAGATCCACAAGATCTCCAACCAAAACACTTGTTTTTGTACAATTCCCTTTAACTTGCAACGACCTCAGGCAATACTTACAAATAAGGAAGTGGGGGTGTTCAGTGTACTGCACAATAAGCTTCGAGTCACCACAAATCATGCACCAACACAATCAGGTGTGTATGCTCTACAAAACACCGTAGCGTTGCATCTGTCCCATTAATTTATTTGAGCACATGACATTGTGACACTTAATACCACCCCATGCCAACAGTAGTCAATGGGAGGTCGTTTGTCTGATCACTATACATTTGAACACCTGTTAAACTATCATAACCAAATTTTGCATTATGATTCCTGGGATCAAGGAGTGGGTTTTCATCTACGCTTGGATACAAGTGGATGCCATTTTGAATCAAGACGGTGAACTGAACCTTTTAAAAATGCGCCGATTTTTTAGTTTCTTAGAATTAAGAATCGATGCTGGGACCAAGGCTGCTGGTATACTATACATTTCTGAGAGTCATTTGTTTGCTATGCCTTTGGCTATCATAGCCAAATTCTGCATTATTGTTCCTGAGATCAAAGACGAGGTTTTCATCTATGTCTGCATACAGTCAGGTACAAAATCACAGGCACAGTGCTATATGTTGTTGTTGTTTAGTCGTTTAGTCGTGTCCGACTCTTCGTGACCCCATGGACCAGAGCACGCCAGGCACTTCTGTCCTCCACTGCCTCCCGCAGCTTGGTCAAACCCACGCCGGTAGCCTCGAGAACACTATCCAACCATCTCGTCCTCTGTTGTCCCCTTCTCCTTGTGCCCTCCATCTTTCCCAACATCAGGGTCTTTTCCAAGGGAGTCTTCTCTTCTCATGAGGTGGCCAAAGTATTGGAGCCTCAGCGTCAGGATCTGTCCTTCCAGTGAGCACTCAGGGCTGATTTCCTTAAGAATGGATAGGTTTGATCTTCTTGCAGTCCATGGGACTCTCAAGAGTCTCCTCCAGCACCATAATTCAAAAGCATCAATTCTTCAGCAATCAGCCTTCTTTATGGTCCAGCTCTCACTTCCGTACATCACTACTGGGAAAACCATAGCTTTTACTATATGGACCTTTGTTGGCAAGGTGATGTCTCTACTTTGTTGGCAAGGTGATGTCTCTATATAACAACCCCAAAAAATGCTGAAGGTCACAACCGTAACAACCTCATCCGATAAGAAGTTACAAGGCAATAGACAAAGTATTATTACAACAGACTAGACAAAATATGATTACAATTGCAACACATATATTCCAGCAAGGCTCACAAAGAATCACATAGCACAAAAATTATTACTGCACTGAGCAATGCTCTAAGCAGCTCATATCACACTTCCTAGGGTGATCTTCGAAAGACCTTTCTACCACAGACAGATAGTACAAGTTCCAGGCCATTAAGAATATAATGTACAGCACCTCTAAGATTCTAGAAAGATCCGTGACGATCTGTACTTTCTCATAGACTGAGAGGTCTATGGGCCTGAAAATTTATTCCTGGAATTTTGGCAGGAGATTCCATGCCCTAGTGAATTCCATGACTTTCCCAGCTCCTGTCCTGATAAACTTAGCCCCTGGGGGTGTTAAAGGCACTCCTTTTGTAGGCTGGGACTATATGCCTGGGTGACAGCAGTCTTCCTGACTATGATTCCTGGCAAGAATCAATAGGAAAAGAAAGGTACAAGATTACAATCTTTGCACGCACAGTTACTGGGTATTGCACCAGTAATGTTTTGTTTGGCAACGACAATTGACAGCATCTTGACACTTCTGGAAACTGAAATATTACTAATTTGGGCATCTCAGCTTGAATCACAAGAAAACGTGAGTCCTAAAAGAATGATAGTCTTGGGATGCAAAACACCCAGTGCCGGATTTACGTATAAGCTAAACAAGCTATAGCTTAGGGCCCCACTCTCTTGGGGGGGGCCCAAAAAAAAATTAAAGGAAAAAAACAAACTGAATGTACATTTCTAAAATATAAGATAAAAAAACCAAATAAAATAAAACCTACATACAGCAACAGTGTTTTGTGTTGTGTAGGCTCCTATGATGTACTAATGGGCCCCCAATCTTTTTAAGTTAGAGCTTAATAATTATTTCACTATTAATATACTTCTTCTTAATTGTATTTCACTGTTAATATACTTCTTCTTAATTGTATTTCAGTTCAACAATTACTTTGATAAAATACATTTTTGTTATGTGCAAATGGCTTTAGATACCTATTAGGTCCATAAATTACCATATAGGTAAAGGTAAAGGGACCCCTGACCATTAGGTCCAGTCGTTACCGACTCTGGGGTTGCGGCGCTCATCTCGCTTTATTGGCCAAGGGAGCCGGAGTACAGCTTCCAGGTCATGTGGCCAGCATGACTAAGCCGCTTCTGGCGAACCAGAGCAGTGCACGGAAACGCCGTTTACCTTCCCGCTGGAGCGGTACCTATTTATCTACTTGCACTTTGATGTGCTTTCGAACTGCTAGGTGGGCAGGAGCTGCTACTGTGCAACGGGAGCTCACCCTGTTGTAGGGATTCGAACCGCCAACCCTCTGATCAGCAAGCCCTAGGCTCTGTGGTTTAACCCACAGCGCCAGCCGTGTCCCTCAAAATTACCATATAGCTTATATTCAATTCAACACAAAAAACAGTGACAGTGTTGTTGACAAAGGACAGCTGGATATATAAAGGGCCCAATTACCTTCAGTAGCTTAGGGCCTTATCAAACCTAAATCCAGCCCTGAAAAAACCGATATGCCTATATGAGGGAAATCTGAAGGCACAGAACTTGAATACATTGCAATTTGATTTCTACACGAACAGAAATTATCACTGCAATGAATTTACTGCATGTATCAGGAAAAAACCTGGATGCAGCAACCTGCTTCATGTACAGTTGGGAGTGCCTTACATGGAGGAAGACTAATGGCAAAGTTCCTGATCTTCCAGCAGGAATGAGAAAGAGAGACTGGAAAGTTGCAAATGCATCAGAGACGTTACAGAATATTATCTGCTGCACCAGCAAAAGTAGTCCTGATGAACTAATGTAGGATGGCTTGCAAGTATAAATTTGAGAAGTTTGACAATGTGCAATTTGGTAAGGTGCTATATTACATTTACATACACAGTTTGAAATCTATGCAAGTCCCACTTTTGCTTATTTCAGAATAGCCTCTGAACATGCATTTAGTGCTTCCCAATTGAAACATTAAAAATGCTTTCATCAACGCTGTAAAGTGCTTCCTCAAAAATATTCCCAGAATCCTGCACACGCTATCAGACATCGACAAGTAATAGTTTCAGCAAGATGGTAAATTATGCAAATTTCCCATGAACCTCATTTCTTTAAAATAGTTACACCTTGCCTTTCTTTCCAAAACCACAACTATGGCACATTCCCTATGTTGTAAGCCACCACACCTACCAGAGAAGAATGGCAGATTAAACTGGTGGACTATGTGGAAATGGCAAAACTGATCGGAGGGATTAGGAATCAGGAAGACCAAAATTTTAATAAGGAATGGGAAATATATATATATATATATATATATATATATACACACACACACACACACACACACACACACACACGGTTATTAGTAGGATTGGAATGACGCTTGTAGTTAAAAGTTGGACTGTGGTTTTATTGGAGATTTAATAGAATTGGATTGACAGAGAAGATGCGGGAGAAAAAGTTAACAAAATTACCCACAGACAGGGAGGAGGGAAGTCCAAGGGAACTTGTGGAAATGGTTTTATTTGTTTGCTTGATGATTGTTTGTAAATCTGAAAATCTAAATTAAAAAAACAACAACCCCCAAAAGCCCAACTTATTTCCATGGAGAAACCTCAGCTGTTTATTTTCCAAAGCATCTAATGGAAAGCAGAAAGGAAGAAGCCCATAAATCACGTTCCAGCCACAATGCAAAAGAGACTCCTCTTAATAAGGTAAACGACTAAACAACAACAATCCACCCAAATGCACACACATTTGTTTCTTCATTCCTGTAACCACAATTATCTCGGGTGCCATCTGCCACCGCAAGCAGTTTTTCCTCATGACTAGGTGAGGTTCTTCTTGTTGTTGTTGTTGTTTAGTCGTTTAGTCGTGTCCGACTCTTCGTGACCCCATGGACCAGAGAACGCCAGGCACTCCTGTCCTCCACTGCCCCCCGCAGCTTGGTCAGACTCATGCTGGTAACCTCGAAAACACTATCCAACCATCTCGTCCTCTGTCGCCCCCTTCTCCTTGTGCCCTCCATCTTTCCCAGCATCAGGGTCTTCTCCAGGGAGTCTTCTCTTCTCATGAGGTGGCCAAAGTACTGGAGCCTCAGCTTCACAATCTGTCCTTCCATTGAGCACTCAGGGCTGATTTCCTTCAGAATGGAGAGGTTTGATCTTCTTGCAGTCCATAGGACTCTCAAGAGTCTCCTCCAGCACCATAATTCAAAAGCATCAATTCTTCGGCGATCAGCCTTCTTTATGGTCCAGCTCTCACTTCCATACATCACTACTGGGAAAACCATAGCTTTAACTATACGGACCTTTGTTGGCAAGGTGATGTCTCTACTTCTCAAGATGCTGTCTAGGCCTGTCATTGCCCTTCTCCCAAGAAGCAGGCGTCTTTTAATTTCGTGGCTGCTGTCACCATCTGCAGTGATCATGGAGCCCAAGAAAGTAAAATCTCTCACTGCCTCCATTTCTTCCCCTTCTATTTGCCAGGAGGTGATGGGACCAGTAGCCATGATCTTCGTTTTTTTGATGTTGAGCTTCAGACCATATTTTGCACTCTCCTCTTTCACCCTCAATAAAAGGTTCTTTAATTCCTCCTCACTTTCTGCCATCAAGGTTGTGTCATCTGCATATCTGAGGTTGTTGATATTTCTTCCGGCAATCTTAATTCCGGCTAGGGATTCATCCAGCCCAGCCTTTCGCATGATGAATTCTGCATATAAGTTAAATAAGCAGGGAGACAAAATGCAGCCTTGTCGTACTCCTTTCCCAATTTTGAACCAGTCAGTTGTTCCATATCCAGTTCTAACAACAATCCACCCAAATGCACACACATTTGTTTCTTCATTCCTGTAACCACAATTATCTCGGGTGCCATCTGCCACCGCAAGCAGTTTTTCCTCATGACTAGGTGAGGTTCTTAATAACCTGATTAGGAGGGGAAGGCAAACAGGAACAGCAAGTTCATTCACACCTCGTAGAAGCTGCAATTCATAAAGCTATCTGCGTCCTGTCCCTTGCAGTGTTAGCTAAGCAGGCCTGGGTCTGGTTGGTGCTTGGGGTTGCGTGCCCTGGTGAAAGGGAGGGCTGTGAACAAGACTGGCTCCCAGCTGCCTCTGCTTGGAGGGAGACAGACACCTCAGGCAGCAGATACTGCGAAGTAGGCAGCGGTGGAAAATGTAAGGAGACAGAATAGTGTGTGCCTTGTGACTTTCCTTGCTTTCAGGCACGATTGAGGATTCTATTCTGTCAACTGCTGGTCTGCTTGGCTTCCGTACAACTTGCCCTTCATCTTGGGCACCAAAGGCAAGTACAGTGGTACCTCGGGTTACATACGCTTCAGGTTACATACACTTCAGGTTTCAGACTCCGCTGACCCAGAAATAGTGCTTCAGGTTAAGAACTTTGCTTCGGGATAAGAACAGAAATTGGGCACTGGCGGCGCAGCGGCAGCAGGAGGCCACGTTAGCTAAAGTGGTGCTTCAGGTTAAGAACAGTTTCAGGTTAAGAACGGACCTCTAGAATGAATTAAGTACTTAACCCGAGGTACCACTGTAAATAAATATTTACAAACCAACGGGGTTAGTCTCAGTGCTGTGGGCCCTGTGGCAATCTTTTCACACACACACACACACACACACACACACACACACAAATTGAATACATTTTATTAGGGTTTATAGAGAGAATTACAAAAGTTAATATTAAATATATTTTCCTCTTTTTTGTACAAACTAAAACTTTGTTCTAAATACAATATAAGCATGAAGAGAAAGGGGGGGGGGGAAGAAAGAAAAAGAAAAAGAGGTTAAATAGGACAAACATTTCAGATATGCAAGCTTATTTCTTCCTCTCCCCCCCCCCCCCAATGCCTAGGAAGGGAAAACTCACAGGACAATAGCAGAAAGTGGATAGCTCAGTCCGTACAGCATATGACTCTTAAAGTCAGGGTTGTGGGTTTGAGTCCCACGCTGGGCAAAGAAGATTCCTGCATTGCAAGGGGTTGGGCTAGATGACCCTCACAGTCCCTTCCAACTCTACAATTCTATGATTCTATGAAAACAGTAAAAACAAAAGGGTCAAACTGGGAGCAGCTTCAACATACATTTCATTAGTAAGGCAAAACGCTTAAAAAAAAAAAAAAGGCACTGGAGGTTTTTGGTTTTTTGCATTTTTGTCCTCCCACCCCACCAGAGGCACAGGGACTAAGCTGAAGTTCGAATTTAACACTAGCTATCAGGCAGATTTCTGAAATTTCATTTCAGAACGCTCAAGAGAGCGGTCATGTTACCATCTCTTTCAAACTTTCACACTTTTGTGATAGCACCCATAGACACACCCTCGAGGGAAGCCCCAAATGCAGAGGGCTGTATTGATTCCGATATATCCTACACACACACAGCATCAGCATGTAACATGATGTCGAATTTATTGGGATGGACTGACAGTCACAGAATATGATTTTCACTGTGCTAATCTGTCACAAGGAACGGTGAAACTTGAAAGCCCTGTTATCACCGCATTTGTGGTGGTCACCCGTTACACTGCTGCAATGCTCCTCTCCATTCATCACTGTCCGCTAAGCTCATGATTAAAATGATGAGCTTGTAATCAAGGGCGGCCAGTCCTGTTTCAACACTTACTGGAGTAACGTGGTGCCAGCTTCAAGCAAGATCTCGTGGAAGGAATTGAGGGGATGCTCATCGAATGTGTAGATGACACCAAACTGGGAGGGGTAACGAATGCCGCAGAAGACAGAATCGTAATTCAAAATGACCTGAACAGATTGGAGAACCGGGCCCAAGCTAAAAAAATTGATTTCAACAGGGACAAATGTTAGGTTCTGCACTTAGTCGGGAAGAACCAGATGCACAAATATAAGATGATTGGGGACACCTGGCTTACTAGTACTACAGTGGCGCCCCGCAAGACGAACGCCTCGCAAGACGAAAAGCCCACTAGACGAAAGGGTTTTCCGTTTTGGAGGCGCTTCGCAAAACGAATTTCCCTATGGGCTTGCTTCGCAAGACGAAATGTCTTGCGAGTTTTTCCGACTCCCCCCCCTTTCCCCCCCTTTCCCTAAGCCGCTAAGCCGCTTATCTGCTTATCCGCTAAAAGCCACTAATAGCGCTAATCCGCTAAGCCGTCAATGGGCTTGCTTCGCAAGATGAAAAAACCGCCAGACGAAGAGAATCGCGGAACGGATTCGTCTTGCGAGGCACCACCGTACATGTGAAAAGCATCTAGTGGACCACAAACTTAACATGAGTCAACAGTGTGATGCAGCAGCAAAAAAAACCTAATGCTATTCTAGGCTGCATCAACACAAGTATAGCGTCCAGATCAAGCGAAATAATAGTCACACTCTGTTCTGCCTGGTTAGACGACACCTGGAATACTGTGTCCCATTCCGGGCGCCACAATTTAGGAAGGATGTTGACAAGCTGGAATGTGTGCAGACGAGGGTAACCAAGATCATCAAAGGTCTGGAAACCAAGCCTTATGAGGAGCGGTTGAAGGAGCTGAGTATCTTTAGCCTGGAAAAGAGGAGCTGAGAGGAGATATGACCGCCATCTTCAAATATCTCAAGGGCTGTCCCATGGAAAAGGGAGCAAGTTTGTTTTCTCCTGCTCTGGAAGGTAAACTCGAACCAAAGGCTTCAAGTTTGGTTGTCCAGAGGAGGGCAACCAAAATGGCTCCAAGGCTCCAAGCTTCAAAGTCTTTTGCTTTAGATCTTAAGCAGAGGCGAGAGACGGACTTCCTGGTTGCGTCTCCCGCTTTTAGCCGAATTTAACAATAATTTATCCTCCAGTTATTTCTAATTTTTTCTTACTCACGGGTTGCTGCTTTTCGAATCAAATATTTCCAGGAAAAAAGGTCAGCGCTCACCGACAGCGGCTATGCGGCTTCACTCCCCAGAGAGAGCGATCGACTCACAGCACCGCGCCACCCCTCCACGCTCTGAAACCCTTTACGGGGTCTCTTCACCGTTTCGGGGGGCGCTTCTGGTGCCCGCCGAGTCCCCACGACCACAGGCTTTCGCTGCCTGTGGGTTTCTGATGCGGGTCTCCGCTTCGCCGTAGCGGACGACCCGTTTCTGCGGAGCTCCCCCTTCTCCACTAGAAGAGGGCAGCCATTGCCGTTCGCGCCGCCTCCGGAAGTCCGGAGCTGGGCATGTTTAGCCTGGAGAAGAGGAGGTTAAGGGGTGATATGATAGCCATGTACAAATATATAAAAGGATGTCACATAGAGGAGGGAGAAAGGTTGTTTTCTGCTGCTCCAGAGAAGCGGACACGGAGCAATGGTTCCAAACTACAAGAAAGAAGATTCCACCTAAACATCAGGAAGAACTTCCTGACAGTAAGAGCTGTTTGAGTGGAATTTGCTGCCAAGGAGTGTGGTGGAGTCTCCTTCTTTGGAGGTCTTTAAGCAGAGGCTTGACAACCATATGTCAGGAGTGCTCTGATGGTGTTTCCTGCTTGGCAGGGGGTTGGACTCGATGGCCCTTGTGGTCTCTTCCAACTCTATGATTCTATGATTCTATGATTCTAAGTTACAAGAAAGGAGATTCCAACTAAACATCAGGAAGAACTTTCTGACACTAAGAGCTATTCAACAGTGGAACGGTCTCCCTAGGGAGGTTGTGGACTCTCCTTCCTTGGAGGTTTTTAAGCAGAAGTTAGATGGTCATCTCTCATGGATGCTTTAGCTCAGAGCCCTGCATTGCCGGGGGTTGGACTAGATAACTCTTGGGATCCCTTCCAACAGTAAGCATCTGCAGGAGAATTTTTGGGGGAATCTTCAAAAGACAGTCTTAGAGAGCAGGGCACACAATAGTGCCTGGGTTTGGAGATGGAGGCAGGAAAAACAGTGATTGCTATCTTTTTGACGTTGTAGGTTATGCTTCTAAAGCTTGAGAAGGAACCAGGAGGATGTCCCAAAACACAACCACAACTCCTGCATTAGCACGCTGTGCAAAACCAACAAGCAGACTTGTGGCACCTTCAAGTCTTGTGAGTTACTGCGCGACTCTTCGCTATTCTTGCAACTCCCTGCAGGGAGAATGAGAAGGCCTAGAGAGGGAGAAAGGAGCCCACGTGGTCAGAAGCACCCATCCTGTCCCTCTCTCTCTTCTTCCTTGACCATTCCCTGTTTTCATCCTTTCCTCTTCAAGTTTGCAATGCAGGGGCATTCCAAGTGGGGACAGGAAAGACCTAGGAGAGAAGTTCTTGGGGAAGCAACAACAAAAGAGGGGGAAATCAGGGCAGGTATAATATGTAGGAGGAAAGGGCAGTGTTCCTTCGGTTATTTGAAAGGCTCTAGTAGCGTAGGCTCTAGTGGCGCAGATATGCAGATGACACAACCTTGATGGCAGAAAGTGAGGAGGAATTAAAGAACCTTTTATTGAGGGTGAAAGAGGAGAGTGCAAAATATGGTCTGAAGCTCAACATCAAAAAAACGAAGATCATGGCTACTGGTCCCATCACCTCCTGGCAAATAGAAGGGGAAGAAATGGAGGCAGTGAGAGATTTTACTTTCTTGGGCTCCATGATCACTGCAGATGGTGACAGCAGCCACGAAATTAAAAGACGCCTGCTTCTTGGGAGAAGGGCAATGACAGGCCTAGACAGCATCTTGAGAAGTAGAGACATCACCTTGCCAACAAAGGTCCGTATAGTTAAAGCTATGGTTTTCCCAGTAGTGATGTATGGAAGTGAGAGCTGGACCATAAAGAAGGCCGATCGCCGAAGAATTGATGCTTTTGAATTATGGTGCTGGAGGAGACTCTTGAGTGTCCCATGGACTGCAAGAAGATCAAACCTCTCCATTCTGAAGGAAATCAGCCCTGAGTGCTCACTGGAAGGACAGATTGTGAAGCTGAGGCTCCAGTACTTTGGCCACCTCATGAGAAGAGAAGACTCCCTGGAGAAGACCCTGATGTTGGGAAAGATGGAGGGCACAAGGAGAAGGGGGCGACAGAGGACGAGATGGTTGGATAGTGTTTTCGAGGTTACCAGCATGAGTCTGACCAAGCTGCGGGGGGCAGTGGAGGACAGGAGTGCCTGGCGTTCTCTGGTCCATGGGGTCACGAAGAGTCGGACATGACTAAACGACTAAACAACAACAAAAGTGGCGCAGAACCTTGCTTGCTCAACGTCTCCCAATCATTTAGATCATTCTCGTTGAGGAATGAGGGATCCTCCCTTGTAGCCAAGGATGGGCCAGATTGCCTTCGGTTACACCTCAATCCCAACAAGAACCGCAAACCTGAAATACCTGCTTCTGCCTTCAGATTCACATTCACACTCTGGTTGGAGGGAAGCAATTTGCGGTTTATTTTATTTTATTTAAAAAACGATGCAGTATCACACAAAGGCAAGAGTGCCGTGTGCCAATGAAAGCCGATGAGTACCAGCCGTTTGAAACAAACTTTTAAAGTACCGCTTTTCAGATTCCTTGCAATAATAATAATAAAGGACCTCCCTTTATCCTTACACAATATGGGGCAGTGGCATTCCACAGCTACTCACTCACTCTAAAAAGCATAATCTCTGCTCTCTCCTCGCCGTCTTTCATAGCATGGGAGAATGGCAAAGAGGATGTTGTCCTCTCCAGCATTTCACAGACTTAGATCCCATCTCAAAGCTCCCACAAAGTCCAGCCCTATACACTTTTGGCCTTATCACCGCCCTTATCTATTCTATTCAGAGAGGCACAGTCTACTCAGATCAGAGCCACGTCCTACTGCACTTTCTTCCCTTCCAAGACGTGCCCATTCAAAACGTGGCCATTCAGGTGTGCTGGGTTGACATCGGACCTTCTGTACCGCAAGCTCAGCCTGAAGACAACGTAGACGATGGCTCCCACAAACAGCAGCAGCACCGCCAAAATATCCAAGCAGTAATACTCGTAAAAGGAAAGTTTGTAGAGGGCCGGGCGGAGGAATGGAGCTCCATCGTGGCGAAGGACGTACTCCAGCCAGTAGATTGTCCGGTTGAGGGGAGGAATGGGCTTGTCCAGGTGGATTTCTGAGATCTTCTTGGCAACCTTGGAGAAACTGCAAAAGAGGAACGTCAACAGTAATGCTAGGAGAATGACGTGTCCCCCACTGATTGCTACGTTACCAAATTTTGCCAGGACTCAACGGCACAAAGGATCCATCAGTCATTATCCTGGAGTCCAACAAGGACCAGGACACTAAATCAGAAGCTACAGGACCACCAGCTGATGCTGTTTAGGAGCCCACTGAAACCGAGGCAGGAATTTGGTTCCACAGCCCCAGCACCCATAGAACTGTGGCCTGGACTTTCACAGGGACCTTCCCCTGGGTGTGAAGAGCTTTGCGGTCCAGTGGTGTAAGAAGCACACCAGGCAGGAGGCTCGAGAGCGAAGGTCAAGTGTCCATCTTCAAGCCAGAGTATTAGCAATGTTGTCGAACAAAGGAGGCAAAGCCCAGGAGAGGTGGACTGGAAGCAGAGGCTCAAATGGCCTCAGCTCACCTCAGGCCCTCCTTGGAGAACGAGGCTCACTCGGAGCTCTCCATAGTGCTGTGGCTGCAGCAAGTGGCCTGGTTTGCTGCATCCCATGGGCTCCTCCTGAGGACAGGTCACCATATAATTCATCTGCATATTTCCCAGATTCCTCCATGACAAACTTGTATCTCTTCAGCAGAAACATCTACTGGTAACTGGCCAATTCACCACAGAGCTACAGGCTCTCCTGGTGCCTGCACCCACCCACAGAATAATCTGTCTAGATCAGCTGAATCCATGAGATGGAGAAGCAAACATGCAAATTGAATGCCTCTCTCAAAAACAGTTAACTGAGTTGGGGTGTGTGTCTCTCTGAGTAGTGCTCCATATACCGTATTTTTCGCTCTATAACACGCACCCGACCATAACACACACATAGTTTTTAGAGGAGGAAAACAAGAAAAAAATATTCTAAACGAAACAGTGGATGTATGATTTTTGTGGTTCATGCTGTGGCCACAGACATGTGATTTGACAGTGAGTTTGGAGTAGCTCAATGCAAAAATCCTGAGGATCCATGTGGATCCATGCTTTGTAAGCACGTTTTAAGTGGGGAGGGAAGGGAAAGCACTCAAGGGACAAGGAGCACGCATGGGGCGGGTAGAGAAGGATGCTGCTAATAATGAAGAAGAGGGGTATAAGGGGAGAAGGCTCCTCTCCTCTCCCACTTTGCTCCTTTAAAGCAAGCAGGCTCTGCTTTTCTCCCTCCTCCCCGCTCATCCCCGGCTTAGCGAGCTGAAAAACTTTGCTGCTATGTAGCGAGTTGAGTGGGGAGGAGAGAGGGACAGAGAGCCTGCTTGCTTTAAAGGAACCAACCGGACAGGAGCCGCTTACTCCTTTAAAGAAGGAGCTTTGCTCCTTTAAAGAAGCAGGCTCTCTGTCCCTCTCTCCTCCCCACTCAGCGGCTCTTCTCCCGCTTTGCTCTTTCAAAGCGAGCCATGGAGGAGGGAAGGAAGGGGAACCATGGGTCCTCTGCTCACGACTGCAGCAGATCCCCCTGCCATCCGTAGGCATTCACTCCATAACATGCACAGACATTTCCCCTTACTTTCTAGGAGGAAAAAAGTGAGTGTTATGGTGCAAAAAATACGTTACCTGGAGAAATAAAGTGCATGGTTCATTCACTGTCACAGAACCATAGGCCTCATCACCACTACTGGTATGTAAAAACAATATCATACCATTTTGAACAGCCATGGCTACCCCCCCCAACCCCGCAAAAAACCAACAACCATGGGAAATGTAGTCTCCTAAAAGTCAGAGTTGTTAGGAGGCCCCAAGTCACCTCACAGCTATAATTTCCAGAGTACCCTTTGGGGAGGGATTGACTGTTAAACCAGTCTGGGAACTGTAGTTGTGTGAAGGGAATAGGGGTCTCTTTACAACTCTGTACCCTTAACACACCACACTTCCCAGGGTTCTTTGAGAGAAGGTAAAGGGGACGGGGCTAAAACAGAAATTAACTTATCTATAGAGCCTTTGAATATCTTTGAATAAGGCTACTATTAGGCTGACTTACCTTGGGTCAGTCGTTACTGCCGACAGAGTTTGGTAGAGGCTGTCTTCCGTCACCCGGCCCCAGTCCACGAGGATACCCATCCCTTTCGCCTGAATTCGCGTCATAATATCAAACTGGTCGCCGTAGAAAGGGAAGCCCACAACTGGAATCCCGTGGTAAATGGCTTCAAATATACTGTTCATGCCACAGTGACTCACAAGGACTTTCACACTGGGGTGGCCTGCAACAGAAATCGAGCAATGTTAAAAGCTCGCATCCATAATATCTACTTGAATTACCAAATCTGCTAAACACCATCTATTATGTAGTTTTCTGACTCACTATGAGGCACTCAAGCTATTCAGAGGAGTAGACCCGTTGAAATTAAGAGGCACAACTAACTTAATACTATTAATTTCAATGGTCTTCTCTGAGGAGAACTTAGCTGACAACCATCTACTGAGATTAGGACTGTAGAAATTTGCCATTAAATGTTTTCTGCAAATTGTGCTGAAATTGGATTGACAGATGTGGTCTAGTTTTATAATTAATTAGATGAAAGGGAGCCAAACATTTGACTAAGGAGGAACAGTCAATTCCAAAACTAGGACGTTCCTCTGAAAAATCTAAGCGATTGATGCACGGGCCTCAATTTTACAAAGGACTGACATCATATTCTATGGTTCTCTGTCGTATGGCTACGTTACAACAGCCCACAGACTAATTTGTAATTTGAAGGAAGATTGCTATCGCCCTTTGTACTGATTGGAAATATAACGCTTAAATCTTAACCACTTGCGTTATTGACAGTTGAACTTATCCTATCAATATGTTTACAGGCAACATTTTGTTGCATCCCAAGTTACGCAAGTTGAAGTTTTTCCACACAAGGGTTGACACCCTCCCGCCACAGCTCTCCCTCTTTCCCCAAAAAGCATTGGCCACAATGCAGTCACCACAAAGTTCTCTTGTTAATTCCAGCGCTTAAACTCAACCACGACCAGTGCTTTTCAGTCCTGATTAAGGTATTGTGCTCCCTGTGAAGATTAACAAAAGTTTGCATGGCCAGTTTTGTGTCCTTATTTTACCTTACTAGCAGCTGCCTTGAATTCCCCGCCCCCCAATCAAGCCATTCCACTGCTGTAAGTGTAGAACTGGCGCCTGCTGGATGTTGCTATACTACAATTCCCATCATCCCTGGCCATTAACCATGTTGGCTGGGGCTGATGGAAGTTGTAGTCCAAACTATCTAGAGAGCCCCGAGTTGGCGAATGATGGTGCGGACACATCTGACTTACACTATGTAACTAGATACTTTTTAAAATGGTATTGATATCTATGCATGGCTGATCGGAAGCTGAATAAGGCTGCAGAAGCTCTGAAGACAGTAACTCAAACCATGCATCCATCCCATCATAGGGAGGTCCTAAAATCACTGGCACATCCTTATTAAAAGGCTCTTCAATCAGATTATTATTTATGTAAGCTCTCCTAATATCTGGTGATACAGGCTGGTGACTGCTATAGCCATACAGTGGTACCTCAGGTTACATACGCTTCAGGTTACATACGCTTCAGGTTACATACCCTGCTAACCCAGAAATAGTGCTTCAGGTTAAGAACTTTGCTTCAGGATGAGAACAGAAATTTTGCTCCGGTGGCGGCGCAGCAGGAGGAGGAGGCCCCATTAGCTAAAGTGGTGCTTCAGGTTAAGAACAGTTTCAGGTTAAGAACGGACCTCCGGAATGAATTAAGTACTTAACCCAAGGTACCACTGTACGGCAATACCTGAATGTTTGAGCAGCAAACTGGTGAGCTTTCATGTAATCCTTGTTAGGGTCAAAAAGGAAGTATAAAAATACTTTTATGAAAAAAAAAAAAAGATCTATTTGGGTTACAAAGAAAACGCACTATACAGGACCAAACAGAAGAAGAAGAAGAAGAAGAAGAAGAAGAAGAGGAGGAGGAGGAAGGTAGTTTCCAAAATCTGAAGAGGGCACCGCAACACCCAAAGGTCAAATTAAATAAACATCAGCTGCTCCGCTATCTGTCCCCTTAAGCACATAAGTTTTTTTAAAGCACAAATCGCTGGCATTTGGCTGAAAGGAGGGGAGATTTATGCTCAACTCTGGTCCTAAATCAATTCAGGTACAGTGGTACCTCGGGTTACATACGCTTCAGGTTACATAGGCTTTAGGTTACAGACTCCGCTAACCCAGAAATAGTGCTTCAGATTAAGAACTTTGCTTCAGGGTGAGAAAAGAAATCGTACTCCGGCGGCGCGGCGACAGCAGGAGGCCCCATTAGCTAAAGTGGTGCTTCAGGTTAAGTACGGACCTCCGGAACAAATTAAGTATTTAACCCGAGGTACCACTGTATCCTGGACCAGCAATGTTATAAGAGAAAACAAAAACAAAAACCCATTAGCTTTGCCAGTTATCCAGGACTGGAAAAGACATTGAAGCAGTTCATTTATTCATTTATTCACACAGAGTGTGGAGGGAGAAGGGTTTGCTCTCTCCTTCCGGGCAAGGAAAAGTAACTTGCTCTCATAGAATCATGGAATGGTAGAGTTGAAAGGGACTTCCAAGGGCCATCTAGTCCAACCCCCTCGTTTGGCTGATCCCTTTTCACTTACCCAGCAGATCGTTCTGAGGCAGCCAATCCATCATCAGTGTGTTTTCACCCAAGTTATGTGGTTTCTGACCAGAGTATCTGCCAAAGGACAGTGGGAGGGGGACAGCAAAAGATCCGTCACTTAAAATAAGTTCCTTCCCACCTTACTCAGGGGAGAATGAGAGGAAACGATAAACGTTTAACAATACACAGTGTGTGATGTAATAATACATAGGGTGAAAGTGCCAATTATGTGCAGGTTCTGCATTAAAAAAAAAATGCTGTCTAAAATATAATAACCACTTAACCCTTCTCCCTTGTCCTGAACCATGACCTTACCCTAGCTGCTTTTATACTTGCCAGGAAGAAGATATCTCAAACGTGGGTACCGACAAGATTAGTAAATACCAGTTGACTGCAACTAAAGATTTAGAGTTAAATTGCAACCAGCTATATGCTACCTCTTGGTTTCAATTTGTGGTTCAAATCCCCGCGATGGGGTGAGCTCCCATTGCTCGGTCCCTGCTCCTGCCAACCTAGCAGTTGGAAAGCACGTCAAAGTGCAAGTAAATAAGTAGGTACCGCTCTGGCGGGAAGGTAAACGGCGTTTCCGTGCGCTGCTCTGGTTTCTCCAGAAGCGGCTTAGTCATGCTGGCCACATGACCCGGAAGCTGTACGCCGGCTCCCTCGGCCAATAAAGCGAGATGAGCGCCGCAACCCCAGAGTCGGTCACAACTGGACCTAATGGTCAGGGGTCCCTTTACCTTTACATGCTACCTCTTGGTCTCTCTGGCCAGAGTGCACACACAAACAATTTCTCTTGTTTGCTCCACTCCAACGGTAAAGAACACCATCCCTTCAGCTGCTTGAGAAAGCAACCCAGCTGTGTTAAATGTGGGGAGGAGAATCCCACTTAGAGCAGGAGTGTGCCAAACAGGTACAGTTGTACCTTGGTTGACGAATGCCTTGCGAGTCGAACGTTTTGGCTCCCAAACACTGCAAAGTGAGTGTTTTGGTTTGCGAACGTTCTTTGGAGCCCAAATGTCCGCCGCGGCTTCTGATTGGCTGCAGGAGCTTCCTGCAGCCAATCAGAAGCTGCGCCTTGGTTTCTGAACGTTCTGGAAGTTGAACCGACTTCCGGAACAGGTTCCGTTTGACTTCCGAGGTACCACTGTATAGGAAAGAAGATAAACACTTCCCTTAGAGCAAATCTGCCTGAACCCAGCGGGACTTGCTTCTGAGTAAACGTGCATAGAATCACGTGAGGGTGCTCTTTGGCAGGTGGAAGGGGCAGTTACTGCATCTGGGTGCATTCTCAAACAGCCTGGTCCTTGATGTCTATGACAACTCTCATCTGAAGGGCTGGACCTTTGGCAGAGTGAGATGCTAGGCAGCAGTTGTGACAGCCCCCCACAGCTGTTCCTCCTGAGGCCCCTGCTGGTGGCAGATGGAGCTGTGTGAGCCCACCCTGTACCCCCATAACTATTCTGCCACCCTATTCAGGTGCAATGGTGGACACGATCCCATTAATAGCTTTGGTGTTAAGGTCCAACTGATGGTCCAATTGGCTTCTGTATGCGCAGCATCATCTTGACCTTTCCCCGAGGCAGCAAAATGCCAAAGGCAGATAAAAAGGGGGGAAAGGCAGCCTGATGGGGTGTCCAGATCGGTTCTGCCCCTCTAGAACATGGCCCCCATTTATTTGGGATCTGGGGCAGATTCCACGAATCCACGGCAGTGCAGAGCCATCCCTCCTCTGCTTTGTGGCTGTCTGCAAGCACAATGCAGTTACGGATCACGAAATAACGGGTGTTACCTCCACACAACCTTCTGGGGAAGGCGAGCAAACGCCCCGGCCATCTTTTCCACCAGGTCTTTGGGCAGGACTCGTATACCGATTCCAAAGGAGACCACGACAACACCAGCATCCGCAGCTTCCATCCAGAGACGCAGGCCCTGCACGTATAAAAGCACCCCCAGATTTTCACATCAGAGCAATATCAAGCTTTCTCGCTTCAAGCCCTTCAGGTCTATGGCTGTACTACCCTGAACGTGCCTGATCTCGGAAGCTAAGCAGGGTCAGGCCTGGTTAGTATTTGGATGGGAGACTTCAAACCGTTCAGCTGAGAATAGAAGCCCAGGTAAGACCATACATGGTGGCCTGCCAGGAATTCTGGCAAAGCAGTTGGACTTCTCTGCCCTCCTCCCGTGGGATCCGCATCCTTGCAGACAGCAGACGGTCGCAAAACTAGCTTCCTTTTCGCCAGGGCTCTGAAATCAAACTCAGAAATCTCTCTGCACTGAAAGAATATCAGAGGAAAGGAATCACAGGACAATTCTTATTTAAAACCACTTGTTACCCGTGTCTCCCTTGCTCACACAAAGCATCCGTGTCGTGGCAAACTGGCCTCTGAGCTTAGCTGGTCAACACCCTGGATAGAAAGCTGATAGAAATGATTGAAAGCAATGGCACTATGCAAGTGTTTGAAAGAATGTTTACTTAATATTTGATGGTGTGTGTGTGTGGGGGGAGGGTTGTGGGGATGAATGTGCTCCATTCCTGCTGCAATTCAGGTCATGTCACAACTCTAGGAAGGCCTGCAGTTGGGAGTCTGATGCTCCGACACATTACGTAACTCTGGAAAATCAGGTTCCTCAAAGGCTCAGAGGCACTTGCGGGGACAGCAGGTTCCCTTGCTGCAGAAAGTCACCTTCCATAAACTGGAAAGTGACCTGAACGGTGACAGAAAATTCAACTACTGCACTCATTGGTTAGAACATGGTGTTGATAATGCCAAGGTTGCAGGTTTGATCCCCATATGGGACAGCTGCATATTCCTGCAGGGGGTTGGAACAGAAGGTCCTCAGGGTTCCTTTCCAACTCTACAATTCTATGGTTTTATTACTCATCCCCGTGCACTGCTTTACATTTCAATTAAAGCCTGGCGCCTCCTTCCCTAAGCCCGGGAAGCTTCTCCCAAGCTTAGGGAGGTGCGATGCTCACCTGGGCAACGTTGGGACATTCCTCCTCCCCAATCGCCCCCGCAAGCTGGCGCCTCTGGCCCTAACTGTTCCTCTAAGAAAAATTTCACTGCACACCACGGATTCCTGCACTGCAGTGGGTTGGACTCAGAGACCCTCAAGGTCCCTTCCAACTCTATAGTTCTATGGTTCTATAATGTGCAATGTCTAAGCAATTCTTTGTTAAATGAGTCACCTGCCAGTGATTTAAGCAATGAATGAAGACAGAGCTGTGAGGGACAAGTAACCCTAACCCTAACAGGTCTATACAGTGGTGCCTCGCAAGACGAAATTAATTCGTTCCGCGAGTTTTTTCGTCTTGCGATTTTTTCTTTTTTTCTTTTTAAATAATATTTATTAAAGATTTTCAAATATAACAGAAAAAGAAAAACATCCAAATTTAAAACCTAATTTTCATTGGCATCCTTCCAGGACTTCCCCTCCCCTCCCCCTCTTGTATTCCAATTCTTTCAAATAGATTCAACAAATTCTTACCCCAAATTTTAAAATTATTTATCATTGACTCAATTTAAAAAATATTTTCCCATCCCCTAAAATCGACCTGTTCCCTTCCACGAGTTCCCCTCTTTAATATGCAATACAGATTAAAATAAACAGAAAAATAGAAAAAAGAATAAAATGTAATTTAACACCCTTTGGATTCCAAATTTCCCTCCCCCCTTTCCCAGTTGCGTTCCCAATGTCCGTCAATATCTACTGTCATCCTGGAGCTCCCACATCTAAACCACAGTCCTTCACCGGTCCGCTTTGCCGTCTTTTTATTAGTCTTTGCCGTCTTTTGGTAATCTTTGATTTCACATGTCCAATCTTGGAAGGAGTCTATCTTCCAACTTTGTCCAGTTCTTGTTATTCTTGTTGTTCTTGTTGTTCTCTCTCCTCCTCTTTTTTTTTGTGACCAGCAAAGTCACATTTGTTATAAATTGGATATAAATTGTTTAAAACAAGGAATAATAAGTTACTTTGACTGTTGGGTGTGATCAGGAAGGAAACTGAGTTACTATAATCCCTCTAGAGGAGCTGTGGGACACTACAAGTATTGTTGGCATCGAATTTGAATAGGACTGTCAGGGACTCAGCGGGAGCGCAGGGAGGAGAGGAGATGGAAAGCGAGGGGGAGCAATCCGAGGGCAGCGTAGGAGAATATGACAGCAGCCCGATAGATTCCATGAGCCTCTCCAGCGAATCGGAAGATTCACAGAAGGGGGCGCCGATGGGCAGGGCAAGGGGCGACCCAAGGGGGACACCCCAGAAGCAAGGGGCCAGCGGGGACTCCCAGAGCACCAGTTGCAAATCAGGACCAGCTTCCCCACCAGAGCGTAGTGGGGGGGAGGAGTCCCAGGTGTCAGAGCCCACATATGCACCACCAGCGAGAGAAGATGAGTCAGGGTGGACCACGCCTCCATCGGAGAGCGAGTTAACGGTTAAGAGGAAAGTTGCAGGCTGGGCGCGCGCGCCAAGTTCAAAGGTACAGGCGAGCGGCACAGAAGGTAGCCCGGATAGGGAACCAGGTCCTAAAGCCCACCGGAAGGAGGGGCAAGAATCGTCAGGGTCAGCGTCAGAGGAGTCGAGGAAGGATGAGACCCTAGCGGGCAGGAGGGCCCAGAGGAGAAAGGAATTTAGGAAGAGGTGGAGCAAAGCGAGAGTCTTAAACTGGTGTGGAGGGGGAGGAGACTCAGACAGGACTTCGCCGGTCTAAGCTCGGGACGTAGAGCTGCACGCTGCGGCTTTGAAATGGAGACTGAATCTCAATAAAGACTTTTGTACATAACTACAGCCTAGCGTTGGTCCTCTGTGAGCTGGGACCTGGAGGCAGCTCTGACAAGGACTTTTTATCTCCTGGGAAACTGCAGAAATGGAACACTATTTTGTCTACAGAGGTCTACACACTAAAGGAGACAATAGATTTATCTATTGAAGAATGGAAGGGACTTGACGTAATGTTTTGTTCCTGAATAACAAAGCCTCTGCAGAGGAATTAGAAGCTTTTTGGAATTAGAACATTTGTGCAGGAGAGCAGGAAAATAAAAAAAAAGGAGGAGGAGAGAGAACAACAAGAACAACAAGAATAACAAGAACTGTTAAGAGACGCCTGCTTCTTGGGAGGAAAGCAATGACAAACCTAGATAGCATCTTAAAAAGTAGAGACATCACCTTGCCAACAAAGGTCCGTATAGTAAAAGCTGTGGTTTTCCCAGTAGTGATGTATGGAAGTGAGAGCTGGACCATAAAGAAGGCAGATCGCCGAAGAATTGATTCTTTTGAATTATGGTGCTGGAGGAGACTCTTGAGAGTCCCATGGACTGCAAGAAGAACAAACCGATCCATTCTTAAGGAAATCAGCCCTGAGTGCTCACTGGAAGGACAGATTGTGAAGCTGAGGCTCCAATACTTTGGCCACCTCATGAGAAGAGAAGACTCCCTGGAAAAGACCCTGATGTTGGGAAAGATGGAGGGCACAAGGAGAAGGGGACGACAGAGGATGAGATGGTTGGATAGTGTCTTCGAAGCTACAAACATGAGTCTGACCAAACTGCGGGAGGCAGTGGAAGACAGAAGTGCCTGGCGTGCTCTGGTCCATGGGGTCACGAAGAGTCGGATACGACTAAACGACTAAACAACAAAAGACCAGCAAAGTCCTCGTAACAAAGTTCTCTTTTTGTTCTTCCGCTTTGACAGCTCCTTTGACAGCTGTCAAAACCTCTATTTCTCCTCTCCCGGCGCTCTTACGGATCGCTCCCGGGGTTTCCGGGGGGGGGGTGTGTTGCCTTTTAATTCACATTCCACTTTTCTCCTCCAGCCCAGTCTTATAATTTTCCATCGCGAAGTTAATAATTTTATCAAAAAAAGGTTGCACTCGATCTTAGTTGTCAAATCCTTTGCTTTAGCTCCTCTACAACAGGGGGGAGGCTGACTTCCTTTTTGCACCTCCCCCGCTCGCTCCGAATTTAAAAAGAATTTTCCCCCTTTTTTAATCCAAGTTCCAATTACTCACGGGTTATTCTTTTAAAGTCCAAATTTTCAATGGAAGAAGTCAGCGTTCTCCGTCGAATGGCATGCGGCTTCGCTCGGCAGGGGAAGCGGAGGACTCACAGCACCACCACCCCCCCTGTCACCCACTCCGCAGCCTTTAAAAAGGCTCCTTCGTGGGTCGGGGGGACGCAAACGGTGCCCGCCGAGTCACCATGCCCATGGGTTTCAGCGCCCATGGTTTTTGAGGGTCCCCACGTCGCCGGCGCGGTAGAACCCAGCCCCTGCCGAGCAGGCTCCCTCCGGAGCTCGGAGGGAGTCCGCCATTCGGCGATGGCGCCAACCCGGAAGTCCGTCCTGCTATTTTTTCGTCTTGCGAAGCACGGACTTTGGAAAAGCTTCAAAAATCACCAAAGTCTTCAAAAACCTCAAAAAAGGCTACCACAGCGCGTGCTATGAGTTGCTCTTCGAAGTGAATGCACGGTTTTAAGAAAAAGGAAACAAACTTGCAAGACAAAGGAAACAAACTTGCAAGACGTTTTCGTCTTGCGAAGCAAGCCCATAGGGAAATCCGTTTTGCGAAGCAACTCAAAAAGTGAAAAACTCTTTCGTTTTGCGAGTTTTTCGTCTTACGAGGCATTCGTCTTGCGAGGTACCACTGTATTTGTAATGGTGCAATTGGAGTAATAATAATAATTTTATTAATTATACCCCGCCAACTGCCTGGGTTTCCTCAGCCACTCTGCGCAGCTTACAGCATATATGAAAACATAATAAGACATCAAACATTAAAAACTTCCCAATACAGGGCTGCCTTCAGGTATCTTCTAAAACTTGTGTAGATCTTTATCTCCTTGATATCTGAAGGGAGGGTGGTTCACAGGGAGGGTGCCACTATCGAGAAGGTCCTCTGCCTGGTTCCCTGTAACTTTGCTTCTCACAGTCAGGGAACAAGCAGAAGACCCTTAGGAGGACCTCAGTGTCCTGGCTGAATGATGGGGGTGGAGACGCTCCTTCAGGAATACTGGGCCGAGGTCATTTAGGGTTTTTAAGGTCAGCACCAACACTTTGAATTGTGCCTGGAAATGTACTGGGAGCCAGTGAAGATCCTTTAGTGTGCATGCAGCCCAGGTTATGTATTATGTGGTCTCGGTGGTCACTCCCAGTCACCAGTCTAGCTGCCGCATTCTGGATTAGCTGTCGTTTCCGAGTCACCTTCAAAGGTAGCCCCACATAGAGCGCATTGCACCAGGACACATGCCAGCAGGGGCTTCAGACTCTGAGCTTTTTATTTTATTTTTTAAAAAGGAAGTCTTTAGCCCTTCTAGAAAGAGAATTTCAAAGTTTAATGTGCAGGGAGCTGTCTATACCAGAGGTGGAATGCTGGGGCCTGTTTGCCTTCTCTTCGCTTTGCTGCTCAGTGGCTTCGTGGAGCAAACAGGAAGCAGCTGCTCTGGTCATGGAAGTGTTTTGGGGGAATGCGTGTGTGGAGCAGTGGAAGAAGATGCTCAGGATCTGCTCCACTTGTTTTGTTTTCCTACCATCCATCCACAGGATGGTACTTTTTTAAAAAAATGTGTATGTTGGGATGTGGAGGGAATTGCGGGAATCACCCATCACTCATTTTGCTGCCTGCCGGCCATGTGGCAGGCAGCAAAATGAGTGATGGGCGATTCCCGCAATTCCCTCCACATCCCAGCACACACAGCTGAATATGAGGGTGATGGGAGGATGTGGCATCCTCTTCTTGTTTCAGATGCCTGCCGCACAGCAGCAGTTATTCCTAAGTCGTTGGCGCATATCTTTATGTGTGCATGCAGCCCAGGGCAAAGGCATCATTATCAGCATCCCATTTCCTCTGATTGTTCCCAAGTTTTGTTTTTTTGGAGGCGAGGGGCGGGGCGGGGGGAGCTCAGTGCAGAGATCGCACCATCATTTATTTCCTGATTGTTCTCAATTTGTTGGGTTCTTTTTGGGGGGTGGGGGAAGATGCCAGTGCAAAGGCATTGTCAATATTATCAGCTTTCCCCAGATTGCTCTCCAGTTGTTTGCAGAGTGCAGAGTCATTATCACCATCATAATTATTATCACTTTTTTGGGGGGTGGGTGGGACACCCATTGCAGGGCATGATTATCACCCTCACCTTTTCCCTCTGTATGACCCACCACAGGGACTGTTCCAGGCCATTTTGGGGAGTGGGTAGCACAAAGGAGGAAATTTTATCACCCTCTCCGCACACACAGCTCTTCTTGTAGGAATTTACATTTATTTAGGTGAACAAATGCCCCACATCCACCCACCCACATACCATAAATCTGCCACTGGGTGTATTGCGTTCCATTTACATACCTCTGGGAGAGGCTTGGCAGGCTCTGTGAGAATCCCCCCGGTGAAAACCACATGGGGAAGCAAAGGTCGCGGGAAGTCAAGCACCACTTCGTTGCACAGGAAAAAGAGGCTGGAGCCTTGGATAATCTCCAGTATGGATTTCTGCGGCTCCACCCCATGTTTCGCCATTAGGTGGTCAAATTTGGGCATGATGAACAGCCTGGTGGCTACACGAGAGATGATGAAAACCACGATGTTCCAAGTCCGGCCGAAAAAGCCCATCTGATCAGTCATCAGGGAGTTAAATTCGGGGACGTAGGCCACAGGTGAAGTGGCTCCAATCTCAGCAGGAAACCAAAAGCCAGTGGAGAGGGCCACATAATTTACACCTAGGACGTGGGCGACAATGAAGCCACATATTTCGTTGGGATCGACCAAGACCAAGTCAAACTCCTCACTCTGAAGTTGCTGCAGGAGGATTTTATTTCCCAGTATAAAGTCACAGTTCTCCAGGTACTTCTCCAGGATGGAAAAGAGCTGCATGGAGGTCATCTTCCCCTCAAACATTTGCTTCAGCAACTCCTGCAGCCAGTCATCGGCGCTTTCCGTGCTGAAGACCCCTTGGTAATCTTGCACTCTGTAGCCCCGGGGAAAAGGCTCCACGACTCGACCTTCGTGGAGGAGGAGGACGGCATCGTGACCCCGGCTGCTTAACGCTTCCGCTACCCGTACAAAGTTATGCAGGTGGCTGTCGAAGACGATGGTGGGCACCAGCAGGACTTTGGCACTGTGGCAAGGAAGTACGCAAACGGCTACTGCAGCAAAGAGGGCGGCCACAAGGTGTAGGCAATGCTTCATGTCAATTGCTGCAGAGAAAGAGAAAAAGTCAGTCCTCATCCTTTAGCAGTGCAAGTTGGGAAGGGCTCACAGTGCGGGCCAGGTGTGGAGGAAGCAGAGCAAATTAAATGCATTTCTACCTTACTTAGGTAAAGGTAAAGGGACCCCTGACCATTAGGTCCAGTCGTGACCGACTCTGGGGTTGCGGCGCTCATCTCGCTTTATTGGCCAAGGGAGCCGGTGTACAGCTTCCAGGTCATGTGACCAGCATGACTAAGCTGCTTCTGGCGAACCAGAGCAGCGCACGGAAACACCGTTTACCTTCCCGTCGGAGCGGTACCTATTTATCTACTTTGACGTGCTTTTGAACTGCTAGGTGGGCAGGAGCAGGGACCGAGCCATGGGAGCTTACCCCGTCAAGGGATCCAAACCGCCGACCTTCTGATTGGCAAGTCCTAAACTCTGTGGTTTAACCCACAGCGCCACCTGCGTCCCTCTCTACCCTATTTAGTGTAATGCAAATCAAAGTGTTTGATCACAGAACCTGCAGTTCTGTGCAATTTTTTTATATATACATACAGATGTGCAGCACCAACAGTGTGTCTGGCATTTTACAGGGTGCACATGGCGACAGATCTGTACAACAATCTGTTAGAAACTCAGATACATAGGCTAGGCGCCAAAGGGCTCCTGGAACCAGAGTTTCAGCTGCCAAAACAGAAAGTCTAGTTGCCATTTTGGGGCAAGATGGCCCCAATGCCTTATTTTTCAAATGATGGACTGACTGTGATTGATTCTCAGTTAAACACCTGGATAGTTCAGAGGACCACCTTGAGCGAGGTTAAGAGCTCTGAGAACTTAAAGAAGAAAAGTCACTTGAACCAGGGTCATAGGAGCCTATTCCAACCTCTTTTTCCTAATTACGACATGGACCATTCATAACGTAAGAATATTCTTCACAACTTTGAGCAGGGCACTAGGGCAGGGTAAAGAAAGACAAGCGACAACAATGAACTGTAACATCGTTCACTGCTCCTGCTCAGGCTGCACAGAAAAAGCATTTTAGTTCCTGAAATTGCTTCTGATTGTGCAGGTAAAATATAACTGATAGAATTTTCAACAGTGGCCCCAGCCTGGTGTAACGCTCTGTCTCATGAGACCAGGGCCCTGCAGGATCTGATTTCTTTCCGCAGGGCCTGTTCCACCTAGCCTTTGGCTTGGAATCAACTTGATCCCCTCCCCCTCTTTCCTTTCTCCTTCTATGGGGACTTCCCTGGCTTTTTTTTCTGGCCCACATAGGACCAGTCTGGATAGTTGGCATATTAAATATGCAAAGCTACTGCAACAGTTCAGAAGCACTGTTATCAGTTCCAAAGATCAGCATATTGTGATGGTGGTGGAATATCATTATGCATTTTGTTAACATGCAAAATAAGGTCTAACCAAGTCTAACCTGATTCCATAGTAAGCAGTTATTTTAAAACAGGAACCTGTTAGGAATGCATTCAGCACAAGGGAATCTACATATTTAAGGAAGCTATGCAACTGCTTTTAGTGCAATCAGTGCCAACTCTACTAAACATGTAAACATACACTTGCAAACGTAAATGTTAATTTTGTATGGCAGGCTAGTTTCTACAGAAACTTGCAGGCAGGCATTATCAGAGTTCAAAGGCACATTTCAGCCAGGAGGGTGCAAAGCAGGGCTGGCAAGGAATATGTCCTGGGGAGAGTGGGAGCAGCTGGTGAAGGAATTGTGAGTTGTGTAGTGTTGTGAGGGCCAAGCTGAGAGAGGTACAGAGTGGCACATTTGCCTCACCAGCCTGAGGTTCCAGAGTAAGAATAGGGTTTTGCCCAGTTCAAAAATTGGGAAGGTGCAGGCTAAGCAGACTCCAGGCAAAGAGCAGCAAACACAAGGTTTCACCTCACTTTCTTTTGAATTACTTTCTCTCCGGCCTGTTATGCAATGAGCAGAGACAATGCCGGCTCAGATTTTGGCACGTTTTGAGCCAAGCAGACGAAAGGTATAAGAACTCCATTAGGCACACCCAATCCAATGCAGAGTTGTGACACCTACTTAGGTAATTATAGCCAGCAGTGAGAAACCTGATTAAGACATTTCATCATTTAAACAGGCATTTGACAGACTTCCCCACCAAGATTATTTAGTCAGAGCAAGAAAGGCGTCACTTTTTCAGAATACTCCTGAGAATATAATAATCCCGCTCCCAAGAGATAGTGGAATATGACCACATACACTGATGAAGCAATATTCCTCCAGTGTTTTCTACTATCTTGATTAATACTGGCAGCCACAGGTTTTGACAGCCAAGCTAACAGAAGTCAGGTACTGCACTGCCTTGCTTTCCCAGTCGCGGGCAGGGGACACCCTCTAAATAAAATAATCATAACAATATTAGCTGCCCATCTGACTGGGTTGCCCCAGCCACTCTTGGCAGCTCCCAACAAAACATTAAAAACACAATAAAACATCAACTATTAACAACTTCCTGTAAGAGGGCTGCCTTCATATGTCTTCTCAAAGTCAAATAGTTGTTTTACCTGTTTGACATTTGATGGGAGGGTGTTCCACAAGGTAAATCCTGGCTATGCCCATGAGTCTGGTCTTTTGATCCCAATGAACTGTAAATGAACAACCTGCGCTTATGGCTATGTGACTGAATCCCACCCCAGAATAGCAGTCTAGGGGCACCCAAAGATTCGTCTGTCCAATTAGTGCACAGATAGGGAGCCTGTGTCCCTTCTGCAGATGTTGCTCACCATCTTCCCTTACCATCAATTGGCCTTGCTAGCTGAACCTGATAGGAACTGGAGTCCAACAATATTGGGATGGAAGACCCTCCAAGTGTCCCTATTTTCCAGGGACATCCCTGATTTAGAGAAACCGTCCCGGTTTCTGATTTCATCCAGTAATTTCATCCTGCTTTTCCTTAAGATGCCCCTATTTTCATTGGAGAAATGTTGGGAGGGTATGGAATGGCATGAATTTCCCTATCCCTGAGTTGGTGCTGGAGCCAGATTAGCAGAAGCGGCTGCTGAGGCTTTGTTCCAACAAGGTTTTGGGCAACTTCCAGTCTTTTCTACAGAACACACTCAAACTTCAGGCTGAATGGGATGTGGCACACATGGGAAGAACATGCAACGTCACTCAACAGTTTATGTGTCCCCAATGTTATTGCATGTTTTTATCTATTTCTTTAGTCTTTTTTTTTAAGGTTAGCTTAAAAGAGTACCGGCTGCTCTTCTCCCCAAAGCTCTCAGGGAGCTACGCCTTGCCGGAGGGTTGGACTAGATGACTCTCAGGGTCCCTTCCAAATCTACAGCTCTAGGGATTTTAGGGAGGTTTACATTAATGAAAACAGTGGAACATGGTGGGGAGGAACGCAGCACAGAATTGTTTTTAAAGCTGAAGAAGAAGAAGAGGAGTTTGGATTTGATATCCCGCTTTATCACTACCCTAAGACGAAGAAGAGTTTGCATTTGATATCCCGCTTTATCGCTACCCGAAGGAGTCTCAAAGCGGCTAACATTCTCCTTTCCCTTCCTCCCCCACAACAAACACTCTGTGAGGTGAGTGGGGCTGAGAGACTTCAGAGAAGTGTGACTAGCCCAAGGGCACCCAGCAGCTGCATGTAGAGGAGCAGGGAATCAAACTCGGTTCACCAGATTACGAGTCCACTGCTCTTAGACAGATTTTTTTTTTAAAAAAAACACCTTTGGCAAATTTAATGGTTTTCACCTGGCACCGAAAATAAGAAGAAGAAAGACAGTGTCAGAAAAACTTGGGGAAAGGATTTCATAAAGTGGTACCATTGTTGAAAAGACCTTGCATCCACTCACAATATCTCCCTCACAACAAGTAACTGTGGGTTTCTATAACAGTCCCATTGCATTCAAAAGGGCCGACTGCCTGGTAAGTACATGCAGGGCTGCTGCGGGCCTAATCCAAGAACTTTCGCCGCCTGAGGCAAAGGACAAGATGGCAGTCCCTCCCATTCTGTGGACAAGAGCCAAGCAGACTAGCTGCTGAATCTTACTTTACTGGCAACACTACAGCATCCACCACTGCCTCTGAAGGCAGCAGGCTATCTCAGGGGGTGCAAGGCAGACCAGGTCACACACACACAGAGCTCTGCCTTCTCCTCACCTGTCAGCATTTGCCTCCTGAGGCAGCTACCTCCCTCTGCCTCATGACAGGGCCGGCCCTGGATTGGCCGGCCCCATCTTAAGACTGCAGCTGTATTGAAGATCTTAAGACTGCAGCTGTACCCTGTCCTGTACCAGCGGCACATTTTCCTACAATGCCTTTTAAAACAAAAGCAAAGGGCAGTCACTCCTATATTAAATTTAGAATCATAGGTTTGTAGAGTTGGAAGGGACCCTGAGGATCATCTAGTCCAACCCCACGCAATGCGGGAATATTCAGCTGTCCCATGAGGGGATCAAACCTGCAACCTTGACATTTTAGAGCACCGTGCTCTAAAACCAACTGAGCTAATTTGCTTCCTTGTGATTTTTAAATTGATCCAACCACTGCTAGGCCAGGGATGGGCAATCTCCATCTGTTAGGGGCCACGTTCCCTCAGGGATCATCTGTTGTGGGGGCAGGGGGAAAACACCCATCAATCTGCCACCTCCTCTTATTACCCATCACCTTCCTGTCTAGCAGGCCACAGGAGGAAAGGAAGGTTTCTCCTGCCAGAAGTCTGAAAGGCCAAAGCCAGGCTTAAGACCCCCAAACTCAGGCTGAAGGCTACAGGCTTCCCATCCCTGCCTTGCACGATGTTCCTTCTTCTGTACAGTCATTACAGGCTCAGATAGCCTCCTTTACCTGAGGTTGCCCTATGGGGCAGGGACAGGATTAGCGGTTGTCCCTGTCAAACTGGCAACTGCTGGCACCAAATCTTGCCTAGTTGCCGCTGGGTCACTGCACCCTCCCTCCCAGCAAACCAGCAGCACCATCTACCCTAAGCAGGTAAGTGGCTGTTCAAAGAAGCCCCTGCCTCCACTCTCTCCGCCACAGACTCTCAGAATGAGATGGACCCAGCGTTCCTGGCCGGAGGGAGCTGACAGGTGAGCACAGCTGCTGCTGCTGCTGCTGTTCCAGCTCCCAGCTGGGCCTTTCTTATAATTATCCTCACATTTTTATCCTGCCTTTCCTCCAAGGAGCTCAGGGCACCTTACACAGATCTTCTGGAGAGACAGTGTGGTGTAGTGGTTAAGAGCGGTAGACTCGTAATCTGGTGAACCAGGTTCGATTCCCCGCTCCTCCACATGCAGCTGCTGGGTGACCTTGGGCTAGTCACACTTCAGTATCTCAGCCCCTCTCACCTCACAGAGTGTTTGTTGTGGGGGAGGAAGGGAAAGGAGAATGTTAGCCGCTTTGAGACTCCTTTGGGTAGTGATAAAGCCAGATATCAAATCCAAACTCTTCTTCCCCTCCCCAGTTTTATGCTCAAAACAACCCTGTAAGATAGTTTGGACCGAGAGACAGCCCAAGGTCACCCAGTGGATTTCACGGCTGAGTAGGAATTTGGACCTTTGCCTCCCAGGTCCTGGGTCCAACATTTTAACCACTGCCCCACACTGCCTCTCTAGCCTTGCCTGTGCTGTGCAGGCAAGCAAGGAGCAGAGGTGGCTCTGCAGGAGCAGTGTCTGCTGCCTCCATGTTCATCTCCTTCTCCTGGGTAGCACAAGAGCAGGGTTGCACAATTTTTCAGCTTCCCAAAGACCGGATGGTAGAGCATCCATCCTTTCTTTGTTTGCCAGGAGATTAGGTAAAGAAGCTGAGCCAAGCAACAGTCACCTCCATTGCATTACCCAGTGCATTTCCACATCCCTGTTGTAATCACCAAATCTTTCGGGGCAACTGGTTTATATATTGCACAAGGCCTGCGCATCAAGGGCAGTTGCACACCCAGAATTTAGAATCATAGCACTGCAGTCTCCAAGAGTCATCTAGACCAACCCCTGCAACGCAGGGACCTTTCGCCCAATGCAGGGCTTGAACCCACAACAAACGATTAAAAGACCTGTGTCCAGCTACACTTGCCAGGCAGTGATTAGATCCTACCCAGGAAGCGCCCTCCGTGGGAAGCGAGGGGAAAGGGAAAGATGGGGTGTCAACTGCTGGAGGAGAGGTCACAGAGCCTTCCGGGGTGCAAGCAAACCAGAAAGGACCATTGCTCCACGGCGTCATCGTACAACCTCCGCGCACACCGGTCACAAGAACTAAAAAAAGCCAAAACTGCTGCCAAGGTCCCGTTTGCGATCGCTGAAATATTGCAAAGCACGCTTTTGAATTCTGGTGCTGGGGGAGACTCTTGAGAGTCCCATGGACTGCAAGAAGATCAAACCTCTCCATTCTGAAGGAAATCAGCCCAGAGTGCTCACTGGTAGGACAGATCCTGAAGCTGAGGCTCCAATACTTTGGCCACCTCATGAGAAGAGAAGACTCCCTGGAAAAGACCCTGATGTTGGGAAAGATGGAGGGCACAAGGAGAAGGGGACGACAGAGGACGAGATGGTTGGACAGTGCTCTCGAAGCTATGAACAAATTGCGGGAGGCAGTGGAAGGCAGGAGTGCCTGGCGTGCTCTGGTCCAGGGGGTCACGAAGAGTCGGACACGACTAAACAACAACAAACATTGAGCCCAGCCCCCCCTCACCTGCCCGGCCTGGAAGCGCCCCTGGGAGATGAGTTAACATTGAAGCGAAGGGGGAAGAGGGTGCTAATGCGTAAACGCGTCCCTTAGAGAGGAGGATGGAGGTGGCGGGGTGGGGAGAGGACAACGCAGCAGGGAAAACCCCAAGGAGAAAAGCCCACAACCCACCCCCATCCACCCGGGACCCTCTTTGCCCACCTTGCCCGCCCGCGGAAGCGGGGTCCCTGGCGTCCGTCTGCTGCTCCCCAGTGCCTCGTCTGGTGGCTGGGCTGGCTTTGCTCCTCTCCCATCTCTTGCCTTGCGCTTCCCGCCCCGGGCGGCGGGGAGAACAGGCGGGGCGGGGATCGGCCCACGGGAGGCACTCCTACCGGCAGCGGGAGGCCAGGCCTCGCCGCCTTTCCGAGGCGGCCCTGCCTGCTCTCCGCCTAAGCCCAGAAGCCAAGATGGGGTCCCTCTGGCCCGGCGGGGGGTGGGGATAGGGCCCTCTCCAGGAGTGCCAATTGAATAACACATTGGGGAGGGTGGTGTCCAGGTAAGCCCTGCCCTGCATAATAGATCGCAAGACCCGGACGCACACATTATTTTTGGTTTTTTTGTTTTTTTTAAAATATATTTATGGGGGTTTTACAAACAAAAAAAGAGAAGGTAATTACAGAATAAAAAGGAAAAAGTTACAAATACAAAAATACGAAAAAGAAATACACAATACCTGGAAAATAAAAAACAATTAGGAAAAAAAACCCCAATCTTTTCATATCTTATATTTCGTTTACTTGTTTCCTGACCTCCTCACACCTCCCTTTTTTGTATTCCAGTTCAAATGGTTAATTCAGCAAATCCTTTCCCTCTTTGTTTTTATCTTAATTCTATATCTTAACATATTATAGCTTCATATTTTCATCTGATTATCAATCCATTTTTTACATACTCTTTTTAGCCTTGTTGCTAAAGCCGTTTCATTTCAATCCAACATCATTTTAACATTCATTAATTTTACAATGTTTCTGCAAATAGTCTTTAAATTTCTTCCAATCTTCTTCCACCAACTCTTCTCCCTGGTCTCGGATTCTGCCAGTCATTTCCGCCAGTTCCATATAGTCTATCACTTTCATCTGCCATTCTTCCAAGATGGGTAGATCTTGTGTCTTCCAATACTTTGCGATAAGTATTCTTGCTGCTGTTGTAGTGTACATAAAGAAAGTTCTATCCTTCTTTAACACCAATTGGCCGACCATGCCCAGGAGAAAGGCCTCTGGTTTCTTCGGAAAGGTATATTTAAATACTTTTTTCAGTTCATTATAGATCATCTCCCAGAAAGCCTTAATCCTTGGGCACGTCCACCAAAGGTGAAAGAATGTACCTTCAGTGTCTTTACATTTCCAACACTTGTTATCGGGCAAATGGTATATTTTGCAAGCTTGACTGGTGTCATGTACCACCTGTATATCATTTTCATAATATTCTCTCTTAAGGCATTACATGCCGTAAATTTCATACCTGTGGTCCATAACTGTTCCCAGTCAGCAAACATAATGTTATGTCCAACATCTTGTGCCCATTTTATCATAGCAGATTTAACCGTTTCATCCTGAGTATTCCATTTCAACAGCAAGTTATACATTCTTGATAGATTCTTAGTTTTGGGATCTAACACATTATTTTTGAATGGCAATACCCATCAATTTCGGGGAGGCCCAGCCCCCTCGAATATTTTATTGAGCGGCTTGGACCTTGGCCCCTAAGAGTTGGCTCCTCTGCGGCCCTCTGAGGGAATTGGCGGGACAGGGTCCCGTGGGGCTTGCTTTCGGGTACGCGTGTAAAATTGCACCGCTTTGGATACCTCTCCAGTCTCCAAGGGGTGCGCAAGACGCACAGCGCCACGCATGGTTGGACCCTCAGCCGTCTAACAGACTTAAGCAGAAGAACGTGGGCGGGATTTCCCCCACCACCACCACGTTTTTTTAAGCCAGTAAGTCCTGGGCTTGGCTGGTTGGTTCAATTTCTAGTGGAAGGAGATGGAAGCTAAGGCCCCGGTGGCATAGGGTGGCGTAATAGCGGCTGAAGGTGTTGTACCGTCGGGCCTTGGGAGAGCAAGGCTTGCTAGCATCCCCGCGCATCTCGCTGGGTGCACGCCCGCTAACCAACCCGCAGAGCTGCTGCGAGGATAAAATGAGGGAACCGCGGGCCACCTGTAGCTCCTTGCAGGAGATCTGGGAGGTGAATGTTACAACGCAGAGACCCCGCACGCAAAGGAAGAGCGGTTTGAAAAGGCAACCCCTGCGCCATCTGACCCAAAAGGCAACATGGGGATGCTTCAAGCAAGCAAGCAACCCGTCTGGTGTGTGCCTGTCTCATTTCACCACCACCCCTCTTCTCTCTCTCTCTCTCTCTCTTTTTTTTTTAAGGAGAGGCAGCTGCTCGGCAGGTGCAACTAGACAGGACCAGACATGCCAGCAAGCTGCCATTCAGCCTACACAAGATGGGCAGGCACCTGTTTCTCATTGCGAGGAAGAAGCTGGAGCACCTTCTTCGAAACCCACGCCATCAAAGCTCAGCCAGATCTTTCTCTGCCTGTTGCCAAATTCACAGAAGGAAAAGCCTCGCCAAAGGGAGAAGGGGGCGGCCTCTGTTTCCCTCTCATCAACTGCGGCAACCAAGGTACCAATTTGCCACAACACCCAGTTTCAATTTTATGGGGAGGCTGGGCAGGGTGATGTCTGCTGCTCCAGTAAGTTTCACATTTGGGATCAGCATTAAAGTGGATGCCCTCCTGCAGGTTGGGGAAAAAACACCTGGCGCCTTCTCTGCTGCTTGCAGAGTGGCACTGGGCAAAGGACTGAAACCCTTCTCTCCCTGCCTCCCTTTATTCATAGAAGCATAGAATTATAGGGTTGGAAGGGACAGCCCAGAGGGAAGTTTTTAATGTTTGATGTTTTACTGTGCTTAATGTTTTAATTGTTAGAGGCTGCCCAGAATGGCTGGGGCAACCTAGTCGGGTGGTCAGCATAAAAATAAATTATTATTATTATTAACAATCCGACACCCACTACTGCTCAGTGGCATAGCCTCTCACAGGGCTGTTGCAATCCGTAACTTATTAACTGTAATTTATTATTATTAAAAACATCTTATTACGAGTTACTGAAACCAGGCTAGCAGACTCTAAAAACAAGCTATGGATTGCAACCACTCTGTGAGGCTAAGCTGCCATTGAACATTATTATTTATTATTATTATTAATCATCTTTTTCTTTGACGATCACTCGTAGTTGAGTAAGATTGTCTTCCATAAACACGGCTTTAACAATGAAACCGTAAGTGACTGTGGAGGCCAATTCTGGATCCACACGTCCTTCCACAGTGGGGACATTGGTTTCTGGGCGGGAGTTGATCACGGTGTGGATTTGCCAAGCATGCCTTCCTCTTAGCATGTTTCTCCCTTGCAGCCTGAGTTCAAGTGTCTTCAAAGCCCATGACACCTTTAGTAAAGGCTGTTCTCCAATTGGAGCGCTCACAGGCAAGTGTTTCCCATTTGTCGGTGTTTATACTACGTTTTTAGATTTGCCTTGAGACAGTCTTATTAATAGTAAGCTGAATGAGGCACAATATTGGGGCAACTTCAAGCAGCAAAATAAACAATCTTCATTAATGGTTTCTGGTGTTCAAATAGCCCCACCCCTGCATGAGGTAGCAGCAGATCTGGAGAAACCCCAAAGTTTGCCGAAGAAGAAAATTCTGAAGGAGAAGCTTACCAAACCAGGCCAATGGGAGACTGTCGGGCGCAGTGGCTGCGAAATACTGATGTTAGAGAGAAATGGAAAGCCAGATGGGAGACTGACCTGAATGGAAAGCCATGGCTGAGTGGAAGAGCAAACAGGTGCACACTCCACCCTGACGCATGTGTGTGATGCTCTCTTGTCAACAATGATTCCATTCTTCTCCTCCGGTGTCCCACCCTATTAAAACTGCATTGTATGCCTGTAACTAAAGCTGCACGCTAGGAACAGGTTCATTCCCCTTTAATTTGTGTTGCCTGTTGCCTAACAGCCTCGGGAACCGAGGTGAGAGAACCTGATTTGATACTGGGGACAGAGCACACTTAGCCCTTGGGGACGCCCCACACAAAGATGCAGCTCAAATTTGGCTGCCGTCATGACAACACAATGATTTTTTTTAAAAAAAACAATTAAGGAGAGTAATGGTGTATTTACCAGCCAGAATTTTTGTTTTCCTACTCTTACATAGCAAGGTGCTTCTTTTATTCCAGAATCCTAGGTTCCTAACCCTAGCAGACTGATCCGCTCCAAGTCCCTCTTGGAACCAAGCGTGAGTTGTCATTTTTCTTATGAGTGGTTACCGTAAAATAGAGGAAGGACTCAGTGGCAGGTCATGCTTTGCATGCAGCAAGTCCCAGGTTCAAGTCCTGCCATTTCCAGGTAGGGCTGAGAGAGAGCCCTATCTGAACTTAAGGAAAGCCACTTCCAGCCAAAGTGCAGACCAGCTGTTTCCAAACAGCCCACG
Source organism: Podarcis cretensis (assembly GCF_951804945.1). Lineage (NCBI taxonomy): Eukaryota > Metazoa > Chordata > Lepidosauria > Squamata > Lacertidae > Podarcis > Podarcis cretensis. The sequence goes on from NC_137174.1 coordinate 14,476,360, forward strand.
GCCACATGGACTGCTTGAAAACGGGCAGACCACCCAATAGTTTTTCTGCCTGTTGTAGCAATTGCAATGCACTAGACTTCTAGTTATGCCCACTTTGGACATATAGTAGGTTGATGCTGCAGCCCCTCTCAAAAAAACAACTCCTTTCCGGCCTTTTGGTTTGCTGCTCTCTGGTGTGCCAGGTCTTACTGACTCCCGAGATATTCAGGTTGAAGATTTGGTAGCAGGAGCATTATAAAAGAGGTATCTCATCTAAATAATGCAAATCCCAAACAAACATCATAAAAGCACGGAAGGGGGAAATGAATAGGAATAAACTGAAGGCAAGTAGTAAACACAATTCAGATGCTCTGGTGCCCATGACTTTTTTGGATAGTAGCAGAATGGGAAATACTTAGGGCTGCAGAATGAGGCTATTCACATTTCCGGAGAACCAAATCCCTCTGAATCCAACCCAACTTGCTCCTAAGTGAACATGTGCAGCTGCCTGTCAGATGCTGCCTAAGATCGGCTGACTTTTGAGTTTGCCACATGGCTCCAGGACATTGGAGATTTGGGAAACGCTGCGTCCAGTAATAAAGGCAGTCTTTCCAGTGCTCAGAGAACCTGCAACTTTAAACTGATATTATGCACACACTCCCCCCCCCCCCCAGTCTTAATTGCACCTATAAGCCCATCTGTATCTGGGCAGGAAATGTGCCGCCTCTAGTTATGGTACTGGCCATTAACAGAGATGACTTTTTTGAAAAAAATAAAGGATTGGGCAGACTAATGAAGAATATCAGAAAATAAACGGGCTCAAAGTGAGCCATCTTGCTCAAGGAGCCGTTCACAACTAAACAGTTTCTGGAGGATACTAGATGGCCTAACATTTAACTAGCACCCTTCAAGCCGCTCCTTTTGCACCTATGTAATTGACACACTACACGGGCCTGATCCTGGATCACATGTGTTGGGTAGGAAATAGACGGATGGCTTTATAGCGGGTACAATGCAGACCTCAGCAGGCTTCAACTAACGTTAAGACTGCAATTCCTTTGGCATGAAGTTCCCACAACTTTCCATTTCGTAGTCCGGGTGCTGTTGCACTGGAAACCAGCCATATGAAGAAAGTGTTCAATGTTCTTTCTTTAATGTTCTACTTTTAATGTTCTACTTTCCCCTTTCATCTGTGTCAGCTAGGGCAGCAGATGTCCTTAATTTTGTTTGACTAGGTGAGAGCTAATAAAACTAGTTAGCACTCCAGGTAAGATTTGTATTGGGGCGGGGGGAAGAGACCCAATTAACCACGAGGTAGGTTGTTCTTTAATGGGGGATGGACGTTTTATTTGCGTCAAGGGTCACTCTCACTCTCTTGTTGCAAGCCACATTCCAAAAATGAGTGGGGTGTGAGCCAGACAGTGGGAAGAGTCAAGATAGTCCTGCAATTAATTGCAGACACAGGGCAATTATACTTTGGAAAATGCTTGGCTTGGAAACCAGTTGCTGGCATTTTCAAGATGCGGGAGAAGGGTGAGTGGCAGGGAACCCAACAACAAAACAAGCTTGTGCCTATGCTGTATTTCTGGTTGGAGAACACCACTTACTGGCTCCGGGAGATTTTAAAAACCTAACTGCAGCAGGGTGGTGGGAGAAGGCACTGTAGGGTAGATGGAGAAGATCTTCTGGTCCCCTCTGCTTTAAAGATCAGGGTGGCTTTTAAGGCTATCTGAGGATTGTTCCAGATCTTGCCCTGCTCCTGGCTGCTTAGGTGGGAGCTGACACAAAACGCATAAGCTACGTGCTCTCCTGGGCAGGAAAGATCTCTTACAAACACCCCTTTTCATGAAATCTGGACAGAACAATGGTGCGTCTGAGAGTGGTGAAAGATACTTCCTTGCCCATCACAGCGTGGAGTTCCCAAATCAGTCAGAGCCGGATATAAGGCTGTGTGCTAGCTGCCACCTTGACAGATCCAGGAGAACTCCTAGACCTTACTAAAGGTAAAGGGACCCCTGACCGTTAGGTCCAGTAGAGGACAACTCTGGAGTTGCGGTGCTCATCTCGCTTTATTGGCCGAGGGAGCCGGCGTACAGCTTCCGGGTCATATGGCCAGCATGACTAAGCCGCTTCTGGCGAACCAGAGCAGCGCACGGACACGCCGTTTACCTTCCCACCAGAGTGGTACCTATTTATCTACTTTCATTGGCGTGCTTTCGAACTGCTAGGTTGGCAGGAGTAGGGACCGAGCAACGGGAGCTCACCCTGTCGCAGGGATTTGAACCACCAACCTTCTGATCTGCAAGTCCTAGGCTCTGTGGTTTAACCCACAGTGCCACCCGTGTTAGGCAGAAGCAATTAGTCACCCAGAACTGCCTCTTGACAAATCAGGGCCTCTCACCCTACCTTGCCCACCCCATCAGACAACTCTTTGTATATATGCAATGAGCACAGCTCTACCATTCCCAACTGGGGCTTAAAAGCTGCCCTGTTAAATGCCAATGCATTAGGGACTTAATAAAGCAATTTCTGTCCACCTCAATTCAAACACCCTTAGGTTTGGATTAAACAACAACAACCCTTATCGACATTTTAAAAACATTTTTATTATACTAAATGTTTGTCTATTCAAATAAAATATCCAACCGTCCCAACACCATTAAGGAGTTGAGTCTTGCCAGTTTCTTGTACCATGCCAATGGAATCCGAACACATCAAAAGGCAAGGGGCCAAGGCTGTGAAAAGAATAGCCTTTTGGGGCATTAAGACACATTATAACCTTGGCTGTTTTGTCTTTAACCCGCAGACATTGCTGGCATAGCATTTACTGTGGACGGATTCTGAAGTACAGCGATATCCACAACAGGGAAACATCTAAAATGCTCTCTCTTGACAGCCAGCTTCCCACGCAGTTAATCTGCTGGGCTTTATTACTTTTATGCTCCAAGTGAAAGAAAACACTTGGTTGAAGGTTTTCTCTTTGGGGGTGTGGTGGGGTGGGGTGAGGTGAGGTGAGAGCTCCCAACAACCACTTCTCCCATCTTTCCATTATCAGATGGTACTTCTTGAACAGGTCCGGTTTCTTTTAGCAGCTGGGTTCTAGATCAGGCGTCTAGGCTGCACCCTAAACAGGCATTGTGGCTTCTCTGGCCACATTGAAGCACATCAGCAAGAATTAACATGCCTGAGGTTGCAAGCTTCTCACGTAAGAGCCTTAACTGGACCTGGCCATCTCTGGGAAATAAAAAGTCATCACATTCCCCAAAAGCAAAACAAAGCAGATGGACAAAGGCTTCAACGGGCCCAACTGCACACTATCCAAATAAGAACGGCCATTGCGAGCGACATATTAGTTGGCAGAGCCACCATGCAAGAACTCTCACTTCCCCTTGAAGGTATTACATGATTGCCAAAACGTAGATAACAATGAGTGGCCCTGCACTCTGGAGCTTTTTCAACCCTTGGGTATTTTCCTGGCTTTTGGAGAAACCGAAAGGAAACAGGCAGACATTTTTGTTGCCTCATCTACAAAAACAATGGCCCAAAAAATTAACTCAGTGGTTTTCAAGTAGTTCTAGCCAATCCATTTATAGGAAAAGGGAGATTTACCTGGATTTAACCAAGTTGCCCAGCTCTTAGAGATTATGGAAATGTTTTATGAATGCCCCAAATGAAGAGGGGGAAAATGATAGGCAAGATTGCGAAGGTGGGATCACCCTTTTGACAGCAGGCAAGACCAGATTCCCTACCAAGGTGCGGAGCAATAGAGATGCATGTCGCTTTCGGTACATCCTTAATGTTAGATTTGTTGGAAGATTAAAAAAGGGTGTTTAGCAAAACAAGAACAACATACATATTGCTTCATGAGGTCTGCTAGAACTGAACTTGTGTCATCTAAAAATAAGTTTGTACTTAATTAAGAAAGTCTGGGAAGTCCTCAAGAGACAGTCACAGACACGGCTAAGTTTTGTCATTACGCAAAAGAGCAACCATCTTCCCATGTTACCAATACAAGAGTTGATGCTTTGTGGAAGAGATATCCCACTACACTTCGCATCTTTTCACATGCTCAGGCCTTGAATTCTGAGGAGGCAACTGAAGTTTAGTCGCTTTCAAATTTGATGGAGTTTATCTGCGTGGAGATCGCGCCGCCGCAGTAACTTCCCCTTTTCTTCTTTGTCTTCTCGTGTCGGAAGGATTTCCCTTTCGTAAATTTCAGGACTTCGTTGGCCTTTTCGCCCCAGTCACCCGCAGCTCCTCTCTGGAAGAGATAGCGAGTCAGTGACCACCAGGCAGCAAAAGAACACCGAGTAGTTACTGAAGAGGCAATGCTCCCTAAAGCAAACAGGTCCTAGACTGTGCAAAAATTCCACAGTTTTGCACAAACTACAGTCTGGAGGAATGCAACTCTTATCTTCCTCTTACCTTGGCATCAAATGAATTGTTTGCTACTCGTGCATCCACCTCAATCTCTTCTGCTTTTACTCTGCGGAAAGGACTGGACTGCTGTTGAAAGAAAATTGGTATTTTGGTATTTTCTTGAAGTAGCCGTCGTGCTAATTTAAAGCAATGAGCCCCAAATGAACCCCATTGGATTTATGGCGGTATGCACCAAAACAGTAAAGTTAAGAATCTTCCCGGGGCAGAAATGCTTCATGATGCCCCAGTGGCTAGAACAGGGGCCGGCAACCTAAGGCCCATGGGCCACAAGCGGCCCATGCGGGTCGTTTAACTGGCCCATGGACCCCCGCCGCCCGCTGGGTTGGCTCCCGTGCGCCGCGCTAAACCAGCGCGGAGCAGAGCAGGGACCACCTTTTGCGACATTGGCCAGCTTCCCATTGGCTGCAGGAAGCTCCAGCAAAGTTTTTGTGGTTTGGGCCGTGATGCGCAAATGCTATTTCCGGTGTGGAGGATCTGACCCCTGGACTAGAACCACAGATGCATTGCTGTCAACTTACAGATTTGAAAATAAGGGACCAGCAGCCTCAAAAATAAGGGACCAGCAGCCAAAATAAGGGATTTTCAGAGCACAGCTATGTTCAACTTCTGAGCCCCTCCCAGCCAAAGGCAGAAAGCCCAGCCAGCAGCCAAATGAAGCCTCAAGCGGTGGTTCCCACAGCGCAGCAACCCGGCAAAGGGGATGCAGCAAGGAAAACCACCATCACCTCTCCGCAGCGAAGCGCTGAGCAAAGGCGAGTCCCCAGGCAACGCGGCCGATTGGATCGGAACAAGGCATGCAAGCTCCACCCCCAGTTGTTCTTAGACTCCTTATTGGATGAGCAACGCAGCCAAGCAACACAGTTGGAGCCTCCCTCCTCCCTGGCCGGCAGGGAGGGAGGGAGAGGAGCTGCTTCCTTTGAAACCCGGGAAATTAAAGGGACATCATCAATAAGGGACAGCAGCGGGACACGGCGCTGGGATAAGGGACTTTCCCGCCAAATAAGGGATGGTTGACAGCTATGCACAGATGCCTAGCTGCTCCTGGCAAATTTATAGCACCTCAACAAGGTTTCTCAGGGTAAAAGAATACAACCAACAGAGATGAAAGCTTTTTGCAGCTCTTGTCAAGAAGGCAATTCCACCCCTTCTCCCGAGATCCTCTCAGTCTTCTCCAAGAGACTGAGAAGAGATATGGTTGGCCATCTTCAAATATCTCAAGGGCTGCCACATGGAGGAGGGAACAAGCTTGTTTCCTCCCGCTCTGGAGGGCAGGACTCGAATGCATGGCTTCGAGTTACAAGAAAGGAGATTCCGACTAAACACCAGGAAGAACTTTCCGACAGTAAGAGTTGTTCGACGGTGGAACAGTCTCCCTCAGGAGGTTGTGGGCCTCTCCTTCCTTGGAGGTTTTTAAGCAAAGGTTGGGCGGCCATCTGCTAGGAATGCTTTAGCTGAGATTCCCGCGACTAGATGACCCTCGGGGTCCCTCCTGACTCTACAATGCCATGATTCTTACCCGCTTCATCTTGGGGAACGTATGTGGCGTTTTGGGTTTCTTGTTCTTCCCCGCATTTGGTGTCTCCTGCTCCTGGCTGTCTTCCCTTTTTCGTTTCTTATTGGATTGGCCTGCCGTGTTTCAACACAATCATAAAGGTAAAAGGTAAATGTAGGTCCAGTTGCGGACGACTCTAGGGTTGCACGCTCATCTTGCTCTATAGGCCGAGGGAGCCGGCTTTTGTCCACAGACAGCTTCCGGGTCATGTGGCCAGCATGACTAAGCCGCTTCTGGCGAACCAGAGCAGCGCACGGAAACGCTGTTTACCTTCCTGCCGGAGTGGTACCTATTTATCTACTTGCACTTTGACGTGCTTTTGAACTGCTAGGTGGGCAGGAGCAGGGACCGAGCAACAGGAGCTCACCCCGTCAAGGGGATCCAAACCACCGACCTTCCGATCGGCAAGCCCTAGGCTCAGTGGTTTAGACCACAGTGCCACACGCGTCCCTAACACAATCATATCTTACTCAATATAAGAGAACAGCCCATAGAATAAGCAGTCAGGGTGGGAGTAAAAGTAAGAAATGTTTTGTTGCGACCCACATCCAGTACTACTTTAATGACCCATATTCTTTTGGACTGCCCACTGAACATAAGATGCACTGCAGTTACTGGGCAAAGATTGCACACGCAGCATTCATGTATGCGGTTAGGGTGGGGAAAAAAATCATTTTTTTTTTATTTTTAAAAATAAAATCAACTATTTCCTGATGAATAGCCAAAGGCTATTCATCAGGAAATACAGTGGTACCTCGGGTTACATACGTTTCAGGTTACATACGCTTCAGGTTACAGACTCTGCTAACCCAGAAATAGTGCTTCAGGTTAAGAACTTTGCTTCATGATGAGAACAGGCGGCAGCAGGAGGCCCCATTAGCTAAAGTGGTGCTTCAGGTTAAGAACAGTTTCAAGTTAAGAATAGACCTCCGGAACAAATTAAGTATTTGACCCGAGGTACCACTGTAAGGATTTAAGTTTTTCATGTGAGCTAAAACATAGTCTAACGGGTTTTTTTATTGTTTAACCACATCGGTTAACAAACATGGATACATATGCTAAAATGTTATTGTTTTAGTTAAATAAATTGTTTAAATTGTTATTAAGGAAATTATTGGTTTTTTCCCCTTCCAATAAAGTACAGCAGAAAAGTTGTCCAAACATAAAGTTAACTTATTAAACCTCACAATAATTTCATAATTATCTATGTATTTCGAATAGTATAACCAAATCAGTAATTTTTGATATAACTGTAAAAACCACTCTGAAAATTTATTATTCCAAAAATGAAACCTTCCTTTGGTTGTAAATATTAAGATTATGCCAGCACAACAAGAATGAGTCTTTCTGCAAAAAAACACGATTTAAATCAAGCCTTACTGACTAGTGATTTAAATCGTGATTTAAATCAAATCCACCCTGCATACAGTATTAACTTTCTTTCGTATTCAGCATTCCCTACTTCATTCCTGGCTAGCAGTGACGTACCTCCATTTACAGCCCCATCATCGTCGTCATCATCATCAGAACTGCTGCTCTCCCCATCGCTAGCTGCTTCAGATGAAAGAGTCTTGGAAGACGGCGTTTTGCCTGCAGGCGCAGATGAAGCTTTTGATGCCTTTTTCTTCGACGGCTTGCTGTTTTTCTTGGCTTTATTCTTTAGCCCCTCCCCTGCCGCTTTGGGCTCATCTTCGCTGGAGCTGTCGGAAGAGCTGCTGCTTTCGGACTCCGCTTGCTTTGAAGCCGCTGTGCTCTTGCCGCCGGCCAATTTGCTAGCCGGCTTCTGAACGGGTTTGGCCTGCGACTTCTTAGCCGACTTCTGGGCAGGCTTGCTCTGCTCCTCTTCACTACTTGAGCTGCTGCTGGAGTCTGAAGAACTGCTTGCTTGGGAGGCAGAGAGGCTAGGTTTGGATCCTGACTTGGGACTCTTTGCACCAGTTTTGGGGGGAGCAACTCTCTTATCCCCAGAGCCAGCATCCGCCTTCTTTCCAACCATCACAGGAATCTTCTTTGCCGCCTTTGCAGCTGGTTTAACTGCAGCATTTGCAGGAGTTTCATCCTCAGAGCTGTCAGAATCTAGGGAAGGGCATTGCAATTTTTAAAGGAGAAATTTCAACGACAAAAGCACTGCAGGTTCTGCAAACACTATTTTCACAGTTCAGTTTCAGATGGGGCGAGTTGTACACCCACAGGACGAATCCGAATACCAGTGTTTTCACTATTCAAGGAAGAGTAGGAGGGGAAAGGATTTTGTTAGGAAAGCTGACTTAGGAGGGTGTGAGATTAATTATAGGGTTCCTGCCCATACTAATTATCAGACAGACTGGCACACAAGATATATATGTGTACACATTTCATGTGCAGTGACTGGAATATTTATTCATTGATCAACTGAGACAATTTAAACGAATCAAGGATACTTGCCGGTTTTTAAACAGACAGGCACCTCTTCTGTGGCTAACTGGAGCATAAATAAACATAGGGAATAGGCTCGGTTATGTGATTGTGTCCTTATAAAAAGCAATGGCTACTTAAACAGTAGAAGGTTATCTTTTCTATGGAACATCTACATCAAGGCGGTCTCTTGTGAGCTGCAAGAGAACCCGAGGGTCACTCACTGCCTTGCCGCATGGGGTGGGGACAAGCCCGAAATTTGGGATTTGGGAAGGCAGTGTGAGGGCTGGGGAAGTGGAGACGTAAAATGTTGCTGAGGGCCGCCCAAAAAAGGTCTCAAGGGTCACATGCAGCCCTGATTTATAGCCTAAAGCTCATTAGCAGGACCACACTTAAAGCCTAAAGGGCACAAGGAGTGGTAGAAGAAAATCAAGGCAAAATACAGTGGTACCCTCGGGTTAAGAACTTTATTCATTCCGGAGGTCCGTTTTTAACCTGAAACTGTTCTTAACCTGAAGCACCACTTTAGCTAATTGGGCCTCCTACTGCCACCACCGCACAATTTCTGTTCTCATCCTGAAGCAAAATTCTTAACCCAAGGTACTATTTCTGGGTTAGCGGAGTCTGTAACCTGAAGCGTCTGTAACCCGAGGCACCACTGTACTTGCAGCACTGTGGCTTTTACTTGTTTTAGATATGGCAAGGAACACGTCCAGGGATCTGTGTAACTGTGGCCAGATCTTTTTCGTAATATGGGAACAGTAATGATCAACATGGAGCTTGTTTGCTTGTAACCCCAGGTACCTGAGCTATCAGAAGAGCTGGTCGCTGCCTTTGACGGAGCGGGTTTAGCAGCAACCTTTGTTGCAGGCGATTTGGCAGGAAGCTTCTTGTCTTCTTCAGAGCTACTATCTATGCACAAAATCCAAACAAGACAGTGGTTTTAAGTCCCAGCACATTTTAACCTCGCACCGCAGAGATTCCAAGCGAGGTATGTGCTTTAAACGAAAACAAACAGAAGTGCTAATGATAGCTTTACAGTCCTGTGCTCAAGATATGCCAGGTGGGGGTTTTCAAAGCGTTGCAAAAGCCCTGTTGTGCCAGCATCTCTCGAGATAGGCCTCTGTCAGTGGAGATCAAGTGGTGCAGCATCACAGATATGCTGATGTAACAATGTCCAGCAGGAAGTCTAACACTGGGTAGAGGCTAGAGTATGATAGGCAAGGAGTGGACATACACCAAACCCTCTGCTCCCTTACAGCCCAACGTTGATAAATTATTACGCTGACCTCAGGAATGGTACAAGTCAAAAAACACCCACTGAATCAATGGAGGCTAAACAAGCAACCTATCCTACCCCTGGACAGTTAAGTCCAGACAAAGGCTGACTATGGGGTTGCGGCACTCAGCTCGCTTTCAGGCCAAGGGAGCCGGCGTTTGTCCAGAGACAGCTTTCTGGGTCATGTGGCCAGCATGACTAAACCGCTTCTGGTGCAAGGGAACACCGTAATGGAAACCAGAGCACACGGAAACGCCCTTTGCCTTCCAGCTGCAGCGGGACCTATTTATCTACTTGCACTGGCGTGCTTCTGAACTGATAGGCTGGCAGGAGCTGGGACAGAACAATAGGAGCTCACCCCGTTGCATGGATTCGAACCGTCGACCTCCTGATCGACAAGCCCAAGAGGCTCAGTGGTTTAGACTACAGCGCCACCCACATCCTACCAGCAGTACAGTGGACGCTCAGGTTGCGAACGTGATCCATGTCGGATGCACGTTTGCAACCCGCGTCTGCGTGCTGCAATTCGGTGCTTCTGCGCATGCGTGACCGCCGAAACCAGGAAGTAACCCCTTCCGGATTTTGGCAATCCGCAACCCGAAGCAGCTGTAACCCGAGGTATGACTGTATATGAAGCCTCTAACAGGGAGGCATACAATATCGCTCTGTTGCCCCGCAATATGCGCAAGAGTATACAAAGGTGATCTTTCGTGATGGAACTGTAAGGTAGCACTTTTCACCAACAGTTCAGCTTCAGGAATATACAAGAGCAGCTTGTAAGACTTATGGAGCATGATTGTTTTTAATGTCTGATGTTTCATTATGGGCTTTTTTTATATTCTGTTGAAAGCTGCCCCAAGTAGCTGGGGTGACCCAGTCAGATGGACGGGGTATAAGTAATAAATCAGCATCATTATTGTCAGGTATTTTATTTACATTCGTACCTTGGTTCTTGAAATCCAAGGCGCAGCTTCCAATTGGCTGCAGGAGCGTCCTGCAGTCAATCGGAAGCTGCCCCGAATGTCTGGCTTCTGAAAATCGTTCAAAAACCAGAACACTCACTTCCGGGTTTCGTTCGTTCGGGAGCCAAGGCGTTTCAGATCCAAGGTACAACTGTATTTATGTATTAAGATTTCTATACCACCCTTCATCGTATGATCTCAGGGTGGTTCACAGAATAAAATACAGGATAAAAACAAGTAAATAGGTAAAACCAAACAGCAAAACAGTAACCCCTGTCTTCCCACATACATTTAAAAGACTGTAGAATATTAATCAACTAAAGGCATGGTTGAAGAGGAACACATTTGCCTGGCACCTAAAATATATATAATGAAGACGCCAAGCGAACCTCCCTGGGGACGGCATTCCACAAACGGGGAGTTACTACAGAGAAGGCCCGTTCATTCTGCTATTCCGCCTCAAGCCTCTGGACATAAAACGTACAAGAGAACCCCCCCCAATCCACTCCTAAGCACGATTCTTCATCAAGTGATTACATTTGCCCATGTGTGAGCTATCCCCTGTGCAAAGTAATTCTGCACCAGTTGTATACATCAAAAGCAACCGAGAGGTAGCTTCAAACAGAGGGTACTTCTGTCTCACTCACTGCCTCCATAGTATGTAAATCCAAACATTTCCTCAGTAAAAGACACAGTGATAAAGAATCCAGAGAACTTGCTTGTTTGTGGTACTCACCTGAGTCACTGTCTGAACTAGTCTCTTCTTTTTGGGTGGAAACAGCAGCAGATTTGGGAGCAGGCGATGGCTTAGCCGCAGGTCCTTTAGCTACAAAGAAAAATAGGCTGCTTTCACTGAACTTTCTCTTCAAGGGGCCCCAAACAATTCCAGTCTAACAAACGCTCATACCCAGATGTATGTACAAGAAGACTTTCTAAAAGCAGCCAGCCCAGCACAAATCAGAACAGTACCTTTAACTACGAAGGTTTCTGGAGTTGGGGTACTTACTAGCATCCTGACCTCAGGCTACCAAAAAAGGCACCTAGCATTTGCAAACAAGGCACTTTAAACTGATGTGCAAAAGGTGTTTGTTAACGTGCGTTCAGCCAGTGATTGCGGGGACTTGTAAGCTTACATGTTTCATGACAGAGAAAGGCTTTGTTCAACTGGTAGAGGCCTCTCTCTTTGTTGGTACAAAGCCTTGTGCCCGCCAGAGAAGCCAGGAATTCTGGAATACACAGAACCAAGGCCAACCTTGGAAGGTTCCTTAGTTTTCTAGAAGTTTTAGCAAGTCATTAGGCAGTATCCGACAGAGCCTATTTTATACATGCGCATAAACTCCCTGCCCAAAATGCAACAAAACAAGGACTGTTTCTCGAGTCCCCTCCATCAGATATGGACGCCGTCACCTTAATGTTTAATTCCTCTCCACAAATACATACTTGCTGTTTTCTTCTTGGGCACCTGCTCCTTTTCATCATGGTTTTCCACCTTTTTCTTAGAAGTCTTTACAGGCAGAGATTGTGCTTTGCCCTTCCTTGACTCTATGGATGAAGGAGGTGGCACAGCGCTGTACTGGCCTGCGAAGAAGGGACAAAAGAGAATCTGGTGGAATGAGATCTGCCAACAACCAAAACACGAGAGACAAATATGAAGCTAGTCACATTGCAGTGAGTGAGTGAGTTAGTGAGTGAGTGAGTGTGAGTGTGAGTGTGAGTGTGTGTGTGTGTGAAATCATCTAGCCAAGAGGAGCATATGCTTCTCAAAGTGATACCGCAAGAAGTCAACCATTTATGGCCAATCTTGCTGGTAGCTCTCTCACACCCAAGTGGCAGGTCTTGTCTAACCTTGTGCTATGCCTCTGAAACACAGCATAAAGTTGTGAAGGGGGTTTGGGGGGGGGATATCCTGCTCCGCTCTTCAGCTCTAAGCTTGGAATTGGGCCGGAAAACAAGCCCCTGTCTGCCAACAGCTCAGAGCTGGAGAGGGGACAGGCATTTGGTCTGCCTCAGTGCCTATTAGGCACAGACTAGGCCCACATGCCTCTCCATTTCCTCTTTTACAAAGATTTGTAACTGCTCTGCTTCGACACACAGCCCATGGAAGTTTTGGACCTTCCACCAGCTGCTACAGCGAAAGCCGCATGTCTCCTCATCGTCCCTCGAGCTCTGAGCTTCAAGGACATGTGTTTCCTCTGGCTCTGTCAGGTGGGAAAGCAAGCCTATGTTCTACTCAAGCTTTAAGAGACAGCAGGCAGGGGACAGTTGTGGTTTGTGTACAGCAAGCGCAAGGCCGAAAGGAAGCTCAGGCTTCAGGCAAACTCTGGGGAAGGAAAGAGGGCTGGGGCTATAATTCACCCCATCTACAGACTAGTAAACCCCGTATGTTACATGTTACATCTAACGCAGATTCCAGGAAGGCACAGATTGGGCACTTTACAATAAACAAGCACGAAAAATAATTAATTTTGGAACTTTATTCTTTCTCTCTTTTTAAAAATCTATTGTCTATTACTTCTTTATTTATCTTTCTAGAGAAGAGAAGAAGAATCTTTATTTGAATTAGCCACTAGCCATAACAAAACATTAAAATAAAATATACTGAAGACAGAGGTAAAAACTTAACTGTAGAAAATACATTTTGGGGGTTTACATCAATAATCAAACAATAGATCATATTCTAATTGCCCCCGCTAAAAACCTCACATCTTGATCTGCTAAAAGAAAGGACATAGTAGCAAAGGTTGACCGACTTGGACAATAATAATTTTTTCTGCTTTTCTTTTTCACTCTTTTTCTATGTTCTTATTGTATTTAGATCAATGGTTTAGCATTGGCCGCAAAAAAGGGGATATTTATATTAAACTTTATATTTCTCTTTAGAAATCCTAATAAAATTTATTCCCCCCCCCAAAAGAATTAAAATACGAAATGAGATATAAAGCCATTAAGTCAAAACACCAACAGCGACACAGCACTCACAAAAGGCGTTGCACTCCCTGGGTTAAAACACATGATTTAAAATTACAAAAACTATTTAGAAAGGTCTTCAAAAGAACACAAGGAGGGTAAACTTCCCTGGAAATGCTATTCTGTAACCAGGGTCCTCTCTCCCTGATGGGTACATTATTCAGCATTGGCATAATAACCTGGTCAAAATGCCCCGTCCCATTTAATAATCTTGTGGCGCTGTTCTGGAATCAACTGGAGCTTCAGGATGGATTTTAAGCATCCGCCAGCAACTCACCTGCCTTGGGCTTTGACACTGGCTTCCCACTTGCTGAACTGTCAGAAGAGTCATCACTACTGCTACTGCTGCTGCTTTGCTTCTTTGTGGGTAGACGAGCACCTTCAGGTTTGGACTGCGGAGTTTTCTTTGGCTCGCTCTTATTACAGGGGAGAAGATGACCCACCATTGCCCATTCATTAAGGGTGAAGTTTGAAGAGCAATTACAATCCAAATCTAACCATTTGCTACCCTACCAGGCACGCAACTCAAATACAAGCCGGAGACATGAAAGGCTATTAAAAGATAATTTATTCCAGAGGGATAGTTAAAGACTCTTGCAGGAAGAAGTCATATGGATTCTTTAAAGACCAAGAAACGTATTGTTTCATAAGTTTTGTGGGGCTAGAGTCCCCTTTGTCAGATGAATAAAGTAGCTGTCTCGGAGGATACCAGGAGTCAAAAGAGGATGGAAAATGAAAACCAGCTCATTCCTTTTCTCTTTCTTCGTAAGCAATGTAAAATGACGCACCAATGCAAGAGGCAGAATAATGTGACATTATCTTACCGCTAATACTTTTAAGCTGCCACAAGCTTTGAAGCGCTCCAGCTGCTTCTACATGTATGTTCTCCTTAACAGCATCACCTGCTTACTGTTTACACCAGGCTAGCATTACTGAATCACACCAGAAATACTTCCTGAACTATATTAATGCATAATAGACCATTTTCCATGTTGCAGATGAGGAGATAACCCCGTGAAATGGTTCCTTTCCCACCATACGGAGCAATCATTTTGATTATAGCAAGGACTGTGCGTAAGAGCTGCAGCCTTAGTTCTCATGCAAAAAGGAATAAGTGCTACAAAAGCAAAGTTTGAGGTTACCGTCCTCCAGTTACTTGGAAGCCTCACTGATCTCAGCAGGTCATTCCTAGTGAAAACACATAGAACTGGACCACTGGCTGCCCTTTATATCCATAACTTAAAAAAAAAAAAAGGTCTTGCCATAGTAATCTAAATCTGACTGCATCTGATTTCTATATTAATTTAGGAAGCTTGCCCTGTGATTTCTAATCCATTTCCCAACATGGAACTTGCCTTTTCTGCTGCGAATGGAATACTGAATCTCTCTCCTCTCCCAGTGAACTTACTCATTACTCTTTAACTGGCCAATAGAGCATGAGAATGTCCCTGGATAGACGCAGCTAATCAATCAGTATCAGAAGTTAGTTATTTTTGTCCCAGAGTATGTTACTTTGCACTCAACTGTCATCCTGTTTTCAGCTTTGATGCTTTTGGAGCTCATCAAACTCTGCTTGAGATTCCTTCAGCAGTAACAACAGCACCAGCAACAATTATTTTATTATTTCTACCCTGCCCATCTAACTGGGTTGCCCCAGCCACTCTGGGCGGCTTCCAGTGTATACAAAAACGTAATAATTTGGTGTAATCTGAAAACATTGCTACCTTGTTGTTCGCATGGTTTGCTAAATAGCACCAATTTAAATATAGAAAACTGGGGCAGGGCAGAGGGCTCTTCCAATCACTTCCCTAGAATGGTCAATCAATCATTCCTACTTCTTGTTTCCTATTTTTAAACAGTTAAACAGTTACCTATAAAAGGATTTTTTGCCACATAACAACTAGGTTCTCTTAAAAGCTTCTGTGAAGAACTTCATCAAAACCCCATTTTTGAAAGTCAAAGCTATGGTCTACTGCAACACTCCTATCTACGGGAATTATGATATAGAACAGAGCAAGCATTGAGGAATGTATAAAAATAATCTGAACTATTTTCTTCTTCTTCCTTTCTCTTTCTACTTTCCCTGTTTTCCTTCTTCTCTCTTTCCCCCCTATGTTTTTATTGCATTTAAATCAATGTTTTAGTTTTGGATTAAAAAGAGACATTTGATGTTAAGCTTTGGATTTCTTTTTAAAAATCCTAATAAAATTTATTCAAAAAAATATTCAAAAACAAATACAGTAGAGGCACAGTATCAGCTGAGAAATTCTGGGGCGCAAGGAGAAAATATAAAAGTCAAGAGAAATGTTTGACTTTCTCCATGTTCACAGGGAACAGCTAGAAGATTACGTCTGCAATCCTTTGCACGCTTAACCTGAGAGTAAGCCTGTCTGAACTCAGAGGAGTTCCTAAGTTGAATTTTGGAGCGGACATGTGCGCCACAAGTCTAAGACAGACTTGAGTAGAGGATCGTGAAAATAGCATATAAAATCTTGAGTGCTCCGAGTGTAAATAGGCTGCAGAACTCATCTGAAGGCTCCACCCCAAGTATGCTTGCCTAGTTCCCATGCTTTTGTGTAACTGAGTTCCCTCCAAACAAGAAATAAATAAAGGAAAGACAAGCCTTAGCAATTCTAGCCACCATACAAAGATCTATTGCTTACCTTCGCAGCTGGATCCTTTTCTGCATCAGAATCCTCACTGCTGCTGCTGCTGCCGCTGCTACTTTCTGCTTTGCCATTGGCAATTTTAATTTTGGGCGTCGCCTTGGTGACTTTTGCTGCTGATTGCGAAAGCAAATAATTTTTGATGCACAAAGGAAATTAGAAAGCTCGAATCCAGCTATTGCATATGCATAGCGCTACAATAATTTTTACCGCCCCTTTCCCAAGTTCAATTTGTTGGCCTGTACGGTATGATACGGTTAACGATCCAAAACAGTGAACATCATTTTCTATTGTTTTCAGCAAGGTTAGTTTAGTTTACTTTAAAGAGGATTCGTATTTCTTTGTACTTGGCTTAACGAGTTGGTATCATGCCGTTAAAAACCCCCACTGTTGTTCTGAGCACGTTAAGAATTATATATTCATAGAATCAGATACATGGGAGGGACCATGGGAATCATCTAGTCCAATCCCCTGCAATGCAGAAATCTTTTGCTGAAACCCATGACCCTGAGATTAAGAGTCTAATTCTCTACCAACTGAGCTATCGTAAAGGAGGGAGCGTCTTCAGTATTGCATCAGGCCTGAGGTCCAGAAAAGGAAATTCATATTGTCCAGGTTTTATCCCTGTTTTCAGTGTTTTGGATATGAACGGCTTTTAAAAAAACTTTTGTAACTTTTACTTTTCTACAACAACACAGTAACCTAGAACAGGTGCAGCAGAAACATTTCCAGCAGAGAAAATAAAAGCCAGTCTCAAAAACACACAGCACATAAACCGTGGTTCGAAACACAAGCTCTTTGTTAAAATGAGATTTTTTTTAAAGCCTGAGAGAACAAAAAAGAGTTAAGTCTTCGCCTGATGCAAAAATTACCATAAAGTCGGCGCCAGACAAGCCTCTGTGGGCAAGGCATTCCGCAACTATGGTGCCACCACTTAGCAGGCACTGTTCCCAATATTCGCCCATCACCTGGCTGAGGCATCTGTGGTAGGCCTGTTTAGATCTCACCGTTTTGGCAAGTATGTGTGACACAGAACGTGGTATTTCAGGTATCCCGATTCCAAGCCATTAAGGGCTCTAAAGGTTAAAACTAGCACTCTGGATTGGGCCCAGAAACACAATGGGAGCTGGGGCAGCTGAGTTGGTATGATCCTGGCATAACATGATTGATTCACCCTCCCAGTTAATCTTGCAGCTCTCCCTTGGACCAGGTGGAACTCCTAAACCATTTCAAAGACAGCCCTATGAATCTATCGTCTGTGAAACGATCCAAACTTAGAAGCGACAGAAAAAAGTCAGCTGCGTCTACAGAACAAAACTCTGGTTTTACATGTATTCAATGATCTCAAGAGCCACAAAATCCTTTCAGAGCTCCCCTGTGAGAACTTGTTAACTGCATTTTGGTTTTCTGCACTAACGCAGGTGAGTTACCTGGTTTAGAAGCTGGCTTTGCTCCCTTTTTGCCTCCCTCTGGCTTTGGCTGCTGCTTTTTTGGAGCTTCATCTTCTGAGCTACTTGAATCTGAACTAGAACTGCTGGGTTTCTTCTGCGGTTTTGTTTTCACGATAGCTTTCTTAACCGGGAGACCTGTTCCCTTCTAACGAGAGAAGTCAGTAAACACCACAAGCCACATTACTTTAGTAATATTTTACATAATATTTAGTTGACTATAACCCTGTCTTCAGCAAAAGTTGGTGTGACGGCCTGGGATTCGGACTCGGATGCTGAACCTGAGGAATCCCAGCCTGCGCAGGATTCCCCGCCTCCAGAACCAGCTGAACCTGGGCTGGGGCATGAGCCTGAAGGGTCCTCACCTGTGCTGGATCCTCAGGTGCAGGCACCAGCTAAGTCTGCTCTGGCTCCTGAGGTGATGAAGAACCCATTGCCTGCAGGTGCTCCACTCTCAGCCCCGTCAGGGGAAGCTGAGGTTGCCTCTGGTTCCGGTAACCTTCCAGCCTCTCCTGAGCTGCAGAGGCTCAGGGCAGAGAGGCGGAGGGAACTAAGTTCCCGCAGGAGGAGTGCTTGCCTCCAGGCCAGGAGAGGCGAGTCACCTGAGGATCGGGGCCACCCTATGCCTCGGGGCAGATAAAAGCCAGCCAGCCCCAGTCCCAAGTTGCGGGAGCAACATTGTTGGTAGCCAGTTCCTGCCTGTACCCTGTCCTGCTTTTCTGCCAGAGCTCCTGACCTCACCCAACTCCCTGCCCTGCTCCCAGCTTCAGCTTTTATGGACTACCTCCATGTTGCACCTTCGACCTCGGGCTGGACTTGGACCTCGCCTCTTGGTTAGCCCACAGGACCAGCACAGTTGGCATTAACAGCATATCCTGGAGTGCAGCCTTGCTTGGCCTAAATGCTCAAATGCCCATTCTGCTTTTCACACAACATCAACCCATTCTATGTTTTCCCAGGGAAGCAAAGCATGCGAATGTTACCAGTCCAGTGTCATAGAAGAGGAGCGCTCCACCCTTCTCTGCTCTCACTATGGTACATTTGCTGGCAACTTCATGAATAAGTTACAAATACGTGTCAGAAGCCTGGAGGATGGAGTCCAATATGCTTTCATAAGAGCCCATGGTCACCATTTAACACAGTTTACCGAAGCTGGGTCTCCAGCTGTTTCTGGACTACAACTCCCATCATCCCTCGCTAGCGGGACCAGTCGTCATGGATGATGGGAATTGTAGTCCAAAAACTGCTGGAGACCCAACTTTGATTTAACGCCTCTATTATTCCATGTTCATATTTTAAAACATTCCACCCTCAAACTGTGTACAGAGTATATTCAAAACCAGCACTTTCAGAATTATAGATTCAATAAATCCATACTCACCAAGGGACTCCTAGACACTTGGAACAACCAGGAGACTCTTAGCAGAGGATTCCAGGAAAAGTTCTAGTGTGCATGCTTATTTTATGTAGAGCGCTGGCCACTATTGGACCCCACCACCGTTCCATATGAACCAAGAGGGCAGTTTAGAATATACAGCACATATTTCTGCCCCTATGCATTGCAGGTTAAGATGAACAATGGTGGCCTCACTGCCTTTTAGAGAAGATTGCCACCATTACCGATTTTACGAAGGAATCAAAGGGTTCCCTAGAATACCTTTGGAAATAGTCTGTACAGTAAAGTTTCCCTGGAGGAGAACAGGGCAACTTTGGTTGGTTCCCCTCGATTCCTTTAAAAACCATTTCTTACAGCACAATATTTTTTTTAGCAAACCCTTTCCAGAATGACCCTCATTTCCACTGACGTCATGTCCTGGCCTTTACTTCCACCCAGTATCCAAAATTATCTGCCACCATGTTTTAAATGTTTTGGGTGAAGGTTGAGAGTTCTTTGTAGGCGACCAAGCATAAATCTTAGGGGCATGATAACCGTTTTTCGCCTTCGCATTATTTTCTATCCTAAACAAGAATGTCATTGTTATTAAGAACACTAATAATAAAAAAACAGGGCTGGCCAGCTCACAGAGCCATGAGAGTTTCCATGTTTTGTAGCTTTCAGGGCATCTTTAGGACTTTTCAAGACGTAGAGGAGGAGCAAGGGGAAGAATCTCACCTTTGCTGACGACTTCTTCTCTTGCTCTGAATCGGAAGAGTCGCTGGAATCATCACTGCTGCTCTCAGGAGCTGCCTTTGCTGGTACTTTGGTTACAGCAGCAGGCTTGGCTGCTAGATTTGGGGTGGGGAGAAAAAGAAAATACTGAGTTATTTAGAAAGGAATCTAGCCCCCTCTTTTTTATCTTAATGGCAGACAGCAGTCAGCAAAAGTTGCTATTGCAAAGAGTACCCCCTCAAAGAAAAACACAAAAAACCCCACCACTTCTTCCCACCCCATGAACAGATTACAGTGGTGCCTCGCAAGACGAAAAGAATCCGTTCCGCGAGTCTCTTCGTCTAGTGGTTTTTTCGTCGTGCAAAGCAAACCCATTGACGGCTTAGCGGCTTAGCGCTATTAGCGGTTTAGCGGCTTTTAGCGTCTTATCGGCTTAGAAAAAGGAGGGGGGGAAGGAAAAAAAACCCGCAGGAACTTGCAAGACATTTTCGTCTTGCGAAGCACCTCCAAAACGGAAAACTCTTTCATCTAGCGAGTTTTCCGTCTTGCGAGGCATTCGTCTTGCAGGGCACCTCTGTATTTTAACCCTAAAACAAAGCTATGTTTGCAAACATCTGCATGTGTTAGTTTTAATATCAGTCATGTAAAACACACCCCTCAGTTTGGGTTGGATTTTGTTTTCTTCCCCCAAAAAAATCTTCACGTGCATTTACGTGATTTCCATATTTCCCCCCACTTGCTGAGTAGGACTCCTTAAAGATACTATAGCCCCCCTTACCTATATTCTTTGGCCATGGACTTCCAACTGCTTTGAGTTATGTTTATGATAAACATTACGGTATAGTGGCTGATGGAACCTTTACTCAAGGGTGCTGAATAACTTATTTGCTCTGGATTGTTCAAGGAGCCAGTGACCCGTATCCAAATGTGGACAGAAGTAATGGGAGGAGAAAGGCGTTTCCACACACAAGTGATGCAACTGGGCTACTCCTTACGGAAGCAAAATCAGCACCCAAGAATGAAGCACCTTATCTGCATACTGGAGCAAACTAGCTTAATTTACCTAGTCTTTTAGCTGGGGGCTTCTCATCTTCACTGGAGCTGTCAGAACTGGATGAAGATTCTTTCTTTGCCTTCTTCGCTGGTGGGCCATTGGGAACAGC
This sequence comes from Podarcis cretensis, assembly GCF_951804945.1. Lineage (NCBI taxonomy): Eukaryota > Metazoa > Chordata > Lepidosauria > Squamata > Lacertidae > Podarcis > Podarcis cretensis. The sequence goes on from NC_137174.1 coordinate 14,497,320, forward strand.
TTGTCTTTTTTTGGCTTCAGGCGACCTAAAAGAAAACATCACAGTCACTACTGTGTAACTGAGCTGTCTGTGAGGTTCGTCTGTGACCCCAGGTGCTGGTAGAAAGGCAACAGTATTAAGTTTTCTGTCCCTAAGAACACAAGCAGAAGCTGCTGGATTACTTGAGCCAGTGTGGTGTAGTGGTTAAGAGCGGTAGTCTGCTAATCTGGGGAACCGGGTTCGCGTCTCCGCTCCTCCACATGCAGCTGCTGGGTGACCTTGGGCCAGTCACACTTCTTTGAAGTCTCTCAGCCCCACTCACCTCACAGAGTGTTTGCTGTGGGGGAGGAAGGGAAAGGAGAATGTTAGCCGCTTTGAGACTCCTTAAAGGGAGTGAAAGGCGGGATATCAAATCCAAACTCTTCTTCTTCTTCTTCTACTTAGGCCAATGGCCCGTCTAGTCCAGCACCCACTTCTGACAATGGCCAACCAAGTGTCTGTGGGGAACCTGCAAGCAGGATTCAAGCACAACAGCACTGCCCCCTCCTGTGGTTTCTCACAACCGGTATTTAGTTTTTAAATCCTCTCTCCTAGCTCCTTCACTAATGAATCAAAAGCTCCATCTTGTGGGGGGGAAAGATAGGCAAGAAGAAACAGCAGCCAAAAAGGAATGCAGGACTGGCTGAAGGAAGATGGGAAACAGAGGTATAACTATTGTCGTTTTAGGATCCAGCAAGATCTATTGAACTGAATTTGGTTTACTTCCTTGTAGGCATGGGTAGGACTGCACTGTTGGCTACCACAGTGCACCTACTTTGTCAGAGAGAGGAATCCTTTCATTCTTGGCTTTGGTTCAACATCTAGAATAACCAAGAAGGTCCTGTAACCGCCTTCTGAGCACCACATAACTCCCTGGATTTCAGGGTGGGTGTCTTCGCATCAGTGCTGAACAGACTTCCCTCCCCTCGCAAATACAGTGGTACCTCAGGTTAAGAATTTAATTCGTTCCGGAGGTCTGTTCTTAACCTGAAACTGTTCTTAACCTGAAGCACCACTTTAGCTAATGGCGCCTCCTGCTGCTGCTGCGCTGCCGGAGCACGATTTCTGTTCTCATCCTGAAGCAAAGTTCTTAACCCGAGGTAATATTTCGGGGTTAGCGGAGTCTGTAACCTGAAGCGTATGTAACCCGAGGTACCACTGTAGTGGTAACTCCATATCCACATGGGTGGGCGGGTGTTACTCCTGATTTCTCAAGTATGCACAAACAGGAACTGCACGTTTTGGGGGGAGGGGAAACTGCATTTTAAACTGGTCCGTGCTAACGATTAAAATTTAACACTGCTGCCTGATAAAAACACGTGCATCAGGCACACACAAATAACAGGATGTGCAGAACTACATCCATTTGCAAAAGCGCAATGTGAAAACCCCCCACCCCACCCCAATGCTTGAGAATTGGTACACTTAGCTTACTTTTACAACGAAGTTTTCTCACAAAGCAACCCAGGACAAATAAAGAGAATGCATGGGCATTTGTACCAATATTTGTACCAATATTGAGAGGTGATGTACACACTAGATTTTCTTTGGTGGCTCTCATCCCTCAGCAGTTGGATTTAGATTTGCCAAGGTCAACAGAACCCGTTTAAAACAAGAACATGCGGTTCTCCTCTGATCCCAGGGCAGGATCTGAAGACATGTGCAGCAGCTGGATCTGGTCAGTGTCTGAATAGGAGACCTCCTGATGATCCATGATAGAGGCATACAAATGCAATAAATACATACATACATACATACATACATACATATTCATCCCCTGTCTTCATGTGGATAAAGACGGCAAAGAATAATGTGCCTTTGAAAAGCATCTCCCATGAGATTGATGCCACCAGTGAATCAACTGGTGTAGCAAACATTTTGGGGGGAAATAATACGTTTGATAAACATTTCATGTATGATAAAAGGTAAAGGTAAAGGTACCCCTGCCCGTACGGGCCAGTCTTGACAGACTCTGGGGTTGTGCGCCCATCTCACTCAAGAGGCCGGGGGCCAGCGCTGTCCGGAGACACTTCCGGGTCACGTGGCCAGCGTGACATCGCTGCTCTGGCGAGCCAGAGCCGCACACGGAAACGCCGTTTACCTTCCCGCTAGTAAGCGGTCCCTATTTATCTACTTGCACCCGGGGGTGCTTTCGAACTGCTAGGTTGGCAGGCGCTGGGACCGAGCAGCGGGAGCGCACCCCGCCGCAGGGATTCGAACCGCCGACCTTTCGATCGGCAAGCCCTAGGCGCTGAGGCTTTAACCCACAGCGCCACCTGATATTTTACCATAAACATCCCGCTGTGCACATTTATTCGTAAGTAGTCCCGTTGACTTTTAATATGCATTACCCCACCATGTGTGCTTTGTGGATCACCCACAGCCAGTCTGCAAATTTCCATCTGCATTCTGGCATTGCTACAAATATGCCATTCCGCCCCCTCCCCTGAATTCCTGCTTTATAATAGGGCCTGTGTGGCTGCTTAAGCTTAGCAATGCATTCGGAGCAACAGAGACAAGTTAGAACAGCTTTAGAAAACCACACGATGAAACCAATCAAAAATAGGCTAGACCTATGTTAGGACTTCCTTTGAGGCACTGATGATGTCAAAGAATTCATACTCCTTCATTACCATCCCATTTACTTGGTGTTATTCCAATTTGTGAAGCATTTTTTATAGGCAAGTCCTGAGTCTGATTCACCAGATTCTGGACTTGCCTCAGCTACCCACACTCATATTCCTAGTTTGGCATCCAGGGAGGGAGGGAGAGAGGGAGAGAGAGAGAGACTGACAATGAACAGCTTTACTAAAACAAACAAACAAACAAACAGGTAACCAATGAAAAATTGCTTGGAACCAACAGGCAGCGAGTCTCTCTGAAAAACTACACTACTTACTTCAGCCAGTAGTTGAAGACATCAAGGAGAGAAGCGGCATTGGGGTCTTGTTTTGTCTGAAATGAAAACAATGCAAATGATAAAATACGGGGGGGGGGGGGACCTTTTTGACAGTAAGTTATGATGCTTTGGGGGGGGGACCAGTCTGCCCTCCTTGCAAGCAAGCAGCATGTGCTGCGAATTCTGGAGCCTCCTGCTGTCAACACCTTGGGCTCCTCAGGCGCTTTTGCCCATCTGCAATAATCCACTCTCCCCACCCACAAACCCAACAGCCCCTCAAAGTAAATGCACTTTGCCTCAGTCCATCAGCACATTTCCTTCCTCCTTTATCAATTACTTACCACTCCCTCACATACATGGTGCCTTAAAGATTGCTTTGTAAAACTTTGTGGTACTCAGATGAAGGGTGGTATAGAAATTTAATGTATAAATAACAATTATCTAACTTCCACAGAAGCCCACAGGTCACCTCCATCCCACATTAGGGCATGTCATTTTAGGGGGTGAAACTTCATTTCTGTGAATTTATTCAATGAGGGGCCTTAAAAGTATGTTTCTGGTTGTGCGGGATTCAAATCTGCTATTGGTTTTGTGAATGGACAACATCTAGCTTGGGAAGTCTACCAAGCACATAACTGTTTTCAGAAAAAAACAATTTTAATTTCACCATCTGAAAATGTCAGGTGAATGATAAATGTAATATGAATATGGAATAGAACCGCAAGTACTTGGCAACAGTTTTTTTTTAACGACTCTACGCCATTTTGCACACGTTCTACTTACCAAGCCAACTAAATTCTAATTTATTAATTTAACCCCAACACACCTTTGGCTTCCCCAGCCACGTGACAATGTTTCGCGCCCCTGGTTTTGGAAAGGCGGAAGTTGCAAAAACTCAAACGTCCCCTGGCCCCCACGTGCGCAGAGAGGAGAAACATCTGCAGCGCTGCTGAGACAAGCGCAGCACGTCGCCTCTCCACGGGAGGAGGCTCCCCTCCAACTGTTTTCCCTTTGCAACTGCCATCACGCCCCCAACCAGCCCCTTCAGTTCAGGATCTGAACCCTGACCTCCAAATATGGAGTCGGTCCCCCCCCCCACCTCACCTGGGGAGACCTCCCCTTGGGACGTCCATATTTCCATCGGATAAATGTTGGAGGTTATGGCACACTGCTGGCGGGGAAAGATGCCTGAGCCCCGAGACCCCTCTCCCTTCTCCAGGGATTTCATGCATCCCTGTCGCCTCCACTTGCGCACAGACACGCGTACGCGCCGCCGCCGCCCCCCCAAGAAAAGCAACACCCCACCCCCCGCGTTGCCCCCTCACTCACCACGCCGGCAGCTTTCCCGAAAGCCCGCGCCGCCCCCTCGAAATGGTTTTCTTGCAGGAAGGCGAAGACCAGCGGGAACAAGTCGCTCGGCACCACGCGCGCCTTCGCCATGTCGCCGCCGGAAAAGGAAGCTGGAGCCCGGCACCGGATATTTAACCAAAAAACGCCGCGCGCGGACACGCGAGCGTGCGCGTGCACAAGACCACACATTCTAGTTTTTATTTATTTATTTGAAAAGCAGTGGCTCCCGTCAACAACAACAACAACAACAACAAAACCCACCCCCCCAAAACATATAGATAGGAAAAAGTATCAAAATTCAATCGACTTTTCGCTCTCTCCTCCCCGCTACTCCAACCAAAGGGAGAGCTGGCGTCCCCTTATTTTGGGATTGTTTTAAAAAGAGAGACGTCTGGCATCTTGGGGTTTTAATTGGGCACTAGCTGATTATTTTTATTACTATTACTTATATAAAAAAAAGCAGCTCCGCCAGCGGCTTGGCGCAACCTTCGGGGTTTTTGCGCCGACGCGGTGGGATTTTACGCAGCGCGTAAACGATTGGGAAGTTCAAAGCGTCTTGACTTCAGAAGTGAATGTTTTGGTTGTCGTGCCCACGGTACTTATTTAGTTATTTGGTTGCTACGCGAGGATATAAGACGACCATTGAACTGTTTGTGGATAGATGGATATGGCATGTTCAGCAAGCATGGTTCATATCGCCAGGGATGATGGGAAATGTAGTCCAGGAACACCTGACGGCCGACACGTTGACTACTTCTTTCTTTACCTTGGAAAAGGCGGTAGGTGGCGAGCTCCCGTTAGGGTTTCAATGGTAGCCCAAAGGGAAAATCTGTGCCGCGGGAGTCCTTAACTCGAAGGACTTCTGATGTGGCTAGCAATGCTCTTTCTTACACTGATGCACGAACCAGAGCAAAAACCAGAGTTAAACTGGTTTAAAGCGACAGACATTCCAAGGACTATTGGCTGCAGATAATGCTAAGCGCCTTTATCATTTTCAAAATTAGGTTGGGAGATGGCAGAACTAAACACTTATATGTGTTGAGAAGCATGGGTGTAGCCAAGATTTATTTTACAGGGGGTAGGCATTATGTTAGGGGGGCAGAACTGAGTTATCTGTGATACAATTGGTCAGTTAGTTAAGTATTTCTATTTATTTACTTGATTTGGGGGGGGGCAGCTGCCCCTCACTGCACCCCCCTAGCTACACCCATGTTGAGAAGTGCATATGCCAGATTTTTTACTTATTTATATTCTATTCAGCACTATTTTTCTAGAAAAATAGGTGCCGGAACTCACCATGAATGCCTTCCATGTTCTCTTATAATGGCAATGGCGCCCACCTGAGAGATGCCAGAACTGAGTTCTGCTGAGTTCTGACTGAAAAAATCCGATTGTATTTATAATCCACCAAGGAAGCCAGGGTAATGTCTCCCTCTCTCCATACTATTCTCACAATAACCCTGTGAAGTAGGTTAGGCTGAGAGACAGTGACTGGCCCAAGGGCACCCAGTGGGCTTTGTTACTGAGTTGGAATTTGAATCTAGAGCTCCCAGGTTCTAGTTTGACAATGCAACTGAGGCTGCATTCCTATGCACACTTATATGAGAGAAAGTGGGTGGTTTTTTTTTTAATTGTATTTCTCTTTCCTCTAGTTTTTAACATATCGATATGGGGTATATTGTCTGTTTATTGTAAGTTGCTTTGTGTTGCCATGGGCAAGATAAAGCAACTAACAATTTTTTTGTATCTAACAATACATAATAATAGTACCGTAAGTCCTGCTGGACTCCGTGAAATTCATTTGTGTAATGCTTGGGCTGCAAAAGACTCATAGCATAACCCTGTGCGTGTTTACAGAAGTAGGTGGATCATAGGGAACTTACTCCTAAGTAAGCATGTATACCACTGCATTGTAACAGACTGGCCCAATTGTTAGGTTAGGCTGGCAACCACTAACACAAGCTCTTATTATTATCCTATGGGTTAGTATAGGGCACCAGACCAGCATGGAAGGAAGGAAGAAAAGTAGTATCAGACGGAAGGATTTACAGAAGAAACAGGTATTCCTCAGCCATCAAGGATTGTGAAAATAAGAGCATTTTAAAGCAGGAATACAATGGGCTGTTTCACATCAAGGACATTGCTAGGTACTTAAGACTTGGGAGCACGGCCTCATGAAACAAATTTGTATATACACTATATATGCAAATCTAGGTATCTGAGCAAATTAAGGTGGTAGTTTGAAGGGGGTCTGTCTCCCCGGCACTGTGCCCAAAAGTGTAATAAGCACAGGGAAAAAAATCATGTCAAGGGGGCATGAGATCTGGAGCATAGCACAAATGATCTGGGGATTGAAGGATTTTTCAATCTTGGTCTCTTGGGTTCTCATTTTTCTGATCTAAAATTCAGTTCTTCACATTTCTGTTGCAATTTGTGATTAAATATTCATAAGTTTTGATTAATGTGCACATTTTTACAAGCAATTCCCCCCTATATAGTGCATTTTTTGTATGTTATTTTCACTTTATATCCCATTTTTTACACTTTGGTTGGTTGGAGAAACGCAATGCAAAATATGGATAAGTGTAAATTTCAAAGGATGCCTTATTTCTCATATTGTTTCAGAAATTTCAAATTCAATTCAATTCATTTGTTGCATAAAATTTATATATCTCTTGTTTGTAGAAAAAATATCAAAGCAGTTTGCCTCTAAATGCTTAGTGAATATAATTGTAACAAAAATCAGCACTGCCTGCCAGTTATTTAACGGGCCCAATTAAAACTGCTGGTGCCGACCTATAAAACCTTACATGGCTCTGGACATCAATACATTAAGGACCTCCTTTTCTCACACAAATCAACCCAGACCCTGTGTTTGCCATCCAAGGCCTTTCTCTATGTCCTTCCTCCCTGAGGGGGGGGGGGCAGCAACACAAGAATGGGCCTTTTTAGTGGTGGCTCCCTGATTGTGGAATGCTACCCCTAGGGAGGCTCTTCTGGCACATTCACTACATATCTTTAGATGCCAAGTGAAAATTGAGAGCCAGCTTGGTGTAGTGGTTAAGAGCGATAGACTCGTAATCTGGTGAACTGGGTTCGCGTCTCCGCTCCTCCACATGCAGCTGCTGGGTGACCTTGGGCCAGTCACACTTCTCTGAAGTCTCTCAGCCCCACTCACCTCACAGAGTGTTTGTTGTGGGGGAGGAAGGGAAAGAAGAATGTTAGCCGCTTTGAGACTCCTTCGGGTAGTGATAAAGCGGGATATCAAATCCAAACTCTTCTTCTTCTCCTCTTTACCCAGGCATTTGGCCATTAAATAATCTATGGCCTCTTATTCTCATGCTCTGCATTATTATTTTATTATTATTATGCTCCATAAATTATAATAATATTGTACACTGCCCTGGCACCTTTGGATAAAAGGTGGTCTATAAATCAAATAAATAAACACCCTTTTGAGTGCATTGCTCAGAGATGGCCAACGATGGGCACTGCCTTTCCAAGACCAAAATAAACCACAGGTAAAAAGTGTGTGTTCGGTCTGATAGGATAACCTGTCCCTCTTATTAGGGGTGTTGTAACACCTGCTTCATAAAGTCAGGTATGAAACCCCCACGCATCAAGAATAGCATATCCCAGACTTTTCCACGCGGGGGGTGGGGGGTGGGAAGGATGTGCTAGTTTTGTTTTGCATATTACTAGTGTCTGGTAACGCAAGGCAGGGGTCTGTTTCCCCGGGCTATGTTTTAAAAAATTAAATTAAATTAAAAATCCATCCTTCCAAGAGGACGTCAGGGTGATATACCACACAGCGGGGAATCTCCCCCCCCCCCGAGAAGCGGTTGGCTCCCACCCCCTATTTACTTTCGTGCAGGAGAAAGTGGAACTGGAGGAAGTGGTCTCCGCCCTCAGCCAGACTCTTGCAGAGGCGCGCAGGGAGCCAGCCCTTCCGCTTCTCTCTCTCTCCCTCTCTGTCCCGCAGCGCCGACGGGGCCAGGCGCCCCGCGCGATTAGCGGGAGCGCCCCGTCGGTTTTCCTCCTCTGGCTGCCGGCCGGAGCTCGGCTTCCCCGAGGCCAAGAAGTCCGGCATGGCGGCGGCGGCGGCGGCGGCAGCTCCAGGTAAGTGCGCTTTCCGTGGCGCGCAAAGCCGGAGGCGCCTCTCCGGACGCCTCCCTGCCGCGGCGAAGGGGGCTTGGGCAGAGCCGCCTGGGGGTTCACAAGCTCCCTTCGCCGCCCTACAGACCGCCTTGTAGAGGGGGGGAGAAGCACGAGTCGGGCTCTGCGATCTTAAGTTTGAGGCGCCTTCCTTAGCCGAAAAAACTGGTGGCCACCCCGAGGACCTCGGAAACCCTTGGTGGCTTGGACGGGCCCCGTGTTTCCTTTCTCCAGCCCAGACCCGGCTGCTTGGTCAGTTTGACCTCGGCAATAGAAGCCCTAAAAGTGCGCTTTGACCAATCTCACCAAATCGATGCAGATCAGGTGGGACAATTTGACCCCCGGCTGTTTCACGGGTGGAAAAAGTGATCCTGCTTGATCACTTTCCCAACTATTACAGTGGTACCTCGGGTTACATACGCTTCAGGTTACATACGCTTCAGTTACAGATTCCACTAACCCGCTAACCTCGGGTTAAGAACTTTGCTTCAGGATGAGAACAGAAATCATGCAGCGGCGTCGTGGCCGCAGCAGGAGGCGCCGTTAGCTAAAGTGGTCTTCAGGTTAAGAACAGTTTCAGGTTAAGAACGGACCTCTAGAACGAATTAAATACTTAACCCGAGGTACCACTGTATATAGATGTGTATGTTGGTTCATACATCCTGCTGATCCAGTGTTGCAGTGTGTTTAGTCGGAAGGAAATGCCCCAAAGACTTCAGGTCCTACCAGATGCTTAGGATTGTAGTACTGTATTGCAACCCAGTTCTATGCATGTTTACTCAAGAGCAAGCCCTGTATATCCAGTGGGGCTTCCTCCCAGCTAACTGTGCTGCACACAGTCATGTTCTATGCATAGTTAGGCGCACCTGTGCTCGGTGACGTTAAGAATGACTGTCTCTGCATAAGATTGCTACTTAGCATCCTGATCCTGTGCATATTTATTCGGGGAATTAGCTCATAAATTTCGCTCATCTAAATTAAGCTTGCTGTCAAGTGAGAACTGCAGTCTTACAGCGCAATCTGTTGTATACATGTCTGTTTAGAAGCAAATCCCACGGACTCCAGTAGGGTTTAGAGGAACTGCAGCCTTAATCTCTTATTGTTAGATTTTACCTGGACTGTCATATGTAGTCAGGGTGTTAAAAGTTTGGGCTGTTGAAGTTACCCCATGCTGTTGAAGTTACCCCATCCTGGCCTCTAAAACTCACACTCAGAATAATCTTGACAGTTATGAATCAGCAGTTCAAGGTCCTTTCTTGTTTGGATATGCGGATTGGGTAACACTAATGGTTAGGGATTGTTTTTGGTGATCAAGCTTGGCAGCACTTCTCAGCTTGCTTCACTTGTGTTCACTTGAGTTCCACTGCTGAATTGGGGACTGAGCGCTGCCAATTTAAAAAAGGCATTAGACAGGCTTGCTGAGCTTGTTGTTGTAGCCCGATGTAAGCAGCAGAATGGTAGTTTGCATCGGACTGAGCATCATTCCAAGGGTGGCTTCACATATTAGCAGGATAGGATGTGTGCCCTGTGCAAAGCCAGCCACAACTAGGTTTATTTAAATCAATTGTCTTTTGTGCATCCCCAAGTCTACTAAAGACTGCAGTCTGAGGCAGAAAGCACAAGTGAGTTTCTCTTCCTTTTTTGTCTGTGTGCTTCCGTGAGAGTAATTTACAAAGGGGGAACTCATGCATGTCCCTTATGGCGAGCTGCATGAGCTATTCTCACATGAGGATCACACCCACATTACCCAGAAGCGCATACAAAGGAAGTACAATGCAACTGTATGTGAAATTATAGCTATTTTAATTCCTGTTTATTGCATGCATATCTTGGCATTCAGTGCATCAAATTCCTCAAGGTGGCTCACATTTCAAATAAATTAATGCAACGAGAAGACCTTGCCTGCTTTCCCAAGCTATCATGGCTGTGTTCTAGCAACATAGGACCAAACTACTATACATGTATGATGGGAAGAGTCATGGCTGGAATGACTGATGCTGTATCAAAACAGCAGGGAGAAGGCTGCTAACTTAGTGCAGTGTCAAGCCTATGTCAGCACTCACTTCTCAGATCAACTTAGCAGACCCTTGTTGCTGCTTTGAAGCCAATAAAAAATATTGGGAGATCTGATTACAAATCTTCTACATCAAATGCAGTCAGGTTCTTATTCACCCTATACTTCCAAGACAATATGAAGTATTAGCTGGACACAGGCAACCATGGCAAAATATAGACAGCTAAGTGTCTTGTAATACCTTGCAGAAGTGCCCGGTCCACCCATTAGGCTTGGGAAATAAAGGTGTCCCAAATTGCAGGACAGCCTCTTTGAAGGCTGAACACAATGCACCCATAGCCCAGCTCAAGTCATGCTTCATTGGGGCTAGCCCTACCATTAGGCAAAGTGAACCAACCACCTCAGGCAGCAGATGCTGGGTGCCAGTGGTGGCAGCTGCCTTGCTGTTTCTCTTATTTCCCCTCTGGGAAGAGAGCTATGTGACATATTCTGGTCCCTGCAAGCTAACCTACTGCATTCGTTGTGAAGGATACTACCCCACAGCCAGCAGTGAATTAAGAATCACTTCCCAGTCCAGTCAGCTTCTGTATGTTGACTAAAGAGAGCCGCCATCTTGTCTTTCACCTCAGGAAGCAAAAGGTTTTGGGCCAGCCCTGTGCTACACAGTGGCGTAGCGTGGGAGGTGCAGGGGGGCCCGGCCGCAACATCTGGGGGTTAGGGTTAGGGGGCGCAAATCCATGGGTTAGGGGGCGCAAATCCATGGGTTAGGGGGCGCAAATTACTTGCCTTGCCCCGGGTGCTGACAACCCACGCTACGCCACTGGTGCTACATCCCTACAAAATGAGAAAGGAGTGAAGGGCGATTGAAAGCGCCATGGGACCAGGTTCCCGGGAGCAGATAAACTTTCCCCACGTGTACTTTTCTTCCTGAAAGTTCTTTTTAAAAGCCTTTTTGCTCCCTGCGGGGGCTGCTTCCACTCACAGGGAACTTATCCCATCGCTTTCTGTTTGGCATCTTTCAAAATGGGGAAATGCCCCCTTTGGTGGGGTTATGAACCTCTCGTGGGCCTTAGGTACAGGAGTTGGGTTATAGAGCAGGCTGAGGTCACAGGAGTGCAGGGCCAGCATAGCTGAGGGAAGAGCTGGAGAGAAAGGAAGTTGGTGTGAGGTAAAAATGGGCTGATGAGAGAGGGCCCCTGATAAGGCCAAGAGAGGGTATGTGCTGTGGCGTGACTGGGAGTGCATTCCCTCCAACATTTCTCCGATAAAAATAGAGACATTCTGCACCAGGAAGCTTCTCCCGCGTTTGACCTTGCCGCAAACATACACATCATATACACATATTCATCTGCCGCCTTGAGCCAATGACAACCTCTCAGCCTAGCCTACCTCGCACGATTGTTGTAAAGAAATGTGTGAGGGAAGGGATTATGGACAACACCTTCAACAGATACGGAATGAAATAAAATTTTAGCTGCAAGCTGCCTTGAGTCCCTGTCAGGTGGAAAGGCAGGTGACGACAACAACAACAACAACCGAAACTGTGAGAATGATCAGGAACATACCAGAGAGTAAATCCTATTGAACTCAGTGGGACTTAGTTCTGAGTAAAAATGCTTAGGATTGCAGTGTAAGGCTGCCCAGTCTTTACCCAGTTACTTGTGAGTAAGCTCTGTTGAATTCAGTGGGACTTAACTTCTCAGTAGACGGTGCAAGGTTCCATTAACAATAAAGGAATAAGCACTAAATGCATTTTCTTTTTTCTTTTTCTTTTAAATGGTTGCCTGCAATTAAATAATTTAAAGTGGATTGGTGACCTTTTCCTTAAAAATTATAGGAAGGGCTTCGTCGGCCAGCTTCACCATTTCCTTCAATTGGTGCAGGATTCCCCCCCCCCCCAGTATAAACAAGACTCCATTTTTGCACCTACATACACACATCACTTTTAATTGTTCACTGGGATGTGGAGGGGAGGAAAAAGGAAAATCGGGACATCCTAAGATCAAATCAGAAACCGGGACGGCTTCTGTAATTCCGGGACTGTCCCTGGAAAATAGGGACACTTGGAGGGTATAGGAGTAGATTGAGGGGAGAAGTCCAGAGCCACAATTCGGAGTAGATAACAGATGGGGAACAAAGTACAGATTTGTCCGCAAAGCAGAGACCTGAGGAAGCAATGCTGGCTGAAGAAACGGGATGAAAGGAAAGAAGGACGAGCCATTGAGCGTGTTGAACCTCCGCAAAATCTCCCACAAGGTCTCAAGACAGGGTGCCATTATTGGAAGGAATAAAGTTGGCAGAGAAGGAAGGGTTGGAGGACTGGACGCTCTGAGAAGTGTAGAGGACGGTCGCATGAGGAATTTTGTCAGGAATGTTGTCACTGCCATGTTAGCACCTGGCAATTGTAAGGGGTACAAAGAGCTCCAAACAGTAACCTTGGGAGGTTAATTCAATATACAGTGGTGCCTCGCAAGACGAAATTAATCCGTTCCGGGAGTCTCTTCGTCTAGCGGTTTTTTCGCCTTGTGAAGCAAGCCCATTGACGGCTTAGCGGATAATAATAATAATAATAATAATAATAATAATAATAATAATTTATTTGTACCCCGCCCATCTGGCTGGGTTTCCCCAGCCACTCTGGGCGGCTTCCAACAAAGATGAAAAATACACTAAAATGTCACATATTAAAAACTTCCCTGAACAGGGCTGCCTTCAGATGTCTTCTGAATGTCAGGTAGTTGTTTATCGCTTTGACATCTGATGGGAGGGCGTTCCACAGGGCGGGCGCCACTACCGAGAAGGCCCTCTGCCTAGTTCCCTGTAACCTCACTTCTCGCATTGAGGGAACCACCAAAGGCCCTCGGTGCTGGACCTCAGTGTCCGGGCAGAATGATGGAGGAGATGCTCCTTCAGATATACTGGACCGAGGCCGTTTAGGGCTTTAAAGGTCAGCACCAACACTTTGAATTGTGCTCGGAAACATACTGGGAGCCAATGTAGGTCTTTCAATGTATGGTCTCGGCGGCCGCTCCCAGTCACCAGTCTAGCGGCCGCGTTCTGGATTAGTTGTAGTTTCCGGGTCACCTTCAAAGGTAGCCCCACGTAGAGCGCATTGCAGTAGTCCAAGCGGGAGATAACCAGAGCATGCACCACTCTGGCGAGACAGTCTGCAGGCAGATTAGCGCTTTTAGCGGCTTTTAGCGGCTTTTAGCGGCTTTTAGCGGCTTATCGGCTTAGCGGATAAGCAGATAAGCGGCTTAGCGGCTTAGAAAAGGGGGGGGGGGGAGGAAAAAAACCCCGCAGGAACTCGCAAGACATTTTCGTCTTGCGAAGCAAACCCATAGGAAATTCGTTTTGCGAAGCACCTCCAAAACGGAAAACCCTTTCGTCTAGCGGGTTTTCCGTCTTGCGAGGCATTCGTCTTGCGGGGCACCACTGTATTGATCTAAGCTGCCATGCTTTTCACACAGCAGGCTTCCGGCATAATTTGCTTGTGCTAGGATTTACCATTTTAGCAAGTGAGGACTGTCACCCTATTCCCTCTTGTATAGAGGTGCCAGGGCCACCAGGTAACAAGGTTTTATAGTTTGTCTGTTGTGTTGTATAATCCTATACAGCTTGCTGTTTGTTCCAGGATTTCCAAGTTAGGTAAGTTGTTTTCTCCCAGCTTGCACAAAGATCTCTTCCAAGGTGCAGTTTCCTGAAGAAGCTGTGAAGCTTTGATAGCTTTTGTCAACAATTGCAGTGAATTATTAGCACTGCAAGATGTTTTGTTATGCATTGCCAGCTGGACAAATGGTAGCCTTTCTTTTACTTCAGCTGTGCTAAAGTTCACATGGCTAAGCTTTTGTTAAATTTTGTGAGTAATTGGCACATCTTTAATGCCAAATCTAGCAATCAGCAGGAAGGAGCTTGAGCTGTTAGCTCCAGAAATCACTGGGAGCTTCATTGAGTTTTCTAGCAGTTTATCAACATGATATGTTAATCCCATGACTCTATGCATAAAGGTATAAAAGAACAATTCAGTTTAACAAAAAATGGGGAAATGAAAACCACTTCCTGTGGTTGATCTCACTACTGTTGATCAAATGCCTCCTTCAACCAACAGTTGCCTGGTAAGAGAATCCCTGCTATATTATGTTCAAAAGGAGAGGCTCATATATTTTTCTGCATCATAAACTGATGGATGCTTTTATGTAAAGCTTCTTGGAGTAATAATTCCATGGAGAGTGCTTTCAGTGCTCTAAAGGAATGTAGATTATATGTAACACACAACAATGATTTGAGCAGAATAATATCACTTCGTGCGTAGTGCATGAGCATGTACTGCGTATGTCTATGGAACCAAAATAATTGCCACATTTACTACTACTTAGAGGCAGATGATTCACAACTATTTATCACACGTAACTGACCGATTTCCAGCACAATGTAAAGAGAGAGAATATACCGTATTTTTCGCTCTATTGGACACACCAGACGATAAGACGCACCTAGTTTGGGGGGGAGGAAACAAGAAGAAAAAAAATCTGAATCCCAGAAGCCAGAACAGCAAGAGGGATCTGGCTTCTGGGATAGCCGCTGAAGCCTCTCCCGGACAGCGGGATGAAGGCTCCCCCTGCCTGGAAGAGGCTGCGCACGGGTAAGCTGCCCTCTGTACCTTTCCCCATCTCCCGCAAGAACTGTGCGCTCTTTAAAGGGAGCATGGTTCTTGGGGGCTTCGTCCTGCTCCCCTACGGAGGCTTCACGGGGGCTATCCAAAAGCCAGAATAGCTAGAGGGAGCGCTGCGCAGCACTCCCTCTCCCTGTTCTGGCTTCTGGCTTAGCTGCGGAGCCTTCATTCGCTCCATAAGACACACACACACATTTCCCCTTACTTTTTAGGAGGGAAAAAGTGTGTCTTATAGAGTGAAAAATACGGTAACTACTGCTAGATCAAGATATATACTTATTCTGAGATGAATGCTAAATTATACAGAAGATGTGTCATTTTAATTTTAGGATATTTAAGCAGCCTAAATGGTTTGCGGGATTGTATCTCAATTGCATTGGTAGGTAGGTTGCGCTCAAATTGCTAAAAAGTTTTGTTTTACCAAGGCTTGACGTTGCTTTCACCAGACCTCATTTCTATGGTTTCCAAACACTGGTTTGTTCGTAGTCGTTATTGACACACTTCTGTCCTAATCCTGTTTACCTTGCCCGCTGCTGTGAAGCTTGGTGATTTAACTAGGGCAGGTTAAGATGAGCCACAGGTGTAGTGGTTCGAGTGCTAGGCTAGGACCTGGGAGACCAGGGTTCAAGTCCCTACTCAACTTCCTGCTTTGCAGGAATCTTCTTATCTCACATGGGGCTCAAACTCACAACCGTGGGATTATGCTCTACCAACTGAGCAATGTAACAAATAAACAAGATTCCGTTTGTATAATGTTTACATTATTTATTCCCTCGCAGAAGGACACTCCAGTGCACACAGTGTGCTGATTCTATATGGGAACGACGCCAGTGAATGGTGCAACTACCTTGAGAGCATCTTTCGCTCGTGCCAAGAAGTGTGGAGCTATCAAGTGGAGAGCGGAACTACTATTTCCACCGAGGAGCTGGACCTCTTCAAGAGCAGCAAGTGCATCATTATTCTGCTGTCCTCTGAGCTGGTGCAGAGTTTCTATGCCCCTGATGTCCTCCAGAGCCTGCAGAAGGTTCTCCAGCCCCCCCATAAAGTGGTGAAGCTGTTCTGCGGAATATCAGAATGTGGGAATTATCAAGAATTCTTCAAGGACTGGTCCCAGTGGAAACAGCTTACCTACGATGATGACCCAGATGCCTATGTTGAAGCTGTCATGAAGGCTATTTCAGAAGGAGGTAACCTGGTAATACCTGTTGAAATGTTTGGATTTTGACTGTGGCTTTAAGTCGCTCATCCGCCTCCTGTTCCATCGTCTCAGTCATGGGTACCTCATCAGTACCTTACAAACCCCATGAAAATTGCTGTCAATATTATAAATTCAGAATGTTTATGGGAAGCTCTATTACCATTTCATATATGGATGGTGTTTCTTCCAGTTTATTTAATTATTATTTGCACATATAACTCATCCTTCACTGAATAGTCCTAGGGTTGGCTACAAAAGCATCTCAATTAAAAGCAAGTACAAATCGTTGTTAATAACATAAAATAAAACTACAAAACTAACCACTAATTAAGTTAACGAAACAGCTGTGCAAAACAGCTGTGTAGGAGGAGAGAAGACCAAAGGTGTGCCATGACCAATCGTTGCAAAGAATGCAACGATGGTGTAAAATGCACCTTGAAGGGGAGGTCATTACCCAGAACCTGGGGGCCACTGCAGAGAAGACTCTCTGGTATTGCTGCCATCTAAGTCCAAGAGAATAAGAGCCAGAAAACAGGTGATGCCAGCATTAGTAAGCGAGCATGAATGGAAAATAAAACAGTGAAAGTAATGTCAAGTTTTGGTAAAGCTAAACTTCAAATATTGAGCAATTTGCGAACAACCTACCTACCACTACAGTTGTGATACAATCCTGCATACCATTTATGCTGCTTAAATGCCACGTGTTCATTACAATGTCCTTATAGCAAAGTGTGAAGTTTCAGAAGCTTTAGGTATTCTTAAACTGCTAAAACATCTGCATGCCTTGAGAGTAGAGCCCTTTAGTGCTGCTGGGACATTGCATTTCCATAACAGGCAATTGGCATGTCTTCTCTACATGAGAACTGCCTACCCAGTGGCGTAGCGTGGGTTGTCAGCACCCGGGGCAAGGCAAGTAATTTGCGCCCCCTAACCCGTGGATTTGCGCCCCCTAACCCGTGGATTTGCGCCCCCTAACCCGTGGATTTGCGCCCCCTAACCCTAACCCCCAGATGGTGTGACCGGCCCCCCCTTGCACCCCCCACGCTACGCCACTGTGCCTACCCAAGGAGCCTCCACCTTCCCAGAAATCAAACTCAGTGTTCCCAGCAGTACTCCATAGCCCAAGTGCCAGGGAGTTGAAGAGCACTTCCCCAGTGCTGCTCTTTGGACTCGACCATGCAGGTGGGAACGAAAGCACTGTAATATAATGCCTCCGATGCCCATCCTGAACATTCGGTCAAAGTGGGTACCATTTTGAATGGTCTCAAAAGCCAGTGAGAGATTGTGTAACAGTAACAGGGTCCTCTGTCTCTCAGTAAAAAACCATCCAACAGGATGACCAAAACTGATTCCAGGCCTGAGCCCAGAATGACGTTTCATCCAGGAACACTTGCATTTGCTCCACCACAACCCTCTATACCATCTTTCCCCCAAAAGTAGTGTTGGCTGGTAGTTACTACACACCATTGTGTGGGCTGTTTAAGGAGCGGACTCTTTCTGAGGATGCATCAATCACAACATCCTCGGCCCACCTGGTCACTCCACTCTGGCTTAGCTTTAAGCAGCCAGGGAGAGGAGGAGCCCCAGAGGGCATGTGTTCAGGTGCACAGCTGCAAGTATCCTGTCCACGTCACTGGGCCACACCAACAGGAAACGATCCCTTGAAACTGGGCCAGATGTAGCATTGGGCACTGCAGCCAGATTTGATGAGTTGTTACGAAGTCAAGAGACTTTGTCAGAGCAGCTCAGAGATAGTCACCATGTGCTACAAAGTTCAACATGCCCAAATCTGGGTTAACTAATCTCTGGACCACATGGAACAACTCGACCAGGCAACTCCTTGAGGATACCAGCAGAGAAGTATACCTCAAGGACCGCCTCTTTCCATATGAACCTACCCGGTCCCTGAGATCATCTTCCGAGGCCCTTCTTTGTGTGCCTCCTCCTCAAGAGGTCCAGAGGATGGCAACACAAGAACGGGGCCTTCTCTGCAGTGGCTCCCCGTTTGTGGAATTCTATTCCCTGGGAGGTTCGCCTGGTACCTTCATTATGCACCTTAAGGTGCCAGGCAAATATGTTCTTCTTTAACCATCCAATACCCTTTAAAAAAAAGTGTGTGGGGGGGTTATTGGGTTACTTTTGTTTTTATTTTGAGATTTTATTTTGTGATTTTATCTTGTGAACCGCCCTGAGATCTGTGGGCTGTATATAAATTGAATTAACAGCAGCAGCAACAAGAAGAAATATGACTAACACATATTCGGTTGTATTCAGAGTGAGATTTCCACCACTCGCCATTGTGCTCCAGTTGTTAAGATGCTGAGGAATTGTTGCTAAGGTGTGCCTGCAGGAATGTTCAGCATATGCATTTCAGAGGCTTCAAGCCTAAGCATGCTTACTTCCTGTTTATATTCTACTGACCTTAGCATTCATCCCAGCCCCTTGTGCCCAGAGAGCCAGGCTACTAAATCTGCAAAGAGATGCCTCGTCCCTGCTGATTCCTAATGCTGCAAATTTGATCCAAACTATTTGCCAAAATATTCAGCAGGAAAGCTTTGTTACAAACCAAAGTTTAAGTGACAGGATCCTTGTCAGTGGGAATGCCTAGAGAACAAGTAAATTGCAAGTTCGGTATATTGTGTTGCTTCTGAGCACATGCATCTTAAGAGTTTACAAACCCCAAGCTTCCTGAGTAGAAAATGAAATTTGCGGTACCCATTTCCAAGCAAACATGTTTAGGCTGCGTCTGTAAGCCTAAGAGCTAAAGGTATCATACAAACCACCATCATAGCGAAGTTAAAAATGAATCTTAACCACAAGCAGAGCGGTGCTAAAAATATCCCGTTACAAGAATTTGTGGCTTTTGTGGCAGAGATTTAAAAAGGCAAAAACTTAACCAAAATGATACTTCAGAGGTGAAAACTACATAGTGTTCAACCATGTGGGTGATTCTTATCACATTGCTTGGTTCATTAAAAGAACTGCATGAATTTGAAAATGTCTGAAAGTCACAGTAGTCTGGTCTAGTTGTTCAGTAGTTTAGTGCAAAGTTTCACAACTTGCTAGTTAGTACCTGCTTATTGCAGTTGGAGGTTATATGCCTGTGGAAGTTTGCAACGCACTCAGGAGAGCACATTTTCAAACAGCCCAGATGGAGCAGTAAAGTTCTACTGAGGTCACTGGTGCTGTTCATGTGCACATTTTCATAGTTACATCTTCACGGTAGAAGGCACATAAAAAAGAGGAATCTAAATATATGTTTCCGAAGGACCTTTGATACAGGAACTAAACAGATGCCCTCACTGAGGGCTTTGTTTTCACAGATACAGTGAATGTCAATCTGGACATCCTAGGGCAGACATATCCAAAGTCTGTTTCGGCGGCCTAATTTGGCCCACCGGTTGATTTAATCTAGTCCCCGTGGCAGTACAGTGGTACCTCGGGTTACAGATGCTTCAGGTTACAGACTCCACTAACCCAGAAATAGTAACTCAGGTTAAGAACTTTGCTTCAGGATGAGAACAGAAATTGTGCTCCAGTGGCGCGGCAGCAGCGGGAGGCCCCATTAGCTAAAGTGGTGCTTCAGGTTAAGAACTGTTTCAGGTTAAGAACGGACCTCCGGAACGAATTAAGTACCAACAACTTTGGTCAGCCCTCAAACATGTCCACTTCATCAAATCTGGCCCTCTTTGAAAAAAGTTTGGACACCCCTGTTGGGGGCAGGGCGTCCTGTTTCAGTGCTTGAGGCGAAATGGAAAGCGTCGCTCTGACGATGACACCTGCATTGCCCATGTGGCGCAGGCATCAGCGCTGATTTTGGATGAGACCTCTTGCACTCCGCAAGATCTCTCGCAATTTCAATGAGATAAGCACAATCTCCCAACAACTTCACTCTCACAAAGACCTGGGATGAATCGAAAGTTGTTCTTTCGAACTGGTACTCTTGATATTTAAAGAGACATCTTCTTTAAGGGGGGAGAAGCTAAGGAAAAAACACTGTGTTTGTGAACGTATTTGTTCCAAATATACCTGCACATGCAGTGACGATGATCATGAACATCACAGATTTTATTGCCTTAAGGAGCAAATCTCAAACACTGTTCTATAGGGTTCATGCAATGTCAGAATGCAATCTTCCATTTCACTGTCTCATTCGTAGGCTACAAAATTTGAGGGGGTGGGGAGAGGTGATTTTTCAGGATGTGGAATGGTAGATGTGCAGTAGCTGAAACTCGCTGTTGCCACTGGAGCTTTTATTAGCTATTACCCCCACCGTCAAAACTCCCTGAAGCAATACTATGTGATGTTACTGCATCGTTTGACAAAGCTGTCTTTAAAAATATTAACGCCCACCATTTCCTCCAGAAGTCCCTGTCAGAGTGGTGCTATTTAACGTCTCTGCAGGGGGCTTTTTTTGGAGGGGGGTGGCAGCTGCTGCCAGACAGGAGGAGTGGCGGGGAAGTGTTTCAGCCACCCCAAAGTTTCACTTACCATCAGCTCAAAATTTGCCAGGGGTTGCTGTTCTCCATCCTCACTGTTTACCACTCAAATCAAAAGTCTTCTGTGGAGAATGTGTAGCTCAGCCCTCGTGTGAAACGCTTAATCCTTAGTGCAAACAATACAGAATCAAGTTGGGGAAACTGTTTTTCCTGGACTGTACATGGGCAAACACTTAAGGAACTTGGGAGGAACTCTGCCTGGAGGCCTGAACCACATTTTCATGCCCCTGCTGGCATCTCCGGGACCTAGATGACAGGGGAGGTGTTTCTGCCTCTTGACAGGTGGGTGGAATGGGTGCTGTACCGCCCTCTGGAGAGACAATTTCAGGCATAGTGTCTTGACCACTCCTGAGTTGGAGGGAGTGACATGGCAGGCACAGTGGAAGCATCAGAGATTGATTCCGTCACATCCATGTCAGGCATTTTGAAAACCCAAAGTGTCATTTTTCCAACTGAACGTGAATGAAGCCAGTCGGTCACAAACTCATCCATCCATACTTAATTCTGCCTTAGCACCTGCAGCTTAAAATGAGTCCAGTGGGCTAAAGAGCCCACTAATTAGTTAATTCCAACTAATTTATGCTTGAGGCCAATGTAAGATAATCCCATCCGTGTGCATCCTCTGCTAGCGCTAGCTTTCATTAAACCACTCGACTTCTTTTTAAAGGACTTTCTTAGTTAATTAGCGAACTTCTGGCTGGACTGCATTGAGAAGTAACACTAACCTTTGTCCTGCACTTAGATTCTGGCTGTGATTCAGTGACTGATGCAGAAGCGGAAGACGACAGAGACGCACACCACTCGTGCAATATTGCAATGAGCCGAGAGCATGGGAACTTGGTGACCAGACTAGGAAGCCTAATTACAGTGCAGCCTGATCGCATTCGCTGTGGGGTACGGTATGTCTCCATTCTTTCAAAGTTGCTGTGAAAGGGCAAAATGTGTGTGTGATGCTGTGCTGTGAACGCTACGATTCTCTAGAACCAAGCCTTGCTTAAATAACTAGGCTAAATAAGCAATCCTATGAGGGTTGCCCTAGTGTGTCGTTAGAGAAATATATGAAACAACACCGTCCTCTTGGGCATTTTCCTTTCCCACCTCCAATATTATTATTTGCAGCATTGTTTGCATGTGTTTGCCTGCCTGTAATACAACCTGAGGACATTGCATTGCATTTCTCTCTGTGTTATGGGGAGGACATGAGGAATTTGGCGGGTGTTTGGCATCGCAGTTCTGCACCTGCAAATAGTTCTGTTGGCTTTGAGGGAAGCCTAAAGCACAGGTGTTCCTGCTTTTACCTGCTTGTGGAACAACTGAAGTAGCACGCTCATGTTCGGGACTTGATCTTCAGTATTGCCACAGCTACCCAGGAAGCTTTTGCTCTGAACCTCGAATAGCTTTGGACTTTTGACTGCTGCAGAATTTAGCTGCATACCTACATTTACACTTTGGTACCCTTGATTTCTGGGGCAGCTTCCTTGTCTTCCTGCAGTGAAGCATTTTTTATTTATTTTTTACTGCATATTGCTTTAAACTTTATAGTTAAAATCTCATGGTGTGTTACAGTTACAGTTTAAAAAAACCAAACAAAGCAAAACGACAATGAAAGCTAAATAAAACCACTGCCTTTAAAGAGGCAGTGGTACATTCACTTCGTAAAAATCCTACTCTAGACCCAGCAAAGTGTAACAAATATAAACCGGTCACCATAATAATAATAATAATAGTTATAATTTATTATTTATACCCCACCCATCTGGCTGGGTTTCCCCAGCCACTCTGGGCGGCTCCCAACAGAATATTGAAAACACGACAAAACATCAAACATTAAAAAATTCTCTGAACATTAAAAACACCAACACCTGTTTCTTGGCAAAGGTGGTGGAGAGGGTGGTTGCAGGGCAACAGTGGTTATTCCTGGATATGTCTGATTATCTAGATCCACTACAATTTGGGTTCAGATCTGGTTTTGGAACTGAATCAGCCTTGCTGACCTTTATCATGAGAGGGACAAAGGGAGTGCAATCCTGTTACCTCTGCTTGCTCTCCCAGTGGCTTTTGATACTATCGGCTATGGTATCCTCCTGGACATACTTAGGGGCTGCATTATAGTGGTCATGGAGAAGAGTGACTAGTGGGGTGCCACAGGGTTCTGTCTTGGGCCCGGTCTTATTCAACATCTTTATCAACGACTTGGATGATGGACTCAAGGGCATCCTGATCAAATTTGCAGATGACACCAAACTGGGAGGGGTGGCTAACACCCCAGAGGACAGGATCACACTTCAAAACGACCTTGACAGATTAGAGAACTGGGCCAAAACAAACAAGATGAATTTTAACAGGGAGAAATGTAAAGTATTGCACTTGGGCAAAAAAAATGAGAGGCACAAATACAAGATGGGTGACACCTGGCTTGAGAGCAGTACATGTGAAAAGGATCTAGGAGTCTTGGTTGACCACAAACTTGACATAAGCCAACAGTGTGATGCGGCAGCTAAAAAAGCCAATGCAATTCTGGGCTGCATCAATAGGAGTATAGCATCTAGATCAAGGGAAGTAATAGTGCCACTGTATTCTGCTCTGGTCAGACCTCACCTGGAGTACTGTGTCCAGTTCTGGGCACCACAGTTCAAGAAGGAGACTGACAAACTGGAACGTGTCCAGAGGAGGGCAACCAAAATGGTCAAAGGCCTGGAAACAATGCCTTATGAGGAACAGCTAAGGGAGCTGGGCATGTTTAGCCTGGAGAAGAGGAGGTTAAGGGGTGATATGATAGCCATGTTCAGATATATAAAAGGATGTCACATAGAGGAGGGAGAAAGGTTGTTTTCTGCTGCTCCAGAGAAGCGGACACGGAGCAATGGCTCCAAACTACAAGAAAGAAGATTCCACCTAAACATTAGGAAGAACTTCCTGACAGTAAGAGCTGTTCGACAGTGGAATTTGCTGCCAAGGAGTGTGGTGGAGTCTCCTTCTTTGGAGGTCTTTAAGCAGAGGCTTGACAACCATATGTCAGGAGTGCTCTGATGGTGTTTCCTGCTTGACAAGGGGGTTGGACTCGATGGCCCTTGTGGTCTATTCCAACTCTATGATTCTATGATATCTTCAGGGTCATTTCCAGAGAGTAGAACTGAGTGAGTCTTCCTTGCACCCCCTGGCATTTGTGGTGTGGGATCCCGCAGGGTACCATTCTCTCCCTAAAGGTATTTAATACCTTTATGAAGCCATTGGGAAAGATCATTAGGAGTTTTGGAGCAAGGTGCCATCAGTATGCTGATGACACTCAGCTCTACTCTTCCATAACATCCGAATCAGGAAAGGCTGTGAAAGCTTTGAATCGGAGTCTGGATGCAGAGGTGGACAGGATGAGGGCCAATAAATTGTGTTTGGATCCTGGGGAGATGGAGGTTCTTTTTTTGGTATATAATTTTTATTAAATTTTCTCTTTTACAATTTAAAGTGCTCATTTTTACATCCTTAAAATATCAGTGACTTCCATTCTTCTCTTTCCATGGTTCATTTTACATATCATAAATCCCTGCATTTTTTACAGAAACTATACTATTCAGTATTCCATTATTGCATCCAACATAACTTATTTATCTTAATGCTGCCAGCGTTTTCAGCTGTACACAATTATTTCCCATATATTCAATAAACGTTTTCCAGTCTTCTCTAAACATATGTTCTTCTTGTTCTCTTATTTTACATGTTAAGTCTGCAAGCTGCACATATTCTGTCAACTTAAGTTACCACTCTTCTTTGGTTGAGACCTCGCTCGTTTTCCATTTTTGGGCTACCAAAACACGGGGCGCAGTAGTGGCATATATAAATAAGGGAGATGGAAGTTCCTTGGGTGGTTGGTTCCATGTTTGGGAAATTGGCAAGCTCTCTGTTCCAGATGGGGTTGCACACTCTTTGAAAGAGCAAGTGTGTAGCTTGGGGGTACTCTTGGATAGATCTCTGTCACTGGAGACCTAAGTGTCCTTTGTGGAATGCCTTTTTCCATCTTTGTCTTGTTTGCCAACTGCAGCCATTCCTGACTACTGTAGTCCGTGCAGCGGTAACCTCGAGACTAGATTACTGTCAGTGGTTTTCAGTGCTGCTTTTCAACTTGAATTTCATTTTGGCCAGTGGCGTAGCGTGGGTTGTCAGCACCCGGGGCAAGGCAAGTAATTTGCGCCCCCTAACCCGTGGATTTGCGCCCCCTAACCCGTGGATTTGCCCTAACCCCAGATGTTGCGCCCGGTGCGGCCGGGCCCCCCCTGCACCCCCCACGCTACGCCACTGATTTTGGCCAATCCAAAATGGTACACGGGCACTGCAGGTGGCACTGTTGCCCACTAGAATGGCTAACCAGGGGCCCTGCAAGGAAGGTATTAAGGGGGCAGACCTCAGGCTAGTGAGGGGTCCTTTTGAGCTCCATGGGTCTTTGGCCAGTCCTCATCCCGGCTGATTTTTGGTTCAAGCCCTGTTTTTGCCTTAGATTTTCATGACCCTTTAGGATACGGGAAGAGAGTTCCACAACTGTGGGGCAGCCACAGAGAATGACCCTCTGCAGAAGTGTTCACACATCATTTTAGACCATAGCTGAGCCCTACCATGGTTTAAAGGTGAGCGTGTGGCTGCTTTGCTTCTTCCTCAGTCGTGCTACTGCTGCAACGCTTTACTTCCAGACCTGAGCTTATGGCTTGTTTCCCCCTTAATAAAACACAAGTGGCAAGCCAAGAACTGATATTGGCAACAACTTGTGGTTTGTTCAGATACAGACAAACCCATGAACCCTGCTTTGGAGATAGCATTAAGCCGAACCATGGCTTAGCTCCCAGCATGCAGGGGGGGGGGAGCAGGAGAGGATCAAGGTGGCTGTGATTTTTTTGCCCTGTGCACCATCACACCTCATTTTCCTTGAAACACAGTTAAGCTTAACTCTGGTTTAAACCAGCCTTTGACAACCAACTGCCTCCCCTCCCACAATATTTTGGACCACAACTCCCATCAGCCACCGTTGGTAGGGAATGAAGGGAGGGAGACGAAGGGCCGAGATTTACAATCCCACCTTGTAGACCTATTGGAGAATCTCCACACAGTCCTTCTCAATTGCAGTTCTGTGAAATCCGTCATTATCTCCCATCTTTCTCTCTGTGCAGCATGAAACAGAAAATACTAAAGATTCTGCTCAAGATCCCGCGCTACTTTCTCAGCAGAAGGATTGATTTTACAGCCAAAAAACTAGAAGTTGTTGAATATATATGTGTGGGTGTGTGGGTGTGTATATGTATATGTATATATAATGTCTACATTTTAACGCTTTAAACTATTCCAAGTCACTTTGGGCACATTTTGTGGAGAAAGGGATTGCTAAACAAATAAATAATGACTGTACAGCATTCAAGAGCCAGCAGATATTACTGTGTTTCTAAAATGTTATGCTCTACTTCTAGGCGAAGACAATAGTTTACATCGTCCTAAAATGTAAGCTGGATAGCCACGTAAAAATGGAAGTGGAATTTTCCTCCGAGAGCTGTCAGTCACTGCGAGTTCTGGCCAGGATAGAGAATGAGTACACCGTTTCGGTTTCCGCACCTGGTAGGTGCCAAAATTGGCATTGCTTTGCTAAAACGCTTCTCTGCGGCAGAAAACATTAAACAGAATTGCACCTTATCTCAGAGGCAAATTTAGCATCAGCTAAGTAAGCAGAAGGGACGTAAGTAAGTAAGCAGCTAAGGGACGCAGGTGGCGCTGTGGGTTAAAGCCTCAGCGCCTAGGGCTTGCCGATCGAAAGGTCGGCGGTTCGAATCCCTGCGGCAGGGTGCGCTCCCGCTGCTCGGACCCAGCGCCTGCCAACCTAGCAGTTCGAAAGCACCTCCGGGTGCAAGTAGATAAATAGGGACCGCTTACCAGCGGGAAGGTAAACGGCGTTTCCGTGTGCGGCTCTGGCTCTGGCTCTGGCTCTGGCCAGAGCAGCGATGTCACGCTGGCCACGTGACCCGGAAGTGTCTCCGGACAGCACTGGCCCCTGGCCTCTTAAGTGAGATGGGCGCACAACCCCAGAGTCTGTCAAGACTGGCCCGTATGGGCAGGGGTACCTTTACCTTTACCTTTAAGTAAGCAGAAAGTGAAACAAACTATGTCCTCTTATGAAGGCTCCGAAAAAGTGAGCACTGGAAGCTAAAACTGTATACACGAAGCCGCAAATAGATAGTTGCTAGAGCGTAGTAGAGCTAAAACAGCCTGATTAGACCATGCTTCCTGTTAGCGTGCTGCATTGCGTCCGAAGTGGGGGCTTGCAAGTCTCATCATCATGGGTTGGTTGACGTCTGAGCTCCAGATGTGTAGAGGGCTGCCTCCACAGGAAGCAGAAGCTGTCTTGCGCTTCCTCTTTCCCCCACATTCTGCCAAATGGCCAGAGCTGCGCTTAATTTTTGCTGTGTGGTAATTTTAGAATCATAACGGAACTTAAATTTGTCATTCAAAATAGGAAGGGTTATGTTGTGGAAGCTAAGTTAATTTTTATTCAAATGACAGCCTGGAGAGTATGAAAATCCTTAACGGGAACAAGTTGCTTCCTATATGTAGGAATTTTTTCTCACTTTCCTAAGGGCTGAGTAGTGCAGTTACTTGTGCTTAGGGCTCTGGCATGGACCCTGTTTAGTTTTCATGCATGATTCTTTTAAGGGAGTTGGTGACTGTAAACTGCAACAGGTTTCGTTGAAACTGCTCACCAGAAAGGACTGTGGCAGTGCTGAATCCTTCTTGTTCTTCCCCCTCCGGCCAGCACCAATAAATAAATAAATAAATAGCAAGGACTCAGGACTGCTTCTTGGGCTTTGTTTAGGCCAGGAGTTCTGAGTAAATACTTCCTGCATTCTCTGGTTTCATCACATGATCATGGCTAAAGCAAGTTGAAAGCACTGATTGTGCTGCTGGGTGATTCTTGACCTTCCGGTTTTGTTCTCTTCGATAACTTTAGGTTTACGTCATCGCTTCCACTGCTGAAGCCTGTAGGTTTCTCTTGGCATGTTAAGTTCTTCCACACATTCAGATACATGTGAAAGAGGCATAGCAATAGCAGCTCCACCATTGGTTTGGGGTGGCATGGTTGGTACAGTTCAGCTTTCGAGGAAAACAGAGGCCCACCTGTTGACAGGTAGTACTTAGTACTTAGTAACATTGGCTGTTAGGGAATGAATCAGTAGCCGATGTTGCTTTTAGAGATCCACCAAGAAGCTAAGCACTACCTGTCAACAGGTGAGCCTCTGTAGTATTCCTCGAAAGCTGAACTGTACCAACTGTGTTCAAAGGAAGGCCACACAGAGCATTGTTCTTTATTGATTCTTCTAGCATAGTGGGTTTTCTTTTGTACCTTGTCTGTTACTGATTAATCTTTGCCTTATCCCACAGACCTATCGCCTGGAGCTGTATGCCTGCGATTGTTTTCTGGGGATTTGATGATAGCTGAAGCGAGCATTTGCTATTACACTGACATGGAAGAAATTAGCAACTTGCTGTCTACTGCAGCAAATCCAGTGGAATTTATGTGTCAGGTAAATGTTAAAAGATGAGGCAAAGGAGATAACTTGAATCAGCGAGGAACCTTGAAAAATAGCTAACTGCATATCAGCATAATTCTTATAGTCCTGAGAGACACAAGCTATGTCTGATGGGCATGCTGTTTTGTTTTGTTTTAAAATCCAGGGTAGCAATAGAAATGATTAGCTTGAAAAAGATTTGTCAAACAACTGCAATATACCTTCCATGTAAAATTCAGCCATGGAGGTATTTATGAATTTAAACGGAAATTTAGGTTCCTATTTTATTTCCTATTTCAAGAAGGGACAAGGAGCATGTTTACTACTGTGTGATGTAGAAACATATTTTAGATGCAGCAGTAGCCAGAAAGAATTTGCTCCATGGCACCACAAGTTAAGCATTCACTTTTTCTGTTTGGGAGCAAAAGTGGAGGAAGGTGCTTGCAATAGCAGTGATGAAAGGAAGGGCTTGCTCATTGTTGCAGTGAAGCAAAAAAGAGGCTAGGTGCTTAGATAGTCTCTGTAACAGTGGGAAAGCTGGAGTCCAGAAACCAACAAAATCAATTATGAGGTCTAGTTCCTCAGCAGATGTCTATGGCAGGGGTCGGCAACTTAAGGCCCATGGGCTCCAAGAGGCCCATGGGGGTTGTTTAACCGGCCCATGACCCCCGCCGCCGCTCGGGGATCTCTGCTGCCCGCTCGGTCGGCTCCCGTGCGCGGTGCTAAACTGGTGTGGAGCAGAGCAGGGACAACCATCCATGACACTGGTCAGCTTCCCATTGGCTGCAGGAAGTTTCTGCAGCCAATGGGAAGCTGCGCACACCTCCTCCGCATCGGAAGGAGTGCCGGAAGTAGCATTTGTGCATGCCTGCACATGCACTCCGGCCCACCACGGCGTCTGTGGGACTGTGAACCGTCGCAAGCCACAAAAACTTTGCTGACCCCTGGTCTATGGGGTTGGTGATGGGGTTACCTGAACACTGTGAAAAGGCTGAGTGACTCTGACATCAGCTGCTGCTGAATGGATGTTATTCTACATATTACGCAAAGTTAGTAGCTCAAGTTTCTAAATTCAAAGAAAGAATGGAGCACCCACAAACCTGTTACCTCTCAATTCCAGTGTGAAATTGGATAAGACACCTTGGGATATAAAAAGAGTAATCTCAAAAGGTCGGCAGTTCGAACCCCCGCAACGGGGTGAGCTCCCATTGCTCGGTCCCTGCTCCTGCCAACCTAGCAGTTCGAAAGCACACAGTGCAAGTAGATAAATAGGTACCACTCCAGTAGGAAGGTAAATGGCATTTCCGTGTGCTGCCTTGGTTCTCCAGAAGTGGCTTAGTCATGCTGGCCACATGACCTGGAAGCTGTACGCCGGCTCCCTCGGCCAGTAAAGCGAGATGAGCGCCGCAACCCCAGAGTTGTCCTCTACTGGACCTAACGGTCAGGGGTCCCTTTACCTTTATAATCTCATTAAATGTAAGTTTGTGAGTGTGTGCGTATTATTATTATTATTATTATTATTATTATTATTGATTCAATTTATATATTGCTAACAATCCCAGGTCAGTGAACAACATTAGAAACAACATTTACGCAGCGTAATAATAAAAGACAATAAAACCACATGAAAAAGTCATAACCACCACCCCCCACTTTTAAAAGGCCATACACTGTTCATTGGCCTGGGTAGAGAGGAATGTTTTTGCCCAGGGTCTAAAGACATGGGGCCAGGTGAGCCTCTCTGGGGAGAGCATTCCGCAGATGGGGAACTACCACAGAAAAGGCCTGTTCTCGTGTAGTCACTCTCCAAACCTCTCAAGGAATGGGGACACAGAGAAAGGCCTCACATGATAAGCGCAGGGTTGATTCCTATGGGGAGACTCTAGAGCAGCTTTTCCAGTGCAGGGGCCTCCCAGGCATATCAGAGTACAATTCTGTTTTTTGTTTTTTTTATATATAATATTTATTCAGAATTTTAAGAATTACAAAAAAGAAAAAAGAAAAATACAAAAGACAGAAAAAATACAAATAAAAAATACAATCATTTAAAAAAGGAAAAAGAACAGATTAAACCTTTACATAACTTTCTTCCTTTACTTATTTCCTTGACCTCCTCACACCTCCCATTTTTGTATTCTAGTTCAAATTGTTATTTCAGCAAATCCTTCCAACCTTATTTTTATCTTAATAATTTGTTTTAATATATTGTTATTTTACGTTCTCTCTTTCATCAATTCATTTTTACTTAATCCTTTATATCATTTCTACCCAAACCACATAATTTTCTTTTTCCAACATCTTTCTAGCAATCCTTAATTTTACAATATTTTTGAAGATACACTTTAAAATCAGAGTACAATTCTGATCAACCTCATCCAGCACAGTTGTGGTAAGAGCTGTAGCCTGATACATCTGGAATGCATCAGTTTGGCAAAGGCTGCTCTAGATGGACAATGGTGCAATCAGTATTGTGGCACCTTTGCTTAAATATCAGGTGTGCCTTTGAATGTGGGTAAACAGTTCCCCAGGGACGCAGGTGGCGCTGTGGGTTAAAGCCTCAGCGCCTAGGGCTTGCCGATCGAAAGGTCGGCGGTTCGAATCCCTGCGGCGGGGTGCGCTCCCGCTGCTCGGTCCCAGCGCCTGCCAACCTAGCAGTTCGAAAGCACCTCCGGGTGCAAGTAGATAAATAGGGACCGCTTACCAGCGGGAAGGTAAACGGCGTTTCCGTGTGCGGCTCTGGCTCGCCAGAGCAGCGATGTCACGCTGGCCACGTGACCCGGAAGTGTCTCCGGACAGCGCTGGCCCCTGGCCTCTTAAGTGAGATGGGCGCACAACCATAGAGTCTGTCAAGACTGGCCCGTACGGGCAGGGGTACCTTTACCTTTACCTTTACTAAACAGTTCCCCAGAAGGGGATGACTTCTGTTCTTGAGATTTACAGGGGATGGATGAACTCTTGATATATTAAAACATACTGTCTGGCTGAAATAATCTGATATGAACGGGTTCCTTCCTTGCATCCAGGCATTTAAAATAATCCCTTACAACACAGAAGCGCTAGACAAAATCCTGACAGAGTCAATGAAGAAGAACCTTCCTGCGAGTGGTTTGCACCTGTTAGGGATCAACCAGCTAGAGGAAGAAGACGTTGCATGTAAGTGTGGTGGTGGTTTGAAAGTTATTGTGTTCTGTGAAAAGGCACAGTACAAAAGTAGGAATAAAAAAAGAGAGGAAATGCCAGTTTGACGTGTTTGACCATCCCACACAGTACAAGGTAGTATAGGATAGAGGGTTTGGTCAAGCTGTCTTAATAATAATAATAAAAATAAAATTTTATTTACGGTATATTCCGCCCTCCCCAACCGATGCCGGGCTCAGAGCAGCTAACAACAGTGAAATGATACAACATTCTAAAATCATATCATTATAAATTTAATTCAAATCAGATTAATGGCAACCATTGGGCTAGAGTTCTGTGAGGATTGCCAAAGGAGGGGGTCAGGCTGTGCCCTGGTCAAAGGCCTGGTGGAACAGCTCTGTCTTGCAGGCCCTGCGGAAAGATGTCCGTTTTATGTCAGATTTATGTCCGTTTATTCTTTGGCGTAAGGTTTGGCCTGTTTGTCCAATATAGAGAGCTCCCAAGTTAAAACAGTACAATGCATCATCAGAGATCTACAACCTCTCCTGGACAATGACAGTTCTCTTTCTCAAGCTCTGGGAGGAAGACCTTTCATTGCCTACAGACAGCCACCCAATCTTAAACAACTCCTAACCCACAATAATACTACAACCAGACTTAACACGGACACTGGCACCAGAGCCTGCAATAAACCCAGATGCCAACTTTGCTGCCACATACACCCGGACAACACCATTACTGGCCCCAACAACATCACACATACCATCTCGGGACTATTTAATTGCTCATCGTCTAACATTGTGTATGCCATCAAATGCCAACAGTGTCCTTCAGCTCTCTATATTGGACAAACAGGCCAAACCTTACGCCAAAGAATAAACGGACATAAATCTGACATCAGGAATCACAAGACAGAGAAACCAGTAGGAGAACACTTCAATCTCCCAGGACATTCTATACAAGATCTCAAAGTAGCTGTTCTATTACAAAGGAATTTCAGAAATAGACTGGAAAGAGAAGCTGCTGAATTGCAACTTATTACCAAACTTAAAACCATGGAGAGACCTGGTCTGAACAAAGACATTGGATTCTTATCTCATTATACATGACAAAGCCATTTTTCACCTTCTCACCCCTTGCTTTTTCCTGTAAGACCTATTGCAGTCGTTAAGAGTCATCAACAGGCTCATCACAGCTATCCGCCAATCACCCAATACCACCACCCTTCTGAGTAATACCCCTCCCCACCTCACTATATAGAAGGGTCTGGTGACTTCTGTTTCAGTGTATCTGAAGATGTGTGCATGCACACGAAAGCTCATACCAAGAACTAACTTAGTTGGTCTTTAAGGTGCTACTGGAAGGAATTTTTTTATTTTGTTTAGATCAGCTTGCAACTAAAATAAAAACAGCTAAAAAAAAGAAAAGAAAGCAATCATGAAAAAACAATTAAAAACTAATAGTATAGAGTTGTATCTTGGTTCTTGAACGTAATCTGTTCTGGAAGTCTGTTCAACTTCTGAAAACATTCTAAAACCAAGGCACGGCTTCTGATTGGCTGCAGGAGCTTCTTGCACTCCGCTGGAAGCCACAGAAGCCGTGTCGGAAGTTCAGCTTCCAAAAAACGTCCGCAAACTGGAACACTCACTTCTGGGTTTGTGGCGTTCGGGAGCCAAAACGTTCGAGTCACAAGGTGTTCGAGAACCAAGGTACAACTGTTTACACCCACACCTACACCCCATTTCAATAAAAATCATAGCACCATCTCTTTCCTTAAAAACAGTCAGTTCCCAAAGGCCTGCTGGAACAAGAAAGCTTTCACCAGGGTGGATGGGCAACAAGGAGGGAACCAATCTTATTTCTCTAGGAAGGGAGTTCCAACGTCTGGGAGCAGCCAATGAGGAGGCAGATCCCCACCTCCACCCCTACAGGTCAGCTGAGGAGAACAGGACCACCCTCCTGTCCATCACCTGATGTCACCTTGATGTTAGATGATAAACAGGTGGGTGCCCCACTCATCTGTGAAAGTTGGCCCATGGGATGACTGTATATCATGATCTGGGCTGCTGGTCCAAAAGGTCCAAGGTTCTAATGCACCTTGCAATTAGGGTAGAAAAAATAAAAGCTTCTTTCACCTGGGAAGGAAACTTCTGAGAAATTGGAGGTTTGGCACGACACTAGCTCCGAGACAGTATAACGACTGAGAACTGCTCAATTTATCACCCGTGAGTAAAACTAAAAAAAGTAACTCGCCTTGCATGCCTGTTTTCTTCTTTCTTTTCAGGCCAGAGGGATGAAGAGCTGCCAACTCTGCTACACTTTTCTGCTAAATATGGTCTAAAGAACCTCACTGCCCTCTTGCTTTCGTGCCCAGGAGCCCTACAGGCTTACAGTGTTGCCAACAAATATGGTCACTATCCCAACAACATTGCAGAGAATGAGGGCTTCAAAGATCTGCGGCAGTTCATTGATGAATATGTGGTAAGAGGGGCTGTTGCCCTTCTATTCCCTGTTGTCAGGATGGTGGAGAGGGGGGTACCTTAGTACGGGGACTCCTGAATCTTCACACTGCTTAGGGTGGTTTCTCACGTAGAAACTGCACTGCAGGGGCAAGAATTCGATTGCTGCAGTTTTATTGAATGTGG
This sequence comes from Podarcis cretensis, assembly GCF_951804945.1. NCBI lineage: Eukaryota > Metazoa > Chordata > Lepidosauria > Squamata > Lacertidae > Podarcis > Podarcis cretensis. Next base: position 14,531,443 of record NC_137174.1, read on the forward strand.
GTCCCCTTCCCCAATTCTCCAGAAGTTGAAGATGCATTTTACTTAAAGTTCTCTAGTTCACATGTATGATTCCTTTCTGACAGCAAAATAATAATCTGAAGGAGAAAACTCCCAACACCCCCTTCTACAAATTACTCTAGAACAGTGTTTCCCAAACATGGGTCTCGAGCTGTTTTTGGGGGCTACAACTCCCATCATCTCTAGCTAGCAAGACCAGTGGTCAGGGATGATGGGAGTTGTAGTCCAAAAGCAGCTGGAGACCCAAGTTTGCGAAACACTGCTTTAGAATCTAGAGCAGACATAGGCAAACTTGGCCCTCCAGATGTTTTGGGGCTACAACTCCCATCATCCCCGACCACTGGTCCTGTAAGCTAGAGTAATTGATAGGGTAGATGATCTAGAGTAATTGATAGGGTAGATGATACTTGTGAAATTAGGGCCTGGAGATATTGGCACACTTCAGTGTTTGTAGGAGGAAAAATGACACCTGTGAACAATGTTGAACAGATCTTCAAGTAGATAGAGAAAGCACAAGCAGAAGCAGTGTGGATTTGTCAGTGGGAGACAGGCAGGTTGGTGTCTCTGGATCAGTGGCAGAGGTGAAAGGTAACAGCACCTTTTTGCTCTGCTTTTCTGGAATTTCTGAGACAGGAATGCTTTAAAGATTTAATGTATGGCTTAGGCCTTTGCAGGAGACCCACCCTCTTCTCTGAATGTTATTCTCCGCATAGACATGATAGTTCCTGATTTAGCATCACTTGTGACATTTTCCTTTTCCACATATAATGGGCAGTGAGGTACCTTAATGTGGGAAAGACAGCCATCGAGGGGTTGCAGTTTTTACGGAATCGGGGCAGCCCTAGAGGGTGGAAGGTGCAGAAAGTGAAATGCGGTAAAATAATGATTTAACACCAACCCACCCACCTTGCCGTTTCATGAAGTTTAGAGGTGCGTGACTGCAAAGGAAAGGGGTAAATTTGCTTGTATGTGTTTCAAAATTGGCTAGCTGATGGTTGTGTAGGGGCTCTGCCTCTAAACGTTTAAAAGAGTTAGCGAAATGTTGTTGGCGTCAGCTAGTGAACAAAATGCAGTAAGATTAGACTGCTCCCCTGTATGGTGGTCTTTCTGCTCGTTCTGCTGACTTCCACCCTAAAGTTCTGCCCTGCCATGAACGCTCCACTGCATATAAAGACTCAGGTGTGGTAGGAGGGGTCATGTTTCGGATTGGTTACATGGGCATGTTCTTAGATTGATTCAATGGCATTCACCACCACCACTGCCTTGGTGGGTCTGTTGATTTTCTTTCTTCACCTTCTAGGAGACAGCAGACTTGCTGAAAAGCCACATAAAGGAACAGCTGATGCAGGGCGAGGAAGATGATTCTGTTTATGAGTCCATGGCTCACCTTTCCAGTGACCTGCTGATGAAATGCTCTCTGAACCCTGGCTGTGATGAGGAGCTCTACGAATCCATGGCTGGCTTGGTTCCTGGTGCTACTACTGAGGACTTGTGTATGTATAGTCTTCCTCTTGCTCTTAAACTCCACGTTTATATGATGCTGTAAGAGAACAGCATCCGTAAAGTAGCGCTGAGTCAAAATGCCCCCCAGTTTGCCGTCTGGTCTGACAGCTTTCTGTTTTCTTGGCTCATCTCAGGCTGTTGCCCATAGCTCATCTCTGACAGAGAAGTGACTATAATCTTAGCAACAAATTCTAACTTCCAAGACCTCAAAGCCTTTTGATCAGGGGGAGTAATCTTAATAGGAGGCTTCATACTTTTAAATTACATACTACAAGAGAAAGTTAGAAATAAGCTTGCGACCCTACCGTTAGGCAATTGAGACATAGACTCGACACATCTTTGTGTTTCTTTACCCTTATAGGGGAACGGTATTCCCAGCGGAATGGAACACTTATTCAGTGCTTCCATCAAGAATCTGTAGTTGGTCCCTTTTTCAATAGCCTTCTGGGGATCTCCTTTAAGATGATAATTCTTTGTTCCTCTATTTGTAGTGATTTTTGGAAATGGGCTTGGAGAATGTAGTCTCTGACGCTTCTTGTATTAAATATCACTAAACAGTCCCCTGGTAGTTTTTTAGCCTTGACATATGGAGACTTTAATCTGAAAACTTTATCTATCTCTTTATTCAGCTCTTCCTCCTCCATCTCCAAGAGTTTGATGTTCTATGATTAAGACCCTGATTTGTTCATTCTGATGCTCTGGAATGCCTCTCAGACATAGCGTTTTTGTTTTAATTCCAGAAGTGCAATATTATCAAGTATATTCTCTTGAGTTTCTGTGTTTTCATTCTTTCTTGATCCCTTTTAATCTCTTGGTTCTCTTCTTTATTTCTCTTAACTGCCTCCTCCAAAGGGGACAAGGTGCCTTCTTGTCCTTTGCCTCAGGCAGCAAAATTTCTTGGGCCAGCCCTGATGTTACTTAGGCAGGTTGCTAAATAGGTGTAGCCAGAGATCAACTTAAATGACACCTGGAGAGCCTTAAGTAGCATGTGTGTGGAAAGATAAGTAAGTGTGCTTCTTATTCTAATTTCCAAAAGGATTGATCTAATTCTGGAATCCGTTTCCCTGATCTCATAAACTCAAGGTTCCATTATTGTCCCAGAGATATGATCTGACTGCTCATGGGTGTTGCTGAGGGCATGGCTGGAATCCTAATATGAATGTTGGAAATTGAACAGCATTCTTTTAAAAGATACAGTTGTAATGCCATGGACCAGTGAGGGCATTATATATTTTGTTGTTGTTTAGTTGTGTCCGACTCTTCGTGACCCCATGGACCAGAGCACACCAGGCACTTCTGTCTTCCACTGCCTCCCGCAGTTTGGTCAAACTCATGTTGGTAGCTTCGAGAAGACTGTCCAACCATCTCGTCCTCTGCTGTCCCCTTCTCCTTGTGCCCTCAATCTATCGCAACTTCAGGGTCTTTTTCAGGGAGTCTTTTCTTCTCATGAAGTATTGGAGCCTCAGCTTCACAATCTGTCCTTCCAGTGAGCACTCAGGGCTGATTTCCTTAAGAATGGATAGGTTTGATCTTCTTGCAGTCCATGCGACTCTCAAGAGTCTCCTCCAGCACCAGAATTGCTTTTGAATTCTTCGGCGATCAGCCTTCTTTATGGTCCAGCTCTCACTTCCATACATCACTACTGGGAAAACCATAGCTTTAACAATACGGACCTTTTATATTATTTTAACTAAAAGCAGACACTGGCAGTTTTTTATTTGTTTGGGATGCTTTCAGAACAGCTATAGTCTTACAGCACCACATTGGCCACTCCTGAATTAGAGAATGTTGGAAGTGCGTCCGGCTTTAGAGTTAGTATCAACATATCTGTAATAATCAATGTATCGATTCCACAAATGGTTCAGAATCACCTACAGAATCCATATACATTTCCATGGTTTAACAAGCCATTCCTATGGAGATTCAGAATTCCTTCAGTTTACATGAGCTTAATAAATCGAACTTGGACTCCTTATCCACTAAGCTAAATTTAGATATTAAAGGGCAGACTAAAGAGTCTGTCATGGCTGCCACCGTGTATTGCTGTAAGTAGAATGAAACGTCTCCTTCCTCCTATGCCTGATCAAGATCTAGACAAAGCATTTTATTAGAACAAGTTAATAGTTGTTTACTGTTGTAACAATTGTTTTCTCAAAATGTATCTTCTGTACCATGAAAAATACCTTGAAAGCATTATCCAAAAAAGCAAAGAAACAAAGAAGATCTGAACAAAGCCAGTGTCAATTAACAGCTTCTCTAGGACTGGTAAATTACTCAGATTGAAAGGAAGTGCATTGCAAAGATCAGTAAATAAACTGGGTCTGGCTGTACCTAACATGGCAGGGAGCTCAAACACAGAATGTTCTAACCTTGTTTCAAGTCCAAATGCACACAACATTGGAAATTAGAACAAAGAATTTTCAGATCGTGGCCTCTGGATGAATTTGTTTGGTAGGTATGAGGAAATGACTCACCTTACCACTGGATTATTTATTTATTTATTTTCATTACGCAGAGTGGCTTGCAGCAGTCAAAGTACTACGTTCCAGGATAAAACAGCAATATCAAGACAGGCTCAGCACATTTTCACCAGAAATGGCAAGGGAGTGGGCCAGATAAACCTAGCAGGGCAAGGTTTTCTACAGTCTGGGTGCAGCCATCAAGGAAGTCCTTCTTATCATCCCAGCCAACTGCACCTCCATCATTGGTGGGACACAGAGAAGGGCTTTGCTACCAGCTCTTAGGGAATGGGCAAGCTGAAACAGGGTGAAACACCCTGGACCCAGGCCATTTAGGGCTTCAGAGGTTATCACCAACACTTTTAACTGTGCTTGGAAACAGATTGGTAATCAATGCAGCCGTTGCAGGATGAGTGTAATATGGTGGTCCCATGGGCAGTTTTTTTACAACAACAACAACAACAACAACAACAATAATAATAATAATAATAATATTTTTTATTTATACCCCACCCTCCCCAGCCAAGGCCGGGCTCAGGGTGGCTAACAAGCAATAATAAAAACAAGTTGAATGAATACAACTTAAAAACAAGAATAAAATACAACATTTAAATATTGAAACATTAAAATATTAAAATGCATCCTCATCACAGGAGGAGAAAGGAAAAAGGAAAAAGAAAGAGGGGGAGGGAATCAAATTGGCTCCAAGCCAAAGGCCAGGCGGAACAACTCTGTCTTACAGGCCCTGTGGAAAGAAATCAGATCCTGCAGGGCCCTGGTCTCATGAGGCAGAGCATTCCACCAGGCCGGAGCCAGTGTTGAAAAGGCCCTGGCTCTGGTTGAAGCTAATCTAACTTCCTTAGGGCCCGGGACCACTAGGGTGTTGCTATTCATGGACCTTAAGGTCCTCCATGGGGCATACCAGGAGAGGCGGTCCCGTAGGTACAAGGGTCCTAGGCCTATATTAATTAAATTTATATCCCTCGAGAGTGGACAGTGCTGACTAAGACACTTGCTACCACATTCTGGACCAGTGGGAGTGTCAAAAGACTCTTCACAAGTAGCCCCATGTAGAGCACATTGCAATAATAATCCAATCTGGATCGGGGTGTCACTAGGGCATGTGTTATCATAGGCAGACCTGACTTTTCAGCAACATGCACAGCTCAGCAGTGCATGTGCATAGCCACTATCTCAGCATCCTAATGCAACACTGAATACAGGAGAACCCTCATACTGCAAACCTGGCTTTCCCCCATCCAAAACAAAATCAAGAGCTGCGGTGCCGCAACAGGAACTCCCCACACGAGTGGGTTTCGTTCACATGGGTAGTGGTGGAGTCAGTTTCACCCATTTCAGCCTCAATTTGCAGTGCAGTGGAGCCTTTTGAGCAGCTTTCCCCTTTCAGCAGCTGTCAATGGGAGTCATGTCTCAGTTGTTCTTAGATGCTGATGAGAGAAGCTTTTCCAAGAACCCAGTGGATGATGTTTGTCTGTTGTTGTTTTCAGACGTAGAAATGCTTCAGTCGGAGACCAGCAGCTCCTCCGCACGGACAACAAAGGCCTATATGATGCGCAAGTTCTTAGAAGGTGAGCATATGAAGAGAGGAAGGCTCAGAGTTAAGATCTCCCTATGAAGAGATCTGGAGGATAGCAATATGAGAGAGAGCCTTTTCTACAGTAGCTCCCAGTTTGTGGAAGGCTCTCCCCAGGAAGGCTGGTTGTAGTGGTTAAGAGCGGTAGTCTCGTAATCTGGTGAACCGGGTTCGCTTCCCCGCTCCTCCACATGCAGCTGCTGGGTGACCTTGGGCCAGTCACACTTCTCTGAAGTCTCTCAGCCCCACTCACCTCACAGAGTGTTTGTTGTGGGGGAGGAGGGGAAAGGAGAATGTTAGCTGCTTTGAGACTCCTTAGGGTAGTGATAAAGCGGGATATCAAATCCAAACTCTTCTTCTTCTTCTGCATGTCTTTAGGTGCCAGGCGAGAACAATTCTCTTCAACCAGGCCCTTTGCTGATTAGCATTCTATGGCCTTTTAAATATGTTTGTGGGAGGGGGTTATTGTTTTGTTTTGTTTTCATTTTAGAATCTATTTTGTATTTATATTTTGTATTTTTATGTTGTGAACCGCCCTGGGATCTTCAGATGAAGGAGGATATACAAATTTTATTAACAACAACAAATCTTATCACTAACTGCGAGCTGTAGCCAAGGCTTGTTCTTGGTCAAAGCTCATCATCAGTGTGGAGACAGCTTACACACGAACCTGGGTTCAAATGACACGCTAAGGCAATCCTTGGCTTTTGTTCAGAGTGATGCAGGGGTAAATATGTTCAAATACAGCGGGTCCAATATTAGAGATTCCCTCAATGACTCTATAGCCAACAAAACAAAAATATTCAGACTAACATAAGATATATAAAAGCTCTCTCCACCCCACACTCTGCACACAGTTGCTTCACTCTGCATGAGTTTCCCCCTTTCTAATTATGAGTTTGTTTTCAAGGTGTGAGCATGGATGTACCAGAACCGAAAGAGGATATATACAATGATTGTGAAGATGAAGAACTCTATCACACGGTGGAACAGGACAGTTTTCCTCAGGAATTGGTCAATAGGCCACCTGTCCCTGTTCCGAGACCTGATCCCTCCACTAAACCACAGGACAAAGAATCATACATCTATAAAGGTGACTGAGGAAGCAGAATTATCTCAACATTGTTTTGCAAAAGCCTGTAGCGAGGGAATGAGGGACCTCTGGTCCCCCATATGTTGTTGGACGTAAGCTCCCATCATCCCAAGTCAGTGGTCATCCATGATGGGAGTTGCAGAGCAACGTCAAGAGGACCACAGATTCTCCATCTTTGCTGTAGGCTGTACAGCCTAGGCAGGGACACAGGTGGCGCTGTGGTCTAAACCACAGAGCCTAGGGCTTGCTGATCAGAAGGCCGGCGGATCGAATCCCCACGACGGAGTGAGCTCCCGTTGCTCGGTCCCAGCTCCTGCCACCTAGCAGTTGGAAAAGCACATCAAAGTGCAAGTAGATAAATAGGTACCGCTCTGGCGGGAAGGTAAACGGTGTTTCCGTGCACTGCTCTGGTTCACCAGAAGCAGCTTAGTCATGCTGGCCACATGACCCGGAAGCTGTCTGCGGACAAACGCCGGCTCCCTCGGCCTATAGAGCGAGATGAGCACTGCAACCCCAGAGTCGTCTGCGACTGGACCTAATGGTCAGGGGTACCTTTACCTTTACCTTTTATACAGCCTAGGATAGGAAAACTCACAGCTTGTATGCTTATAGTTGAGTTCAAAGAATTATGCTTCTTATTTTTTAAAAGAGGTTTTGTCTAGTCTTCCTGGTCCCAACAACATATTTGCCAAATACCAAAGGAATGAAAATAAAATGGAAACAGAAGTGAGCTCCCATTATTTCGGCCTGTCCAGGCAACTAACAGCCAACATACGACCGCCTCCAGGAACGTTCAAGGCTACAGTTAGGTTCATTCCTGGGAGGAACTCGTGGAGAGAACAAACCTGTTTATATGATCCAGAACCTCCTTGTGTCAGGGCTCAAGCGTGAGAGGAATGAGGACACTTTGCTGGGGCCTGAGAGCGTGACCCAGTCTGCAACATGCCCATTCTTGCGGATTGAAAAAAAATGAGGCGAACCTGGTTGTGCGAACCTAGTTCCTTTTTATCTATTTGAGATTTCCAGATCTTGTCTTGTGAGATTTGCCAGAGCCAGTAGAAGTAGTGTTTGAACAGCAGAAACAGCATTTGAAGTGCTGATCTAGGCTCTCCTCTAGAATATTCCAGCAATTCCTGTACATGCTCTTTTGGGGGTCCTACATGCCCATCCGGAGGGAATTTTGCAATCTAAAGCAAATGTCCTGGAATTGGGGGGGGGTTATATAAAACAAATTTGTGCAGGTGTTTCTGGTTCAGACTTTGGCTCTGGTGGGGGCGGCCCAGGCTTGGTGGCGGTGGAGGAGGGGCTATCGGACAATTGCCCTAAAAAGAATGCTCAAAAACTTTTTGTGTCTGGATTTTCGCCTCTTGAAATATGGCAACCCTACTCTAGAACCATCTTCTCATTGCCTCGCTAGGTGATTTCTGTGTTCTCATTGGAGAAGCCATTCATTCATTCAGTTATTCAGAATATGTAAATCCTGTTTTGTAGTCCAGTTTACAGATTATTATTTTTTAATTCTAAAAAGTAAATGAAAATCAAACACAAATTAAATTTTTAAATGTTCCCTGGGTAGAAATCGGAACTCCCCATAGAAATGCAAGATGCCACCATAGCAGCGTTTGGGCACCACCCTAAAATGAGAAGCAAGCAGCAATGGCAGGAGTTACGTTTCTTTCTAATATGGCCTTGTGTCATGTGAAACCTTTGATTATTATTTTTAAATCAGCTTCTATAATTTTCAAACTGCAAATCACAATGCTGGTACATCTCATCCCATTCCTTTTCCTTTAAACATAGCAGTCTTCAGTATGTTCTATCATTCAGATTTTCATAGACTGCAATAGTATTCTTTATTGAGTGAGTGTTGGCAACAGATGGCAACGTTGATGAGTATAGCATCTGTCTTACTGTGTTGTCTGTAGACCAATGGAAGTTGGCAGGCTGATTGCCACACTGATCTGCCGATCAGCTAACTCAAGTGTTTTGGGTTTGTTGTTGTTTTTGCTTAGAATGGGATTTCTCCTAATAGTTGCATTGACTGAAGTTTGGTCTGGATCTGCCGTATTTAAGTCTCATGGCTTAAATAGCTTGCCACTGTTTAGTTTTTGCAGGAAAGCACCAGGAGAAACCTGGGAACCTTTACGTGTCTACAGGCAATATTAGGAAAGGTAAGTCGGAGTTATAGCGACTCTTCCCATTGCCTGACAGGCTAATTCTTGGGTATGACTTCCATTCATGCTTAATGTCATTTACCATATTAAGTGTAGATGAGCTGTGAAAATTGCTGTAGTGGAAGAAGTAAGAGAAGTGATTGGGCTGGCAGTAGCAAAAGCATTTGGATTAGAAAAGCAATGATGTGCTCTAGGTGTTCCCTTAAAATATACTTTTGGAAGCAGAAGTTTTCAACCATTTTGAGTCTCCCTTGACCAACAACATTCTTTGTGCAGCTCCCCTGTGGGGGAACAACTCCCGAGCCTCACAAACCCAGTTATGTCACCCCTTGCCTGCAGAGCCGGCAGCCCCTCAGCCCTTTTCAAACACTGTCCCTGAACTGAACCACATGACACATCTAGCAGTGTTTTGCTTTTTTAAAAAATGATATTTTCCTCTTTTTTGGGAAAAGTTTTTATTGCTAAAATAATTCAGCATTAATACACACATATTGTGAATATACAAGCATACAAACATACATTTCATACAATCCTTAAAAATATTCAAACATACCCACACTCAATCCCACAGATAATTCCTTTTATCATCACCATCCACCACCCCTCACCCCACCTTTGTGTTAGACTTCCAATCTACTCAGTTGCAATTTCTTTCCATTTCTATTACTTTCTTTCACACGCCTTTAACCTAATTTCATGCTTCTTTTTCTATTACACATTGTTACCCACCTTATTTAGTATTTCAGTATTTAAAACGGAACTTGTTTATTCTAACAGGAGTTCTGATGATATTTTCCAAGTGTTTCCTTTGCTTCCATTCCAGAGCAAGCAGACAGAGATCCAAAGGCTCAGCCACAAACCAGTATATATGACCCGTTTGCTGGGATGAAAACCCCAGGCCAAAGGCAACTCATCACTTTACAGGAGCAAGTGAAACTGGGGATGCTCACTGTAGATGAAGCTGTCCTTTGTTTCAAGGAGTGGCAGCTGAATCAGAAAAAGCGGTCGGAATCATTTCGCTTTCAGCAGGTGTGTGAGTAAAAAAGTGCTTTTCATTGGGAAATATAAAAAGGAACAGCATTACTGAGTCTACCCTACCACATACCACACATACTGTATTTTCCGTTCTATAAGATGCATCTAGTTTTTGGAGGAGGAAAACAAGAAAAAAAATATTCTGAATCTTAGAAGCCAGAACAGTAAGAGGGATTGCTGCGCAGTGAAAGCAGCAATCCCTTTTGCTGTTCTGGCTTCTGGGATAGCTGCGCAGCCTGCATTCACTCCCTAAGACGCACACACATTTCCCCTTTTTAGGAGGGAAGAAGTGAGTCTTATAGAGCAAAAAATACGATATAGAGCAAAAAATACGGTAATTCTTTCTTTGTCTTTCTGTTGTCATTGCTGGGAAAGGTAAAAAGCTGCTGTTTTCTCTTCTGCGCCTTTCCATAAGTTGGCATAGTGGAATTCAGAATGCAGAGCCAAGTGGGCAGTGGTTTCAGCTTGTAGGAGCTGGAAGCTAAAACGTCTTAGTATTCCCAAATGTGTCTTTAACAAAAATGACAATGAGGACAATCTCTAGGGATGGACGGAGCCTCTCCACCTCAAAAACGATCTTGAGTTTTGCAAGCTTTCCTCACAAGAACCTGAGGGGATTTGCAAGGAATCCTGGCAGAGTCCAGTTAGTAGGTTTCCCCTCCCTGTCCCTCCCCTGTCAAATGGATGACAGCTCTTCACAGCTGAGGGCTTCTGCTCTGCTGCTCCATTTGCAAATGTGGTATTTGGGGCAGGAGTCCCAATTAAACTCACGGCAAGCTCAAAGATAACATTGTCCAACATGCATTAGAGCTAACTAGTCTGCGAGGAGAGAGCCTGCATTTCAAGCCCTTGAAAATGTCACCATCCCTAACCATCCCAAACATCTCCCTTGTACAAACAAGCCCATAGTACCCAGCTGTACTGTAGCCTTGTCTTTGAAGCCACACTGATGGGTGGTCTTGTTTTTTAAAATATGCAAGTAGCTACAGGCTAAGAGAGAAGCCAGATGTTGTGCCCATACTGGAGTCTACTAATAATCAGAAATGGTTGGAAAGGGGGAATATTTGGAGTATGTAACACAATCTTGGTTAACCGCACCAAATTGCTGCAAAACTCATTTTGCTATTGATTGCGTGTTGAACGTGGGTCAAACTTCATCAGCTACACAAGTATTTCCTGCGTTCCCTCCTGAAATACATTCAGCACCTATGGAGTCATAGCTAGGAGCACTCACAAAAAAGTGCATGGACAGGGCAATCAGTTTATAAGATCAGAACAACATGGACTGGAGGCTATGGAGAATTGCTGATAAATAGTTAAATCTTGGTTCATGATCACTAGAATCTCTTTCCTAAAATCTTACACAGTGAGGCCCACGTATTAGAAGAAGAAATGGGATTATCTACCTCGGATTCAGTTAGGTCTTGCCAGTTTTGCAAACCATTATGAATAGTTGTATATGTTTGTTCAGATCCTTGAAAATAACATTTTGCGTTTCCAGGAAAACCTGAAAAGATTACGCGACAGCATCACTCGGCGGCAAATTGAGAAGCAAAAGGCTGGCAAACATGCAGGTAAAGGGCTTGACTAATTGGTGACCGTGCTGAAAAGTGCAGCAGTTGGACGTCTCCCACTCCTGGTCTGTAGCCAAGTGTGGTGGAGCTAAGGGGTTGGTACGCAACATTTTGCTAAGTGCTACTTTGCATGAGCGGAACAACTTCCTCTTGCAGTATATTTTAAGGGCATTTCCCCCCCCCCTCCTCCCCCTGTGCTCTGCCTAAATCTCTTAGGGGTTTTTCCCAACCCTCCACAGCAGATTTGGGGACATTATGGAGCCTGCACAAGGGCAGGGGGAATTCGCAATGCAGAAGCAGAAGCAGTTCCACTTGTGCATTTATTTAGTTAGCCCATGGTACACTCTGTTGTAATGGTTTTCTAGTTGGTTTTCTAACCTCTTTTGACTTCGGTCTGATTGTAAGACAGAGGCTTTTGAGGCAAAAACAAAACAGGCCCCAGCAATCTGAAGAGCCTCAAATGTGGGAGCAAACCTGAAACCGTCACTGGTAAATGGGTGTTCTCTCAATAACTCATTTTTTGTTAATTTAGTACAATCTTTACACTTCAGAAGGCTAAACAACTCCCATAAATTCTAAGTTGATGTATACATTTTTGTGAAAGTCCTGGGACGCAAACAAGATTGTGGATAAAAAGAGTATGATAAAGACTTGAGGCAAAACAACGTTTCTTCTGTGGTTACTGTCATTTGACACACAGAGGGCAGGAATATCTCAGGCTGTATGTGCACAAGCATACCAAGACTGCCCAAATAGCAACTGGTTAACCTTATGTTCTTTTCACTGGCGTTGTAGCTCGTCAAATGCCATCATTTATGGTAGCAAGACACTGGTGGAAAATGTATGGTTTGGACTGGTGCAGTGGTGGCTATTGTAACTACAGGGATGTGCCTACTAGATGCCAATTTTGCCTGTTGTATTACTGAAGGGGACGTGGGTGGCGCTGCAGTCTAAACCACTGAGCCTCTTGGGCTTGCTGATCAGAAGGTCCATGGTTCGAATCTTCGCAACGGGGTGAGCTCCCGTTGCTCTGTCCCAGTTTCTGCCAACCTAGCAGTTCAAAAGCACTCCAGTGCAAGTAGATAAATAGGTACCACTGCAGTGGGAAGGTAAAGGGCGTTTCCGTGCACTCTGGCTTCCGTCACGGTGTTCTGTTGTGCCAGAAGCGGTTTAAGTCATGCTGTCCACATGACCTGGAAAACTGCGGACAAACGCCGGCTCCTTCGGCCTGAAGCAAGATGAGCGCCGCAACCCCATAGTTGCCTTTGACTGGACTTAACCATCCAGGGATCCTTTACTTGCACAGAATCAGTGAGGGCGGAGAAGAGACATCAGTGGAAAATCCAAGCAGCCATATGCACAGATTTCCAAAGTGCAGGAGGAATTACCTTGTTTGGGGCAGAATCAGAATTTTAGCTGCGGATGCCAAGGAAGGTACTAGATGAGCAACGAGGCATAACTTCCAGTTTGAAAAAGTTTTGCCCACTGCCAAAGGGACAAAGCTGAAGTGTAATTTTTGAATAAATGTGTTTTAATAATGAGCTCCCGTTGCTCGGTCCCTGCTCCTGCCAACCTAGCAGTTCGAAAGCACCTCAAAGTGCAAGTAGATAAATAGTTGCCGCTCCGGCGGGAAGGTAAACGGCATTTCCGTGTGCTGCTCTGGTTCGCCAGAAGCATCTTAGTCATGCTGGCCACATGACCCGGAAGCTGTACGCTGGCTCCCTCGGCCAATAAAGCGAGATGAGCGCCGCAACCCCAGAGTCGGTCACGACTGGACCTAATGGTCAGGGGTCCCTTTACCTTAATAGTAATAATAAGTTGCCTTGCCTTGACTCCTGACTTTTTCTTCCTAGATTTGGAAATCACTGTCCCTGTTGGCCATTCTCAAAACATCCCCAAGAAACCAGAGTGTAGCATTTATGAAGCTCATCCTCGGAAAAACCTCTACCAACCAATTAAAGAAATCAGGCGAGGGGACTGGAAAACAGAAAGCGCCTCAAGTACTACTAGTAAGTAAACAGCCAGGAAGCCATCTAGGGAGAGGCGAGGATGCTTTGGATTTCTAGTCATTAGGGATGGAGCACTTAGCAGTTGTTGCTTTCCCAGCCAATGCTCTATATCAGTGTTTCCCAACCTTTGGTCTCCAGCTGTTTAGGGACTACAATTCCCATCATCCCTGACCACTGGGTCTTGCTAGCTAGGGATGATGGGATTTGTAGTCCAAAAACAGCTGGAGGCCAAAGGTTGGGAAACACTGCTCTATATTACCCTCACTGAACTTACTGCTCAATCTGTTTACGCGCTTTATGAATATTTCCTATGCAAAAATTCACTTATCCAAACATGAGGAATTAGTACCCAAATCTCGCTATACACACCACAGATTCAGATAACCAAACATAAAACATGTTTTCCTTCCTTGTTTTCCTTTTGCTGATCAGCAAAAGTTTGAGTTTCATCATGCTGTAGTTTCATTCAATAGCAATAATTTAATTTACTGGTGCAGAATTCCACACCTCTTTGACGCTGTTCCGAGGGGAATTGGAAAAGCCTTCCCTCTTCGATCCATTTACCTGTAAGATAAACATGTATAAAGCCTGTTTCTCAGTACATGCAATTCTCTAAGCACTGTACACATATTGAAAGATAATTCAGTCCCTGCCTAAAGGTTCACAATCTAACAGACACATGACACAAAATGAAAAAGAAACCGAGAGGTAAGAAGAAATAACTTCATACAGAGCTCTTGCCTAATTCAGAAATTATAGGAATAAGCGGAATGGTGGTTTCAGGGCCAGGGGAAAGGATTGGAAGGTAGTTCCTCACAAGAAAACATGAATGTGTGGACCCTTTATGAAATGCTTGAAAATCCCTAACTGGGCTTGTTTCCTCATCTAACCAGGTAGTTCAAGCAACCGATCCAGTACACGAAGTATACTGAGTGCCAGCAGTGGGATGGATGGAGACAACGAGGTAACACTTCTCACTGGAAATTTTCTCTCTTAACAAACTTGCACAACTGCTCTGGCCTGATCCCTCACTAAAGCTACAGAAATGCATGTTTCAGTGTACAAGCAGTAGCCGCTTGACTGTAGGCTTAGAATACATGGCAAACAGGCCGCACAGAGCAGTGATGAGGCGTTGGGACTACAACTCCCATCATCCTTGCCCATTGGGCAATCTGTCTCCCAGGAACAATATTATGGGAAATGGGATCTTGTGCCAGCAGATCCACATGAGAAGGACCAGGGTGTGGGGCCATGATACGCCCTACCGTGCCTGAAATAATACACTGTTTCTAATGCCAGGAGCTCTGGGGCTGCAAAGTTGAAGAGAAACCCACTCTTGCCTTTGCCATCAACCAGAGGACTAAGGACCGCAGGGTTAGATTACTGTGCTAATGCTTTGCATATCCATCGGCAGTATATAAAACTTCAGAATCAATGAACTAGTTAGATGACGAGGTAGTTCCAAAGTACTTAATTATAGAGCTGTAGTCTGGCTTGGTTTAAGGCAGCGTTCTGTGTTGTGTAGCACTCTGATTCATTCATAGAAGAAGGCCTGAAGGCAGATCTAGCATAGTCCTAGGCAATGCAAACATGTATCGTGTATTATTATTATTATTATTATTATTATTATTATTATTATTATGCCACCCATCTGACTGGGTTTCCCCAGCCGCTCTGGGCAGCTTCCAACAAATTAAAACACAGTAAGACATCAAACATTTAAAACTTCCCTAAACAGGGCTGCCTTCAGATGCCTTCTAAAAGTCAGATAGTTATTTATCTCCTTGACGTCTGATGGGAGACCATTCCACAGGGCAGGTGCAGCTACCGAGAAGGCCCTCTGCTTGGTTCCCTGTAACCTCACTTCTTGCATGGAGGGAACCACCAGAAGGCCCTCGGAGCTTGATCTCAGTGTCCGGCTGAACGATGCGGGTGGAGATGCTCTTTCAGGTATACAGGGCCAAAGCCTTTTAGGTCAGAACCAACACTTTGAACTGTGCTTGGAAAAACACACACACACACACACACACACACACACACACCAAAAAAACACACAAATGTGGCTGCGTATTTTCCAAGGAAATGCTGTGGGGAAAGCTTACTTTCACATCTTTATGTAGGATAATGAAATACCAGAAGTAAAGAGAAATTTCAACCCCGGGACCCAGCCGCCAGACAGACCATCTGCAAGACCTCCAAAGATACCCCCTCGAGTTACTAGCAGGTTGTTGTTGCCGTTATTAATATCATGATTGTTACCTTTCTACTGTCATCTACCTCAAGAGCAGGTTTGACGGGTCTCTGCCCCAAGGGGCTTACAATCTAAGATAGAAACGGGGGGGGGGGGGAGACGAAATGCGATGGTGCCAGATATAAACAAGAGACTATGCGATTATTATTTTGTTCCAGTTACAGCTGCTTAGGCTTAATACGGATGGAGGTATGGTAAGACATAGGAACTAGGGGGTCCTGCCAGAGGCTTTGCTGGATAGATGGTTTTTGAGGAAAGATTTGAAGGAAGTAGGAGAGATAATCATACAAAGGTGTTAGGGGAGGGAGTTCTAGGCATAAGTGACAGCAAAGGCAGAGTTTCTTTCAAGGAGCAGGAAACCATCAGATGTCTGAGGTGGTATACCTGGACAAGCAAAGATCACAGGAAGGCATGTGGAGAAGTAAGTGGGGCAAGGTCATAGAGGCTTTTGATGGTAAGGAGGACAATGAAGTCCTGCTGGATCCAGGAGCAGACAGGAAGCTATTGGAGGGATGTTTACACAAAACACAGGGCCCCCCCCCTTTCTTTTGCCAATTTAGAGCCTATCGAAACTTCGGGGAAATAAAGCAACCATTCGACTTATGTAAAAGGCTCGTGGAAGCCAGTTGTTTTGCCATTTCCGTATCGTCAGTAAAAATATTTAGTGTGCTGATTATAAATAGCGTGCAGATATAAAAAGAGTTGGAAGTCATAAATAGCTGCTGTAAAGTGATCTCTTTCACTATTTCTTTCACTTTTATTCCAATTGCACAGTGAGGTAAAAGCCAGTTTTATATTTGAACCACTTCTTTTTGTAAAGCTTTTGACCCTAGTCCTCTAGTTTTATCGAAATTTGAAACGAAGTTGCATGTATGCATAAGTGGATTTGCTCATATTTCCATGCTTTGCTCCCTCATTCTTCCCCCTTTTTCTGCCCCCCCCCCCACTGTCAACACTGTAAGCACCTCAGGGCAGGGGCCTGTTTCTTTTGTTTGTGTTACTCTATAGAGTGTCATATGCTATGTAGTTTCAAAGGGTACTCTCCTCTCCCTAGCACTACTTAACATTGATATGTTAAATAGCCAGGTGGGCAGGGTATAAATAATAAAATTATTATCTGTATACTGATGACACACAGCTCTATTTATCTCTAACATCTGAAACTGGAGAGGTGGTGAAAGCTCAGGATCAGTGTCTGAAGGTAGTGGTGGATTGGATGAGGACCAATAAATTGAATCATGGGAAGGCAGAGGCTCTTTGGGTGGGTAGTTCCCATGTCTGGGAGATTGGCAAGTCACCCATTCTGAATGGGGTCGCATTCCCTCTGAAGGAGAAAGTGTATAGCTTGGGGTTACTCCTGGTCTTGGATTCATCTCTGCTGTTAGAGGCCCAAAAGCTAAGAGTGCCTTTTACCAGCTCTGTCTGGTGATCCAGCTTCATCTGTTCTTGGACAGAGAGAGCCTGACCACTGTGGCCCATTGCGTTGGTGTCTTTGAGGCTGCATTACAGCAATATGTGGACCTGCCTTGGGCTTCATTTAGAAGCTCCAGCTGGTACAGGATGCTGCAGCCTGACTCCAGATGAGAGCTTCTGGTTGAGAACATGCGACCCCATGGTTAAAACATCTGAACAGGCTACCCAGATAATACGGACCCAGGTTCAAGGTCCTTGTATTAATTTACAATGTCCTGAACAACTTAGGTCCTTGGGGACTGCCTAACCACTTACATCCCAGCTGAATCACTGAGATCATCTGCCAGAGTGACATTGGTTGTCTCCTAAGTTGGCAAGACTCATTTGACAGCAACAAGAAACCAATCCAGCCTCCTTCTGTTTTAACCTTTAAGCCCCTGTTGCCAAACTTTTTTTCTGGCAATTAAAAACAAACATTTATATGGTTTTAATTACATGGCTTTATGTAAAACAGTTGTAAGCTGGTCTGATAGTTTATATGACTAGTAGAATATAAATATTTTTATAAATAAATGTGGACTGACATCGTTAGTAAGAATATTAATAATAGCTTTTCTGTTTCAATTTTGAGTTGGTGATTCACATAAAAACCGCAAAGACATTCTGTTGTTTCCTTGCCTTTGAAGTTCAGCATGTGTAATATTCCAAAGCTATGCTTATGCTCTGCTTTTCAAATGTTTTTCTGTAGGCTTTTTAGCAGTGACAACTTGTGCCCTCCTCCCCCTGTGCCTCCGAGAGGTCGTGAAATGCCGCGCTAAATCTTCAGGATGCTGAATACGAAAATGCATGGTGTTGATTCTTAAGGTTGACTTTTAATAATATTGAATATCCAGCAAAGGTTTTCTCCTCACTCCGCCCCGTCAGATGAATAATTTTGGCACAGGTTTCTTTGAAAAACCAAACCGAGGGGGGCAGGGAAAAAACAAGAATTTGGCTGTCCTCTTGGCAGTCATGGCTTTTCAGAACAAACTGGTTACGGCAGAGGAAAGTACACACTGAGCTTCAGGATTATGCGATTCATCCTTCTTAATAGCACCAGATCAAAGGTGGCAATCCCTCAACATGAAAATGGAATACCTACAAGTGGACCTTTTTCTCTGTTTATCTACAAATGAGGTAACAAATGACGCTTTCAGGTAGGCAGACTGGAGATGGCATAGGGCTGTATTCAACTATTACTTAGAGTAGACCCACTGTCATTAATGGACCTAACTCAGCGATTTTCATAAATTTCAATGGGTGTACTTCGAGTAAAGCTTTGTTGAATCCCACTCACAGTACAGTGGAAGCTCAGCCACAGTACACAATGGAGTAACTCCTTCGAAATCTGCCCAGACAGATTACTGGTTTTATGATGATTTTATATTTCAGACTACCAAATTGGTGCCTAAAGTAGCTTTTTCAGATAACAGGGAAACATTGAGCATTGTTTTGCACTTTAAGTCCTGTGCCTTAGAACACAGGACCTCTGTGGAATCTTCGTCCATGCCTTGGTGCGTATTAATTCTGTGGTGATGTTATCAAAAGCCACCCAGCAAACTGTGGATGTTAAGGAACCTGGGTTCTGTATAATTTATGAATATCAATAAAGTTTATGCACAGATGTTTAACATAGTTCTTTTTACAGAGTCTGGATTCTTTTTTTCAGAGGCAGCCTGTAAAGGCAATCAGCAGATCAGAGTTAAAAGGTTTAAGATGTGCATTCTCAACGGTTGGGTAGAAACCCCTGGGAAGGCACAACACATCTGGAGAAGTGAGAGAAGACTAAGATCTTGCAGCAGGCAGATCTTTATTTTCTCAGCCCTTTGACCTGACCATCTCAGGTGATACTATTTTCCAGGGTCTGCAAACTCCTCAGATCAGGTTTAACAAAACAAAAACAAAACCAAAAACACCACTGTGCAGAATATCTCTCATAGCAAATTTCCTGGAGGAAAATACATATGGAAGAGGAAATGAAGTATGGCTGCTTAGAGTGGTGCGTGCTTAATGTGCCTTAGATAAGGACCCCCAGTGCATTTGTAAAGAAAGTGTCTGCCCCCATCATCCCAGGCTAGCCTAGAAAGGAACACTGGGAAGAGGTCCTTCTAACTTCTAGGTTTGATTTTAGGAGACAGCCAAAGATAGCCTGTTGTTGTTTAGCTGTTTAGTCGTGTCCGACTCTTCGTGACCCCATGGACCAGAGCACACCAGGCACTCCTGTCTTCCACTGCCTCGCGCAGTTTGGTCGAACTCATGCTGGTATCTTCGAGAACACTGTCCAACCATCTTGTCCAACCTCTCCTTGTGCCCTCCATCTTTCCCAACATCAGGGAATAGCCTACTCAATCAGGGAATAGCCTACTCCATCTCCCAACATCAGAGATAGCCTACGCCATCTCTATTCCAATCCTCAGGGCCAGCCTAAGACTTTTTGGCACCCGAGGCAAACCACAAAATGGTGCCCCGGGGAAGAAGGGTGAAATGAAGAGCTACATCAGGATCAAGGGAGGGAACACTGGTAAGGCTTTGCTGTGGGTTTCTACATTGGGAACAAGAGTGGGAGTCAGCAGCGCCTCCTGTTTGCCAAAAGGCTGTTGTAGAGGCGACATGTTGCAGGGAAACTGAGAAGGCAGAAGATGTGGCCTTCAAGCAGTGTACCACAGCTGTCACTGCCACCATACCACCAGAGGGCGATGCATTCCTGCCCTGTGGATCCTGCTGCCTGAGGCAGTCTCCTCACTTTGCCTCAAGGGTGGGCTGGCCCTGCTATTTCTGTGTTACTGGCCCAGTTCCTCCCATCCTGTGAAAATCCTCCCATGCAGTAGTTCATCTCAGACATGATTTCATGTGAACATTACTGTCCACTAGAGATGGATAAATTTGATTCTGTTTGCATTAAAGAGAAACCTACCTAATTCACACTTTGCAAAGCAATATGCGAACCAAAACACAATCATTCTTCAAAATTTGCATACTCTGAATTTTGCAAGGCAGTTCTCCAGCCAAGTCATGTGAACAAAATTGCATATATTTGTTAAAGAAGCATACAAACATGCATTATATTTAGGAAAAAGGCCTTGCAGAAATGTGCATAAGGCAAAATTACAAAGGTATGTTTCATGGGACAAATTTGCACTAAAATGCTCTAAAAGTGCAAAATGATGTGAAAATGCGATTAACTGAAATTATGAGTGGGAAAATCAGAAATGGAGAGAAACCAAACTGACTGATTTGCCTATCCCTACTCTCTGTTTGCTCATTAGTGTGGTTGTGGTTGTTGGTGAAAGTGAGTTTTGGATGGAGAGCGGACTTGAAAAGGTTTGAGGATTTACTGTTTAAGGTTGGGGGTACAATGCCTGGAATCCTAAGAGAGGCCTTGGTATCAAACCAGGGTACAAAAGCAATTCCCTTTTCAGGTGAAGATATTTTTGCACAAACCAATATGTTTTCAAATGTATTGTTAGGCATGTGCTGAGCAATGTGAAGTTTCAGGGGTGCTGTGTTCACCCACTGTTCTGTTTCCTTGGAATGCGGGTCATTGGAGACTGATGGTTCTTCTGTAATATAATGTTTTGTTTACACATTTACACAAGTTGAACATAAGAGAGACAGATCACAACATTAACAGTCCAGCAGATATGACTTTCCATTCGGTTCCTTTTTTTATAATATTTTTTATTAATTTTAACATATAAATTATGAAATGTACCACAAAACTTATCATTTACACAATCTTTTTAGACTTCCATCAGCACCTCTGATGAGCCACCGTTTTAACCACTTCATACGCATTTCTTAACTTTATATTGCCTTTACATCTCTTAACAAGTCATCCTCCCCCTTGTCCATTTTTACAATACTTCTAATAATACTCCTCACAAAACTTCTTGCAACCCTACAAACGTCATCTGTTCTTCACAATTACTTTTCAAATAGTCCCTAAATTTACTCCAGTCTTCCGTGAATTTCTGGTCTCGCCGGTTTCGAATCCTTCCTGTTAGTTTATCTAATTCTGCATAGTCCATTAACTTCATCCTCCATTCTTCAGTCGTCGGTAATTCTTCTTGCTTCCATTTTTGGGCCAATAATATTCTTGCTGCTGTTATTGCATATAAAAAGAGCTTACATTCCTTTCTATTTATGTCACTTCCCACAATGCCCAATAGAAATGCTTCTGGTTTCTTTATAAATGTATATTTCAACATTTTTTTCAATTCATTATATATCATCTCCCAGAAGCATTTCACCTTTTTACATTCTCACCACATGATAAAATGTTCCCTCTTTTTCTTTATGTTTCCAACCTTTATTACTGACTTTATACATTTTCGCTAACTTGACAGATGTAATATACCATCTATACATCATTTTCATCACATTCTCTTTTAGGGCATTGCATGCAGTAAATTTTAAACCTTCCTTCCATAATTTCACCCAATCACTCAGCTGACTTTCCATTCGGTTCCTAGGGGGCCACCAGTACCACAGATTCTTCCAGAGAGTAGTTCAACCTTCAGTCCAAAACTGCAACCTTAGGTTGTCCCCTCCCCCTGTCCAGGTGGAGGACAAAACCACTTTGAGGGCTTTCTTTTTTAAAACAATCAAGCAGTATATAAATTTTATGAAATAAGAGGGTGAGTCATTCCCCCACCTTTACTGTCCATTCACAAAGGTAGCAACTAAGCCAGGCATAGGCAAACTCAGCCCTCCAGATGTTTTTGGCCTACAACTCCCATGATCCCTAGCTAACAGGACCAGTGGTCAGGGATGATGGGAACTGTAGTCCCAAAACATCTGGAGGGACGAGTTTGCCTATGCCTGAACTAAGCAAAGACACATGCCCAGGCATGATGTTACGTCACCAGTTCCCATCTTGCAAAAATCCTGGATATTTTACAGTCAGGTGTATGTGAAGGTAAGTCTATGGGTGAGATCCAATCATACTCAATGTAGAACCATTTAAATAAATTAAGTCCGTTGATTTTGCCAGGCTTGCCCCGAGTACGTCCTTGGCACCTGTCTGTCTCGGGAGACAATGGAGGAGTGTGCCTTCGGAGGTGAAGTCAAACCGTGGGAGAATTACAGCACCTGCTGTGGCTGTAGAGACCAAAACAGGAGAGACATGTTTTGTTGCAGCTGGGGCAGGTGGAAGCGTCCAGTTGTGCTGATGCAGATACAGATACAGATACACCATGGCATTTCTTCTCTCTGCACTCCTCCCAGTGGTCATTTCTGGGTATGACTTAGGTAAAGATTGTCCTCTCTGCTTCTGCATGCCTTTCCTGCAGTGTTTGCTATCTATGTTACTGCTCCAAGCACGGATTAATTGACTTGCTATAGTCATGTAAGGAGGAGGAGGGAGAATGATCAGCAATGTGTCTGTTGAGCCAACAAGGAAATGTTCTGTGGCTGACTGGGGTTTTCCCAGAAGCGCAGGAATGTGAAGAGAGGGAGGGAGAGCCATACAATGTTAGCTCCAGTAAGGAGGCAGAACTAGTAGCTTCAAGAGCTACACTGCAGTAACTTGCTTCCAGTGCATAGTGGAAGAGGGAGCTTGCATTCTCCTGGAAAAAGGTCACAATACTATATTGCCTGAAGGTGCCCCTGTGTGGAAGTGTTTCCTGAGCTTTCTTCATCTGGTGTCTAAGGTCAGCACCTTTTACTCTTCCTGACATGCTGTAGTGGGAGCAGGGGGAACTGAGGTTCCCCTGGATCCTGTGCTTGCAGTGTGCTAGTCTGGTCTGCTCCCTCACCTGCTATGGCAAGCAGGTCTCCTGTGTCAGGAGGAGAACAGACAGCAGAACTGTAAGGGAATTGAAGGCCTTTTCTCTTGCTGCATCATCATCATCATCATCATCATCATCATCTTATCTGTATGCTGCCTTTCCATAGTTAAAACAATGCTCAAGGCGGCTTACAACATGCAGCCTCTGTGCAGAGTATCTGGTCAAGGTGTAGAGGCTGGGAATAAGGTCCATGGGCATAATTCTTATTATGCCATTCCACACACTATCTCCATAGAATCATAGAATTGTAGAGTTGGAAGGGACCCTGAGGATCATCTAGTCCAACCCCTTGCAATGCAGGAATATGCAGCTGTCCTATACGGGGATCGAACTTGCAACCTTGGCATTATCAGCACCATGCTCTAACCAACGGAGCTAGTTTTTATATATGTATACACTCAGGCACAGAGAGTTTTTGTTCTATCTGTGTTTAATTGTTTTTTTCTTTCCAAATTATTTTAATTAATTTTCCAAATTACAGTGGTACCTCAGGTTAAGAACTTAATTTGTTCTGGAGGTCTGTTCTTAACCTGAAACTGTTCTTAACCTGAAGCACTACTATAGCTAATGGGGCCTCCTGCTGCCGCTGCGCCACCGGAGCACGATTTCTGTTCTGATCCTGAAGCAAAGTTCTTAACCCGAGGTACTATTTCTGGGTTAGCGGAGTCTATAACCTGAAGTGTATGTAACCCGAGGTACCACTGTATTACAAATCAAAACAAATTAAATTAATTTACTACAGTTTCTGAAAATCAGGTTTCCCGCTCCTGTTCCAAACCTATGATCTTTATTGGTTGCTTTCTTCCCTTCGACGTTTTTAGCGGTTTCGGTTTCTGTCTGTGATTCTTATATTCATTATTGTATTTATTTACACCCCGCCTTTTTATTCGACAGGGACTCAAGGAGAGTTAAATAATAATAATAATAATAATAATAATAATAATAAATCGGGATGCAAAAATTAATAAACAATCGTTAGGCGCAGACAATGTGGAGATGCGACACTGCATTGGTCCCCCGCGAAGAAAAAAAAACCTCAAGGAAATCCTCGCTTAATTCAGCAGCCGCGGCCCCCGCATGGCTTTAACATGCCGTTCCTAGCTCTTCCCCGCACGCGGGATTGACGGCTCGGCTCGCCCCGCCCACTCATTGGAAACCCGGCGCACGTCGGGCGCCTCCCGCACTCTCTCTCCTATCTCTCGTTCTCGCGTCACAAGATCGCGCGGGGTGGTGCTTGGCCCCTCCGCCGACGCCTCTCCCCCTCCACCACTCTCCCGCCTGCGCCTTCTGAGCCTTTTTGGGCGGCGCCGGCCGCCGTAAGCGCCGGCTGTTCCGGTGTGCGCCCGGATGACGTGGCGGGAACGGCGGAAGCGGCGGCGCCTCCTTTTCTTCGGCGGCGGCTGGTGGAGACGGGGATGGCGCCGGCCGGGCTCCTGTGGTGCGTGGCGGCCTTGCTGGTGCTGCGGGGCCGCGCCGACGAGCACGAGCACACGGTGAGGCGGCGCGCCGCGGAGGGCCTGAGGCGGCGGGGTCGGGCGGCCTCCCCTCTTCCTTCCGCCCTGCCGTCAGTCAGGCGCTCGCTTGCCCGCCCTGCCTGAGAGGGCCTGGTTCGGGGCGGCCCCTCTGC
Organism: Podarcis cretensis; assembly: GCF_951804945.1. Classification (NCBI taxonomy): domain Eukaryota; kingdom Metazoa; phylum Chordata; class Lepidosauria; order Squamata; family Lacertidae; genus Podarcis; species Podarcis cretensis. Next base: position 14,556,021 of record NC_137174.1, read on the forward strand.
CTCCTCCAGGCCTGTCCTGAGGGCCGCGAGGAGGGAGGGGGCCCGGTGGGGCTTCGCTTGGTGGCGGTGAGGGCCCGTCGCGCGTCTCTCCGAGCGAGGAAGGCTTCTTGTCCTGTTGGGACTGGGGGGTGAGGGGGCCTCGTCAAGAGCCGCCTTTTCTGCAGTGGAGGGGGGAGGCGAAGTGGCCGCCCGAGCTCAGGATGCCGTGCAGCTCCATCCTGCGCCGCCCGGCCCCGTTAAGTTCACCGAGCATAGGATTGCGAGTCAGACTTTTGTAGCCCCGTGTCACGTTGGAGGAAGAGAGATCCACTGGATATCGCCACCCTTTTCGCTTCCTTGAGGGAACGTTGCGCTGCGAGAGTTTGGTGTGTGGTGATGGTGGGGAAACGCCAGCCACATCCGCTTAAAAAAAACAAAAAACCGTTCGTCTCACATCGCATAACGGGCTTGGCAAGTTTTGAGAACAGCGGCGTGGATGCGCTAGTGATAGTCGTCCCTTCACGTGAAAGTTGGGAGAGGCAGCAGCTTGCCTCTCTGCGTGTCTTGGCTTCTAGCATGGCAAAAGGTGGTGGGGGATTCCTACCTTTCTGTGGCAGGTTATTGCCCCATTAGAGAGCAGTTAAGCAAGGGTCTTGCATGTGCCATCTTGGATATGCTGCCATAAGCCGTGGCCGACCTGCAGCGCGTAGCCTATAACAACACATAGGAAATGCGCAGCCCATAAAATACTGACCTGGTTCATGTGTCAAGTTAAGCCATTGTTTATTTTTATCTATGGTTTCATACAAGCAAGTAGTGTGCTGGTGCACACTGTTCAAGTTTCCAGTTCGCTCTTCCTCCTGCTAACCCTTTGCTGTGGTGGGGATGAAGGAAACCAGAGGCTGGCTTAGCATTACGGGTGAACCTGCAAAGCCATGGAATTGCTTGATTCTGGGACTTCCTGTTCATGTGTGCTTTCTTTCCCTCTCTCTATGCCTTTCTATAAAAAGAATATTCAAAGTGGCAAAGGGTGTAATAGAAAATTAAAACAACATAAAAACCCACAGTACATATTTACAAAGTAAATTTGTAAAATAACAGCAAAAAACAACCCCACAAGCAGTATATTTATTTATTTTAAAGATTTTTGCTCTCCCTTTCAAGCAACCAACTGTAATGCACAACTCTCAAATACACATCACCTGGCAGGCCTTTGTTTTCTAACTGGTGGATGGTTCCAGAGTTTGTTATCCTTCATTAAAGTGGAGCTGAATGTTCTTTCTGGCAGCAAGTGGGGAAGCAAACATCCTGCAGCCTTTCCATCCATAATGAATGGGGCCCAGGCAGTCTTCCTGGAGGTGGGTGATGGTCATTGGTCTTCAGACCAACAACCAGAATTCCTTTTTAAAAGCAATACCTGTTGAAAACTATTGGAAGAGGAATTGTAGAATTGGAAAGGACCCTGAGGGTCATCTAGTCCATTCACCTGCAATGCAGGACTCTGAAAAAACCTATCCATGATGGATGGCCACCCAACGTCTGCTTAAAAACCTCTAATAAAGGAGAGGACTACCTTTTGAGGGAGTGTGTTTCACTGTTGAACTGCTCTTGCTCTCAGAAAGCTTTCCTTATGTTTAGTCAGAATCTCATTTCTAGTAACTTGAATCCATTGGTCCAGGTTCTACCCTTCAGAATGGGCGAAAACAAGCTTGTTCCATCTTTCATGTGACAGTCCTTTAGATATTTGAAGATGGCTCCTCTCCGTCTCCCCTAAACATACCCAACGCCCACAACCATTGGTTTCCAGACCCTTTATCAGGGATATCCTGGTTTATTGAAAGGCAAGCGGAAGCAGTGATGGCAGCAAGCAGATTTTTTCCAACAAAGAGTTGTACAGTCTTGGTGCCACTACAGAAAATGGCCAGATCTTAGACTAAGGCTGTAGTCCTATGCCTACTCAGAAGTAAGTCACATTGAATCCAGTGGAGCTAGGACTGCAGCCTTAGCCTATGTAGTGCTGTTCAAAGGCTACTCTCTGTCAAAGACAAGGAGGGATGAGTTTGTTCTGGCACATAGCATATGCCTTAATCCCTGGTATAACAGTGCTACTAAACCAACAGAGTTTTCCCTGGCAGAATATTGAATGCTTGACTTTATAGGTAGGGCAGCTGTTAACAGTTCTTGATAAATGGCAGGAATGCTTGTAACATGTACATAGAAACAAGGGGTTGTCTAAGGCAAATAGGAAAACCTAAATTGTTTGGGCAGGAATTGTCACACTGATGAAAGCTGATTTTTTAAAATTGTGAATCAAGTTTCTCTATGAACATTGGTTAGACATTGGCTATTGGGGATGAATATTCAGTAACATTATTGGGACGCAGGTGGCGCTGTGGGTTAAAGCCTCAGCGCCTAGGGCTTGCCGATCGAAAGGTCGGCGGTTCGAATCCCTGCGGCGGGATGCGCTCCCGCTGCTCGGTCCCAGCGCCTGCCAACCTAGCAGTTCGAAAGCACCTCCGGGTGCAAGTAGATAAATAGGGACCGCTTACCAGCGGGAAGGTAAACGGTGTTTCCGTGTGCGGCTCTGGCTCGCCAGAGCAGCGATGTCACGCTGGCCACGTGACCCGGAAGTGTCTCCGGACAGCGCTGGCCCCTGGCCTCTTAAGTGAGATGGGCGCACAACCCCAGAGTCTGTCAAGACTGGCCCGTACGGGCAGGGGTACCTTTACCTTTACCTTTATTCAATAACATTATAGGTATCCTATGAGGATATATAATTTGTGGGAGCTATTCCATGCTTGGAAAAACAGATTCTCTTATCAGTGTGATATAACTGAAAGTCTGGGGAACAATGGTATTCTTAATGCTCTTGTGTTGATTTTTAGACAATATTCTACCACAGACCGTCCTGGTTCGCACGTTATGCTAAACGAAACATTAGCTTAACATGAATGTGTGGGCTCCCATGGAGTAGCTGGTAGCTGATTTTCTTTCTGCCATTGTTTCTGGAGCTGTGCTGCAATAAGTGAAGCCAAGATTTGCCTTACCATGTTGTCTGAATCAGAGTTAATTGTTTAGCTCTCCCAGACTAACCATGAACTATAAACCAAGAACAAACCTTGGATTCACCTCTCTGAACCGGAAGCCCTGCTTTGGGTGGTGCACTAAGCCACAGCGCAGCAACAAAAGGGCCTGTGGAGGAGTAAAGTGACTGCAAGCTTTTTCGGGAACCTGCTTATTTCTCCTAAGGCATAGTTTGGTTTTGTGTAGCTGATTTCACTTCCATAGAATCAAAAAGTGTGCAGCTTCTTGGAAGGAAGCCACAACTCCTCTTGGGTGTGATGAATGGGTAAACACAGAAGAAAACACTGGTTTCAGTGCAAACATCTTGGTTTGTATATTAACCAAGAGTTCTGTGTTTTGTCAGACCTAATACACTGGTACCTCCGGTTACGAATGGGATCCGTTCCAGAGGCCTGGCTGCATCCCGAAAACTTTGTAACTGGAGGCACCCTTCTGTGTACGTGCACGGTGTGATTGAGCGCTTCTGCACACGCACACGGCGAAACCCGGAAGTATACACTTCTGGGTTTGCCGCGTTCGCAACCCGAAGTTAACGTATTCAGAGGGATATGTAAGCAGAGGTACAACTGTATAGTTAAATCGGGAAAAGAAGCCAGGATCAGACTTATTTCTTGGTTGGTTAACAGACATTGAGCCAGAATTGCCTGTTCTGGGCAAAATGAGGAACTGGCTTAATACAAGCCAGGATCTTTGTGCCGGTCAATGCACAGTGGGAAGGGCAAGAGAAGTGTTTGGCCCTAGTGTCCATAGGAAGCCTCAGAAATAATCCAAACTGGTCTTTTCTCCCATTTAAAAATAACACAACATGAAATCTGTATTTCATATAAATTACTATATTGAGGGCTTCCTACAGGACAGAGGGACTAGCTGGTCATTGCAGCGTAGCTTGTATCAGCAGGATAAGCCACAGAGTCCATGTGGATGATACTGTATCCTATTTTATACCTTATAGTTATCTGCAATGTTTTAAGCTCTTTTTCCCATGGTTAGCGTAGGTGGCATGGAACAAGTGTTTAAAAAATAAGATACGATACGCCGAAAGAGAAATAACATGGTAAAAAGAAAGCTTCTGAGTTATGTATCAAATAGATTTCATTAACTTCGCAAACCTACATGCCAGAGGTCCTTTTCATTTTTGTGGCTCAGAGATGTTGTCTTCACTGAATTCTCCTCCCACCTCACTAGCAGCCATCTGCCTTATATCCTAGACCAGGGCGGTCCAGCCTCTCAGTTTAAGTGGGCCACAAGAGTACTTTGACACAGAACCCGTGGGCCATACACTGAATTAAATTACCATATCATAAATTAAAGTTTTTGTAATATAGTTAATATTTTTAATATACACAGTTAATATATATTTAATTAAATACATAATTAAATACACAATGTATAGATTTAATATATTTATTAAATGATATTTAATGCACAAACAGATGTGTGCGCTTTCGTTAACGACACAGACACTGAGTCCCTGTCAGGATAAAAAGGGGGGGGGGTATAAATAAAGGTAAAGGGACCCCTGACCATTAGGTCCAGTCGTGACCAACTCTGGGGTTGCAGTGCTCATCTTGCTTTATTGGCCGAGGGAACCAGCGTATAGCTTCCGGGTCATGTGGCCAGCATGACTAAGCCGCTTCTGGCGAACCAGAGCAGCGCACGGAAACGCCATTTACCTTCCCGCCGGAGCCGTCCCTATTAATCTACTTGCACTTTGACATTCTTTTGAACTACTAGGTTGGCAGGAGCAGGGACCGAGCAATGGGAGCTCACCCCGTCGAACCGCCGACCTTCTGATCGGCAAGTCCTAGGCTCTGTGGTTTAACCCACAGCGCCACCCGCGTCCTCCGGGGTATAAAGATGATGATGATAAACAACTTATTTTAGAATGCTCCTTGTTAAAACAGTTTGATCCTCTTGTGAAGCCAGTTAACAAACTCAGCCCATTGGCACGAACCAACTAAGAGACAGGGTTTCTCTCTGACCTTACTGTTCATAACACACACCCCCCCAAAGCAATGTATATGTACCTGTAACTTGGGATAATATTTTATGCATCTGATGGGGAGGGGAATGTAGTCCACAAAAGCTTATGCCACAATGAATTTGTTCGTTTTTAAAAGTGCCACGGGACTCATTATTCTTATTTACCCTGTTAGCTTCTTTTAATTGCTTCTCTCCTCTGAAGCCTTTGACATTTGTTCCCATCTTAAAATGCCATATTCCAGCTAGATTTCTAACCCATGCCTCTTTAACATCTTCCTTGACGATTACTTGACCCGTGTACTCTTATTTAAAAAGGAGTACAGATACTACTTACTTTTTGCATAGGAAAAAATATATTTAGCTGCACTTTTTTTTACATTTAGCAGCCCAAATTAGGTAGAAACCTAGTGCACTTTGAGGTAGGTAGCAAAAACTATCTCATAAGCTTCCCTGTGCCTTGTTCAGTTCCTTTTCTCCTAACTATCTACCCACTTTCTGCAGCCCTGCCTCAGCTTTTTGACACTGCAGTAGCCCTATGCTCCAAGATTTTCTTTGCCTTATGTGAGGGTGCATGGACAACTGCCAGGGCACTGTGCTTGGCAAAGCTGAGGCCAGCTTCTATTAGTGCTGTGATCTGCAACTGCTGTGCCACCAGTAGGGAGCTGTGTGTTTTGGTGGCAAACCACCAATAATTGTTTGTCAAAGGAAGTCAAGAGAAGATAAGCAGAATGTACCGGTTCCTTTTTTTGAGAAAACTCAGCACCTCACTATTGTCTGCTGAATGTGAGCTGCCATCAAAAGTAAGATGGGATTCTTGGACATTTTAACGCCCATACATAACAAATGACAAACACTTCATTATCCTGCTAAACTTACACAATTCAGCCAACAGTGTGCTACCTGGTGCTGTTGGTCCTGACTTTTAAAGCCCTAAACGGCCTCGGCTCAGTATACCTGAAGGAGTGTCTCCACCCCCATCGTTCAGCCTGGGCACTGAGGTCCAGTGCCAAGGGCCCTCTGGTGGTTCCCTCCCTGTGAGAAGTGAGGTTACAGGGAACCAGGCAGGAGGCCTTCTCAGTAGTGGCGCCTGGCCTGTGGAACACCTTCCCATCAGATGTCAAGGAAATAAACAACTATCTGACTTTTAGAAGGCAGACCTGTTTAGGGACATGTTTAATGTTTAATGTTTGGTGTTCTATTATGCTTTTAATTCTGTTGGGAGCCTCCCAGAGTGGCTGGGGAAACCCAGCCAGGTAGGCAGGGTATAAATAATAAATTATTATTATTATTACTATTATTATTATTATTATCTGCAGAAGATGGATACAAGAAAGAAAATGATTTGAATATGTAGTGCAGTTCAAATTTTAAAGCAAGGCTGTACAAGCTTGGCCTAATTTCATGTGAGTGGCAAGGAGGGAGCCTATAATTAGCTCCAGCTCAGTTGGCCCTCAACAGTTTACTTCTGCGGGAATGTGGCCCTTGAAAGCAAAAATGTTCCTCACTGTGTTTTGCACATTCTTCACAGATTTTCCTGTGAATATTTGATCCGTTCTAAATAACACGTTTATTTACAATCCTTTTACTTTTCAATATGCTTTCTTTTCAGTACCAAGATAAAGAAGAAGTTGTTTTATGGATGAATACAGTAGGACCATACCACAATCGCCAGGAGACATACAAATACTTTTCTCTCCCTTTCTGCGGTGGATCCAAAAAAAGCATTGGTCACTACCATGAAACGCTTGGAGAAGCACTGCAAGGAGTTGAATTGGAGTTCAGTGGTCTGGACATTAAATTTAAAGGTAAACTGCTTTTGTTAATGTTTTCTAAATTTGCACACGACTGTTCCAGTCTTAAACACACACTTGGAATTATATTGTCTTATGTTCAGAAATTTGTTTACTGCAGCTCAGTTACTTCTTCGTTAACCCTCCAACACCATCATTGATACTACTTTTGTTCACAATTATTGTTAAGGGTTCAGAAGCAGGCCACGCTCCTGTTCCCTTCCATGGGCCTTTCCCACACCTGTCTTCAGCGTCATAAAGGTTAATGCTGGTGTTGACCTTAAGATTAGGAAAAAGGTTTAGTGGGAATTGCTATTAACCAGTATTTGAAACCAGGGTTTTAATTTGGTTACCATTAACCATGATGAAGGATGGCTGGAAAATTTGCACGGGCAGAATCCTATCTCCTAAGTATAGGTATACACACATTCTCTTTTTTGTGGGAGTCTTATTTGTTTGTGTGTGTGTGTGTGTGTGTGTGATTAATTGATCTGGTGGTTTGGTTATTGGTTTGGAGAAAAGCATGGCAGGAGTGATGGTCTATGCAGTCTGTGTGCTTTGAGCGACTGAGAGCTGTACGGTGGTACCTCGGGTTAAGTACTTAATTCGTTCTGGAGATCCGTTCTTTTTTCCCCAAAAAATTTTTTTTATTGATTTTCACAAAATTTTAAACAAACAAACAAACATAAATCATAACCTTATTAAAACTAATCTTATTAACATTGTTAAGTGACTTCCTCGTATCCCCTGGTTGAATTTCAGTGCATATTATTTTAACGGTTTTCCAAATCAGTATTCTTATAAAATTAACTTAATCGCTTAACATCTTTCTTTCTTTCCAATTCAGCATTAAACATATAAATTCATCACATTACATTTTTAAATCCTAAGCCTATCTGGTAATTGCAAGCTTTTTCCAATTAGTTTAACTTAACATATTTAACTAAATAGTCATTAAATTTCGTCCATTCTTCCTGGTACTCCTCCTCCTTCTGATCACGGACTCTTCCAGTCAGGTTGGCTAGCTCCGAAAAGTCCATCATCCTCATCTTCCATTCTTCCACTGTTGGTACTTCTTGCATTTTCCACTTCTTAGCTAATAAGCTTTGAGCAGCAGTAGTGGCATACAAAAATAATTTAACATCTTTCTTGGACAATTCCAAACCTGTTATTCCAAGCCTGGAGGTCTGTTCTTAACCTGAAACTGTTCTTAACCTGAAGCACCACTTTAGCTAATGGGGCCTCCTGCTGCTGCCATGCCACCGGAGCACAATTTCTGTTCTCATCCTGAAGCAAAGTTCTTAACCCGAGGTACTATTTCTGGGTTAGCGGAGTCTGTAACCTGAAGCATCTGTAACCCGAGGTACCACTGTATATACTCAAAGCCAAAAAGCTGGATTTGGGTTGTTCTTAAGTCCTTGAGAATTTGATGCCCATCAATAGCCTTTTGGGGCCTTGTGGTTGGGTTTAGTTTTATTTGTAGTTCAGCAGTAAGGGTTAGCAACAGTGCAGCATAAAGGAGCTTAGTGGGGTTGAAAGTGGGGAAATCATCTTTGAGTGACTGATCTTTTTAGTAAAATAGTGTTTAGTGTAATATCCAAGGCTCAATGAACTTTCAGTTAATGCACTATTAATGCATTTTTTTTAATAATTTCCGCAGATGATGTGATGCAGACAACTTACTGTGAAATAGACTTGGATAAGCAAACAAGAGATGCATTTGTTTATGCTATCAAAAATCATTATTGGTATCAGATGTACATAGATGACTTGCCAATATGGGGTAAGAAATGTTTGCCTGCAGAACGGAAAACATTTAAATAAGTAGTATACCCTTGATCTTATCTGACGCCTCTCTGTCCTGTTTTATCCTACTTTCTTCCCTATTTGATCAAGCATTGCCTCTTCCACATGAACCTTGAATAACTGGCAGTGGGAATTGGCACAAGCTGCTTAGGCTTGCTTCTGTGTTTGTAGCTCTGCGTCATGCTGGAAGGAATGGGTATGTGTTACTCAGCTGGAGCGACACACCTGATTACAGTTTTTTACTGTTTTATTGGTAACCTTGAGACCGGATTACTGCAACATGCTCTACATGGGGTTCCCTTGGGTTTAACTTGGAAGCTGCAGGGAATGCAAAATGCAACAGCTTGTTGACTTGGGTAGCCAGACAATACGTTACTGGGCACAATTCAGGGTCTTGCTTTTAACATTTGAAGCCCTAAATAACTTGGGACCAGGATATCTTAGGAACCACCTTGCCCACAATATCCCTTCTTGGCAACTGTGCTCCTCAAATGGGGCACTGCATGCTAAGACTATCATATGCCCCAAGAAGTGCACTTGGAAACTGGGATTTCAGTGTGGCAGCTCCAGCTTTCTGGAATTGGTTCCCAGCTGATGGTGTTTAGGCACCTACTGAATATTTTTTTTTTTAGGAAGGCTGAGGTGAAATTTTATAAAATGATTTTGTTGTTTTAGAGTTTGCTGAATTGATTTGATTGTTCTTCAAGCTTGTGTTTCTAAGTTTTACTCTGTTTTTACTGTGTACAACACTTGTGATGGCTGCATGCTGTGAAGCGGTCTATGATTTTTTTAAAGGGTTTTTTTTATGCCGTGCAAGTTTTCCAAGGATATGGTAGTGTTCTTGAGACCGTTGATTTGAGTAGGGGTGCAAGCTTTAATTTGTCTGGTTGGTAGATTAATCTACTACAGATTTAGTTAATTTAGTTTTAATCTATAATGATAAATTTGCAGGCATCTGCTTAAGGCCACTGGGGTACTGCAATGAGATTGTTAAAATGGAAGCCATCCCTTCCCAGTGTGTAATAGCTCTTTTTTATTACATTGTAAGTTGATTTTAAACTTCCAGGTTTAATGTTGATATCCAAATTTATTTTAATTGATCAGTTAATGGGCAGCAAACTTGGTGAAATCTCGGAAGGGAACTCAGAGAAGGTATAGCTGAATTGAATCAACAGTGCTCAGAGGAGTGCATCAGTGCCTATATTGCTCCATGACTAGCGGAAGCAAAATAAACTACACACATTTGTTTTATGTTGTGTAATTTAGCTTTCTTACCCAGAATTTGGATTCTTGCGGGATCGTTTTGTGTGCGTGGAATGCAGAGTTTGCCTGCAGGCTGCAGCTCTCTCTATCTCTGCAACAGCAGGGAAGTATCTAACTCTTTGAAGCCCATCTTTATTCCCCTCAGGGGGCTGCACTTGTAGATGGCAAGCCTGCTGCAAAACAAAACCTGCTTTGGTGCATGAATTAATAATATTACTTATATCCGTTCCCCTCTCTTTGCAGGTATTGTTGGTGAAGCTGACGAAAATGGTGAAGATTACTATCTCTGGACGTACAAAAAACTTGAAATAGGCTATAATGGAAATAGAATTGTGGATGTGAATCTGACAAGTGAAGGAAAAGTTAAACTAGTTCCCAACACCAAAATCCAAATGTCTTACTCTGTAAGTAATTCAAATTCATGGGTAACATTATTTATACTCTTACGTTAGTGGTGACTAGGCCATTCAGCGAGCTGAGCTAATCTCTTTGTTTTAGCCTTGCGTTGAGAGCTAACTGGTGTGCTCGTTGTCACTTTCTACCCTATTCCCAGCGATATATAAAAATAGAGCTTGCAGTTGAATATAACTGCAGGTCATCTTCAAAAACTTACTCTCTCACCTCATGCTCTGGATTGCTGTATGTTGGGCCTCTCTGCATGCTTAGGATTTCCAAGTCCAGACCCTGAAAAGCACCTTTGTGCTTTAAAGGGTTGTATAGAAGCAGAGTTTTTCTTGAGTTTGGCTCTTGCATATTAACGGTGCTCTGGCACACAGTCTTCTGCTTCAACAGCCTTCTTCCTGTATGGTTGCCAGCTTGCCGCTATTTTTTTGATGGTCCTTCAGTTGACATGGAGAAAATAATGACTGAAATAAACAAGTGAAATAAACAAGTCTCTGTCTCCCTACTAGGAAAAGGTTCTCTTGCGTGTTAGTCACAGGAGTAGGGTCACGAAGAAAGGTGGCAACTCAGATTGCCAGTTCACAACCTGTTTTATTTTTTCCTAACTATAGGTGATTTGCTGAACTGGAATTCAGTAGACCTATAACCAAATATTGTCAGCTTTCCAAGTGTTAATTTCTTTCTAGGTGAAATGGAAAAGGTCAGACGTGAAGTTTGAAGACAGATTTGACAAGTACCTCGACCCATCTTTCTTTCAACACAGGGTATGTTTCCTTTATTCAGTTTATGTATACACACATTATAATAATTAGTAACCCAGAAAACTCCTGTCCTGGTTAAATCATGAATGGGTAGTGTCCAGATCGGACAGTGAACTCTCCTTCAGATCTTTAACCAGGGTTAAGGTTGGGGAGGTCACTTAAAACCTGTGGCGTTTAAACACCAGCATGCGACAAGAGTTTTTTCTTCTTCTTTAGTGTCCCTAACTTCCATTAGCTTTACATATGAGCTCTGCTTCTAGGATATGTTCCTTCAATCTTTTAATTTCACCTTGCCCCTCCAACCTTCTTCTTCTTCTTCTTCTCCTCCTTCTTCTTCTTCTTCTTCTTCTTCTTATTATTATTATTATTATTATTTATTGCTAGATGTGACTCTTAAACCTTCGTAGAGTAGGCTACATTTCAGCTATCAGCTTTCTCCATCCAGTCAAACAAGAAGCATTATTACATTTCAAAGTCACATTTTAACCAGGTGGGGGGAGCATTTGATGGTGTGGAGCAGGACAGTGAGGGGCGTGGCTTGGGAACAGTCCCAAGGGCCAAGCTGAGAGGCCTTCTGGGCAGCATATGACCCTTTTCTTGAGGTTCCCCATCGCTGGGCTACAGTATTTATTTTGTCTTTTGAGTAGCTTGCTTAAATAATAAACAAGCTGACACATTTCCACTTTTTTATTTTAGATTCACTGGTTTTCAATCTTCAATTCCTTCATGATGGTTATTTTCCTGGTGGGCTTGGTTTCTATGATTTTAATGAGGACACTGAGAAAAGATTATGCACGATACAGTAAAGAAGAAGAAATGGATGATATGGTAAGAGTCTTGTTTATCTGCTACTATTTCTTTTTTAAAAATGCATTTTCATTTCTAGAAAACTTGTCCAAATGACAGTAATTTTTCGGTGAAAGGAAAGGATCTCTAGAACAAGTTTTCGGTCAGATTTCAGTTCCTCTGGGTGTTTCTGTGTAATTTATGTGAGGGCTTAAATTCAGGAAGGTTGAAGTTCCTTGATATGGGGGTGTCTTGCTGCTCAGTTTATGTTCGACTTTCAGAGGTGCAGCTAGTCCTTTTGGTGACTAGGAAGCCTATCCTATTCTGTCAGTTTCCCCCATATATTCAGTTTAATTGCTTGCATCTTCCTTCCTTCCTTCCTTCCTTCAATCCTTCCTTCCTTCCTTCCTTCCTTCCTTCCTTCCTTCCTTCCTTCTTTGGAGTGCATTTCCAACCCCCAACCCCAATATGCCTGGACAGAAAGTCAAGATAACTCCCTACCACTACAGTGGTACCTCTAGATACGAATGGGATCCGTTCCGGAGCCCCGTTCGCATCTAGAATTAAACGTAACTAGTGATGGCGCGACTGCGCATGCGCGCGTCGCTTTTTGCCGCTTCTGCACATACACATGACGTCATTTTGAGCGTCTGCGCATGCGGCAAAACCCGGAAGTAACGCGTTACTTCCTGGTTGCCGAGGAGCACAACTCAAACGCGCTCAACTCAAAGCGTATTCAACCCGAGGTATGACTGTATAGGGAATTATTTAGGAGTGCAAGGAGTAGACTTCAAACATGTGCAACTGTGGTGTTGGAAAGTCTCAGAGCATTCAAATATGCAAGGCCTCATAAAAGAAAAGCTGCTTGGAGCAACATTCCTTTACTCTTTTGACCCTTGTTCCAAAGAAAGGAATGCAAGTGGATTATGGCAAAGAACTTTCTCAAAAGCTTGCTGACCTGGCACAATTGAATACAGATTGAGGCAAGTGCCCAAGCCATTTAATCCCCACTGGTAGTATAGCAGAGTATTGACACTCAAAAGCATGAGCTCATTAGCGAAAGAGCTTTTTGACTCCTGAGCCAATCAACACATAAGTCAGGAATTATGTCCAAGCAATCCACTCTTGGTGGTGCTCAAATGGTTGCAGAGAGATGCTCTGAAACACCCAACATTTAGAACACTGGAAATGAATGACCAAGAACCACAGTACTCGAATGTTCTCCTTACATCGGAGGTTCTATGCTTGAGCTCCTCTGAAAGAAAATATTTTTCTCCTTGGGGCAGTCCTTGAGAGCCCTTAGCAAGGTTTCTGGTGCTCTGCACAGAATGCCCCTCCACCCTGCCTAAGCTGATTGTCTACGGAGAGCAGCTTTCTGGGATCTAGCATTTGAGTGACAGAGCCCCAGGATTTGGTGTTGTTTTTCCAGGAATTCTTACTAAGGGAATGGGCACAGCTGAAATACAAATGTTGTAGCACCCTAGTCAAAGAGAATGGATCACAGCCAACCATGGCAACTCACTCTAACCACAAGTAGCCAGACGCCTGGCTGAACCTTCTGCTGAATGCCTCACTGTATCAAGCACTTAGTAAGCTTTAGTACCCTCATGTACAGTGCTTTGGAATATTTATTACATCTCATGATACATAGCGTCTCACAAAGGGCTTCCTTCCTATAACAGTTTGGCCATTGTCTCTTTTTTCTCCTCCTTAAATGGGTATTTTTGCTTAAATGGGATTGACTACTAGCCATTTCCTTCCTGGTGATTGTTTTCAAACTTTTTTGTGTGCAGGACAGAGATCTAGGTGATGAATATGGCTGGAAACAGGTTCACGGCGATGTCTTCAGACCATCCAGTCATCCTTTAATATTTTCATCTTTGATTGGTTCTGGCTGCCAGATCTTTGCAGTTTCTTTCATAGTGATCATTGTTGCAATGCTGGAGGATTTATACACAGAGTGAGTATTGCTTCGTGCCTTCATCATATCTTAAAAGACCTTGGCTGAGATTCAGGAACTCCTTACAGTTTACAAAGTGGATCACATTGGGGCAATTTTTCTATGCCCAGGGGATGAGAACCACCACCGTGTTCATAAATCATTCTCAACGGCCATCATGGTGCAGAACCCTTGAGCGTAATTTCAGAAATGAAAAGTTTAAAACAACATCTTGGATCCTGGCTTTCTTTCTATGAACAAAACAAGAGTTCATGTCAAGGTTTTCCTGTTCCCTGTGCCCCTTGACGGCTGGGGAACCCTTTGGAAATACAGTGGTGCAAATGGAAAGAGGGAGGAGTTGGCAGAAACCTCCTGATTTTGTACTTTCTATGTGCAGATTAAAAGCATAATTAGTAACACAGACTGATTACTTGGGGGAGCATTGTAGAGGCTCAGGCAACCTGGGAAGGCGCATCCCGTCAGATGAGGAAAAATGATGAATTAGGTCCCAGACTTCAAAAGAGATGATTTGGCCATGAACCAAAAGAAGCCAAAGAACCCAAAACCTGCTGGATTCCAAGACTGTTTTTCCAGTGACTGACATTCATTCAAAAGGTGTAAAGGGTATCTGTTTTTTTTCAAAAATACATAGAATAGCAAGAGAGAGCATCGGGCCAGTGGTGAGAAACAGCTTCTTGCAGCTCTCCCAGTCTCTCTTCTGGAGAGACACTTTGTTTTTGTGGAAACCCTCTGGAACTGTATGTACAAGCCAGAAGCTTCCAAGTGATCCTTGTAGAACAGGGGTCTTAAACCTTTTTTAGCTGTGGTCTGGTCCACCGTCCCTCAGACCATGTGGTGGGCCGGACTATATTTTGGGAAGAAAAAACTGAATGACTTCCTATGCCCCACAAATAACCCAGAGATGGATTTTAAATAAAAGCACACATTTTACTCATGTAAAAACACGCTGATTCCCGGACCGTCCGTGGGCCAGATTGAGAAGGCTATTGGGCCGCATCCGGCCCCTGGGCCTTAGGTTGCCTACCCCTATTGTAGAACTTAGCAGAAACGAAAACTTATGAGTATCGTTTCCAGACTGCTGTAATCTGAAAAATAATGACATTTCTTAAATTTCACTAGAGGTCTCCTATGATGATTTGCCTTGTGAATTGAAAGACCAAAATCGGAATTAGCAGTATCTCCTATGGTTTTGATTCTTGTACTGCTAGGCTACAACAGTGATACCAGCACTTCTGATCTGCAAGGAATTGTGTTTAATTATAAGGGCATAATTGTTAAATAATTTAGATCTTGTAATAGAATTTGGCGAAAAGATTTTAAGGCAAAGTTTTTAAAATATATTTGAACATAATTTAATGTTGCTTATTCCCGAAACTGTTAAACTGTTCTAATTGTTACTTTTTTTGCAACGTGACACAGTTTGCATGTCATGGTAAGCTACAAACCATAGCTTATCACAAATGAGTCACACTGCTTGATTATTGCTCCTGCTCACGCAAGGGGAGGAACAAACTACAAACTTTGGTCTGGGAACATGGGTTGTTTTTCCAATAAGCCAAGGTTTATGATCCTGGTTAGGGGAAGTGTGATTGAGCAGCATGCGGCAGCTTATGGTGACATGTAACTGTGGCTATAATGGAATACTTAATCCAGATGTTCAAAGCACTTTGGGATTTTGTTCTTGCTGCACATTAAAATTGTTGGTGTTTTGCACTAGCTGAAGCTAAACATTCAGCATACCTTCCACAATTTGCTCCTTGTAACTTTTTACATTGGTAGTCTTCAGGCAGTCATTTGTGTAGCCAAAACTACATGTCTTTCATTTTAGGAGAGGATCAATGCTAAGTACCGCTATTTTTGTTTATGCTGCAACATCCCCAGTGAATGGTTACTTTGGAGGAAGCCTTTATGCCAGGCAAGGAGGTGAGACTTTTAAAATTACTTTTGTATTAAATATAATTTTGGAAGGAATTTAATATCTTATCACCATCCTGGGTTGCTTTTGACTTTTTGGGATTACCTGCACCATTATACAGTTGTGAATTTTCTGGGTTCTGCAGACAGCTTTGTGCCTAGCAAATTTCTCTGTGGCGAGAATACCTTGAGTAAGTGTACAGAGTAAATTAACACTGTGGCCGCAGTTAGATGTTGCAAATACAGTAGTAGTATGCTGTTGTCTTTGGCATAGATTGCTCCCACCTGATCAGAAAGGAGTCAAGAAGGGCTTGGTAGTTAAGTCAGTGAAGGGTAAGCAAGTTTGTGTCCTGTGGCAGAGGTTCTTGTTCACGGTACCTCAGCAGCATGATAATTGGAATAGCTGAACAGGTGCTGCAGTATCTTCTCATGTCCCTTTGAGCATATGTTGCCATCTGAAGAAACCCTTTGGAATCTACTGAAGGCCAGACTCTGTTCTCATTTATGGGAAAATATACACCCCAACAGGACGCAGGTGGCGCTGTGGGTTAAAGCCTCAGCGCCTAGGGCTTGCCGATCGAAAGGTCGGCGGTTCGAATCCCTGCGGCGGGGTGCGCTCCCGCTGCTCGGTCCCAGCGCCTGCCAACCTAGCAGTTCGAAAGCACCTCTGGGTGCAAGTAGATAAATAGGGACTGCTTACCAGCGGGAAGGTAAATGGCGTTTCCGTGTGCGGCTCTGGCTCTGGCTCTGGCTCTGGCCAGAGCAGCGATGTCACGCTGGCCACGTGACCCGGAAGTGTCTCCGGACAGCGCTGGCCCCTGGCCTCTTAAGTGAGATGGGCGCACAACCCCAGAGTCTGTCAAGACTGGCCCGTACGGGCAGGGGTACCTTTACCTTTACCTTTATACACCCCAACCTAAGGCTTTGGAGAGGAATGGGAGGCTGCAGGCGTTTCCTAGGTGACGGCAGACACCACAAATAACAAGAGGGCCATTCTCCTGCAGATACCATATCAACTGTATCTATTCCTTGTCTTGAAAATCCTAGAAGTGAAAGACAGAATTGTGCCAAGATGTTGAACAGTATAGTGCTTAGGACAATGCCCTCTTCCAGGTCGATGCAGATATGTTTTATGAGCGCTTGTTAGCTATGGTTTCTCAACCAGCTGTGGCTCTATCTCATAGTATAGTCTAGGCCCTATTTTGCCACCTTGTCAGTGTAGGGAGTCTCTATCATATGCTTTGCTGAAATCAAGATATACTGCATCCATGGCATTCCCATGATCCACCATACTAGTAACTATCAAAGGAGAGCGTAGAAGCATGTCTGGCCACCAGATGGTAAATGTTCTCCATCTGCCCAGGAGTTTACTTTGAGCCTTTTCTAAAAAGATACAGAAGCTATTCCTGGTATTAATGACTCATGATTGTCATTTTTTTTTACCTTTCAAAATACTTACTTGACAATAGCATATACAGTGGTACCTCGGTTTACGAACTTAATCCGTTCTGGAAGTCCGTTTTTAAACCGAAACTGTTCTTAAACTGAGGCACACTTTCTCTAATGAGTGCCTTCCGCCATTGCCCTTCCACCGTTTGGCTTCCATTCTTAGACTGAGGTAAAGTTTGCAAACCAGGACACAACTTCCGGTTTTGCGGAGTTCTTAAACCGAATAGTTCGTAAACAGGGCTGTTCTTAAACCGAGGTACCACTGTACAGGTAAGGTTGGTGATAGAATCATTTGAGATGTGAGTCTGTTTTAGATCTACGCAAGAAAGAAAATACTAGGATCCAGACATTTCCAGCCTAAAAATAATCAGACTTTGATCTTAGCATGTTAATATTTTCCCTGAACCAAAATTTGTTTTTCAGGGCTATACTGAATATACATTATGCTTTCCTTTTACCTAACCATTCCTATATCATAACACAGTGTTTTTGGCTACAGAGAGGAACATGTTCACATGCCACTTGAGTCCTGAATCTTAATTTCATTGGGATATTTCTCTTTGCAGGAAGGCGGTGGATAAAGCAGATGTTCATTGGGGCATTCCTTATTCCTGCAATGGTGTGTGGCACAGCCTTCTTCATTAATTTCATTGCCATCTATTATCATGCATCGAGGGCTATTCCCTTTGGAACAATGGTGAGTACATTAGCGCTGTAGGTTTGATCTATTAAATCAAGAAGGCTGCTATACATTGCCTTGGGCAATTAACAGTTTAAAGTAGGCGGGAACTTGCATGGAAAACTTTGAATTACATCACATCAACAAGAAAGCCAAAAGCTTAGGTTTACTGATGCATCCTGATAATTAGTTTATTTAAAGCAAGGATGGGGGGCCCTTTTGAGGGTCTGCATTTCAGTGACTTGCAAGATCTGTAGTAAGACAGTCCCTGCCCCACAGCTTATAAAATAAAATACACAACATGCCAAGAAACAGGGATTGCGGGGGGGGGGGGGGGGGGGGGCGGAGAGAGAAGGAAGGTAAGCTCCACCACAAATCTTAGTTAATTTTTAAAAACAGCCAGCTACATGGAAGCAGTTCAGGATGCAAACTAGCCTGATATAATGACTGCTTCTAGATGACCATTGTGGAAAACCAAAGGCAGCTGGTCCCTCAGCAGAGATAGGAATCATCCTGCATATTCCTTTGACATAATTTATATTAAGTTCGGTTTTCACTCCAGTTGAAAACAAACAAACAAAGGGACTTCAGCGGCTAAAATGTTAGCAAAAAAATCCCTACTTCCCCCATTTTTTTTAAAAAAGAAGTCATCCGCTGCTTTCTTGAGGGAAGGAGAGCAGCTGGATTAGGAAGGCTCTGAGAATGCAGTCCAAATTTGGAAATGGAGCTCCTGGGGGTCTTACTGACCCCCAGACATCAACCTGTCTTTTTGGGGGGAGAAACCAAGCAGAGTGTGAGTTCTCCAACCCTGAGCTCCAGGACAGTTGATGCAGTGGGCTTCCAAAGTTCCCTCCACCAGGAGAGGAGAAGACAAATTCATGCCTGGTGCCGTCCACCACCCCCCCTTCAGATACTTATCCTTTCATGGAATGAATCTTAGTGTTGCTATTCTGAATAGGAATGTTAAGATTAATGTTGGTAGGAAGCAGAAATTGTTATACAGTGGTGCCTCGCAAGACGAAATTAATCCGTTCCGTGAGGCTCTTCGTATAGCGGTTTTTTCGTCTTGTGAAGCAAGCCCATTGACAGCTTAGCGGATTAGCGCTATTAGCGGTTTAGCGGCTTTTAGCGGATCAGCTGATAAGCGGCTTATCAGCGGATCAGCTGATAAGCGGCTTAGGGCTTAGGAAAGGGGGGGGGGGAACCCCGCAGGAACTCGCAAGACATTTTCGTCTTGCGAAGCAAGCCCATAGGGAAATTCGTTTTGTGAAGCGCCTCCAAAACGGAAAACCCTTTTGTCTAGCGGGTTTTCCGTCTTGCGAGGCGTTCGTCTTGCGGGGCACCACTGTCATGGGTTCATGTGCTTTGATGCATTTTATATCCTCTCTTCTTGTGTGATTATGAGTTTACAGGTGGCTGTGTGCTGCATCTGCTTCTTTGTTATCCTTCCTTTGAACCTCGTTGGCACAATACTGGGACGGAACCTTTCGGGTCAGCCCAACTTTCCTTGCCGAGTCAATGCTGTTCCTCGTCCAATCCCAGAGAAAAAATGGTAAAGTATAAATGGCTTCTCTTGGCATTCATGCATCTGGTGAAGTAGGTGGTTGCCCTTGTAAGTAGGTTTGCCCCTTTACTATCCAAACTACCAAGAAGGTCAGTTCAATTTTAGGTTAAATACTTGCTGAGAGATAAAAATCCTATGGGTGTCATTGGTAGTTGCCACATCTTTTTATCAGTGGTTGAGGCAATGTATGGTCTTATTTCTGGTCTGTTGCCTGTAATAAAAGGTAAAGGTAAAGGACCCCTAGATGGTTAAATCCAGTCAAAGGTGAACAATGGGTTGTGGCACTCATCTCGCTTCAGGCCAAGGGAGCCAGTGTTTGTCCACAGACAGCTTTCCGGGTCTCGTGGCCAGCATTACTAAATCGCTTCTGGCACAATGGGACACCATGATGAGTGCCAGAGCCCACGGAAACACTGTTTACCTTCCCACCGCAGTAGTACCTATCTATCTACTTGTGCTGGTGTGCTTTTGAACTGCTAGGTTGGCAGAAGCTGGGACAGAGCAACGGGAGCTGACTCCGTCACACAGATTCAAATCACGGACCTTCCAATTGGCAGGCCCAAGAGGCTCAGTGGTTTAGACCACAGCACCAATGATGAGTATTGTGGATAATTTGAAGAGCAGGATTAGGGAACTGGGCTACCCTCCGTGGGCTGCTTTTGACAGGTGAGCAGTCACCAGCTGTCAATCAGGTGATCCAAACGTCAAAGGAAGAATTGGGAGCTCACTCTTAAGCTGAAAGGATTTGGCACTGCTGCAAACTCCGCTTTTGGCAGAGATCCCAAGGGGAACCATTCCCAGTAGGGCTTGCATTTGGTGCCAAACGCAACCCCTGCCTGCCAAGTAACAATTGGGGATGCACATTAAAAGCTTCCAGTCCCTTTTGCAGTCATAGCCTTACTTGCCCCACACATGTTGTCGATGTGGGGACAGGTGGGTGTGGCTGAGGGGAGAAGACTTTGTGTGCCTAATTTGGCCTGAAGAACAGGCGTTGCTTATTCCTGATTTAGAACTGCTATCATGTTTTTGGTCTAGCAGTGATGAACTCCTTGCGCAGGTGGAATTCAGGGGGCTGGCGCTCTAACCCAGAGCAGTAACTGCATGCAGAATGCAACTAAGCTGGCAACAGTTCTGGAGAATCAGGACTCACATGGTCTGAACCTTACTGAAGTGATCACAGTCCTTTTAGATCTTGCCACCAGTGCATCCTTAAATCAGCTATCCGTTTGATTTCAGTGATTCTGCAAGAGCCCCTCTCTTAAGTGAGCTATTCCATTAGTTATGGTCAAATGAGAAAGTTAATTCTAATTTCTTTTCAGGTTTATGGAGCCAGCTGTTATTGTTTGCCTAGGTGGGATTCTCCCATTTGGATCCATTTTCATTGAAATGTGAGTCTTCTTCCTAGAGAACTTTGCAAGCGCTTTACTAGGCATTATCAGCCTGGTTTAATTAAATGTTCATGTCTGTACAATAAACAATGCTTCTTTATTCTGCAGGTATTTTATATTCACTTCCTTCTGGGCTTACAAAATCTATTATGTCTATGGCTTCATGATGTTAGTTCTGGTTATTCTCTGCATTGTGACCGTATGTGTGACAATCGTTTGTACATACTTTCTACTGAATGCAGAGGACTATAGGTGGTAAGTATTTTTTTTCCACTTACAAGTCAGTCTTAAGCAACAAAAAACCTAGAAATTAGTGCTAGAAATTAGTCTATTCTGCACTTGGAAGAAATCTGTCTTTCAGTGGGGTAACACGTAGCTTTGCAGGCAGGCAGGCAGGCAGGCAGGCGGGTGTGTGTGTGTGTGTGTGTGTGTGTGTGTTTTAAGCAAGCCTAACCAGATACATAACATCATGCATTTTTATGTGTACTCTTTAAATAATGTAAACTTAAAACTGTTGATTCAATTATATTTTGAATTGTTTAGGTCTACTTATGTTTGATTTCTTTTTATTGACAATTATTATGTGCATTTTGTGTAAAATGCTTGGAAGATTTTTACAGTTAAATGGCATGCATTTTCTGTTTGGTAAATATTTTTATTTAAGTGATGAGTCTCCAATGTTAAATGCACTGTTTAAAAGTTATGTAAAGAAAAAGAAATCTCTCCCTCTGAAGTGTGAAAAACAGAACTGGAAAATGGTGGTTCCACAAAAGTGCACAAGGATTGTGGACAATTTGTGCAATAGTATGAAGAAAGCTAGCTTGTTTTTTCATGCAAGGTGGAAAATAGTTGAACAAATTTTATGACTTCCTGTTACAGTTCTTGTCTAGATTTCCTTGTACTGTTTGCCAGGCTTTTATTCCCAGATGCTTTTCAACATCTACATGCAGCCGCTGGGAGAGATCATCAGGAGGTTTGGGCTGGGTGTTCATCAGTATGCAGATGATACCCAGCTCTACCTCTCTTTTAAATCAGAACCAGTGAGGGCAGTGAAGGTCCTGTGTGAGTGTCTGGAGGCGGTTGGAGGA
The DNA here is from genome assembly GCF_951804945.1 of Podarcis cretensis. Taxonomy (NCBI): domain Eukaryota; kingdom Metazoa; phylum Chordata; class Lepidosauria; order Squamata; family Lacertidae; genus Podarcis; species Podarcis cretensis. The sequence continues at coordinate 14,577,917 of NC_137174.1, forward strand.
TGGATGGCGGCTAACAGATTGAGGTTGAATCCTGACAAGACAGAAGTACTGTTTCTGGGGGACAGGAGGCGGGCAGGTGTGGAGGATTCCCTGGTCCTGAATGGGGTAACTGTGCCCCTGAAGGACCAGGTGCGCAGCCTGGGAGTCATTTTGGACTCACAGCTGTCCATGGAGGCACAGGTCAAATCTGTGTCCAGGGCAGCTGTTTACCAGCTCCATCTGGTACGTAGGCTGAGACCCTATCTGCCTGCGGACTGTCTCGCCAGAGTGGTGCATGCTCTGGTTATCTCCCGCTTGGACTACTGCAATGCACTCTACGTGGGGCTACCTTTGAAGGTGACTCGGAAACTACAACTAATCCAGAATGCGGCAGCTAGACTGGTGACTGGGAGCGGCCGCCGAGACCATATAACACCGGTCTTGAAAGACTTACATTGGCTCCCAGTATGTTTCCGAGCACAATTCAAAGTGTTGGTGCTGACCTTTAAAGCCCTAAACGGCCTCGGTCCAGTATACCTGAAAGAGCGTCTCCACCCCCATCATTCTGCCCGGACGCTGAGGTCCAGCGCCGAGGGCCTTCTGGCGGTTCCCTCATTGCGAGAAGCAAAGCTACAGGGAACCAGGCAGAGGGCCTTCTCGGTAGTGGCGCCCACCCTGTGGAACGCCCTTCCAGCAGATGTCAAAGCGATAAACAACTACCTGACATTCAGAAGACATCTTAAGGCAGCCCTGTTCAGGGAAGTTTTTAACGTGTGATTTTACTGTATTTTTGGTTTTTATGGAAGCCGCCCAGAGTGGCTGGGAAGGCCCAGCCAGATGGGCGGGATATAAATAATAAATTATTATTATTATTATTATTATTATTATTATTATTATTATTAGTTGTTTGAAAGATTTGTGTCTGTTTTTCAGGCAATGGACAAGTTTTCTGTCTGCTGCTTCAACGGCAATCTATGTTTACATGTATTCCTTTTATTACTACTTTTTCAAGACAAAGTACGTAGCCTTTGACATTTTGTATTTTCCTTCCCTTTTAAATTAAGAAAGCTAATACTTCACATTTTTTTAAAGAAGATTAATTATTGGTAATATGGGAGAAGCAAAAAACATTCCTCTTCCTCTTTTTCCCCCTCAGGATGTATGGCTTGTTTCAGACATCATTTTACTTTGGTTATATGGCAGTATTTAGCACAGCGCTGGGAATAATGTGCGGTACGTTTTCTGCAGCATACTGAAATGCTGTCATCTCTGTTATATTGTGTTTCAGCCTTAAATTAGCATGTATTTGTTCTGTCTGTGAGTTCGTAGTCTATTGAGAAAACAGGGAACACAAGCTAGGAAGACTCCTAAATGGGGGGAAGCATTCCATAAATTGGTTTTCTGGATCTGATTCATTCTGGTGGGGAACATGAGTTTGCTAGCTTATCAGATTTTTAGTCTTTAAGCTTTTTAAGGAAGGAGCTTTTTGCAGGCTATATGGTTGTATGACATAAACGTAATTATTGAAGCTTACCTGATGTGCTTTTACTTGGGAGGAAGTCCTAATGAATTTAGTAATACATAATCGTAGCAGATATGCTGAGGATTGCAGCCATTGTCTTGTAGAACTTAAGCGAATCTAACCTATATATATTTGCCTTGTTTTTGCAGGAGCTATTGGCTATATGGGAACAAGTGCCTTTGTTCGAAAAATCTACACTAATGTGAAAATTGACTAAGGAAAGTGAACTCTGGAACAGTTAACCCGTGGGGTGGGGTGGGGGACAGAGTATATAAACTTGCACACCAGAAAGCGCAAGGAGAAATTTGTGTATTTAACACTGGGCACACTGTGGGTCTCTCTTTTGTGGATCATTTAAAGCAACATCTGTTTTCATTGATCCTAGGTTCTTACTGACTTTCTTCAACTGTTCTCAGCAAAAGCTTGGATTGTATTCGGTAGGCATCACTCCCCAGTACATGCTAATCTTCCCAAAAACTAGCTCACAAAGATGAAATAGACTAGCTCTCTTCAGTGAAGAGGACAAAACTGTATTTACACATTTGTTCCATTTAATTAAAAAAGGAAAATGAAACTTGTGGATCCTAAAACTTTGCTGATTAGTTTCTGGTACTTTAAAATACTGTTCTGGAAAGATTTTCTCCATCCAGTTGTTAATGCTATTTTACAGGGTAAGGGGACACTGGATGCTACCAGGATAATTTGCAGTATCACCTATTCTAACATTTACATGCATTTGTTTTAAAAAGGCAAATATTTGCATGCAGTATCAGTCTAATAGGACCGACTTTCCATTGGTTCGTCATTAAAGGAATATCCAGCTATATCTGAGATCCATCCAAAGAATCTTAAGTACAAAGGTGGAATTCTCTGCACTGCAATTTTTGTACAGTTAGCAAGAAAAAACGGTAAATAAAGATGATGCCATCGGTTTTTATTCAACACTTGGTGGTCTAGGTAACAAAAATAATTGAATGTCTACAATGATTTTTTTTTTCTTTTTTCCTAACTCAGCCGCCCATCCCCAGTTTGGCGTGTTTACTTGATGATTAAAAGGGGTAACAAGTGTATAAAACATTAAATGATGTAACTTAGATGTAGCTCCCAAATGTATTTGGATGTACAGATTTACTAAAGAATACTTTTTCTGATGACTCAATGTACAAACGTGTGAATTTAGGTGGCTTTTTACATCCTGCCTGCTGTTGCATGAATTTTGGGGGGGGTTTCCTCGCAATGTGTGTGTGTGTGTGTGTGTGTGTCATGTTTTCTGTTGACTGAAGCTCTTTCAGAAGCAAAAACTTGTAATTTATAAGTCTAATTTTGTTTAGTTATCTCTGGACACTTGTGTAACACCTAAAGCAGTGCTGCTTTAAGTGTTCAGAAAATTTAAAATAAACTTTTCAGACAAATGTTCTGATTGTAAAAAATAGATAAATTTCGCACTTGGAATTTTTTTTCAAGCAGTACTGCAGAATATCAATTCTTGAATAAAGTGCTACATATTCTCCATATATCAAAACGCCAGAGGATAGGTCACATTCCAATTCCAGTGTGCTTTGTTAATTTAGAAAGAAGCTTTCTGGCTCATGAGAAGAGGCACCTATTAAGTGTACAGGCTATGATGGTGAAATAGATAGTGGACAAATGACTATTATTTCTGGAAGTTTGTTGCAGCAAGGCCTTCAGGGTTCCTTGTTTTCAAAGATGACTGGAGATTAATTTTAACATGTATCGGCAAGGCAGATTCCAAATAATGCAGGTGTTCCCAAAAGACAAATTACTGTGAGGGGAGTTGGTTAGCCCTAAACTGTGTGTATGGTGTATGTATGTATAAAGCGAAAACAGTTTTTCCCGAGGTAAGTTCACTTGGATACTTATTTTCACCTTGGAAAATTGTGGAAGAGGAGAAATAAATACAATTTGCTGTAAGTGAATTGTGGCTGGCTATCTGGAAATGTTTTATATGTGTAGTTAAATTTCATGGTGGGTCTGCAGTTCTTTTCATACCTAAATGGCAGACAGATATTAAATGATTTTGGCCCTCTTATTTTGGTAGTGTTTGCAGTTCATTTTATAAACACTGGTTTTATTCATAAATTCTAATAGAGCAGATTAAATCCTCCATGCAGTTACTGGACAATCTTTTTTCAGGTAGCAGTGCATAGGGGTTCTGCACAAACTTCTCAGAAATCCTTGCAGATTATACAGTAGTGGGATGCATAGCACATTATGATCCACAGTAGTTTGCCTCTGTTTGGAAACTGGAAATGTTGTTGTTGTTGTTTAGTCGTTTCCGACCCTTCATGACTCCATGGACCAGAGCACACCAGGCACTCCTGTCTTCCACTGCCTCGCGCAGTTTGGTCAAACTCATGCTGGTAGCTTCGAGAACACTGTCCAACCATCTCGTCCTCTGTTGTCCCCTTCTCCTTGTGCCTTCCATCTTTCCCAACATCAGGGTCTTTTCCAGGGAGTCTTCTCTTCTCATGAGGTGGCCAAAGTATTGGAGTCTCAGCTTCACAATCTGTCCTTCCAGTGAGCACTCAGGGCTGATTTCCTTAAGAATGGAGAGGTTTGATCTTCTTGCAGTCCATGGGACTCTCCTCCAGCACCAGAATTCAAAAGCATCAATTCTTTGGCGATCAGCCTTCTTTACGGTCCAGCTCTCACTTCCATACATCACTACTGGGGAAACCATAGCTTTAACTATACGGACCTTTGTTGGCAAGGTGATGTCTCTACTTTTTAAGATGCTGTCTAGGTTTGTCATTGTCAGGAAATATTACTTAAACTAATTAGAACAGTGACCAGAATTTCAATATGGATGCCACTAGTGAGAAATTATTTTATATTTCTCACCAATTTTTGGTTTGTTTCCTGTTCCAAAAAAATAAATTCTAGATTATGTCACAAGGATTATGTTACAGCCAACTTAACGAAATAAGTAAATTAAGTGATGTGGTTATTTTGCATAATACTTGTTTATATGTTTAGGCACCAGGTGAGCCAGCCAGAGGGTGGGGAGAGTGTTTCATAGATGGGGCACCAGCTTACCTCAACGTATGTCAGGTTTATACTGGAGTAAGCAGTCATTGAGGTACCCAGGTCCTGCACCAGGGGTTGCCAAGCTTTTTGGACCTGTGGACAAATCTTGGATTTTGAGTGAGTGCTGAGACTCAGGACAAACTCCACAGGAACCATTGTGTGACTAACACAAAAGACTGCCACCCAGAAGAGGAGGAGACATCACAAAATCAGAGCAGTCAGGGTGAAGCTTTTCCTATAATTGTATTTCCATAATAAGAAAGGTAAGCCTTTTGAATTTCTGACTGCCAAACAGCTGTTAAAGGAACAAGAAAATTATTTCCCCTGCCCTGGAATCTAGGGCTGTGCTCCTGCAAGAAGCAAGCGCCTTTTGAGATGAGAATGCTCTGAACCAGTGGTTCCCAATTAGGGGTCCGGGAAATGCATCCAGGGGGGTCACGGCCCCATCTCTTGCCTCCCTCCCAACTGAATTGTTGTCATTCTTGCATGGCAATATCTCAAATTTTATGTCTGTTTTAGGGCTGTGCAATTTTTCAGTTTATTGGCCAAAATTGGCTTTGAAATCACACCACAATAATGATTTTGAGCCAGCAATACACAGCAATATATTGCTCCTTGTGCAAGGGAGAGCAGGGCAGCCGATTTCAAGGCACCGTTTATATCACATGAAGATCTTAGCCGGTAATGCTGCTGATCTGAGCTGCCTTCCCTCGTGCTGAGGGAAAACAGGGCAACTGATCGCCCTCACTTCAAGGCACCGTGCCACTACCTTCCCCTGGCACTGGGGTTGAGCAGCTTTTCTCAGCAGGAAAGCAGCAGAAGCCACAGTAGACATGCATCTTCACTGGCTGCCACTGCTGGCTGCCCCACTGATGGTGCCTTGATGCAACCCCCCCCCATCCCCTCCCACTAAATCCATGCGGTGGAGGTGACTCCGCTTCCACTCCTTCCCCCCACCCATCCGATCTCCAAGGTTGCTCCTTCCCTCATCCCCACACCCAGTCTCCAATTTCAGACATCATGATATATTGGAATATTGTGATGTTTAGCTGATGATATAGCACAATGTTAAAAACCAGATATCGCTCAGCCCTAGTCTATTTTTTAGTACAGTTTTACTTCGGGTTATAAACACATTGGGTTACAAACACTTCGGGTTACAGACTCCACTATCCCAGAAGTAGTACCTCGGGTTAAGAACTTTACCTCAGGATGAGAACAGAAATCACACGTTGGTGGCATGGCGGCAGCAGGAGGCCCCATTAGCTAAAGTGGTACCTCAGGTGAAGAACGGTTTCAGGTGAAGAACGGACCTCCGGAACGAATTAAGTTCGTAACCAGAGGTACCACTGTATACCTAAAATCCTTTGCTTATTAGAGACTACCCCACATTTTGTTCAAAGAATTGCTTTGCAGATGTAACTACCACAGAGTTATCAAATTTTTCAAAAGTCACTGGTCCATGACTTGACTTTTGAAAAACAAGGGGTCCTCTGTAATTAGATATTTGGGAACCACTGCTTTGAACAATCTCCACTGTAGACTTCGGCATATATATGTGTAAATAAAACCATATATCTTAAAGACACTACAGTCTCCACTGTGCCTCATTTTTCCAAAGGCAACACAAAGACTGGTTGAGTTTCAAGACCCCTGGAATCTCACACGGCTCGGCAGAGATTGGGGTGGCCTGCAACAGTGTTATTGCGTAGCCTCAGGACTCACTTCTCAACTGAGCAGACATCATGTCTATTGTAGAGCTAAAGGTCTGACTCTGTTGCTGTCTTCGCATGATTGTGTGTTAGAGCAGTACCTACAGAATACTAAGAGATCCTCCTGCAGAAAAAAACTTTGATTTTCTGATTTAGGTGTCTGTGTGTGGTATTCTTCAAGGTCTTTCTCATTTCTGTTCCAATAAGAGTGCAACCCATTTTCAGCATATGTTACCTATAAATGTAATTATGCAGTTGGGTGAGATGGAGGATGGAGCAAACATGTTTTCTCCTACTCCAGAGGGTAGGACCTCAACCCAATGGCTTCAAGTTACAAGGAAGGAGATTCTGACTAAACATCAGGAAGAACTTTTCAGGAGGATAAGACGATAAGACCTCTTTGACAGTGGAACAGACTCCCTCAGAAGGAGGTGGACTCAGTGGCGTAGCGTGGGGGGGCCGGCCGCACCGGGCGCAACATCTGGGGGTTAGGGTTAGGGGGTGCAAATCCACGGGTTAGGGGGGACAAATTACTTGCCTTGCCCCGGGTGCTGACAACCCACGCTACGCCACTGGGTGGACTGTCCTTTCTTGGAGGTTTCAAAACAGATTGGATAGCCATCCATTAGGGATGCTTTAGTTGAGATTCCATCATTGCTGGAGGTTAGATTAGATGACTCTTGGGATCCCTTCCAACTCTACAATTCTGCGTTTCTGATAAAAAAAAAATACTTGCTGTTCTATATGGACATATTGAAAGTAATGGAAAAAACAACAACAACACACACACCTACCTCCTTAAAACAGAAAAATGATATACAAATTATAAGAAAACCATCCAAGATACCAAGGCTTTCCTAGCAGCAACACTCAGAAAATGTGAGGCATCCCCTGGAAAATCCTTTAGAACCAAAACAGGCTTGTATATTTTCCCAGCCTAAGGAAAACGTATCCTTTCTACCCCAAGTGTATTTCCATAAAAATACATTGTAGTAGATGACCAGATAATATTAGACTACACTGCAGGGTTGTCATGCATCAACATAATTATCATGCCCATGTGTGATGGGTATGATAAGTTGTAGGGCACTGATGTAAGAATCTATATGCCTTCAGTGCCATTCATACCTGCAATATCAATTAGTGCATGTTACAGGATTGTTGTAAACTGCCTGAAGTGCAGTCAACCCACCAGCACTGTAACTGGACTGTATTGGTATTAAAAAAAAAAATAAACTTTTTAAAGCTCTCTCCCCATCCCGCAAGAAATCAAATATCCACAATAAGTACAATCTGGCAGGGAAGAACCAGTACCTATTTAACATGGGGTAGCTCAATCGCTAGATTTTAAATCTCAAGGTCGTAGTTTCGAGCCCCACATTGGTCAAAGGCTTCCAGAATTACGGGGGGGGGGGTTGGATTAGTCCCTTCCAACTCTACAATTCGTATGCAATAACAAGCAAGCTGAAAACCCTGAGTTTTTCCATTGCTCCTCTATGGGCACCTGGAGGAGGAAGGAGAAAGTGAAAAGGGAGCTAGGAAGCTCCACGGCACTCGGATTGAACGCGTCACTCTGGTCACGTCTATGGTGACGGCAACCAAAGCGTCGCGGGGGATGGGAGGCGTGACGCGCCTCCTCGGGAAGAGGGCGAAGCACGTGACACTCCAGCGGCCTCGGCTCAGCCTATCAGCTGAGGAGCCGCTTCCACGGGTCCCTTTCGCCGACAAGATGGCGGCCGTAGCAGCCAGTTCCCCTCAGAGCGCCGCGACGCCCTCGCCGCCGCCGCCGCCTCCTGCTCCCGCGGCTGCTTCCCCGCCCGCAGCTGCCTCAACCGCCGCCGCCGCCGCCGTTTCGTCGGCGCCTCCCGCGGCTCCCGCTCCGGTTCCTCTTCAAGCCGCCCCGGCGCCGGCCCCGACTCCGGCCCCAGCCCCGCCGCCGGCTCTGGCGGCGCCTTTCCCCGGCGGCCGCGCGGTCCGGATCCACCCGGTGGTGCTCGCCTCCATCGTGGACAGCTTCGAGCGGCGGAACGAGGGGGCCGCCCGGGTCATCGGGACGCTGCTCGGTAAGGCCAACGACACCCTTCCGTCCTAACCGCCGCTTTTCCTCGTGGCTGGAACTCTGCACATGCTCAGAAGCCCGCCTTTCGTTCTTTACCTCCCTTGCACTCGTCGCTAGGCTGGTAATAATCGGCTTGGAGTTTCGCTGGCTTGCTTTTGTTTTATAACCGACTGGTGTATAGGTTTTATGAAACGGAAGCAATAAATTAACTGGTTCGTAGTTATTTCGTAAAATGTAGGCACCGCTTGGGTGTTAAAACACAAGCGTGGAACTCGGAAGTCAGTCAACTGTGTACTCATTTAAATGTAGCTGTGCCAGTTAATAACTTTATGCTTCCTATGTTTTTATCCCATAAAATATATACATCGCCTGGTCGTCAATCAAACGCAAAATTATTATTATTATTATTACAGTGGTACCTCGGGTTACATACGCTTCAGGTTACATACACTTCAGGTTACAGACTCTGCTAATGCCGAAATAGTGCTTCAGGTTAAGAACTTTGCTTCAGGATGAGAACAGAAATCGTGCTCTGGCGGTGCAGCAGCAGCAGGAGGCCCCATTAACTAAAGTGGTGCTTCAGGTTAAGAACAGTTTCAGGTTAAGAACGGACCTCCGGAACGAATTAAGTACTTAACCCGAGGTACCACTGTATTATTATTAATTAAATTTATATACTGCCCTATATCCGGGGGTCTTAGGGCGGTTCACAGAATAAAATCAAGATGTAAAAACAGCTAGTCATCACCATACTAATTAAAATGTAGCTATGCTAGTTAATATTTTTATGCTTTTTTTATTTCATGAAGTTTATACATCATTTGTAAACAACAACAACCCAAACCCTCAAAGCATGTTACAAAAAGATAAACCGGTGAAAAGCTACCATGTGTTGAAAATGTACAAGAGGCTAAAATGCTTAAAGCAGCTGCTTGGCAGCATTTATGTGGTGCTTAGTTTAGACTGCTTTGCAGGGTTACCCACAGGCCAGGGGTTGAAACTGCATGGATTGCAGTTTAAAGACAGGGATGGGGAGCTTTTGGCCTCTCCAGACATTGGTGGGCTCCAGTTCCCATCATTTCTTGTAAGTGGAGGGTCATAGGGTCCTCCTATTAAAGTTTTCCAAGTGTATTTGACAGGCAGAGGCGAAATTTGAATCTGGGCTTCATGCCTTGTGGCTGAGGTCACATGGCAGCTTTGCTGCTTCGCCGCTCCCGTTTTGTAATGGTGCATTATTTATTGCATTTGTTCCTGCTTCCTCTGTCATTGTTTGCCTGGTGCACAGAATCATTCCTGTGAAGTAGCCTAAAAGGCAGCCCACCTGTGTATACTGCAGTGGCTGAGCAAGGAATTTGGAAGCCAGATCTCCCTGTTCTATTCACGTCAACTGTAGTGGCTCTCAGAACACTTCACTCACTATGGTATCTCAACCAGTTTGTCAGGCAAGTGAGTATGATTATTCCCATATTGCAGATGGGTGTTGAATTTATGACTTTATGGCAAAGAGACAAGGCAAACCAGGAACATATTGATTTGTAGGCTGTGGTACCTCTTGCATGGTCACATCTCAGCCCTAGGATGCCCAAATGTAGTGGAGAACTAAATGTGCTTTAAATAACATCAAGGTTGCAGGTTTGATCCCCTTATGAGACAGCTGCATATTCCCTCATTGCAGGGAGTTGTACTAGATGATCCCCAGGATCCCTTCCAACTCTACAATTCTGTGAATTTACGTAGAAGAGGGGATTTTTGAAGAGGATAGCTTGTCATAAAAGGCAAGGAAAAGTGCATCTGTTGCATTGTACTTTTCTAAATACTGTAGTTTATTGAAGAAACAGGGAGCTCTTTTTTGCACCAGGTCAAAATACTCAGGCCTTATACTGAAACGTGATCCCATGGGCTAGTGTAAATTATGGCCACATTGTTGTACACCACAATAAAAAGCATTCTTTAATAGATACTGAAAGAAACTGAAGTTGGAGAAGAAAGCTGGGTGATGTTTCTAATTCCAATATACTTTCTTAGCAAACCTGAATCTTCTGCTTCTTTTGGTCAGGCTTCTCCTAAGTTCTGTGCCAAGGGTGGAAAACCTTCTGTCGAGGGCTGCAATCCACAAGCTGTAAGATGTCAGGGGTTACATTATGTTGGAGACTCAGTCGGCTTCATCCTTCCCTCCCTTTCTTCCTCCGAGAGAAAGCAATAAAAGGGAAAGCACTTTGCATTTTGAGTACATCAAATGCTTTGATACTCTACAGCAGCAGCACCCCTTAAAAAAACAAGCCCCTTGCTTCTCCCTCCATCATCCTAAATTTTGGTTTCTTTCTCCCCACAGACCCACAACACTTTGCAATTTGATTACATCAGACACTCTCCAGCATAAAGAAGGCATTTTGCCTATTAATCTTGGTTTCCTCCCTCTACCCTCCAGCACTTTTGCCTCTCCCTCTAGCTGTGGAGAGGGCCATGGCAGGGATCTGGCTGATGCTTTCTCATGGAAACATATCTCTTAATTTCACAGGCACAGTTGACAAACATTCTGGAATTGCAAGGCTTCATGAGCTGAGACCAGCCCAGCAGCTGACAATTGCTCATCCTTGTCTTATACCTTAATTACAAAATCTCTCCTTGCATGATCCAGGGGCCTTGGTTAGAAAGGCTTTATCTTACAGAAACATGTTGTCCTTTTGCAGGCACCATTGACAAGCATTCAGTAGAAGTCACCAACTGCTTTTCAGTGCCTCACAATGAGTCAGAAGATGAGGTGAGTACCTGCTTCCTCCCCATGCTGTATTATGTCATGTACTGGCCACTCAGAGCTAAGCCCAGTGTGGTGGTGAAATAGTTGATAGCTAGATTAGAGAATTCTGGGTTTCAAAATCTCTGTGACTCTGGTGCAGCATCATTTCTTGGAAATTTGATAACCTGGTGATTGTTTGAAATGAAGGCAGGGAAGCTGTAAGACCATTTGCAGAGAGCAGGTTTTGTGCATGCAGAGTTCCAGGTTTAATCCCCAGCATCTATAGTCACAAGAATTTAGTTAACAAGGCAGCGAAGACTGCTTCAGACCTTGGAGAGTTGCTACCATTGCAATAGATGAGACTCACTGCTACAGATTCTCTTACTTCCTTTCTTTACTTCTAGGTGGCAGTTGACATGGAATTTGCCAAGAATATGTATGAACTGCACAAGAAAGTTTCTCCCAGTGAAATTATTCTGGGATGGTAGGTTGCTATTCTTCTTTTTACAAAAACAGAACAGCATTAATGGGCTTTTCAAATGGTTGATGCACAGTGCAAGTTATGCTGGGGCAAAAGTGTGTTTAGTCCTGTGTTGCATAACTCATGCCAGAGAAGGTAAAATTAATTGTGACTTACCTAAAAATGGCAGAACTACAGCAATTTCCTTGCTTCTGTTAGTTCTATGTTAGAGCATCTTATTTGATTTTTTTTTAAAGCACTGCTGCCAAGTCCCAGCTTGGGAGAAAGGTGGGATATAAATATGTTAAATAAATACATATTTGTTAATATTTTTATGCCATCTTTCAAAATCCAAAGTCCGCCCCCCCATGATGGCTTACACTCAGCACAGAAACATTTCAAAAGTATATTTATTTGTACCCAAAAATAGTGAGTACTGCACTATATAACTGACTGCCCATTTAGTTGGAGGAGAGGAACCTCTTGTTCCATATAGACCAATTGGTTAAATGGCTGGAGTATCATGTGGCTACATTACTTATGAATGTTGGATGTGCCAGTCTGCCCATACCTATAACATATGTTCACTGTGTAAGGGCCTGGTTCAGACATAATGACAAACTGGGCTGTGATTAAAGGAATGAGTATTTTGTGAGCCTCAGAAGCATATACCTCCCTGTTACTTTTCGTCTCTGCACAACCAAGAGGATATTATAAGTTTATCTACTTTCACTTTTAGATTAACCACAGTTCTCTATTTTATCCAGACTTAGAGAACTGTGGCTAGTTCTAACTGTAGTTAGTTTAAACAAATGACAAACATTTGATTCTGGTTTATTTTATTTAATTGCACTGGGCTTATGTTTTCTCAGCAGAGGTGCTGGCAATTCTCTTGCTATCTTTTTTCCTTGTATTTATTTTGTGATGCAGCTGGTTTATCAACAAATCATAGAATTGTAAAGTTGGAAAAGATCACAATGGTAATCTAGTCCAACCCCCTGCAATGCAGCAATCTTTTGCCTCCAAACCAAGTTATGATATGTTTCTTTAATGTAATTCAGAGGGCAGCACAAGAATGATTTATGGATGTATCTACATCTGAATTAGCGTTGTTTAATATATCTAACTGGCATATCTCATCTGCGTCTAAAAGGTCTGTGTTGAATGAATGGGCTTCATTGTGTGCAAGTATTAATTAGTCTAAATTATGTTTTTGAAGGTATGCAACAGGGCATGACATCACAGAACACTCTGTCTTGATTCACGAATATTACAGTCGAGAAGCACACAATCCAATTCACCTCACGGTGGATACCAGTCTACAAAATGGGCGCATGAGCATTAAGGCCTATATCAGGTATTTACAAAACAACCTTCATGTACTGCACTTGTTCTACCTCCATCTTTGTTCCTTTTAACCAGCTATCTGGTGTTTTACAAAAATAGCCTTTCAAAAACAAGTAAGACAATAAAATATCAAAAACGAAAATCTAAATGCAATAGAGTAGACCATCAAATAAGTATGACTGTTTAAAATAAAAATGTTTTCAAAACATATCTATAGACAGAAAGCCTGAGCCCAGTGGAACTTGCTTGGAAGAATGTCTCTTATTTAATCGCTACCATGGAGAAGGCACCGTCTGTCTCATATACCCAAGGACATTCAATTTATGAGAACATTTCAGGGCTCCTGACTAAGTTTCAAATTAACAAAGGATTTGGAGAACGTTTCAATGGGCATTACAGAGGAAGGAGAGAGGAAAAAATTCGCCATCCTGCTTTTAAGGATCCCAATTGTGTGGATGGTCCTCCACGTACTATGTATGGAGAAGGGATGGGGTGAGAACAGGTGTTAATGTTCTCATTTGTGCTTTCTTCTGTTTCCTACCATTCTGCAATTTCCTTGCTTTTTAATCAGGTATTTGTCCACCAGAGCATTCAGAAGTACTATTTGTATATTTGCAGTTCTTGCCAAAGTTTGGCTTATTGTGTTGCCCAGAGCAGGATTCATAGTTAAACTCTCCTCTCACTAACTTGAGCTGTGTTAACCAAGGTTTGTTCTTGGTGTTAGCTGATGGTTAGTGAAGAGGGAGCTTAACCATGATCCTGGGTTCAGATGACACTCTAAGGCAAACCTAGGCATAGTCTGGTGTAGTGTGGCAACAAAAATGACCTGGGAAGAGCCAAGTGGTTGTGAGCTCCTCCAAAACACCATGCATCGGCACCATCTCGGTAAGCCATAGTTTGTCCTACCATGCTATATGAATCAAGCGAGTGTAACCACCTTCTTGGGTGCTATAAAGCTTCCTCTGAGCCCTTGTTTGTGCTAAGAAAATCTATTTTTCCTCTAGTACTGCAATGGGAGTCCCCGGTAAGACTATGGGAGTAATGTTCACTCCGCTCACAGTGAAATATACTTACTACGACACAGAACGGATAGGTGGTAAGTATTCTTGTCCTTTTTTGATACTTTATAAATGTCTTTGAGTGATTAAAGTACAGTGGACGCTCAGGTTGCGAACGTGATCCGTGAGGGATGCACATTCGCAACCCGGAGCGTTTGCAACCTGCGTCTGCGCACGCGCAGGTTGCTATTCAGCACTTCTGTGCATGCGCAAAGTACCCGTTCTGGTACTTCCAGGTTTCGGCGGCCCGTAACCTGAAAAAATGCAACCTGAAGCGTTTGTAAACCAAGGTATGACTGTAGTGTGTGCCTGTCCTCCCAAATTTCTCTCATTTGGGGCTGAGACAAGTAGAGGTTGGCTTGACAGTGTTCTGTGGGATAAAGTACAGTGGTGCCCCGCAAGACGAACGCCTCGCAAGAAGGAAAACCCGTTAGACGAAAGGGGTTTCCGTTTTGGAGGCACTTCGCAAAACGAATTTCCCTATGGGCTTGCTTCGCAAGACGAAAATGTCTTGCGAGTTCCTGCAGGTTTTTTCCCCCTCCCCCCCCTTTTCCTAAGCCGCTAAGCTGCAGATCAGCTGATCCGCTGATAAGCCGCTTAACAGCTGATCACTAAAAGCCGCTAAACCGCTAATAGCGCTAATCCGCTAAGCTGTCAATGGGCTTGCTTCGCAAGACGAAAAAACCGCTATACGAAGAGCCTCACGGAACGGATTAATTCCGTCTTGCGAGGCACCACTGTAATAGGGCTATAGTCTAGGACACAGTTGAGAGTGGCCTAACCTGCCACTTATGCCTGATGCTGATCTTACTAGGGATAAGGAGTGGGGCTTGTTTGTGATCACCCCTTTGCTGCTCCCCGTATAAGTGAAATAGTTGCCACTCATTCCTATGGGTGATGCTGACCCTTAGGTTGGAAGACTGGGATTTAATTTAAATAATCCACAGCAGCCATCTGGTTTGCCTGGGGTGAGTAGTTATCAAATGCACATACCGCCAACTTGACCATAGTTGTGTATTCCAGTCTAGAGCATTCATAGCACTCCTTTGTGTTGCCTCCGCATATTATGGCTGCTGTCTCTGCATGCTCTCTCTACTTCCAAGTAGTGGGGGTGGGGTGGTTTGCTGTGGGTGATTTAGAACAAAAGACGGAGGATTCAGTTACCCAACATTCTTTTGTAAGGCTGGAGCTGAATGATGTAGAGTAGTAATAGTTAAGGCTATAATAACCAGCTGATCAACTAATACATTTTCTTGAATGAACTGACATTTATTTAGCTCACATTAAAAATTTATTTTAAACCATATATATCCTGCCTTTCTGCCTGTCAGTAGGCCTCCAAGGCAGCTCACAGTAAAAAATAAAAATGAACCTACAATAAATGTAAGATTCTTTTTCAGAAATAAGGCTGTGGGGAAGGTATTATTTTCCAGTTGCTGCTCTTTCAAAGTTCGGCCATGGCCATGTGGGAAAACAGCCTACCACCACCACATGACTTTGTTCCAGGGGTTGGAGAACCTGTTCTTGGGCAGTAGGATGGTGCTGGCTTTTCCTGGCAGCAGTGAGAGCACAATGATAGCTGTCCGCTGCTCAGTGCTTAGATACCACTGTGTTTATGAATATTTGGGTCCAGCTGGGTTTTTGGTGGCTGAGAACAGCTGCAAAAAGGCAGAGGGTGCATTGCTTGAATCAAGTGGGTTGAGTGAGGGGCCTTAATCTCCCTTGATTGCTTTTTGCCCCTGCAACTCCCTTCCTTCAGCTCAGGTCCTAGATAATATGTTTGCCACATTGTGAGGGAAAGCAGGTGGGAGGAGGGACTTGCAGGGGAACTTGGCTGTCAGGAAGGAAATTAACCACTTAATAACAGCTACAGTAGCAACATGCTTGTGTGCCCAGAGACACTGTTCTTCATCTAAACATGTTCAGCTTTTAAATGCTTTCTCTAAATTGGAAGACACACACTGTTTGGCAATATCAACCTTCAGCAATCTGGATTTTTAACAATTGGATTTCAGTTTCTAATGAGTGAAAGGCTTTGCCAACAATGATTTCAGCTGAATAACTATGCAGTGGCCAGGGGGAAGAGATGAGGCAGTAGCATCAAATAGTAGTTGTGGAATTGCCACTAGAAAGGGTGTGGCAATGGATTCAGAAGGCTGCATATGAGTAGTGAAGCATCATTATTGCTATGGTACATGGCTTTAGGTTCAATTTCTGGAATTGTCAGTGACGACAAATGCTGTTCTAACAGTCATTCCCACACCCTGTGTTCTCAGTTGATCTCATCATGAAGACTTGCTTCAGTCCAAATCGAGTGATCAGTTTATCCAGTGACCTTCAGCAAGTGGGAGCTGCTTCTGCTCGGATTCAGGATACCCTGAGCACGGTGCTGCAGTATGCTGAAGATGTGCTGGTGAGGATAGTGTTGTGGTCTGGCTAGAAAATAAATGCACCCTTGTTTGTATGCACCTTTATTTTGAATAATTTGTTAACATTGCCTGTCTTCATATCTAGTCTGGTAAGGTGACTGCTGACAACACTGTTGGCCGCTTCCTGATGGACCTAATCACCCAGGTTCCGAAGATTTCGCCAGAGGACTTTGAGACAATGTTGAACAGCAATATCAACGTAAGTCCATAGAGCTGGCTTGTAAAAGCATCGCTCGCTTGGAAGCAATGTGCCACAATTGGCTAAGATATAGATGTATAGGTGGGTAAGCTGGTGATTCCTGTTTGGTTTAGTAGCACCTCTTGTGTGTACTGACTTGCAAGGCTGCCTTAGATCTCTGGTGCAGCAACCTTCCTGCACAACCAGAGGGGACTTTGAATTGGCTGCTTTTTATGAAGGCTTAAAGGTAAAGGTAAAGGTACCCCTGCCCGTACGGGCCAGTCTTGACAGACTCTGGGGTTGTGCGCCCATCTCACTTAAGAGGCCAGGGGCCAGCGCTGTCCGGAGACACTTCCGGGTCACGTGGCCAGCGTGACATCGCGTGACAGAGCCGCACACGGAAACGCCGTTTACCTTCCCGCTGGTAAGCGGTCCCTATTTATCTACTTGCACCCGGAGGTGCTTTCGAACTGCTAGGTTGGCAGGCGCTGGGACCGAGCAGCGGGAGCGCACCCCGCCGCAGGGATTCGAACTGCCGACCTTTCGATCGGCAAGCCCTAGGCGCTGAGGCTTTAACCCACAGCGCCACCTGCGTCCCTTATGAAGGCTTATTTCCCTGCAAATCAAGAACTTGCGTTGTATTGGATCATATCCTGAAAAGTTGCCCGTTTGGATAAAAATATGGACTCTGGCCAGTTCCAAAGTTAGCGTTGGGGTGGGGTGTGTGCATACACATGTTGCTTATAAAAGGATGGTAGCCAAGTCAGTATGTTCTATGTATAAGCTCCTTCCCACAAGCTCCCTTGAATGCTCTTGTGTAGCTATGCAGTCACAGCCTAGGTCTTGACCAGAGCCTTGGTTTACCCAACTGCACACTGCAGTCTTGGACATGTAAAATTATTGGCAGTGGCCAAGCAGTTCAGACTGCATAACTCAAGATAGTGGTGGTTACCTCTGGTTCAGGTTTCCTGTCTGGAAAATGGAGGCACAACAACTGTGCAGCCTTTGTGGACAACGGGTCCGGAACATTGGGGCATGGCTACCCAGGCCACACACCTCATTGACACTGCTCCATGCTCTCTTCAAGTCCTTTTGCCCGGTTGGAATGTGTCCTTAGACTTCGATAATTCATCTTGCTTGTTTGGATGGGGGTGTTTGTGTGTGGAGAGATGTAAAAACCTATGGCTTTTGTGTGGTTGGAATTAGTCTACCATGCAGAGAGAAGAGTTTCATTTATTACTCTGCCCGCTTTTGCTTCTGGCCACACCAACCATTGGCAAGCGGCCCCCAGAAGGTTGCTTATAAGGGAATGTAGCCCTCAGGCAGAATAAGGTTTCCCTTCCTATACCATATTGCAGAGAATGAGATCAAAATTAGTAGAGCACCTCTCTTACTGGACTAAATCCCGTTGGTACGAAGCTTCACGATAATGTAACTGTTTGGCAACGCTTTCAAGCTGTATTAAACAATCTGGAACTGGGAGCTTAAGAGGCTCTGCAGTCTCTTGGCACAACCAGGTGGACCCATGTTAAATACGCTTCTGCAAATTAACAGATTATTATTTTATACAACTGTTTTCTGCCTAATCTTATGCATGCTCCTTTCTTCTTTTCAGGACCTGCTGATGGTGACTTACTTGGCAAATCTCACACAGTCACAGATCGCACTCAATGAAAAAATCCTAAACCTGTAATTAACTCCTAACCATCTTATTAGAGGAGAAGGTGAAGAAAACTATGGAGTTGTAACCTTGTCATTCAGTTCTTATAATTGGACTATAACTTTTGAAATGACTGATAACTAAACTGTCAACTTTATCCTGGCCCCTCTTTCCAACCCTTGAAGAACCGCACCCCCCAACAAACAGGATCACAAAGAGGAAGACAATAATTAAAAATAAGCTAGCAACTCCCAAGCTGCTGAGTCTTGCCCATTCATGTTTCGATCTTAATAACCAACCAAGTAAAATCCCACCCTTTTTAATTCATTTTTTGACAAATCTATCCTTAACCTCAGCACTTCAGGGCAGAGGAAGAACAACCTAATAATACATACCACAAACATTTCAAAAACAAACTACATAAAATGTTGCTGATCTTTGAAACCTTTCTACTAAATGGCCAAAGTTCTTTCAGCACTACCCAAACTCTGCTTGGGCTTCAAAAGTCCTTGGGGTGGAGGGAAACCATAAAATATAGTGAAGAATTGTGAGAATCTAATGGAGCGGGAGATGTTGGCTGACATTTCCTTGGCCTAGAGGCTTCTGCCCCAAGACTCTCTTAAGAGTTCAATATTCTTGGAGTCGGGGGTGCAGATTAGATTCCAGCCAAGCGGCAACAATAATTTGTTGGAAGTGGACTTGTTCAGAACAGTGTTGAATTGATGTTAAACCATGGCAAGGAGCCATGGTTTAAAGTCCCAGTTTTTCTATATAAACACGTGTCAGCAAGGGGGTATGGCTCCTAAGCATGTTTTCCAGCTAAACACATAACAGTGTCTCCTCTGTTGCAGGGAGCTATCCTGCCAAGAGGCATATGATACTTAGTTGTGTATCTCATGATTAACTATAATCTCTCTAAAATGCATTCCAAACTCTTGTTTCTCTGACACTCACTGTGGCCAAGCTTGATGAAGCCTTCATTTTCATCAGGTCTCTACAGCTGTGCTATTTCTCATACGTAATATGAAAAAATAATATTACAGCCTTTGGCCCTCCAAATGTTGCTGCACTACAGTTCCCATCCACTCTTCCCAGGGTTGCTGGGTTGATAGTTGTTGGAATCCCATATGGAGTGCACCAGAGTTCCTCACCTTGGTACTACACAAAGCAACCTCTGAAAGCCTCTCTGTATGCCTATACTTATAATTTTCACGGAAGGGCACAATCTGTTGGAACATAAGCATTTAGGGCTTTCTAGATCAATTTGACCTTCCTAGATTATGCTTTAAAAACACTTACCGTTTTTTTTTGCCCCATAGGACGCACCGGCCCATAGGACGCACCTAGTTTTTTGGGGGGGGAAATAAAGAAAAAAATTATTCCCCCCCCCAGGTGCGGGGCTGGGGCGGGGGAAGCCCGAGCTTCCCCCAACCCCAGCCCCCAGAACAGGCTGCTATCCGCAAGCCGTGGGAGAGCTGCGCGAAGTCGTGCAGCTCTCCCAAGGCTAGCGTAGAGCTGCGCGAAACCCGAACCTTGGGGCGTGCTGAGCTCAGCGCACCCCAAGCTTCTGGGTGCAGGCAAGCTCTCCGCTAGCCGTGGGAGAGCTGCATCTCCCACGGCTAGCGGATAGCTTCCTGAAGCCTGGAGAGCAAGAGGGGTCGGTGCGCACCGACCCCCCTCACTCTCCAGGCTTCAGCGAAAGCCTGCATTCGCCCCATAGGACGCACACACATTTCCCCTTGATTTTTGGAGGGGAAAAAGTGCGTCCTATAGGGCGAAAAATACGGTACACAGTTGCTAGCTTAATCTGTGATGGGCAATAGCCAACATATTGATTGGAAAGTGTGGTTTCTCATTTTGAGAACCTTTTGGGCAACAAAATTCTATTGGTATCCTAAGGATGAAGTGGAAAAATAATATCCTTTGTGATTTTAAACCCCAAGTACAAGAGCAACCACACTTCATCTCCACATTTGCGGAAAATATCCCCACTGTGATGTCTTTGTGAGGACTCATCAGAGAGGGATTTGAACCTTTTAAATGTAGTTTAATGCACATAAAAGGGAAGCATCAGCGTTTTCAAAGATCCTGACTTGGTCAGCCATTTTGCCCATTGCAGACTTGCGCTCAACAGTAGCATTTATTATTATTATTAACTGCAACCCCGAAAAGCAGACAAATAAACGCATGCAAGCCTGCCCAAATTGTGTATTCCGTTTGCAAAGTTAAGTCAGGGTAGCAAACTATAAACTGAGGGTGTGAATAGCACTTTCCATTGCCTGTGATGGTCTCAGTGCCACTGTTGGGACCTGATGTCCCAGCAGGTGCTAGGATCCCAGCAGCTTTAATGATTCCTGCCCTGGTCCACTGTAAATTCTATTTTCAGTCTGATACTCCAAGAAGTGCCACCTGGTTGGATTTAGCCAACCTTTTAATTATAGTACCAACAATGCCCCTGATCTAGTGCCATGTAAAGGAATTATGGGAAATTCAGAGAATGGCTATACCCAACACAGCTTTAAGTGCTGCCAACAAAGCCAGGTTAGTTGGAGAGAACCTGTTGACAGAGGGGCCTCACCAGTGGTCACTTTGCTTGAGCAGCCCTTTAAACTTGGACATATCTCTGGAAGTTCTACTGCCCTTGTCTGTACTGGGATATTTTTTTTTACTTGGGCTGTCAAATGGTAGTGGAGGCAACCCATGATTTGTGCTAATGGTAGTGACACAATGGCCCTTGAGAAACCTGAGATGGCAGCATCTGTAGTCTCTTTTGTGATGCTTGTAAAAACATGCCATTGTTAGTAGTCTGTCCCCTATCAGCATATATTGTATGCTTGGCAGAAAGAAAACAAAAGGGAGGAGGCAAAGGTATATCTTGCTTCTGATGTTGTTCACAAGAATGTCCTTTAATGAATGAAAGAACTGCAGTTTCTGCCTATCACCTGCCCCACTCAACTCATTAATACTAAAAGCTTGCCTTGACAGTTGTCTTCTCAATCAGCAGCCTTGTGACATTCTACCTGTTAGCAAGGCTACAGAGCCCCTTCATAGTCTCAAGACACTGCAAGCTTACCCGTGACTAAAATTTATGAACGACTTTGCCAGGGAGGGGCAGCTCTTTCATCAATGAAACAAATGGAAACGTATTGTTAAACAAAAACATGGAGATTATAAATTTCCACCAGTTTTGATAGGTGGTATAGGGGAAAGGAGAGAGAAAGAAAGGGACCTTTCTCACATATGGTTGGTTGTTACCTCTTAGTTTCCTTATCACAAAATGCACCTATATTGTGGTTTTGGCAATATTACTGTTTATATAGCACATTAGAGTTGTGAGCTCTAGTGACACCTATGTGTCTTTTGCTTTCAGACATCTTTTTTTATGCCTGCATACTCTTTTGCACTTTGGCATCTTAGTGATGATGAGCAGTGAAAAGTTTCAAGCAACCCTATGCAACTTTGGTTTCCTTTTGGATGAGAGTGCACTAGAGATAGAGGGTGTCCTTGTAATATTTTCACTATTTGTAAATATACTAGTGGGGAGTGCTCGGTGCTGCCCAGAAAATTTCAGAAACTGAAAAATACTGTGAGTTAAATGGATAGTATGTGTGTCATACCAAAAGCAGGCGATGTCATGTCAAAGTCACATTTCGGTCGGCTATCTTGATAAATGATACCCAGATACCCAGACTCCCAACATTGACAAAGTCTGCTGCACCCACCCCAGGAACTCTCATCCCAAGTTTGGTGATGATATCTTGAAAGGTGGCAGAACCTAAGCCTAAAAAAATCACACCAAAGTCACATTTCAGTCCACCATCTTGATTCAAAATGGTGTCCAGAGTCCAAAAGTCAGCAGTGTCTGCCACCCCCAGCTTGTGAACTCTTGTGCTGTTTGGTTGTGATATCTCAACAGACTTCCAAACTTTGGAGACCAGATTGACAAATCATTTTTCAAAATATATAATAGACAAGCAGAGGTCTCGGACCCTCTTCCTCTCCATTTTGCAGTGTTTTCAGCCAATATTTATCGCCTCCTCTCAGCTGTGTCAAGCAGTGCTTGGTGTATCATCCTTCGAACTCTGATCTCCTACCTAACAATTGCCTCCCACTGATGAGACATCAATTAGCCATTCTGGACTATTGACCAGTAATTTGCATAGGGAATTTGCATAGGGAAAGGTCAACCGTCAGCTGCTTAGCTTAAGTTGGATAGAGTGTGGTTATACAATTGTTGCATTTTCTTTCAGCATTCCTTGATGGCTAGTTCAGAGCCAGGCAACAAATTACACCATCGCTTGGGATGGTGGGTGAAGAGGCTGGCATTTCCCTAGCTCACCTCTAATTTATTTATTTTTAATGTCTAAACTGGCCTTCAGCAAACTGCAGGTTGGTATACAATAGAGAACACAATAAAATGAAACATGATATTTGAACAACGTAGAAGACTGAGAGGCAACAAAAATATATAGAGACCATCTCTAGCAGCAGTTCCTGTGTGAATCAAACCTATTATGAAGGTTGTTCTGGCTATAAGCTACTGGACTATTTTTTTATTTATTTCAACTGCATCAGACCAACACGGCTACCTGCCTGAATCTATTATGAAGGATTACTTATGTTGAACTCCCAACTCTCAGCTCTAGCCAGCACATTCAGTTGTCATGGAAGATGGGAGTTGTAGCCCACAACACCTAGAGGGCTGCAGGTTAGCCCTCAAAATATTTCAAATGGTTGAACTACCGACCACAACAAAGACTCATGAGAATGAAGTTTTTGCCAGGCAACGAATGGATAGCAAAGCAGGTGCCAATAATGGATTCCTAGGAACTAGAATTCAGTGGGGCTCTTCTGCTGAAAATGTCCCCCTCCCTAGTCATCACCTGCCTCAGCTGAGGGTGAGGGCACCCTGAGGAGTCAACAGATGAGTCCAATGTGTGGTCAGGTTGATACAGGGGTAAGTGTTCCTTTAGCTATGTGGGTTTGAGTAATAGCATAGGTATGTGCCACACCAGAACCATAGAATGTTAAACAAGGTAGAGAAAAGGAACAAATAAAGAACCCTCATGGCAATTGCAGTCTTTGCTCAGTGGGGATTTTCAGATGCGGCACATAACTTGGAACTTTAAAAACGTGAGTTACTGCCTGGTGTGTGTGTGTGTGTGTGTGTGCGCGCGCACACTTCTTTAAAGCAGTCTATGCAACTAAAAACGTGGTCCTCCAGGGAGCACCCCCAGACTGAACATGATCTTTCTGGGGGAGTGCTGCAACCCCATTCAAAACAAGGTTAAACACCACCCAGAGAAGTTTTCCACTCACAGAACCTCAGTGTGTTGGGATTTAGCTTTAGTTTATTGGCCCTCATCCAGCTCTCTACTGATTCCAGGAACTGGTTCAGAACTTTAAGTGCCTCACATGACTCCCATGACAAGGAGAAATAGAGGTCATCAGCGTTATTAGTAACATTTCACTCTAAAGCTCTGGATGAGCTGCTTCAGCAGCTTCATATGCATGTAAGAAACCATTGGGGATAAGGTGGAACCCTGCTGGGGATCCACAGCCAAGATGTCATGAATGAATCTCCTTTCTCTATGCTCCTACCCACAGAATAATACTGCGGTTAGTGGTATCAAAAGCCACTGGAAGGTCCAAGAAAATTGTTACCCTTGCATTCTGTCTCCTGCTATTAGAGCGACCAAAGCAGTTTCAAGGCTGGATTGAAATGGTGTAGATTAGTGTTTCTGAACAGCGTTCAAAACTCCCATCATTCTAGGTGCATTTTGCAACAGGGAATTAGGTGAGCTGTTTATGAGGTCTGGGCGCAGTACTGCACCTAATATTTTGGATTGACTTCCAGAGGGGAAGGAAAGAAAAACTTTTTTCTGCCTCCCCGTTTCCAGTTACTCTCTGAAGCCTGAAGAAGAGACCCTCTTAAGAATATTAGGGGGGTGGGCAGAGGAAGAACTAGACCATGTGAAAAATGTACATAATATTTTAGCTGCAGTTCATTCATTTTCAGCCTTGCATTCAAAAGCCTGCCTGGACATTCCGTTGTGGCGCCCATAAGCTAGGCTTAAGGTGCCATTTAGCTCCTAGCTAACTTTAGCTCCCATCCCAGTTTCTAACACTGGTCCTGAACCTTGCAGCCCGCCCATCAACCCATGGTTGTGGGTGGTGGGAATGCAAATCTTGCGAGTCACAATTTGCCCACCCACGGCTGGTCTAGATAATCCACCTCTCGGCTAAGAGAGCTTGGAGTGGTATAGCCACCACCTTGCCCGACAGCAAGCGCGACATTCGCGAGCAGCTGTGGGCCGTTCAAACGTCCCAGTTTCCTGGGTGGTGGTGGTGGGGAACGCGCCGCCGCGTTGCGGAGCCGCCCTGAACGTGCGAACGTGACGGCGGGGCCCTCCCCGCGAGAAGAGCCGCCTTGAGCAACGCCGCCGCTTCTCCTCACAGCCGCTGGGGCAGCGCGGCGGGTCTTCGCTTTCTCAAGGCGGGCGGGGCGAAAGTCAATCCCGGCCCCAGGGAAGGGGCGGGCCGGGTTCCGCCGGCCTCACCTCGCCCGGGCGACGTCTCCATTTTGCTTCGCTGAGCTGCGTTAGCGGGGATTGTCGGCCGCGCCTCAGGTGAGAGAGCGGGAAGGCGGGAACCCGCGGGGGGCAAAATACCTCAGTAATAGTAGCAGTAGTAATAGGGGTATTAAGTTCTAACGACGTTTCCCGTGTTGTGTGTGTGTGTGTGTTTTAAACCAAACCCGTGTTTGTGTTTGTTTTCCTTCTTGACGACGTGGACGTCTCCTCAGCCCTCGACCCGCTTTTTTTGGACAACGGTCTCTCTCCCCACTTCTGTGCGTGCCAAGTTTTTGAAGTTCAGGGGCTCGAGCAAAGAAACAAGCCCCCTCCTCCCCTCCAGACCCTTTCTCGAGAGTTGAACTGCAAACTCTTAATGCTGCGGACATTGCCTTTTTTTCTCTCTCTCTCTCTCCTCCCTCAAATTCGGATCAAATTCGGATTAACAGCCGCAGGGCAACCACGACTCTTTTCAGCTCAGGGCAAGGTTAGGAATGAGAAGCTTCCCTTGGAAATCAGGCGACCGAGGCTGAGAGTAACTAAGGCTAACGTTAAGGGATAAATGCGCATTATTTTTTTTCCACATTTCCTTCCCCTCAACCTTGCGCCCCAGGCGGCAGCCGCGGAGATCAGCGCGTGATTTCTTCAGCTGCTAGCATTCTATAAAACCGGCTGCTTGCTCAAGAAAGTAGGGGCAGAGGTGCTGCCTCGCCTAAAGCGGCAGAGGAAGCCCCAGGAATTGCCCCTGCGTGGGGCTGGTTTGCCTCTGCTAGGCTGGCCCTGAGTCTTTTTTATGATGGTTGTGACTATATATATATATATATATATATACACACACACACACATACACACACACACACACACACACAGAGAGAGAGAGAGAGAGAGAGAGAGAGAGAGAGAGAGAATATATATATATATATATATATATATATATATATATATATATATATATGCTGTGAACCGCCCTGAGACCTCCGGGTGTTATTTAGTCGTTCAGTCGTGTCCGGCTCTTTGTGGCCCCATGGACCTGAGCACGCCAGGCACTCCTGTCTTCCACTGCCTCCCGCAGTTTGGTCAAACTCATGCTGGTAGCTTCGAGAACACTATCCAACCATCTCGTCCTCTGTCGTCCCCTTCTCCCCTCCATCTTTCCCAACATCAGGGTCTTTTCCAGGGAGTCTTCTCTTCTCATGAGGTGGCCAAAGTATTGGAGCCTCAGCTTCAGGATCTGTCCTTCCAGTGAGCACTCAGGGCTGATTTCCTTCAGAATGGAGAGGTTTGATCTTCTTGCAGTCCGTGGGACTCTCAAGAGTCTCCTCCAGCACCATAATTCAAAAGCATCAATTCTTCGGCGATCAACCGCCTTTATGGGAAAACCATAGCTTTGATTATACGGACCTTTGTTGGCAAGGTGATGTCTCTGCTTTTTAAGATGCTGTCTAGGTTTGACCTCCGGGTACAGGGCGGTATATAAATTCAATAAATAAATAGGTGCTTTTGCTTTTTTTTTTTTAAAGTGGTTACTGAACTGCATGCATGCTCTTTGGAGGAAATTTGTTTGCCGATGCGCTTTCAATGTTAACAGTGACTAGTAGCTGCCTCCTCTTGTTTAACACACTGTGAAAGTACTGGAGTTTTTCTGGATTAAGCTGAAGTGAAGCATTGCAGGGGCTTGGATTTAGAAGACCCTTGAGGGCCCTTTCCAGCTTTCCAATTCTGTGATTCTATGACTGTGTGGCTTTTGTGATGCAATGATTCTTGACACATTTGCTTTTAGTTGTACAGTATGTCCAAAACGGAAAGCGTGGCAGTGGGCAAACGCATGAGTCATACAAGGTAGCTGTAACCCTGGATTTGCCATCCTGCCTTGTGTGCTCACAGTGCCCTTCATTCAACAGGTGCTCCCTGCAGAACTTTGAGTTAATATTAAAGATCTGTTAACTGCTGTTGAGTTTCTTTGCAAACAAGCAGGCATTTATTTATATATGGGGTGGAGATTATGAAGTAATCCTGAAATTGGGACTTCAGGCAGAATGAGATTGTACTTTCTCCTTAATCAAACAATGCTATGTGGTCCTGTACTTGCAATTCATTTATTCATATAAACTGCCCCATCTCAAAGTTGGGTAAGATTTTAAGTCCATAAAACTGAAATTTAAATAACCAGATAATGACCATTATATGATTCTTTAGCACTTACCTCATATTAAAACTACCCTGAAAAACTAGCCCTAACAGATTACCCCTACAAACGAACAAGTTTCCTGTGTTCCTGTGTGCACTCTTAATGATCACCCCTGATCATACATGTGTGAGCAATTACCCCTGTAGATTTCTAGCTACTATTTCATGCAAAAACATTAATTGAAAGGGTAGACCAGGGGTGGGATTAAAATGATTATCATACGTAAAGTGATTTTATGTTCTCTCCCAAAGTGAACCTTCCATATTGATGTTAATAGCTTGTGTTTGAACTCCTAAGCAGGCTGTTACGAATTTTGACTTGCCTTTTAGGAGACTGTTTTTGAGAACAGTCTCTCTGAGCACACGTAGTACAGCTTCATAGTACATCATTATTTTCTGTTAATTCAAAACAGCCCAAGCTGAAAACAAACGCAAATACAAGAAAAAAAAGTGGCTGCTGTTTAGTAGTCTCATTAAAAAACAACAACGAAATAAAATAAATCAGTCATATAATCTTGAAAGCAATTTTACACACTATATATATGGGTTTCTTAGACACTATCATATAGGAATTAGTGTAGGCTAGAAACCAGTGAGTATATAATCAGATAGGACAAATAACACTATAAATGTTTGTGAACTGAAGCATACATGCTGAAATACATTCATGTAGGGCCATTACATGTGACAATCTGCAGATGAGTCATATATGATATATTTATTTGTTCTTCAGTGCAGGCAATCCATAAAGGGCCCCCCAGATTCCTAGAGTATTCATGTATGCCCCCTTGCACATCTCCTCCGGTCTTCCTTCCTTCAACTCTTGTCTTTCTACATTCCTTTTTGCTACCTTCATTCAATTTTCCTGTTAAGCCCTGTGTTATTACTGGGCCGACTATTGCATATATTTATATGTATTTTAAAAGCTTTTTTTTAAAAAACAGGGGGGTTTTAAGGGGCCCCAAACCGACTTGGAGTAGAGAAGCTAGGGCAAGGCATTGCGGTCTGCTGGTGTTAGCCCTGTTGTGGAATGGGACAATTGCCTGCATCTTATCTGTCTTCACCCAGAAAGGGCTAATAGCAGATTGTGCTTGATGGGTGTGAAGAAACAGGGTGGGGACGAAAAGGGTTAAAGCGCTGTCACCACCTGCTCTCTCAGTGCTGCTCCTTTCATTCAGTTCCTCTTATGGTTGCTTTATTTTTTATTTTATTTTTTTAAAAAACAAATACTTCATTAGGATAATAAAATATAACTGTATTTGTATTTAAATGCAGCTGATTTCTGTTGCAGCATTCAGCAAACAGGCTCCCCTTTTTAATGAAGGTGTGTCTTTCCTCTCTTTTCTTCACCCTCATTTAGCTTATCAGTTTTGCCATTAGCACATAGTGCTTTATCTTCTCAGACTCATTCTCAGACTCATTTCTCATTGTCCTCAGGATTGGGTATAGTTCTAGCTGCTGTTATCATATATGCCGCTAATGCTGCCTTTGGCAGCATTACTCTCTTGTCTTTAGAGTAAGTTAATAAACATAGTGTTTGGATATTGTAGCCTAATATTTGCTCCATTGAAGTTCTTACAAAAAAAGAGAGATTTTGTCAGTATTTATTTTCCATAGTCGATTTCCCACATAATGCTTTGGCCCTCTTATTCCCTGTGGCTCTGTCCATTTCTGTTGTGAAATCTTACTTACGGAATTCCCCTATTTTTTTCTTCTCCAGTTGTATTGCAGTGCTATCTAGTAGATGCCTGTGATGCTTATGCAAAAGCACTGGATTCACTGTTGTGTGGGAAGAATGTAACTTCCCCAGCAACAAAAATATGATGGTTTGAATGCTTTAGAAAAATCTTGGTGTCTCCTGTCACTAAAACATTACCTTAAGTAGAGGATATCTGGATTCCAAAAAACAATTTAGAAACAAGGATGCATTTATTGCACTTTTAAAAATTGTAAAAACCTTCCCTCTATATTTGTAGCTTAATTTGAAGTAGTGGGTACCTTTATCTCGTGTTTGGGTTTCGTTCCATCTCCCATTCCTGCAGTTACTTGATATGATGCTGCTTTGGTGCCTTATCCTTCTCAAACTCTTTAACCAAGTTTCCTTGTTCTTGTGTTCCTTCATGCTTTTCCCCTGATTAGTCAGTTTTATTTACACCATTACCCATTTTGAAAAGGCTTTGGAAATTAATGCAAGAGCGATAGCATAGCAAAAATGCCCTAAAGCTTCCCAAAACAATCTCTAAGCAGGAATGTGCTTTGCTATCATTCATAGAGAAGACAAGGTTGGGAAAAAGAGGTAAAGGTTTTTCCTTTGAAAATCAGTCTAGCAGAAACTGTAAATGTAAGGTTACCTAGTCCTGGACTGTGGATATGTATAGCCATATCTTTGCGTGTCTGCTCCCCTGTCAAGATCTCTTTAAAAGGATTTCTCAAACATTGCTGAAGGTCCTCACAGTTTTAACAGTCAACTTTGGATTTTGTTTTATTCTTGCATGGCTTGCTAGGAAACAGTATGGAAGGGAAAGAAAGTGCTGAGTGAACCTGCTAATGAATAAACAGTTAATGAATAAGATTTCTGTGTGTGGAATAGAAGAGGTCTGTAGCGATACCTGGGGCTGAAGTAGTGAACAGGCCCCATATAAATAAGAGGAAATGGAAGAGGATCACAGGCAAAGCAAGGGACTAGCAACTTCATTGCCAACTGTTACATTCATAGAAGCATATGGCAAAGCGAAATGAAATAGATGGCATAGTCTCACAAACCCTCTGTATCTCAGATTTGACCCAGTTAAATCGGCAATGTAACAAAGTTAAATTTGCACCGGCAAATGTGAAAGGTGTAGCCATGGAAGAAGGGGATGTTTTCAGAAACAGGTTTGACTGTAGTCTGGTACAGGAATCTACAGATTTTGACTTGGCTCACTAGCAGGTCATAATTTATGGACACCTCTGACCCCTCACTTCCAAGTCCCCTGTATGTGCCAGAGGACACAATTGCACCGTGACCACCTCCAGACTGCAGGGTGATGAGAATTGCCTAGTAGGAAGAGGGGAATCTTCATATCTGGCCAAGTGACAAACAGGCTGGGGCTTTTGTTACCCTGAGCTTCCTTCCAAGCTTTGCATTGAGAAACACTTGGAGCTGTTTGTGACATTAAACCTCTCCTTCCCATTCCCATGGCAAAAGGAGGGGAGATTCTACTCCTTGGAGAGTAGATTTGTGGAGACTTGATTTACTGATCCAGCGATAAAATGCACAGCCATGCCTCATCAGTGCTTCTCTTCCAAGATTCTGAATTAGGAGGAGTGTCTTAATTTAATTTTCATTGCTATGAAGCTTGGGAGAAGAGAGTTTGTTGTAACTGAATGCTACCCAGATAGCCTTAATATAAAAAAGGCAGATCCTTTTAAATTATCTTGAAAGCTTTTAAATTTTAGACTGTTTTTCCTAAAACACACAGTTTATCACAGTCAAATGAACTACTCTGTTTCCTGCTTGGCGTTACGTAACTGCCTTTGTGGAGGGTGTGGTCCTCATTTTTTACTTCAGGAGGATACACTGAAACATGGATTAATGACTCATTGTGGGATGGAAACAAGCTGGCTGGCCTTTAGTAAGCTCATATTATGTGACTTCAGTTCTCTGGAAAAACAGAAAATGCCTGAGAGGGCTATAGGCACTGTGGAGCTTGTGGAGGCTTGACTTCAATTCACCACCTCTGATTTCTAAGCTTTTAAGTCTTTCTCCCTTTTATATGGAGGCAAGGTTAATATTGTACCCAGTTGCTCAGCAAGGAAAAAAAGAAACCTGCTTTTCTGTATTCTGATGAATGACTACCAAGGCCATAATATGGATGGCACATGCATTAAAACAGGACTGGGAAACCTTTTTGGCCCATGGACTAGATTGTTATCTCCCTCCAGCCCTTGTGGGTCAACTTTGACATGTTGGAGGGGCTACCACCTGTCATTTGCTCAACATCATGGTGTCTGATAGGTGGGTCCTGTCAAGTAGACCTGCCAAAGGTCTGTTTTGCTGGCATATTCCCCCACAAGCAACATGCTGGTGAACCAGAACCCTACAGCGAGCAGCACCAACCAATGAACAGATTGTTATATCCTTCTGGTGGTGAAGTGCTCACATGAGGAAATCACTTAACTCTTAAGTAAAAGCTCTCAAGTGCTTTTCTTTTGTCTTACAGAATGTCATACCCAGGATATCCCCCTTCAGGTTACCCTGCTTTCCCTGGCTATCCTGTAAGTATTTACTATATTTCAGTTCTCTCTCTTTTTCACACTTTAGCACAGCAATAGACAATGATGATTTGGATTGTTTTGCTATGTATTTAGTAGGCATAAAGGTTCAATCAGATGGTGCCTTTAAGCCAGGTATGGCCAATCTGTGGCCCTCCAGATGTTGTTAGAAATGGCCAGTAGTCAGGGACGATGTGAGTTGGAGCTCAGCAACACCTGGAGAGTTGCAGGTTAGCCACCAGTGGTTGAAGCAGTCCCAGGGTAGTTTTCTGGATCAATTTTATTTGGGTTTCAGGCAGCTCCCAGAGATATTGCCAGTGCTTCTCGTCCAAGACCAGGACTACTGTAAGAACACTGAGGCTTGTGTTGTAACTGTATATAATAACAAGTGCATATTATTGCTTAATAAAAATTAAATTGAATTTTCCCCTGTATTGGGTTTTGAAGTTGCAGAGGAAAAGAAAATGTTAAGAGTGTTTTGAATTGTTGTTATGAAGGTTATTGACTCACCCACATCAATCTGCTTCTGTCATGCATAATGGCATCTTCTGTCCTCCGAAGTGCTCTGAGGTTTCACCACATAAAAGCACAGTTTGTGCTTCTCCAGCAAATACTCTCAATGGCACTTTTACTTCTCTATTTTTTTCCTGTTTCATGTTTACTCAATGGACACACATTGTTTCGCTCGTGTTCGTCCACTTCTTCATAATAGTATATTTTACTTCTGTTCATAATTTTTTTCTTGTTTCGGTGTTTATGCTTTAAATTCTTGTTTGGTCTTTTGTTCATGTTTGGTTTTGGCGTTTTTAATTTATTTTTTGTTATAACGTTGCTTTTTATTTATAATCTTTAGTTTGGTCTACTATAATGTGTATTATTTTTACCAGTGTTTTTTTCATTCTCTCCCTCCTCCCTTTTTTCTTCATTGTGATTCCCCCCCCCCTTTTGGCTGCTTTTTGTTTGTTTGTTCCATGCCTGCATTTATTTGTAATGCAATTCACTATTTTAACTGTTTGTTTTTATCTTTCCCATGAGTGATATGGTTGGTATTATGTAAAGAGTTTTTACTTTTTTATTCAGGTAGCGTAGTGTATTACTAGATTTGTTTGTGTGCGCGTGTGGCAAATTTGTTTGTACTTCTGCATCCAGGCAGAAGGAGGGAGAAGGGAGATGTACCTTCAGGGCAATAAAATATTAATCAGTCCCAGAACCGTATATTGTAAATGTTTGTAGGTCTTAATTTGCCCTGAGACTGAACAGTCTCTACTGTATGATGTGCTTATTGCCCTCACTTCCCTTTGTCTTGATGTTGATACTATATTTTTGGAATAGGAGGGTGTGGAATAAATGAATGAAAATGACTTTTATTCTTAGGGATGGTATGGTGAAGATGAGCATGCCTGCCTTAAGACCGATTCTGTGAACAAAGAGGTTCAAAGGAGCCCCAAGGAGGGCCCCTTTGCAGAACTGTTTATTAGCATGTTTTACTACCTGAGTTGTAAATGTCTTACATTCTAAGTTGCTGAGACAAAGCAAATGTTGGACTCAGAAGCTTGACTCCCTAAGAGGCTCGTTTCCTGGCTGATGTTAAAATTAAGTAAAGAATGTGTTAGATTGTTAGCCTTGAAAGAGGGATAGATTTATAGTTTAGAGGTGACCCGATATAACAAGGAGAAATAGCAGATGATAGTTTAAGAACTAGTAAAAAAAAAGGTAAAGGGACCCCTGACCATTAGGTCCAGTCGCGGATGACTCTGGGGTTGTGGCGCTCATCTCGCTTTACTGGCCAAGGGAGCTGGCGTACAGCTTCCGGGTCATGTGGCTAGCATGACTAAGCCACTTCTGGCGAACCAGAGCAGTGTACGGAAACACCGTTTACCTTCCCGCTAGAGTGGTACCTATTTATCTACTTGAACTGTGTGCTTTCGAACTGCTAGGTTGGCAGGAGCAGGGACTGAGCAACGGGAGCTCACCCCGTCGCGGGGATTCGAACCGCCGACCTTCTGTTTGGCAAGCCCTAGGCTCTGTGGTTTAACCCACAGTGCCACACACTAGTACGCAGGCTTAAATGCTGCATGAATATTATAAAAAACACCCCTATTGAAAAAACTGCTAATTTGAATAGACATGGGATATATGCTATTGTTGGGGGTACATGTTTAGGAGCAAACATGATGTAGGTGGATCGGGAAGCCTGTAAACTGCAGTTTCTTAACCAATAGGAATTGTAGGAGAAATATTTGAACCATCTTAGGGTATAAATTATCTGTGATGTGAACTGGAATGTGCAATCCCCTCTTTCCAGCATGAGTTGGGGGGGGGGTCTTTGCCCACATCTGCTTATGCTTGATCATGGTGTATGTAGACTTTCTCCTTTCAAAGAGAAATTTGAATCCCTCTGGGAAAGATCACTGTTGTCCATAATAATTAATTGTCTGTTTCATTGCTCCTTTGGGATTTCTGATCAATGAAGTTTCTCTTTCTGTATTGATAACAGTAGGCGTTATGGTTGACCTTGCTTCTGTTACTTTAGTCCGAAGTCCAGTGTTGTGGGTAGGGTGAATAAGGGCCAGTGTTTACTCAGCCACAACCTCGGAGGCAGTTTCTGTATAGATCTGTATTTTTTCTGCTTCAGTGGTAGACTCCAACAGCTTTGCAGGATGGGATAATTTCACCATTTTGCAAAGTGCTTGGAAACTGGGTGCATGCGATGGAGCTTTCTCTGCCTCTCTGGCAAGCTCAGAGAGGAAGGGAGAAACACTCACAGGGGAGCCCAACTTCTGGCAACCTTGCAGAGCTGGGTATCTGTTTCTTTCTTTGCAAGATGCTTGTAGCCCGGGTGATAAGCAGGGAGTTTTCTGTCTTTCTCTCCTCTGAGCTTAGAGATCTTCAGTCTAGCTTCTGACATCAAATGTTGTCAGAAGCTGTTCAGGTGGAAGAGGCAGAGGTATTCTCCATATCTGGCACTTGATGGTATGTAGTAGTGACATCCTCTCAATTGCAGTTGTTTAATCCACTTTTATTTTATTTTATATATATATATATATATATATATATATTAATCCACTTCTTGAAGAGGTTTCCCACTTCATGGACGATGAGCATTCCATGTTGGTATTCTGCTATCTTTGGAAGATGCACCTGTTTACGCAGTCATTCCCTTGACCTATCGACCTGAGTCTCCTGTTTTAACTACTGTGTTGTTTTAATGCAATTGTTTTATGGTGTGTTTTTAAAAATGACTGCGTAAACAGGTGCATCTTCCAAAGATAGCAGAATACCAACATGGAATGCTCATCGTCCATGAATTCATAATCCCTTTCAAAAACCATCTAAATTACTGATCATCACTACATTGTCTAGCTTTGGTTTCTTAACCATGCTTTCCATGAAATCTTAAGTGGGAAACTGTAAGTTTAAGAGCTCACTCCAAAACAGGATAAAAGATCTAAGGGAGTTGCAGTATACTGAGAAACTTTAGAAACAGAGATCCAATAACTATAGTCCTAAGCAAATCACTGGTCTATCTTCCTTAAATGAAACCATGCACAGAGCAAAACTAGCAACAGTTGGCATAAATGCACCAAATGCGGAACAAATAGTTTTATAAACATCTATTGAGGACACTACAAATTAACAAGGGAGATATTGGCTTACTTATAGACCATAAAAGGTAAAGGTAAAGGTACCCCTGCCCGTACGGGCCAGTCTTGACAGACTCTGGGGTTGTGCGCCCATCTCACTCAAGAGGCCAGGGGCCAGCGCTGTCCGGAGACACTTCCGGGTCACGTGGCCAGCGTGACAAAGCTGCATCTGGCGAGCCAGCGCAGCACACGGAAACGCCGTTTACCTTCCCGCTAGTAAGCGGTCCCTATTTATCTACTTGCACCCGGGGGTGCTTTCGAACTGCTAGGTTGGCAGGCGCTGGGACCGAGCAGCGGGAGTGCACCCCGCCGCGGGGATTCGAACCGCCGACCTTTCGATCGGCAAGCCCTAGGCGCTGAGGCTTTTACCCACAGCGCCACCCGCGTTCCTCTTATAGACCATAAATGGAACTAAATAGACCATATAAATCAAATACGCCCCACTTTCAAACCTCTTCAAGAAGTGGATTAAACAACTGCAGTTGAGAGGATGTCACTACTGATGTTGCTTTCTGTAGAATAGATACTGTTCCATCTTCTTGATGAAAACTTGTCTTAGTTACATGCATGCATACATATTGCAGAAGTTATTCTGAAATGTATGCTTTGAGTACATAAGAGGACTCCAAGATTGGAACTTTATTATACTGTCTCTGGTCCTGGCAAATGCATTTTGAATTTTACATTTACATTTTATTTTACTTTATTTATTTATTTATTTATTTATTTATTTATTTATTTATTTATTATACCCCACCCATCTGGCTGGGTTTCTCCAGCCACTCTGGGCGGCTTCCAACTGAATATTTTAAACAATACAGCATTAGACATTAAAAACTTCCCTAAAGAGGACTGCCTTCAGTTGTCTTTTAAAAGTAAAATAGTTGTTTATTGCCTTGACATGTGCTGGGAGGGTGTTCCACAGGGTAGGTGCCACTACTGAGAAGGCCCTCTGCCTGGTTCCCTGTAACCTTACTTCTCGCAATGAGGGAACCGCCAGAAGGCCCTCGGCACTGGATCTCAGTGTCTGGGCTGAACGATGGGGGTGGAGACGCTCCTTCAGGTATACAGGACCGAGGCCGTTTAGGGCTTTAAAGGTCAGCACCAACACTTTGAATTGTGCTCGGAAACGTACTGGGAGCCAATGCAGATCTCTCAGAACTGGTGTTATGTGGTCTCGGCGGCCACTGCCAGTCACCAGTCTAGCTGCCGCATTCTGAATTAATTGCAGTTTCCGGGTCACCTTCAAAGGTAGCCCCACGTAGAGCGCATTGCAGTAGTCCAAGCGGGAGATAACCAGAGCATGCACCACTCTGGTGAGACAGTCCGCGGGCAGGTAGGGTCTTCGCCTGCGTACCAGATGGAGCTGGTAGACAGCTGCCCTGGACACAGAATTAACCTGTGCCTGCATGGACAACTGTGAGTTCAAAATGACTCCCAGGCTGCGCACCTGGTCCTTCAGGGGCACAGTTACCCCATTCAGGACCAGGGAATCCCCCACACCCCTGTTCCCCCAAAATTTATTGCATTAACTGTTTTAATGGTCAGGTTTGCACTGTATGTATTAGGCAAGCATATTTGTTCCATGTGTGATTTTTATTTTATTTTAAGTACAGCAGAGTTGTTTTCTTTAATCCAGCAAGTGGTGGAGCTGAAGTGAGAGCCTCAGTATAGATTTTCAATTTTCTGTGACTTTCTCTAGGTCTTTCTTTCTCAACTGTGTTAACTCTTGATCTACTGCTTGTGTTTAGCCTACAGGGCAAGAGTCTACTTACCCACCTGCTGGTCAATATACTTACCCTGCTGCTCCTGGAGGCTTCCCACCTATGGGAGGTGGTGCATATCCTGCTGCTCCACCAGCTGGTGGCTTCCCAGGGGCTACAGGATACCCACCCGCACCTGGTGGGTACCCCGCTGCGCCTGCTGGATACCCTGGGGCTCCTCAGCCTGGTGGAATGCCAACTTATCCTGGAGGTAATGTGCTGAAACACTGTTGGCTGCTTATCTCTGCTGTAGTTGAATGCCTCTGTTTGGTGGCTTAAGAAATACAAGGTTGTACCCAGCAAAACCATCCTGTTAATGCAGGACCCTCAACCTGTGCAGCAGGGCTTCTTTTTCTACCCATCTATCCCCACACTCTCCAGATCTGCTCTGGAAGGTTGTGGAAACCGCCCAGAATGGGCTTGCGGAGGGTAGGCATGAGGAAGAGGAAGTCCTTGACTAACGGGACAACTTCATATTAAACCCTAAGCAAGAAAGAAATGAATCAATGCTCTCAGTGAGGTGCTGGTTATGTTCAGAAAGGTCAGAGAAGCTTAGATGAAGAGGGCAAAGGTAAATGCTCAGCTCCCATTCCAATCAGGCACTGAACAGGGTAGGGAAGGACACTGCGTAACTGAGAGTGACTATTCAAGGCCACACACCAGTCCCAATCCCACATAGTGTTAGCTTACTGCATACTTGCCACCATTGGCCCCACATGAATGACTTTTAAAAAACCTACTGTAAAACCAGAACCATGTTAAGGAATAGGTAAGCTTCAGACAAGGGCTGGCTTATTCAGACGTACTTTTCCTTTGCTCTCTCCAGGCACAGTCCATGATTTAAAGCTCTGTGTCTGAGTGTGCCACCCCACTCCCCCCCGGAGCTTTCCCTGCGACAATCCACTCTTTAAAGCTGAATTTGAGCAAATGGCAATTTGGGTTTTCTGAGGATTGCCATTTGCTCTGATTCAGCTTTAAAGACCAGCTTTTTGTGGTGAAAGCTCTGGAGCAAAAAGAAAGAAAGGTGCTCAGGAAAGTGTGGATAAGGCTGGCCTTTGAAACAGCTAGCCTTAACTCTGCAGTGTCTGCTGAATGATTCTTTAACTCCACCCCCCACCTCTGCCCACAGCATGCAGTGAGCTGCCTGATTCATTTGGGAAAATTCCTTACCCAATATAAAGGAAAAAAATCATTAGGATTCTGGTAGTGAGCACAAGTAATACAGGTTTTCAAACAGACATTAAATCAACTGAGCATTTTCTAGCTCTTTAAATTAATGTATTAACTATATTTTGTACTTTGTGATTGAAATATTTTGGTTGCACTTGCATGGTATCAGATTTTTTATTTTTTTAAATGTATTTATTCCAGGCGCTGGGTTTGGAGTACCTTCAAATGGTTCTGGCTATGGCTATCCGCAGCCTCCAACCCAAAATTATATGGGAGGTGGACCAGCACAAGTACCAGGTATTGAACAACTATAGTGATTGAATATGGAAAGGATAAATCATTCCGTTTATGGGTTTAGAGGTGGAATGCACCCTGTAAAATATGAGACTAGTGAGGCAAACTTGTATCTGTAAGTCTGTATTCCACTGCTGAAAGACAAAATAGTAGTTACTGTATTTTTCGCTCCATAAGGCGCACCGGACCATAAGGCGCACCTAGGTTTTTTTTTGGGGGGGGGGGGAATCAAGAAAAAAAATCTTATTCCCCCTCCAGCCCCAAAGAGCAAAGAAGCCAAGACAGCGAGGGGGATCCATCCCACTGGCTGTCTTGGCTTCCTCTTTAGCCGCGCGCAACCTCTCCAGCCGGGAGAGGCTGCGCGTGGCTTTGGCAGAAGCCAAGACAGTGAGCGGGATGGATCCTGCTGGCTGTCTTGGCTTCATTTTTAGCCACGGGGCTGGGGCAGGGGAAGCCCGAGCTTGCCCCAACACCAGCCCCCAGGACAGGTCCGGGAGTGGTGGCAAGGTTGCGAAGCCTTTGGAGGGCAGCGCGAGTTCCTGCTGTGCTCCAAAGACTTCAGGGATAGCCACCTGAAGCTTTTGGAGCACAGCGGGAACTCACGTTGCGCTCCAAAGGCTTCCTGTTCCTTTTGCTGAAACCGGGAGAGGAAGACTCTCCTGGCTTCAGCGAAAGGAACCCGAAGCCTTTGGAGTGCAGCACGAGGTCCCGCTGCACTCCAAAGGCTTCAGGTGGCTATCCCTGAAGCCTGGAGAGCGAGAGGAGTCCGTGAGCACCGACCCCTCTCGCTCTCCAGGCTCCAGTGAAAGCAACGCGTAGCCTCCGGAGCGCGGAGCCAAGCTGGTGCCAAATGTATTGCTCTGTTTTCCTTGGGGCCACATCCTTGATGCCGGGGGGTGGGGTGGCGCGTCTTTTCATCTGGAAAGCCCAGGACTTCCATACACACCGCCCAGGCCTCTGCCTCAGAGAGGTCACTTCGATGTTGCTAACATACCAGAAACAATGTGAGAGGCAACAGCTATGAACTACCAGTCTCTGCAGCCACAGCAGGTGCTGTGATTCTTCAGTAGTTTGACTTCAACCCCAGAAGCGCACTTCATGGTCTCTCGAGACAGACGAAGGCCTGCAGCTCTTGCACCGGCCTCATATATAATCCCATGTGGGGACAGTGATTCACAAGAAACAGCATCTATGCACAGCCCCAGCTGGCTTGTGAGTCCACTAGTGGTCCTGCATGATCCTGAATTGCATGGGTGCTGCCGTAGTTGGCTCCTATCGTTAATGTTAATCTGCTCAGTGGCAATGCAGATATGACATGACACCCTAGTAAATACTAACCAGGAAAAGGAGGGGGGGAAATTGGTGCAAAAAAGCGAGAGGGAACCTGTGAATTTGTGGCATTCCTCCTCATCTTGGTTATGCTGCTGTTAATGCCACATCTGCACTGTGCCTTACTGAAGTCCCACTTCCTTACCTTGTGTCAGAAAGGACCTTGGAAATAAAGATAGGGAGTTCCAGGCTGCAAGTGATAGTGTTTTAATGGTCAGCTTTGCATCCAGCAAGTATTTCATCCATGCACAGCTCCCTGAAGGGAGCAGGAGATGCAAGGAAAGAGACAGAAATCCGAAATGTGATTGAAAGTGACACAGTTTGGTGGGTGCTCATGTCACTGTGAAGCCTGCAGGCTGCTTTGCAAGTCCTGAAGTTCTCCCTGATCTGCATGAGGAAATATTAGCTGAAAACCAGTGCATGAATCAGTAGCAGACTTCACATTTTGCTGTGATGATATTTTATGCACACAGCATGGCAACAATAAAATCTTATTTCAATTTTCTATTTTTCTTAAGCTGGGTATCCAGGTGGACCAACTCCAACGCCACCTCAGGTATGTCATTTGTATTATAAAATGGCAAAATGTTGTTGGTTTTATTTGATTATGGTGGGGAATGCAAATTGTTTTGACAAAGAAAAAATGTTGTGGTCCAGTTCTGCAGATCAGTATAGAAAACTACTCACTTGTGTATGCAGCATATTTGAATACACCTCTTGGAGTTTGGCTTGAGAAGCCAGAGAATAACTGAGACCTTCAGTCTTAGGGGGCAAGCTTTCCTTTTGAGGGAAATCAAGCTAAGTTAACTTAGTGTTGTATTGGCTAGGTTGTTGCAAGGGCTCTGGGTGGACAAATAGAAGCAGTTTAAACTACAAAAAGGTATGCTTAATGAAAGTGTGCGAAAAACTTTCTAGGGGAGGTTGTGGAATCTCAGCTCAGGCGTACACAAGCCATAATTCCAGTGTGTGTCAAATTACCTCCCTCCCTTCCTTGTTTTGTGATAACCAGTTTGTCATCCATATGTGGCAAACCATAGTTGCTGCATATTTTGCCTCCAGGCCTGAATTGGAAACCATGATTTGAAATGGGTTTCCAATTATGGTTTGGAGAGGAACTTATAATGATTTTGCTTGTCTGATTTTGAATAAACTTGTTATCATGACTCGGGAAGGACGGTAGATAAATTGGAGTATACAAGGAGAAGATCGCTTGGCCAAGCTTGAGCTGTAGCCTTCCATGTAAAAGAAAGAGCTGGGGGCAAATAATAATAATTGTCAAAATAGTAAAATTGAAATAGAGGGAAAAGTTTGATATTAGTTTTTTAAAATCTGCTTTTAAATTAAATGCTAATAAAACCCTTCTGCAGTAGCCATTTGTAAAGGCCTGCCATGTTTTGAGAATTGCAGCCTTGATGATTCCAGTGTGGTAACTTGGAACATAATAGATTTTGGCAAAAGTTACACTTCACAACAGGGTGGTTTCCCCTCTAAGCCATCCCCCTTGAGGTTCAGGCCACTCTTGCTTTGGAGTAGACATAGTGAGCCCTTGTTCTCAGAATTCAGGATCCCAGTTCATCACAGGACCCTCCTAGGGGCTTCTTCTACCATCTCCTTGTGCTCAGATTCCTCTTCCTTCCTTCTCTTAGACTGGCCCCTGTACAGTTGACACAGGCAGTGCTGTTGCCTCTTGCCTCACCCAATAAACTTTCCTTTGACTCCCAAGGGAGTGAGGGATTGCCACCCTCCTACTTATCGTTGAGTCAGCTGCTTTAAAAGAGGGTTAGACAAATTCATAAAGGATATCAACATTAGCCATGATGCATGTGTTCTGCCTCCACAGTCAGAGGCTGTATGCTTCTGAATACCAGTTGCTGGAAATCGCAGGAGGGGAGAAGGCTGTTGTGCTTGCAAACTTCCCACAGGCATCTGTTTGGGCACTATGAGAACAGGATGCCGGACTAGATGGGCCATTGGCCTGATCCAGTAGGCTCTTAGTAGGTTCTTACATTCTCTTCCTGTGCCTGTGTTCCTGTTGAAAGCCCCAAATGCTGTGGAGCTTTTCCTGCAGCTGCATCTTCAGTTGTTCTCTCCTTCTCCCTCTCTTCGCCTCAAGCCTACCTCTCCCTCTCTGTGTTTCTGTTTTAGCTCTGAAGGCTAAGGGAGGAGATGTGTCCTCCAGCCTGAAATTGATTGCTGGGGAAATTTCCTGCAAATACTTATAAAGGCTTGAGCCGATGACAGGTGCCCCATCATATTAGTAAACCAATTCTGTTCATCTGGAATATATTGGCCTCCCGACTGCTTAGGATGTCTCTCCTTTCCCTCTAAAGTACTGATGCCTAAGATTTCATTGTTGAGATTGAATAAGCATTTCACATGGATCAATAACATGGTAAAACAGATTTCTCAATCTCAGCCTGCAGCCATGACTCAACATATGCAAGGCACAATTCGACCAGCTCCGAACTTTGATGCAGGCCGGGATGCAGAAATTCTGCGCAAGGCTATGAAAGGCTTTGGTAAGAGCGGTTTTGTGTTTCATACAGTGTTCGTGTTTAAACTTGTGTAGGCCCAGAAACCAAACTCTCTTCTCTACCTTAATCCTGCACGTCTCTCACTAGATCCTTCCAACACTTGTATATATTTTAACCATAGTCTTTAACATAACTTGGGGTGCAAATCAGCCTTTCACTCTACAACCTGAATTGTTTATATGGAATATTTTTTTCCAACATGGCTTCCTCTTTCCATGGCTTGGTTTCCATTTTGGATTTTTAAAAATAGAAATACGGGCAACAGTGAAAAAGAGCAGCAAGACTTGGGATAGATGGGTGTGTAGAGCGGGGCATGAAGAATCGTAACCATGAGAGAGGATTGCACAATATTCAGGGCACTAGATGCTCCTCAAGACTGTCCTTGGCAGGGAACGTTTAAAGTGTATCCAACACTGTCCAGGGCAGATTTTGGTGGTGCCTGATTTGGTGGCTGCAGGTGGGAGGAGAGGAGGGTGAATTTCCATTGTATAAGAGAAGTCCATTTGCACCAAGTTGGATTCTACCCCAGAGCTTTTGTCAGATGTCCCCGGGTTTGAAATCTTTTCCCTACATTGTGCATTGCTAAATACCTGTTTTAAGCAAGCCTATCTCGCTGCATTCAAACTCTGCAGTGAAATGCTAGTTTCATTTTGTACAGGAAATCTATGAATGTGAGCAGTTTGCAAAGTCTCTGTACTAAAGCAGTGTTTTTGCCCGATGTACACCTTGGGGTGTACAATAAAAGGGATGAAATGGTTTGATACGAGACTACACTGAGTTGCCTTCTTGCTCCCTAGGAACGGATGAACAGGCAATCATTGATGTTGTGTCCAACCGCTCCAATAGTCAGAGACAGCAAATTAAGGCTGCTTTCAAGACCATGTATGGCAAGGTATGATTGCTGGTGATTTTGTTTTAGTCATAATAATTAAAAGCAAATCAGCAGCTGGTACAGCATATGGACAGCTTATGTGCTTAACTGTCATGAGCAGAGTGAGGTCTGTAATTTAACTTCATTTCTTTATTTTGTCAAATACTGGACCCTCCCCCTGTAGTGGTTTTCAAGAAAGCTAGGAGTGGACATAGCCTCTGGCTGTGCTTTACTAGTATAATGTATAACAGTGAAGTGTTGCAAGTAGCTTCATGTTCAGTATGTGCTGAGTGATGTAACCTATTTCAGACAGCGGCTTCTCCTATCATAGAAGATTCCAAATAGCTCTTTGACATAAAAAGTCAGTATGGGCCTTGTTGAGGTACTAGTATTGACATACAAGGCACATGTCTACAACGCACCAACTCTCTTGCATTCTGCTGTATAAAATAAAATAGTAATTTATTCTAAAATGGCTGCCTGTGTTATGATCCCCTAGTTTAAAAGAAGTTTTAAATTGATTTATCATGATTACTGCCTTCATTTTCTTGAAAATATGTCTCACTAGACTTCAGTAAACATTGATTTGCCAGCAGCTGAACTGTACATTTTCAGTCTGTGTGCACATGCGTATTTTATGAATGTATGTCTTTCTGATACCACTTTGTAATTGGACAGGATTTAATTAAAGACCTGAAGTCGGAGCTAAGTGGAAATATGGAAGAGCTGATCCTTGCACTGTTCATGCCAAATACCTATTATGATGCTTGGAGTTTGCGGCATGCCATGAAGGTATGATTTTCATTGGCATTTATTTTTGTGTAAAATGGTCACATTAACTATAAAGGACTGCAAATGCTCAACTAGATCAAAGTCATTTCAAAATTTATTTTCAGCAATAAAGGTGAAAATTGTGTTAATAGTTTTTAAAATTAAGGAATATATACAGTGTACATTTCCAGAATATTCATAGACAAATGCAACCTGCTCCCTCTCTCTCAAAATTACGGCAAATCTCTCATAAAAATAGGCCCCAATGCCTGTCTCGCAAAATTAACCATGGTCCTCTGTTTTGCATATTCTTTTGTGCTACTCACAGAACCCCACTTCTTGTTTTCTTATTCACTTGGCTTTCAGTCAGAGTCAGAGATGATTGTTCTTCCCTCTCCCAGTTCTTTATTCCACCCCCACCCTGTTGGGGGAATGGGGCACATGTGCAATCCAGGAACACCTTGTGCTTGGCAGAAACAAATAAACCATCAAATTAACACCCTGCACCCCCACCCCCAAATCCATTGGAATCCACTCCTGGCTTTCTCCTCAGCCCCCTTCAGTTCTCCAGAAAGGCAGGTTGGGAGTGGCAAGAGCTGGGGTGGGGAGGCAGGTGAGAGAAAAACTTTTAATGTCAGGCATACAGAAGGAGAGTGATGCTTCTGTCACCCTCAGCCAACAAGTCAGATATGCAGCGCTGGCTTGTCACCAGTAGCAGGGCTGGGTGACTATGACTGATCTAGATGCAGAAATACCTGTAAGTCAACTGTGGGAGTACTTCAGGAGGGAGGCAGGAATGCTCACTCTGTGAATTTAAGCTACAATCTAGTTGAAAATATTGCTCCACTGACAATGAATGAAACCTGTGCAAAGAGCATAGCAGTGCCCAAGTGTAATTTATATGTACATGGTACCGATTCCTAAC
This sequence comes from Podarcis cretensis, assembly GCF_951804945.1. Classification (NCBI taxonomy): domain Eukaryota; kingdom Metazoa; phylum Chordata; class Lepidosauria; order Squamata; family Lacertidae; genus Podarcis; species Podarcis cretensis. The sequence continues at coordinate 14,622,420 of NC_137174.1, forward strand.
ATGAATCTCCCCACACATCCCTTAGTCATTTTAAGAAATGGAGAAGGCCTTCTATGTTCTGAAAAACTGAAGGATTGATTGGTGTCCTTGCTTTCTTTGCTCAAGCTCCTTACATTTCTGGCTGCATAGCTTCTATATATACCCAGATATGGAAATATGTATGTGTTAGAGATACAAGTGACAAATGCCCTATAGACACAGTTCCCTGGTTGTAGCCAGCTGAGTTTTACTAACGCATAGACCCATTAAAATTAGTAGACCTAAGTCATGTTCACCCGTGCTTGTGCCTGCATCCTGTTCATTTCTAGTGAGATCATCACTGGATTATGCTCTTAGATTATAATACTTTTCTTCTGTAACAAACCTTGGGAACTATTGGTAGCTGGTTGCTAAATGAAGCAAGTTTGTTGGGTAGGTTTTTTTGCATGAGCTGAAAGATTCACAATGGCTTGCAACATGATCTAGTTGAATGAAGCAATATGGCTCAGATGTTCCTACAGTACAAAAAAGTGATCAATCTTCTTTCTAATGTAATAAAACAATTAGATGTTCTGGTCAGCTTTCTGAGCAGCCTGCATTGAGGTAATGTCTGTAGTGCTTTGTTTCTCTGCCTGCAGGGTGCAGGCACACAGGAGAATGTGCTGATTGAGATTCTGTGCACAAGGACAAACCAGGAGATTCGAGAAATTGTCAGATGTTACAACAATGAATTTGGAAGAGATATTGAGCATGATATTCGGTCCGATACGTCAGGACACTTTGAACGATTACTTGTATCTATGTGCCAGGTAGGATGAACAACCATCTTCTGTCGCATTTATGTTTACCAAGCACATGTTTACCTCGATAACAAGGCCACCATATAAGTATCTAGTTTGTGCCAAGTACAGTTCCACCTGTAAGTTTTCCACCCCTTTTGAAATGTATCCTGGGTTAGGTACCATTCCTTGTATGAAATAGGATTTGATGATAGGACTAGGCTTTTTCTATCAGATGGAGATTTCAAATACCTATCTCTTAAAGTAAATGGTCTTGACTTAACATGACCATCTAGGAACCGATCAGTGTGACATCCAGTTCTGAAGGAGACCTATTACTGAGGAATAATATTATTGAATAAAACAGACACAATAGATCAGTAGCTCCCAATTAGCTTAGTACTGTGGACCCCCATTTTTCAAAATCCAAGTCAAAGACCTACTTTTGAAAATGTGGTAGTTTTTGTTATGTGAATGGTGCCACCATACCCTTCAATATGTCCCAGCACAAAAACCAGGATGTGTGTCTTCTGGGCTGTGCTCCTGCACGAGTCATTTGGCCCACACACAAACATGGTGCCCAAAAACGTGTGTTTTGGTGCACCGCAATGTTGTGTATCAGGCTGTGATCTCATGTGTGAGCATGGCACTCAAAAACGGCATGTTTTGTACAATTTTTTTCCTCTTAGATGCAACCAAAGTACTGTGTTAAATAGACCTGTTCCATCTTGCCCAAACCAAAACTCTGATTTGGAATACATCTCTCCTAACCAGTTCAACCTGTTAATGTGTTGATACAGGCACAGATCATGGACCAGGCCTCCTCTTTTTGCACATTGTATTGATTTTTTTTTAAAAGGCACATTTATTAATGTGCTGCCATTCTTTCATATCTTGCTCTCTGGTTGGGGCGACGAATCCTTTGGTCCTCCAGATGATGAAGGACTCCAGCTCTAGTCCGCATGGGCCACTGATGATGGGAGGTTTAGTCCAGCAACATTTAGAGAGCTGCAGGTTCCCCCATCCTCTTTCTGGGAACAAAATTGGTTCATTTCAATGCTTACAATCTTACAGTGCCAAGAAAGTTTGAAACTAGTCTGTCTTTCCAGCTCAGTTTAAATTTCTCCCCTAAGTGATTGTCATTGTTGATGAAAATAAAAGTATTGGACTAATCTGTTGTTAACTGATAGAAAGATAAATAGTTTGGTCATGTTAGTAATATTTATCTTACACTGTGGCTCTGCTTAATTTAGCTACCACTGTAATGTTCAAGTATTAATTTCTAATTTCTCCCTGGTCACAGTTACCAGTGGCTTTAAATATAAATTAAACTGGGGGGGGGGCAATCTTGCCTTGTCCTCTAGACGATTTAAATTATGAGATGACTGAACAGTTGATCTTAGGTTTGCTCATTTCGTTTTGCATATTTGTGGAGCCATACCTGTGTTCAGACAAGGATACTGTAAAGCATAAATGGAGGCCAGATGTTTAATCATTTGATTTGCTATGTCTAAATGAAAGAGAAAAGGGAATCACCATGCTTATACTTCATTTTTGAATGGTTGAAGGAAACTTGTAAGCAAGGCTAGTACAGTAAGCCTGCAACTCATATGCATTTAACCTGTGTACTTGGCAAAAAAAGTGAATTAAAAGAGGGTGGGCAACCAGGGAAAAAGACTTGGCAATCCTGCCTGCCATTGACCCCAATGAGTTCTGACTATACACAATTTCTGCTGTGATCCCTGGAATGTAACCCCTGCATAAGTTGTGGGCTTACTGTATATAATAGTAGTAATGAATATTTTTCTCTCCTACAGGGTAATCGGGATGAGAATCAAACCGTAGATTACCAAAAGGCTCAGCAAGATGCCCAGCGCCTTTTCCAAGCTGGTGAAGGGAAGCTGGGGACTGATGAGTCTGCCTTCAATATGGTCCTGGCAACTAGAAGCTTTCCCCAGCTGAAAGCCACAATTGAAGCCTACTCTCAGGTAGACAAGAAGGGGAGGGCATTTGTGTGGACTAGACAGGACTGGATTTGGCTTTCATCAGTTCTTTGGCTAAAAAAATTAACATTTCCTACTTAATATTTCCTACTTCTTTCTTTTTCCCTTTCCTTCTCCTCCTGCAATGAGGCTACATTTTAATATTTTAATGTTGTTTTTAAGTTTTAATCATTCAACTTGTTTTTATTATTGCTTGTAAGCCGCTTTGAACCCGGCCTTGGCTGGGGAGGGCGGGGTATAAATAAAAATTATTATTATTATTATATTTTTGCAGGTTGCTAACCGAGATTTATTAAGCAGCATTGGCCGGGAGTTTTCAGGAAATGTAGAACGTGGTTTGAAGGCTATCGGTAAGGGACTTTTCCTGCATTTCATTGTTCAATGAGGTCATTTTTATGGGCAATTTATTTACCAAGCACCTACAACTATTAGATGCTGGAAACTTCGCTCATTAATGAGCATTAGCTGGGACTTCAGTGCCCTTCCCAGACCTGTAAAATAATTTATGCAAAATAAGAGGACTGATGTCAGTTACTTAATTTGCACATGTGATGTACAGTGGTACCTTGGTTGTCAAACTTAATCTGTTCTGGGAGTCCGTTCGACTCCCGAAATAGTTTGAAAACCAAGGCGTGGCTTCTGATTGGCTGCAGGAGGTTCCTGCACTCAAGTGGAAGCCGTGTCGGATGATTGGCTTCCAAAAGACATTCACAAACTGTTCCGGGTTAGTGGCGTTCAAGAGCCAATTTGTTCAACAACTAAGCTGTTCAAGAACCAAGGTACCACTGCTTCAGATTGCTGGTGGTGCAGTAATCCTTTCTCTCCACTAGAAGGTACACTCCCCAAAGAAAGCCCTCACTGGAGACTGGGCTTAGATGCACCACCCATTTCCTCCCTAGAACCAGTTAGGGCTGATCTAACAACATTTAAATCTAATTTACCTAGTTAAGGACATGACTGTTAATTTTATGCTTTTGGACTCTTGGTCTTTGTATAGTCTTTATGTTATAATATACTTGGGGGGGAATGCAATGACAAAAAATGCAATTTGGTTTAAAGATTCTGGCAGGTTGATGCTGTTAGAATCTTGTTGCTTTGAGCTGTCAGGGTCAACTCCGAGTTGATCTTAATACTTGTTTTATTGCAGTGCAATGTGCTCTGAACCGCCCAGCCTTTTTTGCAGAGAGGCTTTATCATTCCATGAAAGGAGCCGGCACAGATGACTCTACCTTGGTTCGAATTATAGTCACTCGCAGCGAGGTAAGAATTTATTATGTGTAAATTTTACCTGTTCATTATACACACCATCTGGCCATACTTCTAAAGAGGTCAAATGGCTCCTTTATTAAAACGCAAATGCATACGGTCTTTTTACTGTTCAGGCACAATGGAAGGTGACAGAAGCTGTAAGCACTTTTGACAAATTGATAGTTGAAACTTTTCTGGTATTATAAGCAGCTTTCTTTATTAAACTTGTACAACCCAAGTGTCACATTGTATAGATTCAAGGCCATTAGCGGTGATGCCAGTTACCTGAGCTGGCACAGATCTAGATGATAGAAAGCACTCTTCTTTTAGGTAGCAGACTCAGTGCCACATTGTTCCTGGCAGTGATAGTTGCCCCAACCTCAGTCTTCATTATTGAGTCATTGCTTTAGAGGCTTTCCAGGTAGAAAGACTGGCTATGAACATGAGGTGGGGTAGCTGCAGTTGCCAAGACAGGTTGGAGCAAGAATGAAAGCAATGAACTGTTTCATGTATTTATTTATTGTGTGTGATTGCTTTTGTCATGTTGTTAGGCCTGGCAATACATCAATATCTTGCCCAGGACTGCTAGGAGGGGCAGACCGTGATGACAGCTTCATTCAATGGTATGGGTGAAGCTGCCACCTCCTGAGTGAAGCTGCCATCCCGTGTGCCCTCATACCGGCAGAGGGAGAGACAAGCTGCATTGGCGAGGCACGATACAGCTTGTTCCTCCCTGTGCTTCTTTAAACGGCTTGGCTGAGCACGCCGCTGCCCTCGCCAAGCAGTTTTGCAGATCCCCTGACACCGCACAAGCCAGCAGTAGGGTGGGGGCTCTGTTAAAGTGCTTCCCAGCCCCACTCCTGCTTGCATGTGGGCAGGATTTTGGCTGGGGAAGGGCAGGCTCTGCCACACTTCTCCATTGAGGTGTGCACCCCTCAACAGAGACGTTTAAAGGAACCCCCACCTCTCCTGGCTCTGTTAGACTAGCCTATGTGCAGTTGCCTCAACTGCTGCCGCTTAGGGGGTTGGATGGGCTCAGCCAGGGGGTGCAGAGGCTGTGTGGATACAGTGGTTTTGCACCCCATGGCTTGAGGACCAGGCTCTGTGCACGTGGCTGCCTTTGTCGGGGAGGGTGGGCTGTCTGTTACCACCCCACAAGGAAAGTGGCGGCTTGCCTGCATAGGCAAGGGCAGTCAACGCACAGAGCCTGACAGGCTCTGTGAACTTGGCAACTGATGCCTGGTCCATCTTCGGGGGGGGGGGGGTAAGTTTGCTGCCTCTTCCTCCCAGGGGAAAGAGGTACCACACCAGCAGAGAGCACCTCCCAAAAGAGGTCCCTGCTGCTGGCACACCAGGGCTTGCTCAGTTGGGGGGTAGGAGCCTTCCCATCCACCAGGCGTTGGGATGAAAGCACCTCAGCTTCCACAGTGAGAGCTGAGGTTGGTTTCACCCCTTGCTGGTGAGACACCACAAGGTTGAAAATGTACTGTATTTTTCGCTCTATAGGACGCACTTTTTCCCCTCCAAAAATTAAGGGGAAATGTGTGTGCGTCCTATGGAGTGAATGCAGGCTCCTTGGCTTCAGCGATAGCAACACGAAGCCTCCGAAGCGCAGAGGGAGCGCTCCCTCCAGAGGCTTCGCGTTGCTTTCGCTGAAGCCTGGAGAGCAAGAGGGGTCGGTGCTCACCGACTCCTCTCGCTCTCCAGGCTTCAGGGACAGCTGCCCGAAGCCTTTGGAGCGCAGCGGAAACTCGCACTGCGCTCCGAAGGCTTTGGGTTCCTTTTGCTGAAGCCGGGAGAGCAAGACTCTCCTGGCTTCAGGGATAGCCGCCAGACGCCTTTGGAGCGCAGCGCGAGTTTCCGCTGCGCTCCAAAGGCTTCAGCCACGCACCTGCCTGGAAGCCGGAGGAGGACTCCTTCTGTTCCTTCTCCAGCTTCGCTTGAAGGGGCGCTGCGCAGTTCTCCCTCTCTGCGCAGCGCCCCTTCAGCGATGCGCCTGCCCTGGCTTCTGCCTTAGCTGCGCACAGCCTCTTCGGGCAGGGGGAGCCTTCATCCCGCTGCCCTGAAGAGGATTGGCGCAGTTATCCCAGAAGCCAGATCCCTCTTGCTGTTCTGGCTTCTGGGATTCAAAATATTTTTTTTCTTGTTTTCCTCCCCCCCCCCCAACTAGGTGCGTCTTATCATCTGGTGTGTCCTATAGAGCGAAAAATACAGTAACACTTCCCAGCCCTAGTTATTATTTTGTATGCTATCTTTCCATAGTAAAAACCATGCCTTCAGGAAAGATGGCATACAAATAACATGAACTTCTCCCCCAATGTGGAAATGAAGGTTGCATTACACATCATCCACTGTACCAGAGAGTAGCATATATGCATTACTTACTTGTTCATAGAGAGCAGTATTAGAGGCTGGATCGCTAGGCAAACCTATGTCTTGAGTAGCTTTGTAACATGTTGCAGACTGTGTTTCTGGTGTCAAATTAATTCTTCCTCATCATCAAACTGGCACTGAAGTTTTAATGCCCAGTGTGGGTGAATGGGGCACAATCCATCTGGAATTTCAGTGGCACTAGACCTGCCTGTTGAGTTTAATGGGATTCATGAATTAAGTTGTGTCTTCTCTCAGTTGTCTGCTTTGTTTCTTTTGGCACAGATTGATCTTGCACAAATCAAACAGATGTTCACCCAGATGTATCAGAAGACTTTGGGCACAATGATACAAAGTGACACAAGTGGAGATTACAGGCGTCTGCTCTTGGCCCTTGTTGGTCAATAGACCACGCTGAAACAAAGAAAATGGAAAATGAGCTGCTTGGGCAAATGACTATCATTGCATATAAGAGCATAAGTTATCCTAGACAATGTAAACAAGTATGCTTCTAATGGATGGTTTATTTTGCACATATAATTGCCTTAATTTCGCACATCATGTACTTTACAATATAAAATAAGACACCTGCTGTCTGAGTTGTAGAGAAGTGTCTTTCTTGTTACCGTGGCTATACTCAATACATTAATATAAACCAATATCACTTATTTACAAATATTAAATAACCTTGGATTGTAGCTAAATTACTCAGAGTAGACTTAATGAACCACATTAGTAGAATACAACCCCTTATTCTTGTGAGCATTTCACACATACAAGAAAGAGTCCTTTCTACTTAGGAAATTTTTCCTATATGTACAAAGTTTGTAGCAGTTCAGAACATGCCGGGGTGGGGAGAAAAGGCTATAATAAAGTATCTTGGAATAATGCATGGCTGTCTTGCTGAAACCTTCAATAAATATGCAAAATAACAAAACCGTACTAGAAGCCATGCCAGAATTATCCCCGTTGGAACATTTTGCAAGACAATCACTCACACTACAAAGAGCTTATAACCCACCTACTCTCAGCAGTCAAGAACATCAACACTGGAGGGAGCTGTTAGGAGTGAACGTGGAGCACTGGTACCAAACTGTATGGGAAATAGCCTTACTAGAAAAGCTAACCAACAAACCAAAACTAGCACAGGGACAAATAAACAAGGATGCCTTCACCCCAGTGTGGTTCCCCTTTATTACACAGCCCAACAAGAACCCAGCGACAGCATGCGAATTGACATGGCTAACTTGAGCCAACAACCCTTCATGCACAAACAAAACTTACTGCAGCAACTTACTGTAGCCCCCATGAACACGAATGAATGAATAGAAAGGGAACCTATGCATGTAACTCTGACACAAAAACCTTGCACATACACTGTAAAAATGCAAGTTTACTACACCCCACCTCTCTTCCCACAACCTTATACTGTATACAACATCGAATAGAACTGATCAGTTGAAAGGACTGTATGATGCAAAACAGAGATGTATGTACTTTTGTAACCCAAGAAAATCTTTAATAAAAACAATTTAAAAAAACAACTAAGAGCTGAAACCTGCAGCTCTTTGCACTGCAACACATTGTTGCAGTCTCATTTAGAAACCTGAAGTGCATAAGCCAAGGCTTTATCCTTCACCCTTCCAGTTTTCAAAGTATGCAAATACTAGCTACTGATAAAATGGAACAGCAATCCATTAAAAGGATTATGATTTAACTAGATCTTCAACCACTGTATGAAGTGACCAAATCCCTGTTCATATGGTAGTAATGTTACTCAAGAACCATTTCTCCAGAGTCTGATCCCATATTGCTACTGCGTGTTTGAGTGAGGCATCTAATTGGGCTGTCAAAGTCCCTGTTACTTGCTAGTCAGAGAAACATTTTCACTGTTCAAGCACAGCGGTGCCAGCAGGACAGACTTTGGGAGTCCTCTTGGTTATTCTGCCCCAAGCAGAAAAGCTCTAGTTTAGCACATATTGACGTGAAGTAATATACAGTGGTGCCCCGCAAGATGAATGCCTCGCAAGACGAAAAACCCGCTAGACAAAAGGGTTTTCCGTTTTGGAGGTGCTTCGCAAGACGAATTTCCCTATGGGCTTGCTTCGCAAGACGAAAATGTCTTGCGAGTTTTTCCAACTCCCCCCCCCCCCCTTTTTCTAAGCTGCTAAAAGCTGCTAATAGCGCTAAGCCGCTAATGGGCTTGCTTCGCAAGACGAAAAAACCGCTAGACGAAGAGACTCGCAGAACGGATTCTTTTCGTCTTGCGAGGCACCACTGTATACCACCACTATCTACAGAGGAAGATTCCCTGTATGCCCAAATTTAGGAATTTTATTACAAAACGTTTGACCTCTCCAGCACTCAGGTTTACGCATCCTGATTATATGAGGAAAGTTCAGTGGCATGAGGTATTTCATTTCATTTCACTGTTCATTTGTATACCGCCTCTCTATATTACTATACACAAGGAGGCTTGCTAGCTGAAGAAACAACAAAACAGTGAAGATCACAAACATACTAACAATGTGATTCAATACAAAAAAGACTCATCTGTATAATATGTAGTAAGCGTTTCCTAATCTGAGCTGAAACAGACACTAGTGATTTAGTCTGGCAGACTGATGACACCTCAGGGTTGAAGCCTCAACCTACATCCCAATTCCTATTCTCATACATTTTTAAGCTGTACTACTAGTGTACCCCTGTAACATGAACCGACAAATCTGGGACTTGGATCTAACATTCTGCCTCTGACAGCCGTTCAGCTCAAAGGAAGTTGAAACTAATCACAAAGCTGGGTCATTTCCCAGCATTTTGTAGCTTGAGTGAACATGGAAAGCCCTTGCCACAATGTATTAATGAGCATTGAATTAACAAACACCTATTCAACTAACACACAGTGCTAATGACAGCTTTAAAAGTTGAACATTTAGACTATCCAACAACTGTTTGCATTCTACCAGTACATCTAGGACTCAGTCCAGTTATGGCAGTGAGGAACCAGAGCACAGACTCTCATATAACTTTTAACAATAGAACTTTATAACCCAAAACTAAACCAGTTGTCTTCACTGAGAGAGAACCTCAGTGAAGGAGATGCTTGTGGAGCAGCAGCCCAGGCCATGTTGACCCAGTGTTCTTCACAGTTAAGAGGCTAGTAATATTTAACTCCATGTACGTTTGAACGAGATGAAAAAAGCAAGACAACAGTAAGCAGACAGAAATAGTTGCATTAGCAGGGGCAGAGAGTAAAGAGACCAAAAGTTTGCCTGCTTCAAGTTTAATAATATGTGAGGTTTTAATAGTAGGCTTGGTTCCAGACTTTGCTCCTGCTGGTGGGAACTACCCAGAACACAATGCTCGCACTGGAAGTAGTACAGCGGTGACATTTCCCAGTTTCCACTTCCCCTGCAGCCTCCAAAAACCTACTCTGAAAGACGGAGACACCTTCTGGATTAGTGTGTGAAGGCTGCAGAGGGAATTGGAAACAGGCAAGTCACCTCCCTTCTACCAGTGAGATCCTGCTGCTATATCAAAAGCCTCACTGACAGGAGCCCTTCAATGCAGGGAGGGTGAAATCTGGACAGATCCATCAGACTTATACCACAAATAGTTTTCCCAGCAGTTGGAATGAGTTCTAAATTGAGAAGATGCTTAACAAGCATTTGGAAATAATTATGTCTGTGCTGTATAAGGACGTGAAGATGCTAAAAGACAGTGGCAGGGCTGTCCCGTTAGTTTATATTGCTCTGGCATCCTCAAGACATCAGGTCACAAACATTAAAAGGAACCAGTATTTTATGCCAAGAAAACAAAACTGCACTGTGTGCAGTTTTTTTTTATCTTACTTCTGGGACAGCTGCTGTGCCTCAAGTAATGCACGTAAATAAGTCATTTGATGGACATCTCAAAGTATAAAATTAATATGGAATAAGTCTGTGGCCAAGTCACACAGTCAATTCACAACAAATGCAGCTGAGTGGAACTGCATTTTCTTGCAGTTAAACATTTCAGATATTTAACCATTTAATCTCCCCAACCACAGACCCACCTCACAAGTTAAGAGACACTGCTGTTTCTCACCTCTTTAGTGAATGGCACAGCAGATTGGGAAAGGTGGAAGCTTCACATAAACCTGTGGGGAAAGTGGGAAAAAGTCAGTATTGTCCCACATTATGTACACGCATTCCGAGGACTCACCCACTTCATGTCTCCCCCACCCTTTATTGTGGAGCAGCGTTGCTGTTAAATTGCATATACTTGTTGCACAGTCTAATTGATGTAGGAGGCGATGACCCCCCCTTTCAATATACAGTGGAACTTGGGTTTTTGAGCGCATCAGAAGCTGAATGGCTTCTGGGGCATGTTTCTCGGTTTTCTCAATGGGATTTGCTGACCGCCTATTGAGCCTCGGTTGTCGAACAGTCTTCCAGAACAGATTACATTTGACAACCGAGGTTCCACTGTATTTCATACACATTTATGATTGTACACGTGAGACACTGGAAAGTGGACATTCTTTGCTGCTTTTGTATTGTACCTGCGGGCTTACCTTTCTTTCTTTCATTTATATTCCACTTTTCCACTAAGGTCCTCGGGGTGGCGTACATGGCTCTCCCTCTCCCCGTTTAACCTCACAACCACCTTGTGACTTAGGTCATGGGAGGTCACCTGTGATAGGGGTGGAGGAGGCTGGGAACGCTGGGCACAAATATGGCTGTTACTTTTCAATATTATTATTTTTTAAATCAATAAAAATAAACTTTGGTACTTAACAACAACACCCCACCCCAAATTACACACATCATTAATAAACAGAGCTGGCAACTCTACGTTGTCCATACATACAAAACCATCACTGACTTTCAAATGAAATGTTCCTTTGCCATTTTAGTTAGCTGTGCTTGAGATCTAATCACCATATAATAGTCTCATTAAGTACAGCACTGCTCAACATCCAAGTAACTATATGAGGAAGGATTGTAGGAATGAGCACACCAGCTCTGCCCCTGTCACCTTCCTCAAGTTGGAACAAACTTCTGACATAGGGAGGTTTCCTTAACTCGGGGACTTCAAAGATTCTAAAATGTGCTGGGAACCTCCCCATTCCAGATATTTGCCCCCAGGAGGTCAACTAGAATGGTTGGTTGTGTTGTGTTCCTCATTACGCAAACAAAAACAGAAGCAAACCAATCCGAGCTGAGGCCCATGCACAAACTTTATTGTGCGCTTATTATAAAATACTTGAATGGTTTAAAACATGCATCAAATAGCCAACTTAGGGCCACACACAAGTTCCACTTTGTGGCAAACAAACTGCAGGCGAAATCCATTGCCGTAAGATTCCAACAGCTTCCCACAGAATAAGAAAGGTAGGTAACAAAATGTTGGGAGAATTTAACTACAGTTCATCATTCGTTAGATCAACACATGGTTTGATTTTATTTTAACCGAACAGTCCAGCTATCAAAAACATAACATGCATCTTGATTTTATATCTTCACTAACATCTTAATGTCCAGAGTAATTATGCATTGTATGGCCAAAAGTTCAAAACAAAAACAAAAACAACCAAACAGAATTAAAAGAACACACTTGCAGCCACTCAGCCCAACAATTATTAACTATTTAAGCAACTTTAATACAATAAACTAAAAATACCCATAACAGCTGTGCTGCATAACCTATAGGATGTTTTCTCCTGTACACCCTAGGTCTATATATTAAATATCTGCAAAATTAAAACATGCATACAGAAAATACAAAGCCAAGCTTTACAGATCTGATATGAATCAAATTTACTTGAAACGTAATGTACAAAGTACCTTAATTTTAAACTTTTTTTTTTTACTGTTAATAGTTCTTTTAACATTCAAGTGTGGGGAAAGTCTCAAAAAGTTGGGCAAAAAAGTTTCTAAATTAAAATATTTTTCAGAAGCTATGGTTCAAGTAATAAACATTTTTATATAGAAATCTTCTGATAAGTTTTAACTAAAAATAATATGTTGAACATTATACAGAATTAGCAACAGGAGTATACCCAAGACCAGAAATTTACATAATTACTAAGATTTTTGGCATTTCTTCCTCACTTATTTAAAACACAGACATGTCTGCAGCCTCAGATTTATATTTTAAGACCACTGTAAAACTATCATTTAAAGACAATTCATAAGACCATTAAATAAATACGGATGCATTAGAACGTCCGATTTAAAAACAAAAGAAAACCACCTCACAAACCCACCACCTAGCTCTACAATCCCATTCTGTAAACATAAAAAGTGTTGACAATGATAAAAAAAGTAACATGCTAAGTCTATAGTGATAACAGCAGAAGCTTGTCCCTGGATCTCTCTCCACAAGTGAGTTCCAAATATGCACTGTTAATATTCATGTTGTCACTTTTAGAAGAGTGGCTGTCATCTCCAAAGCATCATGGCTTCTCTTCTGTAAGATCAAGTTGTGATTTCGCTCCGGGTAAAGCGTGGGGACTGCATCTCCCTGGGATGTTTTGGCTACTGTCTTTTCAAGAAGCAGTCCTCAACGAATTATTACGTAAGTAAGCAGATGCGACAGTCACTGTGCATTGTTGTTGCCAGCACCATTGTTTCCATTGGCATTTGTTGCATTCACAGAATTAATGCCACCCTGAAGAAGAGCATCTTTCCTTGGCGGCATTCGTTCATTGATCCTATCCAGTCCTTTTGCCTCTTCAAAACTGCAGATTTTATGTTGTGGAGAGAATCCTCGTATTGCTTAACAAAATGCAAATTAGACATGTCAGTAAGGGGAAAAAGCTCTGCGTATTCTTAGTAACTTCTAAGAAATAATATCAAAATGTAAAAAAAAATTAAATGGGGGGGGGGGAGACAGCCACAAAACCAGTAAGTTAGATTAAATGTGATTTTATGTATTTACACTTCTCTTGTAAAAAGTAAGCCGAGTTGTACATCCTCTCTGACTTTTCTTCTTCACTATATCATACCAATTTTTGCTTAAGGCCGCTAGGCATTCCAAACATCACTTATGAGAACACAAAAACTAAAGTTGGCAGCAATGCAAGATGTGACTGTGAATACCTAGGCTAAACATGTGAGAATAACCACAACAGCCTTGGAAGCCACCTTAAAATAAGGACAGTACCTAGACTTCAACAGATCACCTTACACATCAGGCAGGAGCCCATTTTATTTTGAACACTGATAATAAGACAATTTTTCAGTTTTGAAGAACAATGACATGTGCACACACTGCCATAGAAACTAGAGTTCTGTACAATGGTACCAAGCATCTTACTCCATTTTCCACCACCAAGACAATCCCACCCTGCAAATGTAACTAATCATCAACAGTGATGTATAAATATGGTGCTTGAACCATTAGGGAGCTTGCTGGCCCGGCAAGTTCTTCTGAAGATTTTTAAGGAGATGCTGAGCCACTAATAAGTATAGTCCAAGTCTTCAGACTTGGCACACATTTAAAAAGCAGCATATGCACCAGCCTTACAGATTAGTCTGCAAACGTGATTAGACCACAGATTTGCTTGGTACCAGTAGCTCACTTGTGCACATATACATACTTTGTCGCTTATAGTAAAGCAATGGCCTGACAAAGATGGGATATAAAAGTCGTCATGGATAGTGGCTATTAAGGCTAGGATCCAAAGAAGACTTCAGGAACCTTTACCCACACCACCCAAGCAACTGAACAGAGTTGCCAAAGCAGTGACATGGAATGAAAGGTTGCTGTTCCAAAATAAGAAGGGTCTCTGGAAATAAGGCAAGCCTTTGGCTATGTCTAAATTATTATTCGGCTCTCATCCAAAGATAACATTTTCTACTTTGCCAGCTTCCTGGCACTTAATGTTCACAAATGAATACTACACATTATAAAAACACCTTTATAAAACTAAATCTTGCACTACCAGATGGGTTATGAGAAAGAAACGAAAAGACACAGACTTCAATCCAGAAAACCATATGGGAAGATATCTGCACACAGTGGAAGAGAGGAGGGCTGCATTATTCTATGGCACCAGAAACTACTTTTGAAACTCCGGGCTATGATGTATTGTTGAGAAGTCACATTCAAAATATTGGGTGCGGGGGCGGGGGGGAGCTAGCAAATATGAAAAGCTCAATTTGAGTGTTCAAGCCATGCATATACTTAAAAGTGGCCTGCTGGATTGGAGACAACATTTAAAATCCATTATCACCAGAGGGAGTATGTCAACTAAAAGAGGGGACATAAACATAGCATGCTATTATGCTAACGAAAGAAAACACATCCTTATTCCAGTCAGAAAAAGCAAATCACCCCAAAAGCGAAAGGCAACAATCATCATCAAGACAAGACAAAATGCTACGGATAACAACAAATGAATCAGTGTATTGATTCATCTCTGGTTGTGCAAGTTGAAAGAGCAGAACAGACTTTTAAATCCCTCCCAGACCCCAATCCCTGCCAGTAGCAAAGACACTGAGACCATACCTTTTTCAGCCTCAATTGCCTCTACTGTGGCTGTACAGAAGTGAGTAGATGCATGCAAAATGAATGAGAAAGATGAAGAGTGTAATATCACATAGCAGAAAAAAATATGATTAATATTATACTAGCTGAAGGTTGATTTAAGAAGTCCTTTTTGAAAATAAAAAATTCCTTGCTTTTTTGGCTTTGATACTACCATTTATTTATTTTTGAAGAAACCACAGGTTAATATGAGTTCCCAACAACATGGAAAGGGCTGAAAGTTTGTAATGTTTCGGGAGGACTTTCTTCATTAGTCCACAATACCAACATGCAATAAAATATCAAGTATTTTATTCCTGAGTCAAACACAAGAATTTGAGAAAGGAACGTTTCTTATCATCATCATCATGAGTAACTGCTGCTTTACATACAATGATGATGATATTTTTTAAAAAATGTAACCAGTTGTCATGCAAACTAAGAAGACGAAAGTCTGCATGTTTGTAGGTGAGCTGCAGTTAATAACGGGAATCCCCAGATTTTAAAAACGGATGTGAACCCCCTACTGTTTAAAGTAGCTATGAAAAAAATAAAACTTTGGATATTCTTCTGCACATTTTCTAATATGCTTATGAACAGACTAACACTATTTCACATGAGAAGGAATGTAAAGACCCTTCACTGATAGCCAAGGTAAAACAAACTGATGATCACATCATCAAGAATGAACTGTTTTTCTTTGTAATTTCCTTTGGAGAGATGAAATATTCAAACATCTCTGTGTACCCACCATGACAACTGAAAAAGCAGTGACCCATGCCATTAGCTCAGTAAGATCTTAAGAGGACAAATACCTGTTCTATAAAGCAATGGTCTCTTATTACCATCAAAAAAGTTCCTCTTCTACGTTTACCATCAGTAGGGTAGGATTAAGAAATAGGTGGGAACAAAATTTACAAATGAATATAGAGGAGTGAAAACGGGAGGAGTTATGGGCAACAAGGTCTTTCAGATCAATATTGTGTTTACAGAATTACCTACAAACTCACCCACAATGAAACCATTGATAAAGACGCTGAAGCCAACCTATAATTCTCAAGTTTTAGATTGTCAGTTTGTCATTTAAGTGCAGAACTGTATTCTTTGAAATACGATGAAACATTTGTTTTGGCATATATTGTTAGAAGTTACAGTGATAAAGCTTTGCTTCAAAATGCGTTTTATGTGCATTAAAAAAAAACAACCCAAGCACTGTTGTATTTTTTAATCAGGGTTTTTTTTTTGGGGGGGGGTTTAGAAACCTCCCAAGATACCGCGGGAACAGATGTGGACTAATAAAAAACATTGTAGAAACTTAATTTCACTTCTTTCAGGAATAACCAAACTCAAGTGACTCTAATAAAACTCTCCTTTAACACAAAAGCCCACTTTAAATTTCTTAAGAAACCCACTTGAGTTTCAAAAGCAGCTTGTCATGCTCCTGGATCTGGAAATGGGACTGAAAAAACGCTACTGAGTTTAGATGCAACAATAGACTACAGTTTATTATTGTAGGAATAAACCTAGGCAGGCAGTGGGCTTCTTTGTCCTATAGGATTGGCTGTGAAGAAACATCAGAAGCTTCTGCTTCTGTTTTTGACTAGCTGCAGTTTCATGTTACGTTTGAAACTGGATAAACTGCAGTTGGTGCTAACTGTGGTTTACTGAAACAAGCCAATTTCAAACTGTGGTTTCTGAACAGTTCAGGTGAAATGTTATCCCTAAACTGTGGTTAATTGACAACTGAAGCTGAAGATTCCAGTCTCCTCCTTGTGGCTGTTGTAAACGTGGCAGAGAAGAGCACATGGTTGACTAGGCTCCTTCTTGTAATGGGAAAACAGTTTATCGTTCTGTGTGGACATAGCAAGAGGGCCACAGCATTAGTTTGTAGGCAAAGCCTGGACTGTTCTTGCTGGGCACCATTCAAACTTAGAGACAATATCATATATTTTTTCTGAATCCCATTGCACCACAACCCAGGCCACTGAAAACCAGTGACATAAAGGTTGCTCTCTTTTAAAAATAATTCAGTCTAGTCAAGGAGGGGGCAGGGAAACATTTGCCTTTTTCTTCAAGTAATTTTTCTTCCTATGGCTAGCAATACAGCAGCAGCAACAGTGCACTTATCAGGGTGCTGGTTTGGAAATGCAGTTACTACCTCACAGAGTTCACCTTCAACCATCTTCAACTTACTTCAACACCTTCAACTTACTACGAGACCAGTCCATCTACAAGTGTGTAAGATGGTTATATCCTAGACTACAACAACAGTGCAAAGGGAGGTGATTGTGGGTTGCAAGAACACACACATACCAGCACAATCAGAGATACCATTTTAAGCATTTAATTCCAACCAAACATGATGAAATTACTTAACTTGCATCAGTTCTGGCACAAACTAAATTAGTGAGCTGAATTAACTTCTCTGAAATGCTAATCATTTATCTGGCAGGGTTTTCCCCCCCTCTAGCAAAAGAGATACCAAAACTCAAATATCTCGATGTAGTATTTCATTTGTACCTCATAGTTCTGAAAGTTTACCTGAATTAAAGAATGGAAATGTCAGGCTATTAAGGGCTGGATGCCCACTCCCAACAGCTTCACCCATAAGATGCAGCTGCTTTTACAAAAAAATAAAATAAAATATAGGATAAAAGCAATGGTGCTCAATCAAATCTTTCATCACAAGAAGCCATTTGATTTATATTGCTACTACATTAATTTTAATGTAGACAACACTATGGCATTACTCCTTTGGAAAACAAAATGACTCCTGAATGCCAGTTTTCTATTTGTCCAATTTACTATAACATTTCATTGTTGTAAGTGATGAAAGATTTGTGTTACAACTTTCCATTAAACATTAGAAACGTCTAACTTGCAACAGGAATCATCTGGTTTACCCTATCAACAACAGTAGAAATTGTGTGAGCACCTTAAAAATCTACTAAATTCACAACATTTCTGTTAAACTGTTGCCATTTGAGGCTCCTAAAGGAGTAAAGTTAGTTAAAATTCTAAGTTGTGGTCATGCTGAAATTAAAATTTTTAATTGATGTTATATGTCAGGTCCACTTGTCTTGTTTTAAAACAAACATGAGACAACATTATCAAGTCCGATCAAATGCGTATGTTCCAATTCTCTACAGCTTACATAGTGCTGAGAAAACTACAATATGCAAGCTGGGTAGTGAATATACACACTGAAAGTAACATTTAGAGGGGGAAATCTGATGATACAAGGAACATACACACCATTTGCTATTACAGACATTCACAGATCAAATACATACATATATAAGGACTTATGAAAAGTGAACTTGGAGACATTATATGCTCCAAGAGGATAATGATAGTAAATAAAACAGTTTAAATAATATTAAAAGGTGTTAACTCAAACAAAAATTATTTTAGACTGACACAGTACCAGAAAAGTTTCACAAATTTACATTTAAATGTTGAATTTTGATTACATTAGGTGGCAAAAATATTTTTTTTTGACAGACAAGAAAAAACATGTGCTGTAAAACTGAACTCAGATATTACAGAAATATCAAAACAGAAAACGAAAATGTTTTCTGTTAATAAAGCTCGGGAATGTTATGACACCCACTTTCTTTCTTGACACCCATTACAAAAAAATGAACTATATAGTCAGAAGAAATTAAAAAAGAAAAAAGAATCTCACAATATTCTTCTGGCAACAACTAATCCATCAATTTTTATAAAGTATTCAATGAGCCAGATTACAGGTGTATTTTCCTTTTATTTTCATGCAAAAAATATAAGCACACTTAAACACCCTTTGAGTCTGACTTATTTACAAGGTTTTCATTTAGCCCCTTTATTCTCAATTGGATTTTATAACAGCTATTGCTTATTTTTCAGTTACATTAGCCATCAGAATGCACCGGGTGCAGAGTCAATTGCAGCTAACCTCAAAAATAAGGTGCTACGAAGTTGCTTGTACATCAAGAGACAGACAAGTGTCTGAGATAGTGATTTAATTTTTTTACACACTTATACAGACATACAGCGATACCTAGAGAAAGACAGACAGATCTAAAAAAAGCAGCTACATCTGCAGAGGAAGGAAATAGCAACTTACAAGGACAATTCAGGGAAGTCAAGTAGTATTACACAGAACATTTGACAAACAACATGAAGGAACAAACTTTGGCATCAATCACCAGGGTACGAAACAAAGCACATTTTCCATCCGTGGAATGCAAAATTGAGCTTGGAAACTTGTAGCTATCAATACTAAAAGGCAACTGGCATTTACTAAACAGATTAACGTCTGTAATAAAACTGTAGGAATAAAGAATAAGGCCATATTCGATATCTCATGAAATAATGACGTCTCTTTAATTTTCTGACCTACCCTGCCAATCTTTTCCCAGTTCATAAATAATCTTGCTATCTGAAATGCTCTATCAAGGAAAGCTCAAAGACAGACAAAGATTAGCACAGCGTGACTAATACTGCTTGCTTTTTGTTTAATACCCTGGTTAAATACTGGTTTTACATTGCCGGATTAATACATAAAGTTATGCTTTATCATCAGCCGCTAAGACAAGAACTGAAAAGCATAAGGAATTCCCTGCATGCACTGTGTGTGGTGTTAGCGAAAGAGTGAGATGTGCCCCATTCCATCTGAGGCACAGCAAGTTGCATAACATCATTACCACTTTGCAAGGTCTGGCGTCCTCCAGCCAATACTCCACTAGGTAACATTCCAGTGGGAGTCAAACCCTTGAGTGTCAGTACACTTTCACTCTCTTCCCTGAATTTAGGAGACAAAAAAGGGGAGGGGGAAAACTGTTTTACCCAATATGCTTCAGACTTGCATGCAGGTCCTTCCCTGAGCTCTTCTCATCCCCCAAATCCACTGTCTCCTATCTAACACTGAAGGACCGGGAAATGTAATACTGCAAGTGAAAATAGCAGAGAGGGTGTGATTTAGAATAGTGAGAGGAAGGTGGAGGCTGGGGAACACAATCTCAGGAGAGGTCTGCCAGCTCTGTTCCCTGGTGTTTAGGAAGGAAAGAAAGGCATTTCCTCCTCCCATTATACGTACAGTCGTACCTTGGATCCTGAACACTTTGGTACTCGGACGTTTTGGCTCCCGAACGGCGCAAACCCGGAAATGAGTGTTCCAGTTTGCAAACGTTCACTGGAACCCAAATGTCCGACGGGGCTTCCGCGGCTTCCAATTGGCTGCAGCACCTTCCTGCAGCCAATCAGAAACCGCACTTTGGTTTCCAAACATTTTGGAAATCGAACGGACTTCCGGAATGGATTCCGTTCGACTTCCAAGGTACGACTGTACATCTGTGGCATCTTCTTGCCTTTCAAAAATATTATATATGTCAGGAACTACTCTGAGCTTGGATATAGCAGGATTATTATTTTTAAGTGAAACCAAATACCAGATCCCTTTGTTCTCGTCTCTTACTCCTGCTGCCTTTAAATTCTGCTTCTTGTGCTGTCCATTCACTGCGCCCATGACATTATTTCCCTTCCCTCCTTTGCACCTGTCTTTCAGAGCCCATTTCTTTGGCACAGCTTTTCTTGGTGCTAAATAAATGTTTAGCAGAATTACAGTCTTAGCAATAGATAACTCATCTATTAAAAAAGTTACAGCTGCACTTAATTGTAAGAGTGGGTAGGGAGCGGCTAACACGTAGTCTTTCCATATAAACAGATCAGGCAAGTTGAGAATAGTAATTACCTGAGAACAGAGAAGACTCTTGCCATCTTGCCAATTGCACGGATTTTGTTTCTGATTATTTCTTTTCGTGCTGCAGCTGTACCTACTTCCAATGGAAGAAGAAAGTCTCAAGCTAATGGAGCACACAACAAAAATTGCATACAATGTGACCATCAATAAAACTGTGATAACATATGGTTCTCCTTCAGCCTGGAACTTAAGGTGATTGAATAAAGATGCCTCATCACAGACAAATCTCTTCAGTCCACAGATCACCAAACATCCTGAAAAGATTAAACAGTTCTAAATACTAAGTGACAAATATAAGACTATTAATTGCTGCCAATTGTTTACTGATGGCATTTCATTCTTAGGCTCTTGACTGCTGATCTCTTAAACAGTTATGAACCTGACTGAGCACAAATAGAAAATTCAAGGAATAAATGGGACTTATACCATAGCTGGCATTCAAATTACTAACTGGCAACCTAATTGTGCTCCAAATCGACAGTGTTCTAGAACACTGAACAGCATGTCTATTCATCCCTCTCCATCTCTCCCTCTATCTCCCACAATCACTATATTTTATTCATGTAAATCAGTTCAGGACTTTCTGTTGTGGGAAGTGATTCATGAATTCAATTAGCTAGCTAACATTCCCTCTCCTAGCATGTATACTTCATTCCAACCTAAGTGCTGTTTCACTTGTAAGGTTCTTCCAGGCATATACCGTATTTTTCCGTGTATTGCACACCCCAATGTATAGGACAACCCTATTTTTGGGGACTCCAAATTTAGAAAGTGGGGGGAGATTGCCCTGACTTGTAGAGCTTGTTTTTAGGGAAAATAGTTGACAAACGCTGACAGCCACACGCATCCAACAAGCTGCCTATCAGCTGTTCACTTCTGGCAGAAACACACACACACACTTCATTTTCTTTTGGGGGGGCAGAGTTGTTGAGCTGCTCTGCTTTGCTGGAGGCTAGGGAACAGGCAGGACATGACCGCGCAGAGCCAGGCAACGACGCTCGCGAGGAGCAGGCCACCGCTGCCGTCGCTCCTCGCTACACACGCAGTAAAAGGACCACCCGCTCCTCTCAGGAAGCGGATAGCTGATAGCAGAAACCACCTATCAGCTTCCCGATCGCCACCAGCGGCCACCAATCATGCTCCTGCTTGCTGCAACAAGGGCAGCTGTCTATTGGCTGCCACAGCAGCAATCGGGAGGGCTAATGGCGGTGATGGGGCAGCTGCGACGCGAGCGGTTGTGTGCTGCGTTCCGGCGGCCAATGCTGAAAATCGCTCACCCGCTGTAACGAAGCGTGAGCCCGAGATAGTAAGCGGCAATTGGCCGCTTGATTGTGTGTGGGGAGGGGAATGTTGAAAACTGCTCACCCACCGGAAAGAAACGTGAGCCTGATTTTGTAAGTGCCGATTGTAAGCGACACGAGCAGCTGTGTGCTGCGTTCTGGCGGGTGAGTGATTTTCAGCATCCCGCCCCACCAATCAAGCGCCCAATCACCACTTACAATCTCAGGCTCGTGCCAAAAAAACCATTCGCCCATCCCCCCTCAGCACTACCCGTGTATAAGATGAAATTTTGAACCTCATTTTTGGGTCAAAAAAGCTCGTCATACATGGAAAAACACGGTATCTCTTCTTTGTTTGAAAAATTAGATTAGTAACTACATATGAAACTCAGTTGCATGATTCCCTCTTAAAAAAATTATAAGCTCTAGGCATGGATAGGAACAAAAATCCCACCAACAACACAAGAAAGCGGGAAGGTGGGTGGGGATGGAGACTAGAAAGAAGTTGTCTCCTCAACCAATGAACTGCAAGACTGTATTTAATAGAGTGTGCAACTGTTAGAAATATAAGGAACAAAAGGCAGTTTCCAATATAGCTTTCAGAAGGAAGACTAGAGAATTACTGGGACATTTCTTCTTTATTTAAGATGCACACTTAGTAGGCAATCTAACATGCCACTACCAGCATACTGGTTGCATAATTTACATTCTTATCATAATTGTGTTTAATATCTGTCTCCAAAGCCTGGTCAATAAAGCCTGGTCTGGGTTATATTTGGTGCACCCAAGGATTTGGGCAAGCCCCATGGAATGTTTAATTTTTACTTTAAAACAATAGAACCATCCCCACTATGTGATATCACAGCTTTAAAAAGCCCTCCCCCCAAAAAAATGGTTTTCCATGCAACTGGGAGGCTGGGAGAGGGCCATTAAAGAAACACAAGTCGAAAGCTCCCTCACATGTGTAGAGCAAGTTGCACAGTTCTTTGGATCTCCGGCAATAGCACTGCAGCAATATTTAGTAACGGGTTCTTTCAAAGCTATTAAAATATACTTCTGCTCATTATGAAAGTTCTGCGAGGAATTCCACATAGCGCCAAGCAGATTGCTCTATCAGTGCAAACACTTATGCTTATGCTGATGGAGCAATCCCTGCTCACCTGCCTCCCATGTGCCTTTCTGGGAGTTCTCCTAACCTCCTCCATGCAAATGGGGAGGGGTAAAAACAGGGGGCTTGTGGGGAGAGGACGGTGCAGGGAAAGCCCTGTTGTGCTAGCGAAAGTCTTTGCGCAAACTTCTGCTTGCAGGCCTGGTTAAAAGGGACCCCTGACCATTAGGTCCAGTCGTGGCCGACTCTGGGGTTGCGGCGCTCATCTCGCTTTACTGGCCAAGGGAGCCGGCGTACAGCTTTCAGGTCATGTGGCCAGCATGACTAAGCCGCTTCTGACAAACCAGAGCAGCGCACGGAAACACCCTTTACCTCCCTGCCGGAGCGGTACCTATTTATCTACTTGCACTTTGACGTGCTAGGTTGGCAGGAGCAGGGACCGAGCAACGGGAGCTCACCCCATCACGGGGATTCGAACTGCCAACCTTCTGATCAGCAATCCCTAGGCTCTGTGGTTTAACCCACAGCGTCACCCGCAACCCTGCAGGCCTTACCTTAGTAATATAAATTATTCTAACTTATTATTATACACATCAGCTTGAAACTAGCACAATAGTGATGTAAAGCTTTCTCATACAAATATTAGCTGGAAGAGAACAAAATTACTGCACAAACAGCAACTGAAACATTACAGAGATCACATTTCATGCACCATTTGTAATGTAGAATGCTTACACTAAAATCATAAACAAGGCAGACAACTGAAAACTTTCCTACACATGCAGGATCAGAAAAAGAGATATTAAAAGTAGGGAAAATATGAAAGCTACTACAATAGGGGAATGGAAAAGAGGAGAAACCCTTCATGCACAGAAAGACTGGCAATAAAACAAATACTACACATTTATATAAGGAAAATATATAAATGTGTTCTCTACTTTGATAACTTTGATAAGTCATATTTCAAAACAATATTACTCCGTCTTTTCTGTACCTTTTTTATTGCCATATATGATTCGTTCTTCAGATGGAGAGTCCAGAAAAAAAGAAAGTGAACGATGGAGAAAAAGGTGAGTGAGGAAAACTAAAAGGAAGAGCTTTTACATTGGCAGTGATAATAAAGAATGGAAGTTGAAAAGAAAAATGAGGAGGAAAAATGGAAAACTGCTACTCTCATAGAATACTGCATACTGCTGAGTGCATTTTTAAAATATATTGGTAGCATTTGTAATGTCTGTTCAGTGAGTTTGTTGACAGGATGATATAAAGTGTAGGAAGGACATAAAATTTCAAGTAACACAAATATACAAACAAACACTGTTAAATATATAGTATAAAAAGCACCCCAAAGTCAAAATAAGTAAAAGTTGTCAAAATAAGTAAAAGTTCTATAAACAAAACAGACTTCATAGGTTTCCTTGCAATGAGTAATAACAAATTACATGTATCAGGAAGCAGAAATGTGAAATATGGGCTAAATAATTGATAATCTACAGCCCTATTCAGACATTCTCCCCTTTGGACAAACTTTCCTTGCTACCAATCCCATCTTTCTCCCCAGTGTTTGGGGCTGAACTTGTGCAGCAAGGAGTCTTTTCTACTTGCATAGGCTCCACTTATGATTTAGCCCCTAAGTCAGGGTTCTAGACTGCGCCGGGGAGCCTAGTCAAGTTCCCTACTGAAGAGGTTTAGCCCTCAATACGTTGGGGATGTGTAGGAAGTGTTGGGGACAAATAGTTCATCCCTACTCTGCCCCTTGCATGATGGCAATCGTGTGTGTGTTGCAGGGGGCAGGGGGAGAAAATGAAGAAGCAGATCTTGTGTCTTTTTATTCTATGCAATGGAATAAATATTTTACATTAAGAATTTTAATACAGAAAATATAAGCACACCAAGTTTTCAATTCTTAATATACCAGAATCATTTGAAGACTCTCTTTTAAAAATCTAATAGCATTCCTCAAAAGTGAAACCCTTAAAAGTTCACAAATTATGCACAGAATAAAACTTTCAGGAATTCACAGTGCAGATCCGTAAGTCATAAAAGTAGCCTTACCGTCAAATTGATCTTCACCCTCAGTCATCAGTTCATCATCAGAACAAATACTCAGAACGTTCACCAGCATTTCTGTCACTAAATTAAAAAAATAATCCAACACGTCATAATACTTATTATAAGCTGAATAGTTTAAAATGCTACAATACTATTAAAATGCAAAATACATTGGAGGGAGAAAGAACAAAATTATATGAAAAGCCAAATAGGTCAACTTCCAATCCTTCACTGTAAGTCATTTAATAAAAGAACAGCATTGCTGGATCAGAAATTAAGTAAGAACAATCGGTGCCATTAGAGAGCTCACAAACAGGGCATGAAGGCATCAGTCCTTGCTCCCAGCAGGGGTTGCGTTCCAGGTGATTGTGTGAAATCACATGCAATTTAAACAGCCTGCAAGCACCCCGTTCTGCCTCATTCCACCCTACTCCACCCCATCCTGCCCACCCTGCCCTGCCCTTCTAATGACACTTTTTATGACATTTCCGAGTTACTTCTGGGTTCGGTGCTGTGCGTGATTGCATGCATATCAGCTGCGCCTAAAACGGGGAGGGCTTGTGCAGTATATTGATGGCTGCTGACTCTTAACAGAAATGTCTGTTTTACATACATAAATAAAAATCTGCAGCCCAACAATGTAAAGCACGACCATAGTACTGTGTGTAATGTATTATGCTGAACCCACCTAACAGTCAAATATGGCAACTCAACGGGGCTCAACAAGCACTGTAATTTAGCTACCTGCCTGAAATAAAACAAACAAAAAAACCCAAAGTGAATATCAAACAATGGGCAAAAATACAGTTTGTAGGCAGTGTCTGAATTGCTGGGCTACAGGCAGGTTTTATCTGGCCACACAGATACACACAAGCTATCAGTTGAAAGCATGCATTTAAATCTACTTGCATAAATGTAACACTAGATAAGTGGCAAATGTTTGAGTGACAACCTGTTTTTATGCCTTGTTTCATGATATAACGTACCTTTTTCTCCAACAAATGGCAAAGACCATGTGAAGACATCCATAAAATTTGGCAACCAATAAGGATGCGGTGAACAGTTGAACTGCCGAATATTCATAACATTATTTTCATATTTCAATACAGCAGCTGTAAAAAAGTTTTAGTGATTAGCTGAAATTACGTATCAAGCAATCAATAATAACTGCAAACCTTTCAGCTAGCACATTCATTCCAACACCTGAGGGTTGTTTGACATTTTTTAAACAGCCAACAGTTGTGTGAATTGTAGATTCTATCGGGCTATTCATATGCGAGTTTAAGCAGGCACAAGGCCCTTAGTTTGTGAGCCTGGCTAGCAAGCAAACACGAACCATGAATTGGTTTGTTTGAACAAAATAATAAACAATTGTCACAAACAAGGACTAGGAATTACTAATTTCAGAGCACAAGAGGAGAGAAACACTAGATCCATGCCTTTCCTATTCTTGCAACACTATACAGTTAGCATTTGGCATTATGCTTAAATAGCCCCTGTAACTATTCAACCACAACCATAGTAGGCACACAGTGGAACTTGTAGGATATAATCCAATATGGCCTCTAACAAGCAGCAGCAACACAGAGTATCAAGCTAGTGTCATTTTGGACATAGCAGGAATTTCCAAAGATAGATGAGGGCTCTCCCTGAAAGTTGCAGATGCTGGAAGGAAAGCAAGTTAAAGCTTTAGGTGAGTCAAATTCTCATTCTGCACAAGATTATCAGACTTGAGGTTTTACCACCACTGTATCAGGGTATACTGAGAGACCTTTGTGCTTCTTTCTCATCCGGAACAACTGTGGCCTTGCCAACTGGTTTTAGCTAACGTGAAGGTGGGAAAGATAAGGAAGCTGAGTAATGGCATCAGATTCACTAACATAGATGTCTCTTCCTGAGTAATGAAACATTCCTTCTGCCCTGAAGAAGTAGGTACGTTGGAATAATAAATAATAATAATAATAATAATAATAATAATAATAATAATAATAATAATAAATTTTATTTATATCCCGCCCTCCCCAGCCGAAGCCGGGCTCAGGGCGGCTAACAATAATCAAATAATCAAATAATCAAATAATCACACATTCAAAAATATTTCATTATAAAAATTAATTAAAATCAAATTAATGGCAACCGATTAAGCAAGATTCTGTGCAGGTTGCCAGAGGAGGGAGTCAGGCTGCGCCCTGACCAAAGGCCTGGTGGAACAACTCTGTCTTGCAGGCCCTGCGGAAAGATGTCAGGTCCCGCAGGGCCCTAGTCTCTTGTGACAGAGCGTTCCACCAGATTGGAGCCGCAGCCGAGAAGGCCCTGGCTCTAGCTGAGGCCAGCCTAACCTCTCTGAGGCCTGGGACCTTGAGGATGTTATTATTTGCAGACCGTAGGTTTCTCTGTGGGGCATACCAGGAGAGGCGGTCCCGTAGGTACGAGGGTCCTATGACTAGCTGCAGTTGTCCCTTAGGACTCTCACAAAATACTGCTGCTACTGCTGCTGCTACCTCGTGTCTATATATCTGACTCAAATATAATTCGGGAATGTAAATTGCACTATCTTAGTCACATTCAGATGAGAGTAATGAAATGCACCCTATGGGACGCAGTCTCTTAAATGTGTTTGGAGACTTTAGGTGGTGCAAAATATGGTGGCTTTTCAGAGCATATTAATTCTGATACAGTCATACCTCGAGTTGAAGTAGCTTCCGGTTGAGCGTTTTCGGGTTGTACTCCGCGCATGCGCAAACGCTCAAAATGACATCAAATGCATGCGCAGAAGAAGCGAATCACAACCTGCGGGTTGCGTTCACTTCAGGATGCAAACGGGGCTCCGGAACGGATCCCGTTCACATCCAGAGGTACCACTGTACTGTTAATTTCATCCTGCTGAAAGAATTCAAGTGCTTATTATTACGTATAACATTTTGGGAACAAGTTATTAGAAGGATTGCCTTCTTCCACATAAGCCTGTCTACCCACTGTGATTCTCATCTGAGGACTCGCTCTGCATCTCTTTATCATCAGCGGTTTCCGTTTCAGCACCTAGGCTGTAGGAACTGTTACTTTGGGAGGTCAATCTCTAAACACTTTCCAGCATTCTGTAGATATATCTTGTTTTGCTGAGGTTTTGATTCCCCTCCTGCTGTACATATATTTTAGTAGTAAGCTCGGTCTTTTATTATTATTTAAGAAATTTACATACTGCCCTATACCCACAGGTTTCAGGGCGGTTCAGAGGATAAAATCACGATATAAAAACACAGAATACATAATCAAAATATAAACAAGAACAAGTCTTCTAGCTCTGTTTTCCCTTTGTGGTTTTATACTGTATTTTGCTTTAATCTGAGACTGAACTAACTTGGGGCTGAAAGGCAAGACAGAAATATTTTAATAAACAAAATAACTTTTATCCCGAGAGTAGCCATGTGCAATGCTCCAAAGCTCGGTAGAAAGTGATCATCTGCCCTAGATGTGTGGAGATTTGTACCAGAGAAAGAGCACTTTAAGGCTACCCTACTTTACTTCCCACTCCTACCAAGATCACCATTAGTTACTCAAGGAATTAGTGTGTTGAAGAGCATAAAGACCAAGCCACCTCCCCAGAGGAAGAGTATAAATGCAGAAGTCTGAAGTGATGGCAAGCAGGAGGGAACATTCCCCTCCATCCAACAGGGAAGGGATCACAACACTAGTGAACAGATATATAAGCAGATGCCAGGTACACTGATATCTGTGCACTTCTGCTCCCCTTAGGAAGACAGAAAATAGAAAGTTCTTGTTCCCCACTCCCAATATATAACCTGGTTGTCTGTCTTAGCAGATGTGGGGATGTCTCTCCTGTAAACTCCTGACACTCCTGACAAGTGTTTCCCAGACAGCCACACACATACATGATGCTGTGTGACATTGCTCAAAAAAGAATTAAACCTGCTGCCTTTTCTCTCTCTCAACACTGAGGCTCCATCCTTGTATTTCCATTGTCACAGCCAAACTCTCATGTGAGCATTCTCTAAAGCCAGGCCCTATTATTGTTTCTTCAGTGCCCCAGACACTTGCTCTCCATTTCCATCTATATGAAATACAGCATCTCCATCAGTTTTGAGTCCCTTTGAGAATTATTTCAAAAATATACAGCACTGTTTTCATATTAGCTATTTCCTTGCTTTTGAAACCCTCATATTATTCCTATTTCTTCCCACTAATGCTTCTTTGGATCCATTCTGGGGGAACCTTCTTTTCGCCCCATCAGGTGTGTTTTTTTTTGGGGGGGGGGGTTGTTATTTATTTCCTTAGTTTCCCTTTCCTCCTTTTAAAAAATGTTTCTCACATCTCACCATCACCTCAGGAATGCACAGGGTCAATGCTGGGCCACAACTGAGCTCCACTCATAGAGGCACTGACCTCACACAATTGGTGCCTCCAGTGCAAGCTTGATCTCACTTCAAACAGTGTTAGTCCCACTTTCCAAAGGCAAGAGAGTGAATACAGAGTTGCTTACCTGTAACCTGTTCTTATAAGTCAGCTTTCTGTGAAGTCACACATATACAGTAGTGACCTTTTAGAAAGGTGTAGAAGATTAGGAACACTAGCCCCTCATCCCACATATTATAGAATTCTATGCATTGGGTGAGGTTGGTGAAGCCAGTTGTTTCCAGAGGGCTAGTCACACTCTGCTTTCCTATTCGGGATCTCTATTCTACATTATAGGATGGGTTAAAAGCAAGTGTCTGCATGTAAGTGAAGCACAATGAGTCTACTTTTAACTGAGGGCTGGCTTTCAGTGCGCTGCTGGTGGTGCAAAGGAGATGGTTAGAGATTTACCTGAGGTATTTTTTGTAGGAGTTATTTCTTCCTGTGCTGTCTTGTTTTCAATGTGGATGCGCTTCAGGTGATTTAGACTTGAAATGCATATCCTGTGTAACTACCTGCATCTTGATAACACATGTACACTCTGTAGTACTGCAATGGGGGCTTGTATCTGTGATACACAATTTCCATTAAAGAGACTTGTTGTAAGCTACTATTAAGCAGCTTGCACCCTCATCTGAAATCTGGAGAACACAACACAATTTGTGGTAACCCCCACCATAACCTGCAATATAGGGATAATAGTGAATTACATTACAAGTTATTGTCAACCCGCTGCCCTCCGTCACTCTGTCTGTCTGTCTCTGTGTGTCCTACGCTGTAACAGAAGGAAACAACTCTGGTTTTGTCCGACCTGCAATGTGAGCATAATGTCCTCATTCTCCCCACCCGTTCTCATCTGTTGGAACTGAGTTGGAGAGTGTAGGTATCAGATCTGTGCCACACTCATTTTCAGTTACATGAGGGCTATGAGTTTGATTGCCACCCCCTGAGTCCTGACTAAGAAGGTACAAGTAACCTTAATAACCACTGAAGGATTAAATATTGCAATCAACTTTGAAATGCTCAGGAGCTGAGGATTTATAATTTTGTTTATTTAGTTATTGAATTTATATACTGCCCTATAACCGGAGGTCTCAGGGTGGTTCACAGCACAAAATCAGAATATAAAACCACAAAATATATAATCAAAATCAAAACAACAACCCAATAACCCCCCACTTCAGAATCTAAATGCTGAAGACAATGCATTGGTACAGTGGTGCCTCGCAAGACGAAAAGAATCCGTTCCGCGAGTCTCTTCGTCTAGCGGTTTTTTCGTCTTGCGAAGCAAGCCCATTAGCGACTTAGCGGATTAGCGCTATTAGCGGCTTAGCAGCTTTTAGCGGCTTAGCGGCTTAGAAAAAGGGGGGGAAAGGGGGGGGAAGTTGGAAAAACTCGCAAGACATTTTCATCTTGCAAAGCAAGCCCATAGGGAAATTCGTCTTGCGAAGCGCCTCCAAAACGGAAAACCCTTTCGTCTAGCGGGTTTTTTGTCTTGCGAGGCATTCGTCTTGCGGGGCACCACTGCAGTTCAATATCCAAAGTTCTAATTCTTAGGTGAAGATCTGGAACCAGAAGGCTTTACTGGCATTAAGGGTTGCTTTCCCTGGGGCGCTCTGGATCAGCAGGTGACAAGGAGCCAGATATAGGTGACTCAGGTCAGATATTGAAGAAACAGCAGGAAAGGGGCCAGAACATAATGAAGTGTGGGAGGCAGAAGCCTCCCAGGCTCTCACTCAACCATGTAAGGCAGGAGCCATGAACACCTGATTTTGCAATGTAGACGCTGCACTTGTGGCATTTAAAAAATAAAGCTCTCTCTCTCCATGGTGCAAAAATTTGATTACAGAGAAACAACTGAATATTGGAGAGATAGCGAACAAATTTATGGCAAACATTTAAGCAGCTCTATAAAGAGAGGACCATTTCTGCTGTGGCCATGTGTGTGTGAGGAATTACCTTGAGTGGAAATGTAATGAAATATAACTGCATCTGCACTTCAGTTCTTCTAATCTTCCAGAGGTTTCCAGATGGTTCTGCATATGGGAATGTGCCTCTGCAGACCGTGTGGGGCACTGCATAGAACAGTCATAGGCAAATGGCCCTCCAGATGTTTTGGGACTACAACTCCCATTATCTCTTGACCGCTGGGTCCTTTTAGCTAGGGATGATGGGAGTTGTAGTCCCAAAACATCTGGAGGGCAAAGTTCGCCTATGCCTGACATAGAATCTATGAAGCAGAACCAGACCGTAGCATTTTAAAGAACTTCCCGGATTCTTTTATACAAGTTACTGTGAACGTTTGTGTTCAATTGCATACATATTGTACAATTCATTCATCCCTTCAACTACTCAAACGTTCTACTCGTGAAACCATAACCAGCAGAATATCATAGGGGGGTGAGTGGACATGGACGTTTTCTGCTGTTGCCCCCCCCCCTTTTTGTGGAATACCCTTCACTCTGCTATAGATGAAGCAGCAACCACCAGTTGCTTCAGATGTCTTGTAAGGACTTATCTTTTTGCCTAGGCTTTCCTGACCTGTAAGACTGGACCATGATTAATGTGCATGAATCCCCTGAATTTCTGTATCACTCGCTTTTATGTTTTTATATTGTTTTACAGTGGTACCTTCATTTACTAACTTAATCTGTTACGGAAGTCCGTTCTTAAACCAAAGCGCTCTTAAACCAAGGCGTGCTTTCCCATAGTAGTGGGGGACTCAATTTACAAATGGAACACACTCGACAGGAAGCGAAACATGTTCTTATTCCAAGGCAAAGTTTACAAACCAAAACACCTACTTCCGAGTTTGCAGCATTCTTAATCCAAGCTGTTCATAAACTAAACTGTTCTTAAACCAAGCTACCACTGTATTTCTTTTATCTTGTATTTGTTTTACTGTCTAATCTTTTTTGTAAATAGCATGCACCACAAGAGATTTTTAAAAAATATTAATCAGTTTAGAAATGTTTTTAAACAAAGACAGATTATGTTTCAGACATGTTTACCTTTGTTAGCAACATGCTCTTACCTTTATTATTGTAGACATCCAAGTAATTAGGTGCAGAAAAAATTGTTATTAATGATGGGAACCCTGTCGTTTGACTTTTCCTGTACATTCTATAACTGTAAAATAAGGACAGTTGACTTTGTGTCACAAAGGAAGTGGTGAAGCTGAATATTTGAGTACTGAATATTTGTATAATGGGAGGGCAAGATACTTACCCTGCATCTTGTGCTTCATGAGCTCTGATAATAGACAACAAATTATTACTCTGCAAAAATTCGCAAACTGCAGGATAGCTGTGAAATGAAACAACTATGAGTATAAAGTAATGCTTTCATGCAATCACTTATCAACTTGATCAGTTTTATTTTTTACCTATAAAAATAGGAACATCCTCTGACTGTATTGTGACTGAAATGCTCCTGTGATTTTTCATTTCCAAAGTCTTCAGAGGGATCTGACCACAACAAGTCGCACATTGGTCCAAATGCTGGGGGCTCTTTGAATCTATCTAGCTGTTTCAATGAAAAATACCACAGTGATCTTCATTTTCAGTACGTCCATTTTCTTTTATTATTCTCACTCTCTTGTTAAGCTATATAGATTACAAACATCCAATCATACCAAAGAAATAAAAGGATATTCATTGCTTTATGTTTTTTTATCTATCACTTACCTACTCAGACTGAAAAACTCCATAAATCAGAGAATTAGGCTGCAATCCTATACACAGTTACCAGGAACTAAGTCACAGTGGGGACTAAGCCTCAATGCGGCTTATTTCTTAGCAGGCACGTATAGGGTTGCAGTTAATTTTCATTTGATGTCTAACAAAGGACAAGAAAAGAATTAGCTTAACATTTAAGAGTGGCATGTCAAGACCATTACAAAAGACCCCAACATCCCCATGCCTTTAGCACAGTAACACTCACCCTCCTAATGTCATCTATTGTATTTATTTCTGGAGAGAGTCCACCATGGACACAAAGAAACTGCTGGTTTAGAAGTGCAGCAAGGGGAAGGCAATCAAAAGCTTCCATACAAGCATCATAGACTCTTTCAGAATATTTTATTTTACCTATAAAGGTGGGGATGGGGAGAGAGAGACATAGTCTATGACATACATTTGTTTATGATGGCAGGCTTACATCTTAGGAGCATTTAAAAATAAGTTATCAAGATTGTTCCTTGAAAATTTGATGAATTGATGAATGCGTATCATAATTTAAACAAAAAATAAAATAAAAGGGAGAACTCTCTGGCAAAGCACATTTAACTAGATGAATATAAGCTGACACATGTCTTAACAATATGATATGCTAGAATGGGAAAGAAGAAGAATACCAGCTTTGCAAATAAGTACATTAAAAATCACCTTTCCATTAAAAATAATTAGTAGCCCAGTTGTCCATACAAAATTCCAATCTGCCTGTCATCTTAAATTCCAATGCTGGAATACTCTGATCATGGTCAGGTGCATCCCCCAAGAACTGCAGGCAGGAAGTTGTCCTGGCTCAGTTAAAAAGTGGATATATGGTCCACACATACCTTATCTGCTGGAGGCCCCAATCTGTATGTAGGCTCTGCAGCCTTCCTCTTATAGTAAAGCAACTTTTCTATAAAGTTAGCTAACTGACCTGTGGTATATGGATCTAGCTTCATTTCTTGGTAAATGTATTTACATGTTGTCTTCATTTTTTTTAACTGATTGACTGGTTGTAATCTTAAGCTCAAAGGGTTTATTGCTGTTTGGCACAGTGGTAAGAGCTGTAGGACAGCCATCAATTTCAATTTGTAGATAGGGGTAAGTCACTTAATGAAATCCATGTGAGTCTAATAGCAAGGTAGGCTGCCATCCTATCCTGGCAGCCACTTGGGCTGAAAGGACAAAGATTTATTAGAGCCATAACCATACTGATATGTCCTATTCTAACATTTTCATGGGAAAGTGCACAAAAGAAACACATACACAGTACTGTTATAGATATCTCAAGACTACAAACGTTCAAATACATACGAAGCAAGACAAAAATGTGTAAAAAAAGGGGGGGGGGACTGATAACTAAGTATTCAGGAAGCCAACAATTACTACTGTTATTAATACTTACATTCCTGCTTAAAAGTAAAATATTCTGTGAGGTGCCTGCATTCATGGTTGCCTCTCAAAAGAAATAATGTGCTTGGATACAGAATCTTCAGAACCCACAAATATAGCACACACTGTTGAAAAACAAGAGTACTAGTCATATGTGATAGCCCCATTTCAAGTATTACAGCACAATATCCAGCTGACGCATAGACTAATGCTCACTTAAACTTCATTTATCACATTTGTATACCACCCTTCCTTCAGGGAACTCAGGACAGTGTATTAGAAAATTACCATGGCAATTTGGAAAGGAATGACACAGAATAAGACAGAGTTCCCAACTTGCATTCTGTTACTGCTGAGAGGCAAGGAAATTGAAAGGCAATAATTGGCAGGTGGGAATAGCATACTGAGCCCATCTTTCCCCTTTACCTCCTCCCCATCAAGAAACATTCCTACTGGGGAAGTGATGAGATGAGAATTGACAAGCAGAAGGGTTAAACATACTACCCAATGGATCCTTCCATCCACACTTGTATGTAATTCTACTCTGTGGCTGAAGCTGAGTTCAAACATGGTGGTAACCTAAAATCCATTACTACTTGGCAATAACTGCCTGACACTTCAGAGGCATTCTAATGAATATTTCCTGTTGGTGCAAGAACATAGTATCAAATTCTGTGCAAAATGCCCGGTGTACAGCAGCACAGTGGAATGTCCTTGCATTAGTATTATAAAACCAACCACATCAGTTTTGAAAGGCCCAGTGTTTCCAAAAAATGCATCCAAATGTCTTAAGATGCCCTTGCACACACAGTTGTCAACCTAGATGGCTCTGCTCCAAGAGCACACTACTCTGTATGGTATGGAATATTAAGGATACAGAAAAGAAAGTTCCTTTTTTTAAAAAAAAGAAAGATAAAAAGCTGTTCACAATTAATCTAATGAATCTTTGAATCTAGTTTCACAGAACTCTAGAATGCTTGCTTCCTATCAGTCAGTTTCCTAATTGTTTACTGATGTAATGTAGGAGCAGGTAACGTACAGCTAAGAGGGGTCCAACTTATTTTCAGGCCTATCATGTGGCAAGGGTGGTCATTCTAGAAGGAAATCTGAGCAATTTTTATCACAATTAATAGAATTAATAAAAAGTGGATTGAAATAAACATGTTTTAACATTTCTCTTAAAAACCGACAGTGATGTGTGCCACAATTATTTCTTGGATGGGGATAGGAAATTCCAGAGGGATGGTGCCACTCCCAGAAAGTCCCTGTACCAGGGACGCATCAACCCAACATCTCTTATTGACAAGTCAGAGAACAGGCTGCTGTACATAAACGTTCTGAGACTATTATAGGTTTCAAATCAAATCTGAAACCTAGCGGCTTCAAATTTAAGTTGGGCCATGAAACCAACAGGCAACCACTGGTACAGAATTGGTGCAATGTGTTCCAGCTGCTTGGGCCCATATAAGCATTCTTGCTGCTGCATTGTGCACCAGCTATGGTTTCCAAACCAACTTTAAAGGTAGTCTCACATAGAACACATCAGTAATCCAGCCTGGACATAAGCAGTGCACATGCCACTAAGGCAAGCTACTTTCTCCAAATAGGGTGATAGCTGGAAAATTAGCCAATGCTGATGAAAAGCAGTTCTGGCCACTAGTGCCTTCATCAAGAGTGCCAAGCCCAGAAGCAAACCCAGAGTGCCTACCTCATTTGCCAGGGGGAGTGCAATCCTCTCTAAAACAGACTGCATCCATCCATCCAGATCAGCAGTTTCACAACCTGCCAAATTTCCATCTTGTCAGGATTAAGCTTAATCTGGTTTGCCCTAATCCATCCCAGAACTGCCTCTAGACACCTGCTCAGAACTTCCATCGCCTCCTTGAGATTAGATTACAGAAACAAGAAGAGCTGTGTCTCATCT
The DNA here is from genome assembly GCF_951804945.1 of Podarcis cretensis. Taxonomy (NCBI): domain Eukaryota; kingdom Metazoa; phylum Chordata; class Lepidosauria; order Squamata; family Lacertidae; genus Podarcis; species Podarcis cretensis. The sequence goes on from NC_137174.1 coordinate 14,658,935, forward strand.
GCATACTGATGACACTGCGCCCCAAATCAGAGCCCTGAGGAACTCCAAAGGTCAGTGGTTAAGAGGAGGAACAGAAGTCCTTTAGCACATGGAAACCTCTAGCGGACTGAAACACTGCCTTATGGTGTAGTAATATGTGAAAGATTGTGATTGTGGAAAAAATTACAAACCAAGCAAGGCTAATAAAGGGTGTAGGCACATAATATAATGGTTGATGTTATTGGAAGCCACCATGAGGCCCAGAAGAACCAGTGGGGTCATATTTTCAATGTTCTCAGGATAAGTCACCCACCAGGGCAAACAAGGCAGTTTCCATCCTTAATCCAGGGAAAGGAAAAAGGAAAAAAATGGAGCTGTTCTAAATAACTGGCGTCCTCCAAACTGCCTGATGCTGGCAAGACTTCACTCACCCTAGGACCTTGCTGAGCAACAGTAAGCCTGAAATGGGACAGTAATTTTCCAAAGCTGAGGAATCTAGACTCAGCTTCTTTAAGAGCAGTTTTATCATCACCTCCTTCAGAGAGAATAAACATACATCTTACCATGGTGAAACAGTTACTATAGCAAATAAATGGGAAAACCATTGTTGATATTAACATCAGGACACACACATTCAATTACCTCTATGCTAAAATATCCTCTGTCTACATAGTCACCAAGGAACAGGTATCTTGTGTTAGCAGGTGATCCTCCCACTTCAAATAGCTTCATTAGGTCAAAGAATTGGCCATGAATGTCACCACACACTGCAATAAAAATGCTGCTGATTAAAAAACCATGATGAAGTTCTACTGGTGGGAAAACCACCCAAACTAGATTCAATCAGGATTTCAGGTCAAGAATCTAGTCATTGCATCCTAATTATAAGTAGCAATTAGAATTAATTTTAAGTAGCAATGACTTCCCACCCCAGCACCAATCTTGCACCATCTGTTTTTCAGCTATTGTTCACACTCAGATTAATAGGACTGGAAAAAATATTTGCAGTGTCAGGTGCCACCAAGAATGTTCAAGTGTTAGGAACATATAAACTGTTCAGGGCTATTCAGTAGGTTGTCTGCATACCCTAGGAGCTACCAAACATTTTTATTGCCAACTTCCCTAAAGGAAGACAAAAGTTATTTGAACTTTCTCAAATCTAGATTATGGCAGAACTAAAATCTTAAATTGTATTCAAGCAAACTTGTCCTCTTTTTTCTCATTAATTTATCACTTGCTATTGCTCCATTCATTTTTTACCATAACTTTTGCTCCAATCTCTTCCTCATGTTGATCTTTCTTCTTTTTCCTAATTTTCCTTTCAGTCTTTGTCCTTACATCCCCTCTTCTTCCTGTTAACTATTCGTGCATGTAATTTCCACCTCTCCCATGACCACGTGGTACTGGGTGGAAGTGTTCACACACCAATGGCATATAGTCCTGGAGGCAACCAACTCTGGCACATGACATTTCATGCATTTACTCTTTTAACAAGGTAGTGTGAAACAGAGTTTCCCATATGGACTTGTTTTCTGAGTGACCATGGAATTTATCTCATTTCACAACCAAGTCTGACTGAATGTTGCCTGTGGTGTTCACTATGCAGCTCCACCATCAATGGTGATAGATAGGAAAACATACTTGACTTAATAGAAAGCATTGTGTATTTGGCTCCCAGTTTTTTCCTAATGCTGCTGCAGAGTTCTCTGGAGCTACAATCCCATATAGATAGATACTTCTTTGGGGGGTGAGGAGAGAAACACATACACACAAATGGAAGGAGACACACTATATATGGAAACCAGTCAAAAGTATGATATTCCAGCTGCAATGCATTCAGAAAGCGGATTCTCTTTAACTGAAAAGGTCCCAGCCTGAAAGTAAAAAGAGCACAATCTCCTGAGGGATATGGGAAATTTTTCATAAAGGTAAAGGGACAGAAAGACTTCAAAGTAAAAAATGATTTAAAACCGCTCTTTAAAAAGTCTAGCATCTGTGTAGCAAGCAGAGAACCATCTACTTTATCAAAGAAAGGAACTCTTAATATCTGTCTGGGAAGTTGAACATAAGGCTGCTGAGGAAAGACCTACCTGTTGTCAACTGAGTAGCACATGCATCAGGGGGCAAAGTTAATTTCCAAGAAATGAATCATGAATAAGGTCAGTCAGAACATCAGTTAAGCCGATAGTATTTAACTTGAATTGAACAGTAATAAATATATAATACAATATTTTAAAAATGCAGAAGAGAACTGCAGAAGAAATTAACCTTCACACTTTTGATGTCATACTATTCAAATATCCATGTCTACAACTTTAAAGCAATTCTTATATTAAAAATAAAGCACAATAACCTATCTCATTTCAGAACCAAAATTTCTTATGCAAGATATTCCAGTGTTTTGTCCAGTTCTAAAATATTAAAAGGTAGCCTTTATTTCCTGCAAAGCATTAATCATATCAACTTTCTGTAGTCATTTGACATGATTTATTTTACTCACCAATTACACCTGCCAATTCTTCAATTTAATTTTTTATTATTATTATCATCTTGCAGTAATCAGTAGATTACTAATACCTACCAGTTCTAGGTGTTCAAGAATAAAGCTATATTCTGAAATATACAAACATTGTCTTAATTTAAAAGGAAATAAACACTGTCAAATTTGCTAATGAACTCTATTATTTAAAATTCAACCTCCACTGCCTATGTAACTACCAGCGTTCCAAATTAATCTACCATCTAATTAATTAATTAACTTCTGGTCTATGAAAAATCATGCCCATTGAATCTTCAAGATGCTAGGAGCACTTGCAACAGTGAGCAGCATCCCAGCCTGAATGCTTGTGTGCACAGCCGTGGTCACAGCCTGCTAAAAGCACAATCTGTCCTTGCTTTGACTCAGTGAGCACCAGCAAGTGTTCCCCCTTTCCTTGTCCCAAAGACCAGTAACTAATCTTGGGGGGGGGGTGAGGAAAGTCCTGGTAGAGTGGCTTTTCCTGGCACAAACTCTTAACTATCAGTTCCAAAATCCCCATAAGGAAAGTGATGCTATGCACATCATTTCTGTCTGCGAGAAGGTTTGCTGCATGCAGGCTGCATGATCACATTTATCCTGCGAGTATTATCTCCCCTTCCCTGCCCCAAGTTCTCTCTGTTCTGTCCAGAACCCAAAGTAAGGTTGGAGAGATGGTAGGCAGTGTCCATGTCCCAGCAGTGTCCGAGGGCCTTCTTCCCAGGCAGAAATGATGCACATTCATCAGTTTCCCACTAGTAATCTCAATCCTCATCAGGAAAAGTCATTTCTCTGGGGCTAGGGGAGTACAAGGGACGCAGGTGGCGCTGTGGGTTAAACCACAGAGCCTAGGACTTGCCAACCAGAAGGTTGGCAGTTCGAATCCCCGCGACGGGGTGAGCTCCCGTTGCTCGGTCCCTGCTCCTGCCAACCTAGCAGTTCGAAAGCACGTCAAAGTGCAAGTAGATAAATAGGTACCACTCCAGCAGGAAGGTAAACGGCATTTCCGTGCGCTGCTCTGGTTTGCCAGAAGCGGCTTAGTCATGCTGGCCACATGACCCGGAAGCTGTATGCCGGCTCCCTCGGCCAATAAAGCGAGATGAGCGCCGCAACCCCAGAGTCGGCCACGACTGAACCTAATGGTCAGGGGTCCCTTTACCTTTACCTTGGGGGAGTACAAGGCATCTCTGCAACTTTCCCCCGTGCTGCTCCAAGATATGTTACGGAACCTTAAAGCAGAAATGGGAAAGAAAGCAGCAGAGGATGCTTTGTAGTCACTCACTAATGAAACACTAAGCAAAAATTCAAGACTTAGTGAACATTCACAAAGGAAGGGAAGCATTCATTTGGAAGGTTCACAAAGGCTTGGTCTCTTTCAGATAAGCAGCAGCAATGCTTGTGCATTCCTAGTCACAAGGCACCATCATTTTGCACATAAAGTGATGGGTATTTTATGTGTAGCAAAAGCAAATGATGCAGAAGTCTAAAAGCATGACAATATAAGGGTGCATAAATATGCTATTTATTCTATGAATTCCAATGTGTTTTGGGAAATACTAAAACTCTAAAATTAGGAAATACAACCTTTACGTTATAATTTAAAGTACTTAATCCTGCCTCCCCAAAAATATAAGCTAAAAAAAGCAAAACTTGATACATAGCCAAACTTATAAACAACCAAATCAAGCCTTAGATAAAATTTCAATGTATTAAATTTCAGAAGTGTAAATTGTATCACTACTAAAATTATTAAGCAAATATAAAATTTCAGAAAGACTTGTTCTAGTTTCCACTGGACCATTAAATTGTATTTTTTTTAGCAAGCTGAAAAACAAAGCTTCATCCAAGGTACAGTGAGCTGGTTCAAACATCACAATAAATCATGATCTGTATAATGACAAGAATGATATGAGACAAGTCTGAGACTTGCACACTCACCCTCTGCTCTCTCCTTTGGCACACCAGCAAGGAGATTAGATACAATGCCATTTTAACTGCAGCTTTTCACTGCATCTGAACCCAACAAACTGTGGTTAATATTAACTATGGTTTGTTTGAAACAAGTCAACTTCCAACCAGAGATTATGAATATTCCCCCCACCTGGCCGCAAATCATAGCTAGTACTAGATGGTTTATGTTCTGATGTAATGTTAAACTGTAGTCAACTGAAAGCAAAAAATCCCCTCCTTGCAATTGTACCACATGAGGAAGAAAAAGTGGGAGGACAGGTGCTCAAGGCTTATCAATGACATCACTACCCCAGTATATTTCAAAGCTCATATAATCCCTTTCTTTTCTTTACCATTCATGCGAAAATTCTACACCTTCAATCTTTCTACCTAAATTATTTTACTTTCAAAGGTACTGAAACCTCATTCCATGCATTTATGACATTAAAAGTGGCAACAGTTAGCCAGAGTTTGCACCTGTAATAGGAGCTTCAACTTCTATCATGGTTTTCTCTCTTCTTAAAATTGCAGCACCATCATTGATGATTCTTAGTGCAATTTCTTCATCTACCCGACCTTCTTTTATTAGGTGGTTTTTCAAAATATCAACCCGAGGTTTTCCAGCTGCATCAAACACTTCTTCTGATGTTAATCGGTGTGTTGGCGGAAAAGGGACAGCTGAAAATGAAATACCGCAAATATTACTTACAATCAATGACTTGAAAAAGCTCTGAGCACCATTTTGATCCAAGACAGACAAAAAAGTGACTTTTTTTAAAAGGAAGGAAGAAACACAGTTGGCTTGGTTATGTATGTATGTATACTAGGAAAATGAGGGGGCTGAATGTGTGGGGATGGAATACATTATAGGATGTGCACAAAGCACACAAAAATATAGTTTCCTTGGCAGTGAGGGCAAGGCGATTCAGTTTCAGAAATGCATGTGCATTGATTTAGTATTCCACACAGGAAAAGTGGCAGGCACTATTATTAGAGAAATAAAAGGGTGTGCTTTAGAATACCATTGAGGTTTGAAATAAACATATTCCCCATGTCTTGTGACTGCAGCAACTTAGAGTATGGTTCAGTTCAGACATAATGCCAAACTAAAGTTCATTAAGCAGTTTGAGGAGCTGTCTGAACCGACAAACCATAGCTTGTGCTAAATGTGAACTGGCGTGATGTCTGAATTCAGTTAAATAAAGCCATAATTATAATCTACCTCCACAGGCTGTTTCACCATAAGGACTGGAGTAAACAAAAAAATCTGACAATGACACTGGAAACAGAAAAGCAATTATAAACCAGCTACTTTGGGAAGCTCAGGACACTGTTTGGGTTCTAAGCTGTGGTTAGCACAAGCTATGGTTTGGTGTAGAAAGTCACAAACTCTGCTTTTTTTCCTGTGTTTGTGCTGGACAGTGCGGAGGAAAGGGGCAGGGGACGCATATTATCATCATCTCTCCTCAACTCCTAAAAGTCCTCATCCATCTGTGAAGCTCCATGGTTATGGCAGTACCAAATGGAGATATGACAGTAAAAATTAACTCTGGCATAATTTCCTGCCCATAGGGCTTAAAAACAACATGCTGCAATGTAACAGGCCAGTGCCAGTGGGCTAATTCCAAAGGGATGACACCAAAGGAGAATGCCACAAGGGCAGCCACCCCCTTTTTGACTTGTTTTGTTCCTTAAAGGAGATTGTTTTAACTTATTTTTGTCCAACTGACTGGGATAGTCCCTGTCAAGTGGTAAATGGCAGGTGTGCTGGCTGCCGCACTCAACACTAAGTGAGGAAGGGCTTAATCTCCCTAGGTGAAAAGGGAAGACATGGGGTGGGAATTAATGCCAGTGGTGCTGGTAGCAACTTTTCCCCATTTGGGTATTTGCTCTTTGTTGGTGGACCCAAGCAGGGCTCAGCAGAGGGACATCAAACCCCATCCAGTAAAGCAGACTGAAGGCTCAGATTGCCCTGTTACTGGGAATTTATTCAGTCCCCTTTGTTCCCAATTAAATCCTGCTGGGTGTTATGGAAAAAGAATCAATGCCAATATCTATCCAACTCTACAATTCTACGATTCTGTGAAGGCTTTAAAGCAGAGGGTGGATGGCTATCTGTAATGCATTATCTAGCTGAGATTCCTTCATTACAGGGGGTTTGAACACAAATTTAATTATTTCATTTTAAAAATGGTATCTGGTTCAAAATATTGACTCAGCTTACAGAAGACCACACAGATTTTACTCAATGATAATTTATACATTATAAGATTCATTATCCGTTATTTCCAGAGGGATATCTATGCTATTTTTTTGTAGCACAACAAAGTCTTGTGGCATCTTAAAGACATAACCTTTTGTGGACTACACTTTATTTCATCAAATGCAAATACCAAAATAATAGAAAAGAAGCTCCCACTCAATCAAATTTAGCTTTACTGTAACAAAGCAATAATGAATTTGTTTGCATTTACAAGGCTTACTTTATAATAGGTTTAGATGCTGTGAGGGGTGATTTTTATTTTATGTTTTGCTTTATTATATACCTCCTATGACACTGGAGGATGCACCACTGAACATACCAAGACTTTTGAATACAAATTTGTAGGATGGCACTGTTAACATTAAAAAAAATATATATGTTAAGTTGGGAATGGGTTCAGTAAAGGCAGAAAGTTGCTGTAAGCAGCCAAGAAAAGTAGCCCCTCAGCAGCAGCTGTCTGGACCACTTTGTCTAATGAAAAGCATGTGTCCTGCCCTGACCCAGCTTGAAGCTCAGGCGAAGCACACGGCTGCAAAGGCACTTACCAGTTAGTCTGAGTCACAGCAGGCAAAGCAAGGCAGGGTCACAACAGGTAAGGTAGGGGCTATCAGGACCTTGGACAGCACACTCCTGAAGATGGTGGCTAGAGAATCCTTCCACAAGGAGAGCTGTTGCCTCAGCAATGTGAACAAGCCGTACAAAGGTCTAGTCCTGCTGCCCTGCCCACGTCTGAGAGGTTGTCTGAGGGGGCAGGTTTCTGGGCACACAAGAGGGATCAGTGTGCCAACAGAGTTCATTGGGCCCAGTACACTATATATGTATTGCCCCTCCCAAAAGAGGATACAAATTTGCATATACTAATTTATAGGTAAATTAGCTCTCCCCATAGTGGGGAAGACGGTAACCAGGTTAGGAGACTAATCCATGTCTGGGTCTTTTTCTATGATAAGTATAAGGCAGGAGTGGGAAATCTTTGAATTATTTTTTTAAGGGGGACTGACTCACAGAAAAAACAAATAAGAGATTACACATAAAATGTCTGTCAGATTGTTAGATTTCCACCTGCTAACCGGCCATTCAAGACAAAGAGCTCTGCCCAGAGCCACTCCTAAACCATGCAAAGAACTCATGTTTCAGGAATTGTAAACAAATTATGTTATGCTAGATTTCTCATCAATTGATTTTAGGATGACAAAACTACATTTAGAGCAAGATCAGACATAGTATTTCTGATTTCAATATGATGATGCTGAAACAGATCTAAGATTTACAATAATCAAGGCTGAATACTATACACTTTCTTGGAAGGTGTGAGTGCATGGCTTGGGGGTACTTCTGGATCCATTATGTTGCATGAGCCTTCAACTGGTGGCCCAGCTGCAGCTGTATCTGGACAGGGGAAGCCTGACTTCTATTGCCTGTGCACTGGTAACCCTAGTTTGGACTACTGCAGTGCATTGGCTGCCTTTAAAGAAAGTTCAGAATCTGCAGCTCATGCAAAATTTGGCAACCAGGTTGTTGATGGGAGCTGATGATATGAAAGGAGCAAGGTTGCAAAGCCAGTTTTAAGCCACAAATAGATTCATAGGCATAAAGGCAAAACATAAAAGTTTAAAAACATCAGGACAGGAAACTGGATCTGGAAGCACAGTGTCAACTAGTCCACTTGGTGCAAAATGAATGTAATGTGTCTCAACTCTCTACCACCAAAAAACACCCAATTTTCGGCTGGTGAACCCTTTCCTGAACAGAGACAGTTTAGATACAGTAGCCTCTAGATTGAATTATTTATTTTATTTTATTATTTACCGTACTTCTGCTATTTTTATATTGCTGAATAGCCAAGCTGCATTATATTGTTTCCTGCTTGGCAGGGGGTTGGACTCGATGGCCCTTGTGGGCTCTTCCAACTCTATGATTCTATGATATGCAGGGCTATCCTTACAGTTTATTCAGAATCTGCAGCTAGTGCAAAACACAGTGGTTAGGATGCTCAGTGGTACATTCTACTGTGCACATAACACACATGTGCTCAACTGAACTACCAAGCCAAGTTTAACGGGTTGTTGCTGATTTATATGGCAATGAATACTAAGTATCTCCTTCTACATAATCCAACTCATTCATTTGGTGACCTTACGGCACTGGACCCTGTGATCAGCACCTGAACTCCTTCGTGTGCCCCCTTCCATGAGAGGTTGGGAGGGTGACAACAAAAGAAAAGGTCTTTTCTGTTGTGGCCCCTGTGGGAGGCAAAAAATGATCTTCTCCCAGGCCTTTGGCTAATTAAAAAGTCTGTGACAGAACAGTGTTATTGTTTTTTGTTTGTTACTATGTTATGTATTTTTTTTGTTTTTATATTGTAAATCACTCTGTATTATGATGGTGTTTTTAGCAGTTTGTGTTTTTATCTGTAAGCTACCATGAGTCCCAATCAGGGGGAAAGTTGGGGTATAAATATATAGATAGCAATATTTCATTCTACTATACTGCCCTTGACAAAGAAAAGCTTTTCAATAATAATATTAATCACATTCCTAGCAGTTCTTTTTATCTGTAAGCTGCCTTGAGTGCTCATCAGGGGGGAAAGACAGGGTATAAATAAAATACATAAACATTTTACATACATTGCCCTCGACAGAGAACAGCTGTGCTATACCAGCTGGAACACTCAATGTATTTCCCTTTCATCTCACCCCTTTTTGTTTCCCTGCCTTGGGGGGGGGGGAAACTAACCCGAAAACCCAGGATTCAAATAAGCAATCCCCGCCGAAATTTCAGGTGGGGGGAGGCAACCCCACAAACTCTCTCAGCCCAACTCAAGAGGGTTGTTCGGAGGGCTAGCAAACAAAAACCAGCACGCACCTTCGCTGCATAAAGGAAACAACTACAACACCACAGAAAAATCCCCCCCCCCGGCATCCCGATGGACATCCACCACACAACCACGCTCGCAGGCAGGCGCCATACAAACAAGCAGCCAGTGCGCTCTTCCCTCCCTCGGGTGAGGAAGCGGGCACGAAGAGGACGCGAGTGGCGCCTGCAGCCGCCTCTCAGGCCCGCACCCGCAGCACGTATGAACTCCCCACATACACGCGCGGAGCGAGGGGAACTGACGGGCGAGGCGCGGGATCGCCCAGCCCAGCCCCAGGAGGCGGGCCTAGCGAGGCGGCCGGGCCTGGCCGGGCCTGTCACTCACCCTTGACGGCCCGCTCACAGGTACCGTGAGGCGTCGCCAGCGCAACCTGAGTCCCCTCCTTGCCGGACATGGCGCGGGCGGCGAGAGCAGCAGCAGCAGCAGCAGCAGCGACGGCGGCTCCCTCAGCGTCTCTACCCGCCCCGGCCGCCCCCCGCCCCGGCTGCGGTTCTCTTTATCCGCCTCCCGCCGGGGCCCGGCCAGCGCGAGGGCGAGGGGCGGGCGGCGAGAGACTAGGGGCGGGCGGGAGCAGCCAGGGCCCAAAGCAACATGGCGGCGGACTAGCCGCTGAGGGAAAAAGAGCGCGCGAGCGCGAGTGACGAGGCGGCGGGTGCAGCCCGCCTCGGGACCGGCATGCACCGCGCCCGCAATTCCCCCCCCCCCCGCCGCCCCCGCCACAAGGAGGCTTAAGGGAGCGCCTCAGAAGTGCTCGGCTGAGGCGCCATAATTAAAGGCTCCTCATGCAAATAAATGAGGGTGCTTCCGAAATGCTTTTCTTTCCCCCTTTCTTTTTTTTTTAAAGCGTCTATTCCTCTCAGTAGGAATATATTGTGGCATATTAACTGCCCTCCCCCATAGCGGTGTTGATATTGGACGGTTGCAAGGCGGCTCACAAAAGTGTAAAAAAAAAAAGCGTGTCGAAATTCCCCCAAGCAATAAAACAAGGGCGAGAGCCACAGTCCCAAGGGACCTCCCATAATATCTCTTATTTTCCACACAGACACGATTGCTTTTTAAATGGGATTGGACCCTCTCGGCTCAGTATCCTGTGGAGGGGAACTGCTGAGGCTTCCCTAAATCCAGCGCCAGCAATAATAATAAAAGAAAAAGTGAACGAAACTGCAATTACAACTTTATTTTTTTGCACAGGCAGAAGCTATAATAAAGTTCCCTTTAAAAGCCTTCAAGCGGTCCAAAACATTTAGGAAGCTCACTTCCCCAGTGTCATCATGCTGCATAAATTATTTCATGTGACAATTCGTGGATTGTCCAAAGAAAAGGCTCTTTTGGTAGCTTCATATTAAATCACCATTAATATTAAATTACTCTGCCTAGAGGCTTTTATGCTGGACTTATAACTGGCAAACCCAGGCTTTTATAAAAACTAGAAGGTGGTCCTGGTTCAGACTATGGGATACAGGATGCTTATCCGAGAGGGCCTCCTCTGTCTAGAGAGAGGTTATTAAACTGGACAATAAACTGGTGGGCACCTTGGACTAGATCAAGACCATCCATATTAAGAAAATATTATTCTGCATCAGTTTCTACATCTAGGAGAATATATTCACCTTGTATATCTTTATGTGAACTCAGGATCGTAACAATGAGATTTTTATGAAACAACACTGATCTCTTTTTAGCTTGCTTAGACTTCCATGCTACACATATTTCTCCTTCCTAGCTTTTATTTGCTATTGACAAATATTTTTTAAGCAGCAGGTGTGACCCTTGAGGGAATGTTTTACCTGTGTAGTGTTATAAGTCAAAGCTCCTGGACCAGTTTGCTAGAGAGAACATAGGGTTGCCATATTTCAAAATGTGAAAATCCAGGCAAAAAAGCTTTTAGCCCACCACAAGCCACAAAGCTGAAAACAATCTGCATGGCTGAGCTTCGTAGTTCAGACATCATCTGAAGCTAAACTGAAGCATGTCTAATTGAATTGTCATTTTAAGCCTACCTGAACAAAGCTACTGTATCTGTTATTCTGCAACAGAAACTGAGTAAAGGTTATTTTTACCTTTTACAATGTTGCTTGTGTGATTATTCTTTTAAGGAGGAGGAAGGGGGGGATATCAGGAGAATCCAGTCTGCCTTAAAGCATCCTGCATTACTTAAACTGAAAGGCTAAAACTAGCCTATCTAAGCTTCTTTATAAGCTGCAAAAGGATGCACTCTGCCGAACTCACAAATGTGAGGATGCATAACATCTAATAAATAGTCTCCTAACATCTATACACATTGCTACACCCGACACAGAACATGCTGAATCCTTAACCCAAGCCACATTTTCAAACACTCCTTAACTCACCTTTCTCTTCACACACATACTTCTCTCTCCACTCCCATTTATTTAAAATTATAGCCCACCTATATTAATAGTGCCTGTAGCAACATCCCTGACCACAAGCCAAGCTGATTGCAACAAAATACTTACAATATGTAGGAATTAAAACGTGATCAAATTTGCATTTATTTTCCAGCTAACCCTTGCCCCTCTCACTAGCACCTTCTTCATTAGCCTGGGTTCCAGCGATAAGGGCATATAGATCACCACCTTGTAACCTAATTTGTGTGTTGTCTTTTGTTACCTTATTCTACCACCTTAAAAGTATTAAAATGTAAGAAAACCAGTGTCTTCACAAATCCTCATCTACAAAGCAAAAAATAAAATCAAAAGTGAAATAGCAGCCTGTGTTTCGCCTTATACTCAATGTACTTACTTTTCACCAGAATCGAGGCAGCATCAGAAGTCAGTGTTCACAATGATGCTCGCACATTGCTGATACGAGCCTTTGGCCTTGATTTGCAGCCCAGTAAGTCTGTTTTTGGCACAGCTGTGCTCTATTCAGCTTTGTAACAAGGCAATTCACTCCAGCTGATCGCTCCTGCATCACCACTAGCAGGTGACATGAGAGCTTTTAAAAGGTTGCTCTGAGCGTGGTTGTTACTAGAGACATCATATGACAGTGCTACAGAGGAATACTGAAAATTGAATGGGCAACCATATCACATTTAGGTCAGGTGTAAAAATATTACCTGCAGCTCAGTGCTCAGACTGCATACAAAAAACAAAAACAAGAAACAAACCCCAGAAACCACAGCATCATGTTAAATGAGCTGTACATTTAGTAAGTTGCACTAGGAAAAAAAGTATAATTGTCGAGCAGGATGACAATTTGGCATATGTATTTAGAAGGAACACTAGGCAGCAGTCTAGGTTTTATATGGAGGTCAAGAACTTAACAATCCACTTTTCAGTCTAATAGTTTCTGTGTGGGAGCAAACAATGGTGTTCATTGTAACACTGGCAAGTCTTTGACGATATTCCCTAAAAGGATAATGTAACAATGTGCCAGGTTCTTGCAAGACTCAAGCAATGAGACAAAGAAGAACAATTCACAAAGCTCAGATTTTTCACACACCAACACTCCTGGTAGAGCTTAGCTCCTAAGTTCAAAATATCTAATTTTTAAAAAGCAATTAATTACCAATTCAACACACCTACCTCTTAGCAGGAGCTACAGGCAATGTAAAAAAATCCCAAAAGGAACGGAGATCATATGGAAGTCAGTAGCCAGCCCAGCCCCTCTAACAGGCAGAGAGCAGTTTTCCTTCAAATACCGTAAAGTCTCAGACTAACTCTGACAGGCAGCAGATGGTATGGAGATTCCTTACCTGTTAACAAATTGTTTTATCTTTTAATTTTTATCTTTAATTACTTCCCCCCTTTCCTCCAAAGAGCTCAGGTCAGCATACATGTGCCTTACCTTTCAATTTAACATTCACAACGACCCTATGAAGTAGGGTATGAGACCGATTGGCCAAGCCTGGCAAGCTTGATGACTGAGCTGGGATTTGAACTTTTTGGCCACACTTCCAACCACACTGGTGAACTTCTACATATGTTTATAGAATAACCACACTAGTATAGGGTGTTAGGGGAGCGGTAGTATCTCTGTTAGGGACGCAGGTGGCGCTGTGGGTTAAAGCCTCAGCGCCTAGGACTTGCCGATTGAAAGGTCGGCGGTTCGAATCCCTGCGGCGGGGTGCGCTCCCGTTGCTCGGTCCCAGCGCCTGCCAACCTAGCAGTTCGAAAGCACCTCCGGATGCAAGTAGATAAATAGGGACCGCTTACCAGTGGGAAGGTAAACGGCGTTTCCGTGTGCGGCTCTGGCTCTGGCTCTGGCCAGAGCAGCGATGTCACGCTGGCCACGTGACCCGGAAGTGTCTCCGGACAGCGCTGGCCCCTGGCCTCTTAAGTGAGATGGGCGCACAACCCCAGAGTCTGTCAAGACTGGCCCGTACGGGCAGGGGTACCTTTACCTTTACCTTTTTAGTATCTCTGTTGGGGGACATATTGTGCTGCTTCTGGGGTAATTTGTCCACCTTTGGTCCATACCCTGCACTCAGCTTTCACCCGTGGCTACTAGAAGTTGCCAGCATGTAACAGCAGCCACACCCTGGAAATGGCTTTGATTGGCTGGCTAAACCAGGTGAGGGTAGCTGATCCTTGGTGAGTTAGGAACATCTTCGGGAGAAGAAAAGGCTAAGAAGTAAATCCTACGCAAATCTGGAGTCCCTACGGTGGCTGCATGGTGCCTTGGTACGCCCCCTTCTAGCAACTCCTGCAGCCAAGCTGGTGTCAAACGTATAGCTCTGCTTCTCTTTGGACCACATCAGTGAGGATGAGAGGGGAGGGGGAGTCCTGTCATCTGGGCAGTCAAAAACCTCCAAACACACTGCCCAGGCTTGCGCCCTGAGGTTACTTTGGTGCTGCTAATGCAGCCGTTTGTCTTCACTTCTGGAGGCACACTCCCTTCTCTCTCCAGACAGATGGATGCCAAAGACATAGCAGCACGGTACTCTTACACCTCTGCCTATAGAGTGGGAAGTCCTGGACTTCTGGTCGGCGCCAGCGCTTAATGGCGGCTCTCTCCCCGATCTCCGGAGAGAGGGCTGCTTCACGAGTTCGGGTCTGACCGCTACGGCGAAGCGGGGACCCCTAAAATCACAGGCGCGGAAGCCTGTGAACAAGGAGACTCGGTGGGCACCATTTGCGCCCCCCTTTACTGCAAAAGAGCCTTTTTAAAGGCTCCGGAGGAGCATCGGGGGATCGTGCGGTGCCGAGAGTCGCTACCCAGCCCGTGAAGTGAAGCCGCGTCGCCATAGGCGGAGAGCGCCGATTCCTTCCTGAAATCTGGACTGAAATTGAAATACCCGTAAGTAGGATTGGGAAACCTACTGGGATTATAAAGAAAAAAACGTTTGAAATTTGGCTGAAAATGGGGATGGTAAATAAAGGAAGTCTGCCCCCCCCCCCCCGGACTGCATGGCTTTTAAAGCAACGGAACTGGAAAGCTGCAATTGAAGGAAAAGTAACTTTGAGCTTTTGAATTATTTAACTTTGGCATTGAACTCTAACTACCCCTCCAGCAAGCAGGAGCAGGGGGGGAAGAAAAGGGAACCTGGCTTAACCTGCATGAGAGGAAATTTAAGTGATTAATTCCTGCTGTCTCTGACTCTGGGAACAGACTGCCTGGGCGAAGCGCTTTGACAGGAACTGTCTGACAGAACTTGCTGCAAAGCGGAGAGCTTAAATAGATACAATTTTGGGGACTTTACAGAAATAATATTGTTGCAATTGGAAGATTGAAAGTTTCTTTGTCAAAAAAAAAAAACTTTTCTCCAAGAGGGCTTTTGGTTTCTTTGTTTCTTCTGCTTATTGGACACAATGTACTGCTCCCTCTAGAGGGCTGAAAGGCTACAGCTGTAACATAGACTGTCAAATAAAAACAAGTCACTGGATTTTTCCATTCAAGAGCTGTTCCTGTGGGAACGACCTTGGGACATGAGTGGCTCTGCAGAAGATATAACAACAAGATCTAAGGCTAAAGCTGCACAAAAGAAAAGAGGCTCAATATCAGGCTTACTGCCAACAGGCACAGCTGGACAGGAGAAAGGTATAAACGTATTCATGGATTCAGTGACTCAAGCATTACTCAAAATAAATGAATCTTTAGAAAATTTGACTAAGCAGAGCACGGAGAACACCAAACAACTGACAGAACTTACAACAAAATTGGACTTAAATACCAAAAGCATTACATCTAATACAGAAACCATAAATAAATTGGTTCAAGAAAACGCCACAATTCGAAAGATTGCAGAAGAAGCTAAATTTACTGCAGAAACCACACAGGAAAGTTTAATACCAGTCTGTAAGAAGTTGGACCAGCATGAGGCGGCCTTGTCTTTGTGGGAGATGCAGAGGAAAGAGAAGAATTTGAGACTTAGGTTGGTCCCTGAAAGTGAAGGGGACAACCTAGTGGACTTTCTCACAAAAGAATTATCAGAATTTTGGCAGGTAAATTCAGAGGAAGAAGAATTTAAGATAACAACTGCCTTCAGATTGGGCAGAAGGCAAGGCAGGAAGATCCCAAGGGATTGTCTGATAACTCTGAGATCTAAAGAGGAAAGAGATAAAATTTTAAATTTACATTACCAGAGATCCCTTCAGATTGGAAATGCTTCTGTTCAAATTTACAAGGACATCCCAAAATACATTCTGGAGGTAAGAACTTATTTTAAGAACCTGGTTGACCTGCTGAAGAAGAATAACATACCTTTTAGGTGGGAATTTCCACAAGGTTTGTCTTTTAACTTCAAAGGAAAGAAAGTCAAAATAAGAACAGTGCAAGATAAAGAACAATTCCTAGACAGAAACGAGGAGGACCTTTTGAAGGGAGTGCTAGACTCGACCTCTGATACAGACCTTGGAAACTTGACATTTGGACTGAAGTCACCAACGGAAGAACAGCTGCAGGGAGCAGCTGGAGGTAATTAACTAATAATGTCTCTGCAATTTTTAACCTGGAACTGTAATGGACTGAACCTTCCCAGAAAAAGGCGGGAGGTCTTTCACATCCTGAAA
Source organism: Podarcis cretensis (assembly GCF_951804945.1). Taxonomy (NCBI): domain Eukaryota; kingdom Metazoa; phylum Chordata; class Lepidosauria; order Squamata; family Lacertidae; genus Podarcis; species Podarcis cretensis. Next base: position 14,675,491 of record NC_137174.1, read on the forward strand.
AGAGAACAATTGGATTTGATATGTCTACAAGAAACCCACGTGACAAGGGCACATAGAAGATTACTTATAAATAAAAGATTAGGACAGGAATTTATTTCATCAGACAAAGTTAAGAAAAGAGGAGTGGTGATTTATGTAAAGGAAAAATTGGCTCCAAAATTGATTTTTAAAGATGAACATGGAAGAATTTTGGCAATTGAGATACAAATCCAAGGAGAAAAACTCCTGATAGTTGGCATCTACGCACCAAATGAAGGGAAGGCAGAATTCTACAAGAAATTGCATGAGACATTAATGGATTATTTGGACTATAAGGTGATCTTATTAGGAGATATGAATGGCGTGGTCTCTACAAATATGGATAAAGCACAAAGACAGGTGGTCTCTAAGGATCTCTAAGACCTTTTTTGAAATGACTGAAAACATGGACTTGATTGATATCTGGAGAACAAGAAACCCTCTTGAGAGAGAGGGAACATTCTTTTCAGAGGCACAAATGACATGGACAAGAATAGATCAAATATGGATTACTAGTGGAATGGCTCCAAGGATAAAAAAGGTGGAAATCTGCCCAAAGACATGCTCCGACCATAACGCAGTGAAGATGGAAATGAAACTAACAACAGCTGGATCCTTCAGATGGAGAATGAATGACACCCTATTCAGAGAGGTTACAAAAAGGCCCAAAAAACCTTGAAGGACTATTTTGAGATAAATCTGAGGACAGATGTTGAGAAAAGAGTGATTTGGGACGCAAGCAAGGCCGTGATGCGAGGTTTTCTGATACAACAGAACTCTTTAAAGAGAAAGAAACAAAATGAAAGGAAGGATAAGATTCTGGAAAAAATAAAAGAAGGAGAAAAGAAATTGAGGTCTAAACCAAAGTCTCATGAGATTTTGAGAGAAATTAAGTTTTATCAGATGCAATATATGGAATTGATGAACCAGGAGATAGAATGGAAAATCAAGCAAATGAGACAGAGGACATTTGAATCAGCGGACAAATGTGGGAAACTTCTAGCATGGCAATTGAAGAAGAGACAGAAACTAAATACAGTCACAAGCTTGGAGGTGGATGGAAAGAACATTTTTAAACCAAATGAGATCAGCAACTGCTTTCAGAGCTACTTCAGGAGATTATATGCACAAGGGCCGGAAAACGAAGGAGACATAGAAGATTTTCTTAAGAAATATGGATTACAAAAAATTTCGCAACAAAGTATGTTGATTTTAAATGAGAAAATAACAGATCAAGAAATGGAGGGTGCCATTCAAAACATGCAACTAGGGAAATCTCCAGGACCAGATGGACTAACCTCCAGATATTATAAAGCATTGAAAGAATGGTTAATACAGCCGCTTAAGGAGGTTTGTAATGAAATATTAGAGGGGGAAAAGGCACCTGAATCGTGGAAAGAAGCATTTATTACACTTATACCAAAGACTGAAACTGAAAAAAACCAGATCAAGAACTACCGCCCTATATCATTACTTAATGTGGATTACAAAATATTTGCTGATATTTTAGCAAAAAGACTGAAGAGGGTGTTAATGGAGGAGATTTATAAGGACCAGGCAGGCTTTCTCCCAGGAAGACACTTATCAGACAACGTAAGGAATATAATTGACATTATGGAAATGCTAACTGTAAATATTAATACGAAGGCAGTCCTAATCTTTGTGGACGCGGAGAAAGCCTTTGATAATATCTCTTGGAACTTCATGAAGAAGAATCTCCATGGGATGGGGGTAGGCCAAAGGTTTGAAAATGGTATAAGTGCAATATATTCTGAACAAAAGGCAAAGCTAATTGTAAATAACGTGGTTACTGATGAACTTTCCATAGAAAAAGGGACACGGCAGGGGTGCCCAATATCCCCATTACTTTTTATATCAGTCCTGGAGGTTCTGTTGAATATGATCAGGGGGGACTAGCTGGTAAAAGGAGTTCAGGTCGGAGCTAAACATTACAAATTGAAGGCATTTGCAGATGACCTAGTATTGACTTTACAAGAGCCAGACACTAGTACAAAAAGAGTTTTAGAGTTAATTCAATTCTTTGGTCAGGTGGCAGGATTCAAGTTGAACAAACAAAAAACTAAAGTTTTGGAAAAAAATTAACAAATGTCGAAAGAGAGAGATTCCAAAATGAAACTGGGTTAATGGTGGCAAAGAAAGTAAAATATTTGGGGATTAACATGACATCTAAAAATGTGAATTTATTTAAAGACAATTATGATAAATGCTGGACAGAGGTAAAGAAAGATCTAGAAATATGGTCGAATCTGAAGCTTTCCTTGTTAGGCCGAATCGCAGTGATTAAAATGAATGTATTGCCTAGAATGTTATTTTTGTTCCAGACATTACAAATCATGGATAAACTAGATTGTTTCAAGAAGTGGCAGAAAGATATATCTAAATTTATCTGGCAGGGCAAAAAGCCCAGAATAAAATTTAAGATACTTACTGATGCAAAAGAAAGAGGGGGGTTTGCCCTGCCGGATTTAAGACTGTACTATGAATCGGCAGCTTTCTGCTGGTTGAAAGATTGGCTACTTCTTGAGAATGCAGACATTCTGGATCTGGAAGGGTTCGATAATAGGTTTGGCTGGCATGCATATTTATGGTATGACAAGGTTAAAGTTCACAAGGGTTTTAAAAACCATATTGTTAGGAAAGCACTATATAATGTTTGGATTCGATACAAGGATTTGTTGGAAAATAAAACTCCTAGGTGGTTATCACCTATGGAGGCTAAGGAGGTGAAGAAACTTAACATAGAATCCAAATGGCCAAAATACTCTGAAATTTTAGAACAAGAAAGCGGTGAGTTTAAACTACAGAGTTTTGAGAAAATAAAGTCCAAGGTACGAGATTGGCTCCATTATTACCAAATAATGGAAACTTTCAAACAAGACAGGAAAATTGGCTTCCAGGTGGAGAAATCGAAATTGGAAACAGAATTGTTAGAACCCAATACTAAGAATGTATCAAGAATGTATAATTTGCTGCTGAAGTGGAATACAATAGATGAGACAGTTAAATCAGCCATGATTAAATGGGCACAGGATATTGGTCATGACATTATGTTTGCTGACTGGGAACAGTTATGGACCACCGGTATTAAATTCACGGCATGCAATGCCTTAAGAGAAAATATTATGAAAATGATTTATAGGTGGTACATGACCCCAGTCAAGCTTGCGAAGATTTATCATCTACCCAATAATAAATGCTGGAAATGTAATGAGACTGAAGGTACCTTCTTTCACCTTTGGTGGACCTGCCCAAAGATTAAAGCCTTTTGGGAAATGATTTATAATGAAATTAAGAAGGTACTTAAATGTACCTTTCACAAGAAACCAGAGGCATTTCTCTTGGGCATGGTCGGCCAATTGGTGTCAAGGAAGGATAGGACTTTTTTTATGTACGCCACTACAGCAGCAAGGATCCTTCTAGCAAAGTATTGGAAGACACAAGAACTTCCCACACTGGAAGAATGGCAGACGAAAGTGATTGACTTTATGGGACTGGCGGAGATGACTGGCAGAATCTGTGACCAGGGGAGAGAGACGGTGGAGGAAGACTGGAAGAAGTTCAAAGCTTATCTTAAGAACTGTTACAATATTGATGAGTGCTAAAATGTCAAGGGAAAGGAAGATACAGAATTGCAGCGGAAATTGTTTGTTGAAATAAGATGAAATTGAGAAAGATAATAAGATAATAAGTTTTAATTAATTGGAGTAAAGGGTTGCTGAAAAACTGTAAAATAAGGATGCAAAAAGGGGGAGGTATGGGGAAGTCCGAGAAAGAAGGCTTATGAAAATGAGGTTATGAAATCATATCTGTGTGTTTGTTTTTGTTTGTCGATGTATGTTGTTTTGTTTTAAAATTGGAAAATTAATAAAAATTATATATATATTAAAAAAAAAATATAGAGTGGGAAGTCCTACCTGTTTCCAGAGGTTTGCTCCAAATACAGGATCATGAGCGAACCTGTATCAGATGCCAGGGGATAGTTTCCATAATATGCAGCTCATGTGCAAAGCAAAAGTAAGAGCTAATGAATGTGCAAAAACTGTAGAATACCAGTTTGTTAGGTTTTTTTAAATCGCCTGGTTGAAAGACAAAAAGAGCAATTCATACACCACCCAATAAATATAACTATTTCATAAATTTATTTGAAAAATACTTACAAAGGCAAGTATGTTTGACCCTAAAATAGTTAAAGTGATTCTGTGTTTACAATGTTATAATTAAGTGTGCAGCCTTAACAGTCTTTGCTTTCTGAATCACTGTTAGTCTGCTTTGAGGAAGTGGGAGAAGGCCTGATTTACACATGAGCTATGCCTTCTTTCCAGCTCCGCACTAGCACCTACGGCAGTCATCTGTGCCTAACATCTCAACACAAAGGAGGATACATTTGCCTCATTAACCTATAAGCACTGCCAAATCTCTAACTTCAGAGAACATGGGAAGTTTATCAGGCCCCACCTAACGGAGAAAAAGAACTCAAAACTGAATAATGGGTTGGCATATGGGATTAGTAGCGATGCTTTTCATGACTTAAGTCCTTTTAAACACAGCCTGTTGTCAACAACCGATTTCATATGCAGCTCTTGCTCTTCTTCCAATTGCTAGTGGGCCTGAAACCATTTTCTGCGGAGAGAGGCTGAGAATTGAGTCTCCAAAAAGTTCCCCATGGACAGCGGTTCGGCAGTACAGAAACACAGTGCAATTAGCTTCCACTTATCGTATAGCTACTTTTAAAGACAAGACTGGCACAGACACGGACTGAAAAAAAAATATCTTGCTGTCTTATCAACTATAGCTCGGACAACCTGTTTCATAAGGGGGCGATCCCTTCTGAAGTTAAAGAGACCTCACCAGTTGCTGTTGTGCATGGAAGCAGCAGCTGCACGGGCCAGCATCCTACGGTGAGCTTCAGAAGCAGATGAATAAGTTCCATCTATCATGTGCACTGGCAACACTCTCCTTGCTCCAGGCTGAGAGGTATAGCTATTCTGCCGCCAGTCTTCATCTGGGGGCATATCTACCCTTTTGGGACCTGGAGCCTTGGCCTGTGTGGGTGGCACTGGACAACCTTGAAAGCCACCTGTGTCTCTTGAAGCCCACTGAGGTATGCTTAAGGTACTGCAACTCGTGCCAAGCGGCGACCTACAGTCAGCGGCACAAGCATCCCGTTTTCCTTGCTGCAGTGGCTGCTGGAGTAAATGTTTTTGTGATCCCTTGCTTATTGGAGCAGCGTATCCCCAGTGTACTGTTTGTCTATCTGGCAGTGTTGCTGTTTGTCTGGCAGTGTGACTCATCTGCAGCCAGTGGCCAGCGGGGCCAGATGCTTCTTTGCTTCCTAAATGTTGATTAAGAAGAGGTCTCTGCCCAAGTTGAGAAGGCAGGCCCTGCTGTTTGTACGTGAGGCTCCCATAGTTCAGTGCCACAGCTGGGTTGTCTTCACCTTGGAAAGTTTCACCCCTGTCAGGCACAGCCAAAAATTTTTGGATGTTCTTCTGATTTCCTGAGAAAAGGAAAAAATTTAAAATTATTTGCCCCAAGCAGATGTTTTTTGTTTGTTTTTTAAGTAATGATATATCAACAATGTACCTCAAAAGTTACTAACAAAGGTGTTTGAGTGCTTTAAAACAAAACACTAGCAAAATTTGGGGACAATACTGAACTATAGGCAAAACCTGACTACAGCCCCCTCACACAGGGTCACTAGGGTGCTTACGACAGATATGAAATAACATACATCCTCCTTCTCCTAAAGGTGACTCCAGGGTTAGAAGGAAGAGGCAATAGGTTCAGGTTTGGGGAAAGAAAACAACAACACAGTACTGCCCCTTGCTTCTCAAGAGTAAAGGCTTCAATGGTCGGTAGGATGGTAGGGTGTTGTAATATTGAGGACAATGACTGATATTCTTCACCCCATACCTCCATCAAACTTGATAAGCCTATAACTAGTATGTAAAAACAACCTCAAACAAACAATGCAACTCTTCTCACACCCTTTTCTTTGTGGGGGGATATAGTCATATGACAGATATACCTCCATGACAGGATGAAGAAATACTGCTACTTAACATAGGCTAAAGATGAACAGTTTATTTTATATGCCCACTCGCTACAGTATGGATTGAGCAGTGCGGTGTGTTAAGACAACATATTGTGGAAAGGTCATGCATCATTCCAGGCAGCTGCGGGGATCAAAAGCATCACTATTGCAGAAGAGCCCAGCCCGGAGCCTTGTGCTACAGCTGATGAAAGAGCTGCGTACTTACTCTCCCATGACACAGGAGGAGGAGGAGGAAGAGCCCAGTGATTACCTGATGGCCTATGTGTCTTGCCCACCATGCTAGGCACTGGTGCATCATGGGAGAGGTGCTGCAGTTGGGTTGAATAGTGCTGGGGATCAAAGGGTAACACAGGAGGAGAATCGTGAGGGAAAGTGAGGGAAGTGGTGCTGGAGGAACGGTGTCTGGCTTCCACTGGCATTTTCCTCTCATTGGACACTTCCTTTTGACAAAAGGGAAAAAGGGAAATAGAATTGAAAATGATGATTAAACACAGAACTGGGGAAAAACCAGGCAAGTAAAGAACTGGGATAACAGGTGGGGAGAGTGCAGGGACAACTGAGTGATATGGTCACTCCCAAAAGGGCATGCAACTGCTTGTAAAGAAGAATAGAAATGTTGTAGGTGTGGCCATCACTGTTCTCAGAACTTGTAAAAAAGAATTGCCAAGATTTATTTATTTTTTAAAAAAACCTTGTTTATTGTATAGTTATTTTATTATTATTAATATTGCAAAATCTAGTGCAACGTAATTTGAAGACACAGACATGAACAAAATGACTAAGATCAACTTTTAAAATAAATAAAGAACACATGTCATCATTGTAAATTAAGTGGATTAGAGACAGAGCATAAATAAAGATGCCCATGGTCAAGGATGGAAGCTGTGCTCCAGCAACATCTAGAGGGCACAATGCTGGCTGTCCTTGGACATAACCCTTAATATCTCCAGCATGTTAAGTATGTGGACAGCACAAACCACACTCAAAGTAAGCTGAGGGTCGGGATAACATGAAGCATTAACAGGGATGTTCAGTTTTTTTGGTTTTTTTCCAGGTTGCAATGCATCAAGATCTCTGGCATATGCAATGCATAGATACCAGGTAAGTAAGGCCAGGTTTAGTTCTATTCATAATCTGAATTTGGTGTGTCTGCTTTTCAGCAATCCCACACTGTGCAAAACCATTGAAGAGCAGCAAGAGGATGGAAGGAATTCTGCATCGTAATCAACTCTCATTTTGAAGCCAGCTGTCGGTAAGAAAAAAAGGGCAGGTTGTGACTTGGAGATCTCATGCCCCCTTTTCAAATATCCAACCAGAAATTTTATAAGCAGTTCTCAGTTTAGGTACCCTCATGACCACTGAAGTTTCCCTTCCAACTCACAACCTATCTGTAACCTGCCTTCATCCCAATCTCAGGTGTAACAAATATCTGAGTGTTAACAACATATGTTGGAGGATGGATGGCGGCTAACAGATTGAGGTTGAATCCTGACAAGACAGAAGTACTGTTATTGGGGGACAGGAGGCAGGCGGGTGTGGAGGACTCCCTGTTCCTGAATGGGGCAACTGTGGCCCTGAAGGACTAGGTCCACAGCCTGGGAGTCATTTTGGACTCACAGCTGTCCATGGAGGTGCAGGTCAATTCTGTGTCCAGGGCAGCTTTCTACCAGTTCAATCTGGCATGCAGGCTGAGACCCTACTTGCCCGTGGACTGTCTCGTCAGAGTGGTGCATGCTCTAGTTATCTCCCGCTTGGACTACTGCAATGTGCTCTACATGGGGATACCTTTGAAGGTGACTTGGAAACTGCAATTAATCCAGAATGCAGTAGCCAGTCGGATGACTAGGAGTGGCTGCCGAGACCATATAACATCGGTCCTGAGAGATCTACATTGGCTCCCAGTACGTTTTCGAGCACAATTCAAAGTGTTGGTGCTGACCTTTAAAGCCCTAAAGGGCCTCAGTCCTGTATACCTGAAGGAGCGTCTCCACCCCCACTGTTCAGCCCGGACACTGAGGTCCAGCACCAAGGGCCTTTGGTGGTTCCCTCACTGCGAGAAGTGAGGTTACAGGGAACTAGGCAGAGGGCCTTTGTGGTAGTGGTGCCTGCCCTGTGGAATGCCAACGAAATAAGCAACTATCTTACTTTAAAAGACATCTGAAGGCAGCCCTATTTAGGGAAGTTTTTAATATTTAATGCTGTCTTGTGTTTTTAATATTCGGTTGGGAGCCGCCCAGAGTGGCTGGGGAAACCCAGCCAGATAGGAGGGGTATAAATAATAAATAATAATAATAATAATAATTCCCATGTCAACACTTTCCAGTGATTTCCTGAAGATTTCAGAAACCAAGGATCTACTTGTGGGCTCAGTGAATTTGCTCACTGCTGCCTGTTGCTCAGCTCCACAGTTCCCCTCGATAATCAGACGCATACCATTCCCATCAACCCACATGTTCATAGATGAGAAAGTCAAGGTACAGACAAACAGACTGGTTATTTCACCAACCAATGGGTGACTATGACCAGAAATGCTTGAAGAATCAACTTTTTGTTGCTGATTTCTTTAAAAAAAACAACCTTCAAAATTGTATTGAAATGCCAGATATATACAGCATCGGGAAATAAGTATCAAGAAAAATGGTTCATATACTATTAACTTAATAAAATAGAGTTTCTGTACACCAACATTACTTGGCAAACATTGTATACACTAATAGCAAACTCAATTTTCAGAGTGCCAACCCTTAGGTAGTAAAAACAGTACCATTCACAAACAGAAGGAAGTTATTAGTAACCTTGAGGAACATCAAGGTTTGAAAAAGTATTAAATAAAACTTGTGGATAAAAACCCTAAGGAGACCAATAAAAACCCTAAACAGTCCAATGAGGTTCGAGCTTATTGAGTGGACAAGGAATGCTGGGCCAGGAATGGAAAAGGAGGCGGAGGAAATGGAATGGAATTATCTTGACAGAAGACATGACCAACACTGAACAGGAGCACTCTGAACTGCAACATTTTGTTGCAAGTCCCACTTGTCACTGCATAACAGAGTAAAGAAGTTGAGACCAACTAATTAAGTCTTTCCAGAAGGTTGTCTGCATCATTCCAGGGCAAAGAGCATCAGCACCAACATAAGCAATAAAAGGATACCCTCCAAAATAGCGACTGGTTTCATTAATCCTTTAGACAAACTGATTTTATGTGCAAGATTTTCAGTGGGTGCTGGGTTCAATACTGGCAAGCATGGATGGAGTGTATATGCTCTAAGCAGTCATAGTCCGAAGCCTGCATGTGATTATTATATCTGAAGCAATTGTCCTACTGGAGAACAGGACAAGGAGAGGTGAGAATGGGGTGAATAATGCCTGGTTGAGCTAGAAGGAGAGTGATTCAGGCACAGAGAATGAATCCAAAATTGTTTCATTGATGTTTCATTGATCTCACCTTCTGAGCCAAGGACATGAATATCAGGAGAGCACAACAACATTTGCTGGAGTTTGTCCTAATATCGGCTGAAGTAACAATTCAGGGCAAGACCAAATGCATTCATACTTAACATGCAATCAACGGCTTTAGCTACAAAGCAGCAGTGGCAGATAAAACTTTTAAAAGGAGAAGGCAAGAAATGGGAGCAGCCTTTTCTCTCCCTTTGCTCTGTTTTACTCCCTCACATTCTACTGCTTTAAGCCTGGTATTGCAACTGGGCTGGGGAGCAGGGGCGAAAGTCTTAAAGCATCAAAACACAGGGACATAAGATGTCCCACTCCTTTTAATACTAAAAGGTAACCCACCACAAGCAGTTTATTGCCAAACTAGTGGGCAGTGGTTAATAAATAGACATGTGCCTGGTTTGTCTCCCAAAGCAGGGAGTTGTGGCAATCTGGACAGGAGCAAAGACTGGAGATATTAAACCAAATGGGTGTGTGGGTGGGTGTTCAGCACTGCTAGAGAAGTTTCGCCTGGGTCTCTGTTCTCTTCCTTTTTGCTATCAGTCTTTATAAGCCCCTCTCTTCTCAGGTGGCAAGCAACAGCAACAAAACAATTTCATATTCAAGAAGAGTAAAAGAATTGACAATAAAAGTATAATACAGCATAAAACCAAATATAGCTTAAAGCTAAAATAGATTAAAAGGATCTGGGGAAATAAAAAGGATCAATGAAAATGTCAGGTTTGTGTGTGTGTGTGTGTAAAAATAAAATACTGGGAAGGCATTGCACAGCTAAGGTGCCACCGCACAAAAAATCCTGTCTCTCGTAGCTGCCTGCCACACCTCATTTGGCAACAGCAGCACCCTGAGAATGGCCTCCGAAGATGTCCCTGTGTGGGCAGGTACAGGTCGGAGGAGGGAGTCCATTTGGAACCCTGGTCCCAAGCCATGGTGAAGGACCTTAAAAGATCAAAAATCATCACTCCGAATTCAGCTCAGAAACAAAACTGAGAGCCAGTGAATATGTTGAAGCCTATGTGCTCATTTCACCCAGGCCCACTTAATACACTCATGGCCATATTCTGAACTAAGTGAAGTTTGTAGACTGTCTTCAGCGGCAGCCCCAGGCACAGAGCATTGCAGTAATCCAAGTGGGAAGTCACCAGCACATGAATACTGAAGCAGGACTATTCCTGTCCAGGAAGGGCTGAAACTGGTGCTGGAAGTTGGTGAACGGCACTGCTTCTTCTTCCTTCCTTCCCCTTTCCCATAGGATCTCCTGGTGGAAAAGAGTCAGCAGCAGCTTTCTTTTCTCCCCAGCTTGTTTAGAACCTGAGGTCAGTACCAATGTGGAAAAGTTGCTATGGCACTGGGATCCAGTGGCGTAGCGTGGGGGGTGCAGGGGGGGCCAGCCGCACCGGGCGCAACATCTGGGGGTTAGGGTTAGGGGGCGCAAATCCTCGGGTTAGGAGGCGCAAATCCATGGGTTAGGGGGCACAAATTACTTGCCTTGCCCCGGGTGCTGACAACCCACGCTACGCCACTGCTGGGATCAGCCAAAAGCATGGGGTGGGGGAGAGCAGGTTTGTGATGAGGGAGAAGGTGGAGCCTGAGGCATCCAAAGCTGAAAGGGTGTGCTCCCACAGAATGGCATCGAAATGAAAAAATACATTGCGGCATGCTTGTTTCAGCCTGTTTTTGACTGCTAGCTAGTGCCATCATGTGCACTGCACTGAGGCAGAACAGTCACATCTGAGGGGTTCAGGGGTTTGCCACAATCCTTCCAACACTTATTTAAAGAAGGTCATTGCACCCAAAGCACATGATTGTTGGGGAAAGTACACTGAGGGAGGGAGAACAAAAATGAGAATGAGGAAGACTAAAAAAAGATGGCTAAAGGAAGAAAAGGTATAGCGGGCTCACTGTGGAAGAAAGCCACAGAGAAAGCTATTGGTGTTGATGCTGTCAATGGAGCAGGAAGGCTCTTGCTCCACCTATTTGGGCATGTAGCTTCCTCTTGGGAGAAGTGGACTCCACGCTTAAAAGCAAAAAGGGGTTGAATTTAGCTTTAGAAAATTCCAGACATCATGCTACATAAATGCATGATTTATTTGTCCCTGAACAGGGAACACAAAGAATAAATGCCTTACACCAGTCTTCCCATTGCATGTGGTTTGAAAATCAAGATCTTCTCTGCCCTTCCCAGATATCCTGATCTTTCTATCAGTCTGTATCTTCAGGTCTCCAGTTCCAATTCTTCCATCTTCCCTGCAGATTCCTCAGACACAAACTCAGATTTATCCTTCCAAAACATATTCACCATCTCCAGTGATTCTAAAACTCAAGGTGGGAGCTGAATACCATATGCCCTCTGAAGAAAGATTTGAGGCATTTCTGCCCCAAAGGAACACTCCTGTAAGGGTCTCTTATAGGGTCTCTATAAGTGTATTTCATTTCCAAGGACTTGTATTCTGTTTTGGAGATGATGAGGAAGGGAAGCACTATTGGGTGCACTGCTTAAGCAGGCAGGTTGTACCTGTGAATAAGTCCCACTGATCACCGTGGAATTCCCTTCTGAATACAGGACTGCACTCTGAAGCACTTTATGATTAGTAGAAATGAGTGTATGTTGCACCAAACACAGCCCTAGAATCTTTGAAATTTGGCCATCGCACCCTACTGACTGCATGGCTGTTCACAATCTTTTAATGCAAAGGCTTTGGATGTGGGGTTCTGAGGGAAAGTGTTGGAAAAGCAGTTGAAAGGTTTTAGATACAGAGTAGGATGCCCCCAAGAAAGCTTGGACTATAACACTCTCCACCACCTCCAGCCAGCATGGCCACTAGTCCTGGATGGTAGGGGTTGTAATCCAAAACATCTGCAAGGAACCAGACTGGCTACCCTTGGTTTAGAATGTATTGGTACTATAAACAGCAAAACAACCTAAAAGAGAGGTGAAACTTAACTGACCCATGTGCGAATGTCATAAGCAGGAAGGCACTTTCTGTTAAATGAGAAGAGATGTAAGAACGGCTCATAGAACAAGCTTATTAAAATGTCCCTCCTGTTTAGAACTTGGCAATAAAGCTAAAGAAATTATTTGGGGTGGGGGGGTGACTCAATCACACTCATATTTGAATCTTGTACTTACAAAACTGTGGGAAGAAACAAGTGTCTCCTCCTTGTTTGTGAGGACGGTCCCACTGAGACTACGTGCAATGCGGCGGAAGTTCTCTGCACTGTACATTTCCTCTTCTGGCTCTCTGCCGTGGTTTCTTGGGTATGGTACCTGAAGAGATGTTGCCGTTGAAAACGGGCATACAACACTGTTAGCTAAAGGAGACCACAGCAATATGACATGCAGTTTCAGAAATGGACACTGAAATTACATCGATCATTAACATTTCCATTTCAGAAATGGCAAAAATAAGGAAGCAAAGGGGGGCATTCTACGAATGGATTTCCACTTGTGCCCCAGGACTTCTCCCCCTACACATGCTCCATGCCATCCCCAAATCTGCTTCAGAGGGTTGTTGGAACCCCTAGCACAGTGGGAGGAGAGAGGGAGAATGTTCCATTGCACAAGCAGAAATACTTGCATTGATGGAACAACTGTCTTAGCACTTTGTTAGGTTCCACCCAAGGCTGCAAAGCAATAGAAATCAGTTTGCATCAGATTTAGAAAATAATGGTATTATGCTGGATGTGGAGAAGCCATCTTAAAATGCAGCAACTATGTTCAGCATCAGGTTAGCTCAAGAACTGTTCCAGCAGAACGTGGAAATTGAACAGTTTGCTCTGTATTGATTTAAATCCACTGGGAAAGGACTGGCATATGTGTGCTTGGGTTTAGAACATTATTTCTTTCATCTTATGGTTCAGTAAACCATACTAAAAAGTTATTAGGATCATGACCAGGTAAACTTATTTAGTTGCCCCTACTTCTAATGCTAGGGACGCGGGTGGTGCTGTGGGTTAAACCACAGAGCCCAGGACTTGCTGATCAGAAGGTCAGCGGTTCGAATCCCCGCGACGGGGTGAGCTCCCGTTGCTCGGTCCCTGCTCCTGCCAACCTAGCAGTTCGAAAACACGTCAAGTGCAAGTAGATAAATAGGTACAGCTCCAGCGGGAAGGTAAACGGCGTTTCCGTGTGCTGCTCTGATTCATCAGAAGCGGCTTAGTCATGCTGGCCACATGACCCGGAAGCCGCACGCTGGCTCCCTTGGCCAATAAAGCGAGATGAGCGCCGCAACCCCAGAGTCGTCCGTGACTGGACCTAATGGTCAGGGGTCCCTTTACCTTTACCTTACTTCTGATGCTGGATATGATGAAAGGTTTAATCTAAAACGAGTATTTATAACTGCCCGGCTTCTACCTCTTCATTTCCTCACATCTTTTTAGCATTCCTTTATTTAACACAACCCTCTTTTCAGCACACATGTACAATGTGTTGCTACCTTGGAGACTGGAGATGCAATGGTTCCATAGAGGTTACGTTCGATCTCTGCTGTTGGTGTTTTTGAAAGACCCATGCAAGCTACACCGCGCATCTTTCTGGTAGGTACGTTTGCAGATGCTGTGGGGGAAGGGGAGGGGGAAAAGTAGTGGTAAGCTGAACTTTTAAGTATACATCTGTAAAACATTCAGGTTTTTCCTGCCAACCATCAGTGACCAGTACAGTAGTATAAACTATGAGAGCTAGCAAAAAGAACAGAGATCTTTATAATCTATCCCATAACCTATTATTTTACAGGACACCATATTTAAGGTTCAGAAACAATTAAGTCACAAATTATACAGTTCCATTTCATTTTTATTAGGCAGATTATCAGTAGGAAAAAAATTAGCTAAATTACTCATAACTTAGTTTCATATTTGTATACCTCTCACAGCTATTGCCTTAGTTTTCTTCATATTAACCAAGGTGAAAAACTATATGTGTGTTTGGCAGAGGAGCTTCACTGTCTGCACCAGTGACTGTTTTTCACTAAGCTGCACAACTGAACTTTGCTTGGAGCACTTAAAGGCCACTGATGGCAGAACACAGGAAGAATGGTAGGGCATGGCCATTCAACACATGGAATTAAATTTACTCATCCTGTTGCCTCCCAATTACAACCCATGCTGGCCTAGGAGCATTGAAAGCTCAGCATATACAGGGAGCAAAACCAGGAAAAGTGGAAAGATTGAAGGAAGGATATGGCAGGGGAGGGGAAGACTAGAACCTTAAGGCTACAAATTTCTTTCTGCAGGGCCTGTAAGACAGAGTTGTTCTGCCTGGCCTTTGGCTTGGAACCAATTTGATTCCCTCCCCCTCTTTCTTTTTTCTTTTTACTTTCTCCACCTGTAATGAGGCTGCATTTTAATATTTTAATGTTTCAATATTTTAATTGTTGTATTTTATTCTTGTTTTTAAGTTGAATTCATTCAACTTGTTTTTATTATTGCTTGTTAGCTGCACTGAGCCCGGCCTTGGCTGGGGAGGGTGGGGTATAAATAAAAATTATTATTAATTATTATTATTATTATTATTATTATTATTATTATTATTATTATTACTACTACTACAAGGGCCTTACCCTAACCCCTTCTATTCTACCAGTCCAATTTTGGCTATTACCATCAATTTAGGGAAAAGGCAGGCATGATCTGCTGAGTAAAAGACTCATCCTACAATGTCAGAATATTGCATAACCGTGGCTTCTTCCTCATGAAATGCACATTTCTATTTTTTAAACTTAGGGAAAGCCACAGCTTGCTAAAAGTTTGTAAAAATTGCAGTTCCAGATGCCAAGCTAAGAGGGTTGTCTTGATTGAAGATAGGTCATGATTAATGAGAATTGCTGCAAAACTGTTGATTATCGTGTTCATAAAAACTGAATTCTTCTGAGGAATAATAACCCATCAAATCTGAGGTTCTGGCATAGAAGAAAAGTAGGTATGACTTGTAGGAAATAGTACAAGAACACTCCAGTTAATGGCAGAGGTTTGAGCTTTTGCATGGAGCTTGATAGACTTGCGCACCAAGGGAAACCTTTACAAGGAACGTGCACAGATCAAATAAAGAAAGTAACTGAACATCAAAGCATATCAGTTCAGAGGAAAATGTTGGCAGCATTTTCCTGGCGATATAGATTTCTCTGCATAACTTGTGTGCTTTAAGCATTTATTTCATGACATGTTCGTTTTACACATTTGTTTCCAAAAATTTCATATTGTGCCTTTTTGAGCAACAGAAATTATACTGCAAACTCCCAATGTTACCAACTGGTGCAATATATGTCAAAACATGCAATGCCACTGGCCTTTAATTTAAATCGAAATGCCTTTTATACACTCCAAGGCACTGAATACTTGCAATATTTTGCCAGTCTAGGCCCCTATATATATATATATATATATATATATATATATATATATATATATATATATGGCAATTCATAGCATTTACGTTACCTGTCTTGCCCAATGGATGCCAGGGATTGTCCAGCCTTCCCGATACAGACTGGCTTGTCTGAGATGCCTGTAAGCTAGCCTGATACAGTGACTCCAGCTCAGAAATCTCCTGTTCTGTGTCTTCATTCCACTGTGGGTGCTTCTGTATTGGGTCCTCCCCAAAGGCTACTTGATGAGACACAGGCGACTTGTTCCTAGGCACCGGAAGACAGGTGGCACTCTTGCAATCAAGCTGAGAACTATAATACCTTTTAACATTGTCTACCCAACAGTCCACAGGCATAGATGTAACCAAGCCAGCAAGATTGCCGTCATTCACCTCTCTCACTTCTCCCTCGTGGTTGAACTTCCCTGGGGATAAGTCAGGATCTACGGAACATTGTTCCCCTTTGTTACACAGTTCTTCATTGTGTGATCCAGAACTCTCAGACATTTTACTGTGAGCACTAAAATAATTTCCGGAACTGAACTTGTCTCTAGAACTCAGGCACGAGTTCAACTTCTCAGCAAGCCATATTCCATTCTCTTGCCTTCCAACTACTGGCTGCCTATGCCCTAGGAATTGAGGATTGCTGAAGGGCTCCTGTTGTAACATTGGAGCATACTGATCATGACAGACAGACACTTCCCTTTCTTTCTCATGAGTGCCCTCCTTCTGGGGGACACCCTGCAACCGCTGAAATTGCTCTGCAAGGGAGCGAACATGCCCCTTAGCACTGATCATCTCAGGTTTCAGAGAACCCCCACTGACAAATTCTTCCTGTGAGTGATGTAAACTCTCATGGCTATTTGCTCTTGGGTACCTATTTGCAGTCGGCAATGGATCTGGAGGACAGTGGGGCAAAGGGGAAAGAGAAGTCAGGGTTATGACGTGATTGGCCCACTGCTGCTCAACAAGAGGCCTCTCTGAAAAACCTGATGGTTTGAAGCATGGATTATGAATGCTGTTTTTATCAGATGGTGCTTGCGCTGGATGTGAAGAGGGGAAGAGCGTAGGCAAAGATCCAGAGTTTACCATGTTACTTTTCAATTTGCAATATGGTGTGAGAGAAGCCACTATGTTATGCACTTCTTCGAGCTTGCTGCTACTGCTGCAATCCTTATTGTCTTTTAGATTAGTGGGAGAGACTCCCTCTAGCACTGGATCATGGCAGACTTCATTCTCCGTTCCAGTGGATCTGTCACCCACCCCATGTCTACTTGGAAAAGAGGGAGCTCGATCACTGAAACCAGCAGAAACAGTTTGAAAGTTCAGAGAAGGCTTGCAAGAGGGGTTGCTTTCAGGAGGAGGTGGGAGAAAGGACTTGGGATAGGATGACTGCATTTCATGATGGGAAGCAGGTGGATGGAAGTAAGAACTGGACCCAAGTTCTGCTTCTCTGCTGGGTTCCAGTACAATCTTCTGGCTCAGCAGTACTTGGAGCGGGCCAGTCTGTTCACTGAAACACACATAAAATCACAGTCAGTTTTTAGTGCTTCTTAACTGGAAAACAAATCTTAGGACGAATTTGAAACCCCTTGTGCTCCACCAACACCCACTCTAATTCACCTTCAACAAGGCACATTGTTAATTCTTCTAGCATTTAAAAAATAATAATAAATTGGTGGGGTGGGAGAAGAAAGGCTACTGATTTCAGGATAACATTTAGTCTTCTTACAGGCATGAGTCCCATTGGTACTTATCATCATCACTCACAAAGCAGTATTCATAACAAAGAGCTTTGGTGTGCATTCTGTCAATATACTCCTAGTTAAAGTGCATGTGAAATGCAGTTGCAGTTTGGAAGATATCTAGAGGGAAACCCAAACATGGAGTATGTTTTTTTAATCTGAGTAGGGCAGAGGAGATCCTCATAAAACCAAGAAGACACAATTCCTAGCTTATGTGCATCATCTACTGTGTTATGGTAGAACTCTTCTTAGAACTTATTTTCTCCACATTTTTTTTTTAAGTTGAAGTTTTCTAAAAGCAAGTGTAAAAGGAAGTTTGAAGCCATCATGTAGAAGATTCAACCAGTAAGCACTTTAGATGGAGTTGACTCTTCACCCTGAGAACCAGTGACTATAATAGTGTTACAAGTTGATTTACTCTCCACATTAAAAATTACCTTTGAAGTAATGTTTTAACATGAATATTTCTGTAACAGATACATATCTACAAAATATAATACGTAAAAGAATACTTTTTGTGCATATGGTGATGTCAAATTTTAAAACTGTGATGGAACTTTATTTTCCAGAGATCTTATTTTCACTCATGTCTGTATAATACATGCCGTAGGGATCTAAATTAGTGTACAGTACACCACAGTACACTGTAATGGAGGAAATAACCAGAACTCTAGGCTAATAATGTGGCAAAGATATCACCTTTTGATGTCTTCTAAGTTTTTCTCCACAAGAGATTGTCACAACCACAACAGTCTGAACGAGAGGAAATGGGGCAATATGGTCCGTTCTCAATGTAACATCTCTCCAACGACCACCATAAGGTGGGTAAATTGAGAACTATTAAATCTGAAGCAAAACTAGCATGGATTTTGGAAGAAATACCTAAGGGCAGAGTCTCTTTTCTCCAGCCCTTTCTGCCTGCCCCCAACCCAAAGAATTTTGGCTTTCAGAAAGCTGTAACAAGAAGGCTTAGCATAAATCTGCATTATGTTATTCATGCTTTTTAAAAAGCATACTCAAACTGGCCACTTTTATTCTGAAGAAAAAGCAGCTGCGCGTCCCAGGTCTGAAATGTGTTCTTGGTTTGGATGTGCGGATCATACCAACTTCCTGCCTGCCACTCACTCTCTCACACCCACCCCAATTGCTGTTTGCCCTTTACTATAAAGCAATTTGGCCATAAGGTAAAGGTAAAGGTACCCCTGCCTGTATGGGCCAGTCTTGACAGACTCTAGGGTTGTGCGCCCACCTCACTTAAGAGGCCGGGGGCCAGCGCTATCCAAAGACACTTCCAGGTCACGTGGCCAGCGTGACAAGCTACATCTGGCGAGCCAGCGCAGCACATGGAACGCCGTTTACCTTCCCGATAGTAAGCGGTCCCTATTTATCTACTTGCACCCGGGGTGCTTTCGAACTGCTAGGTTGGCAGGCGCTGGGACCGAGCAACGGGAGCGCACCCCGCCGCAGGGATTTGAACCACCGACCTAGCGATCGGCAAGTCCTAGCCGCTGAGGTTTTACCCACAGCGCCACCCGCGTCCCCACTGACCATATGATATGGCCATATGATACAGCATATATGTATCATATGATACATATGATACAATTTGACCATATGATACAGCTATTGTTGAAGCTGAGGAAAATTTGAACATGTGTCTCTTTTCAGATGCATCTCTGAAGTACTAGAGTAGGGAGGTTCTCATCCCCCTTGATATTAAGAGAGTTTTCCTGCTTCCAAGACCCCAAATTTCAGAACACAGGAAGCAACCCTCCAATGCATGGGAAAAGAAACGGTATGCCCCAGAACTGAGCAGAAGTCAGGATACTTCCAAAGATTGACTATCTATCTACTAAGGACTTCACTGAATACTAGTTTGAAAAAGGGCATGCTTCCACATTTTATTTGCTAGTTTGTGTGCATTTTGGGACGTTAGATACAATTTTAAAAATCAGCTTGCTACCACATAAGTATTGATCCTGGTTCAGTACCTGTAACTTGGCGTTGACAATTTGATTGGTACTGAAGAACATACTCAAACACTTTGTGCCACATTCTAAAACTACTTTGCAGACTAGGAAGCCTCCATACACACAAACTTGGTTAAAAAATAATAATTCAGGATTTGCAGAAATAACTGATTGTATGGCAGTCAGTGTTGGGCTGCTGGGGTGCACACACCCTGTGGACAGCTATTGCAGGGTCATCATTGTGATTTCCAAAGATGTCTCACCAAAACTCATCAATAGAAGGGCTTTCTTTTCTCTACATGGTGTATTCAACTTTGGTATTGTAAAGCATTTCTTTCTTTCTTTCTTTTTTTTTACTCTCACTCATTCACATCTTCTCATTTTTGCCTTCACACGGCTTCTTTTTTAAATGGTACTTTCATCTATCTATTATTTTTTTCTTTGTGGTGAAGAAAACCTGCATGGGTTAGCAAACTACTATCAATTTCTTTAAATACCTTACTAGACAATTGTTTTATTGTACAATTAATGCAAAGTTGTTGCACTTGGCTGTTGCAGTGGATCCCTCTCTCTCTCTTTCTCCTTATAAGTGGTTCTGTTTTGTTTTCTCAGCATCTAAACTGCCATTTTGTTGTTGTGATTCCCCCTCAGCTAGGCACACGCAGTAAAATTCCTTGTGTGCCCTGCTGGTTCCTTGTTAGCCAACATCCACAGTATCTCTAGGGATAAGGAACATTCACTCTGCTCCTATGCCGACACCATTCTCAGCCTTTAAAAAAGGAGAGGTACTATTATTCCCTGTTGGAAGAATGGAAGAAGAGTGGCCTTTAGAAATGACCACAGCAAACCCCCCAAAACCAGCAAGCTTACTGCCTTATGAGCAGCATTCCTCAACCACTGTGCATACTTTGCAGACTTTTTAAAAATGAGATGTATACTTCCATCTTCAGCACTAGAATGCATATTCCACCCCCTACCCCTGCCAAATTGAACATTTCCATTAAAACAAGACACCTTTCCCACATCTGTTACAGAGGCATTAACCTTTCAATGGATTGTGGTCCTAGTTCTGGATCAGGGTTTGCACTGTTCAACACCAAAAAACAAAATCCAATTATTCTCACCACCTGGAGAGGTCCACGATATTCTAAGTTGCTTGGGGGCATGAGTTAAAGAAGGGGTTTCACACAAACCGGGGAACATATAAGCTCACTTCTTCTTTCCAGATCAGGCCCAATTCAGATCTGGAGTACTGCAATATTCTTAGTCTACCTTGAAGATTGGGTCATGTTGCCCCCCAGTGGCGGGTGGCGGGTGGGCGGCGGCTGTGCTGGCTGCTGTTGCTGCATGCGATCCTGGAGGCTCCGTGCTTTTCGGATACAGATTTGCAGCTTCTTATCGACTAGAGCTCTGCTGTGAGTGCTAGAGCTGGCATCATGCATGGCAAGTCTTAGTTTAGCTAAAAAGCAAAAGAAAACATAGCAGAAACAAAAACAAAACTGGGGGGGAGGGAGAGAAAAACAAAAGATGCAACAAAAACATAAAAAAGAAACATGCAAATACTGCCACAGAAGAGTCCACAAGGATGCATCCGTTCCCATTAATGCACATTCAGGTTAGCTATGTGTCCAAACAGGTTAATCAAAACTGAAAAGATACGAAGCTGAGTTTTGTTATTTTTCTTTTTTTAGGAAACCCCCTCTTCTCTGTGACATGGGTCACTCCCTGATGCATTGAAGCAACTAATTGTTTCATTTCAAATGGCCGTGTTTAGCTCCAAATACTGTAATAATACTCTATATACAAATGAATCTGGTCAGGATATGAAATCCAAGATATAGCCAGTTGGGACACTTGCTACCAGAGCCTTTGTGAAGTCTGTGTTTTGCCTTCTTGTTTCCTTTAATCCATGAGAACAGACTTCCAAAAAGAAATACTTTCAACCTTCCAAAGCCATGACATTAGAAATCAGTTTGTCTGCAACCTTGCTAACCAGCAAGAAGGGAATGGAGGGTGGGGAAAGAGTCAGCCAATCAAAAATATAACGTATCAAAATAAAGAAATGCAGCAGCACATGTTCCCAAAAGTCACAGCACATGTCTTAAACTTATTGAAACACTGATGCCTCCTCTTCCATCACAAAATTTCAATTGGTACAGCATACACTCTCTCCTTTCTGGGGGGGATCAGGCAACTATATGCTGTACTTTGGGAATTTAAACTTTTTGAGAAACCAGTCTCTGAACTGGGGGGGGGGGAATGTATGCTGTGGGGGAGACGGGCGGCTGGAAAGCAGGAGGTAGAATAATACAGCAGTCAGAACTGTTGGCATCAAGTGGAACATTTTTGTTCCTCTTTCTATTGCCTTAGTTCAAAAGGAGCCCCAGTCGGAAAAGGGGATGGGGAAACGCTAGGACTGAATTCCAGGGATGATGGTGCTCACAAAGAAGATGCTTCCATACACTTTTAAGACACACACAAGCTTTTTCCAACTGTGAGTTTGCATTGACCTGTCCAGTTTTACTTTCCTAAGTGATGATATTAGATATTAGTAAACTGCAAAAAGCGGGGTAAGCTGAAGCAATTAAAAATTACTTACATATAGCTTCATTACAGAGAGCCAAAGCTGCAGCACAGTCTCCCTTCTGCTCTTGATGCAGTGACTCTTCAAAGACTGAATCTGCCTCCTGCACAGACCTCTCAAAGCCATCAGTCCTCCCTGCAAGGGGGCAGCACTCTTCATTTTCATTGACATTCTTTTCAAGTTTCCTTTCCCTGCTTCACCTCAGCAAAAGACAACATCCCCTCCCTAACGCAGAGCAACCTTAGCTCTGCAACATTTTGAATAGCAGACCCTTCTCAGAATCACAAGCACAGCAGAGAGAAAGAGAAGGAAAACTGTGGGTCAAATGCAGCCAAGCTATCCTGGGATTAAGAAGCAAGTATCATTAGTATGTTGATGATATCCAGTTTTATCCTTCATTTTCCTCTAATACAGGGAGGAGGTGGGTGGGCTAAATATGGAACCCAGGAGCAGTAATGAACTGGATAAGGGCTAATAAACTGAAGCTCAGTCCAGAAAAGGTAGAATATTTGTTCAGCCTGCTCTGGAGAGTTTCTTCTTCCCCTAAAGGGTCAGATTCACAGTTTGAAACTGCTGTTAATTTCAGCACCAACTTCAGATGTCCCTTTCATTATCTAAAGCTAGTGCACCAGCTGAGACTCCTCCCGGACTGAGATGGCTTAACCACCTGTCATCTATGCCCTGGCAACGTCCAAATTAACTACTGCAACATATTATATGTTGGACTCCCTTTGAAGACTATTCAGAAATGACAGCCTGTGTACAATGCAGTGAAAACGCTACTAACCAGAACTGATTGTTTGGAACATACCTTGCGGTTTTAAAAACAGCTTCCCTAGCTCTCTGTTCATTTTCAAGCTCAGTTCAAACTACTGGTTAGAGCGGTTGGTTTATTAACTCCATTTCTGTAAACTACTTTGAGGAACTTTGTTTAAAAGTGGATATAACATAGACAGAAAAAAAACTTCAGAATAAGAGGTATCACAAAACATATTATCTCTAGTGGAAATCTGTATATTTGTTTTTCATTCTTGGGCGTTTTATAGCTTCTGGGTGTAATTCATCTAGTTCACTCTTGACAGCAGCCCCAATGTAAAAAAATATTTCACTTATTTTCACTTATTTTAATGCCTTTAGAGCCCTTTGGGATCCAATGATAGGACAGAAAGGAAAGGAAATCAATAAAGCTAAGGACCTCCTTTTTCTACTGAAACACATCTAACAAACTCTGCAAGTACGTATGAAACTGCTACAGAAGTTACACTGCAATGCCCAAAGGGTGTGAAATGATCTTTGTAGTAAACCATTCTCTCCCCATTTATCAACCTAGGCACAGATCAGCCAACCCCAATCCTACCGCTTCTGTGCAAGATGGATAGCCTGCCCATACATGTTACCCTGGTTTTGCAGTTCATCCAGGTCCATGAACCTGCTTGGGCGGGGATTAAAGCCCATTGCAGCCTCCAGTTCCTTTTCCCGCTTCCTTCGAAGTTCCTGCTCCTGGGCCCTCCTTGCCACTTCTTCCTGTAATTCATCCAGTTCACTCTTAGAAGAGACAAGCACCTCCCCGCCTTGAAAAGGAAAAAAAAAAAATCAAGAACACCACATTTTGTTAATAAACATGCCGTTTTCTTTCCAGGATGCCACTCCCCCCCCCCCAAAAAAAAAAAACAACTTGGTCAGTTTTCTTAAATCTACTATAGCTCATACAAAGTTTGTACCAAGCAATTACTTCCAATATGAGACTTATCAAGGAGGTGAAAACCTGCTATTTCTGCCCACACCAATACCTCTCTACTTGCTGGGCATGCAATTTCAGCATCATCTCCTATACCTTCTATTCTTTCACCACAAAACCCAAACCGCTGTACAATTTCTTGTTCCCCAAATTAGTCTGGAAAAGATAGGCTGTTCCTTGGGATTCTCATCCACCCCATTTCCTTTTGCTAATTCAGTTCAATCTACATTAAACTCTCTCTCTCTCTCTCTCTCTCTCTCTGTTCAGACATCATAATAAACCACAACCAATAAAGCTTAACTATGTTCAGGGGTGCAGGGCTTGGGAACCTATGGACTCTGTGGCTGTTGGACTCCAACTCTCACAACTCCCATGGAGTTTGGCCGATGGTAAGGAATGATGGGGGTTGCAGTCCTACAACTTCTGGGTGGTTGCTGCAATGAAGTGACCAACCATAGCTTGTAATTAGCCAATAAACCCAAATTAGAAACCAGTTTGAAGCGGGTTTGCAAACAATGTTTGTACTATTGTTTAGCATGCTTTTACAAACCATGGTTATGACCACTGCTCCACCATTGAAGGCTCTTGCACCTAGATGTAGCAGTGTGGGATAGACTGAAAATGAAAGCAGGCATCTAAACAGTGATTTACCTGGTAAATATATTTCGGAGTGTGTGTGTGTGTGTGTGTGTGTGTGTGTGTACAGACAGATACCCACCCATGCCGCAATTTAGGATAACGCTTCATACATATGATGGTATGGACTGGAGTTCACAAAAGCTTATGCAGTAACAAATGTTAGTCTCTAAGGTACCAGCAGGCTCTTTGTTGTTTACAAAAAAAACATGTATTTTTCTGGATGACAACAGCCTACTTCTAATTGTGGTTGCTTTTCATTTTCCCCACTACCACAGCACCAAGCAAAAATAATACAACTGAAAACGTGTCAAGTGGCATTTCTGATAAATGGAACTGAAAGTATAAGAGAAAAGATTCATTCCTTTCTCAATATGCCTGATTATTCAGCGAATTGTGTATGCAGTGTGTTCTGTTTGCACTGCAGGTGCTCTGAGCCCTCACAGCCTAACCCTTGAGCTTTCACCAGCCTTTCTTTTGGTGTTGAGGGCCAACGATACTCTCCCGCCAATACTAAGAGCTTGTGCTAGTGTGACACAGGGAGGAATATCCACAGCTCTGATGCCTTCTACTTGTGTGAGATCGGGGGGGGGGGGGAACCAGCAGGTGGAGGGAGTAATAGAAATAACATGCTCCAAGGACTGCAAGTACTTTAGGAGGGAAAATAAATCCTTACCGTTACCGATGGCGTGCTTGTTCTTTGACCAGCAACTAGCAGTTGGTGCAGATTCTACCTCCAAGATACTGCTGCTATGTGATTTGGGAATGTTACGCCAGGCAGGAACAAAAGCTCCAGGTCGCTTCATATGAGAATCTCTTTAACCCAAAGAAAAGCAAGGTTATTCTAATATGAACTACTGGGGTCTGCTGTCCTTGCTTGTGCCATGCACCAACCCTACCTACTCACAAAGGCCTTTGCCAACCCACTTTCCACACCTGACCAAACCCTTTCCACCTCACCCCTCCCCATTTTGTTCCTCCCCTGCCCTCCCAAGTCTTTTTTACACTTTAGGTGCAGTATTATTGTATAGCCTTTGCCCTAGAAGCCATGGATTTAGACCTGCCAGATCTTCAAAAGGTGATTTCCATACCTTCCTCAACATTAGTTAACATTTTTACCTTTTCAGTCGGAAGTATAGAGATCCTAAAAGTAGAAGCTAGAGACCTAGCCTGTATTTCACATATGGCATTCTGGCTCCTTAGAACCCCAAAATGCACTCCCATAGAATGATCTAAAATTAAGAACAAGGGGCTGAAATCTCTGGTGTTTTGTTTACTTCCAACACTGTAGTGAATTTATATTTTATCTCAAACTCCAAGATCCTAGGCATAGTTTATACATTAACCTCTTAACAGGTACAGAAGCTTCTTTATCTGGCTACTGTGGGCAATTCTGTCCCCCAGCAACACTGTTTCCCTGCACAGAGAAACAAGGAAATCCCTCCCCAGCAATTATCATTCCCTGTTATCTCCCTGTTATCTCTAATATTAGCTGCTCGGCTCCTCTTGCCTGCAGTTTAGAACAGAACATAAAGAGTGGGTGGGAATAACTAAAGTCAAATGGAACAAGAAGCGGACACGGAGCAATGGTTCCAAACTACAAGAAAGAAGATTCCACCTAAACATTAGGAAGAACTTCCTGACAGTAAGAGCTGTTCGACAGTGGAATTTGCTGCCAAGGAGTGTGGTGGAGTCTCCTTCTTTGGAGGTCTTTAAGCAGAGGCTTGACAACCATATGTCAGGAGTGCTCTGATGGTGTTTCCTGCTTGGCAGGGGGTTGGACTCAATGGCCCTTGTGGTCTCTTCCAACTCTAGGATTCTATGATTCTAAGAAAGTAAACAGTTTGGGACTTCCTTGTTCCTCTTTCCAAGAGATAGTGGGGCACTGTTGGCAAATGTTGGCTGCCCTGCCCGCTTGGGGAATGGGGCAAAGTGAGAGATGAAAAGCATCCCTTCAACACATGCACCTGTGGCCAATGTGGTGTAGTGGTTAAGAGCGGTGGACTCGTAATCTGGTGATGAACCAGGTTTGATTCCCCGCTCTTCCACATGCAGCTGCTGGGTGACCCTGGGCCAGTCACACTTCTCTGAAGTCTCTCAGCCTCACCTCACAGAGTGTTTGTTGTGGGGGAGGAAGGGAAAGGAGATTATTAGCCGCTTTGAGACTCCTTAGGGTAGTGATAAAGTGGGATATCAAATCCAAACTCTTTTTCTACTCTTCTTCAGTTGTCAATTTAGCAGCCATGAAAGCCTTTGGAAGGCCTGTGCAGATTTTTAATTTATTCTAATTTACAGACCATCTCTCCATGTAAGCTCCCAATGTGGTTAACAGGGAAATCTTGCGATGATTTATTAAGAGAGTAATGTGTGAACTGAGCTTTAGAGCGCTGAAACTGGAACCAGGTTATATTTTTATGAAACTTACCTGGAGGTGCTAGAGCTCTCTGATAAAGGCATGTCCAGGCTGACTGGGCTGTTGCTGTTGCGTTCGCTGCTTTCATAGCCAGATTCCATCCTTTGGATCAGACGAGGTTGTTGATCCATCATATAGTGCGCACCCCGACCTAGAGTCCATTGCTTATACCTGTTGGGTTGGTTTGATCTTGTTTGGGAGATTGGCTCCTTTGGCTCCTCCTCCATAAATTCTTTAGCTGATAAGATACAAAGAACATGAATGAAGAATCAAATTTTATTCTGTCAC
This sequence comes from Podarcis cretensis, assembly GCF_951804945.1. Taxonomy (NCBI): domain Eukaryota; kingdom Metazoa; phylum Chordata; class Lepidosauria; order Squamata; family Lacertidae; genus Podarcis; species Podarcis cretensis. The sequence continues at coordinate 14,702,770 of NC_137174.1, forward strand.
ACTCTCTATACAATTCAGCATCCTAGAAAGATTGCTTATCTAACCAACAACTACCCTTCCCTCCCAGAAATACGAGGAACCTTTGGTTAAAGAGGTGAGCCAAGGACTTTTCCATTCAGTTCTTTCTAACTGCCAGCAGATTTGGGGGGGAGGGGTCAGGGGGGTTAGGGAAGCACCAACAGGGCTGTGTGACTGCACAGATGACCACTTGAAGAACATCAACTGCAGGTAAGCAACCAGTCTCTTTTCTTTGTGGCTTTGTGCTTGGCAGGGGGTTGGACTCGATGGCCCTTGTGGTCTCTTCCAACTCTATGATTCTATGATTCCAGATGTTATTGTCCCAGATAACTGACCAGAATGACTGGGGCTAATGGGAATCCAACAATGTCTGCAGGACCACAGGCTCCTCTTCCTGACTCTATAGAGGTCCCCTAAGAGATAACTATGATGATAGATAAAAGACGATATTTTGGAAATCAGATTTAAATTGGGGTTTTTAATAAGTTATATTGAAAGTATATTTTTTAAAAATGGTTTAAATGAAATCTGGATTTAATACAAATCAACATGATAAATAAGCTTGCCCTTAACAGATTGTCAGTTGCTATAGAGACTGGAAATAACCCTAAGCAAACAGAATGAAGCAAGCAAGTAAACAAAAACCCACTGGGTATGCTCAGTTGTGAATGACCTCTCATCAATTACCAAAGCAGTATTTTCAAGCCACAAAACCTCCTGCATTGTTTTGCAAAGAACTTGTTAATTGTGCTCTGCTTATTATCTTTTTTTGTGCAGATCAATACCTAGCAAATTAAGATTATGAGTTAGCGGACTGTGCGCACCAAGTGTGGCCACTATGTTTGAAAGTAGCTCTTGATTTACAATAAACACAACCATAAACAATGATGAAAAGCTGCTTGCTTTGGCAAAGGAAGTCCTGTGAGGAAAATCGTCACAATCTGTCATCCTATACCTAGATTATGGCTTGAAATTAGGGCCAGGTCAGGTCAGAATTGTTATTCCACTGATTTATCTGAGTGACCTTTTTGCGCCTATTTTATGCTTTGCAGCTACCTGATCCCTGCAATTGGCTTATTATCTAAAAATAAGCAGTGCACTGTATAGCATTTTATTAAAGTTAAGTATTTCAGAATCTTGGAGGGTGCCACCTGAGTTTGCATAAAGGTTATATTCATGTTAAAGAAGCCTCTAAATAAATTATTTTTAATTAAAACAAATGCTTTAGATGAGTTGTTTCTACTTGGTGATAGAAATTGGTTATGTAAATCAATCCTTCCTGTCTCGATTTCTTTAATTCACCTAGAAAGATGCCTTTCCCTTTTCTATTGAATTCTCAGCAATTTCCAATTCTTAAAGAGCGTATCAATAGTTTCCACTACCTCCTTCCCATCCATTTGCTACACCATTAAACAGCCTCAATTTTTTTCATCCTAAATGCAAGCAACCCTAATTCTGAAACCTCTGAAGTGGAGACCACTTCAAAATGTCTTCACCATTCCTTGTGCAGGTTTCTTGCTTTAAAAAAAAAGTTTGCATCCCTAACCATTATGGATAAGCAGGAGCAGGATTAGCAAGTACGCCCATCTTCCATTTTCACACGGAGAATATAGTTTCTGATGTTTCCTTACTGAAGACTGGGTTTTGGTTTGACAATTAAAGGGCTTTTCTATTCGAGGAAAACCAGGGTTAGTCACTCGCTGATTCTGTATCAGTCAATTTCACTGTCAGAGAGATTCAACAGAAACAGTAGTGAGTAGCTGTCCTCAACTGCTTTTCTAATCTAGCGTCCTAAATTATTGTACAGCTGAAAAAAAGCAAAATATGACTGCTGTGTTTTGCATAGAAAAGTGAAAGGGAATGACGAAAGGACCTCTCACAATGAAAATATAGACCTTTGAGTGTGTTTGAAATATTTCAGCAAACACGTTGTTCACAGGGTCAAAATGGCACAAAGGATAATTCAGGCTTCCCTCACAGATTCATCTGATACAGCCTAAGAAAATGTACTGGCTATGCATAATAGTTAACAATGTTATCGATTGTTTCTACATAGTGACTAATAAAAAAATGAATGCATTTTTCATACTCTCCCAACCCACACCTCTCCCAAATTCTTACCTGAATCCTCAGAGAAGGGGCTGAGTTGTGTGTAACCACACTGTCTCCTCTTTTCTTTATTGAAGATGCTGTCTATGTTCAGTGACTCCCTTTTGGGTCTCCAAGTTGGACGGTACTTGCTAGAAGAACTTGATTTGGATTCGCTGCTTGTGCTCTCCATTTCCCAGTCTCGAGACAGAGCAGGCAGAGCTCTGGGCAGTGACTGTATCTCAGCCTGATCCTTCCCTGTTCGTGGAGAGCCCTGGCTTGTCTGTGATGGTCTGTTGTGGATCATGTTGCTGACAGTCTCTTTAAATTCCCTTAGCCTGCTGGTACTGCTGGATGTCTTAGGGGCAGTTCTGGGGGCTTGTTTCTCCTTCAATGTTTCCCCTGCAGCTCAAGAATAGAAGCAGAAGACAGTGTGAGCTACATAACTTTCTTTTAAATTAACAGTACTTTTATCATCTTTCTAAACTGGCAGAGGCAAAAGAAGAGATTCGATCTATGCTGGACAGACACACAGAAGAATTAAACCATTCTTCTTGCCTTCACTGTGATATCCTGACGGCTGTGATTCATCTCCCTTTTTCCGAGACCTGCTGGAACTCCTCTTGCGGTCTGTCAGCGAACCCTTTTTGGAAATATGCCTCTGATTACATTCACTGTCAGTCAGGTGTCCTGAAAGAAAAGAATATACTTCAGATGGAAAGAGCATTCCAATTGGCTGTGTTGCATTCTAAGAATAGCAGACCTTTTTCACTCCCCACAAACTGCCGGTTAATGCTAGAGCTGAGTAAAATGAATAGCTTTCAGTAAGTGTATCTGGAAGTAAAGAGTTACAGTATAATAAAAGCAACTATCCATCTAGATGTGGTAAGTTAAATAGCTAATTCAGAGGGACAGGAGGCAATGCACTGAGCTTTGGCTCAAAATCCTCCGGGGCCACTAGCACCTTTCAGTACTACCATACTAACAGACAGAATTCATGCATCTCTCCAAGCAAATGTGAATACCTATCTGTCAGGGGTTCAGGAGCAGAGGCACAGGGAGGAGAGGAGATGGAGAGCGAGGGGGAGGAATCCGAGGGGAGCGTAGGAGAAGAGGACAGTGGACCGAGGGATTCCATGAGCCTCTCCAGCGAATCGGAAGATTCACAGAAGGGGGCGCCAGTGGCCAGGGGTAGGGGGTTCCCAAGGGGAACGCCCCAGGAGCAAGGGGGGAGCAGAGACTCCCAGAGCAGTACTTGGAAATCAGGACCAGCTTCCCCACCAGAGCAGAGTGGGGGGGAAGAGTCCCAAGGATCGGGGCCAGTGCATTCCCCACCAGGGAGAGAAGATAAGGCAGGGCTGACCACACCTCCATCAGGGAGTCAGACAACGGAGGAGAGGTCAGATCCGGCCAGTATCCCGGAAGAGGGAAGCAGTGACAGAAGCAGTGTAACGGTCAGGAGGAAGGTCACTGGGTTGGCGCGAGAGGCAAGTTCAAATGTACAGGAGCGCGGGACAGCAGAGAGTGAGGATTGGGAACCGGGTCCTAAAGCCCGCCGGAGGGAGGGGGAGGAGCTAAGCGACTCAGCGTCGGAAGAGTCCAGAAAGGGCAGTGCCCCAGCGGGCAGGAGGACCCAGAGGAGGAGAGAGCAGCGTAAAAGCTGGAGCAGAGCTAGGATCTTAAACTGGTGTCATAGGGGAGGAGACTCAGACGGTACTTCGCCGGTCTAGGCTTTAAGACGTAGAGCTGCGTGCTACGGCTTTGAAATGGAAACTGAACCTCAATAAAGACTTTTGTACATAACTACAGCCTAGCGTTGGTCCTCTGTGAGCTGGGACCTAGAGGCAGCTCTGACACTATCTTTCACTCTTCCTCCTGCTGCACTTACGGTCATTTCTTGGTATCATACCACAGCTATCAGCCCAGTTGAGAACAGGGGTGGAGAACCTGTGGTTGGTCCAGATGTTGCTAGACTACAACTGCCCTCTTTCCTGACTACTAGAGCTGATGGGAACTAGAGTCCAGCTACATCTAGGAAAGTCAGAGGTTGGCCACCCCAGTTCAGAAATTCAGCATATTGTGTAAGATAATAATGGGGGGAGGGGGAATCAAGTCTGAAAAGGTTGAAAATACATTTAATAATGTATGTAACAAGAAGGGGAAGGGATCGTTTTCTACTTTTGTTTTCTTGCAGTTCTGCCTTACAGCTCAGAAGAACTTCCTCTTATCTTCTCAAATACGTATATATTCCCTTTCCATACCTGAGCTCTTCTATAACAACATGGTATGCAAAGAATGTAGGAAGAGCCTTGTTGGATGAGACCAAAAGCCTATATAGTCCACCATCCTGTTTCTCTCAGTGGTCGGTCAAGTGCCTATGGGAAGCCCAAAAGCAGAGCCTGAACACAACAGTCCTCTGCCACAGTTGTTCTCCAACATCTCCTATGTCATGATGTCATGATTAGGAGACTTGGCTAGCCTTATCCTCAATCAATTTGTTCAATGACCTTTTAAAGCTGTCTAAATTAGTGGCCATCAAAATGGTAATATTTTATGAAGGGAATTCTGAAGTATAACTGTGTGTTTTGTGAAGTACTTCCTTTTGCCTGTCCTGAATCTCCCACCATCCATCTTCTCCAGATGACCCTGGAGATAACCCCAAGGGGTTTCTATCCACTTTCTCCATACCATGCATAATTTCATACAGCTCCCATCATCTGTCCCTTACTTACCCCCCACCCAACAATGGTCTGGTTTGCATGTGACGCTAAGTCATGCTTTGGTTAACAAACTATGGTTAAACTTCCAGTCGTACCACAGATGATCAAGCTTGCTACATTATAGCTTGGTTTCCCTCCTGACTACCTTCTTCGCACCCCCAACCTAATATCCCAAATGCCTCTGCTGTGCCCTAGTACTGGCATTGACTCACTGTGTCATCAGCCAGCTGTACGAACTGATCAGGAAAACCTCGGAGCATTTCTGCTCTCGGCAATGGCTGTGCCGTTCCAGATTCCCTCCCTTCCCCAATTAAAAGAAGATCAGCGGGCTCACTAGAACACTTAACAAAAATCTAAAAAGTTAGTGAGATAAAATTTGTCTTACAAAAATCATATTGATCCTTCTTCAGCAAGATTTGTCCATCACTCTATTCCATATGCTTGATAAATTTATCTTTAGCAATGTGTGTTTCAACAATTTACCTAGAATAGATGTTAAGCTAACTGGCTTGCAATTTTCTGCATTTCTCGCCGCCGCCACCTGCCCCATTACTTTAAAAAAAGAAAGAGAGAGCACTGCAATGGCCATTTTCTAGTCCACCATTATGAAGACCAATCTTAGGGGAAAGTTACATATTTTTGTCAGATCAACAGCTTCCTATCTGAGTTATTTAAGTCCTCTCAGAGTAGATGTCATCTGGATGCAGTGATTTGTTTTATTCTGCACAGTTTTATTTGATGTTTTAAGGTTTTGTAAAACGCCTTTAGATTTGTTTCTATAAAAGTGGCATTGAAACAACAACGATGATGTTACTTTTAAAAATTGCCCATAAGGTCTGGAACGTATCTTTGCATCACTATCTGCCTACAACTCTCTTTCTAACGGAGCCCCAGTAACTAGACAGTAAGAGCTGTTCGACAGTGGAATTTGCTGCCAAGGAGTGTGATGGAGTCTCCTTCTTTGGAGGTCTTTAAGCAGAGGCTTGACAACCATATGTCAGGAGTGCTTTGATGGTGTTTCCTGCTTGGCAGGGGGTTGGACTCGATGGCCCTTGTGGTCTCTTCCAACTCTAGGATTCTATGATTCTATGATTCTAGATTTGCCCATAGCCAATAGGAGGAGATAACCGCCCCTCCCAGTACTTCAAGGGAAAGTAATAAGTGAACCTGAAATTTAGAGATGAAACAATACAAAATTTTGACAAGGGCAAGCTTTGAGAAAGTCCTTAAGCATAAATATTTTGAAAGAAAAAGATTTCATGTTTGCTGTTCACCAGCCTGTATGGTTCCCATGGCAACTGAAAGAACTTATAGATACAAAGATTACATATACTGGACCCAGCATGAACTCTTCTGATCACCATCGGAACTACACAGGGCACCAGGTAACTCAGCAGGTAAGGATGCACAGGGTGAATTAGTTAATTGCAACTAATTACATGTTTACATAGAAGTGATACCTGCTTCAGCTCCCTTTTCTGGCTCACCTTCCTCTCTTATTAGGGCTGGGAGCCTATTACTGTAGCATATTTAAAACTTCAAACATTTGCAAACCATGAAAACAGAACCAACAGAAATAAAGCCTGGTGTGGGGAAAACAACACATTGTTTTGAATATATTTTGTGTAATGCTGTGTTGCTGGTGTTTTAATTATTCAGCAACTCCCTCTTGCGGGTGATGGAGCAGACTGGGCCACATCCAAAGGAGCTCCTTATTCATTTCACACCAGCATATTCATGTGTTGCAATTATATTTTACATTTCTTCAACGAAGATCAGGTAGCAGTTGTCTCCTCCACGCTGTATCCTCACAACATCCTTGTGAATTAGATTGGGCTGAGAAAGGGGGAGTGGCCCAAGGTCATCCCACAAGTGCTTCATGTCTGAGTGGGAATTTGAACCTGGGTTTTCATATTCAGGTCCACTAGCACACTGCACTATTTTGGCTCTGAACAGTTTATTTTCACAACACCCATATCCAATGCTTGGCGGGTTGCAAAGCTTTGACCATAATCCAAAGCATGGGAACGCACAACAGAATGACAAAACAGGTAGCAAAAGGCAAGCAGCAACAAGCGGATCAAAGAATCACAGAGAGAAGAAAGTAAAGTAAATTGTTTCTTGTCTTCAACTATTCCCATTGCTTTTAGCCCATTGCTTAGTGTTCACCTGCTCCCCCTCAGCTCACCTACCTTCTACCATTCATTTTCCTTCCTTAATTGAGCTGGATTGGGTGATAGTAAATGCCCACCCATTGACAGATACTGCTGATTTTTCCTACAGCTGCAGAAAACCCAGCTCATATCTTTCAATGGCTTTGTTTTCATAGTCCCAACCCAAGAAATAAGGAGAGGGAAGCACAGCTCTAAGGATCTGACAGGCAGGCTGGCAGCCCAGCAGACCTTTGAAAAATTCCTACTCTGATAAGACACTTGATCGCCTGAACTTGGGTGGGTGGCCCTGCAGGAGGCATATGGGAGCTCAGACAGCACAAATGCCACCACCCTCACCCCCACCCCGGATCTGCTGCCTTAAGCCATGTGGCTCTGTGTAGCTCATAATAAGGCCAACTTTGTGTTTGCGTTTAATGAAGAAAATGATTACCTGTGTCCCTGCTGCTTTGTGAAGCTACATCGTTTTCCATGTTGTAAATGACAGTTCCCTGAGAATCAGAAGAGAAGTGACTGACCACAGATTCGTGGTGGGAATGTTTATAGGGATAGCTGTCTGTAGAAGAGTCTGTCCTAGTGTCACTTGCGATAGAAGGCTCACGCCCTGATAAAAAGAAATGATAGGAGAATTAGAAGGGCAAATCTGAAAAGGGCTAAGATGGAAAACAGTAACTGAGAAGTGTTATACAATGATGTACAACAACCACTGTGCATAATAACATATCTCAGTGCAGCCAAGAACAACCTTTTTTTGCAACTGATAAATTTCCTCAAAAGCACAGGAAATGTTTTAATTACCTTACAAAAAAACACAACAACTCTTATTATACAAAATACTTTTTTAAAACCCACTCATCTAGAATATTAAGGTGGTGTACAGCAAAATATGCAAGTACAATACAAAATAAAATAGCATAAACCAATACAAAATAAGCATCTCATCTTGCAAAAGTTTAAACTACTGAATAGCCTGTTGGCCTTAAAAGGTCTTCAAGAGATGTCCGAATCTATGCAGGAAGACTATTCCACAGCATGGGTCTGGCGACACTAACAGCCGGACTCTGGATGAACTGAGTGATCAAGCTAGGATATAAGGACTCAGGTGGCACTTAAAGTATCCTGCACACAAGTTGTTCAAGATGGGGTATTGGTGACCGGACAGTACTTATTACACACCATTGGGTTGGAGGGGACACCACCACCTCCTTAAGGGCTGCAGGCAGCACCCCATCACACAATGATGTGTTCACAACACCCTTGGTCTACCTGATCATCCCCCTCCAACTAACTTCAACCAGTCAGGAAGGGAAGGGGGCCAGAGGGCAAATGGCTGGATGCATTACCACAAGTAAGTCGAAATCAACTGAAAATGATCCTATAGCACTGGGACAGATGTAGCATTTTAACCTAGCTCCCTGCCACACCAAACAGTTCATCAAATGGAAAGCTCTTACGGTGCATCTGAAAGATGCTCTAGCAGTGGCAAGTATTCAAGAGAATAATGAATATATCTCCCTGGGCCTTTGCTACCTCACATGATACATGGAAAGCATTGGGGGGGGGAAATGAATTTTTAGTTTATACATTCCTCTTCTCAAAGATGAAATGAAGGAATTAATTGCTGCTGAGTTATGCCCTCCAGTCTTCAAGGCAGGAGGAAGAGCTAGTCGTGATTTGCCCTTCCTTGTGGAGCTGTTGTTGTTCAGAATGATGAGCCCAACCCATAAAAATGATGAGTCAAACCCATAAAAACAAGTGAGAAAATAGTCCCTCCTTTGTTCCTCAAGAACAGGAATTTAGGGGAAGATTTCCTGCTTCCAAATCAGGAATTCAGTAGACTTCAAGATGTAGCTCAGCAGCAAAATGACAAAAGGGTGAGGATACAAGTAGGTTGCAAAAGCTTCACCAAGGGTTGGCAAAAGCGAAAACATCAAACCTACAGTGATTGGCAACTGTGTGAACAGACGCTGCTGCAAGACAGGAACTGGGCTCAGGTGAAATGTTATCTAAACCCAATCTAACCCTGTGCAATGGTCAATTCCTTGTGGGGAAAAGAACAGGTAGGCAGAAGAATTTAGAGAATCACTTGCCCCTGACTTCTGCCTTGCTCCTCTGCAAGTCCTTGTCTGTTCCCTCTTGTGTTTTTCAGTATGAAATCTAAGCACCTGAGGATTCACCAGAAGGCCATAACCTGCACTGCGGCAGCCTAACATTAACAAATGATTCCAAGTCACATTGGAAATTCTGGATTTTAAAAATGGTATTTTATTTGTATACTCAGTTTTGGAGAACACTTCAACACCATCTCTTATCCAGCAAGATTTCTTTGCGACTCCTCTGCTTTCTGTTATTTCACCAGGCAAACACACCATAAATCTTGGTAACTGGCAAAAAATACACGCAAAACTCTGAAACTAGAGTGCTCAAAGATTACCTGAGTCTTCACTATCATAGTAGGTCCTGCTATACTGTTGTAGGTCCACCTGTGTGGGAAGGTCCTGCGTTGACACTGGAGTTCCTCTCGGGTCTGCATATAGTAGTAGCAAGGGCTGATAATGACCCTTAATGCACTTGGTCACAACATCTTTCCATTTCGGACCTATCTGAAATTTTTGTAAAAGTTCAAAACACATTAGTGGAGGTTACCTGCATTTAGTTGGAATTACGATAAAATTTAACACACCAGTAGTCAACCGAGATTCACACTGACTTAGGTTACATTAAAAATAATTCTCTTTTATTTCTTTTGAATGAGTGTTAATGCTTACAGTTGGGAGAAAATCACGAAATCTGATTCCCCCCGGCCCCAGCATCCTCTATGTGCAAATGTAATATTCGCTGGAGAGGGGTTTGGGTTTTGGGGACGCATCTCCTAAAACAAACCTGAGCAAGAACTTTTAGGTTTTTGGAATTGCCCTTAGTGGATATTCTTAAAGGCTATGTGATTTAAAGATTTTAGTGATAATTTGTATTCTCATGAGCAGATTTCTTCATGCAGACAAAAAGCTGGTAGTTGAGGACAAGGACAGCATGCAGTAGCCTTTTCACCAGCAGTAGCCAGTGGGAAATTCTGAAATGGACCATTTCAGGGTAGGGGTGGGGGTAGCTTTTTATATGATGGATTCAAAGCTACATGGATCTGCTTAAAGGCCCAGTCCTCCAGTTTCACCAGCTTAAAGTACCACCTTACCCTCCATGTGGCTGGCATGAGCCAATAGGATTTTGGATGTGCTTGTGGACCTACTACTCTAAATCTCCTGGTCCCTTGCCAGAATTGCTCAGCCTCCCTCCTTTGCCACCATAATATGAAAAAGACATTGGTCTTGGCAGAGAGGCAGGCAGGAATCAAACATTGATTAACCATTATGAACTTACATACAAAAGATTTAATGTAGCAATGGAGTAACGTTCCGAAATATAAAATGAGTTGAAAAGCCTTAAAAATGAAAATGATATGCCAATGAGTATTTACTGTTGACAAAACCTCTTAATTATTTAAATCTGAGTTGCACATACTTTCAAGATCAAAGGCTTGATGTCCATCAGAAGGAATATACAGAAAAGGATCTGTATAGCATGCAAAATACAAGTAGCATTCTGAGTGTTCCAATAACCACTACTCTGTTTTGTACAGGTGGTGACTATTATACACATGTCCAATTGATGTGCAGGTCCTTTTGGACCCAGAAGAGAGCAGAATGGGTGACAGAACAGGGTGGGGCAGGCTTATGTACACTCCGCTGATGCACATGGGGGCCAAGAACGGAACCCCCATGCAAAATGGTCACCACCTGTACTTCATAGACATGCACTGAAGTAAGCACCTTAAAATGCATTTTATCCTTACACAGGGATGTTTTTTAAATACAGGTAATTTACAGCAGAGAAAGACAACCAAAAATAAATTAAAGAGGTAAAGTTCCTCTTTTAGGGGTTGTGAATATTCACATTGCAATAGGATGGTTCCTTTTGTTACTTTTTGGCTTTTGACAAGTAGGAACAGAAGATGAGAACCACAGAGAATATCAAAGTGAACTGTATGCTCAAACTGATGGATTTCATGGCAAGTACTTCATCCAGAGCAGCAAGAGAGAAGAACTTCTAATTAGGAAACAGCATGCTTAAATGATGGCATGTTTGCACTAGCCAACATCTGCTGCAGTCTGTTGTATTTCATTTTGTAGAAAGAACAAGAATGGGGAACCAGCTGGAACAGGCCGCTGATGGGTGAACTACATAAGCTATTTATGATTCATTCAGCTACAAGCTTTGCAAAAGCCAGCTGTACAGAAACACCTGAGAAGAAGGGAATAAGACATAAAGCTTATAAATTGAAGGGTTCCAATCTGATGCAGGAAGGCAAACAAGTAACCCAAACGTTGCACTCTGAGCAATGCACGAAGTGTCATGATATCAGGCATTGGTGGCTGTGCTGTATACAAGTCCACAGGTATTTGAAATGTAGACACAAGCAGCACTGCCAGCCAGGAACAATTTCAGCAATGGACAATGCAAACTTAGAAAGAAATACCACTCATATATCACACAACCAAATATTACACATGCTGCGGGGGGAACATATATCAGAAAGGGCATCCATCATGTATAGTCAAAAGGAAGGTGTGGTTAAGTAAGCCTCCTATTTTTTCTGCTCTCCTCCATGTTTCTCTGATACCCTCCCCTCACACTCATCATTCTTTTTCCTTTTTAAGTGATCACTTTTCTATAAGAACCTGCCTTTGCCCTGCACAGCTCTCTAGATATATGGACCAGAACACATATTGCTATAGGGAGACAGCCCATTTCTGTTTTATTCAAATGATATGTAGTTTCCCTAGAATAATAATCTGTAACCATTCACTACATGGAAAGCCACTGCATGAAGTGATTTAATATGCCCTCCATATAGCAGCCGTTACATGAACACCAGCCTCTGCTCTCAAAAATAAAGTGCCTTCCTAGTGAGTGACACTTTTAGAAGCAATAAGCACAGCTTACTTTGCACGTTTCCAGCACGAGATCCCTGGAAATAAACGAAAGCTGTACAAGAACAAGTTGCATGAGGTAAAGCAAGTATGAGCTGATATGTGAAAACCCATCCTAAAATGATCTAAAAATCTTTAGGAAAAACAAAATAGACCCACATTCTCACAAACACCCAAACGTCTTTACTGAACTTTCAAATAAGCAAATGTAATTTTCTTACCTCTTTGACATGAGCATCATCAAAGTACATCCACTTGCGGATCTTTGTTTGGAAGAAGAAGGTAGAGTAATGTTTTCCATAGTAACAGATCATTCCAACCAAATACAGTTCACATTGTTTTGCTCTGTCATCAGTTACTCTGAAGAAAAGCTTTTAAAAAAGGAGAGGAAAAAGCAAAAAAATGTAGTTTTTTGTATGGAAAGGTCATTATTATTTTTTCTTCTAAAAAGAAAAGAAAGGAAGTTAACTATTTAGCTCAACCTTAAATCTAGCCCATGCAGTCCATTTGATAGTAAAAAGGAACAAAAATTTAACAGCACTGGCATAAACAAAAACAAAAAACAAAAAAGGAGAAGAGACATATTGCTACAGGATGCAATGGACTTACATCTCCCAGTTTAAGACAGGTGCCCAGGCTGTGAATTACATCCTCAGCCAGATCAGAGTGATCAGAGTCCCACACCAGCCCAATAGTGATGATCTGGGGAGAGTTCATCAGTACACGACGAATGCGAATCTTTTCCCCACAGTTGCTCTGAAAAAAAGAGTAACAAATAAAGTCCCAGGTTAACTAAAACTGGAATTAATGCGGCTTCCTGTTGTTTAGTAACCTCTCAAATCCTGACCTCTTTCCACCCTAAATATATTGCTCTAAGACAGAAAGGGCTTGAAATGTAACTGATTCACAAAGCAAATACAAGTTTAGGTGGTGCAAGTTTCTTTGTCTGGAAGCACCCACAGTGAGTTTAAGTAAACTGACAATATGAAACAAGGAGGGAGTCAGAAAACCTCACCCGGTTAGAACATTGACAATATTGACAATTGACAGTCATACACAAACTTGTACAATTTCCATTATGAAACCAGGAATATTTTCTACTATTTCTAGTATGCTGATGAATTAAGACATGGCGGATTCTACAATTAGATACAGGCAGACACAGATTTCAGTAGATACCATTCAGTCTACTGCTTCTATTAAAGGAAAACAGCATATACACACCGGACAGTTTCTCAAGTCCCCCATGGTGCTGGCATTTTGTAGCAGCTCTCCAAACATATCTGGAGTGGGTTTCTCCCGTCTTTCCAGCATGCAAATTGCCTGATTGCTTTAAGTTGAGGGGGGAAATGTATAGAGCAAGAATTAAAAACATTAGACTTTGGTCTGTGATCAATACTTTAATAAAGCGTATTTATCCTAAGATCTGGTGTAGAAGTACAGAGTCTCAGCTTAAAAATCAAACTCACAAGCTGAACAGAAACATGTGCATGGGCAACATATGATTCAGAATCTAATGTGCATCCGAGTGATGCTTTTAGCAATGAAGGACTTAACGGCCGGCTCACTGCCCTGTATTGGATACACTATTCTGCTCCTCCACATCCTACAAATGTTGAAAACTAATTGAAATCTCTTAAGATTTTATCCCCAACTTTTTGTGTGCATTTCTTGCAATATAATATTTGGATAAAAGCTTCAGAATACACACAGCTTTAGAAAACAAGTTAAGCAAGGAGGACAGTTCCTTTCCCCCAAAAGAGCTTACATTTAATGTCGATTGGGAGGAAGACTACAGTAACAGAGAAAGGGAGAGATTAGTTACTAATTTGATCAGAAAGGAACTTGTTAGTCATGTAAACATACAGTAACAAGTTCCTCAAGGGTGAATACTTATAACACATTGTTTTAATCATTTTCTTTCCTACATTATGCTGCCTTTTCTAAAATACTCAAAGCCACATTTGTGCCAATTAAAATGCAAAAAAGATCAGATTCTCTATTGCAGCCCCTCAGCTATGGAAGTCCCTCCCAAGAGACAAGTCTCCTCAATAATGATTTTTAGGCAGGTCTTCTTAATTTGCCATGCCTTTGATTTATTTTAATTCCTACCTGCTTGCAGCTTTGTTTTGTTAGCTTGATTTAATGCTCTCTGTTTGTTATATTTTATTTATTATTTTCCTGTTACAAAATTGCACACACATAAATCATAAAACATGAGACGACTGACAAAAAAAAGGGCCACGGGGGGGCGGGGAGGAGTGTAAAATACTAAACATATTATTTTACGGAACATAATAATGAAGCGATTACAGTAGACCAGTTCAATGAATTGTTCAACGAATCAACTTGGAAAATACAGAATAATAGCAGCGAGCTAATGAGCAGTGCCCACTTGTCTACACCATATTGCAATATAAGTTGTAGGTATTTCTTGTCCACATGTTGTTTAATTTGTATATTTAATCAAATCACATCATGCAGTGTAAAAATTATCTCATTTTCCCTCTGGTTTTCATATTTTAAAAATTTAATTCTAATTGTCTAAAGCACTTCTTCACGCAATGCGCAGTTAAACTATGGAACTCCCACAGGAGGCAGTGATGACCACCAACTGAGATGGCTTTTAAAAAGGATTAGACAAATTCCTGGGAGGAGAGAGCTATCTATGGCTATTAGCCATGATGGCTATTGCTCTGCCTGCACAGTTTGAGGCAGCAATGCTTCTGAATACCAGTTGCTGGAAACCACAAGAGGGGAGAGTGCTTAAATCCTGCTTGCAAGTTTCCTTGCAAGTCAATCACTGTGAGAACAGGATGGTGGACGAGATGGACCTGATCCAGCAAGCACCTCTTATAATTTTAGTGCTGTAAAACACAGGGAGGGGCGTCCTCTTGAGAGCCTAAAAGGAGGTATACAAATGCTTTTATAATATAAATAAAAGATATCTGAAAAGTATTATTATATCATGAATTGGGGGCCAATTATCAATAATATACATAACATATATGGTATGTTATGTAATGTAGATAAGACAAAAGGAATTTTTTTCCTTTTCTTTTCCATTGCAAAGAACTGAGACTCACCAGAGTGAAGTGGTTGAGATATAATGTACCATCTGGATAAAGGGCAATGGATCAGAGGTGGCCCCACAACTGGTACAAACACACTAAATCAGAGAAATAAAAACCGTCAGTAGTCAAAACTGAAAACAGTTTCTCATGCACATTTCCACATTTCTATATCACAGGATTGAATTGGTTTGGGATGGTTATGTTGTACCATACCTGCTCAAATAGGGTCATTGCAAACTTTTGATGTGAAATGCAGTGTGGGGCAGTACAGATGTCTTCTTTAGATTCATCTGCAATGTGAAAGTGAATCCGCATTAAGAGGTTTTCCTGCAGCCAGGGAGAGAGGAAATAAAAATAAGAATTATTCAACAATTTCAAAAAGACAAAGGTGACATTTTAGGGTCAGGTGGGATGTACCTTCTAAGTATTCTAAATTTATTTAAGAATTTAGGAGCTTGACAGCTAATGTCAAGAATGAGTTAATGTAACTCAGAAAGCTACCCTGTATTCCATCCATATTGGATGTTACACCAAATCTTCAGGTTTTGCCATTATTAATTTTGACAAATATTCAAATGTCAGTGGTTTGGCTGAAATACAAAGCAGCATCTAAATAGTGGGCTGACAAAGGGTGACAGGCAGAGCCTAGCTATCTGCTTACTGACCTGGTATAATGTCATTATCTTTTGTTCAATGATTTCTCAAGTACATATAATATTGGCTTAAGCAGCACTGACATACCTTTTAAGGAAAGAAAGTGAAGTAATGAAGTTGTTATAAGGTTTAATTGGGAACCTATTTGCATTCTCCATCCACAACCTTTATGTCAGCCTACCAGCTTGCAATGCTAGCAAATATCACATTTTGTGATGACACAAACTGTATACTGTATTTGTTAGCATCTATAAGCTGGCTTGGCAAGTCTTGAGTTCCTATCCTTTTCCAGTTTTAGCTACAAAACATTACAAGTGGGTTTTATATAACCAGTTATGACATATCCTTTTACTATTGTGAGTATGGGTACACAATATGCAAGTGACTGCTAATTAATATTACTTCCCCCTTTTCATCAGCAGATATAGAAAGGCAGCTTCACAAACCTAGCCAAAATCACAGGGAAACAGGAGCCATATCAACTAAGATTTCCCAGTTCAATTAAGTCTTGATACCATGCACAAAAAGCCCGAGAAAACAGAGATACGCAAAACACTGACATTACAAACAGAATAAATACTGTACCTCAAAACTTTAACTAGTTATAGGGGTTTGTTTTTTAAGAAAATGGTAAATATATGGCAGGTGTTAGTGGCAAGAATCATCTAAAATAGCAAAATAAGGGAGCAGATGCAACCCACTAGGCACCAAGCAGAGACATTAAATTATGCCAGATATAACATTTTCTCTTCCTGGTAAAATTAACACAATGACTTGGCCAGTACTATCACAACAGTGTCTCTGAATTCAAGAAATATCACTTTCTTAACAGCTGACATGATTGTTTCTAGAACAATGGACGTTTGAAGGATTTACGGTATGTAAGAGATGCTTCAAAGATCTGATATTTTAAAATTATGCTTCTACAGCGAGAGAGCAAGAGAGTGAAGGCTAAACTATATTATTAGTAGAATTTAATGCTATCGTTATTTAAGCCCCAAACTGTGGCTTTTCTCACAGTCTTATTCGCAAACATACAGCTGTTTAGATGGGTTAAAATAGTTGTTAAATTCGCCTGCTTTTGCAACAGTGTTATCTTCACTATTACACTGTATAGCCTACCTAAGTGTCTCACTAGAAGCAGCTCAGCGTTCCTCACTATTACCTCTGCTGTAAAATACTTATTATTAATTGAGAATATGGAGATTTTATCTGCTAGTTTGTGCTTAGCAAGGCAAGGCATTCTTTCCTGCAAGAATTTTCAGCTATTCCACAGAAGTCATACTCACAAAGCATTCGGCAGCATCATCCATGATGCCCAACTGGAAACGCTGTTCATCTTGAAAAGTCTTTGCAAGAGCACTACGAAGTGCATCAGATGGCAACACTTTCTCACTGCTGCACTGAAACTGGTTAAAGATACCCTAGGATAGGAGGAAAGTTAAAGGTCAACTTTTACATGAACTCACATATCTTAAGTGAGTGTACATTTACACAAAGTGAATCCAGTTACCAGTACAGTGGTGCCTCGCAAGACGAAATTAATCCGTTCCGTGAGGCTCTTCGTATAGCGGTTTTTTCATCTTGCGAAGCAAGCCCATTGACAGTTTAGCGGATTAGTGCTATTAGCGGTTTAGCGGCTTTTAGCGATCAGCTGTTAAGCGGCTTATCAGCGGATCAGCTGTTAAGCGGCTTAGCGGCTTAGGAAAAGGGGGGGGAGGGGAAAAAAACCTGCAGGAACTCGCAAGACATTTTCGTCTTGTGAAGCAAGCCCATAGGGAAATTCGTTTTGCGAAGCGCCTCCAAAACGGAAAACCCTTTCGTCTAGCGGGTTTTCCGTCTTGCGAGGCGTTCGTCTTGCGGGGCACCACTGTATCTGTCATGTTATCATGTCATATATGAAAACCTTGATACTAACTGCAGACTCACCCTTTCACTCTTTTCCTGCTTTTGGCATCTTAGCTACATGTATTACTTTTATCCTGTTTTTGGTTCACATGCTCGTGCTAAATTCTTGACCTTTCTCACACTCACGTGCCTGCTTCCTCTGCTCTTGACACCACACCACCTGGAGTGTTTACTAGACTGTACCAGCATACCATCCCCACATCCATACATCAGAGATTACTGCCAGGGATGTTACTGCACAAAACATTTTGCATGTATTTTTGTTAACAACCCTATAAACAACCAGGCTTCAATGTTCTTAAGATACGGCAAACAGGTGGTCGTTTATAGGTTCCTGACTTGCCTGTAATAGTTAGGCATCTGACTGGCATAACAAAAGACATCAGCATCTGAAACACATATAGGGGATTTGACTATTTTAGTTTGACTGCACCTCCTTGCACTGGACTCCATTCTGCTGCAAAGGGTTCCAACAACCAGGAGAAAATTTCCAGGTGTGCAAGGGGATGCAACAGGAAAGGCACTTAAAAAGCCCCAATGTGAAAATGCAAATTGCAGTCCTTAGTTAGTACCCAACGGCAACTATTCTAAACATTCATATTATCAATAAATTGTCATGGGGAAAACATCTGCAAATATAGCATTAGCAAAATTGGACTTAAGAATAAATATGTACAAAATATTTCATACATCCATTTTTGGTACTATCCATTTTTATTCTAAAAACAATCCTGTGAGGTAAGTTAGGCTGAGAGGTTGTGTCTAGTTGAACAAACTTCATGGTGGAGTGATTTGAGACTGAGCTTCTCCAATCCTAGTTTGGCACTTTAACTACTACACCCCAGCCATGTATGTCTTACAGTCTTAGACCCACTTGTTTGCTGATTGCTGGTACTTTGATACGTTTTTTTGTCTCAAATGGTTTAAATTATTCTATCCATTTTAACTCTGGTATATTCCTTTTAAAAATGTTTTACTACTGAAAGCAACCCCATTTGCTTTCATCTATGGCTAGAAATATTCCAATCCACTTTTCATTACAACTAACTCAAAGCTTCTTAGTGTTAGTGACCTTAGGGACACTGTCTTCTTCCGGTTTGCAATAATTTCTACCTTTCTAAATGAGCAATTAACTTCCTATGATGCTAATGGGCTTCTAACCGTAACACTAATGAAATCTTGTGGAGGACTGTATCCTAAGCATCACAAAATCTTCCTAGCTGGCAAAAATCAGTTTCGACGTTTTGTTTACCTATTCCAAAACATGCAACGGAGTATTTTGAGCTCTTTGGAGAAAGGACAGGGAACAAACACAATAAAACGCATAAATAAAAAAATCATGTTATCACATACCTTCCTTTGATCTATTTTTGCCATAAGATTTCAAATTCCCCATCAGTATTTCAACTTAAAATCTCAGTCATAAAGTATGAGCCAATGTGGTTGTGGAGAAAGTTTTGATGGGTAGGCAGGTGGGAGCTCAGGAGCTCCTGTATCTGCCTCATTACTCCCCGGGGGCTGGAGGGATCAGCATAGCTAGCTGCTGGGGTGCCCCCCTGCAGTTCACCTGGGGAGAAGGCCCTTGCAACACCCCTCCGGGGCTTAAAGCTAGCAGGAGAAGAGCCATGGGGCCCGGGTTAACTTTGAACGCTCCAGATGGTGTGGTGTCAAGAGCAGAGGAAGCAGGCACGTGAGTGCAAGAAAGGTCAAGAATTTGAGAGAATAGGGAGTACTTGAGACGCAAGGACTGAAAGCTACCATGAGGAGAGACTGGGAGCAAACTGGAACAAAAGGCTCAGCTAGAAGTCCTTTGCAAGAACGACCAGGATTAGAAGCTCTTAATGGCAAGGGAAAGGGCAGGAAGAAACTGAAAGGTGCTTCATAAGCCAGGATTCTAAGGAATAAGCTCAGTGGGAAGCTTCTCATTTGGGAGTAAAAGGTAACTTGGAATCTGTAAGGAAGATGCTTATTAATAGATTGTTTATTTGTAAGAATCCTGGCTCCTGATTTAAGTTTTGTAAATTGTTTAGCACTGATTGAAATGGTTCATTTTCATGTTTTCCTTTAAAATTAATAAAAATCATTTTTAAACAATGAGGTAGGCTTTATGCCTTCAAGAGTAAAAACTTTAGTTTTGGGGTGAAGGGTGAAAATCTACCAGCGTGTGCTTATCAAAACAATATACTCTGGCTTCTCCTCAGATCGCATCAAATCAATATCGTGTAGATTTATATATACAATATCGTGTAGATTTATATATATATATTCAATACGAGAGAGAAGGCTCCAACGTTTTGTTCAAGCTCCTTGAATAAAATATTAACTTCCATCCAGCAATCTTTAATTTTTTTTCAAACGGAAATAAAACCACCAGTAAGCATTATTAGAATTAGACATCCTAAGAGTTATTTTCTGATTCCATTTGCCTAATCCTAATTCTATTTTCAAAATTAAGCACAATCCGTTAGGACCTTTAATTTCCATTTTTATGTGTAATGGGAGTTTTTCTGAATACAAATCATGAGTCATGCCACCTTTAGTCAGTCTTTTTTAATAAAGAATTTTCATGGGTGAGGAAGGAGCTTAAAAAGGCACTTTTCAACATTCATTTAAAAAATCAAATTCTACAATAAAGCAATACTACGATCATTGTATTTGCAGTCCAATGAAATTTCCCTATTAACTTTTAGGGCTGCCTGTTTACTAATACAGTGGTGCCTCGCAAGACGAAATTAATCCGTTCCGCGATTCTCTTCGTCTAGCGGTTTTTTCGTCTTGCGAAGCAAGCCCATTGACGGCTTAGCGGATCAGCGCTATTAGCGGTCTAGCGGCTTTTAGCGATCAGCTGAGAGGCGGCTTATCAGCGGAACAGCTGATAAGCAGCTTAGGAAAGGGGGGGGGAGCGGAAAAAACTCCGCGGGAACTCGCAAGATTTTTTTCGTCTTGCGAAGCAACCCCATAGAGAAATTCGTTTAGCGAAGCACCTCCAAAACGGAAAACCCTTTCGTCTAGCGGGTTTTCCGTCTTGCGAGGCGTTCGTCTTGCGGGGCACCACTGTATGGAGCAAGCCTAGCTTCTAGAAGGGCAGGGAATTTGCACACTAGATGACCTCTGGGCTCCTTTAGGAAGAACAGTGAGTTCGGGGGCTGCAGGGGCACCCCAGGGCATTTTCCAACAAGAAATATAATACATAATAAATACTTAAAGTGTAGATTAGGAAAAAGGAGGCTTGGCAAGAGACTAAAGGAAAGCATAGAGTATCATCTTAAAAGAGGTATTCACCCTTCTTTCACACACCTACTTTCCTAAAATGACACCTGTGTATGACCTAAAAAGCAAGGAAAATATACTTCTTGGTCAAGAAATATTGTTTTTACCTTTGTGCAAATTTAATCAATAGATTAACAATTATTTAAACTGCTGTCAACAAAAATCTGCTACCAAAATAGGAGGAAATAATTTTTTCTTGGACCCAGCAACATTGCCTCAGAGTGACAGTAGACTACTTAATAACTAATGGTTAATGATAAAAAATAAGAAAGGTAATGATACACAACAATCATTTTCCTTGCCTTTTCTCAAGACAAATGTTTCTACTAACACTGCTGCAGATGATAGCAACTGGGATGTGAATGAGAGACAGAGGGGAAAAAATGTTAAGCCTTAATAATGTTAAGAATTTAGGGGTGCAAGGCAGCCTAGTGCCATGATTTAATTAAGGTTTGGGGTGGCAAAAGCTACCATATTTTTCCAGGTATAACCTGACCCCGTGTATAAGATGACCCCTATTTTGGGAGGCCAAAATTAAGAAATTTAAAAATTAAGAAAGTTGTTGAGCATTCTTTGGGAAATTGCAAAAATAGTTGTTGAGCTTCTTTTTGCAAGCAGCTCCAGCCCTCAATTACTTAACTTATTAACCCGTGTATAAGACGACCCCCCCCCCAATTTCAGAAAAAAAGGTCATCATGCACATGGAAAAATACGGTAGTCTCCCGGTGTGAAGTGATAGCTAGACTCATGCATTTAAGTGTGCAATTAAGCTAAGCATCAAAAGCCAATTAAGTGAGGAGGTGACTTGAGGTGTTTAATTAAGCTTGTGTTAAAAACTGAGTCATACTATCTAGGGGTTAAAACCTAAGGAAGCATAGTGTGTATTCTAGGCACACTTCCTGGGTTGTGTATAGGACATTGTAATACTAGTCAATCAACAAGTGTTAATGAAGTAAAGCCAAAATAGTGTGTGGGGGGGTTAACCATTAGGAGTTCAAAGCCTCAAAAGAAATAGGTGTTAGAGTGCAAATGAATGGAGTCTTCCTTCCCTCTATAGACAAAGAGGGCTTAATTCAGGGAAAGGATGTAACCAGGAAGCAGAGAGGAACAGTTAAGCTGGGATGTGTCATGCAGAACAAGAGAGGCTGCAGAGAAAAGATCCTGATACTGCGACTATGGAGTAAGCTGGCACGCTTTGGAGTGCTGCCGCTGTGAACCCCTCCAATGAAAGCTTCAGGTTGCATATATGTGCAAATAAACCATATATCATAAAGACACTATAGCCTCTGTTGTGCCTAATTTTGCAAACCACAAACCCTGGCTAAGCGCCAAGACCCTTGGAATCATGTGCACTGCTTGACACAGATTTGAGTGGCCTGTAACAATACACCCTTTGACTGAAGGAGAGAATGCCTACTAATCCAGTCATACATCCAGGTATGTATCTCATTCCTTAAAATAATTTGTGTGTTTATCTTGCTCCATAAATGAGAAGAATGTGTGTAAGTCTGCCTTAATGACATGTGTGTTTCCGTGTATGTATCTTAGTGAAAGAATGTATGATTAGACACAGAACAGGAAACTTGTGGCTCTCCAGACGCTCCTGGGCTACAACTTCTCAGGGCTGTGGGTTTGAGCCCCACACGGGGCAAAAGAGTACCGCATCACGGGGGTTGTACTAGATGATCCCCGTGGTCCCTTCCAACTCTATGATTCTACGAAAACTCCAACCATCTTTAGCCACTGGTCATTCTGGATGGGAGTTGGAGTCTAACAACATCTGAAGGGCCACAGGTTCCCGAATTCTAGAACAGAGGGAGTGTCTAGCCTAACAAGAGGACATTTTGAAAGAACAAGTTGCCAGTGGCGCCAGGAGTCTCAGAAACCAGAACACAGCTTTAGCAATGTAAGTAGATCTGTACAGATGTACATAATTTATTTTGCTTGCTCAATATGGACTTACCTACTAAAATTAGAACAGTACATTTCTTGTCCCTAATGTCAGTCCAAACACTGTGTGTCTCAGCTTTCACCTCAGAAAACACCCGTTCTGCCCAGAAAGTTAATTCTTCCTGCTTTTGTTACATATGAAAAACTTCTAATACAGAAGCTCTAGCAGAATGTACAAATCAATGCTGCATTCTTCTCCACCAACAACAAAACACCCTCTGTCCTACATCCTGGCACTACAATCCCTGGAAGGCAAACAAACTCTTTGTGGCATGCTTAGTACCACAGACCAATCCCCCCCTTTCCCTGAGCAGAGATAAACAAACTCCAAACCAAAGTCATACATTAGATGAATAAAGAAAGCAAGGACTGTGCACAGCAGACATCAAAATGAATAATAGATCAGAAAATTGTTCTAGTGTCAAGGCAGCACTTCTGCATACTACAGTCACTAAGACAGCTGGCCTGAAAGCAAGTAGGAGCCTTGATCCATGCATCACTACCACTCACGGTTGTTTTCCCAAGGCATAGGCTTAAGATTGCAGCTCAGATTATGAAAGCTACAATAGGAGCACGTCTTATTTTGATATGAGCAGGTATGACAGGTTCTGAACGACGACACTCAATGTAGACGAAAGCATATGAGCAGTAAGACACAAATTAACTCTTGCAGAATGTGAATTTATATTCAGATGAATGGAAAAATCACATGGAAAAATCACAGTGTCAGAGCTGCTCAAGGTCCCAGCTCACAGAGGACCAACGCCAGGTCGCCGTTATATACAAAAGTCTTTATTGAAGTTCAGTTTCCATTCCAAAGCCGTAGTGCGCAGCTCTACGTCTTAAACCCTAGACCGCCGAAGTTCCGTCTGAATCTCCTCCCCCCTGACACCAGTTTAAGATTCTAGCCCTGCTCCACCTCTTCCTCTGCTCTCTTCTCCTCTGGGTCCTCCTGTCCGCTGGGGCATTCCCCTTTCTGGACTCTTCTGACGCTGAGTCCCCTGACTCCTCCCCCTGCCTCTGGCGGGCTTTAGGACCCGGTTCCCAATCCTCGTTCTCTGCTGCTCTGCGCGCCTGTACTTTTGAACTTGGCTCTCGCGCCAACCCAGTGACCTTACTCCTGACCGTTACACTGCTTCTGTCACTGCTTCCCTCTTCCGGGATGCTAGCTGGACCTGACCTCCCCTCCGTTGCCTGACTCTCCGATGGAGGCGTGGTCAGCCCTGACTCCTCTTCTCTCCCTGCTGGGGGAGACGCTACCCCCGATACCTGGGACTCTTCCCCCCCACTATGCTCAGGTGGGGAAGCTGGTCCTGATCTCCAACTGCTGCTCTGGGAGTCCCCGCTGGCCCCTTGCTTCTGGAGTGTCCCCCTTGGGACCCCCCTTGCCCTGGCCACCGGCGCCCCCTTCTGTGAATCTTCCGATTCGCTGGAGAGGCTCATGGAATCTCTCGGGCCACTGTCATCTTCTCCTACGCTGCCCTCAGATTCTTCCCCTTCGCTCTCCATCTCCCCTCTTCCCTGTGCTTCTGCTCCTGAGCCCCTGACACACAGTGAGGAATTTCTTGCTGGAGAAACCCGAGTTACAGTCCATAAATTGAAGCACTTCACAAAGTTCTATCTCATGGCTTCACTTCAGTGTGACCAAAGTATAGCTTGAAAGTAAAGCGAGGCACATACCTTGAAATACTGCTACAACATTATTAGGGCTTTTGTTGTTTAAATCTCGTGTTGTATGATTGTTTATCTATCAGTCATGAGCTTCTCTGAGCTCCTGACTGGAGGAAGGGAAGGATAAGAATCTTCAATGAATGAAGATGGAGCTAATATACACTTACTTTTTCATCTAAATCTGAACTGAACTGAACTGACAAATTACTCACTTTGAGAGCACAAAATATACAGGAATCTCCCATACACTTGTGCGTTGTAAGTTGTCGAAAACTACGTCGAAATATATCCAGATGCCAGAGAACCTGTAAAGCAAAGAAGAAGAATGTGATTTCAGAATGTCTTAAATAAGAATCTCTGGCTAAAATTAGATAGATAATAAATTCATCAACAGCATCTAAGTACCTTTGGGATAAATCTAATCTGGAGATTAGCATTTTTTTTAACCTTATATATTTCTATCCCAATGTTTGAGTTAGTATCATAGAATCATAGAATTGTAGAGTTGGAAGGGACCATGTGGGTCATCTAGTCCAACCCCCTGCAAGGCAGGAGTTTTGCCCAACATGAGGCTCAAACCCACGATCCTGAGATTAAGAGCCTCATGCTCTACCAATCAATTTATCCCAGAGAATAAAAATTAAAAGAGTAAAAGGGGGTAAGATCCAGGACTGAAAGAGGTATGCTTTATCAGAATAAACTAGGTGATATGAATATTCCTAATATATTTCAAACACATACCTCACATTATTCAGCCACTTTATTTATATGAGCCTTTTGCCCGCTTGTTCTGTCCTCAAGCCTTTTCTAATCTCTTTTAAGCAGGCCACAGTAAGTCACAGAGTTTTTAATTAACCATAGTTTCCCATTTCATGAGAACGAGGAAACTATGGTTATGAAATTCATAACAAGCTAGGATCATAAACCACGGCTGGAATTTGCTGTAAAATCCTGGTTTCTTCCAAACCTGGTAACCATAGTTTCCCAGTTTGGAAGGGAGAAGGAATCGGTGCCTTTTAGTTTCTTTTTAATAAGGACAACTAAGGTGTGATACGACAGAGTTGTATAAAATTATGCATGATGTGGGAAAAGCAATTAGACCAATTCAGAGAGTATGGATCTACCACTGGCTACTAGTTTTGCCAGCAATGGAGCTGCAGCAAAACACTATACTATATATCCAGACACTATTAGGAGTGTTCCTCTTCTTGGTTCCAGCCAGCAGGCAACAGGAAGCTTGTAGAGCTTTTTGAAGTTGGCACCTTCCCCCTGCCCCCATCACCCTCTTAAAACCCTCTTCTTCCACCCAGTGCTACAAAGGTGACTCCCCATTTACACAGGGTTACGTTCCAGGCCCTGAGTGCGTAAGTGAAATGTATGTAAGTGGGCAGCACTCTGTTGAGTCCTTGTGGCTCACAAGGAGTCCACCCCTGGAGAAGAGAGGATGCCCTCTTTGAGCTTTGGGGCGGGCCTTCTCGTGAGCTGGACACACAGTGGGCCTTTGTTAAGGCTCTTCAGCTGACATGTGGGAAAAGTGCATGTCAGGTGTTAGGTAGAGAGGCTGAACAGCCTCAACAAAGCCCCACTGCGCCTCTGGCTTGTGTGGAGATGCTCTCCAAACCCTGAAAAAGATGTCCTCTCCAGGCTCTGGGGAGGGTCTTCCCACAAACCACTTCTGGGTTTCCAGCACTACATGTATGCATGGTCATGCACAGGGGGGGAGTTGCCTGTATATCAGCTATCAGTGTGGGTATATATTTATTTGTGTGTGTGTGTGTGTGTGTGTGTGTGTGTGTGTTTAACTCCGGTTTATACCCCCCACAGCGCCAATGCTCAAGTATGTCAACTTTCCATTTCTTCCTTCATTCTCTGTTTTTAACTGATACCTTCAACTTCCATGGCTCAACTGTCCTAAACCACAAACTTAATTGCTAGACTCATAGTCTTAGTCTGCCTGACTTTTTTCCTTTACCGCTTTTTTCTCTCCCCAAATGGAAATGAGAGTTGCCTATAGAAAATAATTAAAAATCCAGGATTTTAGAGGAGATGTAATTGCCAGCAGCATGTTCTTTCTCCACCTCCAACCCAGAACAAAGTAGCAGCAAAGGCAGAAGTTAATCCCAGAAGCTTTTCTCCAAACAGTTATATGGATTATGTAGGATATTCTTATATTCATGCTCACAACATTCCATAGGTCATGGAAGCTCAGGTTTCTTTCTTTATTTTTCTTTTAGTGTACAAACTTATACTTCCGCTTGCTGGGAGTCCCAAAGTGGCCCCATTTTGTTTCAAAATTGCTAGAAAGTTCACTATCAAAATGATCTTATTTTTAATATATTTAAATGCTAATTTGATTGTGTGAAAGTTTAATAACAAAGTTTAATAACAATGCAAGGTATTAAAGCCTGGACAATGACTTCTTCATCTTCTTTTAATTAAAAAGCTTTAGTTATTGTCTGGATCTGAGTTTCTTTACCAAGATAGTCAAATGTTTAATGGCTCAATAAATTCTTTTTCATATTAAAGCATCCCATAATATTGGATTTGGGGAGCAGTTCAAATTAGGGTGGTCAAATTGTATTTTATATAGGCTAGCATTATCCGCAGTAAGGGATAATCCTAAAAAAATAAAATATGGCTCTTAAAATAATAACTTTAATAAACTAATTTTATGAACATGCACAAGAATGCTCCATTATACCAAGTCACAACACTGGTCTATTTAGCTCAGTATTGTCTACACTGCTTGGCAATGGATCTCCACGGTTTCTGATTGGCATCTCTAGATAGGACTAGTAAAGACGCCCATGTTGGGCAAAAGATTCCTGCATTGCAGGGGTTGGTCTAGATGACCCACATGGTCCCTTCCACCTCTGCAATTTTGTGGTACTAACTCAAACATTGGGATAGAGATAGATAAGGTTAAAAAAATGGGACCTTCTTCACGCAAGGCAGTTATGCTCTAACATTGAGCTACAGCCCTTCATAGCATCTAACCAATAAAGGCATAGGTAGGCAAACTAAGGCCCGGGGGGTGGATCCAGCCCAATCGCCTTCTAAATCCGACCCGCAGACGCTCCGGGAATCAGCGTGTTTTTACATGAGTAGAATGTGTCCTTTTATTTAAAATGCATTTCTGGGTTGTTTGTGGGACATAGGAATTTGTTCATTCCCCCCCCCCCAAAAAAAATATCGTCCAGCCCCCCACAAGGTGTGAGGGACAGTGGACTGGCCCCCTGCTGAAAAAGTTTACTGACCCCTGAATTAAGGGCTTTTATCATTTCACTGACTAAGCAGAAGATTAAAGTTCTCTCTGCAGTTTATAACATAATAATGGTTCTATATTTTGGATATGACCAAATTCTAGGTCTGGTATAAGTTCTAACTACTAAAGTTGTAGTTTATCTCCTGTTCACTGCCAGCTTACTGTTAGAAGTAATTTTCATATTTAAAAGATAGGAAACCTAAATATAACTATTTAAAAATGTATCTTGATGTCCTGGATGTTTGCAGATAAAGCAACAGAAGTACAATGAGTGCCTCTTAATATGAGACAGTAAACCAACACTTCCTCTTCTAGCTTTTCCTCTGGTCTATTGATCAAGGACCATGGGCATAGCCAGTGAGCTGGGGGGCACTTGCTCCCCCATCAAGTAAATAAATAAAAATGCTTAACTGACCATTTCTGTCGCAGATAGATCAGTTCTCCCCCCACCCCCAACATAAATCCTGGCTATGCCCATGTCACGGACCTAGTTTTAAATAGGGTTGATCATATTTTCCAGGTGAAACCATTTCAGGTCCACTACTGAATAAAGTTTCTTTAGTTTCAAAGTGGCAACCATGCAAAAAATAAAAATGGGCTGCCTCAATAAAAATAAGCAGATACATGTCCAGCTTCAGAGCAACTCCATTTAAGACAGAGCTAGACATAGATATACTCCAAAACCCTGCGGTTTTGCGATTCATTTAGTGAACCATCATGTGTATCTATAACACTGCCTGGAACTACCGTATTTTTCGCTCTATAAGACGCACCAGACCACAAGACGCACCTAGTTTTTGGAGGAGGAAAACAAGAAAAAAAATATTGTGAATCTCAGAAGCCAGAACAGCAAGAGGGATCGCTGCGCAGTGAAAGCAGCGATCCCTCTTGCTGTTCTGGCTTCTGTGATAGCTGCGCAGCCTGCATTCACTCCATAAGACGCACACACATTTCCCCTTACTTTTTAGGAGGGAAAAAGTGAGTCTTATAGAGCAAAAAAAACGGTACTTGCTCAACAGTTTTCCATGCCTCTCTTAGTAAGGGAAAATCAAAAGTGATATGCCACTATCCATAGAACTAAAGCAGCCAATAACAATAATCACACCTGCACAAAAATATTTCTGCATATTTCTGTCTCTAATCAAAAAGAATATGTCTTGCTCTCATAAAACTTATTAATTCTATTGGTTACCCTGTACTAGTACCAACAATCTCTGGTTTTATTACTAAAGTTTCATAGTCCTGAGCAATTAGATCAAATGCTTTAGCAAATCTGTTCATAAAATTAGAATAATAGGTACCACTTAAACTTATTCTAAACATACTGTGTAATTAATCCATAGGACTATTATAAATAATTGTCACAAGCTAATGGGGCATTTCCTGACATTATTACATTCCAACTAATGCTTGCTTAAAAAATATTATTATTATTATTATTATTACACAATTTATATATTATGCACCCTACCCCAGCAGGCCCTACGGTGGGTTACAACAATTTCAAAATTCAGAATTAAAAGCAGTGAAAACATACTACATTTACAAGAACAGGGTGTGCCCAGACCATTTATTCCCAAGCACAACTTTCACATGGGAGCCAATTTGAAAAGCCTACATAAAGATTGTGCAATAGAGTCTCACCTCAACAAAGTGTCAAATCCAAACCGCTGCTAACAGCCTTGCAATTGTATGTGATTTCGAAGTAACATTTGTTACCACTCTGAAATACTTTTTAACCTTATAAATAATTGAACGAATTTATACAAATCCCAGACAAGAAACAATAATTGTACCAGTGACTGGTACCTGAATTAAGAGGAAATAAATTCATAGAAGGGTTTGATAGTTTTTATGTTGTTGTTTTGCTGTTTAGATGTTCTCACAGAAGCACCATAATTCATAGCACAAAAAAATTAAGAGAAAAACTATGTATAAAAGATAGGCACACACTCTTTTAGATTTCTTACCTGTAATGCACTATTCAAGAAACAGCTGTTCTGTCCAGGCTCATTGCTGAGACCTTTACTAGGTGCTATAGATGTTGTATTACGTGGAGTGAACATTCCTTGCACAGTGCCCCGTCCCACCGAAAAATAATTCCTCTTCCAAGACATCTTTCACACTTCAGTCTTTATCATATGGAAGGTTTTATACCTGCATGTTATGTACGCAAAGTCCTTTCCTTGATTCAAAATCAGAAGTAGCTTGCATAACACCAAAACTAAATTCTGTCTCCAGATTTCTCATTTGTATTGCATCAAGGTATAGTAAACCATAATTTTCTTCAAATGCTGCTAATTCTGCTATATAAAACTACGGTCCATGTAGAGAAACACCTGTCATAACAGCTGAAAAGATGGAAGGCATACTAAAAGAAGTCATAGTCTTTCAAGGAGCATTGTGATTATGTGCCATCCTTTAGTATAAAAATAATAACAATTCAGGTAACACTTTGAAAATAATAAAATTGCAAGTGTTCAAAATGGATACAAAACAAGCAAAAACAAAAACAACTTCCCTTTCTTTTGAAATCTTCTCAGATTGATGAGCCAAATCCAACAGAGAAAAAATCCAGTAAAGAAAAACCAACCCCCTCACTGCTTCTTGTCAGTAGTTTCTTGCTGGAATACTGATTCAGGCAAACTGGCTCTTTAGAAGCTGAGCAAAGGAGAGATTCAAGAATAATGTTCTTTAATCCGAGCAGAAAAAGGTCTTCCTGAAGTTCTTTTAACGTCCTGCGTAGAACTTGAGCAGTTTCTTCTAATGTTCCTTCTCTTGCAAATGGAATGCCTAGCTGTGCCAGAGAGAGAGAGGAGAGAGAGAGAAAAATAATCAAAGGCTTGCATCACTTAATTACTCACTTGGTTTTGTTCTCTTCTGCCAAGATTAGCATTGCCTCACCTCCTACCAGAAACTCGGGACCAGAGTCAAAACAAAGCAAAACAAAATCCCAACCAGAAACTAACCATTGCAGCTAAGAAGCATTACCACGGTCAGGTTTATAGATACTCCTGGAACAGAAAACTTGCATATTTTAAGACATTACACATAGCTTTTTACGATGAGACTATAGCAGGCATAGGCAAACTCCGGCCCTCCAGATGTTCTGAGACTACAACTCCTATCATCCCTGACCACTGGTCCTGTTAGCTAGGGATGATGGGAATTGTAGTTCCAAAACATCTGGAAGGCCGGAGTTTGCCTATGGCTGGGCTATAGTATCTCTTGCTACACACATGCTCAGAGAAATCTCAAAGTAGCCAGTTATTTACCTAGATCTATCCTGGATAAATAATTACAAATGACAGTTTTCTATTCAGTATTATAGATACGGTTCCTAAATCACTGTTGAACATGGAAGAGATGGCAGACAGAAAATTCAGTTCATTATGATGAAGATTAAGATTCTTTCAAAGGTTTATTTTTTTATTTCCCAGTGTCGCTTGTTACCTAGGTGTTTTTAATTCAGGAAGCACATTCTTCCAGATGTGCAAAAAACCAGCAAATAAAAGCGAAAAACCCATGAAGAAAATAATCTGTGTGGAACTAAATGGTGGAGGTGGAGAGAGGAGAGAAAACTTCCTCCCTGTTAGGGAATTCTTAATTCAAGCAGGATAAACAGTCAGAACACTTGGGATATCAGCTTGCATAGGGTTATACCTCCCCAGAGAAGACAGGCTACGGACAACCTACAGCTGTTTACCACTACTGTCTCGTGTCTTAACTTACAAATGGGAGTGAGCACCTGAACTACACACTAAGAGGAGATTTCTACTATAGAGTCTCTTGCTGTTCACATGGGTGTGCGTATGTTAAAAAGCCTTTTGCCAGTGTCTTACTTTCTGTTGATACAGGATAAAAGTGTTGGTAGAACAAAATGGTGTGTCCATTAGTTTTTCAGATGGGGGCTATTGTTGGGGACCAAATGAAAAGCATTTGGAGACTGCCTTTGCTTCCCGGACCTCCATTATATACCATGTTTCTTATTAGAATATAATGAACACAGTCCAGAAAAAAATACAAATGTGTGTTCCAGTGCAAGCTTCAGTCATCCTAATGGGTATTTTGCTCTTTCATTTCATTATCTGAAGATCAGATTCTACAAAATATTAATTAAGTCTCCACATCCCTATGAAGTAAGAAAGCATAATTCAGATTTTGCAGAAGAATTATTCCTTTAGTGCCCTAACTATTCATCTATGCTCCTTTAGGGGATGCAAGTACAAAGAATAAGAACAAACCAGTTCTCCAACATTCCTAAACACTGAATAATATCCAAGACCTATTCCAATGCCAGTCCCATTCTTTGCTCAAACTCAAAAGCCAATCCAGAAGCACTTAATGCAATGAATTCAGTGACAACTACTCATTTATATAGCCTTAAAATATAGCCACATTATCTATAACTATATGAATTAATTCTATTGTGGCAAAAGAAAAAAAATAGGATTACACTGTGGATTCCAAACTAATTATTTCAGTTTGACAGAAGCAAAACAAATTCCTTTATTGCAAAGTATATATAAGAGCAGCAGAATATGAAAGAGATTATATCCAATGGTGACTTCGCCTTACAGGTAAATATTTATATTTACGCCAAGTCAGAGTACCTAAATTTGCAAAAATAAAAACACCCAACGCCGCCGCCCCCCAATGTCTACTGCCATATCCCATTCTATTTCAGAGGGTCCTCTCAATCTTTAAGAACATCTTTTTGAAAGTGTATGTGTACAGAAATCCATTCTCATCTTCACCTATATGAAGCTACTCCACATGTAAATCAAAGTTTGGGGGGCATTAGTGAAAAAAGGACTCTTGAATACTGTGTCAATCAGCCAACTAAAACGCTAATTAAAACAACACTGATCTAAACTGAAGCCACAAATAAGAGATGAGAGTAAACAAGTTTCTTAAATAACATCTCTCGGAAGGAAGATGTCTATATCTGGGGCATATGTGAGTACTTATCCTAGTACCCTAGAGTCACTAGGCAAGTCAATTAAAATAAAATTAAATGGTGCCTTAAGCATCCAAGATTTACCACTGGGACAATAATGAATTGCTAACTGCTGCCACTTACTGAATTAACAGTGCAGTAAGATTCAAAATATTTTGAGGAGCAAGCTTCTGACAAGGGAACTGAGTCACCTTTCTGCCAGCTTCTCAAATCTCTTCCCACTCAGTTTCCTAGAAGTTACACACCTCTGCAGTAGCATGGCAGAGAGAGGCCAAGGAAGTATGTGGGGCAAGCTATAACGGTTTAGACTCTAGCTAGATCAGATTACTTCAACAAAAAAGGATGTTTCTTAATCAGAGCACAAAGAATATAATGTTACAGGTCTTCTGAAAAAAACCAACAAACAATTGTTTCAAACTCCTAAAGTTTCTAAACTTGTCCTATCTGGTATAATAAACAAGTAGTTCCTTTCTTATGTGTTACAGAAGACCAATTGAAACAGAAATTAAAATATCTTGTTCTGTCCTATTAGCACAACACAAACAAGCTCCTGTTCAAAGCCCAGTGCAATTGAGGGATAAACCCTACCCCCTTTTTCTAAACCTGCAGTCAGGATGGGAAGCCAGGGGTTGTTTTGGGACCAGGTTGCTGAGGTGCTCCAAGCTTTCTTGGATATTTCTAACCGGGTTAGATAATTTAACAATTATTTCATAAACAACAAAGTGACCCAGTTAATATGCACCAGGTTAAGTCTATGAAACAAGGGTAGGATTTAGCCAGCCAATTATCAGATGATGCATGTAAGCATTTAATCTTTCACTGTGGAAATTAATGCTCTTTTAAAAACCCATCTACTATGTGCTGCTGCCTAGTGACAACATAGCAAATGGAAAAAGCTAGACAGTTTTGTTCTCCATCTCTCATAACGTGCTTGTTCGGCATTCCACTTGCTTGCAACACGATAACAGGATGGCACTTTTGCTGTTGTGGTGCATAACCAGAGTGAATTCTTTTCAATCAAGAACATGGTGCAAGAGTACTTTAAAAGGGCACGTACCAAGCAATAGCACATTGGGGGGGGGGGTAATGACACTTAACAGTGCAATCCTAATTACTAACAACTCAAAAGGAAGTCCGATTAAATTCAGTGGGGCTAAAGAAACAAGTAGGAACTCACACCGATAAACTGATAAACTATGTGATACTCCAAAGCAATCTAGCTCTCCTTTCATTTAAATGTTATATATGTGGGTACAAATGCCTATTTTTATGTCATGTAGTAAAGTATTCCCTATTGCTTGGAAGCCTGATATGGACTAACTCAGATGAGCATTTGTCTTATGGCTTGTTTCTGTTAGATTTTCCCTTGCAAATATAAATGTATTTTAAAAGCCACATTTGAATTTGATAAAATCACTCTTGATTAGGGTTCATTCACACTCTCATGGGAAACAATAGCGAACCCTGTCCCAAAAAAATGATGAGAATATGGCAAGACTCAAGATCAGAGGCATAGCAGCCAAAGAAGAGCTGTTTGCTGTGGAAGAAAGCAACCCTAACTGGACAGCTGCTACAACAAACAATTTTCTGCTGTGTTTGGAACAGCAATGGACAAGTGGTATGACAAGGAAGAGGAAAATTGGGGAGAGTGCTTGAAGACAGAATTTTAGGAGTATAGCCTTTGGAAAGCATATTAAGACAGAGATGAGGAACCTGTTTCCCTTTAGAGGTTGTTCGACTCTAGCTTCCATCAGCCCCTGCCAACATTGCAAATGGTATGGGATAATGGGAGTAGAATCCAGCATCAGGAAGTTACAGGCTCCCCAACCTGCATCAAGTCAAGGGGACCCCAAATGGACCCACCAGTTCATGCTAGTAAGTGCATTTTTATTATTATAACAATATACAACAGAAATACCAGTACAGACATAAAAATAATGAAAAAGAATAAAGTCTGCTCTTGTTCTTACTGCAGGGTGCATTGTGGAGATCTATCGTGTCAATATATAATATATATAAATATAATATATATATATATAATCTATCAATATATAATATATATATCAATATATAATCTATCGTGAGGGGACGCAGGTGGCGCTGTGGGTTAAAGCCTCAGCGCCTAGGACTTGCCGATTGAAAGGTCGGCGGTTCGAATCCCTGCGGCGGGGTGCGCTCCCGCTGCTCGGTCCCAGCGCCTGCCAACCTAGCAGTTCGAAAGCACCTCCGGGTGCAAGTAGATAAATAGGGACCGCTTACCAGCGGGAAGGTAAACGGCGTTTCCGTGTGCGGCTCTGGCTCGCCAGAGCAGCGATGTCACGCTGGCCACGTGACCCGGAAGTGTCTCCGGACAGCGCTGGCCCCTGGCCTCTTGAGTGAGATGGGCGCACAACCCCAGAGTCTGTCAAGACTGGCCCGTATGGGCAGGGGTACCTTTACCTTTTATCGTGTCAATATCATGTCCATGGAATCTATGTCCTCAAATATATTGACAATTCATCCCAGAAGTGTAGATGGAAAATTGGACACACTTAACTATTGTTCCAAAGTTTCATATATTTACAATGAACAGGTGTTGCATTATCCAATGTACTGGTACAAGAAATAAATGCTTGCTATGTTGCTAAAAGCAATTGGGGGGGGGTTGTAATAATGTGCCCACACAACTTACAATTTGAACAAATGTTTCCCAAATTCTCTCTCTTGCAATATTATAAATGAATCTAATGCCCCAGCATGACACAGCATCATGTGGAAAATGTTAATTATCTAGTAAACAAAACATGTTTTGAAAAATATTTTGTGTGTTAAGAAGCAGAACAGATGTATGTCAAACAACATAATGACATAAACAAATCTGTGCAGTTTTGTATTCTCATGCTAGATGAAACTACAAATGTAGCACTTCATTTTAATTTTTGTAGCCAATCAATAAAAAACATCTAGTTTCAATTAATTTAAAAAATAAGACTCAGTGTGATTAAAACCTATAATATAAATTAAATTAACCATCAGTTAAATTTTAAGGTTCCATTTGTTTCCTTGCTGAAAGCTCTTAAGGAGGTCTTAATATTTAATGACATTAAGGAAAGGGCTAGTCTTTCATTCAACTGCATTAAAATTCATTCTCTGAGAAATCTGTAAGAAGTCTTCTATCTATTGGGCCCTTGGGCAAGAAGCTATCAATAGACCCTTTAGCACCATCCATCCCCCTTTAGATTCAGAAGTAGGAGCAGCAGATGACTGCTAAAGGGATGGACAAGAAATTGGGAAACCTGCTGGACTTCAATGCTATGGTTTTCCCACTTGTCCAGATCAATAATGCTAGGAAGCAGTTCAGTGGGTCAGGGCCATTTGCCACCATGTGAAAAATCCCAAGAGAAGGAGGAAGACCTGAGCCTGCTCCAGCTGATCTCTCCCCATTGGACCCATGTACCACCAACTGCCCTGTGGTAACAATCCCAATGATTTTTTATATATTGCTGCTGTTAACGTATTTTAACGTTACTTTTACACCACCCTGGAAGGATTTGTATCCTGAAAGGTCGAACAGTAATAATAAATTACCAAGCATGAGGATTTCTGATAATATCCAGTCATAAAAGAAGAAGTAGTGTGAGGGCTTTCAATTAAAAATGCACTTTGTTTTTAAGGTAACTGATATAGACAAAAGTGATTATAAAATTGGGAGCACAATTTATTAAAATAAAGCAAAAGGTTATGCAGCTAATATGGAACCCTTATTGGAGGGGGCATAAGGAACTTTATCCTCAAAACGCCTTGCAAATAAGTCACAGAGGACTAATTGATGACTGCAGGGAATCATCCGGGGCTATGAACCAGTATGAAAAGTTCTGTTGCACAGCATACTTTAGACCAGGCTTCCTCAACCTTGGCCCTCCAGATGTTTTTTGCCTACAACTCCCATGATCCCTAGCTAGCAGGGCCAGTGGTCAGGGATGATGGGAATTGTAGTCTCAAAACTGTTAAGCGTGGCGTAGCTAATTGGTATATGACGCCAAGGTTGAGGAAGCCTGCTTTAGACACAATGCAGCAACAGAATCAACTTTTCTGTCCAGATTGCTTTAAAACTGCCAGGTTCATTCTGGGTTCTCTACCTCCTGTGCTCTAGCTATTGTTTCGCTTGCTTAATTTCTAGCAGCTGTGCAGTAAACCACAGTCCCAGAGAGAATACTTGTGCCACTTGACTAGGTCAATTCAGCATCTTTAAACTTCTTGAGCAAGAGAGCTTGCCAGGTCAGCTGGAAACTCCAGTGGGAGTTTGGAATCCTCCTGAATGCAGCAAGCCTCTGGGGGAGAGAAATTTTAGCTGGCCCCTTATCTTTGCAAAGGTTTTTTCCATTCCTAAGAGTTCCATTCCAACCCACTGTTACAACTATACATCACAATAGGTTTGTGATTGGTGTCTTCCACTCACAAACTGTCCCTTTTCTTGGCTGCTACAGAATTCCATATTGATATATTACCAGCAACTTGCATAGGGCCAGAAACACAGTGGGACATCCCATGGTTGTCACAGTAGCCACAAGCAACCATGGTAAGGATTTTGAAATCTCATCCAGGACTAACACTCAGGGCATTTACAACACTGGGTCCAGGACCATTTCTGTGAGCTCAATTACAGACAAACAGAAATCTCTATTCTGTCCCAAGAACACTAGATACATAAACACAATAAAGCTGCTCTGCTAAACTAAATGTCTGATGAGTGAGATGATACCCTTGTGGACCATGTCTGTTCCAGCTCCCTGCCCAACCTCCATATGTTGATACTGTACATTATTTCACTAGATTACTGTTTTTCCTTCAAAGAGCTCAGTGTGTGGTTTCCCTGCCCAATTTATCCTTGCAACAACCTTGTGAGGTAGGTAAGGCTGTGAGATGGTGACTGGCCCAAGGTCACATTTTGAGCAATATAGATGAATGGGAATTTGAACCTGGGTCCTCTGAGTCCTTGTTGGATACTCCGGCCACTATACAAGCCAAGTCTCAGTATCATATGACTGGTTAGCTTCTTTCTTTAGGATCTAATCCTGCAAGATGTATGTTCTATGGGAGAGAAAGGACACAACATTAACTTGAATGAATTGAATGAATCATACAGAGAGTGGGTAGATAACAAGGAACCAAGGATTCCATGGTCTAGAAGGAAGACCAAAAGCAGGGACAGATGCTATTTGGCGAGATATTATTCTCTAGCTGGTTAGCCTACCCTCCCTGATCAGCTAAATGGCTCCTAAGAAACCACTGGGACATTGCTGCTGCTGTGAGTGTGGAAGGAAGACCGCTCCCTGCTTGCAAGGCCCATTTTCACATGGCCTAGGGTGCAGGACCCACACTTACTCTGAGTATGTCAAAAATGTTTTTAAAAGTTTTTAAATGTTTAAAATACTTGTTAATTTATGGTGTTTTAAAAGTTGTTTTTTGCGCTTTGTGGGTGGGATGGACATTTGTCGGGGCTGGGGATTACGGTAGTTTAGTTTTAGTATAAATGTAACTCTCATTATTTCAATTAGTATTGTCTTGTTGGTTTGCTGTACAGTTTTATTTTGTTTAAAGGGGAAAGGGTATGAGTCATGGGGGTGCAGAGATTGTGTGAATGAACTTACTGCTTAGCTTATATTTTTAGTTGCTATTTTGTTAATGTTTTTAATATCATTTTATAGATTCTAAATGTCGCATTGATTTGTTAATTACACGACTTGCCATAATTGTGAAGTTTATTTTTTAGTTGCTGTTTTGTTAATTTTTTAAAAAATTGAAACTGTTTTATTGACAATTTGTTAATTATTTTATATGATGTATGCTGTATTTGCAATATGCTATTATGTTTTATTTTGTTATGGTTATTTATTGGTTGTAAGCCACTTTGAGATTCATTTGAATGAATCAATCAATCATGTGATAGGTCCCACACCCCTAGCACAGCCAGTTGTGGCTGCAGTCCCCGTCATGCCCCCTCAGTCCTCTGGCCAGGAGCTACATCCACAGTTTGCTCACCCACCCAAAATGAACTGTGCCAGTTAAGGACTATGCTAAGTGAGTTTTATAGATTTCCAACAAATCCCTTTGCCTTATAATCCATATATGTGACTTGACGCACACCAAGTAGCTTGGCTCATTTTGTTGTGTTATCTGTTCTGCAGAGAAATTCTTCCCTGCTTTCTTGAAAAGTTGTAGTCTGGATTGCACAGTGATCTAGGGGAACTTGCATTCACAGCACTGCTTGTTGCACAGAACTTGTATGTACATGCAACAGGTGTACTGCTCAGATGAGCAGAGCATTTTCTGCAAGCCCTGCCCCTAGGCATGAGAAGTTTCAACCCTAAGGCCCCATCCAGGTGCCATAATGTTTTATGTCAAGAGCTGTCAACACTACTCACTTTCCCATGGGACAGTCAGCTTATTTTTTTCACACCAATCTCAGTAAAAAGAGTATGTGCACACAGCCCTAGAATAACCTATCAGTTTATATGAGAATCAGGCTTATAAAAATGGGAGTGTGCTGTTAAGAGTAATTCAAAGGCTGCATCATCTTGAAATCTAGTAAATGTCTGTGGGTTGGTGTTTGTTTTATATCTTGTCTAATGCGACACTGGGAGATGTGGAAGGCATGAAACACACTATTGCAAATGGACACTACCTGTGAAATGGTCATATAATGAGAAATAACACTCAAATTCAGGTTAATACAGGCAAAATGGACAAAGTAGGATAAAGGCAACAGAGACCACAGAACTCCTGTGAATCCTTTTGAGCAATTTTCTGCTTTGTAGAAGTTTAATCAAACATCTAACAAAAGTCAGGCAATTTTGAAGAGACAGTACGGGCTTAAAAGGCACTTTAGCTCACATAAGCAGCTGCAGGGGCATCACAAGCCCTCAACATGCTTCAGTTTTCCTGACAAGCAGGTATGAATTCTTCTCTAATTACTCTTACTTGTAAAATATTTGTTCCTCTGATGGCATGGAGAGTGCAGTGACTGACTGACTACTTCCTCCCTAGGAAAGAGATCTGAGGAAAACTCTGGGACAGCCTCAAATTACTACACTGAACACATCTGATTCTCCTGATAGGGAATCTGTTCTAATACACGAAGAGCACTCGAATGTCCAACCAGTCGACTGCAATGTACTGG
Organism: Podarcis cretensis; assembly: GCF_951804945.1. Classification (NCBI taxonomy): domain Eukaryota; kingdom Metazoa; phylum Chordata; class Lepidosauria; order Squamata; family Lacertidae; genus Podarcis; species Podarcis cretensis. The sequence continues at coordinate 14,742,663 of NC_137174.1, forward strand.
TAGATCCCTAGGAGGTTTTGGTAGATCGCTGGATCCCTTTCCTTAGCGTAGGTAAAATAAAATCCAACCCTGTCCTGTCGCTCCACCCTCCATTGTTCCACGATCTGCAGAACAGAAGATGGAGCTTACTCATGAACCTGCTGAGGCTAGGCTTTCCCCCTCCCTAAAAAAAGCTTAACAACTCTTTGACCTAAATCCCCCAAAAGAGGGTAGATCACTGCCAGTTTTTAATTCTGTGAGTAGATCGCAGTCTCTTGGGAGTTGGTCACCCCTGGTATAGAAGTTAAGTATTTGCTACTGAATAACCAGGCAAAAGAGAATGGTCTCTTTAATTCAAACAGAAGCTCAAGCTATGCTTAAGCCCTGGAAATACTACAAGAACATGGAGCATTCTCACACAAGCTATCCATTTTACCTCTTCCCTGCTATGAGAAAGGAAGAAAAGAAGAAGAAAAGGAGAGGGGGAGGTCAGAAAAGTATGACGCATATTCTATAGAAAACCCCAAAGCATCAAGCACCAAAGCTTCTCTCTTGAAACTGCTACTTAAAACAGTTCCATAACTGACCAACTATCCCTTATTATCTAGGGACAGTTCATAAGTTTTGAAAGTATCAGGTACATGTCTGTATTTCATGTAATGCCACAGCATGCAAGGACCTCATCCAAACCTGTCAAGGTTCTTCTGGGGAGGCCCTTCTCTTGGTCCTGCCGCTCTCCCAGGCATGCTTGGTAGGGATGCAACAGAGGGCCTTCTCAGTGGCTGCTTTCAGACTTTGGTATTCCCTTCTTGGAGAAGTTAGACTGACTCCCTCCTTCTCATTTTTCTGCTGGCAGGTGAGAACTTTCTTTTTCCAACATGCTTTTGGGAAATCTGCTTTTAATGAAAGGGTGCCTAACTGGTTTTATTGTAATTATTTGTATGATTTTAATAGATCTTTAGATAGAGATGACAGACAGATGGACAGACAGACAGACAGATAGATAGATGATAGATAGATAGATTTCTATTAATTTATCATCACCATCATCATCCCTGCTTTTAGTTCTTATTTTATCTGCAAGCTGCCTAGTATCTCTGTTATGGAAAGGGCAGGATATAAATAAATATAGAAGAATGAGGTTACGGTTAGCAGAAGGATGATTTCTTGAGCAATAAAACTTCTCTCTTCTACCTACAGACCTGTTCTGAGTTGAGGAAAGCCCCATAACAGATTGGAGGGGAGGGGAGAGGAGAGGGGAAGTTCTATTGCACAAAAGGAAGTCTTTGTGCTAATGGCTGAATACAACCCAAAGAAAGAAAAGGCCACACACTGTGGGGTCTTGTAATAGTCCCTGCCTCACCATACAATGTACAAACTGTAAAGAAATGTGAGTATTCCCCTTACACACCAGAAGGGAGAGGTAGTCTACTGGCATATATCCACTAATGCTTGCAACGTGATGTGTTTTTACTAGAGTAAATATTGAGAAAGACTGGAAAAAAGCAGCACAACTATTGACACTGCAAAGCTTTTTATAAGAAGCTAAATAAGAATGGATAAATATTTAATAGTGCAGCAGGAACTGAAGAGGCAGAAGTGTTACTGAATACTTTCCATTTATTTATTTGTTTAGAAGATTTATGCCCCAACTTTCAATCAAATTATTCTCACAGTGGCTTACAAGCAACAGGCTGTGATAACAGGAAGAGAAAAATTCCATGCACATGAACATGCGCACACGTACACACATGAAGCCTTTCCCCCCGTGCCTGACAGAAGGTGCCAGGGTACACTTTTCTTATGTTCTCAATGTTTGAAGGGTCCCTGTGCAAGATGACTGCTGCCCCCCCCCCTTGTAGTACCCAAGTCACTCTGGTGTCCTGTTTCTGAAATTCCTTTGTAATAGAACAGCTACTTTGAGATCTTTTATATTTCAGAATTTCAGAAATAGACTGGAAAGAGAAGCTGCTGAATTGCAACTTATTACCAAACTTAAAACCATGGAGAGACCTGGTCTGAACATTGGATTCTTATCTCATTATACATGACAAAGTCATTTTTCACCTTCTCACCCCTTGCTTTTTCCTGTAAGACCTATTGCAGTCGTTAAGAGTCGTCAACAGGCTCATCACAGCTATCTGCCAATCACCCAATCCCACCACCCTTCTGAGCAATACCCCTCCCCACCTTCTCACTATATAGAAGGGTCTTGTGACTTCTGTTTCAGTGTATCTGAAGAAGTGTGCATGCACACGAAAGCTCATACCAAGAACTAACTTAGTTGGTCTTAAAGGTGCTACTGGAAGGAATTTTTTCATTTTGTTTTGACTATGGCAGACCAACACGGCTACCTATCTGTATCTGTAAAAAGTGTTCTTAAAAGTAAAAGGGACTCATTTTCTACCACCACCCACTATGCAGCCTGGTTGATCCATTTATCCCTTCTACCTGTGCCAGTTGGGGGCAGGGGCACAGATAAATTAATCCCTTTGTCTTTTGACAGAGGTTTTTGTAATGTGCATTGGGCAGCAAAGCTCCAAATTTCACCCATTTCCCTAGAAAAAATTAATATGGTGGCCATGACAGACGGTTCATTGCAGCTGCACACCAAGAGATCCCTTTAGTTTCTCTTACAATGACCAAGCATACTAAGGGTAAGTAATCAGTCACGCCCACCAACTTCATTTCCCTAGAGTGCCTGGGCTCCACGTGGGACCTAAGGCACACTGGGGAAATGAAGACGGTAGGTACAAGTTGGAGCTTCACTTTGCAATACACCCAGCTCTGCAAAAAAGATTTTTAAAGGTGAACAAATATATTGGTGCAGCTGCCCCTGTAATTTATTTGGCTCCCTGCTAAGCTGCGGGATCCTGGCCTTGCGCCCTGTTATTTGTCCCTAAGGTAGATGCAGCTGAGGTCAACCCAGAGTTGCAGCCAAGTGTTCTCTCTGGCAGGGAGAAGGGAAAGAAATCCCCTTCAGCTGCTCATTCTTGGGGTGATGGATGGACCAGGCTGGTCTTCCCATTGCCATAATGTTCTTTCCCAGGAGGCAGGGGATGATCAAATGACTTAGCAAGCATATAAATTAGCAGCCTCAAAGTAATGTGCATTAAATAGATACAAGTGGGAGTTGCAACAAAATGCTACTGTTTGGAGTGCTCCTGTTCGGGGTTCTAGTTTGCTAACCATATCATTTCCCAGGATATGGAAAACATCCTGGATTCCTGGAAGTATCACTCTCTCCCCAAGTTTTCCATCTCTTCCCCTGAACAGGAAGTCAGCATTCCGTGGCCACTGCACATGCTCAGTTTTTAATGCACTTTCCTCATTCAGGTTTTTCCCCTTCAATTTTTTTTTTTTTGTATTTTTGGAAACCTACTGATACCACTCTTTTCATGGAATAAGCCTCTCTCTTTTCTGATCTTTCATATTTGTCAGAGATAAAATTCTTTGTTGACAAAGATACGTTGTGGAAAACCGTAGAGGAATAGCCAATGCTCTTGAAGAGAGGCATGAATACTGTTTCTGGTTGTATATATATATATTTAATAAATTATACTATCCTAGCCTATATTACACTGAAACATTTAAATGTTTCTTTGATTGTCCTCGACTCTGCCTGCCACACTTGCCATTCTCTCCTGCCACACCAGTGCAGCATGCCCTACCCTTTAAGAACCACTATGATTTAGTCAAATCCCAGACACCTGCTAAATCTTTGTTTCCTAATCGTGGGAAAATCCACTAACATATCACGACCTTTAGCTTTTTATGATAAAACTTCCCAATAAAGTAACAGAGCACAATGTTTTCACAGCTTGCTCTCTCTGCCAAATCATAGCTTAGTGGGGAAAGGGATTCCATAACAGTTGTTTCAGAAACAAAATGTTCAACAGAAAAAAGAGGCGGGGGACACACAGAAAGATCACCACAGCAAAATTTAGGTTTGTATGTTTTTAAGTTACATCAAACACAATGTAATCTTCCTTAATAATGTACACCAATAGCACCTGATCCAATAAAACATATAACCTCAATGCTTTCAATGCTGGCAGCTAACAGTGAAGCTGTTTACAGTGAACAGAACTAGCAAGGTTATCTTCATTATCTTGATAGAAAAAGAGACAGTATTCAAACATATCTGAAGTCAAGCCTCCCCCCACAGCCTGTCCCTAAGCAAAAAATAAGTTTGGTTTGCTACAAATCTAAAGGCTAGGGAAAGAAAGGATATTATTGTTTCACAATGCCTAACTTCCAAAGCCAGGAAATCTGATATTTAAGTTAAATAAAACAATAAAATTCAACAGGGATCGAACTTGCAACCTTATCAGCACCATGCTCTAACCAACTGAGCTATCCAGCTGATGACTGGGGGGAGTTCGAAAGTGAATATATCTGTAGGGCCACAGGGTTTCACATCCTGATCTAGGCCCACTTCAGTCTTAGAATCATAGAATCATAGAGTTGGAAGAGACCACAAGGGCCATCGAGTCCAACCCCCTCCCTGCCAAGCAGGAAACACCATCAGAGCACTCCTGACATATGGTTGTCAAGCCTCTGCTTAAAGACCTCCAAAGAAGGAGACTCCAGCACACTCCTTGGCAGCAAATTCCACTGTCAAACAGCTCTTACTGTCAGGAAGTTCTTCCTAATGTTTAGGTGGAATCTTCTTTCTTGTAGTTTGGAACCATTGCTCAGTGTCCGCTTCTCTGGAGCAGCAGAAAACAACCTTTCTCCCTCCTCTATGTGACATCCTTTTATATATTTGAACATGGCTATCATATCACCCCTTAACCTCCTCTTCTCCAGGCTAAACATGCCCAGCTCCCTTAGCCGTTCTTCATAAGGCATCGTTTCCAGGCCTTTGACCATTTTGGTTGCCCTCCTCTGGACACATTCCAGTTTGTCAGTGTCCTTCTTGAACTGTGGTGCCCAGAACTGGACACAGTACTCTAGGTGAGGTCTGACCAGAGCAGAATACAGTGGCACTATTACTTCCCTTGATCTAGATGCAATACTCCTATTGATGCAGCCCAGAATTGCATTGGCTTTTTTTAGCTGCCGCGTCACACTGTTGGCTCATGTCAAGTTTGTGGTCAACCAAGACTCCCAGATCCTTTTCACATGTACTGCTCTCAAGCCAGGTGTCACCCATCTTGTATTTGTGCCTCTCATTTTTTTTGCCCAAGTGCAATACTTTACATTTCTCCCTATTAAAATTCATCTTGTTTGTTTTGGCCCAGTTCTCTAATCTGTCAAGGTCGTTTTGAAGTGTGATCCTGTCCTCTGGGGTGTTAGCCACCCCTCCCAGTTTGGTGTCATCTGCAAATTTGATCAGGATGCCCTTGAGTCCATCATCCAAGTCGTTGATAAAGATGTTGAATAAGACCGGGCCCAAGACAGAACCCTGTGGCACCCCACTAGTCACTCTTCTCCAGGATGAAGAGGAACCATTGATGAGCACCCTTTGGGTTCAGTCAGACAGCCAGTTACAGATCCACTGAGTGGTAGCATAGTCAAGTCCGCATTTTACCAGCTTCTTTACAAGAATATCATGGGGCACCTTGTCAAATGCCTTGCTGAAATCAAGGTAGGCTACATCCACTGCGTTCCCTTCATCTACCAGGCTTGTAATTCTGTCAAAAAACGAGATCAGGTTAGTCTGACATGACTTCGTTTTTTGACAGAATTACAAGCCTTGTTTCCAGCAAGCTCTGAGAAATAAAACCACCCCACTGGGTGACACATATCAGGAAAGAGACAACAACTGTGCATATCATGCTTGGTATGATTGTATTGTTCTGGACGGATTTGTCTGGGTGGGAATGGAAGGCTTAACATTTTGATAATTTGGCTGAATAGTTCCAGAAGGTAAAAGGGAGACACAGATGCTTTGGACGTGGTGAGGTTCTGCAAGTTTCCTGGGCTATTCAGAAACTCCCATGCCATTCAATATTACATGAAACTGCTTGGAGAGGATGTGACCATCTTATCTAGCTAATGAGGAAGGAAGTGTTAGGCCTTTTAAAAGCGGAGTTGGGAAGTATTTCTTAGAAACTTGACTCATGGTACCCAGAAATGAGGAGGTTGCCTATCAGGATCAAGCTTTATCAATGGAATGAAACTCCTTCTCCATATCAATTCATTTTGGCACCAGATTAAAAGTACTGTGTTTTCCTAGTTTTTTAATTGTTTCCAGATTGGTCTATGGTTGACTATTAAGGAATTTGCTGATCTTTTATTTAACTGTTTTTCATCACTATTTTGCATGTTTATTGCAAACCACATTGAAAACATTTTATTGGCAAGCAGGGTAGAAAAAAAAGTTTTAAACCAATTAGCTAAATGATTAACTTCTGCAGTCACTGTTATTCTAAAGCAGCATTGCTGCAGCAAGCAAAGGCTACAGCAGCTCAGTCAGCTGCTTGTGGCTGCAAAGCCAAACAGGATGTGTGTGACTGTTGCCATGGAAACAAAGGGGCAGTCCATTCTGTACTGAGCACCGGATGTTAGCTCAGTGTGTGTGTCATATGACCTGTACAGGATGTACATAGGTGGAGTTTGGAGTTTCTCTCTGTTTGTTGAAAAGAGCAGACATGTTTTCTCTGTACTGAAGTAAAGACAGGAATAAAAGAATGTAAGATACATTTCTGTCTGAGTCTGATTCCCCTCCCTGGGGATATGCTGGAGAGCAGGGAGGAGGAGAAGCAGTTTGGTGTGTTTTTCTCACAGCCTGAGGAAAATCGCCGGAACGGACCTCGTGTGTTTTTCCTACCGGGAGTCGCCGGAGGGAGGTCAAAAGAATTCAGCCGGTGCCTGGAGAGATAGGCACATACCTCTGACCGAGCCTGAATTCTGACATTGGTAGCAGTTGACGGTTGCTACGATCCATGGGAGTCTGCATCAAGGAGACTGTATTCATCCCTCTCCATGGAAGCCTGAGATGGATGCTGATTCTCTGCAGCTAGAAGCTGACCAGAAGAAGCTGAAAGCCAAGCTACGGAGCCCAGGTATGAGATTTTCGGGCTTAAGAGTGTGAATGCAGATTGATTAATTCTCTGCTTCATGGGAGCAACGTTTGGGAAAAACAGCTCCGAGAGAGAAGAGTCTGCATTCCAAACATTCCTGTGGTTTTTCCTGTCCAAGGAAAGGAATGTGGTTGCTTAGCAACGCAGGCCAGTTTCAAGATAAGGGCTGGATGTCAGGCTGTGCTCGGAGAAGCAAAACAGCTCGTGTTTTGACTAGGCCTTTACAAAGGAACTGTTGGAAAGGGACTTTCCAAGCGGCCGGTGTTATTGCTGCCAGGTGCACAGAGTGTAAACAAGCCAGCTATTGGATTTTAGAGGCTTGTGTTTGAGAGTCAATGCAAGGACTCAAAATGGATGCCAAGAAGGGGGAAGGCCTGCCTTCTCCAACCCTTTTGACCAGTGACAATTATGCATCTTGGTCTATTAAGATGAAGGCTTTGCTGCAGAATCAGAGACTGTTTAGGGTGATTGAGAACCCCATCCCTGCAGCACCAACGCCTGTTTGGGAGTCACAGGATGTGAAGGCCAGAACTGCTATAATTCTGTGCGTGTCGGACTCTCAGCTTATTCATATACAAGATTTACCGCACGCGAAAGATGTTTGGGACACGCTGAGAAGGACACATCAGAGAGATGCAGGTTCTTCAGCGTTGCTGTATTTTGAAAAGCTGACTAACCTGAGACTTGCGCCTGATGGAGATGTTCAAGCGCACCTGACGGAAATGAAATTTCTGCGTCAGCAGATGGTGGAACGCAATTTCCGTCTGCAGGAGGAAGTGTTTTGCTTCATGGTGATCAACAGCCTGAATCGGACTTACAAAACAGTTGCCAGTCAGCTGGGGTCTCTCCCAGCGCAAGATCTAACGTCGGACAGGGTCTTTGCCGTGATTCTGAACGAACATGACAGACTTGCCGCCCTGGAAGTCAAGGACAGGGGGAGGGAAGAACGGAGTTCAGACACCCCCACTGCTGTAGCTACTGGAGGAGACGCCGTAGCTTTGAACGTTGTCCGATGCCACAATTGTGGACAGACTGGGCATCTTCAGCGGTACTGCAGGAAGCCACGTCAAAACAAAGGAGCCAAGGGAAGCTCCACGAAGTCTGAGGCGTCAGGCAGAAGTCATGCCAAGTCACAGGCGAAGCCTGCAAAGGCTTTGATGTCCCTAAAAGCCACACCACAAGTGGGGAATTCCTTCGTTTTAGACACGGGAGCGACGGTTCACATGACCCATCGTAGGGATTTGTTTTCGTCATTTAAGAAGCAAAGCTTCGTTGTACAACAAGCCAACGGTCAAGAGCTGGAAGCCACCGGAATTGGGACTGTGTATCTTAAAAGTCTGAACTTGACTATAAACAATGTTTATTTGGTTCCAGAGTTGAAGTACAATCTGCTCAGCGTTTCGCAGATTGCCAAGAAGGGACTAAAACTGTCCTATGATGATCAACACTGCGAGATCTACAAAGATGGAGAGTTGTATCTTTCTGCCGAAGAGAAAGATGGACTGTATTTGTTGACTTTTGATCAAAGTGATTACATAGAATGTAATTCTTGTGATTCTAACATGATTTCTTTTGCAGGTGTAGCCCAGAAGAACGCCAAGCAGGTCACCTCGAGGGTCGACAGGGCATTTCAGCGGGTGTATGCTGATGTGATTGGTCCTTTAGCACCATCTAGAGGCAATGCAAAGTATTACCTAATATGTGTTGATTCTTTCACAGGTTTTGTCTGGATTTATCTTTTGGAGAGACCGAAAGAAGCCTTAGAAAGGTTTAAAGAGTTTTGTGACAAAGTTAAAAATATGCATGATGCTGACATAGATTGTCTTTGCACAGATGAGAAGCCAATTTTTCTCTTACAGGATTTCCAGAGGTTCCTGAAGAAGAAAGGGATAAGACACAAAATTGCAGCTTCCGAAGAAGCTTGGAACAGATGTGTCTGTGTTAGGGTGAACAAAGAATTGCAAAAGGGAATGGAAGCGCAATTGCTTAGTTCACATCTGCCACATGAGTACTGGGCTGAGTCACTAATGTCATTTTGTTACACGTGGTTGAGAAAGGTTTCAAAAGACTTGGGATGTTCTCCTTTTGAGAAACTGTTCCACAGAAAACCTTCTGTTGCCCATTTCAAGGTTTTTGGGTCTCATGTGAGAACAGAAGCTCCAGGTGGAGTAAAGAATGCCAGAGGCATTTTTGTGGGTTATGAAAAGGGTCTCTACAGAGTAATTTTGTCTGAATCTGGTAAGGTGATTCTCACAAAATTTCTAGAGAGTGCTCCTGAACAGGAGCGAGTGATTGTTCACACATTTCCCACAGGAGATGATGATGATTCTGATGATGATGATGATGAGTTTGATCTTATTGAATTCAGTAGTACTGATGATGACAGCGATAGCTCAGACAGCTCAGTTGTCACAGTCATTGAGAAGAAATCTCACATAATGACTAGACCCTCAGAAGAGGAGGATGAACCACTGATTAAGCTTAGTACTGGTTCTTCAGAGAGTTCAGAGGCTGAACCAGAAAGCAAGGGAGAGCAGCACCTCTTACGTAGGTCTGAGAGAGCAACGAAGGGTGTACCACCCAAGAGGTATTCAAAAGAGTTTGCCAACCAAGCTGTTGCATGTGTTGCTGTTGTAAACGACCAAGGTCAAATTGAAGCTGTGTCTGAGTCAGAGACAAAGGCACAACAGAGAGTTGCTAACCAAGGTAATGCAGATGCACTCATTCCTTGGAAGTCACACAACCAGAGAGGTACATTGGTAAAACCAGTGGCGGGTAGTTCCAAGGGTGGAACTGAAACAACAGGGGAGTGTTATACATATAACAACTGTTTGTTTTCTTCTCTGGATGACGCTTTGCTCGCAGCACGCATTGATACTTTAGGGGGAGTATGTTATTCTAAAGCAGCAATGCTGCAGCAAGCAAAGGCTACAGCAGCTCAGTCAGCTGCTTGTGGCTGCAAAGCCAAACAGGATGTGTGTGACTGTTGCCATGGAAACAAAGGGGCAGTCCATTCTGTACTGAGCACCGGATGTTAGCTCAGTGTGTGTGTCATATGACCTGTACAGGATGTACATAGGTGGAGTTTGGAGTTTCTCTCTGTTTGTTGAAAAGAGCAGACATGTTTTCTCTGTACTGAAGTAAAGACAGGAATAAAAGAATGTAAGATACATTTCTGTCTGAGTCTGATTCCCCTCCCTGGGGATATGCTGGAGAGCAGGGAGGAGGAGAAGCAGTTTGGTGTGTTTTTCTCACAGCCTGAGGAAAATCGCCGGAACAGACCTCGTGTGTTTTTCCTACCGGGAGTCGCCGGAGGGAGGTCAAAAGAATTCAGCCGGTGCCTGGAGAGATAGGCACATACCTCTGACCGAGCCTGAATTCTGACAGTCACTACCTATGTTTCCAAACACTATCTCTACAGCTACAATGACAAGTTTTGTTTTCTAAACATCAAATAATCTAGTACAGCACCCAGTACTAGACTGATGCAGTCCTGGAAGTGCAAAATTTCACCAAGTCAAAGTCAAACTGCCCTTAAGGAAGAAGTAAGGATTACAGTGGTGCCTCGCAAGATGAAATTAATCCGTTCCGTGAGTCTCTTCGTATAGCGGTTTTTTCGTCTTGCAAAGCAAGCCAATTGACAGCTTAGCGGATTAGCGCTATTAGCGGCTTTTAGCGGCTTTTAGCGGCTTATCAGCTTAGCGGATCAGCTGATAAGCGGCTTAGCTGCTTAGAAAAAGGGGGGGGAAGGGAAAAAAACCCGCAGGAACTCGCAAGACATTTTCGTCTTGCGAAGCAAGCCCATAGGGAAATTCGTTTTGCGAAGCGCCTCCAAAACGGAAAACCCTTTCGTCTAGCGGGTTTTCCATCTTGCGAGGCGTTCGTCTTGCGGGGCACCACTGTATTTAGATTTAGCTGCATTAAGATTTCTTCTTAAAACTGATTCTCTTTTAACCTCTCTATCTTAAGTCAAATAATCTCCACAGATATTTAATCTTTGTATACCTCCTGAAAATACTGTATAAGTGGGGTCCAAATTCAATTTAAGATATGGTTAGGATTGTGATGTTAATTGACAAAAAGTTCAATGGCGTGGAGGACAATCTCGCTCTCCACCCCACATACTCAGTGCAGCTACACTGAGTATAGAAGGAGTTGTGGCATTTATTACTGTCAATTCAGCATTTCTTTTCTTTCAAGACCACTTGGAAGTATAGACTGTCAGTGGTTCTTTGATCACAGACCCACTGCCCTGCTAAACTTAAAAGTATTGATATTTATCTTGGACCATAGTTGGAAAAATCATAGAAACAGATTATTGTTGCAGCTGTCTGGACTGCAGAACTGAATGCATGTGATTATTACAGGACCGAACATATCATCCTGCAAAAATGGAAAGCCACAAGCTCTCCTGATGTAGATCAATGGGTGAAAGACCTCTTAATCTTGCAGCTCAAATACTTTATATAAAAAGAGGGATGTAAGATAAATTTCAAGGTATTTGGCAGAATTTCTTAGAATTTCCCCTTTACACTTCTACCTTCTGTGCCAGCAACATATTTATTTTTTCTTCATCGAAAAGGGGAGAATTATAAAAAGAGAGATGAGAAAAACAATTGGAAGAATAACCAAACCAGAATATGTATAAATGATAGTGGTAAATTGTTTAATATGCAGGAGTATATTCCTAACCCCACTTACCTGGGAGTAATCCCATTGAATTCAGTAGAACTTATTTCTGAGTATACATTGTTAGGATACAGAACTGAACAGCATGGGAAAATGAAGCACAATCTTATATGTCCTGTATAACCAAATACAGTACATCACTGGAAAGAAGGGAGCAAGATGGTCTCTTATTGCAAAAAAATAAATAAAAATGTTTTAAATATTTCCATAAACAATATTTTAGAAGTTTAACCAAAGGAAACCTTAAACACCATAGATCTGTCACAGCAATAGGTGCAATAACATTTCCCCTCCCAGTAATATTTAAGGCTTGTGCCTAGCAAGGGTTTTAATCCTACAGCTCTCAGCCAAGAGCAAGCAGCCGAAACATGAAGCACTGACAGTACAAGATGGAAAGGATGCTGATTGACTGTCAAACCAGGCAGTACAAGCATGGGGATGGGGGAGAGGCAATTGATTCCATCTGTCCACCTCATTCCCTGGCAGCTCTACCAGACTGAGCATTGTTGACCTGCAGAACAACTGTTGGGGAAATCCCTAGAAATTAGCAAGGGTATGCTGTGACACTTACTTTTTATTTACATTACGAGATGACTGAGGGTGTATGTGTGCACTTCCTTTAATCACCAAAAATCCCCAACAATGCTTTTGCAGCTCTGCAGTCTCACTATTACCTGTGCTTCCTGGAATGTGTTTCGAAACAGAAGGACCTGTGAGCAGCTGGTGATGCTACCTGTGGAGAGCCTGGGAATGGCAAAATATTTTTGCATTGCTTTCAAGTGCTCCAGCTGCAGAACTGCACAAGGATTGTGGTTTTTTAAAAAATTAATTAAAGGAAGCATGGACACAAGCATAGAAACATTCATGCACACATACTCAGTTATCTTGTAATTTAAATAAAAGGTAAGTGTCCTAGTACATGTCAGTATATGTCAGCGTGGGGGCTCTGCATTGTCACCCTGCCCCCAGCGTTTCGACAGTACACCTGCTAATTTCTCCTAATTTTCACCATCTTGCCCCAGTTTTTGAGGGCAATTTCTTCCCCAACCTCTGTGAGCGGCTGAAAAAAAACTCTTGGCCAAAATATTAGCCCAGCCCTAGTTTCAGCATTATCCTTTAATTTTGCTATTTGTTCTGGGATCTATAGCTCATAAAATTATTAATAGAGGGCATTTTCATCACAAAAAGCACTGAGATTTGTTCAGTTCAAACAGATCGTGAGAAGCTACCACTTACTTCATGATGAGCAGCATGGCGTGAAACAATACTGCCCAGATGTAATTATGCCTGTTTAAAGATATTATAAAAACACAAGTATAAGATCACACACTTTCCCACACACTCCCTGAAAAACATGAGCCAAAGGCCTTTTCAACTATCAGAACTTTCTGGGATTCCCAAGTAGTATGGCCTGCACATATTTAATCGCAAAGGCTGGACTGAACAGAAACCACAAAGAACTATCATTAATAACAACAGAGCATAGGAAATCTTTCTATGCTGTACTTCAGTGCAGCTGCTCCAATACAAATATGACACTTTTACTCAATTTACACTGGGAAGCTAAGTGGAAGAAATTAATTGCAAAGTCAGTGTCTGAAGAAGACATCTACTAGTCACTTCCACCAACAGGTAGAGAATGCACCTGCACAGGAGTTTACTACTCTGAACAGTTTGAATTTACTAGCATACCTGGCATTTTGCTATGAAAAATTCATATAACACTAAAGCCTGGAATAGGCATGGACATTGAAACTATTAACCTACAGTTGAGGAGCACCAACTCAAACTGCATGACCCACAAATCCAAGTTCCGCGGCATCATTTAGCTCCAAGGGTTCAGTGCACTGAGGCGGAATGTATGCAATGGCTTTGCAAGATAGCACACTGGAAAAGATGTGAGCAGAGGTGACGGCAAAATCCTACCACCACACAGACAGAACTACAATTTGGTCCATGAGCTAATGTGCTGCCACAGGCATCTCTTCTTGAAAACCCATGGTATCTTTTGAAATATAAATGCCGCATCAACCCTCAAATATGCAGCAACACCCTACTTTCTCACATATGCAGTACTTCATTCCTCGTGTATATGTGCGCGCACACACGCATACGCGCACACACACACACACACACACACACACTAGCACCTTGCCATACATGCTCTTCCAAGTGTCCCCTTTTCAAGAGCCATGGACAGACTCCCCATCTTTGGGGTATGGGGCCAGAGATTCTGAGTGAGGGATTTGCCCCTGGAATAAGTCAAACTTTACTGTCCAGAAAGCTGTAGCATAGGAGCGGACTGTTTCATCACCATCACTCCAGCCTGAGAAAGTTACACTGACATCCTCAAATTCTGAGGACTCCAGAAAACTACAGTCACTTCTGTGCCATCAGTCAGTGGTTACTCCTTCCTCCTGGGCTATGTCCAGAAAGTGGTGTTGGGGTGTGAGTGTTAAGACCCCTGGCATTCACATGTGGGGTGCCTCAGGGCTTCATCCACTCCCCCATGCTTTTTAACATCTATATAAAATGGCTGGGGGTTTGGGCTGAGTGTCCACTAGTATGCAGATAATAGCCAGCTCTACCCTCTCACTGGGGGGACGTGGGTGGCACTGTGGGTTAAACCACAGAGCCTAGGATTTGCTGATCAGAAGGTCGGTGGTTCAAATCCCTGCGATGGGGTGAGCTCCCGTTACTTGGTCCCTGCTCCTGCCAACCTAGCAGTTTGAAAGCATGTCAAAGTGCAAGCAGTTAAATAGGTACCGCACCGGCGGGAAGGTAAACGGCATTTCCGTGTGCTGCTCTGGTTCACCAGAAGCGGCTTAATCATGCTGGCCACATGACCCGGAAGCTGTACGCCGGCTCCCTCGGCCAATAAAGTGAGATGAGCGCCGCAACCCCAGAGTCGGCCACGACTGGACTTAATGGTCAGGGGTCCCTTTACCTTTAACCTCTCACTTAAATCAGAACCAGTGAAGGCAGTGAATGTCCTGTGTGAGTGGCTGGAGGAAATGGCAGTCCATGGATTGAGGCTGAATCCCAACAAGACAGAAGTACTGTTTCTGGGGAACAGGGGACGGGCAGGTGTGGGAGACTTGCTGGTCCTGAATGGGGTAACTGCACCAGCAGTGCAGCCTTGGGGTCATTTTGGATTCACAGCTGTCCATAAAGGCGAAGGTCAACTCTGTGTCCTGGGCAACTGTTTAGCGACTCCTTCTGGTATGCTAGGTGAGACCCTGCCTGTCTGCCCACTGTCTTCCCAGAGTGGTACATGCTCTGGTTATCTCCCGCTTAGACTACTGCATTGCCCCCTACAGGGAGGTACCTTTGAAGGTGACTCAGAAACTACAATTAATCCAGAATGCGGCTGCTAGACCAGTGTCTAGGAATGGTCACCAGGGCCATATAACAATGGTCCTAAAATATCTACATTGGCTCCCAGTACGTTTCTAAGCACAATTCCAAGGGTTGGTGGTGACCTTTAATGCCCTAAACGGCTTTGGTCCTGCATGCCTGAAGGACTGTCTCCACATCCCATTGTTCAGCTCAGAAACTGAGGTCCAGGTAGTTCCCTCATGTTACAGAGAATCAGGCAGAGGGCCTTCTCGGTAGTGATGCCCATGGTATGGAACACCCTCCCGGCAGATGTCAAAGAGATAAATAATTATACAACCTTCTGTAGACATCTTAAGGCAGCCCTGTATCAGAAAGCTTTTAATGTGTGATGTTCTGTTGTGTTTTTGTATATTCTGTTGGAAACTGCCCAGAGTGGCTGGAGCAACTTAGTCAGATGGGCAGAGTACAAACAACAACAACAACAACAAATACTACTACTACTGAAGCAGACTAAGACCCTTTAACTGCTGGCTCAGTTTGGGCTTGCTTGTTGCTGAAGCAACATTTGGCTCTCCAGCCTGAGTGGCAAATGGAGCTATCCACAGTGCTACTTGCTTTGCTTGCCTTGCCTTAGCAGAATTTGATCTCTGCTTTGCTAGACTTTGTCTTACTGGAGGGATGGGAAATCTCAGGCCCAGGGACCAAATGCAGCTCTTGGTGCCTCTCTGTCTGGTTCTTAGAATTCTCCCCAGGCACATCATCTCACCATCCCTGTTGTGTACTCTCCTTGAGTACTTTGCCTGGCTAGAACATGTCGTTAATAATGCTTATTGCTTGCCTGGATGGAGAAGAGTGTGGGTAAGTACAGTAAGCCCACTATACAAAGGTAACATTAATATTCACCGTTCTGTTCATTTTTGCTTATGGTTCTACCCACCACTAGCATGTGGTCTCCAGGTTGAAAAAGTTCCCTACCCCAACCTCCTTGGAACCTGGCTTCCACTTTGCTGGTCTTTGCTTTAGTAGAAGCTGAATCTTCCCTTGCTAGACCAGAACCTGGATGTCCTTGACTTTGCCTTGGTTTCCTTGCTTGAACACAAATTTGTGCCTAACATCAACCCACAAACACCACCTTGAGCTATAACCTCATCTGGCTGAGACCACTACCTGGAACAGAACAGCCCTTTACCTTCAGCATGAAACAAAGTGGTAGAGCAGCATTTGCAGGTCTGTAAAATCCCACAGCAGGGTCCCCACCTCCACAGCTCTAAGTGGCACAAGTGGTACACCTAGGGATCTACAGGAGGTGGATTCCTAGCTCTCAACTAAACTTGCAGCTCTTAACGGTTACTATGTAATTATTAAAGCTTAAGAACACAGCTAATGAACTCCCTTTCTAATGAACAGTGTACATTTTCAGAACATGTTTTATGTTGGGCTAAAGCAAGTCCATTTGCCTCTAGTAGTTCTGAATCCATGGCTCCCCTCCATTCATGAATCCAACTTCCAAATGTACATCTTCAACCTATAATAAATACACACCAAATCAGTAAGGGATAATTACAGATAGGTAGCCGTGTTGGTCTGCCATAGTCAAAACAAAATAAAAAAAAATTCCTTCCAGTAGCACCTTAAAGACCAACTAAGTTAGTTCTTGGTATGAGCTTTCGTGTGCATGCACACTTCTTCAGATACACTGAAACAGAAGTCACCAGACCCTTCTATATAGTGAGAAGGTGGGGAGGGGTATTACTCAGAAGGGTGGTGGGATTGGGTGATTGGCAGATAGCTGTGATGAGCCTGTTGACGACTCTTAACGACTGCAATAGGTCTTACAGGTCTATCTGCAATAGGTCTTACAGGTCTTACAGTAAGGGATAGTTAGCTCTGTAGAAATGGGCCTACCCAAAGATCAGGTACTTTCTTCTCCTGTGACCCTATGAAGCTGATGGAATAATCTCAGGCAGTAAGACAGCCACAACAGGGCATGTGTGTGCCCTAGAACCTACTGAAAGCCATGTGCTGATAAGCATCAAAAGGGACGATGGGAGAAAAAAACTGAGGCAGCACCAACTCATAAGTGCAGCATTCTTGTCAGGGGCTGGAGCATTCACATCAGAACACTGAGAGTCAGGTTCCTGTTCCCTTAACATGCTGTGCTAGCAGGAGAGTTCATCGGAATAGGAGCTTGCAGGCCTTTCAAGTCATCAGATGGAAACCTCAAGCAGAATTCTTCTGGCAAAGGAGTCATGTGAACAGGATGAACCAATTACCTTCCTTGTATATAAACTCGGGGCCTCTTCACACTGAAACTCAGCTCACCTAGGGGTGCCATTCCACACTGCCTGTTTCTATCTATATGCCAGTACCCCACTGCCTATAGCAACTTTCTCCACCAAACCATAATTCTACTTTCAACTTCACAAGACACAACAGCAGGTACATTTTACTTATGTTCACTGCTTCATACCTGGTAGATACTATAAACACTAAAGATGCAAGTAGTGTACACAAAGAACCTTTTCTGAAATAGCCAGTAAGTTCTGCTAGTCTTTCAATCCAATTGCAGATTCTCTTCCCTTAAAGTACTGCTTTCATCAAAAGTAAACATTTCACTTCCTCCTGAAATTTACACGTGTCAGAGCAAACAACAATCCACTACAGCCATATGCTGTAACTGCAGTCTTTCTAGGTTCTGGGCTAGCTTAATTTAGGTCTACTATTACAGTTCAAAACCTACCATACCTATCCACTAGCACTAACTGCTTCTCTTTGTGTATGTGGGTGCCTATGGAGTCTGCAGAGGCCTGGTTATTTCTGAATCAGAAGAAAGAGAATACTGAGAAGAATGGCTAACAAGTCACCATGAAGCCACTATTTAGAGACCCTCTGTTCACCTAGATAATGTGGTGCAATGCCAGAACTATTTCAGCACAGTCCAACAATCACATCACAGACCACAAAGCAGGCTGACAGCTGATATCAAAGACAAGAAAGCAGCTAACTTTTGTTGTTCTTGTCCATCTTGCATGTGTTAATTACATTTGCAAGCCAAAAATTAAAAGCCAAGGTACAAGCAAGGGCATTTCTCATCAATACAGGACTACATTTTACCACAAGTGAGTGCTACAGCACTGCCTCTTCGTATGAAGAAGGCAGTATGAAAAGGCAGATAAAATTACTCAATAAGCCACACAGCATGCTTTTTTCCCTAGGAAGAAAGCATATGACACTTACTGTCATTAGGAAGAAACCTAAGAAATGTTACCTCTAAACATGGGGCACTAGTAATTTTTTAAAAAACACATTTTCAAACCAGTGTCTTTCCAGTCCTCGATTAAGAAGCATGCTCTTTGTATCACCTTCACACAGCAATTAATTCCTGAAGACTGCAGATGACTTCAGCAATATTTTTAATACTTACAAACTGCCTGTGCTCTATCCATTTCTTACTCCTCCCAGCTGGAGATCTGCAATTAGGAAATCATTCCCTCCTCTGCATCCGTCTCTCTCAAGCAGGTCTACTTAGAAAGATGACATCATCTCTACAGACATGCACCTGATTCTCAGGAAACTGCCCCTCCTCCAACAAGCATGTCATTTTTTTTTTAAAGTGACAGCCAGAGACCGCCCTTGCCAGTGTGTTCTCAGCACTGCAGAACATACTCCCGTAATCATTCAATTTCTGCATTTTTCCTGCTCTGCTCTGCTCAGCCTGGATGTAAATTGCTCCTTTGGGGGGGGGGGACCCACAGCAAAGAAATGTCATTTTTCGCTGAAACGCAGATGACAATCCACAATTCCTCTATAACAAGCAATAAACCAAAGACAATGCAGTTTAGTCCCATAATTCTGCCCCAAATGCGTAAAGGTAGATGAGAGAAATCTCTCTTTCATATTAGAGACTAAGATTTCAAAAACATTTTAGCTCTGAATATTTTACCTCCATTTCCTCCTCTAGTCACTACAAAAATGTCCCTTTTCCTAGTCCTACTATCTCTACTGCAATATATAATATAAATATGATCTATGGTCACAATTCAGCAAACAAATAATACAAACACACCCAGGATTTTTTCTTCCTGTCTGCTGTGAATTGACTGACTAGCACTCAGTTTTTTGCTTTCCACAGGCAACAAAGGATGAATAAGTGTAAGCTTGCCAGGCCAGATTTTAACACCATTCCAACCCCTCCTCTTTCTTCTTTAAATTGTGTGTACACAACTGACCTGGATAGAGAAAAGGTGGAGGAACACAGTGGTGGCAATTGGCCTGCAAGGGGAGAACATAGATGCAGAGTAGTGTGGTACAGTAGCAGCAACATATCCACATTACACTTCATGTTAGGCTATCTTTTCCTAGTATATGAGGCTCAAGGCTGTGTTGTGGTCAAACCAGCAACCTTAGCCCTGCCCACCTGCTTAGGTGAATAGAACATGAGAAAGAAAGATTGTTGGATTGTGTGTGTGCATGAGTTTATGAGTAAGAAGAATCTGTTTGCTCACTTCCTAAAGCAGTCTTCTCTAAGCTGGGCTGGATCTAGACATGTCAAAGAAGCAATTCAGTTAAACACAGACAGGGATATCCGGTATGGAAAGACAGGACTCCACAGTGCCATCTAGTGTCACAGTGTTATAGCACCTATACAACACATATAAAACACTTTTTCTTTACCAATCTAGCCAAGTCCCTAGTGCCCTCCAGATATTGTTCCATTTCAGCTCACATCTGCCACAGCCAGCAGTGGTTAGGGATGATATATTCTTTATTAGATTTATATACCACCCTTCATCAAAAGGTCTCAGGGCATCTCATAAGCTAAAAACACGAGATAAAAGCACAAATAAATAGCTGAAACAGAAACAACAATACAATAACCCCCCTCCTACAAATACATTGAAAAAGCTGTAGAATATTAATCAGCCAAAGGTCTGGTTGAAGAGGAATATTTCTGCCTGGTGCCTAAAGATATATAAGGCACCAGATGAACCTTCCTGGGGAGAAAATTCCACAAACTGGGAGCCACTGCAGCAAAGGCCCATTCTCATGTTGCCACTCTCTGGACCTCACATGGAGGAGGCACACAAAGAAAGGCCTCAGATTATGAACACAGTCTAGGTTGGTTTATATGCAGAGAGGGCATTCTTGAGGTATTGCAGTGATGTAGTCCAACATCTGGAAATCATCATGTTAGGGAAGCCTGTTTTAGAATAATCTACTATAAACGAGTTTTGAGTTACCTCCATCAATACACTCATTGGTCTAAGGCTGGGTTCATGTAATTGAGTTAGGAATTTTTAATCCCTGTTTTAAAGAAGGAATCTGAAAAAAAGTGACTATATTGTATAAAGACATTCCATCGACATGCTTGGTACATCCCTAATTTCGACCCCATGCCTAAAGATGCTCTGTATTCTGTAACTTTTGAAATTATGTTCCCACCATAAATGCCTAAGAGTGTTGTTCTTGCACAGCACATGCTTATTCAGCATATGCTCTGATTATCTATATTTCCTGTACAATCACTGTCTCTATATTTGCCTTTGGGGGAAGTCTTGATAAAAAAATTTTAGTGGGAGTTGCCAGAGCTGCTGTCAGTTTTCCATATTTAGCTCTCTTCCCAGGCTCACAAGAAGTGGGGTGGTGGATGCATCTTGTCTCTTTATATGCATGTAGACATGTGCGCAGAAACACTAAAGCACCATGCAGTGCACAGACAGCAACTGCATATGTTGGTGAAGCTCCTTTTGATTCTTAATAACCCAAGAGAAAACTCATTGTTTTTCAAGTATAATTTTAGCCCCAAAACCAAACAGACTCTTATCAGATTTTAAACCAGTGCAGGACAAGCTATTGCAGAGAAAAGAGGGGTAATATTAAATATATTAAACCACCATATTTAACAGTATGGGAGGTGTTACATGCAGGTGTCAAATCTTTATCTGTGAAATGTTGCAGGGTATGGATTAGTAATAAAGAACACAAGCTACTTTCATTAAAAATTGCTAGCAACCATATACAGGTGTTTAATATTCCTAAAAAAGTAAAGGTAAAGGACCCGACAGTTAAATCCAGTCGCAGACGACTCTGGGGTTGCAGTGCTCATCTCGCTTTACAGGCCGAGGGAGCCGGCGTTTGTCCGCAGTTTTTCCAGGTCATGTGGCCAGCATGACTGAGCCACTTCTGGTGCAGCGGAACACCGAAACCAGAGCAGCACGTGGAAACAGCGTTTACCTTCCTGCCAGAGGAAGCTACTGTATTTTTCGCTCTATAGGACACACTTTTTCCCCTCCAAAAATTAAGGGGAAATGTGTGTGCGTCCTATAGAGCGAATGCAGGCTCCCTGGCTTCAGCGATAGCAACGCGAAGCCTCCGATGCCTGCGCTCCGGAGGCTTCGCGTTGCTTTCGCTGAGGCCAGGAGGGTCTGGTCTTTGAGGCTGGCGGTGGGGGAAAGCAGCGCTTCCCCCCACCGCCAGCCCCACAGGCTCAGGGGGCAGCGGGAAGGCGCGTGACGCCTTTGCGTTGCACCCCGAGTTGGTTTTGAGGCTGGTGGTAGCGAAAGCAGCGGTTCCCCCCACCGCCATCCCCACAGGCTCGGGGGGCAGCCTTTGTGCTGCTCCCCGACCTGGTTTTGAGGCTGGCAGTGGGGGAAAGCAGCGCTTCCCCCCACCGCCAGCCCCACAAGCTCGGTCGAAAAGCCCACAGGAGCTGCGCGCTCTTTAAAGGGTGCACGGCTCCTGTGGGCTTTTGTGGGAGATGGGGGAATTCCCCCACCTCCTAGAAAAGCCCGCAGGAGCCACGCAGCCTTTAAAGAGTGCGCCGCTCTTGGGGGCTTTTGCCCAAGGAGGGAGAAGGGACTGTCTGACCGAATCAGTCCCTTCTCCCTCCTGTGGGCTGTTGCGGGATATGGGGGAATTCCCCCACCTCCCGCAATAGCAATAGCAGGGAGAAGGTCTGGGAGAAGTGCACAGGCTGCGTGCAGCCTGTC
Organism: Podarcis cretensis; assembly: GCF_951804945.1. Lineage (NCBI taxonomy): Eukaryota > Metazoa > Chordata > Lepidosauria > Squamata > Lacertidae > Podarcis > Podarcis cretensis. The sequence goes on from NC_137174.1 coordinate 14,764,690, forward strand.
CGCTGTTCCCAGAGCTGGGGGGGGGGATCATATTTTTTTCCTTGATTTCCCCCTCTGAAAACTAGGTGCGCCCTATGGTCAGGTGCACCCTATAGACCGAAAAATACGGTATTTATCTACTTGCACTTGCTTTCAAACTGCTAGGTTGGCAGGAGCTGGGACCGAGCAATGGGAGCTCACCCCGCCATGGGGATTCAAACCTTTGGCCAGTGAGGGAGAGCCACTGTGGTGTAGTGGTTAAGAGCGGTAGTCTCGTAATCTGGGGAACCGGGTTCACATCTCCGCTCTTCCACATGCAGCTGCTGGGTGACCTTGGGCTAGTCACACTTCTTTGAAGTCTCTCAGCCCCACTCACCTCACAGAGTGTTTGTTGTGGGGGAGGAAGGGAAAGGAGATTGTTAGCCGCTTCGAGACTCCTGAAGGGGAGTGAAAGGCGGGATATCAAATCCAAACTCTTCTTCTTCTTCTTTGCCTGGCTGCAGTGGGATTTGTTTGTGCATGGGTGAGGAGTGTTGTCAGGTTAAGTTAGCCATATTGAATTGTATGCTGTCGGTGGGTTATGAGCTCTTTCTAGTGCGAGTGGGCATTGTTATCTTGGAAGATGTTCAGTAGGACCAGTTCTGGGGTGACTTCTAGTACCTGTTTAGTTATTTTGCTTATTTATGGTATGACTGTGCACACTCCTTTTCTGACTGGGTCCTCAAATTACTTTGTTTGGTGGGATCTGCTGGTTCAGACACAGCATATGTCTGAGAAGGCCCCATGAGGGATCATGGGGAGGAGGTGTGAGGAAAAAACTGTTGTGGCATTGATTTCTTGGGCAACTTGGAAGGGCTGTGGTGGGATCTGGAAACGGCAACCTGGAGTCCCACTGACCACTTAACTGCTCTCTTCTCCATCAGCTTGGGAGCTTTTTCTGAGATGCTTGCGGGGTATGATAGCATCCTTTGCTGTTTGAGCATCTTTATCAAGATGCTAACAGATCTGCCTGCCTTTGATCAGTTGTGCTTCAAGCGAAGCTCACCAGTCCTCTGATTCTTTAATATTTTCCAGCCCAGATAGATGTTAACCAAAGGATCTCACCATAGTCATCTCCTTGCAGGAGCAAGGAACCACAGGAGAATCAGATGCACCACAAGAGCATCTTGGATGGGATGGCTTTCAAAGAGGGCTAGACAATTGCATGGAGGAGAGGCCTATCAAAGGCAACTAGCTGTGATGGCTATGCTCAGCCTCTCCTGTTGGAGGGAGCAATGCTTCTGAAAAGCACCTCCTGGAAGCCACAGACTCCCCAAATGTGTTTCATAAGGACCCCTTGCTTCCCTCTGCCCCAGTACCTGAGGGTCATCACATCTCTTCAGGGATTTGGTCAGAACAAAGTATATGTTGGGGAAAGGTTCCCCCCTGCAAAGAAAATGGAGGAATAAGCAGGCACCTGGCTCCCAGCCATGCTAGCACCAGTCTGGCACATGAGGGTGGTGGACACGGGAAGGAAGCATTCCTATAGTATAGGGCATTCAATTGGCATTTCCACCTACCTGAACTCTGAGCCTTTCCCTCCTTGTTCTGGACTGCCTCTCTCCTAAGGAAGATGCAAGCTCTTGCCGGAAGCCACTGGTGGGGAGAATGTGCCTATGATTCCCAAATGTTTCAGAAGCATCTTTTTGTTCCTTTAGCTGCTTGATATAATCAGAGCATGGCAGAGGTGGAAGGGACCTCAAGGGTCGTCTAGTCAACCCCCCGGCAAAACAAAGATCCTGCCCACAGCCAGCCCTGGCTGGGCTCCAAACTCCAGCCTTCTGGTTACCATTGCAATTCTTCATGGTGTGGAGAAAGGGGAGAGAAATGTGTTGCTTACACTCTCATAACACTGATATGAGATCCACACCATGCAGCCTTTTCAATAACTAAAGTATAAAGGGCTGTCACATGGAGGATTGAGCAAGCTTGCTGTCTCCTGCTCCAGAGGCCCTTAGGGCCTGAAGCAGTGACTCTCCTTCCTTGGAGGTTTTTAAGCAGAGCTTGGATGGCCATCAGCCATGGATCACCTAGTTGAGATTCCTTCATTGCATCCAATATGCCTTTAAAGCACATGACTTCCCCCGAAATGATTCGTGCCATTGTTGCTTCCCTCTCACGGACCTACAATCCCCCAAACCCCTAACAAACTACAATTCCCAGGATCATTTGGGGGAAGACATCTGGTTTTTAGAACAGGGATGGAGAACCTGCAGTTTGCTCACCACCCATTTCCTAGGAATCAGGAATGGGAAGCTCAAGTGCTTCGAACAGTATGGTTATAGGGAGCAGCGTGTATAAAATATTGAATGTGATAAGGTTATTAAGGTAATTGTATCAGGATTATTATGGGAATGTTAAGGAGGGAGGGGGAAAGAGAGATTGTGGAATTCTGGTGGTGAGTGATGATTGGATGAGGATTTGAAAGGGAGTTTGAATGCGAGGCAGTTGAGAGTCATTTGAGAGCGGTGGTTTCTGGAGGTTGGGCAACTATTCCGTTTAGGATCAGTAGTCCAGCCATCATTTTTGTAATAAAGCAGCATATAAGATAAAGTGAATTTGAGGCCATAAGCTCAGGTACACACGTCATCCTACAATCATTTAGTGAATCATCCATACAGTCTATGGTACCTATGGACCTATGATCTGGACCAAACATTGATATTTTTTGCTCTTTTCCAGTTTATGTTCTGGTTCTAATGATGTAATGGGGTTTGGGCTCTTTAAATACTGGGGGCTGCTGAACACTCCTTTTCTTTTTTAAAATAAAACAATAATTTCCCCTCGTTTTAAAAAACACATGCATTGTCTCTTTCTTCAGGTTCTTCAGTTAAATTTGTTGTGAGACACTGGTGTTATATGCCGTATAGGGTTGGGAAGAAAAGAGGGCAGGACTGAAACCCCATTATCCCTAATAATGGCTCCTCATGTTAGTTATCCTTGTTCTACTATTTAGTTGACAAAGCAAACTGAAATCCAAACCATGCTTGTTCTTCTGTGCCTGAAGGCCTCGTCTTCCTCATTAAAAGTTTTAGAATATGCTAAGGAAATCTGTGGGAAGATCTGCTGTCCAAGTTAAAGCAAACTTTTACAGACAATATCCCAACAGGTTTTGCATAAAAAAGTGGCAAGCATACTATACACACACACCAGCAAGGAATTGTCAGGAGAAGGAAAGAAAAAGGGAGTTTTGGTTCTTGTAGTATTTATTGTCCAAACTATGGGGTCATTATAAATCAATTTTTTAAAACTGTGGTATCACTCCTTTCCTTCCCCTCTGCAATGTATCCACCCTTAGAGGCTGGCTCCATTTCAGTAGCCAAGAGTGATCTTAGTAGCCTTTTGTCCTAGGAACAATTGTTGCTGAGCAGAGAGATGAACTGGTCTCAGGCAGAAAGAGGCCCTTTTTCTTTTTAAATCACAATTCCACCCCTCCCCACCAGATTACTTTTGGCAGTGGAGGTAAAGCCTCGCTCTTTTCACCAAAATGACAGAACAAACATTGTCCTTTAAAACATTCACTGGGGGCCTTGTTAAGCTGAGGGAATGCACATGGCTTCCCTTACCCAGATAGCAAAGGTTACCCATGTGCTCTGCTGCTGATATACTCTATGGCAGCAGGAAGGAAGCAGGTTCTTCAACCTGCATGTTAAATACTCCAAACACAACACAGCAATAACAGGCTAATTCCTTTTACATCTAAAATGTTACAAGTTTTACTTCTTTTGTATCTCTTAAAACAGTAGCTAACCATAAGACTTGACTCTACAAATATGGTCTACTGAGAAGTGACAAGAGTTCTCTGACACATAATGACACACACAAAATTAGAAGGTGGTTGTATTTTCATGATTGTCATCAAAATGCATCTCTTAAAAAGCAGGTCCCAGTGATTTCACTTCAATTTTTGCCACTGAAGAATACACACAGGATTTTTTGTAAAGAGATACAACATAAGTTTCGGATGAAAAGTTATTAGATGATGGCAGTGAGCTTTCTCCAGATGAAAGAAAACATTTGCCCTGGGTAGTTGGTAGCTCTCCTATACACGATCTGCTTTATTGTTCAACTCTCACACACACATTCCTACATAAAATCATTTAAAAGGAGGCAATGGAAACTTGTGGTTAGAGGGCTAGACTAAGAGGAGGGAAACCCAAGTTCAAATTCCCACTCAGCTGGGACATTTATTGGGTTTTCACAACCTGCAGACGTTTGGGGGGGAATTTGGATTTTCAGGTGGGGAGGCCATTCCAACCTTCTGTTTGTTTGTTTTCTGCAAGGGTAGGAAGCCTCTTCGATCCACGTAATTTCCTAATCTGTATCTCCTCCTACTTAGACCTCCAGGATGTACACAATGGACATCTACATAATATAAGGATCAATACACTTAGACATGGCCAACTTTTTCTCAAACACTCAAAACATACAACAGTTTAATGTTATGCCATTTTCTCTTGAGCACAATAATAAAGCAAGTTAAAAACAAACATAAAAAAGAAAATTTGATTAGTTCCATTCTCTCAAATACACTCGAGGTCCTTGTCACAGTTTTCCAATAGTCTCCCCCCCACCCATATCAACATGAATTTAGTAAGTCAGAGCATTGCAGATGTTAGATTAGGAGAACTGAGCCCATTTGTTATTGGAGCAAGTTATCTATATGCTGACAGATATGCAGACATTAAATTCTGAACTGACTGGGTGCTTTGGGCTGAGATCACTAAACCAGTTAAGCAAAACTATTTTGCCATAACTTTGATTCTGAACACAGACTTTAATCTTAATCCTTAAGACTACATCTATCAATTGACTTTCTTTACCAGCATAATGTTCTGTTCTGAAATTTTGTTTTGACTACACAAGTCAGATATTGAAATAAACAGCTATTTGATAGTACACAAGATCTCAGCTCTTGCTTTACTAATATGAATGGAACAATATTGCCATTATTTTGCACATTGAGCTATTGAACTTGATTCAGCACAGCCGCAGCAAATCTTTAAAGTTGCATAGCAAGACTCAGTTAAATAGCTGCCGATTTCTTGGCAGCCAAATCCATCGAGCTCTGCTAAACCCAATCTCACACTAAGCAAAGGAATCCCCCCACCCTTCCAGCAGAATTTCTTGACTGACACTTACCTAGAAATAAATTTCCCAATAATATTCAAAGACTTTAGCTCTTTGGGAGGGAAAAAGACAGTCAAGACTATTCAACAAAAGATCTCCCAGCAGGTGCTGACCTGCTGCTTCAAGATAAGGAACATGTAAGAACTTGTGAGCAGACAGCACTAAGGTAATACTGATCTAGGTACCCACCTCCCCAAAGCACCCACACACAAGAACCTTGTGTAATCAGACCTTCACAAACATTTCCATGATAAGGAAAATTCTACGACCTACCTCTCAGCAATAGCTTCCAGTTTGACATCCCAAAACCAGACACAGACAATTGTAAGGCTGCTTCTATTTGAATGTCATCAGATTTATTTTTATAAGCTCTCTCTAAACATGGATGGGGAAATAATATCAAGGCAATGAGGTAAAAACACAAATAATGGTTTTGGTATAAGGGAAACCATGTATCTGGGATACTTTCAGCCCTCACTACCAGTACCAAATACTGGTACTGTGGCTAGTGCCTCTGCAAAGGGTGGAAATTAATTTGTGAGAGAATTGTAGCATTGTTGGGAGCTTTCCTTCCCCCCCCCCCAGCAATTTTACAAAATCTAATATTTATTCTAAAATACATCGAAAGAGGACAAATGCCCTGTAAGCATATGGTAAATTAGCAATTCTACTTTTTTTTTTTTTTTTTTAGCTTGGCCCTGGAGAGAAATCTTTATTTTGACAGCTAAATATGAAACCGCAGGACACATCATTCAGAACAATGAGTTTCCTTTCAGAGCTGACTTCCCAACCACAATCAGCACTAAACACTTCAATACATTTCAATCAATTCCATCAACATCCCACTTGGTAGAAAAAACAATGGAAAAACAAAGGGCCTTGGCTCTAGTCAGCTGACAACAACAGAAACATGGAGCCTTTCGTAGCGCTGCAAAATAGAGTTTGTAGCACATCACCACAGCCACCACTGCTTGGAAAATATCTCTCTGAGTTGAAACATATCAATAAACAGAAAGGCTCAACTGGACAGCATGCAGAGAAAACTGGGAAAGAGAAACCTGGCTAAACAAAAGAAGAAGTTGCAATTCCAAAGAGTACAAGCACTAATCTAACCAATAGTGTCTATTAAATTTTACAAATTTCAGTCAAATGTTGTCTTAGATTCGCTTGAAAAGATTCTCCAACTTCAGTGTTAGAAACTGAGATATGAAAGATAGGAGCTAAATGGCACCTTAAACCTAGGTTATGGGCGCAACAGCGGAATGTCTAGGTGTGCTTTATAATAATAATAATAATAATAATAATAATAATAATAATACAAAGCTGAAAATGAACGAACCGCAGCTAAAATATTATGTTCAATTTTCATATGGTCTATTCCTTCCCCTGCCTACCCCCCCTAATATTCTTAAGAGGATCTCTTCTCCAGTCTTCAGAGAGTAGCTAGAAGGGGAGAGGCAGAAAAGGGTTCTCTTTTCTTTCCATTCTGCAGTTTAATCTGAAATCTTAGGCATAGTACTGCACCCAGAGCTCAGAAATTGCATGCACTAATGAAATTCCCCGTCACAAAATGCACCTAGAACAATGGGAGTTTGGAACACTGTCCAACCAGTACTGTTGACATGCATATACCTAATAGACTTTCTCCATGGAAAAAAAAGTCTCTGGATTTAACTAAACAGTGAAATTGAAAACTCTTACAGCAAAGACACAATGGACCGAAAAAGATATTTGAATATCATAAAAATAATGAGGACAAACATATGATTTAACTTAATAATAAATGATCTGTGTAAATGCTAAGCTGAAAGGAAGTCCAGTTTGCAGATTGCCCCGGATTACTTATATTAGGATGGTGAAAACACAAATTGTGAACAGCTCCAAAAAGAAGCAAATAGGCAAATGAGATCCATCTTAAGTAAATGTGAAGTGTTACACACTGGAGCAAACAGTTCAATATAAATTTGAGCAATCAATCAGTTGCTAGCTTGCTGTAATGATAAAAAGGTGGGTTATTGTGTTTAGATCCCACTTTTCCTCCAAGGATCTCAAGGTGGTGTACATATTTCTTTCCTCTTCATATTATCCTCACAATACCCCTGTGGTAGGTTAGGCTGACAGACCATGACTGGCACAAGGCCCCCAGTGATCTTCATGACTGAGTGAGGATCTGAGCCCTGGCCTCTCAGGTCCTAGTCAAGCACTCAAACCACTAAATCATACTTGCTCTCACTTGCTAATATAGAATAGAAAAACAATCCATATTATAATGCATTTATACAAATGAAGGGGTAACAATCAGTTGCAATGACAGATAGAATGGTGCCAAGCAAATTGGTATGAAATTGGCCACAACTAAAGTCTGTCCATCCCAGAAACTATTTAAAAATAAACAAAACAGGTATAATTGAGGGGTTAGTAAGTATGCATTTGTGTGAACTGCTTTGCTTGAAGTAGCTTTTAAAATCAATGTGGGAAGGATGTTATCCAACAGTTTTCTTCCCTTTTTTAAAAAAAACAAAAACAAAAACAAAAAAGCTCCAGTTAGGTTCCATTAAACATCATCAATGAACACTAAATAAAACAACAATCAATAAGATCTCATGAGATCAAGAAATTAATGAATGTGTGATAATGTTCTTTTATTTATGCTTACGGCAACTTTTTTTACATATAATTATCAATAGCTTGACACAAGCCAGTCGCAAAAGCTGTGAATTCAATCTTGGGCTGGAATACTGTTTAGGGGGTTCGCTTGAGGGTTGATGCTGGTATTGATATTAATCATTTGTATCTTTCTTTTATTTCTTATGATTTATGTGGAAATTGTTCCATTTTGTTATGTACTTTTTGATGTTTTATTTATTATTTAAGGCTCCTTTTGGTTATGTTTGTAATTATGCAATTGTCTTCATGTTGTAAGCTGCCTTGAGCATGGTTAGAACTATGGAAAGGTGGAATACAAATAAAATGATGTATTTTTCAGTTAATGACAGTATTAAGCTCCAAGCTAATCGTTTTAATTTTTTTATATATATATAATATTTATTAATAGTTTTTGTTTTTTTTAAATTATAACATAATAAACGAAACATACAAAAAACATAACATATTTTCTTATCCTTTTTGGACTTCCTCACATCTCCCTCTCCTACGTTCCAAGATATAAAAATTAATTCAGCAATTTATCACTTTGTCCCCACCTTATCTAATTTTCCAATGTTATATCTTAAATTTTAGATATATTCATTTGACTTTTTAAAACTTTTTAGTTTAGCCTAATCATTATCTAAAAGTTGATTTTTTCCTAAATTTAGCTTATCTTCATAGTTCAGTTTATCTAATTCAATGGTGCCAAGTTGTTTGTGATCAAGCATCCTCCTTAACATTCATACAGTTTACAATATTTTTGCAAATAGTCCTTAAATTTCTTCCAATCTTCTTCCACCGTCTCCTCTCCCAGGTCTCGAATTCTGCCAGTCATCTCAGCCAGTTCCATATAGTCTATCAGTTGCATCTGCCATTCTTCCAGTGTGGGTAGATCTTGGGTTTTCCAATGCTTCGCAACGAGTATCCTTGCTGCTATTGTTGCATACATAAAAAATGTTCGGTCATTCCTTAGCACCCTCTGGTCAACGATGCCCAAAAGGAAGGCCTCTGGTTTCTTAGGGAAGGTATACTTAAATACCTTTTTCAGCTCATTGTATATCATTTCCCAGAAGGCCTTAACCCTAGGGCAAGTCCACCAGAGGTGAAAGAACGTTCCTTCACTTTCCCTGCATTTCCAACACTTATTATCAGACAAGTGGTATATTTTTGCAAGTTTGACTGGGGTCATGTACCATCTATATATCATTTTCATTACATTTTCTTTCAAAGCATTACATGCAGTGAAATTCAGCCCAATGGTCCATAACTTTTCCCAGTCCTCAAACATAATATTATACCCAATGTCCTGTGCCCACTTTATCATAGCCGATTTAACCATTTCATCTTGTGTGTTCCATTTTAACAGCAAGTTATACATTCTTGAGAGTACCTTAGTCTTAGGCTCTAACAGTTCCGTTTCTAACTTCGATTTTTCCACCTGGAATCCTAACTTTTTATCAAGTTTAAAAACTTCTTTAATCTGAGCATAATGTAACCAATCTCGCACTTTGTCTTTCATTTTCTCCTGACTCTGCAATTTCCAATTATCTCCATCTTTTTCTAATATTTCCCAATACTTCGGCCATTTGGCCTCCATATTGAGTCTTTTCCGGGCCTTAGCTTCCAATGGTGAAAGCCACCTTGGAGTTTTGTTTTCCAATAAGTCTTTGTATTTTGTCCAGACATTAAACACTGCTTTTCTGACAATATGGTTCTTGAAATTCTTATTGATCTTAACCTTGTCATACCATAAATATGCATGCCAACCAAACGCATTGTCAAAACCTTCCAGATCTAGTACATCAGTGTCTTCGAGAAGCAGCCAATCTTTCAACCAGCAAAAAGCTGCTGATTCATAGTACAGCCTTAAGTCTGGCAGGGCAAAGCCCCCTCTTTCTTTCGCATCAGTTAATATCTTAAACTTAATTCTGGGCTTTTTGCCCTGCCAGACAAATTTAGAAATATCTCTCTGCCACTTCCGGAAACACTCTGTTTTGTCCACAATCTGTAATGTTTGAAATAAGAAAAGCATTTTCGGCAATACATTCATCTTTACCAAGCTAATCGTTTTAAGATAATACTGAACTTGGCCATATGGTTGTGTTTATATGATGATCCACAAGGATTTGTCATGGAAATCTTCACTAAATAAGAAACCGTTTCTATATTTAACCAACCGTTTACTCACATCCAGAGCAGGCAGTCTTAATGTGTTGTTAAATGGACATGGTAGAGTCTGGAGCAGAGATCAAGTAAGATTTGGGATAAAGAGGCATCTGGGTGGCTCAAGGGATTGGTAACAGGATACACTACTTTTCAACGGCAAGGCACTGGTTTAACGTAAGATAGCTCATAGTTCAAGAAAAAAGATTGTTCAACAGCTGTGAGAAATTAATTGGTAGTCTCAACAGAAGCTACGGAGACTATCAAGATTTTCAATGCTAATAGTGTCATCATAGCCATTACTTTTGCTGGGAAAATTGGGTACTTTCAAGTTCGACAGAACTCTCTTTCCCCCCCAGACAAAATGTAATCAAAGATCCAATGAATTCTGTGAGGTATGCTATCATTCTCACGTAATACAAAAATGTAATGGGAACAGAGGAGGGAATGGGCATTTGTTTTCATAATTATTACATTTATTTCCCATATTTCTTTCATGGAAATTAAAAGCAGCACACAGAACATTTGAGGCTACCGTCCACATGATGAAACCTAGAAATGTTAGTTTTAGCAAAATTACTGCACCATATGCCTTGAGACTATTTCCTTATATATACTTTGCTCACCCAGGTCACAACCAAGATGAGCTAGCCCCACATACATGATCAACCAACAGCAGTTCATTATTTATTTGACCATTTAATACAACAAATTTAGGATTCAAGGACCTCCACTACCAACAAAGTCTATACAAGATTAAAACAACAATAAGCCATAATAATCTACAAAGTCAGGGAGAAGCAACAGAGATTGCTACACAGAAATCTACGCTTAAAACTACATCTAAACTGACCAGTCAAGCAGTATCAACTCATCACGCAAGCCTTGCTAAATAATCAGGTTTTCACTGCTCATCTAGAGGAGACCAGTTGGACCTCTCTTAGCGTTGCAGTGCCACAACTGAAAAGATGTACACCACTTCACTTCTAGAGTAAGGACAATAGGTGTTCAGAAACTAACTTGAGGACATGGCGAATGCAGAGGGAGAAGTATGCTCTTTTGGTTGTCTTCACCAACTACACCATAGCTCCTTAACAAGGTACTGACAGAGGGAGGAGTTTCCTAGTTTTCCTAGATAAAAACCTCAATCTTAGCTGTGGTAGCATCTCAGCAATCACACCAAGCATGGTTATCAGCACATGCACTTAGGACATCACAAAAGGAAGAACAGCAAAACAATATTGACTCAGATTCCTGGCTTTCTATGAAGCATTGCTTGACAGTCCGAAGAGCCTAATGGATAAAATTATACCAACAGCTAAACGGAGAACCTGAAGTATGTACCTGAACAACTCTACACTTTTCACTCTCATTTGAGTGTGCTGATCATGTTTCTGAGTGAGCATTAGAATTCTCGGTTTCAACTGTATTAACTGGTCTGACCTTTGCCTGACTTGAACTTTGATGGAAGTAATGAAGGGAGGGTTACTACACCTGCTTCATGAATCGGCTTATTGAATTACTGTTTCTGTCAAACTGTTTTCCATCTAAACTAAATAATTCAGGCCCCAATAAGTGGCATACTCCTTGCTTAAACTAACTGTACTATCTATCTATCTATCTATCTATCTATCGGTTTAAAAGCAAATCAATTTGTTCAATTTATCCCTTTCATCTGCTCAAGCTTTCCTGATGAATAACCGAAATGGCTCCCGATACAAGAAAGAAAGTTATTTAGACTAAACATTAAGAAGAACTTCCATATTGTACAAGCCGTTTGACATAGGAGCCAACTCCTAGGGGCCAAGATCCCTTCGCCCCCCTGAAATATTTGAGGGGGGCCCCCAAGTTGATGGTCATTGCCCTTCAAACGGTGTGCATGCACGACATCATGTGATCGATTATGAGGGTGGGGCTTACCTGCCCCTCCTTGAACATTTTACTCAAGTTGGCACCCTTGTTGTTTGATCAGCAAGGAAATATGCTGTAGTGTATTGGAATATGGTGGACTTTCCTTTGTTAGACATTTTTAAGCAAAGGCTGGATGGCCACCTTTCAAAGATGCTGCAGGAGCACATTTACTACATAGTCAGGGTAGGAGATAGACCACATGACTCCTGAGGTCCCTTCCCACTCTGATCCTACAATTGGCTACAGTGTATGTTTGCCTAATTCAGTTTTGACTTTGCTACAAGGGTTTATGCTGGGGCCATATTATAGTGTTTCAGAAACAAGGCGAGAAATCTTATTTGCATGAGCATTTAAGGGATAATCAGAAGATTCTGGAGACAAACTGTTATGACCTATCTCCAGTGCTATTTTTCTATAAAAAGTGGTGCCGGAACTCACCATGAATGTCTCCCTCGTTCTCTTAGAACGGCAACGGCATCCACCTGAGAAGTGCCGGAACTGAGTTTCCCTGAGCTCCTGCTAAAAAAAAGCCCTGCCTATCTGATCTTTTGAGGATACATAAAGTAAAAAAATTAAAATCTGAAAATTAAATTATGCATACATTTTCTGTACTAACAATACTGAAAGCAATCACTTTATTATGCCCATGATGCCCATAGCAATTCTCTTTTCACTGATTTACTGATCCAACAAAAGGAGTGTAGTACCTGCAAAATTTTAAGAGCTTTGTTTTGGTTTATTTTTAGGACTCTAATCCTTGGTTACAGAACAGCAGCCATAATCATTCTTCAGAACAGGAGACTAAAACCTTTAACAATGGAACCATGTAGCTGTATTCTAAAAGAGAAAGTGCCCTCCCTTTTGTGCGTTTGCAGGGAATTATGCTGTAAAGGGGAAATAATGTTTAGTTTCTATTACAGTTACATAAGTGATCCAAGAGTATTCATTTATCAGTATGATATTACAGTACTTAAGAGAATTTTTCCTGTTACTGAATAGTTTGAATATTGATGACATTTTCAAAACTTCCCAAAACTAGGGCTGCATAGGTGGGCATCAGACACATGTTCTACCCTAATACAACAACATACTCCATATGATTAGGCCAATTAAAACCAGCATCCAGATTTTATGTTCATGTAATTCTGCTACAGTGAAGAATACATTATCTACTAGCAAAACAGACTGTCTTGGGCAGGCAGAATATGTAACCCTGTTACAGAACTCGTTATCAGCCCAGCAAGAATACAGTACTACAGAGCTATCATCACTGAATCTCCTGAATAACATTTTTAGTTGCAAACTTAAAGTCTTCCAAAATAGTATTCAGACTTCAGTTTTAGTAATTAATCCTGCTGCACTGAAATAACAAAGAAACAAGCTTTAATGTAGCTATTCAAAATTATATTCCAGCAGAAAGCATCCTTAGCTGCTGTTAACAACACAGAAGCAACAGTTTCCCCCCCTAACAAGCAGTCTTCTTATTCCCTCATTAATCACATCCTGGATTTCAAGTATGTAAGAACATGTTGATTTTCCTCCTTTTAAACGGATACAACAGGCTTTCAAAAAAGAATAAGCCTGCCTGCTCAACCATACCTAGTTATTTGTGATCCACTGTCAGTCATGCAGCACAATCCTATGTATATTTGTTCAGAAAAAAGTCCCACTGTGTTAACGGATTTGAGTCCCTAGTACCCATGAAGACTGAAAGAAAAACAACAACTCTTGTCCATTTAAAAAGCTCTTTACATCCCTGGTGTATAACCTCTGATTACACGAATTAGACCAATTTTGTGCCAATACAAACTGATGTAGCTTTTTATGTCAGGTGCATGCTTACACGTAGTAAATGGCAAAGTTAGGTTCCAAGACAGCAGTTGGTTGTTCAGTGGAGAACAGTAATTAATAATTCACCCACATGATTTTTCCTGTATACCAGTAAAACTGTACAGGGTTGGATGATCTGGCAGTGCTATCATTAGAACACCATTCCTACTTGTGTGTGCCCACTGGTTAACTTCCAAGAAGGATGGGGAAGCAACAATCTTTCTCAAGATTGCCCCCGCTTATCCTTATGACTTCTTGTCCTGTTGGTTGCATGCATGCATGGATTTCACACCTGCAAACAGCAGCACAGGAATTAACTAGTAAACAGGCTGATAAGAAAGGGTTCTAACATGCTCCATCTCACAGCAAGCTGATGGGGAATCTGTCACGAAGGAGGAGGCTTCATTGTAAGGAAGAGCAAAACCCTCCCACCTTCTCCAGCCCCATGGCAGTGGTCTGACTTGCAAGAAGAGTGGAGCCCACTTTGTGATACAGCAGGAGTTGGAGCTGTTCTGGTGTCCTTCCTCAAAAAACATTGTCTTGGGAAACATTGCTGAGGAAAAGCAACTCACTTTCCTGCAGCCAAACTCAAAAGAGGAACCTGATTCAGCAACTCCAGCTGGTATTAGGAAACATTCCAGGAAAAAAAGCTGGTGTGAAAGCAACATAACTTGTAATGCAACAGGGTGCCACAACACCTCTTCCTTTGTTGAACCTGTGGGAGGGAGCAGACATAATCTCAGGCAGAGCTGAATCCACCTACATCAGAGCTCCTTTCACACTAGGACTGTACTGTACTGAAGAATGACATTTTACTGTCTAACAGTTTATTCAGCAGCTTTATGAAAATGTTTTGACACTGGTAAATCAAAACTCTTCACACGCGAGTCATTTAACTTCCTTCTAAATTCTGTATCTTGATCTTATTTGTCACTTGTCTCTTACATGCCATTTTATGTGTGCCCCAGATTTCTCTTTCCTTTTAACTCTGTTACAAAGATACTCTCCCACATGTGCCCACAGGCATTCTGGGGAAACCAAGGTAGAAGTTGCTGTGAAGTTTCTCTTCCCATCATCACAGTCTGCCCCATCACAATCCTGGCAACCCTATGGAAGACAGGCAGTGAGGCAGGCAGCACTGGACAGTGGTGGCTCACAGCAGCAGTGGATGATGGTGCTCAGCCCAGCACTAAGAGAAGTGAAGCACTTGGCAAAACTCCTGCAGCAGCCACCATCATCTTCATTTTCCAGGGAGCAGAGGACTCTTTGCCAAACCTCTCTCAAGCCCAGCAGAAGTCCTGTCCTTATTGAATATTAAAAGAAATGATTGTGCTGCTATCCTAGCAAGAATTTTTTTAAAAAGAGGATAGGTTTCTGTAGATAGTTGGAACAGATGAGACTAAAGTGCTCACCCTCTGCATGTTTTTTATTGTATAAAAGCAATCAGTACATTAACTAAGAATAAAATACAGCTCAGGGGAAAATTTTCTCTTTGGCTAAACAATACAAAAGTTGTCTAATGTACCATTTCCCCTGTTTAAATTCATGAAATTTGAAGCTGCATTCAATGGAAGATGGCTGTTGTTTTTATACATAGAAGGAATCTAACTTTCTGAAGTTTTCATGGGGACCTCTCCTGACCAAAAAGACTTTTTATACAAGGTGTATAATGTTTGACGGAAACTGGCAAAATAGAATCTACTCCTAAATTACAATGGCTAAGAGCTCTAAACATTCAAACTATGCTTCAGTCCATGGACAGGCATTATGAACCAGGCCAGTGGAGAGCTTGACTGAAGCAAGAGTCCCCAGTCAGCTGGGAGGCCCAGTGTGTTCTTGGCATGACAGCATAAGTCCAATAGGCCCTTGGTGAGGGCCCCTGGCCAGCTTAGCCCACCATGGCCCAAGACAAGTGTACCCAGCTGCCCCCCGCTCTTCATGGGCAGGTAATGAACCACATCAAATTGCACTGCATAAATATTCACAGTATTTTAGATGTGATATTATATACTACTTACATTACAGAGAAGATATAGTGATTTAATTGGTGCATATCTAGTGAGACTATGAGGTCAGCCAAAACTAATGGAATTTTTTTCCTATGTGTCAAGGATATTATTGAATACGATATTCCATTCATGCCTATACTGTAGTCAGTTTGAATGGGTGTGCTAAACATCATGTTAGATGAGGACAGAGGAAGATAGTTGGTACTGTAATAATAAATGCAGGTAGACTTCTTTAATTTTTAAATTCTGAATTCAAGATACTGTAATTTGTCAATGCCTTCAGAAAATGCTCAACTTGAAATACCAGCTATAGTTTAAGATGGATTTGAAATGAATTACACACTGATAAATACAGTACCTGATTTCCCACAACCCTTCAAAAAAATGTTTCTCCAGGGTCCCTTCAAGAACCACAAAACCAGTACAGTGGTACCTTGGGTTAAGAACTTAATTCGTTCTGGAGGTCTGGTCTTAACCTGAAGCACCACTTTAGCTAATGCGGCCTCCTGCTGCCGCTGCGACACCACGGTACGATTTCTGCTCTCATCCTGAAGCAAAGTTCTTAACCCGAGGTAATATTTCTGGGTTAGCAGAGTCTGTAACCTGAAGCGTATGTAACCTGAAGCGTATGTAACCCGAGGTACCACTGTACTAATAAAATGCAGTAGTCAGCTCCACTATGTCACTATGTTCAGTTGGACTTGTTTCCAGATAAGTGTGCCTAGGACTACAGTGAGAGAATTTCTGCAAGTTTAATCTTGAAAAGGGATACTAGAGGCATTGTGTTTCTTTGCACGTGTATGTAGATGTGACTACACAGTAACAAGAAATGCAGCTATTTTATATGCTAGGGTGGCTTTCTTTGAGCTGTTTATATAGCATATTGTAAGACAATAATGTATTTAAACTACAGTTTTTAAGTGAGACCAGAACTGCTGTAAAACAGTGTCCCTAACCCAGACAATGAATCAAAAAGATACCACAGTTGATCGTATGAAAACCCACTGAGAGGTCTGGGGAAATAAACTAGGTCCCCCTGTCAGGGGAATGAAATTTTAGAACTTAAATCAGACCTGAGATCAAACTCATCCAAAAGATCCTGGAGTTGCACAATACATTTCAGAGTGTGTGCGCGCGCACACACACACACACACGGTGTTCATCACTGCTCTTTCTGAATGGAGAATACTGTACATGATACTCTCTTGCAGCTACAAATCATGAGGGAGATGAGATTTCATTGTATGGAAGAGCAAAACCCTCCCACCTTCTGCAGCCCACTGGCAGTGGATCTACTTGCAGGAAAAGACTAGAGCCTGCTTTGCAGAAACGTAAGGAACCCTGGTTGCCATTACTCATTTTCCCATTAAGAAAACCCTGATAAACTTGTAAATAACTCAACAATCTGCATAATAGCTTGGAAGCCAATGCCATACAGTATGATGAACAGCCTTTATTTCAAAATACCCCTGCCTTGTTATTAGGAAGATGAGGAAAGTGAATAGCTCAATACTGTCTATATATTGTAATTTCAGCCTTAATCCACAGTTTTCAAATTATAAGATTCCTAAAGGTTACCAGGCATTTCTAGTAATGCATAACGTGAAGCAGGGAACAATGAAAGAAGCATGATCCTTTAGAATGGAGCAAAAGAGATCTGTGGAACCTTAAAAACAGGTTTATTGTCGCATAAGCATTGTGGACCACAGTAGGCTTTCAGCTGCCACCAAGATAATCTTTTCTTGCCAGATAACACACACGCACATACATACACAATTGTGGGAGGTATTTTAAAAAGTTAGGTCCAGGCTGCAGGAGGCCTTAAAATGTTAAGTAGCAGTAGCTGGCCTGCTAAAGCCCAAATTTATACCAACAAGGATAACGAAATAGCCCATACCAAACAGAGCCAATGTTTTGCCCGAACCCATATGAACATGCCTGACAAAATGAGGATAACACTTTTCTGCACTTGATGAACCCGAGTCCTGAAGATTATTCAACAGGATGTGTTTTGTTGCAGTTTCGGGGTGTGGGTATATGTCTGTGTGTGACAACTGCATTCTCCAGCTATGCTGTGCCCATTTAACACCTGTAGCCTCACAAAGCAACAACAACAAAAAGGTGCCCACACCAGGATTGGGGGGGGGGGGAAATGGGATTAAGAGTCTAGTTCAGCATTTACACGATATTGGGGGGGGGGCCCTGAAACGACGGGGGTGGGAACAATGCCCCCCCCCCCAAAAAAATGTGAGTGAAAATGGAGGGGGATTTACCTTCCCCATATTTCGAGGGAATTGGAGGGGGTGCTTATCCCGCCCCCCCCCAAAAAAAAAACCCCTCATCAAAGCCGGGGTCGCGCGCCGCCTTCCTCTTCCCCCCACCCCACCCGAGGTCTCTGGGCTCCCCGGCTTCGAGGCGGGCTAAAGACCCGGCCCAGCTTGAAGCAAGGCCCTCTCGCCCCACGGGGTCTACCAACTTATGCCTACTCACCGCCGGCCAACCCTGCCCGTTCCCCCTCAGGAGCGTCTCTCGCGAAGAGCATCGCCTCGCCTCGCCTCCTCGGCGGCTTCGCCTCCTTCCCCGCCCCCCTCGCCCTTCGGGCCGCTGTGTCACTACTGCTATAGCTACGGGGAGCCAAGGCAACCGCTTCTCGCGATAGCTCAGGCGCGAGGGGACGCGGCCCGAGAAAGAGAGAGAGAGAGACTGCTGCCTCGGCTCGCGGACGGGGCGTGGGAGGGGGGAACGTGGCGGCAGGAATAAAGGAACCCAAGTATCGCGAGAGCCAGCGAGGCCCACCGCCGCTACTGCAGAGCGTATATAAATAATAGAGAGTTGTGGAGGTGGAAGGGATATTAAACAGCTGGTTAATAGCCAGATGCGCCCCTGGAGGCGGGGTGTTTGTGGTTGGGCTGCTCGGGAGCGCCCTGTGATTTCCTGGTCCTGGGAAGATACACCAGCCTTCTATTCTGCTCTATTGTAAGGGGCTGTTTTCTCAGCAAAGAATAAGCTAACAATATTCTCCTTTTCTTGTGGGGGCCGACCTGATTGCATCCTCCTGATGCAATTAGCCAGCAAAGAGTTTCTCTCCTTAGCTATTGTTTTCATTTATTTATTGAATTTATATACCGCCCTATATGCGGAGGTCTCGGGGCGGTTCACAGAAAAGATCGCAATAATTAAAATCAAAATAATAACAATAACCCAATAACATCCGCCCCAAAAGAGCCACATTTTAAAAGGGTATATAGTAAGGTTACCAGACGTCCCTGTTTCCCGGGGACAGTCCCCGCATTTACACATCAGTCCCCATACAAAATACATTGAACTTGAAAAGTGTCCCCGGATTCATTGGAAAAAATCTGGTAACCTTAGTATATAGGATGTCAATCAGGTCAACCAAAGGCCTGGTTAAAAAGGAACGTATTTGCCTAGCGCCTATAGGTATACATACAATGAATGAATAAAAGATTGAATAACTGCAACATAGGATTCTACCTCAAACATCATTTCCGCCTTTGCTTTCTTCAGGCTGGCGGCGAAAGCTTGCTCTCTAATGTGCAGGTGGTCCTTGAGATCGCATTATTTTAAAATTTTGTGTATGTCTTAGGATTCTATCTCAGAAATGTATACTGGTAACATCTGTTTCCGGGACGCAGGTGGCGCTGTGGGTTAAAGCCTCAGCGCCTAGGGCTTGCCGATCGAAAGGTCGGCGGTTCGAATCCCTGCGGCGGGGTGCGCTCCCGCTGCTCTGTCCCAGCGCCTGCCAACCTAGCAGTTAGAAAGCACCTCCGGGTGCAAGTAGATAAATAGGGACCGCTTACCAGCGGGAAGGTAAACGGCGTTTCCGTGTGCGGCTCTGGCTCTGGCCAGAGCAGCGATGTCACGCTGGCCACGTGACCCGGAAGTGTCTCCAGACAGCGCTGGCCCCTGGCCTCTTAAGTGAGATGGGCGCACAACCCCAGAGTCTGTCAAGACTGGCCCGTACGAGCAGGGGTACCTTTACCTTTACCTTAACATCTGTTTCCAGCAGGCCTGGTGCCCAGGGCTGAGGGGCAAACAGCAGGGATGGTGAATGATGCAGCAGCAGAACTTTGCACCTGGAAACCCAAAATGCTCTGGCACTGCCATCTTACTTGTATCAGCCCCTACACCAAATGTGTGTACGTCGGGGAGAACAAGTAGATAGATGGTCAGGCCAGGAAATTCAGATGTGGGCATAGAGCTTCATTCAGCAGCAGCACACACAGACTGGTCGTGATTCAGACTAGGGAGGGCAGTCTGGCAACAGTAATGGCCTTCACATCTGAACTTGGCAGCATCCAGCATGCCATCTCTTCCCAGAATGTATGCATTAGGGGCAAGTCCTGTATTATTAAGACGGCTGAGGCTTTAGCAGTGCTATTTTTCTATTTAAAAAAAGGTGCCAGAACTCACCATGTCATGGTGCCCACCTGAGAGGTGCTGGAACTGAGTTTTGGTGATTTCCAGATGAAAAAAAAGCCATGGGTTTTAGGTGTGTAGGCTGGAGCTCTCTGCTCAGCACTGCCACCATGGACAGACAGGCCACCCAACCTGCTTTCCTGCCCCTGAACTAATAAGCCAGGAGAATTGGGCCCGCTCTCCAGTCATAACCTGTCTTGTTGTAAACTGCCCTGTGATGTATGCAAAGGGCGGAATATAACTCATCTAAATAAATAAACAAACGGTGCATTATGCTTCCCACAACTGAGTGCATCAACATGCCTCAGGCTGAAAGACACGTTTGCTAGAAGAATGCCAGGTGTGTTCTCTTGTTGACCTCTGAAGAGGATTGCTGTAGTTATGAGGCTGATAACCTTACGTCTGGAGAGGAAACAAAAATATTATACATACAGTGGGAAATTTGATTAAAATCTCATTTGCTCACTCCCCACCCCCTTTAGCAACGCTTTAGCAACGCGTCTATATTGCAGATTTGTTTTGTTCCCTTGATGAGTCTCCCCTGTTCTTGATGTATTTCCCATCCATATTTTTTGAACTGTGGATTATTCCTCAGGTTGAGAAATTTAAAATGGAAGGAAATAAAGCACCAGAAGGTGAAAAAGCATATAGCTTCAAGTACCTGGTGGTACTCATAATTTATTTACAAAATGCAGTATGTTGAATACATTTCAATTTTTAAAATTTTCAGGAGCACTTATCCAAATGTATTTAAGCAGTTTTAAGATCCTTTCATCACCAAGTAGTGTTACCTCAGGATTGTGGGCTTTTCTTTGGCTTGGGTACTTTAATGCATCTCTGTGGCAGCTAGGCTCACGTAGTATCAGAAGAACAAGAAACAAATTAAATAGCTTCTAGAAAGGGCCATGGCACCTTTCATCTCACTTGTGGCCTCCCAGTGTGCCGTTTGTATACCGCATGAGGTGTCACGTGGCTGGGTGTGGGTCCACACATTATCCTGTTCTCTTTCATTTCCACATTGGCATGGCAAGAAGCAGGAAGACAGCTTTTTAATTTTAATTTTTCTTTGCTTTGTTGACTTCAAAGGGAGGAGAAATATTTACACCCGCCTTTGATCTGACCTGAAGTTGTGTCATCGTTGTCAGTAAAAATGAAGGAGCTTAGGATAAATTGTAGCCCTGTCACATCCCCATCCTGCTTTCACCTGTTCTGCTGGTGTAACTTGGCTAGTGGGATATTATCTAGGTGGATCATATTTTTATTTCATCACCATTACACACATGAGCAACCTCTCACTTATTCATTCATACAGGCATGCACCTCATTCATTCATTCTCTCTCCCTCTCTCCCACACATACCGCCACCAGAACCTGACGGCAATCAATAAGTTCGTCCCAAATTAATTTCCTACCTGGAGATCACCCCGAGTCAATTTTCCCCACCTCAAAAATATTCACCTAGATCCCTTCAATAAATTTGTTCCTCTTGGGCATATTTTACTCAGAAATAAATCACACACACAATCAGTCCTTCATGTGTGGATCTGTGCAGCAGTCGCTCCATCGGTCCCTGTTCTCGCTCTTGATCGTCTGGGGAATGAAGGGCAGCTTAATCTTTCTTCCTCCTCTGCCTTCTCCTAGGCAATGTTCAGACAGGATGATGGACCGGAAGCAGCATGTGAGCTGGGAGCAGGGCATGGCAGAGGAGCCAGATACAGCCTGGAGCCCAGTGGAGCCCTGTATTAGAGGATTGATCTATCAGCGACTATTAGTTGTGACAAGGGAGGCCTTGTGTGTATGTGCGGAAGACATTCTGCCTCCAGATTCTTCTCTACCAGCTATCTCTCCTGCACCCTTTATTTCTCTCTGCTGTTGCACCATGTCTCTTGGGTGCCGCTGCTTCACTTGTTACCCTTCCCTCTCCCTCCCTTCTTCCTGGATCCTCATTCACCCCACTGCTTCTTTGCCCTAATTTCTCCTACCTCCAAGATCCAGCACAATTGCTTTCTCTTCCACTGTGATTAAAAGGTGGCTTGTGCTATGTGTGGACAGCTTAGCTGACTGCCCCTCTCACTTCTGCATTTGTTCCCAGCTCTCCTTTTATGCACCTCCTAGACCAGGCATAGGCAAACTCCAGCCCTCCAGATGTTTGGGACTACGATTCCTATCATCCCTTACCACTGGTCCTGTTAGTTGGGATGATGGGAATTGTAGTCCCAAACATCTGGAGGGCTGGAGTTTGCCTATGCCTGTCTTAGATCACCTAGTGGCCATTTCATGTGCAGTCTGGGTGGGCTGTTTGTTTCTGTTAGGGGCATGTGGCTTTCTCACTTTCGTTTTTTGAATTTTGGGAAACCGCAGAGTTTTGAGCATGCAGAGTTCCCTCTCCTGTTCACAGCTGAGGCCATTTTGCCTAGCATGCCATCAGTACATTCTGCCCAAGGTCAGTACTAGTGAAAGTGATGGCTATAGTGAATCATCCTGGTTCAGAGGCAGTACAGTACAACACTAAATATCACTTGATGGGAAGAAACAGCAGAAAAGGTCTAATCCCCTTAATCCCTGCTTGTGAATTTCCTGGAGGCCTCTGGTTTGGCCAGTGTGGAAAGCAGGATCATGAACTTTGGTCTGATCCTGTAGAGTTCTTCTTTTTTCACCCTCTGTGAAAAGGCTCGGGTTTCTAACATTCCATTTAATTTTATTACGCTATGTTTAAAACTGTTGATTGTAAATTCAGCTGCCTTGGGTTCCTGCATGGGGCTGAAAAGCAGGATAAAAATTATTTTATAAATAAATAGGGAGATCCTGTATCTTTTATAGGCACAGTGAATAAGCAGAGCATGAATGGTTAGGTGACATCCATTCTCCATCACCTCCAGCCCACAGAGGAAGATTGTAACTTTTTTAAAGAATGGAGGAGAGGGATTGAAGTCCATATCACATGCAGTGTGAGCCCGAGTTATATAATGTCACTGCTTAATTCTAGCTTTGTGCATGTAATTGCTCTTAACCAGTCTTCCCATATCTGGTTCCCTCCAGATGTTTCAGGCTTCAGGTCCCATCAGTTCCAGCCAATGCAGCTGTATGTGTCTCAGCCCACGTTTGTGTCCAGCGTGTTTGGGATCTTTTGCTAGAGTTAGGATGTCCGTTGGTTATGAATATTTGTATACCTTTAACCTGTTGTAAACGAAATCTGCCCTTATTCCCTTATGGGGTACACAAGAGCCCTTATAGAGTCCTTTGTAGGTTCTCCATCGGTAGGAGAAAATAACAGAGGCCAACCAGAGAATAAAGGTAAAGGTAAAGGTACCCCTGCCCGTATGGGCCAGTCTTGACAGACTCTGGGGTTGTGCGCCCATCTCACTCAAGAGGCCGAGGGCCAGCGCTGTCCGGAGACACTTCCGGGTCACGTGGCCAGCGTGACATCGCTGCTCTGGCAAGCCAGAGCCGCACACGGAAACGCCGTTTACCTTCCCGCCAGTAAGCGGTCCCTATTTATCTACTTGCACCCGGGGGTGCTTTCGAACTGCTAGGTTGGCAGGCGCTGGGACCGAGCAGCGGGAGCGCACCCTGCCGCGGGGATTCGAACTGCTGACCTTTTGATCGGCAAGCCCTAGGCGCTGAGGCTTTTACCCACAGCGCCACCCGGTAGGAGAAAATAACAGAGGCCAACCAGAGAATACTGAGAAGCAAAGCAGCTAGTAAGCCTGATCTTTATTAAAGCTGTTGCAACAGGGAGCTCCCCTCACACGCAGGAGAGAGGAGGAGGACCCAGAACAAAGGTGTGCCCGCCCTTATATAGACTTTTTAAATTGCCCACCCTCAAATTCCAGACCACCCCCAGAAATATCATACATACATCACAGAAGGGGTGTAGCCCAGGACCACCTCCCCCAATATATCACACATACATCACAGGGCACAGTCTAAAACAGAATCCTGAGTATGTTGTTTATCTCCTGTCTGGCAGGTTACCTTGATTGCATTATCTGGGTTTTGGCCACTCTTTTGTTATTGTTGTTCTTGTTTAGTCGTGTCCAACTCTTCGTGACCCCATGGACCAGAGCACGCCAGGCACTTCTGTCTTCCACCGCCTCCCACAGTTTGGTCAAACTCATGCTGGTAGCTTCGAGAACACTGTCCAACCATCTCGTCCTCTGCTGTTATTATAACAATTTAATTCCTGAATCCAGGTCACAGGTCACAGGCTCACCCTATTCACACCTTAAATGTGCCCTTAAGGCAGGATTTGTGAGCACAGAGACAATGGGGAGGTTTTTTTCATTTCCTCTCCTTGCAGAGAAACATTTGGCCAGTTTGGGAGAGTCAAAATGGTTTCAGGACTGTCTTCCTGTACTGTTTCAGGCATGTAGTTTATGTATTTATTTATGTTTGCTTTGTACATTTAATTTATATATCTGTGTCCTTAAATTCTTATAACAAACCTTACGCCCACAATAAGTCCTTACACAAAATGAATAAAGAAAGCTTGGTTAATAAACCATTTGATATAATAATATCAAATGAAAGGGACAGAATATATAAATGCTGCTTCAGACAGCAAAAATACAAAGTAAGCAGGCAGCAAATCCTATAATACAGACATACCTTGAGCTAAAGAGTGAAAGAATCTCTACTATTCTCATAAGCCTACAGAAGTGAGTGTGGCAATTTTGCTACAGAACTCACACTAATAGAAAGATGAGAAGAAGAAGAAGAAGAAGAAGAAGGAAAGGGTATATCTGTCCTTAAGCGGGTGTTGGGATTCCTTGAGAATCCTGCATAAATTCTTTGTGGGAGCTAGGAGAGCTAACTAAGCATTCAAAATCTAGTGTTTTTTTGTTCTGTTTTTAGTTGGTGCATTCCAAAGGAGAATGCAGTGGGCTTTGAGATTAGCAAGTCCTATAATTTCCACAGCTTTACACTGCTAATGAAACTTATCCCAGAGTTTCCTGCTTCCTTCCCAACTTTGCCCATCTTGGTTAATTAACAGTTGAAAGAACAGGTTTCTAGCGATGGATTGACAAAACTGGCCCTTCCTGTCTGCCTCCTTTCTCAAAATTATCCCACTATGAATCTTGATAGGTATCCATTCAAGTGGTAAGTAAATTTTAATGGTAGCTAGATTTACATGTGCTGACCTTTATGCAAAGTATTAGAAGCTCAGGGTGTTTCTAAATGCCTTCCAGGACATGTTTTTGAGATCAGACTGGTTGCCTGAGTCAGGAAGGTTCTCCTGTCATACTAAGTTATGTCAACCTTTTTACTTATGACCTACAGTGGTTCTTTTTTCTGGGGGGACACAGGGGTAAGCATACCCCTAAACATTTTGTGAATCTAAGTTTGGCCTCATTGAGGGGCAGTATTTCAATATGAGTAGGAAAGTGAGATAAACATTTTTTTTTTTAGAAAAAAAGCACTGATCTACAATAATAAACCACAGAAAACGTTCAGATTGACACACATATATTCACAGAAGTCCATGTGGAGGCCACCAGTTTCAGGAAGGTTGCCCATGGTAGAGCCTCTCAATGCAGAGCAGCAATGGTTGTTTTCAGAAGTAATGATTAAATGGGTTTTGCACTTATCCTCATATGCAATTAGAATATATAATCTCAAATAGATGATTTAAATGTAGCTGCCGTCTACTTTCAACCTTGCATGCAGGACTAAAGAGGCTCAGTGGCGCTTGTGAGATTGCCATAGGAGTCTTCTCCAGCACAAGCTGCCTCTGTTCTGCTGGCCTAGGCAGATCTTTCAACACCTTAGGACTGGTATGTTACTTCCCCAAGGAAGGATTCCTCGCCTGCCTTGCAGGTGAACTCAGATCAGAGTGCAGTTGTGGATCACTTCTGCTTTTGAGCTCCCCCTGTACACAAATGTACAAGAACGTTGCTGCAGATGAAGTTCGATTGAAGGATAATTTGCCAAAGGTTCTGTATATTCATGCAATGCTTAAATTCAGAAGGATATGCAGATCTCAAGAATGGCCAGGTGTAGATCAGCTTGAAGAATGGCATTTTATTGATTTTTCTTCTGTTTTAGCTGTTTATGAAGTACTATCATAAAAACGAGAATTAAATTCTAGAAATTCTAGAATATTTCTATTGTGGCTACTTGACTAGCTGGGCATGGTTTGGATTGATTTGGGTAGTGCTGCAAAGTATTCTGTTTTGTATTGCGTTTATTAGTTAATAAATAATCAGTGAAGCCTATAGGGGACAGTCCAAGCCTCATTCAGCTATCTTTTGCTTATTGCCTTTGACAGAGCTGGGATTTTTAGTATCCGCAATATGTTTTAACTGCAACACCAAGTTATTATTATTTTTTTTTTAAGTATAAATGGTTATCTGAAAACTACAAGGAGATGCACATATTTTTCAAAAGATTTGCCTCTTCACCACAAGAGTCACTCAGTTCTCTAAGTCATCGTGCTTGTGTACTGACCTGTTCAGAAACTGAAGCTGCCGTGAAGGCGATGCCTTGAGATTCTCTGCGGGACCCAAAATAATTAAGGCAAACACTTAACAAGAAGAAATAGAAGCAAGCCCCGAGTCTGCACTTGCTTCAGGGCTACTGGAAGATGCTTGTGTGCTTCCAGTAGAATGTGGAAGTAATTACTCATCCAATATGCACTGTGGAATTTGGCTGAGGCGCTATGTAACTGAATTTGTGTGGCAACTGTGAGCAGTCTGACTTGTTCTGCTAAAATCCTTCCAGAGTTGGGGGTGTTCTGTACTCCACAGGCCTACCAAAATTACACTCTTTTTGCCTACCTTTGCCTTCCCACACATTAATAAGAAGTAAAAGGTAAAAGGTTAAGGATCCCTGGATGGTTAAGTCCAGTCAAAGGTGACTATGGGGTTGTGGCGCTCATCTCGGTTACAGGCCAAGGAAGCTGGCGTTTGTCCACAGATAGCTTTCCGAGTCATGTGGCCAGCGTGACTAAACTTTTTCTGGTGCAACAGAACACTGTGACAGAAGCCAGAATGCACGGAAACGCCATTTACCTTCCCTCCGCAGCGCTACCTATTTGTCTACTTGCACTGGTGTGCTTTTGAAATGCTAGGTTGGCAGAAGCTGGAACAGAGCAACAAGAGCTCACTCCGCCGCGGGGATTCAAACCGTCGACCTTCCGATCAGCAAGCCCAATAGGCTCAATGGCTTAGACCACAGTGCCACCCGCATCACGACGTTTCTGTGCTTTGAAGTTTCAATGCATGGAAGACGTTAGCTCAATCCCTGTTTCTGTGTAAGGCAAACACAGCAGGCCTTTCAGATATAATTGATGAAAGGTGCTTTCAAGCTGCCCAACTCCTTTCAAGGAACAGAACTAGGTTCAAGAGTAAGAATATAAGAATTTAAGAAGGACCCTGCTGGATCAGATCAAAGACCCATCTGGACCAGCATCCTGTGACCAACCTGATGCTTATGGGGACCCCACAAGCAGGACTGAGGGAAACATCACTTTCCCTGCTCATAATTTCCGGCAACTGATATTCAGAAGAGTTACAACATAGTCACAATTACAAGAAATCCCACGTTGAGAATCTGCTTTAACAGGGTGACTGTAACATGATGCAGTTTGCTAA
Source organism: Podarcis cretensis (assembly GCF_951804945.1). Lineage (NCBI taxonomy): Eukaryota > Metazoa > Chordata > Lepidosauria > Squamata > Lacertidae > Podarcis > Podarcis cretensis. Next base: position 14,792,432 of record NC_137174.1, read on the forward strand.
ATAAAACAGTTTTCTTGACTTAATGTGTATACCATGCCTCAGCAAAGCTCCCAGGGTGGTTTACAAAAGCACAAAACATTGAAATAAAATAAATTGCATGTTAAAATCCCAAAACACACTTGATTGGTCTGAATTTCTTACATAAGTAGTCTAGAAACCCATCTTGGGAAGAACTATGCATTATCTAATTTATGCTCTGTTTCTTCCTAATAAGTTTAGTTTAATGACAGTACTGAACTTTTCCAACCCATCTTCCAGCACGAATTGTCTCATGTGTCCACCTCTCTGTTTCTTTGTGCAATGCCTCTGGACTCATTGAGAAAGATATTCTCTCTTCAGCCGTAGGACCAAGCAGGCAGCGTGGCTTCTTAGGATACCATTCTTCTCCAGTACTGCACTTTCACACTCTAGCAGAGAAGGTACTGCCGTACATGCAGACTTGGCAAGCATACTGCGTTGGGCAGTAGCCAGTGCATAATAGATCTAATTTACCACCCTGTTACCTTTGAATCCTATGAGTAAGCATACTGCTTAGGCACCTTAGTAATTGCCAACTGATGTTTTTTTCCAACATATAAGCTTATGAAGCTTATGGGACTAGCAACTTAGTCCTAACTATGTCTACACAGAATTGAATCCAGCCAAATTCACTGGAACTTACTCCCAGTTACATGTGTGGATACTGAGTGACTCCTTGAGTTTTTAGGCAACAACACAGGGATGGAAGAATAAGGGTCCTAATAGATGAAAAACGAAATAGGGTGTTGGGAGGGTAAGCAAAAACAGGCTGCTTTCTCTTTGGAGAAGGCAAAGCATGCAACATGGCATTATTGCAATGTCTTCCTTCTTCTTTGGCCATCACTCGTTGTTATGTACTGAAGTTCTCACCCTGGGCCAGCAGGGGGATACTATAGTTATGCAAATGAAGGATAGAAAGTGACGTTCAGTGATTGGATAGTGTTAGAAAGTTGCTACAGTTACGTTGTTCTGGAGCTCTATATAAGCAGGCTGACTGAGCTCTTCAGTTCAGTTCTGTTCCAGCTTACAAATAAAGAGCTGCTTTGGAAGAATCACTGTGTCGTCTGATATGTTCGCTCACAACTTAACACTCAAGGCTGAGTAAGATGGTCTTCCATGAATATGGTCTTAACAGTGTGTCCGTAGATGACTGTGGAGGCCAATTCTGGATCTGCACGTCCTTCCACAATGGGGACATAGGTTTCTGGGCAGGAGTTGATCATGGTGAGGGTTTGCCAAATGTGGGGTAGCGATGGCTGCACAAATGCTGCTTAATATTCACTTACATCTGACTGCACTAAGCACGGGATTCCATGAAAAAGGTCAATTAATTTGTAACGTTTTGAAGTGCAGCCAGCATACCTGGGGAATTTCCAGTCTCCCATCTCAGTGTGATTTTTATGTCATTCACAGGAAGTGAGGCTCCAAGGCAAGTGGTTGCATGCTATTACCATTGAACAGGAACTGAGAGGTGTATTGAGTAAAGTCTGAAATCCCAGCTAGGATACGATGACTCTTGGTCAGATCCAAATTTGCACTCTGCCTCGGTACTGTATTGTGTTTCTGGCTTGCTTGTGAGGTACATGACACAGGCCTCCAACCTGAAGTAATACTGCAACTCAGGATTCTGCAGCCTACTTTTATGGGGACTTTGTTGAGTTGTTGCTTTTTCCTTCTGCAGTTCTGGCCACGTCAACCACCTGCATGACATTAATACAGTTACGGATAGGAGTGGTGTCAGTCCTGGAAAACCAGCTAGGTACCCTTTTTCCTCACCTTCTGCCCCCACACCATGTTTGGGTTCCTGTTTCTTGGGCATGCTTCCTGGTGTGCTTGCACACAGCTTATGTGGCAGTTAGGTGATGTCAGGATTCCCCCCTCCCCATGTTCCTTCTGATTTGTTTGCAGGTTGACTATATGACAATGAACATTCATCCTGATTTCCTTTCATAAGTGGTTATACATCTTCCCATTAATCAATCGTTTTCCCCACACTTTTTAGTGCATTATCCATCACTTTCCTAACAGCAAAAAGTTTGGCGTTATTTAAAGTAGATTTCTTGTGTCAGACTACTTTAGTTTTTTTTTTTGGGGGGGGGATAAATCCCCAGTACAGTGGTACCTCTGGTTACGTACTTAATTCGTTCCGGAGGTCCGTTCTTAATTTGAAACTGTTCTTAACCTGAAGCACCATTTTAGCTAATGGGGCCTCCCGCTGCTGCCGTGCGATTTCTGTTCTCATTCTGAAGCAAAGTTCTAAACCCGAGGTACTATTTCTGGCTTAGCGGAGTCTGTAACCTCAAGCGGATGTAACCCGAGGTGCCACTGTATTCAACCAATTTCCTTTTTGCAAAATAGGCAGCTTGAAATTGACTTTTAACCTTTCATCTCAGCTGAATAGTTCTAGGAATGAAGTTTTATTCTCCATTTTATTCTCAATACCAAATGGCTATATATATTTTTTTAAATGAGCGGCAATTGCATTTGTAAAAAAACAACAACAACCTAGTACAGCAATACCTTGCAATTGTAAGGGGCTGCAGTGTGGATCCAGCCATTACGTGGAAGAGCCTTTAGACTGTGGCTGGTCAAACAGGAAGTTGATGAGTAAAAGGTTTAAATTTCTTCTTGGACTGCTAAGCAGATGAGCAGCATAATTCCACAAGACCTGCGCAACTTCAAAACCTACCTATTGGCAGTTGATGCGCAACTGAGCTGGTTGTTGGTGCCAGTCCCATTGGTGCATCCTTACATGCCAGAGCCACAAATATATTTGGCAACCTTGGATCATGGCAAAGCTGAATGGTAGTTCTTTGTGCCCTGTTAGATTCCCCCCACACTCACAATGTAAAGTAGGATGTGGATGTTTTAAATAAACTGTGAACATGAAACAAAGATTAGAGAGTCTTGTCTTCTTTCTTTCTAGATGCTTTATTTGTTTTTGCCAAATGATAAAACAGGATCAAACCCGGTACAGAGCAGGCAGGCGGCTTAAACATTCCAAGACTGTCCCTTTGTTTTGTTTTGGAGGGCAGATATATAAGTCATTTATCTCCCCCTCCCCACACCATCTCTCTTTCTTCTTTCCTACTTTAGTGCTTTCCTTCTTCTACCTCTGATATGGATAAATACCACAGCAAAGATACGTTTGAGAACCTAGTGGGAACTTGGCTGTTCTAAGGACAAATATTAGGAATCTCTGGGACTGGAAGTGCATTTTTCAGCTCCTTGTAACAGACTTGCATGTGGGCAGATGCAGAAAGGAGGGGGCAGGGAAGGAAGGTTCTATAATTCTTCTGTTTCACCTGCAACTGGCACGTTCACTTCAATGGTGTATTCAGTAGGCTCTCCAGACCCTAGCCAGGGTACCGGGGTTCTGTTGAAAGACGGTCTATTGGTGACTTCTTGGTTGCACACAATGATAGGTTCGGGTACCAAAGGGCCAGCATCAAATTCGGGCATTTGGAAAGTCATCAGCTTGGCTGCCTTCTCATATCCCCCATACGGCATTGCAGTCCTAGGGAGAAGTAGAATTGGCAATCAAGGTTTTGGCCTCAGCACCAGGGACAGTTCAGTGCATAGGGAAGCCGTAGCTCAGGCATAGGCAAACTCCGGCACTCCAGATGTTTGGGACTACAATTCCCATCACCCCTAGCTAACAGGACCAATGGTCAGGGATGATGGGAATTGCAGTCCCAAACAACTGGAGGGCCGGAGTTTGCCTATGCCTGCCCTAGCTATACGTGTCCCAGGGACCAAGCCAACCCAGCCACTACTTTGATAATGAAGATGCTTAGCTTTGTTTCCCAGCTATCCAAAGCAAAACATGTCTGAACCCTGGAAAGGAAAGGAAGGGCAGGGGAATGAGAACAAGCTACACATAATCGGGTGATTTGGAATGGAGACACAGTGGGCAGAAAAACCCCTTCTCTGTTCCACACTACCAAAAAAAAAAAAAAAAAAAAAGACAAGGACAAGGACAATATGAAATTATACAATTGAATATAAATATAGATGGGAAACGGCTATGTATAGTGAATACTTATCTACTTTTAAAATTTTTCACATATGATCCTTTTCTTTTACTTCTTTATTTTTTCTTTGGTCTTTTTTTTCTTTTTTCTGATATCTTATCATTCATTTCACTCCTTTATTGTGAATAGCATTTTATAGAGGTATAAATAACTGTAAATATGAAAAGAGGCAAAGTATTCTCTAATTTTTTTCCTTGGTTATATGTATTTTCTTTTTCCTTTGTATTTTCTTTTGTTGTAAATATGTATGTTTTCTAATTTGTACTTAATAAAAATTATTATTATTATTTAAAAAAAGACATTCCAAAATAGGGAAGTATGAACAAATCAACATGGAGACAAAATCTTTGTTAATAAATGTATTGAGACCGGGTTTGCAGGCTTCATCTCAAAGTGTTGAAGAAAACAATAATCAGAAAATAATAATGTCACAATACAGATTGTGTTTGATCATAATGTTAAACAATCAGAATTTTATTTAAAAGGGAAGGTGGTTGTGTCCAGTAGAACACCAGTCTGGCTTACCAACCATGTCTTCTACATGACTGCATCCTAGAAGACCAGAGCTTTGTAACAAATATAAACTGATTTGCCCCTTCATCCACTCACCTTTTACAGAGAAGTCTGATGATGCTATTGTCAACCCTTAGCATTCCAGTCTTTTTGTGTGTGTCTCTCTCTGTGTGTGTGGTCCTGCTATCTTTTTACAGACCCAATTTGTGGCAAACTTCCCCCCACTTAAAATGCAGTTGCGGCACCAGCTGGTCTAGTCTGAATTGGCAAAGTGCTGTTGAGGCCTTTCAGGGCTACTGTACCTTTCATTAGAAGTGTCCTCATTGAGTTCCTCTCTCTCTCATTGCTTTCTAGGTCGCTCAAGATGTGTGCAGTGATGAGCTTCCCCTTCATAACATAGAAATGAAAGCCTCCCCTGCCCCATGAAAAAGGGAAACAAATGCTTTGTGGGGCAATTAATTACTACTGCTGTACGGTGCTGAACAGAAAGCAACTAGAGGTTGAAACTGGAAGGAAGAAGCAGAAGACTTCTTCTGAATGGGAATGACTTCTGAGTACACATGATAGAAGGATCTTGGCCAAGGGGGCAGGCCTTGGCAGATAATATAACATGGTATCGTGCCCTGTGGAATCATTGTTTTAATTCTGCTTCCGGTTAATTGAGGGAAAGCAATGCTCTCCCAAGGGAGAGTTGCTTGGCGCCTTTGTTACATGCTTGGGGGGGGGGACTTCCTCCTCCCCATTGTCTAATTAAACTGTTTGTGGTGGTTGAGTGCCGCAACCCCAGAATCGGTCACGACTGGGCCTAATGGTCAGGGGTCCCTTTACCTTTACCTTTATGTTGGGACGCAGGTGGCGCTGTGGGTTAAACCACAGAGCCTAGGGCTTGCCGATAAGAAGGTTGGCAGTTCGAATCACTGTGACGGGGTGAGCTCCCATTGCTCGGTCCCTGCTCCTGCCAACTTAGCAGTTCGAAAACACATCAAAATGCAAGTAGATAAATAGGTACCGTTCTGGCGGGAAGGTAAACGGCGTTTTTGTGCACTGCTGTGGTTCGCCAGAAGCGGCTCTGTCATGCTGGCCACATGACCCGGAAGCTGTACGCCGGCCAATAAAGCGAGATGAGCGCCGCAACCCCAGAGTCGGGCACGACTGGACCTAATGGTCAGGGGTCCCTTTACCTTTACCTTTATGTTACGTATTTTTGCGTTTTTATACTGTTAACCACCAGAGGTGTACCTAGGGTCCTTTGCAACCTTGGCAATGGGCTGTATCAGTACTCTCTCCCTTAAAAAAATCACTTTACCACACGCCTTTGTGCCACAGTGTGAGACAAACGGGAAACTTATCTTGTGTTTGATCTTGCCACAATAGATCACACACATATGCGTCACACTCTCCACAGTCTGATAGGTGACTCCTTGGAGGGGGGCCTGGGCCTACGCCCCCAGTGGAGGTCAGTTTCGCGTGCGCCCCCTGAAGTACGCCTCTGTAATCAGCCCTGTTATCCCCAGATGAAAGGCAGTATAGAAACTGAATAAACAAACAATCAAATATCTTTCCCTGCTGTCGTACTGTCCACATTCAACATACCCTCCCCTCCCCTTCCACTTTGTCGCACAGTTTTCCTCGTAACAACTCCCTGTCATTTTCCATCTTTCCTCCTGCGATGAGGCTACATTTTAATATTTGAATGTTCCATTATTTTAATGTTGTATTTTATTTTTGTTTTTAAGTTGTAATCATTCATCTTGTTTTTATTATTGCTTGTAAGCCGCTCTGAGCCCGGCCTTGGCTGGGGAGGGCGGGGTATAAATAAAAAATTATTATTATTATTATTATTATTATTATTATTATTATTATTAGTGTGTGTACTCTCTGCATCTTCTCTGCTCAGCCCTTCACAGTTTATGGGATCATCAATTTGGAAGAAACCAAAATGCCATTTTGCATGGGGTTCAGGTCTACCCCTTGGCTTCACACAATGGGTGGAACCAGAGCCTCTTTCAGTCCCAGCAGGGAACAGGGATTTCCGGTATCAACAGACCTTGGCTATTTTGTCTTGTACCTGCAGTATTATTTCCCTAATAACCAAACAGCTCATTTCCCTTGCATTTAAGGGGAAAGGGTCTTTTTCCTAATACGAGAGTCTCACTTCCTTTTGCTGAAGCTCCAGATCAAATCCATTTTCCGTTTAACTCACAATAATCTTACCATCCACTGTCAGCCTCCACCAATATATCAAAAGTTTCCCCTTACCTGTTGAAAGATTTATAATGGCAGAGGTCTGCTTTGGAGCCATAAGAAAGGAGGTCAATTGTGAATTCACTTTTCTCTTGAGGGGTCATGCCTAGAGCTCTTTCCCATGGAGAGATGTAGGTCTTAAAAATGGAGACATGTTTCCCACTTCCACCTTTGCCGTCACCTGAAATATAACAACAACAACAACAACAACAACAACAACAGATGATTTAGGTCATTTTTTAAAGGCAAAGCAGAGGAACACATAAAAGAATTCCAGTGGGGCAGAGAAATGTTATGAATTATAAAGTCAAAAGGTAGCAGTAGGTTGCTTCAAACAAAATCCAAATTCTGCACCAAAGAATCAGAAAACCTCCATTCAGAATAAATTACGCAAGTTGTGCCATTCTGTGTGAATTTACCAGAGTGCCACATTATCATTTATTTGGATGCAGCTGGAATAAGTTAGTAGTAGGAATAATAATGTTGTAATAATAATAATAATAATAAAATAATTTTATTTTTTATACCCAACCCATCTTTCAGTGGTGCTGAAATGTCTGCAAACTTGTCCTTTTCCTGGACCAGGAAGCATAAACAATTGAATGTTTTATGACTGTCAGGGGTATCCAGATTTTGGGAAAGATAATGCAAAAGGCAGGATGCGGATTGCTTCTTGCTCAACTGAAACACGTATTTCAATATCTGGAGCAATAGCCCCCAAAACCTGGCATCTTTCCTCACTTAAACTTGTATGTGTTATATATATATATATGCAATATGCTCACAGATACTTGCCTTTCCCGCCAGTGGTGTCACTTCCTCCGCTACCATCCACGCCTCCTCCTGTGCCGGCAGATCCCTCGGTGTGGCCTCCTCCTGTTCCTCCTGCTCCTCCAGCGCCACCTTTGCTCCCAGGTTTTGGAGGAGGAGCAGGAGGGTATTGCAGTTTACTGGATCCATACTGCCCTACAGTTACACCGCCCACCATCCTCCCACTGCTGTGTGAATAACTGTGAGAATCAACTCCGTAGTGTCCCCCAGATGGGATGAATCTCTGAAAATGATCCTGGAAGGGAGGAGAGAGAGAGAGAAAGAAAGAGAAAGAGAAAGAGAGAAAGAGAGAGAGAGAGAAAGAGAAAGAAAGAAAGAAAGAAAGAAAGAAAGAAAGAAAGAAAGAAAGAAAGAAAGAAAGAAGTGTGAACATCAAGGTGCAGATTCATTACACCTATTCCCAGCTAACAAAATTCTTAGTGGGCCCTATTGCTGTTGGCAGGGTGGATAAAAATCAATCCAATTTTTTTAATGTACTGTATTTTTTGCTCCATAAGACGCACCTAGTTTTTGGAGGAGGAATACAAGAAAAAAAAAAATATTCTGAATCCCAGAAGCCAGAACAGCAAGAGGGATCGCTGCACAGCAAAAGCAGTGATCCCTCTTGCTGTTCTGGCTTCTGAGATAGCCGCTCAGCGTGCATTCACTCCATAAGACGCACACACATTTCCCTTTACTTTTTAGGAGGGAAAAGTGAGTCTTATAGAGCAAAAAATACGGTAAATTGGATTTTTAAAATAAAATGCTTTTGGAGGAAAAATATTTCTAAAGAAAGTTTTCTATTTAAGTTACATTATAGTCCAAATACAATTCATCAGGAAAGAAGGATTTGTTCAAGTTTTTCATATGTGCTAAAACTCAGTCTAGGTTTTGTTTTTGTTTTTTTAATTGCTTAACCACATCAGTTAACAAACATGGATACATATGCTATAATGTTATTGTTTTAGTTAAATAAATTGTTTAAATTGTTATTAAGGAAATGATTGTTTTTCTCCTTCCAATGAAGTACAGCAGAAAAGTTGTTCAGTGATAAACAGTTAACTTATTAAACCTCCCAATAACTTCATAATTATCAGTCTATGTATTTCTAATAGTATAACCAAATCAGTAATTTTTATATAACTGTAAAAACTACTCTGAAAATTTATTATTCAAAAAATGAAACCTTAATCTGGTTGTAAATATCAAGATTATACCAGAAAGAATGAGTCTTTCTGTAAAAAATTATTTAAATCATGTCTTACTAGCTAGTGATTTAAATCGTGATTTAAATTGATTTGATTTAAATCAAATCCACCCTGTGAGCAGTTATGCCATAGGTGTAAATGCATTGGCCTCAAGGTTATCTTTGTAAACCGCTTAGAGAGTGTTGTAGTTAAGCAGCATATAAATTATTTAGATAAAATAAAATATTAGAAAGGAGCAACAGTGAGAACTGGCGCTGGGAAGAGTCTCTGTATCTTTGCTAGGTTTACTTACATTGTGAACCGCCCTGTGATATTCGGATGATACAAATTTAATTGATAATAATAATGATAATTAAGAAATAATAATAATTTAGGTTCTGAGAACTAGATTGTTAGGACAAAGTGCCACTTGTTGCAATACTAGGGCAGCACTCAAGATGTAACGAGTGGTAAAAGGCACAACTAAGACACAAACAATGCATAGCAGGAGGAGACAGACCTGCTAGAAAAGGAACAAAAATTACCAAGCCTACCTGCAGTTTTAAACTTGACTTAGTCAAGTTTGCCTACAAACTTAGATTTGGGTGTGGGCAGAAAATCCATACAAGTGTATGACATTGATTGGTTGGCAGCTTAATTGACATCTAAGGGAACCTCCTCCACCAGTTCTGAATATTGTAGAAATAGAATGGAGAGAGGTTGATCAGCTGGGTGCCCTTCTTCACCCCATGATTAAAAACAAACACCTCTGCTTTGCCATCTGCGTGCAGATTTGTCGGGCATTTTTTCCTGCAGGTTGTTTCCTTCTACATGTAGCTAATCCCAGCAAGTCATTTTGACTTTTGCCAACAACAGGCAATCTGTGCACTAACTAGACGATGTTCATATTATGCAGCTATTTGCCTTCACTAAATACATTTTGCAGGAAAAAATTAAGGAATCACACAGGCAGCCTGTGCAAATCATAAAACAGAGAGATAACAGCAACTACTCGGGTTCTGTTGAGCAAAGGCGCATGATTGCAAAATTGCAAGGCCCACTGGGTCCACCTGCAAAATCACCTCTGAGAGATCCTAGCAAAACCCCACATTGGGTTTTTTTAAAGAGTCAAGCACTTTGCTTGCCTGTTACATGCAGCACTGTTTAGTGATGAGAAGCTTTCCAGGCTGTAAACAGGCTTCCAAGGCCAGCTGTTCGGTCAGCTAAATATAGGAGAGAAGAAGTGAAAACCCCACAAGGCTGAGTGTAGAATTATCTAACACTCCACTCCATGTATTCAGCTGCAGTCGCCAGGGCTTCACGGCAGGTCATCCAATCTGCAGTCTGGGCACAGAGCCATCAAGCAAACTAAACTGACAGAGCTCTGGGGAATCTCCCTCCCTTGCCTATATAAATTTCCCATTTTAAGAACAAGGGGAATGAATTCCCTCTGAATGTTAGGAAATATGGGATTGGAGGTTGAGAGGGGGAGAGAGGAAAAGAGGAAGAGAATCTGAGTCATGGAAGGTTTCATCTCTGATGCTGCCCGGAGCTGGAGGCTGTGGCTGGTAGGGCTGTCTGTTCGCGTACTAAACAGGGAAGCACGGAGCAGCACAAATGTGAACTGAAATCCACAACTGGTTTCTGAGTTCAGGAGGCCAGACTGCTTGAAGGGTGAACATGTGATGATGATGCCTATGTCTGCAGGTGGGCAATTCCTCAGCACAGCTTCTCACTAAACTCCAGCCGCCAAGAACCATCTGGGCTGCTTCCCTCCCTCGCATCTGCTTCCTCTTCTGCCAGGCTAAAGTCCCTGCCAGTGCTTACCAAAACTGTGGGGCACCCCAGCCTTGTGCTTATCCAGCAAAAGGAGCTAGCAAAAAGCACCCACTCTTAACAAAACCACAATTGATCCTCTGAAATGCCGAGCTGTTCTAAGAATGGCTAGGCCCACAATTTGAAACAATCGCATGCACGTAAACTGGTGGTATTTAGTGGTGCTTGCAGTACAAAATAGAAAGTGCACATGCAGCGAAATGCATCCAGGGCATTTCAGTTACTGAGATCCAATCATGCACCACCTGGATTTTCTACAGACAGCTCAAAAGTTTGGTGGTTGCCTTCAACAAGGAGAATGGAAAGCCGGACTGAGCAGGGGATGTGGGCAGATGAGAGTGAAGAAGAGGAAATCCCTAGGCACTGATCTAACTTAGCTGCACAATAACATCAATACTGTAGCCTCTGTCTAGCCCAATCACAAAACGTCCCATACACTACAATCCTAATTCCTAGGCACATAGTAAAGAAACTCTTTTGACCACATATTCCTACCAAAAGAGGGCACAGAGCAGCATCAGTCAGCATGGCCAGTGGTCAAGAAGGATGGAAGGTGAAGTCTATTTGAAGGGTGACAAGTTTACCAGCCTTGTCACAAGAGGATCAAAATATACGGAAGGATGGACAATTGGAAATTGCAGAGTTTGGAGAAAATTAAGGACAAAGTGCGAGACTGGTTACATTACGCTCAGATTAACGAAGTTTTCAAAAATGACAAAAAGTTAGGATTGGAAACAGAACTGTTAGAACCTAAGACTAAGATACTTTCAAGAATGTACAACCTGCTGTTAAAATGGAATACACAAGATGAAATGGTTAAATCGGCTATGATAAAGTGGGCACAGGATATTGGGCACAACATTATGTTTGAGGACTGGGAAAGGTTGTGGACCACTGGGTTGAACTTCACTGCATGTAATGCTTTGAAGGAAAATGTAATGAAAATGATATATAGATGGTACATGACCCCAGTTAAACTTGCCAAAATATACCATTTGTCTGACAATAAATGTTGGAAATGTAAAGAAAATGAAGGAACATTCTTTCACCTCTGGTGGACTTGCCCTAGAGTGAAGGCTTTCTGGGAAATGATATATAATGAGCTGAAAAAGGTATTTAAGTATACCTTCACTAAGAAACCAGAGGCCTTCCTTTTGGGTATTGTCGGCCAGAAGGTGTTAAGGAAGGACCGAACATTTTTTATGTATGCAACAACAGCAGCAAGGATACTCATCGCTAAGCACTGGAAAACCCAAGATCTACCCACACTGGAAGAGTGGCAGATGCAGCTGATAGACTATATGGAACTAGCCGAGATGACTGGCAGAATCCGAGACCTGGGAGAAGAGAAGGTTGAAGAAGACTGGAAGAAATTTAAGACTTATTTTAAAAAGTATTGTAATTTGGTTGAATGTTAAGAAGGATGCTAGATCATAAATAATTGACCACCACTAAATTAGATGGAATTAGGATGATAAGTAGATCGAGGAAAATATAAACCATTGGGAGAATGATTAGATTATGTTTAAAAGAATGGGATTTAAGAATTTAAATAAGACGATAATTTGCTGGTTAAAACTTAAGATGATGTAAGTGGGAGCGGGAGATGTGAGGGAGTCCAAAGAGGTTTTGAAAATATGTTATGATATATGCTATATTGGTGATTATTTTTGAATTTGTATTTAAAAAATCTTAATAAACATTTATAAAAAAAACAAAAAAACAAAATATACGGAAGGATGGAGGTGATCAAACAAATGGAGATGCCCACATAATTCTGCTCCTAAGTCATTGGGTATATCATATGGTAGATGGAGGTCTCATTCAGTGAGATATACTGTATATGGCTTGGTAAACAACTTCCTTAATTTTGTTCTCTGCCTCTTTGTACGGACACAGTCCTGTTCACCCACCCTTGAAACAGTTGTTTAGTTTCTGGCCTGTGGGATATTTAAAAGAACATATTCTTTGCTTGCACACCCTCCAGCATTTCCCCAATGAAAATAGGGATGGTCGATTCAATAATAGTATTCTATTATTATTATTATTATTATTATTATTATTATTATTACCCCACCGCCCATCTTACTGGGTTGCCCCAGCCACTCTGGGCAGCTTCCAACAGATATAAAAACATAATGAATAATTAAACATTTAAAAAACCCCACTTCCTTATACAGGGTTGCCTTCAGATATCTTCATACCCTCCAACATTTCTCTGATTAAAATAGGGACATCCTAAGGGAACGCAGGACATTCCGGGATCATATCAGAAAATGGCTTCTGTAAATCCAGGACTGCCCCTGGAAAATAGGGACACTTGGAGGGTCTACAAACTACTATGTTAGTAGGATAGTCTGAGAGCTGGTGACTGCCCCAGAGCTTCATAATTGAGCAGGGATTTAAACGTGGGTCTTCCTGCTCGAAATCTGACACGCTTATCTGGTACACTAAACTGGAACATTCCCTTCCACTGGGTCCTTTCTACAGCTACACACACACACACATACACACACCCCATATATTTGAAGCATGCCCCAGAAAGAATCCTGGGAACTGTAGTTTGTTAAGCAACGTGTTGTGCTTTAAATAGCTAGTGTGACTGTGACCCAAGAGCTGCTGTTCAGGAAAAAACCAAGAGTTCTGGGGACAGACGAGCTCCACCTGAGTACAATTAGGAAGGGAATCTTCGGATGGTGACTCGAAAAGGCCTAGTGAAGAAGGATTAACAAAACCAAACACCAGGCTTGGTGGAAGGGAGAGACAAAAGTCCAAAGAGGAATATTCTCTGTGCTTTAGGCAAAGTCTGCAGAATCATGAGCGAACGATGCCAATCAGAAAACAGCCAAAGGGGAAAAGGGGTATTGATGCGTCAGGTTGTTTTAGATGTTTGTACATAGAAAAATGCATTTATTGTGAAAAATGATTGGGAGAGGCTGGTTTTGGGGGACACCAGCAGGATTATGACCCATATTGGCATTATGAAGACATAATGGGGTGAGACATATGGATGTGTGTTGTCTGCAATAGCTATAGGTATGTTTTGTTCAGAGGCAACAGAAAAGGGATAAATTGATGGGCTGTTCACCAAGATATTCACTGAAGGACCAATTTATCATGGATACAACAGCTGTTGCGAGACCTGTCTTACACAAATTTATATAATAATAATTAGAGTCATTCAAACTATTTGCTACATCTTGGGACAATGGATTGCATACATTGATTGTGCAAAGAAGTCCTTATTTTTGTCTTTCCTGAATTTACACCCTGCCGACTAACACTCCTAGCCATCGTGTCAGGGCTCCCGCCACATTTTGGAACCTAGAGTTCCCTAGGTTCCTGAGTTCACAGGTTTGCCCTCCCACTCAAAGAGAGTTATGGGGAGAGTGATGCAGGTGCAGACAATGTGCTGGTTCCCAAGGCTCCCCCTTGCACGTTTATTTAACCCTAATATGAAGTGGCTGAAAGGGGCTCTTGAGTTCTAGCATTGTGTGAAGGCAAGGGAAATGTTACCCATTTCTTCTTTCCACACTGTTCATCATCTTACACAGAGTTCTCATTCCCCCAACAATCCAATAATATAACCTGGTTCTAATTCTTGAACAGACGGGTGAACAGAAACCCTATTTAAAGTGTTCTTTCTTTGAAAGCCAAAAAGTCAGTTCTTAGGGTTAATACCGGCAGTGTAATTGGTGTCCCCATTAATAAATATCTGGGCATAATAATAAGAGATGCTGATGAATCTTGAAAGGTTCCCCCCCCCCTTCATAATATCTTGAATACAGGCAAATGGTATGGAAATGAGCAAATGAGTACTTCCATCCACAGAACATGAAACCAAGGGGAGAAATGTATGCAACACACACACAAAACAATATATGTGCAAAACTATATTTCTGCAAGTTTGGGAGGCTGGTGAATGATGGAATGGTAGAGATGAGATATGAGATATCTAGTGAAGAAGACAAGTGAGAAGGTAGATGTGTGCACATTCTATTTACACACACACACACACAAAGGTAGAAGAGATGGGGAGGGCAACGGTTTGGTGGGGGCATTAGAAAAATGTTTGTCCTGGCAAAGTGACAATGTGGTATGGCTCATTCCTGTTCTGTGAGGTATTAATCACCCCATGAGTACAGTGCTCATTGCAGTGGGACACAGGACCAAGTGTGGTGCAGCTCATGTAAAAAGTAACTGCTTCAGACATCAGCAAAGGGCATTTGCATACATTTCACTTTTCTTTTTGTTGTTACTGTCAATGCCATTTTAATATAGGACCAAAATATCCCCAAGGCACAGGAGCTGCTTGTCTACTGCACACTAAAGGCTGGTGTTATGTACTGAAGTTCTCAACCTGGGCCAGCAGGGGGATACTGTAGATAGTTATGCAAATGAAGGATTGAAAGTGACGTTCAGTGATTGGATAGTTTGTATGCAAATGAAGGATCGAAAGTGACGTTCAGTGATTGGATAGTTTGTATGCAAATGAAGGATCGAAAGTGACGTTCAGTGATTGGATAGTTTTAGAAAGTTGCTACAGTTACGTTGTTCTGGAGCTCTATATAAGCAGGCTGACTGAGCTCTTCAGTTCAGTTCTGTTCTGGCCCTGAATAAACAAGAGCTGTTTGAAGAATCGCTGTGTTGTCTGATATATTCACCCACAACTTAACAGCTGGCATACTGATGTCCTTTGGACATTTGCCCAAAGTGGCTTGAGTTGGTCACCAAATAGCCTGGCTAGCCCAGAGGGCACCTTCAAGTTTGGTGCAGGCCAAGCCTTCTGTTTCAACGAGAGAGAACTCCACTTGTGTGCCCTTCAGCTGCCTCACATGGAAGTCCCAATAGCGGCAACTTTCCTGATGCCGCAAGGCACTTTGGCTGTCTTTAATTCCAGCATTTCTATATGTGCTTCAGGAGAACTAGGCAATGAAAAACGATCCACCTCAGGGAGATGGAACTGCTAGGCATCTCAAGGTCCTGACGTCACTGGGGGGGTAGGCCTGCTGAGTTGGGGAGATGCCATGAAGCTCTTTTCAGTGTGCCCTAAAGGGAATGATTGAGACCACCATGTGTGTTTCTATTTCCACCTCCCTGATGAAGAGCTTCCCAAAATGCTTACAGTCTATGTTATTAACAACACGTCTGGAGTTACAGTCACTCGCCTTCAGTCACTGTCCTCAGCCCTTGTAGAAAGGAGCCTTTAGTTTGAAACGGGGGAAGTTAAGACCTCTCTAAATCCATGTTGTGTTGTACATGGAAGCTGAAATCCTCTGTAATTAGTCAGTTGTTATAAGGGAGTCAAACGCCTTTCCTCAAATAGCCTGTCAGATTGTTTGGGAACTACATTTCCCCAGTACTCAAACCACTATTCACAGTTGCTGGCAAAGTAATGAAAACCCCAATATATCCATGACAAGCACTGAATGCTACAAGGATCTAGGGTTTTTTTGCATGTCACGGGTCGCTAACGGCTGGAATCTGCGATACTGCTGATGATGAGCAACCCTGCCCTTACCTGTGCAGGTAATATTTCTATAAAAAGTTAAAATAATACCTGTGAGGTGTTTCGTTGCAATGCTGTACATGTTTATTTAGAAGTAAATCTTCCTATGCTCATTGGGACAGAATTGCTGCCTGCAATGTCAGGAGTGAGAGGCCACCTAAGATTCTGAACCCTGAACCCTTCCCCACACCCTCCAAGTGTCCCTGTTTTCCAGGGACAGTCTTTACAGAAGCTGCCCCGGTTTCTGATTTGATCCCGGAAAGTCCTGCTTTTCCTTAGAATGTTCCTATTTTCATTGGAGAAATATTGGAAAGCTATGGTAGGACATCTCTATTTTCATTGGAGAAATGTGGGAGGGTATGGAGTTATGTGACCCCTGAGCAGAGGAGATAAGTAACTATACAGCCTTTAGGAGACATCTGAAGGCAGCCCTGTATTGTGAAGTTTTTTAATGTCTGATGTTTTATTATGTTTTTATATAAGTTGAAAGCCACCCAGAGTGGCTGGGGGAACCCAGTCGTATGGGCAGGGTATAAATATTATTATTATTATTATTATTATTATTATTATTATTATTATTAAATAGAATGTACCTATTTTTATTGGGGAAATGTTGGAGGGTATGCACCCCAACATTGCTAAAAACAACAGCCATTGAAGATAAAGCCAATCAGTGATCATGTCTGCAACCTACATGCAACGCTAACGGTGTCTGCATGGTGTTGGGGATCCTGAATTAGGAACTCCAGCCTCTGGCACTGTCCTGGACCCATAAGCCCTGTGGGAGTCCAGGGCGGTCTGCAACATAGCGTGGGTTGCCAGCATCCGGGGCCTTGCACGTGCGGAGGGGGGATGGGAGGGAAGGAAATGGACAGGGTATGCATGCGCATTCAACTGCCTAACAGCATCTGTGTCACCCAAGAGATTGCAGCCACAGAGGAGAGTCGTTCTGTTGTCTGGAAAGGCCACTTCCTGGTTCGCATGGAGAAGCTGTTTACAACAGAGTCCAGCGACGGAAGCGCACAGCTGTTTCGAGGCAGCACCGGGTGTTTAAATTTTGCACCCCTAACAATCTTGCATCCAAGACAATTGCCCCTGAGCCCCTGCACACTACGCCACTGGCCTGTGAGCAGGCCAGCAATTATTGGTCGGCACGTAGCTTGAAAAAGCTGCCCTTGTCCAAGGCCCAGCACTTAGATATGGAGGAAAAACTAGGACCTTCTTTGCTTGCCACATGGAATTCAGTGGCCTGAGAAGCAGCAGCGAAGCTCTGCCTCTGCCCTCCACTATCTCTTGCTTCCTTAGTTTGACTGCAAAACTTAGGGAGGGTCTAGGAAATATAATGATATATCACACTATGCAGAACAGGGCAACATGTGAATCCAGGACATGCTTTGGATTTCCCCCTGGCATGCAGCCCCTGGAAGGCTCCCCATGAGGAATTACAGCCCTTTGGGTTGAAAAACAGACCCCTGGTCTATTAAACTATTTCGGCTATATTTAAAATGGTAGGAAGGGTCATTTGCTTCATTATAACCTATGTGCTCCTCTTTGTACGCTTCGAAAAGCAACTTCGAACACAGTGAGTCAAATTCAAGAATAAAAACAATCTTTTATAGCATCACATATATTAACACTGTATAATAAAACATATATGTATGCTGTAAATTTTCCCTCTTGTTGTTCTTAAGTGATGTGGCTTTCTTGCTTCTGGATGGTAATCATCCTCTGCAGTTGCAGTGCCAGCTCTAACATTTGGCAGAGTGGGGCAACTAATTTTGAGAGTCAACACATTGTACCTGTTGTTGTATTTCTACTCCCAAGGAGAAGCACTCGCAGGATTTTCTGCCTCAGATGCTAAAATAACTTGCCTAGCCTTAGGCTCTATGCACCTTGCCTGAGAGCAAGGGGAATCATTTGTAGTTCAGCTACAGGCAGCAACCTGGGTCTGTTCTTAGCAGGGGCAGGACAGCAGGTAGATTATATTTGCTTTTGGGTCCCTTGCACTGTTTTAGACACCCATTGTGGGAACACAGTTGTCAGATCTCTATGCACAATTTGTATATTTATAAACAAACATATATCACCAAAAAATGCCACACATCTCCAGAACTTTCTCCTCACAAGGAAATAGCTCCTGTAGCGACTGCCCTGGAACTTCAAACAATTTGTAGAAGTAGGTGAAACAATATTATTGGAACATTAATATACGAGGGAGATAGTAAGGTGACCTGCTTTTCTGCCTCATCCTCTAGACAAGAGGTCCTTGTTCCATTTTATCCTCAAAAGATCAGGTACCATAGGCTAGGATGAGAGGGACAGACCAGCTTGAGTCTGTTCAAATGAGCCTGACAGCAGGAATTTGAATTTGGATGTCTTATATCTCAGTCCAACCTACTAACCCAAAACCACTCTGGTGAGCTGTGGGCCTGATCTGGCTTCCCAAATGATTTCAAATGCCCCCTCCCGAATATATCCAACCATTCAGCAGCAGTGCTGCCAAAAAAAGGAAAGTTATTATTAACTACCATTCATTTGTATGGAGGTATAAACCTAATTTGAAGATCAGTATTTGTATTAGGGCCAGTTTTTATATAGGCACAAAAACAAACTTCACCAGGAACCACAGCTGGTCCTGCCTTTGGGCACTTTTGACAGCGTGCAACCATCTAGGTATCCTTTTGATCACCATGGAGAAATGCAATTGACCACACATTTCTATACTTTCCTATACTTACCACAGAATTGTCGGTGAACACATCTGGGTTGTTCTCATATATGAATTTCTCTACCCTTAGTTGACGAAGTTTGAACATCTTGGATCCCTTGTTGGTGAGGAGAGAGAGTTCTTCTAGCATCACATCCCTGGGGATGCTGATCTTCTTCCCCAGGTTCAGCTTGGACCCTTCTTGTGGCATGACTGAAGGTGTACAACAAGGACAATGTTACAACTACAAGAAACCTACATTTTTACCTCTTTCTTCATTCCTCCAAACCAGTGCAACCAGAGCAGTTAAAAAACAAAAAGCCTATAAAGTATGACTGGTGGAGCTGGCCTTCTCTGAAAGGAAATTATGGGCCCTTGATAATTTAATAATAGATAAGAAGAACTTAAATGACCTGGGATTGTAAGAGAGAATCTACATGGGCTGGTGGGGGTAAGCACCCTTCTTTCCTTTCTGTAAATATTGTGTAATTGATTCCATTCCCATTATATTGGCAAAATGTAGGCTTGGGAACACACATTTGCACAGTGCCAAGCAGCTGACCTTTTTCAGAGTGGTGAAGGTTTTATTGCAGCCAAGCCCAAGGGAGCAGCTGATGGAGCTATCAGTGGCCTGTTGTGACAGGTTTTTGATACTTTTTGCAGATAAAAATCATTCGAGTCCACTCTGACTTTGATTTCACCTGTATCATGAGTGTATATGGTATACCGCCCAGTTAGGTTTCAAGCGTTCGCTTCCTGAGGAGACTGCTTGAAGGTTTGCGGCCTACCAACTGCGTTGTTTGCCCTTACCTATGTTGTTTCTAACAGGGTATGATCCCCACAGCCTTTTAAAGAAATCTGCAGTAGATGGAACCAGAGCCAATGACAGTCAAGATTTAGTCACCTTACTCCTCCTTGTTGAGTTACATGAAGGTGGTACTGAGACTAAGGAGGAGCAGGAAGCAGACAGGCAGTGCCATCCCTTGGAGTGGTTGGAAGAAACAGGTAGCAGCTGGCTGAGAGCAAGACTGATGGAGCAGTGCCCCCATTCACCCAAATGGACCAGCCTCCACAGTGCACAGGTCACATCTAGACTGGGCTACAATTATGCTTTCCAAGTGGAGCTGCTTTTAAAGACAGTTTGGAGAGCGCAGTTGGTTCAAACTCTGGCTCTCCAACTTGCTGAGATGAACAAGGCAGTTATTGATTCTGTACCACAACTATGCTGGTTAACAACGAGTCATTTCAGTGCTGGTTTTAACCTTCCAAAAGTTATTTGAAGGAACTCCTCCGCAAACACAAACTTACCTCAGCCATTAAAATCAGCTGCTGAGGCCTTGCTCTCTGACCCATTTTTAGCAAAGATTAGATGAATGGACACAGGGGCAAGGATTTTTCAGGAGCAGCTCTGCTATGGTTGAATCCCCTTCTGTGAGAACTCTCATTGCTTTTAAATAGATTCTGAATAGGTTATTAATGACTTTTTTTCAGCCGGCACTCTCCAGAACTCAGTTCTGGCACCTGTCAGGTGGGCGCCATTGCCATTCTGAGAGAATGAGGGAAGTGTTCATTGTAAGTTTCAACACCTCTTTTTCTAGAAAAATAACACCGATGTCATCTATTTTACAATACTTTTGTGCATGTTTTCTCCTGACTCAAGTATATATTACTATGCGGGTATGTTTCTTTTGATTAATTTGGTTTCAATTATAGTTTTATTGTTATTTTATTGGTAGCATTGTTATTTTGTTTTGTAGACTACCTTGCAAGTATTATTGCTAAAGGCAATGAGTGAAATAAGTAAATAAATGAAGAAACAAATAGTGGTCGTGAATGGCCACCATCTTGTTACTAATCACTAAAAAGACACACACAAAAAGCCTCAATCTTGCCCTGTAAAAATTCCTACATTATTGACATCAAATTGTGTGTCCTTGCAAACAGTTTGTTACTGTACATGTAATGCACACAATGGTACCTTTTCTAGTCATGTTTCTTTCATGTAAGAAGTATGACCAGAAAAGCCACATGTTGTCATATCAAAAGCAGTTGTTATGATCTTCCAACGAAGGGGGAAATAACAGACAAGGTTTTGTTATCTGCTATTTCCTCAGCAACTGTGTGTTGTTTTCTCCCTGTGGAAGACCGGGGGATGCTGGCCATGGTTGCGTTCCAGAAGCAGTGGGGATGGAGGGCAAGTGGAGGACCACAAGGAGTCAAGACGAGGGATAGACCAAGCCAGGAGAGAGCAGGGAAGCCCAGAGCCAAGGGGATGAGGGACCCTGGCAGGCCCAGAACAGCTGGAGTGACAGGAATACCAAACAGTTGACCGAGGAGAGAGCAAGGGTAGGACCCCTGGATCCAGGCTATCAGAGTTAATGGGTGTGGAAGGGACAAAGGAGGTCATAAAGGGAATGAGGCTGAGAAAATTTTGCAAGAGGAAGAAGTAGAAGAAGAAGAAGAAGAGTTTGGATTTGATATCCCGCTTTATCACTACCCAAAGGAGTCTCAAAGCGGCTAACATTCTCCTTTCCCTTCCTCCCCCACAACAAACACTCTGTGAGGTGAGTGGGGCTGAGAGACTTCAAAGAAGTGTGACTAGCCCAAGGTCACCCAGCAGCTGCATGTGGAGGAGCGGAGACGCGAACCCGGTTCCCCAGATTACGAGTGCACCACTCTTAACCACTACACCACACTGGCTCTCTAGAAAGGGAGTGAGATTACCTGAGAGCTAGAGAGGAGGAGGAAGAGCAGCAGCAAAGAAGCCATGGCCAGCCAAGCTTAAGCAATAAGTTTGACGTGGTAGGAAGGGGCTGTGTAATGGGTGGTATTATGTGGAGAACAGAGATGGCCCCACAATGGAAGAAAGTATCTGTACAATGTGACATTTCCTCTGGCTATCCCGGAAGTGACATTTGGAGTCTTAACCATGTTTACTTCTATCTGTCCTGCTTAGCAAGCACCACTGAGTTTTGAACATGTTCAGTTTTTTGTTCTACTCACCCTGCAACTTCACCCATCTTTACACACTACCAGCTATCACAGACAAATGGTTCTTTCTCAGTTAATGGCAATATCACTCAGGTGGCATGAAGCAGGGTTGGCGGTACCTTTGAGAAGCAATAACACTAGCCTACAAACTAAAATTACTTCATGCCAACCTGTCGTCCTCAGTTGCTTATTCTATGAAGTGGAGATCGGAACTCTCTCGCCATGTCCACTTCCACCGTTTACAGCAGATATCGGGTGTCAAAAGACAGAGCAAAAGGACTGATCTCTATGGGTCATTGTCAGAACAGATGTTTGACTCAGGCAAGTGAAAATGGGCATGGCATTTGCACACCTGACAGCAGAATTCTTAGTTTCTGTATCTCTGGGTTTTTTTTTACTTTTGATGATTTCCATCCTAATCCAAACAGAAATTGGCAGATTATGCTCATTAGAAATTCTAATGTACGCTAGCCCTGACACCAAGGAAGCCAGCAGAAGCCAATTTTTGGTCTTCGCCATTTTTTAAAAGGAAATATTTTTATTTAGTTTCCCCAGCCACATACAAACATAAACAAACAAAACAGGCTGTTAACATTTCATTTCTGTTGTGTATTGAGTCAAAGGATTTTATATCTGTATTATTATTGTCTGTATTTGCATTAGGGTAAAGTAACTGCCTTTTGGTTCCAGAGGGTACAGCTACTATTGGTTCATTTAAGCTGCTGTATTTGGATCCTCTGTCTTATTGGTTTCCTCCAAAAGGCAGGACTGTGATTGCCTGATATTGTTCCCTCCAAAATGTATCCTTTCTAGCTAGTTCCCTGTCCCTATAAATGTAGCTCTCCCCTCCTCAGGTCTTAGTCTTGTTGCTTTAATAAAGAAGTGTTACTAGAGAACTGTCTCCAGCATATTATGTCAAGAGAACTGAAATCACAAACCTCACGTCACAACAATTTCTAAGGCAGCAATCCCGGTTGCCTCTCATGGATTCCATTGTTGCTTCCTCAGCAGGAATCCACCATGAGAACTGTAACAACGGAACCTCTGTGATTTTGTTGATGTTTCCGCAGTACAGAGCTGGGATGAGCCCAGTTATACGCCACACAATCGGAGCAACACCATTTTGATCACCTTGCAGGGTCTGAGCTCTGCATATGTTTGAGGCCCTAAACTTGAAGGCCACCTGGTCCTAAAACTTGTGCCACCGTTAACATCCCTCATGGTTCTTAGGTCACAGCTGTTCATATCCCAACCCCAGCAGTCACTTGCTATGGCTGCTGTGCTGATAAACTATGTGCACAGCATACTGGAGGCCATGCGACAAGGTTTCAAGCAATACTGAAGCATTTCAGCCAAGGCGCTGCCATTCATTTACTATACTGAATCAGAGCTTCGTGTGGCTTGCTTGTGCAAGTATATTTATGCCCCCCCCCCCATAAACAAGTCAAAGAACTAGCGATTCAGAATCAAGCCATGCCTGTTTTCCAGTCAAAGCAAGATAATTAAACAATTAACTTCTTTCCCGACTCTTTACCACCCTGTCTGTACTGTACCTCTAACGCATTACAGTGGTACCTCGGGTTACATACGCTTCAGGTTACAGACTCCGCTAACCCAGAAATAGTACCTCAGGTTAAGAACTTTGCTTCAGGATGAGAACAGAAATCACGCAGCAGCGGCGTGGCGGCAGCGGGAGGCCCCATTAGCTAAAGTGATGCTTCAGGTTAAGAACACTTTCAGATTAAGAATGGACCTCCAGAACGAATTAAGTTCTTAACCCGAGGTACCACTGTACGTATTATAACTTTAAACAGACATGGATGCCCTCAAAGGATCCTGGGGATTGTAGTTTGTTAACCATGCTGAGCATTGTGAGGAGACCACTATTCCCTTTACAGAGCTATAATTTTCTAGAGTTCTCTGAGTTGCAATCCCGAGAGTGGCTTAACACTCAATCCCTCTTCCCAGTGAACTCTGGGAATTTTGGTTCTGTGAGGTAAATAAGGAGTCTCCTTTCAACTCTCAAAACCCTTAAGCAACTACAGTTCCCAGGATTCTTTGTGGTGAGACACGACTGTTTAAAGTGGCATAATACTGTTTTCAATGTGTAGCGCAGGAGGGGCACATATGTCAGTGTCAGGGCCGGATTTTGGTTTGATGAGGCCCTAAACCACTGGAGGTAATGGGGCCCTTTATATGTCTAGCTGTCCTTTGTCAACAACAAATTGTCACTGTTTTTTGTGTTGAATATATGCTATATGGTAATTTATGGACCTAATAGGTATCTAAGGCCATTTGCACAAAACAAAATATGTATTTCATCAAAGTTATTGTTGAACTGAAATACAATTTAGAAGAAGTATATTAATAGTGAACTTTTTTTGGGGGGCCCCAAGAAATTGGGGCCCTAAGCTATAGCTTGTTTAGCTTATACGTAAATCCGGCACTGGTCAGTGTATATCTAAGTAACATTTGCTGCTGCAGTGCTACTTGAAATCTAAGGACTTAACATCAGTGACAGTGAGAGACCGTAATAAATACCCATATTTTCTCCTCAGCTGGGAAAATATGGGTAGCCATTGTGTCCCTCACTGTGCCATTCTTCTGCTTGAGGGTTCTGCTTATAAAAGAAAAAGAAAAAGAAAAAAATTGAGACCAACTGCATGTGACTAAACATCATCACATACAGTTTGGCTCTTTGGGGTGAGCCCTTTGGCTCTGTAAATATTCTAGAAAGCAGGAGACTGTTGTGGTCCTTCTACATAAGCCGTAACTTAACCACTCATGACTCTTCATTTTCATAGAAGCTTCTATGCTTATTCTCTGTTTGGCACTCCACAGATACTGAAGGGAGGAAGTGCTCAGAGAGGATTTTATGTCTGCGTTCAGGTGCACATATATCTTACCTTCTTGGGTTAGTTCTAAAATGAGTTTAGTAGGCTTTCTCTTCTTATTGGGAGCCGGGGTTCCTGCAAGAGGCATGCTGTTTCTGTACGAGAATAGAATAGCGTAAATGAACTTCTCATTCGTGTTAGGTTAAATACAGAGCTGTTGCCTCTTTCACAATGGAGTTTTCTTTCGTTTGCTAATCCCTTCCCCCTTCTGGCATATATAGAAAAGGTGTCTACCAACTTCCTCTCTCAAGACAAAAGGGGCCAGTCCACACAAATGCTTCTGGAATCTTTCCTAGCCCCAGCAAACCCTAAGGAACAATGATGACACATGACCTGTTTTTCATTCTGGCTGCATATTTTGCAGTTTTGGCCAATTTCAGCAATCTCTTCTGGCAGTTCCCCAACTGCGAGAAGTGAAGTTTCAGGCAACCAGGCAGAGAGCCTTCCCAGTAGTGTCACCTGTCCTGTGGAACGTCCTCCCATCAGATATCAAACAGATAAATAGCTATACGACTTTTGGAAGACATCTGAAGGCAGTTAATGGTTAGTGTTTTATTGTGTTTTTAATATTTTGTAAGGAGTCACCCAGAGTGGCTGGGGCAACCCAGTCAGGTGGGTGACTAACAACAAGAAGAACAAGAACAGCAACAACAACAATAAGCACTAACAGGAATTTCATGACCTGGTACCCAGCTGCTGGGTATGTTTGAGGTTCGTTAAGGTTCGCCTGAGATCTCTGGTCTACAGACGAGTCACCTCAGTACAGAGAACTATATTTGTTAATTATGATAATATACCAAAGGATGTAGCAAAACAACAAACGAAATTGAGTGATGAATAAGCTATGCAGGAGATTTTATTCAGTAAGAGAACTATGTAGGCTGCAGATTTGGAAAGTAAACCAAAACATATAATTTGATAATGTGGCATGTCCCTGAGGAGGATAGAAAGGACCAGGAAGCTTCTTTATTAATTTCTAGGCTGAAGAAGCTAAGGAAGATTCTCTGCTAACACTGGACCATATAAATGTACCAGATATATTGTTAGAAATCTGTTCAGCAATGTTTAATAGAAGTTGATACAACATGCTCTATGGCAGAAACGTAATCTGATAATTAGTTTACATATTATCAGATTTATTACTTAAATCTGTTACTTAAAAGCATAGCTGCTTTTTTGTTTTAAAGGTCACATCTACGTTGCAACAGAATAAGGTTAGTTATTGATAGTACTTTTCTCTGAGGTGTTTTGTTTTGTTTTGTTTTTAACATTGGGAGTATCTATATTGTGCTCATGAAAATGTATGTATATTGGTAAATGGGCAGACTTGGCTTGAGCAAAAAAATTAGTTCTGCCACTAACAATTGCTGCCTGTTTCAGGTATTCCAGAGATGCAGGTTAGTCTGCAATATGTGTCCCCATGTGTTTCTCGCTTGGGTTATCAATGTTCCATTCTTTCTGGTTTCAGTTATCAATAACGATGTGATTTGTGATGTTGTCTTATTTCATTTATTTTTCTCGAGGTATTGAACCCATCCCACTTTAAACCTTGGTTTCTTTCATAAATGTGATACGTCTGTTGTAAAAAGAGTAAAAAAAGAAGAAGAAGAAGAATACGTACAAAATTCATAATTGTTTTCAAAAACTTTGACAGACTGTATGTTTCTCAACATGAATTCCAGCCACAAATTCTAGCATGGTTTTGGTTTACGTAATCTTACATATTTTTAGGGCTGCCATATCCCCCAAAGTGGAACTCCAGACAAAGTTGGGGGGCAAAGTTGTTTAGCTTTCTTTGGGAACACCCCCCCCCTAAAATGAGGGGAGATTTTATGGGAATTTTAACAGGTTTTCAATAATAATAATAATAATAACCACCCTACTTGCCATATGTCCAGGAGATTACTTGTATAACGGAAACCTAAAATGGCAGAATTCATTATGGAAAAGAAGATTTTTCATTTTAAAAAGCACCATCACCACGCAGAGCACTGTAATCCTGCGATCGCTCAAAGAATCTCGCTTGCTGTGCTTGAGGGCACAAAACAGCGAATTGCGTGACATTTTGTAAGCGATTTCAAAAAGTGCAATCTTTGTCCACATCCCCAGTCAAAGGCACAGTTGGCAGCTGGTAAGACATATACCCTCCCTACCCTCAAAATACCCTTAGCTTAGGCCAAGAGAAATAAAGATGAAGATGGGACAGGATTAGCCCCCTACTGCAACAGTTAAGTGATTTCCATTCTTCCATTGGACTGCCTATGCTTAGCCATATGTGTAGGTTACACAAGAGGGAAATGAGTGAAATCTGCTCCTTACAAGTGGAGTTACCAGAGGAAAATATATATTGGGGTGGGAACAGAAGGGGCAAAGTGCATGGTATATGTATAAATTTATGATTAGGTTGTGCTTAAAAAGGTAAAGGTAAAGGTACCCCTGACCGTTAGGTCCAGACTCTGGGGTTGCGGTGCTCATCTCGCTTTATAGGCCGAGGGAGCCGGCGTTTGTCCGCAGTTTCCAGGTCATGTGACCAGCATGACTAAGCCGCTTCTGGCGAACCAGAGCAGCGCACGAAAATGCCGTTTACCTTACCGCCGGAGCGGTACTTATTTATCTACTTGCACTCTGATGTGCTTTTGAACTGCTAGGTTGGCAGGAGCAGGGACCAAACAACAGGAGCTCACCCCGTCGCAGGGATTCGAACCCTAGGCTCAGTGGTTTACACCACAGCGCCACCCGCGTCCCGTTAGGTTGTGCTTAGGGGAAATATCACCACACACATGACAAGCCACCCACCAGGGGGAAAAAATGCACCAATAAACTTCCACATTTAGTAGCCCAATGGCAAAGGTCCAGCATATGTCCACTTTCCTTTCTGTTACATTGATTTAAAAAACAACAACCGCACATAAAGCTTATTTTGGTTAGGCCTACTCCTTATAATCACCTCACTAATATTTGGGTACATTTGCAATGCCTATTAAGACTATATTAGTTACACCTCAGTTTTTGACAGTTCTCAAACTTCTGCGTTGGCATCACAATCCTATATTTCTACTCAAATGTAATTCTGCTTGTTTTCCATTGAAATGCTCTTTGCCTGCATCGCTATAGCGGACCCACTCACAGTGACCCCCAACCCAGGCAGCAAAGGCCTAGGCAATGTTTATGTGTAACAAACCGAACAAGAAAGCATTCTGGGATTTTAAAACTGGCCACAACTTTTATTGATTATAGTTGTAGGTAGGCTTTGGCTCAGTCATTGGGTGCATATTCAATTTCAGCCTCCAGGTGGGTGGCAGATGTTTGAGTGGGGTTGTGCCTGAGATTATGGGACTTCCTCAAAACATGGGTCTACATAGGTGGCCCATGCTTGGTTTCTGGACAGAGTTCTCACTAGACCCCTCTAATGGAGTACCCTGCGATCACTCCAGTTTGCATTAGAGGTGATGCACCACTTCACACCAACCCGATATTAGACTAAAGGATTCCACCCAATGCCTTATCTGCCAAAAGTTGTGACTATTTGTTATCAGGAAGGCAAAACCTCCAAACAGGGTCAATCTTGTTTGCAGGAAATTCCTTCTCGGATCTGAATATGGTCCGAAACTTGGATGCAACTGACCTTTATAGCTGGGCCCTCTGGCCACCTGATGGCCAAATTGAAATCTAGGGGTGGTGGATTATCCCACCATTCTTTGCAGCTGGCAGAGGGAATTCCACAACTGCTGCCCACCCAGAGACTGAGTAAGCGGCCATTTTCTTACACTTGCATTTTACCCATTCTTCTGTAATGGAACCCGAAGTGTCAAACATGTGGTTCCCCTGGAGGTTAGACCTGCTTAACTTCAGGAAAGTGGTGGCCTCATAGATTAGACAGAGAAGGTGATGATTTGACCAGGAGTCCCCAGGGAGTTTAATTGTTAAGAGACATTTTTAATCTCGCTCTCCCTGTCCAAGAGCCAAATTAGGTTTCAGCAGAACCATAATTTAGATCTACCCCTTCCCCCCCCCAACTTCAAGGCAGCTATAGGGCTGCCAATTTATTCAAGGAAATGGCACTTTGGAATTTTTGTGTGACCTCCAGGGCCTGCTTAGCAATTTCGTCGGGAGTCCCCCCCCCCCCGCAAAATCTGTTCATGTCCACACCACTCTCTAATTTGCAACTACTTCTTCAAGTGTTTCTGTATCATAATGCCCAGTTCCATTCTGTTTTAGTTCTAAATTCATTGCTGGCTTGTAATCTCTTTCCTGCACAGAATATTCCTTTGTTAATAGCGGGGGGGAAATGTACTTGTTAGAACTACTGGTTTCTTGTTAATCCGTTGATCATCAGAACCTCTGCTTGCCCTACTGCTCCTATTTGGGAACAGGAGGTCTATTTAGAGAAAGCCACCATGGAGGTCCCAAATTTCTTACCGAACAGCCTAAATTTAGCACCCAGGTCATCCCTCTGACATTTCCCTATGCCAACGGTACCCACACTTCTACAGGCCTATTCCTGCTGCTCCCTATATGGCTGCCTAAAGAGACTGGCCAACTTCATACCTGGGCAAACAACTCTTCTTGTGATCCTCCCAGCCATCACACTCTTTCCTATATTTTTCACATCCTTTCAGAAATTGTGTCTCGTCTCCCATGAAGCAAGCAGCCACCATATTAGCCAAAGGTTTTGTGCAGGGGTTCCTCCATTAAAGTAAGCAAATCATTGCCCCCAAAACATGAGCATCATGAGCATTCATTGGAAATTTAAATTTTCTTATATGTTTCCCAGAAACTCACCAGTCAGTGTTCTCTGGTTTCCTTAGCAGCCGCTCTGGTCTCTTTATACTGCATTTTGCCTTTGAAAACCTCAACATTTTTGAAAGACTGTGTAGAAATGGATCTATTTACCTATGTGTCACATTCCTACAAGGTAGGCATAGGTTCAATTCAGTTCACAAACAAAGGCGAATCTGCCTAATTCACATTTTACGAAACAATATGTGAACGGAAATGCAACTGTTCAAAATTCACACGTCTCCGAATTTTGCAGTGCAGTTCGCCAGCCAAGCAATGTGTACAAAAGTGCACATACTGGGATAAAATATGCATGAAAATGGATATATCAGTGAAAATAACATTCAAAAATGCATTATTTTTGGAGAAATAGAACTATTAGGGAAAATAAAATGCTTTGCAAAAATGCATTAGGCAAAAATTACATACAAAAATGTGTATACGAAGAGAAATTTGCACTAAAATGCTGATGAATGTTCATGAGATTTTTTAAAAAATGGAAACTGATGTGGAAATGTCGAGAACTGTGCTCAGATTGGAAAAATGAGACACTGACATAAACCAAAATTGAATTATTCACCCATTCCTAGTCATAATCAATGCAATAAAATGATAATTAATCTGCTGTTGTATTTTGTTGTACACTTTGAAGGTTGAATATAGATATAGGACAATCTCTTGAACCTTAGAAAATTCTTTTCTCAAAAAACCGATTGCATAGGAAAACCCCTTCCATTACTTTTGTTTTTGCTAATGCAGAAGCTATTTACACCAGTAGGAACAAAAGCACAGGGATATTATTTCACCTCACAATCCTAATTCACCTTTTTGTCTTCCAGCTTTTCCCTTGGCAAGATGAGGAATGTCTGAGACAAGGAATTCAGCAGATGAATTTGTTACATTCATTTGCTATCCATCATTAAAATTAAGGCTGTGGAAGTGGTTAAAAATAAAACAAGACCACCTTTGTACTTCCAGTTTTGCTTCTACAATTATGTGGGAGAGTTCTGGCAATTGCACCCCAAACTCTCAGCCATGACAAAATAGGTAGGACTTCTTTGACAGATGGTATAACTGGTAGAATCTAGCTGTCCAGGGAGCTGATTGCACCTTCTATTTAAAGCAGAAGAAGAAATCAGCTAGCTGGACATCTAAATTCTGCTGTTTCTGCCATCTGTTCTCCAGTCTCTGATTAAAAGTACAGAATTGCAGGCATTAAACTGAGAGGATTTGCGAAATGTATCCATTGCAAGCAAGGTTTTTCATTCATTATTCTTAGATTTCAAGGGCAAAGGACAGCATTACTCTTGTCTCAAAAGACAAAACACATTTCACCCTGTAATTCCTCATTTGAGCCCAAGAGCTCAGGCTGGGCTAGAGCTCTTTCATCTTAAAACTGTTTTTACTGGTTTTGGGGTTTTTTTAATTCCATTTTGAACAGTTTGAGGTGAGAAGTGAAGGCTGATTGTTGCAAATGAGAACCCAACAGGTCAACAAAATGTCTTATGGAATGGAGTTATTTACTGATTTCCACACTTTTCTTTCTAACTGGGATCCATCCAACAAGTGTGAGCTCCATGTCATATAGTTGCCAAATGTGTGTATCTCCAAATCAAGGGCAGCAGATGTGCCAATTAAATGCCTCGTATGAATACTTCGGCAAGATCCTGGACAGCTGCTCTGGTGATAGAAAAAAGGAGCAGAAACGAGCTGGCAAGGCATTGGTGACCTCATGGGGAATGGGAAAGAACTTCTGCTGTAGTATTACTTAGTGAGATAAGTTAGTAAGTGGGGAAACATGGGAGGAAACACCCTTATGTGCAGTATACTGAGATACATCCAAGAGAAAGATCTGATCTATTTTGACATTTAGTAAGGCCACGAAAGGAACGGGAGAGTTGGCAGGATTCCCAAATGTCCTGGATGGTAACTTAAGACTGCTGAAGTTGCCAGTGCCGGCGGTGACAATTTTGAGTGGATCGCTTCAAGAAAAAGGGATGTCTGTAATGGTCATTGTCCCCAAGAGCGGGACATCAGCAGGAATTTGCTGTTCTAGTGTAGGAAAGAGGGTCCGCTGGATTTAGTGGTTTCGGGAGCGTTTAGGGAGGAAGAGGGTCTCAGGCTCACAGGTGCAAGTACTTCTTTCTGCCTGCTTTGCCTGTTAACCCCTTACCCCACTGCCAGGCAGCGCACTGCAATGCAATGCAGACTTTCCACCATTTGTTCTGCCCCCTCTCTTAATGTCCCGTCCCTCCTAGCTACCTTTCCCGGCTCACCATCACCTTGTGGAGGCACTCACCTCAGGAACGCATGCACAGGCCACTCCGCAGAGCCTCCAGCAGCAAGAGCAGACCTTGGTGTGTCTGGCGTTCTTCGCTTGCTTGGTCTTGCAGGAGGCTTAGTAGCTCTTCTTGACCCCCCTGGGTATCCGGGGGCCCACACGCTCCCTGCTCAGGGTCTGCACGGCACAAAGTGCTGATGTGGAGTGCTGTGAATTTGACTCTTGGAGACACTGCTCACACAGACATCCTGGGGTTATTAATAGTCAACGGGATCTCAGAGTCCAAGAGTCTCAGATAGCACCAGCCCAGGCAAGGCTGGGAAGAGAGAAAAGTGCACCTCAGCACTCCCACGACAGCTACCTCAACCTGGGGCCAGATACCAAGCAGGGGACCAGCTCTGCACATCACTCTCCTTCCTCTGGGTTGTAAGCATTGCTGCTACCTGCATAAAAAGCTATATGAATTACATGTTTGAAATCACGCATTTAAGGGCAATGGGCTGTAAGCTGATAAGAGATGGGTCGGTTGGGGCATGCAGTTCTGCAGAACTTGGCAGGCAGCTCTGTGAGATGAATGGGCGTGGAAAGGTTCTGGGGCTCGGAGGGGAAAACAGACGAGCAATATGATCACAGCCCCTCTATGTCGTGCCACGTGTCACTTCTGCTGCCGTTGGTATAGTGGTGACTCAGTGTACTTGTTTCAACTCTCCAGTGTGCAAAGCAGG
The DNA here is from genome assembly GCF_951804945.1 of Podarcis cretensis. Lineage (NCBI taxonomy): Eukaryota > Metazoa > Chordata > Lepidosauria > Squamata > Lacertidae > Podarcis > Podarcis cretensis. The sequence goes on from NC_137174.1 coordinate 14,824,960, forward strand.
AAGAAAATAGACACTTTGCATTTCAGTTCACATACTTTTACCAACAGAAGTATGAGTACTTGCAGCAGACGGGGAAATTATTTACCTTCTAAATTTACTTTTAACATTTATAAGTTCCCTCTCCATTTAGAAAGCCTCAGAGCAGGGAAGTAAGGCATGAAGCAATCCTGACTCCTTGAGAGGAATGTGTGTCAGGAAATCTGGAGAAAAGCAGGACTGTGGGAATAGAGGGCTCCCCCTGGATGACCTATTTATTTAACATTCATCCTGGTTTGCTTGCACAAAGCATACACAGAAGTTAGTTTATATCTGGTCTTTATTGAGCATTCATTCTGATTTGTTTGCATGGAGGTGGGTTATGCAAGAACAATGAGCATTTATGTCCTGTCCTGCTCATCATTCATTTATCTTGTGCCTTTCAAAGTGTTTCCCCATCACTTTCCACAGTCCATTTCAATTTCAAAATGGATTTGTTGTGCTAGAGGGTAGACTGCTTCACTTTTTGCAAACTAAATGTCTCACAAAATATTAAGCAGTCTGGAGGCGCCCTAAGAGAAACACAGGGAAGCAAGGGACTGGAAGCACAAGGCATGCCAAGGAAGAGATGCAAGTGTGAAAGCCATGGTGAAGGTCCTGTGTGAGTGCATGGAGGCGTTTGGAGGATGGATGGTGGCTAACAGATTGGGGTTGAATCCTGACAAGATGGAAGTACTGTTTGGGGGTGGGGACAGGGGGTGGGCATGTGTGGAGGACTCCCTGGTCTTGAAAGGGGTAACTGTGCCCCTGAAGGACTAGGTGCACAGCCTGGGAGTCATTTTGGACTCACAGCTATCCATGGAGGTGCAGGTCGACTCTGTGTCCTGGGCAACGGTCTACCAGTTCCATCTGGTACACAGGCTGAGACCCTACCTGTCTGTGGACTGTCTCGCCAGAGTGGTGCATGCTTTGGTTATCTCCCGATTGAACTACTGCAATGCGCTCTACATGGGGCTACCCTTGAAGGTGACCCGGAAACTACAACTAATCCAGAATGCGGCAGCTAGACTGGTGATTGGGAGTGGCTGCCGGGACTACATAACACCAGTTCTGAAAGACCTACATTGTCTCCCAGTACATTTCTAAGCACAATTCAAAGTGTTGGTGCTGACCGTTAAAGCCCTAAATGGCCTCGGCCCAGTATACCTGAAGGAGCATCTCCACCCCCACTGTTCAGCCCGGACACTGAAGGCCTTCTGGTGGTTCCCTCACTGCGAGAAGTGAGGTTACAGGGAACCAGGCAGAGGGCCTTCTCGGTAGTGGCGCCCTCCCTGTGGAACACCCTCCCTTCAGATGTCAAGGAAATAAACAACTATCTGATTTAGAAGACATTTGAAGGCAGCCCTGTTTAGGGAAGTTTTTAATGTTTGATGTTTTATTGTATTTTTAATGTTTTGTTGGGAAACCCAGCCAGGTGGGTGCAGTGTAGAGGAATTGCTGACAGCAAGATGCAGTCAAGTAAGGTGGTCATATTCAAGGTGTTTCTTCCCAAACACCAAGTGCTGTCAAATTCTGCATTGGTAACTGCTGCAATTTCAGCTTGGGTTATCTGACACCAGGAGCTTTTATGCTTACCCTCAGCACTGTTGTGACCCAGCCCCTGACCCCTCAGTTATTGAAACCCTCTAACACAATCTCAGAGTCCCTGAATCCATCAGAAATAGAATTTGAAAGGAAAAGGCCTTTCCGAAGAAGAGGATGCTGCACTCACACTCTGAACCACTGTGGTCAGTTGCAAAAGATGACAGGGCTCTTGTGCCGTTAATAATTGTGCGGAAGAGGGAATGACAGCTTGTTGTGCAAACTACACCTGCTGAATTTTCCTCTTTCACATAACTCCTGTCAATTGTGGGACAGTGCTCTGGGAGTCATCAAGACTTGGGATTTGGCTGGCTATTGATGGATCTCAATTCTTTGAAAGTTTCCTTGGATCCTGTGCTGCTGGGGTCTTGCCAGCTGCTGGTAAGCAGGCTCTCCATGTCTTGGTTCATACATTCAGCATTCTCCCCTGCAAGTAACCTCATTCCCATAGCCTTGTGCAAGAACGTGTGAGTCGTTTCACGTCAGTGCCTGATCTTGCAGAGCATCCACTCTCTGGATTCCCTTTCTTTTTTGAAAGAGAAAACCCTTCCCAAGCAGTCTCTCAGTCTCTCAGTCTCTTGCAATCAGCTATCAGGCCAGAGCACCCTTCTCAGACATGGGCTATCCCATGGGGGCCTCTCCATGTGGGTGCCGGGAGTTGTTAGGGCTACAAATTGAAAAGTTATGTTATTGCACACCCCACCCCCAGATGGTATGCTGTTGAGGTTCCAGGTTGAATGGCTTGCTGAGCTATGATGTCCCTTTAGGCTCTATATTTAAGATAACTTTACCCACCCAGGCAGTCCATTGGCCTCTCCTCCATGTTGAAGAACTATATGAAGTTCCAGGTCAGGCTGTATTGTGATCCTCAGGGATGTCCACCACAAATAGGGGTGATAGTCCACAAAACCGGAGGTCAGATGTTCCTGGCTGTACAGGCAAAAGGACCCAAGTTGTGAGCTCAGCATCATTAGATAAAGCTGCTAAACCAACACATCCAAGTGGTAGCAAGAGCCTAGAGCAACTGGCTGAGTTTTATAGCAGGTCTACATAGTAGTTATTGACTGGAAGCCCCACCCACTAAGTTCTGTCTCCTGTAGTTAAAGGGCCAGACTCTCCTGCTGCAGTCAAGGTTCCCAGCTGTGGGGATCTCTCTTCAAGGTTCTCTCACCTTGATCCACTAGGGTGACTATGGACCAGCCGTCATTCCCAGTGGACTCTGCTTCTGTGGAGTCCTCATGTTGTAGGATTACGGCAGGCTGGGACTATGCCTGAGTGAAAGTACTTTCCACTATGCCTGCTTGACTGAAAGGTCTTCATCCTGACTCTTAGTTCTTTGCTTTGCATGGCCAGTAGTGACAGTGGGATTATTTTAAATGTACGGACCACGTTCTGTCCATGCTTCTCACTATCACATGAAAGGTTATATGCAGTTTATTATATTTAAATGTGTGTTTTGTTTTTTTAATTTCATGACTGTAAGAAAGAAAGGATGTTTGATGTTTTGTTTCATTTCCTTAGAGTGGTAGCATTGTAAGGATGCTCTGACAAAACCGAATAAAGAATTGGGGAAACCTGAGATTCTTTGGTGCTCTGAAATTAGGGTCCAGGGATAAGCAAATCCCTGCTGAGCAGTGAGAGGCACAGCTTTGGCAAAAGGGTCTCTTGTCATTCCTAAAGGTAAAGGTACCCCTGACCATTAGGTCCAGTCGCGGCCAACTCTGGGGTTGCGGTGCTCATCTCGCTCTATAGGCCGAGTGAGCCAGTGTTTGTCTGCAGACAGCTTCCGGGTCATGTGGCCAGCATGACTAAGCCACTTCTGATGAACCAGAGCAGTGCACGGAAACACCGTTTACCTTCCTGCCGGAGCGGTACCTATTTATCTACTTGCACGACATGCTTTTGAACTGCTAGGTTGGCAGAAGCTGGGACCGAGCAATGGGAGCTCACCCCATTGGGGGGGTTCGAACCACCGACCTTCTGATCAGCAAGCCCTAGGCCCTGTGGTTTAGACCACAGCGCCACTCGTGTCGTTCCTACCAAGTTCTAATTTGATATAATGCAGCAGAGAGCATGAGACTCATGTTTCTCACCCCAGTTTCTCTGTGGGAGCCTGTCCTGGTTTGTATCACCACACATTGCAGAAGTGTCACATTCAGGTCCCTAACATCATTTTCTGAGTTTGGCTTGCGGTGCCCCTCATTATGAAAGTTGATATGTTGCTCTGTATACAAATCTATGTACTCTCCAGTCCTGCAGAAGCTATGTTGACCCTCCTTGTCTATATATACAAAAGTCAAAGGAACACACGTTGTTGGCAGTGTGTGTCACTCCTCTTGTAAATCCACAGCACTTAGAATTGTGTGTGTGAGGGAGAGAGCTTCAGAAGACAGAACTTCCCTAAATATTCAAAGCCAATGGCATGTGCAGCTCTACTGAAAGGTATAGCAGGCAAAATTCTTGGCTCTGCCCCAGGTGTACACACATATAGCTATCGACACTCCCAGCCCTAGACATTTGTGTCATCTTACATTCTTGCAAGATTGAATTAAGGTCACGGATAACAAGCTGCAATAGGACGGCGGTTGCTGGTGCATCTTGTCCATTTCATTGCTGTTGCCAGTTGTCATGTGGTCAGCTCGCAAGGCTACAAGCTCAACGTGTTTAAAAAGGAGATTCTATCACAGCAGCCAACAAACTCAAGTAAGCAACGTATTGGCATGCAAATTAGCTCAATTTTCTTAAGGAACCTGGTCAGGTATTTGGGTCTTCTTGCATGTTCCTGGGCATATGGAGCAAGACCCAAACCTATGGCTGTCATGCTCTGAACACCCCTGGAAGAAATGTGACTACAAGGTGAATTTTATTTCATTTGCTATATTTATATTCAGGCTTTCCTCCAAGGGGCCCAATGTACTGTATATGATCCCCCCTCCACATTTCATTCACAACAACCCTGTGAGGTAGATTAAACTGAAAGGCGGCTTGAGGTCACTTAGTAGGCCTTTATTACCCTGTAGTAAGGTAAAGGTAAAGGGACCCCTGACCATTAGGTCCAGTCATGGACAACTCTGGGGTGTGACGCTCATCTCGCTTTATTGGTCGAATAAGCCAGCGTACAGCTTCCGGGTCATGTGGCCAGTATGACTAAGCCGCTTCTGGCGAACCACAGCAGCACACGGAAACGCCATTTACCTTCCCGCCAGAGTGGTACCTATTTATCTACTTGCACTTTGATGTGCTTTCAAACTGCTAGGTTGGCAGGAGCAGGGACCAAGCAACAGGAGCTCACCCTGTTGCGGGGATTTGAACCGCCGACCTTCTGATCGGCAAGCCCTAGGCTCTGTGATTTAGACCACAGCGTCACCTGCAGCCCTGTAGTAGAATTGCCTGAATACCCAATGCTTCTGGTTTAAATGTGTGTTTTGGAGTGTATCTAATTTATCCCAATCAATCATTGTAAGCTGCCTCAACAAGTCCTTTAATTTCACAACAGAGTCCTAATAGTTCTTCTGCTGTTTGCAGCCAGGTGCTAAACTTTAGCGCAATGGAAAAGCGAAGTGGTTTGTTTAAGCAGAAACTGGAACATTGTGAGAAGGGCAAGATGACTTTAGAGTGGTCACTGCACTGAGCCGAAGTAAGGCAGATGCTCGCTTTTCTGGAGCTGGTTCTCTGCTTGGAGGGTTGGTTCCCTTTCATCCCATTTTTGGAAGGTGCTCTCTTATGAAGTACTTATGAGGAGTACTTTTGATTTTTGTCTTTAAAACAGAACGCGGAGCTTTGGTTCATGTGCTTTGCTTCAAAAGCACACAACAAACCCTCCTCTTCCTCTTTGTGATTACACTTGTCTTCTCATATTATTCATATTCTAAAAGGTAAGCGGCGTTTCCATGCGTTCTGGCTTTCATCACGGTGTTCCGTGCGCCAGAAGCGGTTTAGTCATCCTGGCCACATGACCCAGAAAGCTGTCTGTGGACAAATGCCAGCTCCCTCGGCCTGAAAGAGAGATGAGCACCGCAACCCCAGTCGCCTTTGACTGGACTTAACCGTCCAGGGGTCCTTTACCTTTTACCTTTATCCATATTTTAACCTAAGTAATTGACACCCCCCATTTTTTTTTTCTGTTTATCTTCTTTGTTTCAGTATACCTGAAGGAGTGTCTCCACCTCCATCGTTCTGCCTGGACACTGAGGTCCAGCACCGAGGGCCTTCTGGTGGTTCCCTTGCTGCGAGAAGCCAAGTTACAGGGAACCAGGCAGAGGGCCTTCTCGGTAGTGGCGCCTTCCCTGTGGAATGCCCTTTCACCAGATGTCAAAGAGAAAAATAACTACCAAACTTTTAGAAGACATCTGAAGGCAGCCCTGTTTAGGGAAGCTTTTAATGTTTAATAGGTTATTGTATTTTAGTGTTTTGTTGAAAGCCACCCAGAGTGGCTGGGGAAACCCAGCCAGATGGGCGGGGTATAAATAATAATTTTTATTATTATTAGTTAGTTAGTATTATAGATTGAATATTGTGGGCTAGGGTTAGATTCACCCTTTTGTTCTGTTCTTGGATGAACTGGTTTAGAAAATTATGCTCTGTTGTATTTCTATTCTGTGTATTTGGTTTTAAACCACTGATGATTTTGTTGCATCTGACATAGGGAATGCAAAACCTCTAGACTTTTACAAACCCAGCTATGTAGCCACATCTACAACACACATGTAAATCACATGGTTTCCCCCCAAATAATCCTGAACTGAAGTCTGTGAAGGGTGCAGGAATTTGTGGCTCTGTGGGGAACAAACTATAGCTCCCATGATTCTTTGAGGGAAGCCATTGCTTTAAATGTATGTTGATGATGTGACCATATTTTCCTACCACTAAATGCAAAATCATACCTCTAAATGAGACCTCATACATGATGCTTCCATGCTGAGTTGTTATATTTCTGTTTTCCGCAGACGTTTGTTTTTCTTGTAGTTCAGTGGTGTGTGATGCATCTCACCCTTGCAGAGAGCCTAAGGCAGCAGCAAACAGCAAGCCCTTACTAGTTGTAACCTGCACAAGCAACAAAAGGTTAGCATCATTAGACCACAGCTGCCTGCTGGGCGAAGTGGAAGAATTGTGACGCGGCCTGTGATCCTAACAGCGCAGGTGGAGCAAAATAGATTTTTTGCAAGCCATCCGTTTGCAGAGCCAAGAATGTGCAATCGGTTTGCAACCCTGCAAATATGTGGCACAGAGTAATTGCCAGATGTGATTCTCTGTGAAGTCCAAAGGGCAAAAGATTAAGTGGAGAGGATTTGTAAGTCTGCCATAAGATTTTAAATCCTCCCAACTTATCACTACAGCAGGTGAATGCAGAACCCTGGTAGGCTATGGAAGCACGAGACCACCATCTAGTGGCCATGTGCGCATGTGCCTTATATCCTCTCTGTAAAGGAGGAAGGAATTAGAATCTGCTCACATCCACACCATACATGCAAAGCACATGATTTCTCCCAAAGAATCATGGGGACTTTAGTTTGTTGAGGGTGCTGGGAACTATAGCTTTGTGGGGGGATAAACTACAATTCCCAGGATTCTTTGGGGAAAGCCATGAATAGTGTGGATTTGACCTTTCAGTGAAGACATTTGCAAGATGCACAGTGGGCCTAATACATAGCAGCAGAAAAGGCACATATTTGCACTGGTTTTTTAAAACCTGCTATATTGTAAACAACTTGCGGAAGGGACCTTGTTTAGGAGCACAATGGAGGTGACTGTAAGAGCTTTTCCTTATTCCCTGACTTAAAACTCATGCTAAAACCACAAAGGGCAGCCTCAAAAGGGCATAGACCACTGAGAACTCTCCAGGGGGAGATTTGGGGATTTGAGAGGCATCCATCATTTCCTCTGATTGTGAGGGAAGAAGATAGAAGCGTCTTAATGGGTTGAGAGGAACAGAGAGCCACTTTTTCAAGGGGGGAGGGGCAAACGGTGCTGGAGAATCCCACAACTTTCACAGATGAGAGCAAGGATGTGGAGTATGGAATCCTGATTTTTTCTTGGCTGTTAGGGAGTTTCAGGTTTGGTTCTGATTCTCCAGTGTTTTCTGTGTATTTGTTTCCCACTGAATCTGTTTGCGACTAACAGGATATGCACCAGGAGAAAGGGCTGGATTGCAGGAGTGTGGGAAATATAAGGCAGTCAAGATGTGTACATTATGTGTGTGAGGAGGGGGAGCAATACATTTCTCAGAATCCAACAGGTGAGAGGTTGAAGTCCATCATTAGAGTTCCCTCCCCATCTCCGGATACACCATGTTTCATTCACTTGCTTTGAAGATTTTGCATCACACGGATATACTGAAACTGTGGCTGTCCAGTCATTGGTGGACTAAAATGCTCATCATCCCTGACCAGCGGTTCCCTATGCCTGATAAAGCAGCTTATTACATGAGCAGCATCAATGCTACTTAAATGTCGCCTTCTCTCATTATCTTAGACTGGCAGCTTAGTGCAATGCAGAGTCATTTTGACTGAATGTAACAGCATTGGTTCAAGTGTGAAGATGTTTTGGGATCACACCGTGAAAGCAACTGAAAATGAAAGAGGCAAATGAAGGCAACGGTTAAAGTGCGTATCAGAAATTTATTCCTCAGCACAAGCAGTTGTAAAGTGACTTTTAACTTCAAAAATAAAATGAAATAAAAATATTTCCAAAAGAACGGAACAAAGTTTTCTTACTGCTTGAGATGTACAGCCCTGTGTATTTCAGGATGTTGCTGGCAGGTTCGTTTCTTGGATGTGAAATTTGAACACCCTCCTGGAGAAGCAAGAGAGCTCCCGGTTTAAATAGTAAACAATGACAAGGTATCTGACAAAGGGTAATGTGAAAATTTCACTGATGTGGTTTCCAGCTGGGTTGTGTGTGACCGTGAAAATGACAGAAGCCTCATCAAGAGCTCCTCCAAATGCCTTGCTCCCAACTCTTGTTCTGTATTCTAGCTCCCGGTATTGCTTCCTAAGCTGTTCTGAATTCTAGATCCTGGTTTCACTTCCTAAGCTGTAAGATTGGACTTGGAACCTTTCTAGAGCACAGACTGGCTCGACAGGGGCTGTCATGCAGAAGAGAGCCACTGGATCCCTTCCTCTAGTGCGCTCTCTTCTCAGGCTTCTTGCAAAGAGGCTGCCTCCCTCCACCATTTCACACCTCTTCTTAAATGATGAAAACCTGTGTCAGGCAGAAGGAATGGGAAGAGCCTATCTTCTACATTCTCATGGTGCCCAGCACCCGTTTTCAAAGATAAGCCTATCACTACCCTGATCCGTACTTCCTGCCTGTACTAAGCCTTTCCAGGAGGGCTCTTAGTGAAAGGGCACCAAGAGAGCTTTTTCACCTTTGGTTGCTGCAGAGCAAGCCAGGCCTGGCAGGGAGGTTCTGCTACCATCACTACAGTGCTTCTTGCAGACAGTCAAGCAGCTGTTAAACACACAGGAGGCTCAAGAGGCAGAAACTGGCAACCTGCATTTCACGGCACAGCAACTTCGAGAAGTATATCCCAGTGATCAACCCCACCTCCCCAGGCCCGATTTCGCTAGGTCTCAACACTCAAACTTGGCTGCATAAGGTCAGTAGGACTACACGGAGGCTGAGGCCTCCCAAACTTATTTGACCTTGGGCCTAAGTACATATCTGGCTGTGGAAACCGCACGTTATAAACCACCCTTGTGCTCCATCTGTCTCCCTCTTGAATGACAGGTTTGCATTCTTCAGACTTAGTATTCTTCAGACAATGTTAACCAGTATTTCAGATCTACTCTTCCTTGAACCTATCCACCCTCTTGCACTTGGAGCCCCACCTCAACCACCCTTGCCTGCTGAAAGGATAACTTCCTGCAACAGACAGCTGAGATCAGGCCTGTGTTCTCCAACATTGCGTCTCAAGATGATGTTGGTCTCCAACACCCATCATCTCTTACAGTTGGCTAAGGTGGCTGGGAATGGTGGGAGTTTGTAGTCCAACAATATCTGGACTCCATCTACAATAAGATAAGAGTGCACCAAACTGTTACGATAACAGGCAGTGACAGGGCATTGGCTCTTTGCTATCACCTGACTCACAGGATCAGGAGTATTCTCATATATACAGTATATATGTATTTTTGTGTGTGTATCTTCTCCAACCAGCAGGGAGTAAGGAATCAGCATCTCAGCTGCTTTTTGAGCCTCATGATAACTGGCCAAAACATATACATGATGCATTGATTTCAAATGGCAGACATGCTTTTCTCCATGCTACAAGCCTTATTCAGCCGCTCAGTCTCCTCATGTGCAAACATATAGGGCTCTAAATCACATGGGGAGCCTCTCCACTTCAGAACTTCACCCCCCAAACTCACGAATGGCTCTAAACTGTGCAGCAATGATGCACCACAGGAGGTCGTGGGCCTAGTCAATTCACCCTTGCTCAGTGCTATTTTTCTAGAAAAAGAGGTGCTGGAACTCACTTCCCTTGCTCTCTTATAATGAGCATGGCACCCATCTGAGAGGTGCCGGAACGGAGTTTCAGTGAGCTGGGAAAAAAAGCCCTGCCCTCGCTTTTCTCTGAGTAGAGACTGAATGCCCCAAGAGTACAAACAATTAATTAGGCCCCTGTTTCTGCAGGAACAGTGGCCTGCCCTTGTACTTTGGTGTTTTAACTGGGCCTCCATACAAATAATACATTGTGAACTGGCGTGGACAGTGGCCAAGATAAGCCAGGCAAGGTCTAGTTTGTGTGGGAATCAGGTATACACTGTGCAGCATTTTGTTAAACGGATCTCCCTACCATCATATTAAATATTTGGGGGACAGGGGCTGGGTTTGTTTCATATCTTACATAGTTATTTTCTCATGCAAATGGGTAAAGAGGCCAAACTCAGAAGCTTCAAGTTATGCTGACAGAAATTAAAGATATTACATTGATTAATGCCATCTCTCCCCCCCCCCCACTTTCTTGGTTTTAGTATGGCCACCACCTGCTTCTGAGGATGCAAAACACCCCCCAAGCACATCCAGGGCAGTTTTTCCAGCAAGCTGCCTGTTCTATCCCTTCCTGGCTTTGAGTACCGGTAGATATACAATTCCTAGCCATCCCTTCCCACCCTGCTAGCTTTCATTGACCTGGGAGAGTCTACAAAAACTGGCCCTGGAATTGCATTTCCAGTTGCTAGCTTGTCAGACATTGGACCAAGCATCTGAGGTACAGGAACGCCTTAAAACTCTGTCCTGTGGACTCTGAAAACCACTCCCACACTTGCTCACATATTCCTCCCTCCCACTTACAGTGTCCTATTCTAGCAAGAGATTAATGTCAAACCTTGCACTCCAAAATCCCACACTTGGTCTTCCTTTCATTTTTCTGAAAGGGTTCTCTTTCTCTGGTGCTTCGACACACAATATTGTCCGGTTTCTGACCAACGCAAATTGGCTACTAAGCAGAGAGAGATAGAGAGAAGATCTTCCCTGCATCTTCACACACCTTCACCCCACTACTGCCATAAAGAAGTAGTCATTTGACTGCCTTGCTGCCTCTGTGTCTCTTCCACCTCGAATTCTCATCTCATGCTGCTTTTCAGCCCTTGCAGTCCTGCACAGCCTCTCTCTCGTTCAGCTGTTCAGAGGAGGACCAGGAAACTTTGAGGAATTTGTGTCTCCTGTCTCATTTAATTACATAGCAAATGGCACACACATCTGTTCCAACCAGTTGCTTTCAAACTTTCTATCTGACTTATCTGTTGGAGAAGCAGATGATTCTGGGGCATAGTCTTGGGGCATTTCAAGAGAGAACGGCATGTTACAAGGCAAATGTCATGCCTGGCAGTCGCCATATTTGCTTCATAATGCTAATGTGGAGACAGAGATATAACACAGGGATAATGAGGAAATGCCTGCTAAGCCTTTCCTGTAAATGCAAAAGAGAAAGTGATTTTCTGTTGTGAACCACCTTGGGATCTTCAGATGAATGGCCATATACAAACTTAAGAAATAATAACAACAATTTGCATTTCCTTGGAAAACTTTGGCTGTGCTACAGCATTGCTCTCAGTTAAGGCAGGGCAAAGACTGGGTATCTTACACCTAGCATGAGCGGAAACTTGTAATACATCACTGGCTGCCTCCCCAAGAACTCACAACAAGCTTCCAAGACAATCCTGTTTGGAAGAGAGTGATGAAAACTTTGAGTTTGTGGGCTTTAGCAGGCAGATTTTGAGAGACAATTAGGAGGGTCCATCCATGCCTCTGCGACTGCTTCTTTTCCACCACGCTCACGCTACATGGGGCTTCCGGATGATGAGGCGAGGAGCTGTTCTCAGAGATAAAAATGCACTTGCTTACAGCTGCACAGCACTGCTTTTCCTAGGGCGGTTATGAATCTTGCTGCTACGTGAATGGCAAATCCTTCTATCGTTGCTACTTTTCTCTTGCTCCGGCCACACACAGTTAAATCCCTTGGAAACGTCGCAAGTCCAAAAAGTGGATAGTTCAGTGATTCAGAAAAGGAGGCTGCTTGCCTCCCATTTGGCTTCATTGTCCTAATTTACAGGAACTCAACTTAAACAGAAAAGGGAGGGGAGGAGCTAAAGGTAACTATTCTGTTCAAACGCATGCCTTGCGCGTGTGGGCCATCTCAACACATTACTACACGGCAGCAAACCTGGGTTTGCCACAAAGTGGGAACTCAGCAGTGAGCTGCAGCCAATCGTAGCTCTCTGGTGGGTGCACTTTTAGGATAAACTGCTGCATTTACACTTTAAATTTGAAGATGTACGCCCCCCCCCAACCCTTAGGTGTAAACCTAAAAAACCACAATGTGTGAAGAAGCCCACTGATGGGGATGGGGAAGCGTTATTTCTCTTTCACTGGTGACCAGAACCTGGCCTCCAGATGTGTGCCTGCATCCCAGTTTGCGCAGCTGAGAACCTGGGTCTCGCTACCTGGAAACTGGAGGATGAGGAGGGTCGGCTTGGGGAAGGCCCCCTGCCTGGCTGGCTGAGGTCAGGGGAGCTTAGATACTGTGGGGGAGCCACCTGGAAGGGCCCTGGGGAAGCGGGTGCAGAGATGGAGGTCATTTCTGTCCTCCACACAGGCTCATCCAACGTGGTGGCAGAGCGGGGGGCCAGCACCGTAGGGGCCAGGCTGCTAGAAGCCGGCACTGGAGCAGGTGTGGAGAAGCGGCGGATCTCATAGGTCCGGGCTGTTTTCACGGGCACTTGCTTGGCCGGGGTGAAAGACAGGCTGGACTGCTGGGCTGCCTGGCTTGTGGAGGAGGCCTGGACGTCAGAGCCTGGCACATCCCCGAAGCAGAACATGGCGGACTTCAGCTGGTACGGCTGGTGCCGCATGAAGTCGATGGCCTTGATCCCCGATTTCTGGCTGGGCCCCTTTTTCACTTTGCTCTCTGCCTTGCTGGCCTGCGACCTGCTGGCTGCCAGGGGATAAAACGGAGAGAGCAGTGGGTTGTAACCAATGGGGGGTGGGGCCCGGATGTTGGGGGAGTACTTCCAGGAGGAAGGCAGGGAAGGGGTCGGGGATGGGGTTCTGGCCTTTGGGGCCGGTGTTAGAGCAGACTCCACGACAAACTTGTCCATGCGGCTCTGTCGCTTGGCAAAGAGCTCTGCCCCTTTCCCCTTCAAATGGGATATGTCGTTGGCAGAGGAGGAGCCGTTCACCAGTCCGCCAGAGGCCTTTGACTGCTGGGGCTTAGGAGCTACTGGGGGCGGGGTCTTGAATTTCCGGCCTGAGGCTTGCATGAAGTTGCAGGCTTCGGCCCCCAGGCTGAGGAAGTCCTCCTCGGGCCCAGACTCAAAGCCTGCCCCATGGTGGTCTCCTTTGGGCTTTTCGTCCAGGTTCTGCACTAGAGACAGCAACTCGGGGTTGGGGGAATTCTTCTTCTTCTCCTCCGCAGTCTTGAACATGGGCTTCTTGCTGCTCCGCCGGCGAGCTTCCTGCAAGATACCCGTTCTGGGAGCCGGAACTGCAACTCTCTGTTCCCTGGAGGCAAAGGGCTCAGAAGCAGGCCGCGAGATGGCTGGCGCTACAGCAGTGAAGGGCTGGGAGAGGGGCTGCTGTTGGACCGGGCTGATGTACAAAGTCGAAGAAGCTGTCTCTTGGCCTTGGGAAGGCAACAATGGCGGGGGTGTAGCAGCGACAGCCTCTGCAGCTGGCTTAGAAGGTGCCGATAGGTATATGGAAGCTGTGGAGGTTCGGGGTGTGTTGGAAGGTGGCTTGGCCTCCGCAGAATTTCCAGCCCCTGAGAGTTGCACCAACGATGGAGGGGTTGGGATATACAGAGACACAGAGGCACTTGCTGGGCCACTAGGCTGCACTGCCATGGGAGCGGCAGGAAGCTGAGTGGTCCCTGGAGTGACAGGGGAGAAAGGAGGCGCCACTGTTCTCTGTCCACCAAAACTCTCACTGCTTTTCCTTGGTGTAGATGGTCTGAACACGACAGAGGAAGTCATAGGACGTTGCCCGGGAAAACCGGGAGTGAAAGGTCGGGCGGATCTGTTGAAGATGCTGGTAGCACTTGGCGAGTTCGGGGAACCCACACCTCCTCCTCCGAAGATGCCTGATGGAGACTGGAGTTGAGCAGGACTTGGTGATGGCAGCTGGCTAGAGACCTGTACAGCTTCTAATTGGACACTCAGAGGGGCCCTTTCTGCCTTCTGTGGAGTGGGCGCTTCATTGTGTAACACGTTATGCGTCTGAAGGGCAGGTGGAGGTGGGGGCTGTTCTTCTGGCTCATGAGTAGGGACTCTCTCCACAGTATGTTCACCAGCCTTCTGCCTTTGCTGCTCAAACAACTGCGCCCCCCTGCCTGATACTCCGCTGAGGCCTTGTTGAGCCTGATCCTGCTCGTGGGCAGGAGGCCCCTTGGGCTTCTCAATGTCAAGGTAAGTATTGTCCCAGTCTGAGTGGTTTGTTAAGCTCCGGGCATCAGAGAAGCCTTCCTCGTCAAACTCGGATTCGCTGGTTGGGAAGACGCCGTCCTCTTCGTCATAGCAGCGGTCTTCATCAACGCTTCCAAAGCTGACCAAGGTGTACTTCTTTGCCCTCTGGCGGCGCTTTTTGAACATCAGGACGCCCTTGGAATGGGGGTTGGGCGCATCTGTCAGCAGGGATGCTATGGTTCGGCATTTGGTTTTGGCTTCTTTCACATTCTTTTCCTGCATACTCTCACTGCGATGAAGCTCTGCAAGGAACAGTGACAAAAAGAGAGGCACAGTCAGGCTACTGTGGGGAATCTGGTTGGAAAGCCAAGCCTGCCTTATGTTCATAAGTGTAAAATACAGTACTTATTCACACTGTAGTAAACCATGGAACTCTCTCCCACAGGAGGCAGTGGTGTCTACCAGCTTGGATGGCTTTAGAAGACAAATTTGTGGAGAAGGTTATCAACAGCTACTACCATGATGGTTATGCTTTGCCTCCACAGCCGGAGACCGTATCCTTCTGTATATCAGTTGCTGGAAACTGCAGGAGGGGAAAGTGCTCTTACACTCAGGACCTGCTTGCGGACTTCTCACAGGCATCTAGCTGGCCACTGTGAGAGCAGGATGCAGACCTAGATGGCCCGCTGGCCTGATTCAGCAACCTCTTCTTATGTTCTTAAGAGTTACCTATCAACATGAGGAATGTTCTTGCCCCTCCTGCTAACTATTACCAGTACTGTGCCAGACATTCAGGTAATGTGGGGATATCAGAGCTGGCTGGATAGGGGAAAATAATAAACTTCTGACATTGGCTCTTCCAGTTTGGATCTGAGGTTTGGACAAAAATCAAGGTCACAATTTCCCACTGCCTGCGGTAGTCCAAGACAGGTTTCATAGGACTGAGGCTGGGTCTACGCATGCAGAGTTGAGTAAGGTGTACCATGTCAGGCTCCAGGTGGGCGACTTTTGAGATGAGCCCCCACAAATAGCTTCCAGGAAGTGGAAACACCTCCTCCCCTGGCAGACCAAAGTGAAAGGTCCCTTTCGACTCTACAGTTCTATGATTCTTGCTCAAGTAGCCCCCTTCCTGCGCTGTGCTAGTTTTCTATTAGAATGTAAACCACTTTGACTCTTTCCCCCCTACAATCAAGCAGTATATAAATTCAAACAAACAAACAAACAAAGAAATAAATAAATGTAAAGCAGCGTGTAAAAATATGATCTTCCATTTGCAGATATCTGAAATGGTATTTTTCTGCCATCTCATTTTGTTGCATGTGCTGCTCGAGCAAAAATGTCCTCTACTCCAGCACAGAGAAGCATAGTATGTGTGTTTGTAACAGAGAGAATTTTAGTGGGGATGAGTGGGGCAGGGGGGAGAGAGGTCAGAAGACAACAAGCCAAGGGCGTGCTGCAAGGAGAGAGCACACGATGGGAGCCACGAGCGGATACACGATTCCAAACACATTTCATCACCTTAAAGAAGAAAATGATGCCTTGTCAATTGCAGTCAAGGCTATCATCCATCTCCATTTCTCTGCTGAAGAGTTTCTGGAATCTGAGGGGGTTACTTGATGGAAAACATTTAAAATAAAAACGGGGGAAAATATTTTTCCGATGGATTTTTCTTGACGTTTAATCAATGGTCCAAGATAACCATAGTGAAACATTTTCACGTGTGAGACTTAAATTGCCTGTAAAACGATTCTTAATGAAAATTAACTCCAGTGTAGTCGGTGTGTACATTCCGTTTCTTGTCTCTCCCTCATCATGCATGAACAGTATTCATAGGAGACATTAAAAAAATAAATAGGAAGGAGTCTCAAAAACATTTTTAATATCATGTTTAAAATGCCCTAAGAGAAAAGGCAGCACTTCCTGCTTCAGCCTCCTCTCATTTTTTTCCTCCTTCTCCTCCCTTTGCTGCTCCATTCATTCTAAAGGCACAACCACTGAGATACAGGCTGTTCTGGAATGTTATCCATTCCACTGTTGGGCACACTGAAGGTCAAGACGAGTGACAGACAAATCTGTGGGAACAGAAGGTGCTGAAGATACCAACAGGGCTCTATACACCTCATAAAAAATCACGGAATGTACAAAGTACAATGGAAACAATAGCTGAAATTCCAATAAACCTGAAATCTTCTGTGTTTAATAATCATGTAAGATCAGACCAAGGATCCATCTAGTTCAGCATCCTTTTTCCAAAGGTAGCTGTTTCCAAGTAGCTCAGGGGTGGAGGCAGCATAGTCTGCCCTCCTCACCTCTGCATGTGGAGATCCCCAGTAGCCATCATGACTAATAGCCAATGAGTTTTCTCTCCCCCATGAGTCACTCTCTTTAGTCACCCTCCAGAGCAAGCCTCCCCAAGGGGTCACCCCAATATTTTGTGGGAGCAAATTCCATAAAATCACTGTGCATCTTTTTTGAAGGCATGCTTCCTTTTCCTTGTCCTGAATCAACCACCAATTATTTTCATCGGCACTGTTTTACCTTCTTTACGGCCATTATAATTTAGTGATCACATCAGGCAACTAGTCACTGCACAACTGACAGGATGTTTAAAGCCCCTTCCAGCTGGTTCTCCTCATTCCACTTCCTACTGTCCAAAAATTCAGCTACCTTTCACCTACAGCTTCCTTCCACTGCAATACAAACCATCTGAAAGCAAAGCCCCTTATGCCAAGTGGAGCCTCTGTCTGTGAGGAGGCTTGCAAAAGTTTGGCATGCAAAATAAACTGGTACCTGCATATGGTTGGTCCAAGCTCTTGAAAGCAACATCTAGTCCCGGAGAGAAGGGCATGTCACACACCCTTAACTCACAGCTCTCCATAAACAGAGGGAGAAGCAGAACAGCTCCCTTCTGGAGCAGAACCAAAACCTTAAAAGAGCCCAGGCCCTTTGCCTGCAGCTCCACTAGCCTTTTAAAGCCTCTCTTTTGTCTCCTCGACATTGCTGCTGAAAGCCATGAGGTAACTCTCTCTATTTTTACCCCCCAGGCATCATCACTAAACAGTGTGATGGACATTGTCAACTGTCAAACACTTGCTCCACTTCCCATCCTCCTCCCATAGATGGGGTTTAAAATAGGACATGTCCCTTGCCACAAATGTTTCCACACTTGCGCTCAGGAGAGGGGACTCTTTGAGTCACTGAGCATGAAGGCACTAAATCCAAAAACACTGTCATCTTTCCTGATACTCAGGCATGCTTCACAAATGGCATTTTTCTGATACAGTCATTTGCAAAGGATAACATCAGTGTAGATTTCTCCAAATGGAGATGGGCCATTCATCACCATTAAAAAGTTTAAAACAGGCATCAATTGACCACTGCGGAAGGATGCCTGCATAGGCCTGGCAGAACAGAAAAGTTTTCAGCAGGCGTTCAAAAGTTGAAACAGCTGAAGACTGTTGAATCTCTTTTGGCAAAGGACTGGGCTGACCACTAAAGATTTGGTTTCTTGTTGTTTCCAAATGAGCCTCATCAACTCGGGGAACAACCAGAGATGCTGATCTCAGTGACTGAGCTGGGATATAAGGGTTCAGGTGATCCCTGGGGTACCTTGGACCTAAATTGTAGCTGGAAAAAGGCACTCCGAGCCACTGAGGCCACCTGAGCTTCCACTGACACTGCTGAATTCAGCAGCATCCGCAAGCTGCGAACCTGCTCTTTTCTGTAGAATGCAATTCCATCCAGGTAGGAACAGAAAACTGAAGTCAGTTTTCCCAATGCCCATTCTACAGATCAGAAGGATGCCATGGTCAATGGTACAGAAAACCATGGGGAGATCAAGCAGGAGAAGCAAGGTCACAGTCTGCTTGCCCCTCTCACAATAGGTAACATCCCCTCAGAGCAACCAAGACTGACTCTGGCCTGAAACCATGTCTAAATAATTAGTCATAAATGGAGCAGACATGTGAATAAAACAAACAAACAAACATGACTGCCTTCATATCTTAGTTGGACCCTGGGGAACTGACCTACTGGAGTTAAAAGAGGATTGTTTCCCATCTTGGAGTTATGTTTCCTTTGTTTTAAAACTTCAGGAGGTGGTCACAACGGAATGTCGGATCCCAGGCTATTCCTAAACTGCTAAGAAGAATGTCCCAGTCTGCCCCAGGAAAACCCACAATCTGCTTCTGAATTGGAGCAAATGACAATCCATGGAAAACCCGGTTGCAACTTGCTCTGATCAGTGGTAAAACATGGCTTTCCCCAGGGAAAGCATGCCAGGGGAAGAAGAAAGATAAACCACACACACACACACCTGCTTGGACCCGGATCTGTGCCTAGAAAAGTGGCAAAAAAGTAAGCATGGATGAGCCCTTAGTGGTGCCTCACTTTCTAGATGTTACACAATTATCAACATGCTCCCTGTTCTAACAGCTGTAGCTGAGTATGAGATTTTTTAGGAGGGATAAATTTGAATTGGCAAAATAACGTGGAATCACCAAGGAAGAACCCTCCTGATGGGAGAATTATAAGACTGGAATTTATCAGCAAAGGTAAAATATATATTGCCCCAGCTCTTCCTGCTACAATGTACTGCCAGAACAATGCAAGGATCCATTGTGAGATCAGGATAAGGAAAGGGTGTAATAGGTGTTTTCCTCTCTCTGGACCAGGTAGTTCCTCCACTATTTCCCATTATGAACTTTGCAGGGGGAGAAGGTGGAAGGGTGTCTACTGCATTGTTTGTCACAAAAATGTCTGTATGCATTACTGTGTGATATTGGCTGCACATACACTGCCTCCCAAAAGCACCAAATTCTTCTTATGTATTTCTGACTACTGTCAAAGTGACATATGCTGTCATCAGGGCCTCCATTTAACACAGCTACTCAAAACAAGCAGCTTTGATTTTAGAACACCTGAAATTACTGCAATGTGAATCAGGAGCACATCATGGCCTCATTTCCCTTCCAGTTTTATATGAAAGCAAGTGGAGCAGCACTGTGGGATGGTGTTGGACTGCCTAATATCTCCAATACTTTCCAGCATGTTACTAGAGTTCATAGAAACCCCTTGTCCTAGTATAAAATCTAGACCATGCCAATGCCTGAGAAGGGGAGGTCCATGCAAGCAGCAGTTTATTTAACCATGTAACTAAGTTCTCTGCAGCTCAATCTCACTCCCCATTGAAAATAAAGAACCAATAACCTTTACAGAATGACATAGTCATATGAACCACTTTTTACATCAGCCAGAGATTAAGCAACATTGCAGTACAACCTCAAAGCAAACAACTCCAAAGGCTGGACTATTTATAGTACAGGACGAATTGTGAAAGTCTGTCCATATCAACGGAAATTCACTGCAATAGCAGATCGACAGGTATTTGATAAAGGCAAGGGTTCTCTGATAAAGGCTGAAAGAGAGTGATCTGTATGTTTTCATGAAGTATATATAGCAGTGTGTGAATCAGTGTATGTAGACACAGGAGTGAAAAACATATTGAGCCTGTAGAATATGATGAGCGTAATCAAGTTTTAACCCAGTCAGTAGATTTCTATTGGTGAGATATTTGAATTTGAAGCGAAAAAGATTGGAATGTTTTACAGAACAGATGATGTCCTGTGCTTTGCTGAATTTTTAACTCCTACTAAACACTATGCGCATGAGCCAGCAAAGCTAAGAACCTGGTTGTCTTATGCATTTCAGCTGCAGAGTTAATCACATGTGCTTACATCATTTCAATCAAAATCTACGGGATTTAAATGTGCTTAAAGTTGGCTAGATCATGCCCTATTCATTTTGACCCTGTTCATATCCTTACATATGATCCATAAAGAGTAACTGATGCAGTATAGCAAGAACACATTCTCAATATAGCCAAAGTTGAGTGAACTTTGGCAGGCAAAACAATTTTTCCACGGCAGTTGTCACAGTGAACACAGAGAGCCAAATATAAGAGGTTAGAGAATAAGAGCAGCTGCATGTCCTTTATATGTGCAAGGTAGAGTAAGAGTGTGTGTGTGTGTGTGTGTGTGTGTGTGTTTAAAAACAACAAGAAGAAGCTACCACAAAGGTCCTTTGGACCCCAAAGCATCCCCCAGCCTGTTGAAAAACAGCAGATGTGTTACGGGGCACATTCTATGTCCTGCCCATAAAAGGCCCAGGTGTGCCATCCAGCAAGGGCGAGGCCTCCCGTGCCACCAACTGTTTCAGGATGTAGCTTCTCAGGGAAAAGCCAGCTTGAACACACTCCTTAAAATAAGCAGCGGTTCAAATGGATGTGGCGAACTGAACTTAAGACGGGAAAGATGAGAAACCAAAATCAACAGATTTGCCCATTTCTAGTCCAGAGGCACCAAGTATACTACTACTACTAATTTTATTATTTATACCCCACCCATCTGGCTGGGTTTCCCCAGCCACTCTGGGCAGCTCCCAACAGAACGCTAAACTTCAAACATTAAAAACTTCCCTAAACAGGGCTGCCTTCAGATGTCTTATAAGTAAATGGGAGATGAACCAGAGAACACCATTTCACACTCTGTGACACGTGAGACATGCTGTACTGCATGGTTAGGCAAACTAAGGCCCGGGGGCCGGATCCGGCCCAATCGCCTTCTAAATCCAGCCCACGGACGGTCCGGGAATCAGCGTATTTTTACATGAGTAGAATGTGTGCTTTTATTTAAAATGCATCTCTGGGTTATTTGTGGGGCATAGGAATTTGTTCATTTTCTTTTTTAAAAAATACAGTCTGGCCTCCCACAAGGTCTGAGGGGAAGTGGACCGGCCCCCTGCTGGAAAAGTTTGCTGATCCCTGCTGTACTGTGTGTGCAGCTCCACCATAGCTGCCCTCCACAAGTTCCGCAGAGCTCAGGAAGGCATGGCAGCTGAAGAAAGATCAGAAGAAAGAGGAAGTAGCTACAGCAGGAGTCAAGACTGCCCTCACACCCATTTTCCCTGCTCAGCTCCTCAATGTCATGCTAAAAACTGCAGAAGAATGCAGTCCGGTGTGACTTTATTGATTACACAAATAATGAGGTATATGGTGGAACAGTACCCAGAGTTTACAGCACAGTCGAGTGAAGGA
Organism: Podarcis cretensis; assembly: GCF_951804945.1. Classification (NCBI taxonomy): domain Eukaryota; kingdom Metazoa; phylum Chordata; class Lepidosauria; order Squamata; family Lacertidae; genus Podarcis; species Podarcis cretensis. Next base: position 14,846,572 of record NC_137174.1, read on the forward strand.
AATACATATTTTATACATATCCCCCCCCCCATAAATTCAAATCATTATTGATACAAAATACTTTTACTTATGGTCACCAATCTAACCAATAAACATTACTACACATCGTTTCATATCTGTAATAAGTTTAATGATTTTGGTATATAAACTTCAATGCTTCAATGTTTATATATTCAGAAATGTTTATTTGAGTGTTTTTTGTTGTTTTATTTTTACGTAATTGTTGCATGTCATATGTCTAATGTAGACAATGATCTATCTTGACGCAACCATTTAAACAGTTTAAAGATGAAAATGAACATAAACTATGTTACAAAAAAGTAAATAGGAAGCTATTGTTATTCTCTTGGACCCAGCAAATCTTCTAAGCTCTACTGCTTGGACCCAACCCTGGCTTCAGCCAGGTCCCAGAATTTTTGAAATTAAAAGCTGGCAACCCTGTAAACAGACTGCTTATTATTACTTGTTTATCATTATGCCTAAATAGCTAGTCACTGGATGTTGTACAAATAAAATTAATTGGAGAGGATGATTAAGGAAGGGGATGGATTCACTTTAGATGGAAAGAAGATAAAATGATTTGGGGTTTCATAAAGAGAAGAGTTCGTTGATGGAAAGAAGAGATAGAGATAAATGGGGTTTTTTTGGGGGGGGGACAATTAAACGAAGGGAAGGATTTGGACGGAAGCAGGGAGTTAAATAAACAACAAAGAAATGAAATAAATATGCAATGGGAATTCTGGGAAAGTTATTAAAAGGGCTTCAATTTTCTACTTCAGCCATACCTACATTTTTGCTTTGGTCACACTCAATTTACCATGTGGCCCTTGCCTGAAAATGGTTAGCCACCCCCGTTATTCAGTGCGTATATGAAAAAGAACAGATCAAAAAAGATACCGCTATAAGGAGAGGGGAAGGGGTACAGAAGGCAGAATGAAGGGAGAAGAGTGAGATTCTTTGGGAATGTGGTCTAAGCCCTGTTTCAAGGGGGAGAGATGGCTGAATGTCAGGAGGCAGAGGAAGCACTCAAGGTTTAGCAAAGAGGAACATATTGACAGAAGGATGTAGGGCAAAAGAGAAAGATGGGGAAGAGTGAAGGGATTTAAAAGCAAGAAGTAGTATTGTAGCTTAAATTGAATCCAGTAAAGAAAAAAGTAGTCAATGAAGAAAGAGTTAAACAAAGATGAAATGTAGGCAAACCAGCAACTAAACCATTAAGTAGTAGTCAAAAAGAGGGAACAAAAAGAGAATGTTGGCAATATTTGAAAAGTCAAAAAATGGCAGTAACTTGTATACAATAAATTTTTAAAAAGAAAGAGAGGAATGAAATAGGACTCCAAAGTTTCATGCTTGGGAAGAAGGAACTGTAGAAGAATTAAACAGAATGATGAGAGAAAAAGATAGATGCAGAAGGAGGGCGGGTCAATAGCTGATTTATAGACTGTTTTTCAATAAAGCTCCTTTGGTGTCTCCTCTGGCTACAAGTACCATAGGTCTCTGGATACAAAACACAGACTTTGTATACACTGACTAGTCTGTAGAACAAAAATTGAGTTTCCCCCAATCCAGAATTATTCATGCTCATCCTCAGCATGTTGCTTTTAATCTAGATTGTTTCTAGATCCTGCTGTCCACAAGGCTGGGTGGGGTTGCTTGATATGCTAGTGGGGTGGGAGAGCTGGGGGTGGGGAATTGTGTCTGGCAACCAATGTGCCGCTTTGGTTCCAGATAGTACATAGGTAGATGAGTCTAATAAGCCCATTTTCATGGCCCTCTAGTGGTTGTTGTGGCCCATTTAACAAAAGTATTGTATTTTTCATTATTTCTGGAGGTTTATACTCGATTCTGACCAAACTCAGCCTCCTTGAGCAAAATAAACATCAAGATTAGCTCCCCCTGCCCAAATATCATAGAACCATAGAATTGTAGAGTTGGAAGGGACACCCAAAGGTCATCTAGTCCAACCCCCTGAAGATATGACCCTATAACCTTCCACCCCCCCCCCATTTGATTTAACGGCATCAAACATGAAAGAAAAGCAAATACTCAGAGTGTACTTCATGTTTCAAAGAAGGAAACAACCCTCCCACTGTATATAGTTCTCATGATTCAGACTGTCACTGAAGAAAAAAAACTGTCTCATCTAGGCCTGAGTGTTACATATAATTGAGTGCATGAAGTATCAGCCACAGTAACAAATGTACTGTGTGAACAATACAGTGAAAACAGTTTGTGTCCACCTAAGCTGTGTCCTCCTATAAATAATAATAATAATAATAATAATAATAATAATAATAATAATAATAATTGTATACTCCCATCAAAAAAGTATCAGACACTAAAACAGGATGTCTTCTAATAGTTGTGTAGTTCTTTATCTCCTTGACATCTGACAGGAGGGCATTCCACAGGGAAGGTGCCACTACCGAGAAGGCCATCAGAGTGGTTCCCTGTAACCACATTGCCATGAGGGAACCACCAGAAGGCCCTCAGAGCTGGATCTCTATGTCTGGGCTGAAAAATGGGGATGGAGATGCTCCTTCAGGTATACAGGGCCAAGCTGTTTAGGGATTTAAAGGTCAGCACCAACACTTTGAATGATGTTCGGAAACAAACTGGGAGCCAATGTAGATGTTTTAGGACCAGTGTTATAGGCTCCCGGGGGCCGCTCCCAGTCACCAGTCTAGCTAGATTAGTTGTAGTTTCTGAGCCATCTTCAAAGGTAGCCCCACCTAGTGCATGTTGCTGTAGTCTAAACAGGAGATAACCAGGGCATGTGCCACTCTGGTGAGACAGTGTGCAGACAGGTATGGTCTCAGCCGGCATACCAGATGCAGCTGATAGACAGCTACCCTGGACCTGTGCCTTCATAGACAGCTGTGAGTCCAGAATTACTCCTAGCCTTCATACCTGGTGCTTCAGGGGCAGAGTTACCCCATTCAGGACCAAGGAGTCCCCCACACCCTGCCCCCCAGAAACAGTTTTTTTTTTTCCGGGATTCAACCTCAGTCCGGAATGGATCAACAGTAGTTGGGTGTTTTTTCTCCCTACTCCTACTGAGGGATTGTTTCTGCATTACAGCTCAGGATTGGAGGAGTGGGGAATGAATGGTGCGCTCTTCAAAGTATAACTACAGATAAGTATTATATGTGTAACCCATGTGCCAAAAACATGCAGGCACACTTCAATTGCAAAAATTCCCAGATCACTAGTAGCACAAAAGCAGATTGTGTTGTATGTTGACTGGCCCTCTTCTTTACAGACAGCCTAGGAAGGCTAGATTGGCTGAGGCTTCCACATAGGGAAGTAAAGGTGTGTGTGAAAATGTGTGTGTACACATTTTTTTTAAGAAAAAAAGTAACTGATTTCAGGTTCTTGTTCCTACATGCAAATGCTAATTGTTTAGGAGGAGGAAGTGTGTCACATTAGGAGCTACCCTCACTGTAAAGGTAAAGGGACCCCCTGACCATTAGACGACTCTGGGGTTGTGGCGCTAATCTCGCTTTATTGGCCGAAGGAGCCGGCATACAGCTTCCGGGTCATGTGGCCAGCACAACTAAGCCACTTCTGGAGAACCAGAGCAGCGCACGGAAATGCCGTTTACCTTCCCGCCAGAGCAGTACCTATTTATCTACTTGCACTTTAATGTGCTTTCAAACTGCTAGGTTGGTAGGAGCAAGGACTGAGCAACGGGAGCTCACCCCATCGCAGGGATTCGAACTGCCAACCTTCTGATCAGCAAGTCCTAGGCTTTGTGGTTTAACCCACAGCGCCACCTGTGTCCCGCCCTCACTGTAGCAACCAATTTTTTTTTAAAAAAAGGTCATAGCACCACCTGTCTTGGAATTGCCCCACAACACAGAATACTTTAGTTATAGCACCCTCAGAAATGCTCCATAGGAAATAATCTGGCCTTCCTAGGACCCTTCTGACTCTGCCTATGAAAATAAGCCATGATGCAAGACATTGCTCACCCACTGCTAGGACTATCAAATAGCAGAGAACAGCTGGGCATGCGGTGCCTTGCTCAGCATTGGCCTCATGGCTGTGCATTATTCAAAAGAGAAAAATACTCCATCTGAGGTGGCTAAAGCTCTTGGGCTGGCAATTTAGGTTTGCCTGACTTACCTATTAGTAAGTCCCACGGAACTTACTTCTGACTAAACATACATAGGATTGCAGTGTAGATCACTCAGCTCTTGACTCTGAAATTTGATTCTTAATAAAATAAAATAAAATCTCCCCCACTTTGACAAGTGTTAAAGTGAAGTCAGGTGATTGGCAGCTGGGCTGTCCCACTCAGCTGATGCACACAGGGTTCAATCCTACTTTCTACAAGGTTTGGTAGTGCTGGTTATTTTCCCTTCCAAAACATCCAAACCAAACAGAATTGAACTGCTTGTGAATCAGCTGGTGTGCTTGGGGAAGGTCCAGTCCTGCTATCTGCAGCTACATATCTACCTGCTGTACACCTGATGTCACATATGATGTCAGGTGTGAGCTGGTGGGCATTGTTTAGGAGAAATGGCCTTGCAAATAGGGAGACTTGGTAGGCCTCCACACACTAGAATTGCAGGCTGTGTATACCAGTAAACCAAACATTGAAAAACACAAGAAAGGCTGCTGTGAACTGCATGTAACCATTAACAGTTCAAAACCAACTGTTTCCCCATCTATAAGATGCCCCCTATTTTTGTGGCAACAACCAATCACCAGTCCACACTCAGTACTATCCGTCTACAAGATGCCCCCTAATTTTTGGCTATTTTTTAGGGGGAAAACCTAGTCTTATACATGGAAAAATATGGTAAACAACGGTATCATTTCTGAAATCTAGCATCAATGATCAACAGTGCATGTACAGAGATCACTCAGATGACAATTTAACTGATATAACTCATTGACTGGAATCGGACATAACAGTAAACTATGGTCTAGTGTTACATGGGTGAACCTTGGGTTCCTTCTCATTTTCTCCTTCTCTGGCACAGTGATTAAAATATCAGAAGGTTTTACTTCCATTTGTTAATAACTGAGGGTTATCTCTTGTTTAGAGAAACAAGTCAAATTCATAAACCACTGTGTTTTTTGGGGGGTGGGGATGGATTGTTCTACTAAACCAGAGGTCAGCAAACTTTTTTCAGCAGGGGGCCGGTCCACTGTCCCTCAGACCTTGTGGGGGGGCAGTCTGTTTTTTGGCGGGGGGGAATGAAGAAGAAGAAGAAGAAGAAGAAGAAGAAGAAGAAGAAGAAGAAGAAGATGATGATGATTTTGGATTTGATATCCCACCTTTCACTCCCTTTAAGGAATCTCAAAGTGGCTAACATTCTCCTTTCCCTTCCTCCCCCACAACAAACACTCTGTGAGGTGAGTGGGGCTGAGAGACTTCAAAGAAGTGTGACTGGCCCAAGGTCACCCAGCAGCTGCATGTGGAGGAGCGGAGACGCGAACCTGGTTCCCCAGATAACGAGACTACTGCTCTTAACCACTACACCATACTGGCTCTCCTATGAATGAATTCCTATGCACCACAAATAACCCAGAGATGCATTTTAAATAAAATCACACATTCTACTCATGTAAAAACACGCTCATTCCTGGACCATCCGCGGGCCGAATTTAGAAGGTGATTGGGCCGGATCCAGCCCCTGGGCCATAGTTTGCCTACCTGTGTACTAAACCATAGTTGAGACTAATCACAGTTTGCCTAGATTTGGACACAATGGTAACCACATAGAATTTTAAAAAACTGGAAGTGAAAGCTTCTGGTCACCACCTCACAGCTGCACAACAGGATGAGGGAAAGGGGAGCATGTGAGCATGAGGATCATTCACATAATGCCAAACCATCGTTTAGTGTTATATCTGAACAAAGTGGATTCTGGACTAGATATAACCTAAACCTGATATAAAATTGTATTGTAAAGCATGCATGTCATCACATTTTCTTTGATTTTTATTGTTTTATTGGGGGAACTGCATTAAGTTCATTACGCCCCACCCAAACAGAAGAAGTCAATGCTGTCATCTTGCTGAGTCACTGCTTGGGCTCACTTACTGAGCAGAAATCACCACTGATCCAGAGCCCCTTTGCTGACATCATTTACCCAGTCCAAGGCATTGTATCATTGAGCAGCAAGCTAAATGAGTCAGGCCAGCTGCAATCTACGAGGAGCACCACTCGCAACTTGGAGGTCATCCCAGAAGCAGGGCCATGACATCATGTGGCAGCGAAAGCAGCAGCCCCCAGGAAGATTCTGAAGAAGACTCAGAGATCTAAATTTTCAACAGTAAACTAGACTTTGGGCGAGGCTTTTTTGGACATGTGGTTGACCATTGTTTGTGCCTGACAAAGGTAGTTTTGAAAGCAAGTTCTCATACTGTTGTCCCTTTCCATGTGCAGGAATACACAAACATTTATATATTTAGCAAAAAGTATAAATCACACCTCTAAGTGGTTAGAACAATATCAAGTAAAACATTAAAAAATATTGCTATAAACCAGTTATAAACAAGTATTGGAATAGTCAAAATATGATTAAGATCAACAATAGCTAAAATGAAATATGGCATGTAAATTCTGCATGTCTGGATAGTATAGCCCAGAGAACTGACATCAGCACCAACCTGATGTCAATAAGCAAGGAGTTCCCAAGTATAGGTGCCACCACAATAAAAGATGGATTTCTTACAGGTGTGGAACAAGTACTGTACTGGCCTGAATATAAGCCTCACTTCCCCCCCGAATTCCGACCATGAAAAGTGCGGCTTAAAATCGCAACCTTACAAAAATGGACTTTTATGCTATCACTGCTGAAACAGACATATGGTTAAACAGAATGGGTCTGAGTGCCTGCGGAAATTTAAGGGAGTGGCTTATATTCAGGTGTGGCTTATATTCGGGCCAATACAGTATTATGTAGCAGCTGTAACAATCCCAGTTCCACAGACTGAAGAAGTCGAGTGGACATAAATGTAGTAAAGCAAGGATCAGGGTCTGTGGCACTTCAGGTGGAAAAGCAGTTAACAGAGCTCTCAGGTTTCCTGAGTTGTAACTTGAGCCAATACAATTTTCAAAAGAAGATAATATTAAGGTAATAGTGACCAATGCAGAATTATAACTGGAGCTGTGTGTACTAAGGATCTGCAAAAAGGAGAGGGACGGGGAGGGAAGAGGGGAGAGGGGAAAGGGAACACTTACTGGCTTGTTTGGCTTTCTCTGCATAGGTGGTGGTCAGGTCTTCATCGACGGGGTGCTCCACAGGCCCTATCATGGGGATGAGGTGCCTCTCTGCTCGAATGTTCTTAGTTGCATGTGGGAGGAGCATGGCTTCTGGGGAAGGCTCTCTGTCTTCAGGTAAGGGTGGCTGCAGTAGCATAGCTTCACTCTCTGAGAAGGGGGTGTCAGTGCGGCTTCCTGGCTGGCACACTATCTCCCTCTTGGCTACGCCGCTGAGGTTTTCTCCACGTTCTGTAGCTTGCGCTGTTGCCTCGGGGGTGCTGTCGTACCCGCTCAGCTCGGAAAGGGACACTTCGTCCTGTGGCTCGCCTGCTTTATTGTTTGGTCCCCCTGGGGGAGAACGGGGGCTCTTCTTGCGAGCTCTCCGGTGCTTTTCCTGGGCAATGTTGTCAGCGTCGCTGTCGGTCTCGGCATAGTACGCTTCGCTATCAGGGGGTGAGGTTATGTTCTCCAGGGGCTGCTGCCGTCGGGGCTGCTGCTCAGGTTCCAGGGCAGCAGGGGGAACGGCCGGTTCAGGACTGCGCAACTGGGAGGCCCGGCTGAGCGGTGAAGTTGGAGAGGGCACTTGCAGCTGCCTGGGGGAAGGGGAACGCAGGAGCCCCTCAACAGATGGGTTCCCACTAAGCACCCTGTAGGAAAGAAGAAGAAAATAAAATAAGAGATTCTGGGTCAGTTACACACAAGGCAACAGTTGAATATTTCATGCAGTTATGTGGATCCCGTGCAGAATCTCCAATATAGCTCTTTTGAGAACCAATTTTGAGAAGTCAATTTATGGTTAGGAAATTATGAAAATGTTTCACACAATGGCCAATGAAGATACAGAGAGTGAATCCCCAACCTCCTATATATTGCAGTCAGAAGGCCACTCATACAAATTAAGCAAAAATCGGAAAGGTATCTAGTTATGCATCCATCGATCTCTCATGAAGAAGTTTAACCTCTTAGTATGAAATATGGCTTGTTAATAGTATTGGGTGAATCTGTTTCAGTTTCTCTCAGTTTCCTCTTTTTCTAATCTTAAGTTCAATTTTCCACATTGGTTTGCAAAAGAATAAAAATACTGTATTTTTCCGTGTATAAGACGCCCCCATGTAAAAGGTGCCCCCTATTGTGGGGGACTCAAATTTAAGAAAATGGGGGGAGATGGCTCAGGGTTGTTGAGGTTTTTTTAGGGGGCATTGCCGATAATCGCTCACCCACACGCGGCACGAATCTACCTTTCATCTGTCCCCTCACCAGCAGAAGCTGCCAATCGCCCGCCCAATTGCTGCAGCATCAGCCAATCAACACAAGCCCTTGACGCAGAAACCAATAACACACCAAATAGCCACTGACAGCTGAGGCAGCAACCAATCAAACGCCCACCCTATGCACTATCCATGTATAAGATGACTCCCACTTTTTAGCATAATTTTTAAAGGAAAAAAATCTAGTTTTATACAGTGGTACCTCGGCTTACATACGCTTCAGGTTACAGACTCCGCTAACCCAGAAATAGTGCTTCAGGTTAAGAAGTTTGCTTCAGGATGAGAACAGAAATCGTGCACCGGCGGCGCGGCAGCAGCAGGAAGCCCCATTAGCTAAAGTGGTGCTTCAGGTTAAGTACAGTTTCAGGTTAAGTATGGACCTCCAGAATGAATTAAGTACTTAACCCGAGGTACCACTGTACATGGAAAACTACAGTAAAGTCCTCATAAAAATTCATCACCTGGAACAACACTAATATACACATCTAAGTAATTTTCCCTAATCTGCACATTTTTGCATGGCATTTTTCAATAATATAATGCATTTTTGTATCTTATTTTCACTATATTTCATAAAATTTTGACACTGTTTGATTGTCCAAAAAGGCCCCCTAAAAGCTCTCAAAACAGTATACCAAAAAGATTAATTTGTCACAGGATTTGGTTCTAGTAAGTTGAGAAGGTGTGTGTGGCGGGGAATCTCTCTATCCACTTTCACTACCCCATTCATAATTTTATACCCCTCTATCATCTCCCCACTTGCTCATTTGTTAGCTTCAGTTATCAGAAAAGTAAGATATAATTTTAGTTGTTCGTTGATTTTGATATTTATCAATCTTCTATAAAATAGTTTTTAAGAAAAATTAACCCTGCAAGAGTGGTGTTGAATGGGAAACAGAGAAAATGCACAATGCCCTTGGATGCTTGGAGAATAGCTAGTTCTTAACGAAAGAGAAATATGAAGCTGTTTTATACTGGGTTAGATACAGTGCATAATAAGTGTCCCCACACAGAAAAGAAACAAAACAAAAAACTACAACTACACAACATTTATAGCAGGGGTGGCCAACTCCCGAGAGACTGCAATCTACTTTTAAAATTAAAATCTGGCAGTGATCTACCCTCATTTTTTAGGGGTACAAATCAAAGTAGTTCACCTTTTTGGGGGGAGGGGAGATGCCCCGCTTTTTAGGGGGGCAGGGACTTTTTTGCAGCTCTTCTGAGGGAGGGAGCAACAGAAGCAGCCACTAATCTTATGATCGCTGGCCCAGAAGGGAAGGTGGAGTTTCTAAACTCTGCCTTCCCTTCTGCAACAATAGACGCCGGTGCAGGGAGAAGGGCCGGGGCCGGAAGGGGGCCAGGGATCGATTGCGATCTACCAAAACCTCACAGGGATCGACCAGTAGATCGCGATTGACGTGTTGGACATCCCTGATTTATAGAATACTTCAATTAGCAAAACACCATACAAACAGCAAACACACAATATACATACTCCGACAGAAAAACCGGTTAAAAGTGCATCTCAACTTGATAAAGTATCAAGTTTGTACCGTGAACCCTAATTTCTTGAGGAAATTCTTTTAAAGTTAGAAGTCCAACTTGAAATGAAATTTCTCAAGGAATTAGGATGCAAGTTTGGGGTCTGGTAGATAATACTGAGTTAGGCCACTGGTCACTCTAGCTAATAGTTTCCTTTGATTTGCAGTACTCTCCAATGTCTCAAGGCTGAAATACGTATGACGTGGGAGAGAAGAATTGGATTTCCCAACATTTTCTTTCTCTTTAAAGCAGCAACCAGGGCCTCCAGTTTTGACCTAAGAAGCGGCACTGATAGCACCCAGGAAAATGTGTCAACGCCTCCTTTCTGAGCACTGTGATTCCAATCCAAATGAGAGCACCCTCCTTCCCCACTGCTGCTTTAAGAAAGTAATCAGGAAATCTGATCCTGGGTCACATCTGTTTTGGCAATCAACCAGAGGTCTTTCCCAGCCTTGCTATCCACAGTCCTTTTCACTGGAGAGCCAGGGGACTGAACATGGCCTCTTGTGTCTGCAAAATCTGACATTCACCACTGAGATACATGCAAGTAGCAGGAGGGGCAAGTACCAGATGATCTAGGATCAGATCAAGGCATTTTAAAAAGAAATAGTGCCACCTTATGTGAAAATGGTCAAAATTGCCTAAGCCCACAGTGTTATGCTTTATCGTTGTTATGGCACACTAAAAGAAGCTGCTAACTGCATACAACTGATAAATGAGAAAATTGTTAACTACTTTAATTTTTATACAAATGAGCATGCATAGCAGTGTCCCATGGGTGCAACTTATCCTTTAATTGATGTTGACCTTGTGCCAGAATAAAATTCTTTACACGTTGGACATCTTTCTTAATAGAGGGCCCACAAGCATACTCCAGCCCAGAGAAGGCTGCCAAAAGGCCATACAGGCTGCATTGGCACTGCTTGTGATGATGCAGGCACTGTTGCCAGGAACACAACTTTAAACTAAGGCTCAATTGACAGCCATGAGTTTTTCCAGTTGGGCTCATGCTGACTGAGCCGAGTGGCTGGGATCTAAAGAGCTGCTCTAGTTCACTCAAGCGTTTGCATTAGCTCAGTGGAATTTTTTCTTTTTCTTTTTGTTGAACAGCTTATCTCCATGCTTCCAGAGGGCAGCCATGGCGGCCTGTTTCTCAGCAAAACAACAAGGAGCTGCATTCAAAGAAGATGACTCAAGCCCACAGGGGTTCTCTCCTCACTCACTGTCCACATCTTACTCCTGATATATAAGTTACCGTATTTTTTGCTCTATAAGACTCACTTTTTCCCTCCTAAGAAGGAAGGGGAAATGTGTGTGCGTCTTATGGAGCGAATGCCAGAAGCCAGAACAGCAAGAGGGATTGCTGCTTTCACTGCGCAGCGATCCCTTTTGCTGTTCTGGCTTCTAAGATTCGGAATATTTTTTTTCTTGTTTTCCTCCTCCAAAAACTAGGTGCGTCTTGTGGTCTGGTGTGTCTTATAGAGAAAAAAATACAGTAAATAGCAACAGTCTTGGTACAGGTTATTTGGGTATAGCATTGCTAACTTTCCTGAAATATGAAAACTGTTTAACCTAACCTTTTGCTTTCTGTTTTTTAACTGCTTAACAATCTCCACAAGAGCTTCTATCTTATTTTCCCACATTTTCATATAAGTCTTTGGTGTGGTGTTGATCAATGTATTTATTTATTTATTTATTTATTTATTTATTTATTTATTTACCTACCTACCTACCTACCTACCTACCTACCTGGCTCACATATTCTTGATATCTACCCTCCAATGCAATTATAAAAAATATATAAGTAAAGTAACCATAAGCCTTCAGAATGAGAACTTGGATAGATGATGCTATTACACTGATCCTATTTACACTAAGTGCTGAGCAAGCAAGAATTTACCCATGCAGCATTCCATGTAGCTGGCTTCAAATTTAAACCAGGCTCTCAGCTACTGAATGTGCAATAATAGCATGTCAATGCAACACCCGTTCAGGCCACAAGGATCACTAGTGTCCTAATGCTGTATTAGAAGGCAAGACAGCTGTGGCTTAAAAGAGACATCAGGCACTTGGAATACGGTGCAGGAAAGCTTTTCTTACACGTCTGACATCTTCTTTTAAACAGCCCAGCCTGGTCACACTCTGAATGTCCAACATGTCCAGAAGCCTAATATGAGTCATTCTGAGGTTTTTTTTTTTTAAAAAACAGACTACATATAATGAAAAAGGGTCCCTGTAACTGTTAGTGGGGGGAGTAATTTTCGCGTGACATTTGTATGCATTCTGGATTGAAGTAGGAGCACAGGTCAGGCATAGCTGGGAAGGTATATGAAATCACATATATAATTACATTGAACATTTAATCAAAATCAGTTTGTGCTACCTTAACAGGGTGCTGCATTTTTCACCGTGCTCAGCTGACACCAAGAGCCAACAGCTGTTATCATTTACCTTTTAACAACAATGTTGAGGATGCCATTTGAGGAGTCGATGATCTGCATGGCGCTGGCATGTGAGAGGCCAGCACATGATTTCCCATTGATGGTTACCAGTTCATCATTTTCCCATAAGCCCCCACGGCATGCTTTGCTTCTTTTACGGATCTAAAAAGGGAAAAGCAGAGAAGAGAGTGTGAAGGAGAAAGTTCCCTCCTGGGCTATCAATAGGGATACCAACAGCATGACAGTTACCATCATGGAAAAGCTGAAAAGGGGGTTTGGTCAGCACACGAAAGGGGCACACTTATGCCACATCCTATATCCCTTCAGCCCATGGCCACAACCCCATCGTTGATGCGAACCCCATATAGGGAGACCATAACTCAGATGACAGCTGCTTAGTGTGTGTCCTCTCTCTCGTCTCATGGCATTCACACCTAGCCCTCACAAGGGGCAACTTCAGTAATGTGAAATGACGTAGAAAGGACATGTTGCACACAAAGGGACTACTCTGCAAAGAACGGCCTAAGCTTGAGCACAGTACCAAGACGTCTCTCCTTACAACCCTAAATGGGTACGTCAAATTGGGATAGGTAACAACAGCCTCCACTCAAATAACTGGAGTGAGTGTGGGGCTGATATATCCAAAGGACCTGCTGCAAATACCCCAAGTCTTTCCCTCCCCCCGCATTGCCATACATGAGAACCGTCTTCCTTTGCCAAACTGTATTGCTCCAGCAATTCCCCAACCACAACAGTGGAGGGCAGTGTTCTCAATGCATGGGAAATACTCATCCTCCACTGGCCAAAACCAGGCACTCCACTTCCCGCAACAAATGGGGTCCTTTCATCAGGACCTAGGTGACATGGGGAGGATAGGGTTAACCTTTCCCTCTCAGTGTGCTGTGGTCCCAATGAAAACAAACCCCTTCCCCCAGTGTACCCCTACTTTTAAAAAACTGCATAGTTGCTGATGATGAGTCTAGCATAACATCCTGGTCCTCCGTGTCTCCCCTGCAAAGTGGAGGAGCAAGGAAAAGGAAGAAATGCCTATCTTTTTTGGGGAGGTATGAGCTGTCTAGACACTTGTTGGACCTTTATCAGCCTCTGGGGATCAGCTCCAAGCTTTTCCTGCAATCTTAAAATAGAAATTGCTCATTCCATCTGCCACATTCATCAGCACAAATGCCATCATCCTGGCCTTCCAGAGACTTTGCCCTTCCTCTGCCTCTAACATTTGGAAAAGAAAAAAAAAATCTGGAATGAGAACATGAAACCTAGTAATAGAGCAACAGAGCAAACAGGCTCTCCTGCTCCTATCAAACTGAGCAGTTTCCATCTGGTTTCCTTCCCTCATTTCACCAAGTTTTCTGGGGTACAGTTTGTAGGCAAATAACAAAATAAAGAACTATGTACACTCATGTGAGATGCTATCGTTGGGAGAAGCTGGAGCGAGGGTATCTGCTTGTATTTGAAGAATGTAATTGACTGAGAAAAAGGTGCCTCAAGCCCAATATTTGGAGAGAAACAACTCTTTCATGGAGACATTTCTCCACAAAGAATGCTGCATGCACCATACATTTAAAGCACAAACGCCAAATCATCCTAGGAACCACAGCTTATCCTTCAAAGAGCTACAATTTCCAGCACTCTTAATGAACTACAGAAGGATTCTTTGGGGGGAAATGATGTCCTTTAAATGTATGGAGGATGTATACAGCCATAGACTATCAGCTTTTCATTTGTATATTGAGGCTCCATGACCACCCTGTTCCCTAAGGTGCAAATAACTAGACACCACACAGGATATTGATTTAGAACCAAAAAAGGCCACAACTCTATTGTGAGGTTTGGACATAGGCAGTGTGGTAAGCTCTCAGCGCTCGCCGCGCGTCAGGGCCGCAGAGGGCGCACCAGGCAGCCCCTCCTCACAGCCCTGCTGCTGCTGCCGCTGCAGCTGCTGGGCCATGTTGCATTTTCCTCGCCTCTCTGCCCTCCTCCTCCTCCGGGCAAGCGGCGTCGTTTGGGCGGCAGCGCCAGAGGCAACTCGCCTCAGATCACCTGACACGGACCCACCGCCGCCGCCGTGGCTACCTTACCGTAAATACCCCAGCCCAGGCAGCAGCAAGAAGAAGCTGGCAGCAGCTGCAGGTTAGGGGTTAGGGGCGCAAATTACTTGCCTTGCCCCAGGTTAGGGGGCGCAAATTACTTGCCTTGCCCCGGGTGCTGACAACCCACGCTACACCGCTGGACAGGAGCCACTCCTCCTGGATTCTTTTAACAGGATACCCTTACCCTGGAGGGACAGGCAGAGGCTACCACCTCACCTCCAACCAAGACTAGGCTTACCCAATGCCTATCCGCCTTACAAAGTTGTGACAATTGCTACGAGGTAGGCGAAAACCCAAGTGGTGGTGCCAATTAATCAAGTGGAAAAAATTCCTGCCCGGCCCCTGAAAATTTAGGTGGCTGACATTGTCCATAGCAAGGTCAAACCATCCATGAAAAACCCTAATCTGAGGTTGGGTGGGTGGGTGGGTGGGTGGGAGAACGAACGCAGTGAGAGAACGGCAGAAAAGCCCTGCCAGCCAGGCATTTAAACTTCCCCTGGGCGTGGCGCCAAGGGCTGCAATTGGTTGGTTGGTCCCACACTCAGGGGAACACCCACTAACTCCTGCCGCCATTGGCCCATTTGGCGGCAGAAATACGATCCGGCCTGCGATAGGCCAGTTTACCAGGGAGGCCCAGGTCCTGCCCACAAAGCCACCTGCCCAAAAAGGGGGAGAACAGACTTCTCGGGATGATACCCAATGTTACATGAATGGGATTCCACTTACACAATAGTACTTCTCCTTCCTCTTCTCTCCCCTCCAACCTTCAAACCCCCATTTACTCTGGAAGGTCCCACACAATTTAAGGGTGCAGGTGGAAGAGAGGAAGGGGAAATCCTGCTGTGCAAGTAGATGGACACATTTAGATGTCACCCCCTGAAAATGGCAGCATTCTAATAGGTGTGTGCATATGCATGCCAATGAGTTCTAAGGGGGAATTCTTAGCACCTTGCTAAAATTAAAATTCTCCCAAACCTGATTCTCCCCAACACTCTCATGCAATCTGGTAATTGTCAGATTTGGGGGTTTGGCAATGAGTTTTCCACCGCAGAGCCTAGGACTTGCCGATCGGAAGGTTGGCGGCTCGAATTCCTGCGATGGGGTGAGCTCCCGTTGTTTGGTCCCAGCTCCTGCCAACCTAGCAGTTCGAAAGCATGTCAAAGTGCAAGTAGATAAATAGGTACCGCTCCGGCAGGAAGGTAAACAGCGCTTCTGTGTGCTGCTCTGGTTCATCAGAAGCCGCTTAGTCATGCTGGCCACATGACCCGGAAGCTGTACGCCAGCTCCCTTGGCCAGTAAAGCGAGATGAGCGGCGCAACCCCAGAGTCTTCTGCGACTGGACCTAATGGTCAGGGGCCCCTTTACCTTTTTCCACCCACTCAGTCCTGAACCTGAGGAGTGGAGTGCTCCACCACACTAATAAAGTTTTTTTAAGCTATAGAGCAGAAAGAGGAATTGATCATTTATCTTAACCTCTTGCTCCACTATCAGAACAGATCATTGTTATTATTTTATATGTTTAGGTTTTGTATACCCTACTTTTCGTTGGATGTATTATTGATTTTTTTGTTATTGTTTACATGTTTCCGTGGTTCCATAATATTTTGAAAATTAATAAAAATAAATGGGGGGAGGGTTTCATTCGGGACTAAAGATCATGCTAACAACTCTCTATCCCATCATGGTAGGGAAGGACCAGCCTGCACTAGTTGCAGAGTTTCAAGTGCTTCTCCAGACAACCTATTTATTAAGCAGTCATCCTGCTTTGTTTGCACAAAATCTGTGTGGAGATAATATGACATTGTTGTTTGTTGAGTTTTCATTCCAATTTGTTTGCACAGACATTGTATGGTATTGCCCATCATTGCCCTTATTCCACATTTTCCAATGCACATTCCCATCACTTTTCTTACCACATACATTCTGTGAATTTTGGGGGATGTGGGGTTTTTGTGTGTGTGTGTGTGTGCAAAAGCACCAAATCCACTTTAATTGTGCAACCTAAATTTGTTGGTATACAGCTGTATCAGACTCACAAAATAGCGACAGTCTGGATTCTGGAAGCTGGGAGTAAGAACCCAGTGGGGCTTACTTCTGAGTAAACATTGCATAGGATTACACTGTCAGTCCATTTCTAAAACCCTTACAACAAAAGCCATTCTTAGCCTCAATTCTGTTAAGTTACAATTCTGCAAAAACAAATAAATTTTTAATTTAAAAAATAGACCAAGCAAACTGCTTTTAAATTTTGTAGGATAACTAGGGGAGGAATGATTGAGAGGACAGAAAAATCCCAAACATACCCAGGATATTTCTACCAAACTCCACCCAGTGGTATGGATGACAAGAAGCAGCAAAGCAATGAAATGGTGAGTGAAAAAACAGAAGTGTGTGGATCCTCGTGTGCCAATCACACACACTGACAAATTGGATCTAAACAACCCTATTGCAAGGCCCTCCCAAGAGTAAAAGCAGCCTAAAATCGCAAAGCCATTGAAAGTGTCTGAACCTTCTCTCTCTAAATAATTCTTCCACCCCAAAAAACATAGTTTAAAGATGTTTCCTCCTAGAATTACTTCAACTCATGGCATCTCACCAGCGGAAAGATGATATTGAAAGGCTGTTTCAGAGGGTCAGGAAAAATGAAGCGAGTGGATTCAGCTCCTGCCTCTAACCTACCCATGTTGTGTTTTAAGCCTTAACGCCACTTGACAGGAATTCAATGGCAAACCCAATTTTGCTGAAGGGACAATGGCAACCATCACATACAATTTGTCTCTTAAGAATCTTGCACTCCTGGAGTGTACTCCTAAGCAACTCTCAGCCTCCATGGCTATGAAATCTGGAGCTTGGAGCCAGATCAGAGTGCTCTGGCCTAACCACAGCTTGGTCCATGCCAGGATTTATGGTAATTCGGGAACTCCAGTTTGTACGGAACTGAGCAAGGAAAAAACTCTGCAGCAAAGCTCTTCATTTACCAAGCAGTCTCCAACTACGTTGTGTGTCCTGGGCATCTAAAATCAACAAAGTCCACTCTCGGTCTTCACAGCCAGCTCCCCACACAGAGGGAGAAACTCTAAAAATAGGATGAAAGACTTCCCAACTGTTCTTGTTCCCAGAGGCAGCTTTTCAAAAACTCATAAATCCCTTGGAACATAACATTGCCAACACAACTTGACTGACTAGTTCTCAGTTTCTTTGCAACTATAGCCTGGGCTGGTATCAGTGAAAAGGATGATCTGGGAAGAGAGGACGAAAGTGCACACTATATTTAAAAGTATAATGTGTACCTTAAACTTTCAAAGCAACCCATACTCTGTACGTCTGGGCTTTGCACATATTACACCGCCAGGTGTTTTTGGCTACAACTCCAATCAATTCCAGTCAGCATGGCCATTCCAAGCAATGCAAAAAACATCTTCCTAGATATAAACCCTGAAACAAACAGCAAGGACTCACTTAAACTCACTAAGTGCAGAACTATAAAGTACGGTACTTTTCAAAGTGTGCTGCAATAAACCTTGTGGCTGACTTTATATGTGACTTCGTAATCACATACTGTGTAAATCACACAAGAAACTGAACTGATCCAAAATGCCTTCTACTATCCCCTCTACTATTTGCTGCGTGCTGTTTGAAAAGTTCAGCTGCTGCTGTTTGTAATTCAGAAGAGTGAACCAGCCTCTTCTCATTGTCCCATCTAAAGAATAATAATAATAAATAATAATAATAAATTTATACCCCGCTCATCTGGCAGGGTTCACCCACCCACTCTGGGTGGCTCCCAACAAAATATTAAAAACACAATAAAACATCAAACATTAAAAACTTCCCTAAACATCACAAGCAGTGGAAAATAAGTCATCCTTATACTATGTGAGAGAATAATTGGATTTCCCCAGTGGAGGGGGGATGCAAATTGCAGGGCTGGCATACCCTTCAACATTTCTCCAATGAAAATAGGGACGTCCCATTCCAAAATGACAAATTTACTACTTATAACCCACACATCTTACTGGGTTGCCCCAGCCACTTTGGGCAGCTTCCAAAATATATAAAAACACAATAAAACAGTAAACAGTAAAAAAAAACTTCCCTATACGGGATTGGCTTAGGGGTTAGATAACTCCATACCCTCCAACATTTCTCCAATGAAAATAGGGACATCCTAAGGAAAAGTGGGACATTCTGGGATCAAATCAGAAACCGGGATGGCGTCTCTAAATCAGGGATGTCCCTGGAAAATAGGAACACATGGAAGGTCTGGGGTGGGGGTGATACCACTATCTTCACAACAAATGCTCAACCAGTGTATGGACTGTGCATTACAAATAAGAAACAAATACTATTTATTGCCAGAAATCCTGATATATAGAAACATCCTAATTCTTCCTACAGGAAGACCAAAGAGCAGCAACATAATTAAACAGGGAAGGATGAATACATGTGTCCGTAATGCACTGATGAGGAGAAAAGGTATTAAGCAACAGCTGTTCCACTGGAATGGAAAGGATATGTCAAGTATCATAACCTGACTCCTCCAAAAGGCTAATTCAGCAGAACCAGCAGCTGCCACAATGAGTGGAGTTTAAAAATCCATTCACTCACGGCAAGTTCGTATGTCCCATTTCCAACTGGAGTTTCTGTTAGTTTCACAAAACAGCTCATAGTCTTGTAGTTACGATCACATTAAGTGTCCAATTTTAAGCAGAAAAGCAATCTAGTATTATTTAACGATCCAATTTAATCCAATCATCCTGGAAATTTCTGATAAAAGAGATCCATAAAAATCTTATGTATATCATGATAAGACGTGCAGCACGTAAGATGTGAGTTATAGATACTACCTCACCGGATTGATTCACAGAGACAATTATGTTGACAATAAAGGATTTTCTAAAACCTCCCTTTCAGAACTGCTGATGGAAGAAAATTTAAATACACCAGATGAAAGGCTTTTGAGAATACATCATTGGGTTCTCTGTGACAGGATAACAAAATCATAGAATCATAGAACTGTAGAGATGGAAGGGACCTTAGATCAACAACCTACAATGAAGGACTCCTACCCACAGCTGTCCTTAGGTGGGCTCAAACCACCGCTTGGTTAGTTGGCATCCGTCTGTCTCAGGAGACAATGGAAGAGTGTGCCTTCAGAGGTCAAGTCAAACCATTGGAGAGTTATAGTGCCTGCTGTGGCTGTAAAGACTTGTTATGGCAGAAATGTTTTGCTGCAGTTGGGGCAGATGAAGGCATCCGGTTTTGCTGCTGTAGATGCACCATAGTTTATTCTTGGTCGTCTGCAAGGAATTCCTCCATGACGGGGTTAATGTTGCCAATCTTCATGTCCTGTTTGTAGACATGTTTGTAACACAGAGTTGGTGCCTGAAGCCAGCTCCCCATAGCCTTGGGGAGCCTGCCATCCCAATGTTCCCCAACTCTGGCATCAAAATCTCCCAGCAGGAATAGGTGTTCACAGGCTGGGACCCTCCTAATAGCTTGGTCTAATCTTCTGGTTAACAGCCATATGTTTTTGAACAGAGAGCATGTAAAGGCAGCTTGCTGCTTTATAGGGTTGAAGTGCTCTGTTGATTAGCATGTTATCTGAGGTTAAGCCCAGAGCCGTTTAACATCCATATGAAGCTGCTGGGAGTGGTTATCTGGAGATTTGGACCGAGGTGTCAACAGTATGCTGATGATATCCAATTCTTTCTCTGTAGTGTCTGAATTGGGAATGGCTGAGAAGGATCTAGACCAGTGTCTGGATGCAGTGGTGAACTGAATGAGGACTAATAAATTGAGTCTGACTCCTGGCAAGGCAGAGGCTCTGTGGGTGAGTGGTTCCCAAAACCAGGAAGTCAGCAAGTTGCCTGCTCTTGGTCACACTCTTTTTGAAAAGGCAGGTGCATAGTTTGGGAGTGCTTGTGGATCCTGCTCTGTCATTAGAGGCACAGGTGTCTTCAGTGGCTAGGAGTGCCTATTACCAGCTTGGGCTGGTAAAACAGATGTGGCCGTTCCTGGGCTGGGATAGCTTGACCAATGCAGTTGTCCATTGGTATCCTCAAAGTTGGAGTAGTGCAATGCAGTCTATATGGTGCTACCTTTGAGGTTGGTCAAAAAGTTGCAGGAGTGCAAGACTACTCGATTGCTTATGTGGACAAACTACTGCCAGCATATATATAGCACCTTGTTTGTAGAGTTTACACTGGCTGCCAATCTGTTACTGAACAAAGTTCACAGGATGGTATTCAACAACAGTGTCCCACCAACACTAGAATTTCCACTTGTTCACATGTAAATGATGATTTATACATACATACATCACAATGGGGCTTACATAGAAATTCATAGTGTATTGTGCCCTTAGAAATTTGTTTGTGGCACAAATCTGTATAAATGCCCTGTTTGGTACTTAACTGGCGTAACAGAACCAACAAATTAGAAAAAGGGAAAGTCTCTTGGTATGAATGGGGGAAACTGAAGTTGCTTCTTATAAACAAATTCAAATATGTGTGGGTGTTGACTGCTTTGGTCCAATTTGAAGGCAGGCGGGCAGAGTGGATTACAAGCTAAATAATGCTCAAATTTGGATAGACCACAGTGACTCCATGTGCTCTTTGATGAGATGGATTGTTTGG
Organism: Podarcis cretensis; assembly: GCF_951804945.1. Taxonomy (NCBI): domain Eukaryota; kingdom Metazoa; phylum Chordata; class Lepidosauria; order Squamata; family Lacertidae; genus Podarcis; species Podarcis cretensis. The sequence goes on from NC_137174.1 coordinate 14,867,791, forward strand.
ACCCAAAGCAATCAGGCATGGTTTCAGTATTGGTATATAAACTGCTCAGTTTCTCCATTGCTTTTAAGAAGGAGCACTGGGCTTGGCTATCCCGAAGCATTTTGCTGCATTGGGCAAAACAACATATGCTACCTTGCCTCCCAAATATGCACCAAAATACAGCAAATACCTCTGAGTCTCCCTGTGAGTAAAATAAAATAAATTAAATAACCAATGTTTGCTGCCTTTCAGTGACATTTCAAATCCACTGCCTGAGGCCTAACGGAAGAGACCAACCCTAGTCTTCAGTTACACAGGGTTCAACATCACCCCAACATAAAATACAAAACACTAGATATTGACAAAAGGACTTGACGTTAGTAGCAGCCCAACTGGTGTGCAGACTTTTCCATTTCCCCCAATTCCACAGAGTTGCACTCTTTGAGAAGACATGGGCACCTCTCCGCACATGGCTATGCTTCTAGGGAGGAAGTAACTCCACATCTATTTTCTCAACCACATAAAACTGTGATGCTGCAGCTGGCTAGATCATTAAAAAAAAAGAACTGACACTGCTACTTCACAAGCTTTCTTTTCTGCTCCAGGGAATGCTGAAGTTACAATTCCCAGGGTTCCCTGGGAGGAGGGATTGACTGTTAAACGATTCTGGGAACTGTAGCTCTGTGAGGGGAATAGGGGCCTGCGAACAACTCTCAGGACACTTAACAAGCTATAGTTCCCACAATCATTTGGGGGAAGCCATGACTCTTAAAGTGGTACAACTATACAGTGCAGATGAGTTTCTACATACTCACACACTCCTCTCTCTTGTCCAAGGCAAGCAAGAGTGTTCAAGGATACATTATGTCCTGCCAAAAAGGCTCAAGGGGTTTTTGTGTGCAGCATGTGGTCTAGGGAGAATCCCACGGGCAATACAGAAAGACCTGTTTAAGTTTGCGGTGCACATATGCACTTCAGCCTGCGTGTAGTATCCCATCACTAGTCACCAAAGCTTCAAAGACAGACAAAGGTCTCATTCCCTTTAACAGCTTACTTCTACCAAAGCATTTAGGTCTGGAACCTAATCTCATTTTCCAGTAACACAGGCAGAATGGCTGAAATAGGGTAGACACGTTGGCAGCATGAGGGAGTAGCACCCTGCTGTGTTCTTTTCCCCATTAATTCACAGCCACATAGCCATCAACAGCACAACCTTACACCTTTCCCTCCCTGGGCTTCACTACTGACTTTCCCTCCCATTGCTCCTGGCATCTGAATGTTATCTGCTGCTGTGGCTGAGTGGTTAGGCATCTGCTCTGTAGTGCTTGAGGCCTGGGGACTCCTACTTTTTTGCCCTCAACTTTTTTCTGTGCATGAGAAAGATGTAAATGTTCCTCCCTTCTCCCTAATGGGGCTTAAACTGCCACCCGCTGCTTCTCAACACTATGCCCACTGGTAGTGTGAACCACTGGAGGTTGCTGCCAGTATGCAGCTGTGGCTGGCCTTGTTGCGTGTCCCGTCACCCCCTTCCCTTGGGTGCTTAGGGAAAGGTTTTTTTCCATCCCCAAGCAGCTCTTGAACCCATATCCCAGAGACGATATGTGCCCATTAAGCTATGGGAGTGCTGTGTTGCAAGTCTTCCTTTCGGTTGTGTACTGTCCTCAAAAACAGTGGCTGCGAAGAGCATAAAGGGGTTTGGACCCCTGTATGGAAACCGACAGGGGCTGTGTCAGTGGGGTCATTGGAGGGAGAATGGTGTCATCTTGCATGTTTTTTGTAGTGATGCATGGGTGTGTGCTGTGGATATACTCTCATCGTGACTTCATTGGCTTCCTTCATGTGTCAGTAGCACATGGGTGCTGTCACAGCCCCCAACTGTGAGCACTGGTGAACTGTCTAGGGATGCTGGGTGCATGTCTGTCATTTTTACACTGTTTTTTGTACTATCCCTTCCCCCCCATTGCCCTGCACTGCAAGCTTAGCACCCATTCAATGTGGTGGCCATCTGAACAGCACAGCAGTAACCTAATTCCAGTCCTGTGATAATATGAGGATTGGTTTGCTTCGTTAATTTCTTAAAGTTTGTACAGTGCAGGAAGTTTTGAACAATCATTAAAGATGAATTAATGTTCTATTGTTCCTCTCTTGCTTGCTCCCATATAGGCCCACCTGGGACTGAATATTAGCTCTAGAGGTCCTGTTCTAGGGGTGCTATCTTGGGACATTCATCAAGTGTGTAAAATAGATGAGGCTTTTTCTGTGGCAGGGTGCAACTCAAGAATGCTCTCCCTATCGAAATTGCACAGGCTTCTGCTTTGTGTGTCTGTTTTGATAGAAACTGAAGATGCATTTATTTCAACAGCCTTTTAAAATGCAACACCTAGTTTTATTACTGCCAGTTTTAAGGTACAAAACTGTTCAGCCTTGTTACTTTTATTTTAGTGTTCTTTGTATTTGCTTTTAGATACTGTAAACTGTATTTTTAATTATTTTATTGAATGGCTTGTTTGGTTATGCTGTATATGAGTACATTTGTTAATTTTGATAATTTTCTATCCCAATCTTCCTCCCAAAGGAGCCCAGAGCAACAAACATCAAAAAATTAAAACAACTTAATTTGGTAGAACAGTGGCATATAAAAAATAAACTATGCTAATATTGCTGCTGCTGCTGCTACTACATTGGCTATTACATTTTGCTGCTCAGTGGGAGATAGCAAGGTACCCAGTGTCCAGCTAACAATCATGACTAGGCATGATTGAATGTTTTGTATGTTATGCAACTTATATAAAACAAGATTAATATATTCCATTCGTTTCAACATGAATCACTGCTACCTTTAGCAGTATTGCAGCATATGCATACAGATTAAAGGTAAAGGTAAAGGTACCCCTGCCCGTACGGGCCAGTCTTGACAGACTCTGGGGTTGTGCGCCCATCTCACTTAAGAGGCCAGGGGCCAGCGCTGTCCGGAGACACTTCCGGGTCACGTGGCCAGCGTGACATCGCTGCTCTGGCCAGAGCCAGAGCCGCACACATGGAAACGCCGTTTACCTTCCCGCTGGTAAGCGGTCCCTATTTATCTACTTGCACCCGGAGGTGCTTTCGAACTGCTAGGTTGGCAGGCGCTGGGACCGAGCAGCGGGAGCGCACCCCGCCGCAGGGATTCGAACCGCCGACCTTTCGATCGGCAAGTCCTAGGCGCTGAGGCTTTAACCCACAGCGCCACCTGTGTCCCACATGCATACAGATTAGATAGGTAGAAATTGATAGCTTGCACACAAGAAAGCCTTTACTTCAGCAGCCTGCATTTAGGAACCCTCCCCTCTTGCTGGGCATGATCAGATCATTCCATCCAAACTGTTCTTTCGTGTATGATAGGTCAATACAGCATTTCTTAAAGACAGAGAGGCAGCTGACTTTCCAGAAGTTCATGAAATTTGTTCCAAACCAGAGAAGAATTTATGTAATTATTTTCATGGGACAAAGCCCCACAATCAGTTTGCATACACATTCATTAATCTACAAGGGACAAATAACAACTGAGAGATACATGCACCTGCCTTGTTTAAACAAACCACAGATCTGAAAAAGCATCGTATCTAGAGAGTTGTATGTATGTAATCTTTCTTAATTAATTTAATTGTTGAATAAATGTGCATATGGAGTAGAACAATAGTTCCAAAGCAAAATATGTACTTTTGTTTTTACATGATGTGTGCACACATTAGGCATTTTCTCATGTGAGAAAAGGGTGAAACAGTCATTTTAAGACAGTGCTTGTCATTTAAAAATATTTTTCAACAAAGATGGTGCTTGTCATTTGCACTTTTTACAAGTACTTGCCCAACTAATCAGGAACACCATTTTAATCAACAGAAAATTTGTAAATAAGTTGATCTGATTAACCATTTAAATGTTGCATCCATACTTGAAACCATATTGAATATAGGCTTCATTTTATTGAGCGCCTCATTTTCAATCCATGAGTTACATTTTAAAATGTGCCACTGTAACCATTGCATTAGAAGCTTACCTTAAAAATAAAAAGGATGCTAACAAAAACATTGGCTGCACAAACCAGCCCACAATACTATATGAACCTCACAAGTTATATGTTGCCTAATATCATCCTGAAGTCCAATTCCATGCATGCTTCCTTGGAAATAAGCCTTGCTACTGTATATTAAAATGGGTAACTACACAGTCCAAGGATGAAGACAGGTATTCCAATTCTGGTGGAAGTAGTTTGAATACATGCTTTCTGCTCTGAGAATAAATTTATTTAAATGCAGCGAAGCAGTCAAACGAGTTTCACCACATATTAAACCGCTGGCCTTTCTTCACCTTTAGATGATTAGAATATATTCCTTTCCTACCTTTGACACTTGAAGGGGTCTTTTCTGTTCAGAGCCCCCCTGCAAACGGAAGCCCCAGGGTGCCCCTCCAGAGAGAGTGACAACGACCTCCTCTTCTTCAGCTCCCATGCTTTCAGCACAGTCTTTTTCCTTTGGTGACAAATGTCCTTTTCGAAAATAAAAATAAACCTTTTTTTTTACTCTTAAGGTATGGTGCTTTCTCCTTCCATTGCGGCAAGGAGCATCAACCTTCTCAAGTCTGTCCTAAAGCCCACTACTTCCTTTCCCCCCTCCTCCTTAGAGGTTAGTCCTGCAAGACCAATGCTCCATACCCTTCTAGATCTCCAGCTGCTGAGCAGACTATCACCAGCCGTTTTGACTCCACTTTTGGTAAGAGGCCAGAGTCATTTTGCACATGCATCTTGTCAATCTCACCCTCTGTGCTCTCCCCCACCTCCTGGCCCGCAATAGACTCTGGATGTTTCACTAAAAGCATGGCTGAAAATAGCTCTCCTCCTGTCTCTTTCCAGAGCTTTGTCTCACACTTTTCCAGCTGGGGAGGATTTGATTTAAGCTTTGCAATAAAACTTGGTATTTCCAAAGCTCCTGAAGGCAGTCCTTTGTGATTTTCAACATGCACACAAAACCATTTATGCCACCTTAGCCAAAGCAACCTTCATTTCTTTCATGCAAAGCAATGGATACCATCCAATGAAACGTTCTCCTGTGCAAGCCTGTTAAATGAAAGGGAGCTGCCATTTATTTCAGTTGGGCCTGTGCACAAGGATTTCCCATTTGGATTATGCTTAAAGGGTCAAAAACTACTGATAACACATCCCAGGCCTATCATTATGTAGTAATAGGTTGAAATGCCTGAATCAATATCAGAATTATAAAATTTCAGAGAAGCAGCCCCAAATTGATCTTTAACAAATTCCTTCATGATGACTGGACGACATGACAAAAATGTTGGAAATGGAAAGTCAATACACCCCCCCCCAACTAGCAAAGCAAACCTATAAACACATTATAACTAGAGATATGCCTCTTCTGTGCTTGTGGAGCAACTACCATATCGAGTATATTCTCACCCTGGGCAGAGATGAGGATATTACACAACCAGAAAATACAGACATGACAGATATGCCCCTGGTGTTCTAGAAGACATTCCCCTGTGGAAGGAACTAGTAAAATGTGTTGATGCCCACATAGTACTCACACATGGAAGAACCTTATGTGTTCTGCTGCTGCTGCTGTTATTGTTAACGTAGTACTTTAAGCCTCACCAGAAGGAAAATGTTTCCACTCACCTCTTCCATGCCTGGCAAACAAAACAAGACCAAACAAAAAGTCATGTCAGAGGCAAAAGAGAGGGAACTGTTTTGGGTGGAATTCACCTAACAAGCCCCATCAGCAGAAGCCCTGTGCAATGATTTCTGTTTGAGCAGTGGGGTTCCCCTCTCTTCTCCCTTGTGCACCCCCACAATTCCCATAATTGGCTTGGAGCGGTGTTCAGAAGAACTCTCAGAACAGCACATGGGAAGAGAAGAAAAGGGAGGATTGTCATAGTACTACATTGCATACTCCCCTCAGTACCTGCACACACTACAGAGCAGTTTCCTAATCACCTAGCTATAGCAACAGACAGCAATTATACACATAATGGGGAATTTGTCTTCTCTGCACAAACAAGGCAGGAAGAGTTGTATGTTTTACATGCTGGAGGTGCCAGATTCAAATGCAGGGTATAGCCCCATACAGTGGTAACTCAGGTTAAGAACTTAATTCGTTCTGGAGGTCTGTTCTTAACCTGAAACTGTTCTTAACCTGAGGTACCACTTTAGCTAATGGGGCCTCCTGCTGCCGCTACACCACCGCCGCGCAATTTCTGTTCTCATCCTGAAGCAAAGTTTTTCCGGGTACTACTTCCAGGTTGGCCAGGTCTGTAACCTGAAGCGTCTGTAACCTGAGGTACCACTGTACAGTACTAGGAAAGGGCTGAGCTTCTCCAATCAAATCTGAGCCAATCAGAGGAGCACTGCATGGATCAATAGTCTACCGCCTGCATGGCACAACCACCCATTTGCTGCAGCTTTCCCCAGTAATCCATGTGTCCAATCCTGCCTCTTTCCACTAATTTGCTTAATAGCTCAGCACAGCAGTGAAGCAGGTCACATTGCTCCTCCCACATTTTACAGAAGTTCACACTGCACTCCTACAATTGCCTGTTTAGAAATGTTTGGCTTAGTGAAGTTGTATTATGTTCAATTGGACTTCCTCTATGTTTTATACGATTACAGCTATATACTGTACAGTAAAATCATGGCTGAGTTTGAAATCCGATGAAAGCTTCGCAACCCAGGTTCACCTGTTATTTACTCAGACCAAATTGGATATACTTGTTCATGCATTGAAGAGAACTTAAAACATTATTACAATGTTTTATAAGTGATTTGCATGTGCAAATGAGCTATTGGGAATTAAACATTACAGAGATAACATCTGTATCATATTCCTCCCCTCCCTCCCTCTTTCCCACAGCCAGAATTTATACTGTTAGGTTCTCTAGCCATAAACCCATATTTTTTGTTTACTTTAGTGTGTAATTCACAACTGAGCTTAATGCACTATAATTAAAAAATAAATAAATTCATGTGCGTCAAGACTTCTGGTAGAGTCAAAATAAATGAATACATTTAGCTGCAAATAATCATAGGCATTACACAATCAGGGGACGGGAAATCAAGTGTTACTCATCTGTGTATTAATGATGAATTTAAACAGATTTATAGCACACTAGGAGAGGAAGAAGCCTTATGACCTGTAGAATTGGTGGCCCCATGCACAAATTCACTTGATGGGATAACCTTTGGGGCAGCTGTACCATTTCAGAGTCAGATGTGGATTCCGATTATGAAACACTTCTGAATAAGATTCCTGTATGTATGCAATAGGCAGCCCCAACAACTGCAACCTGTTAAATCACCTTTGGCACTGGCCAGCTACAAAACTTGCCTTTTTTCTTTTCTAATGTGGTCTTAAAAGTGAAACACACCAGATCTCTCTGCTGGACAGGCAGCACAGCATCAAAATAGCACAGATCAGCAGGAAAGCTGGACCACTGCTGCCACAGCAGAATTCTTAACCTAGCTTTAACCATTCACAATTGTCTCTCCAGCATCAATCTTTGTTGTCAACAAACTTAACTTTGAAGGCTTTTAAAGGATAGTCCACAGACTCACTCTTTGCCAGGTATGTCTGAAGATGTAAAAGGTAAAGGTAAAGGTACCCCTGCCCGTACGGGCCAGTCTTGACAGACTCTGGGGTTGTGCGCCCATCTCACTTAAGAGGCCAGGGGCCAGCGCTGTCCGGAGACACTTCCGGGTCACGTGACCAGCGTGACATCGCTGCTCTGGCGAGCCAGAGCCGCACACGGAAACGCCGTTTACCTTCCCGCTGGTAAGCGGTCCCTATTTATCTACTTGCACCCGGAGGTGCTTTCGAACTGCTAGGTTGGCAGGCGCTGGGACCGAGCAGCGGGAGCGCACCCCGCCGCAGGGATTCGAACCGCCGACCTTTCGATCGGCAAGTCCTAGGCGCTGAGGCTTTAACCCACAGCGCCACCTGCGTCCCTCATGTCTGAAGATGTAGGGATGCTTAACTCTTCCCAGGGAGGCTCACTTGGCACCTTCATTATGTATCTCTCAGTGCCAGGTGAAAACATTATTCTTCTCCCCCCAGGCCATTGGCTAATTAAACAATCTATGGCCTTTTAAACTATTTGTGTGGTGGGGTATGGTTATGATGCGACGTATATTTGTGGTTTTATATACTGTAAACTGATGAAGGGTGGCATGTGAATTTAATAACTAAATAATGAAATAAAAAGGAATGAAGGTTGAAAGTTGGCTTCCTCTGCTACATATTAAGTACAGGGGCTTTTGCAGGATGGATAGGAGGGTCACACCTGCACTTTGGAATTCCTTGCCTATTGAGATAAAGAAGGTAGCTGCACTCTGGTTTTTTCGGTGCATGCTGAAAACATCACTGCTCACCCAAGACTTCCCAGATGCTCAGAAAGTTGAGGTAATTTTAATTAAAAATAAAAAAGTATATTTTAAAGTATGGTTGTGAATTTTTCTTGATTTTGTTATTTCATCTTTTTGTAAAAAACTCTGAGGTTATTGTCCGGTCCCGTCCCCCACACAATCATGCGACGAAATTAATAAGCATAAATAAATAAATAAATAAATATAGTCCCCAACTACAGTCTTAAGTACTACCACGTCAGGGAGAACTAGCCTCCCGTTTGCTACAGTGCACAGCACCATCCTACGACGATATCACAACCGGGGCCCAGTCGGGCGCCACAGCCCCCGAGGACTTGGGTGATTTAAGCGAACGCGGCCCCTGAGGCAGCAGAAAAGCCGCCATCTTGACCGGAAGCGCGTCACGGAAGACCGCGATGGCCCATTTCCTTTTCCTCCTCCTCTTCCCTGGCTCGCTCGCGCTCTCTCTCTCCCGCGCGCCTCTATGGTCGCCGAGCAGCATCCGGGTCCCTGTTGCAGCGGAGTGCAGCAAAGGCCGCGAGCGAAGTGAGGACGTGGCAAGCTTGTGAGGGAGAGCGGAGCGGACGTGGAGGGGCCTTTCCGGTGAGCGGCGGCGGCGGGCACAGGAAGCGGAAGCCGGCGACAGCGGCGGCCCGACGACCAGCAGGAGCGGCGACAGCCGGTTGAGGTAAGCGCGAGGCCGGGCCGATCTCTTTTGAGGCGCGAGGTTGTGAGGGACCGGGGTCGGGAGGGGGGAGGCGGCTCCGCGACGAGGCCGGGGCTGAGGGATAAAGCGCCGCCCGACTCCGGAGCGCGCCTGGCCTGATCCTGGCAGGCTTACGCCTCCGGCCTCCCGGGGAGGCCCTGTGCTGAGCCGTCCGGATGGATCCCCGGCTTAGCTTCTCCCTTAGCGAGTTCTCATTACCAGGCCTTTGGCTGATTAAATGCCATTTTAAACGTGTTTGTGAGAGGATGTTGTCTGTTCTTTTTATTACGTATTTTGTGTGATCTCATTTTTTGCACTTTTATGTATTGAACCGCTCGGTGCTCTTCGCTTGAAGGGCGATATACACATTTAACGAATGAAATTAAAAGAAATGAATCTTTCCAACCCAACCCTCGCTTTGCTTCACACGGGCACCACGCAAAGTGTGTTCCGCTTGACGTGTGCTGCATTCACAAGTGCAGGTTGATAGGTGCGGGTGAGTGCGTCCCTGAGGCTGGTCGGTAACAGGTTTAATACAGGAGTTGGGGGAAATTATTCGGACAACTTCCAAATAGAGAGCGGGGAGGAAATGTTTTCCCTGGCCTGCTGGGGTTTTCTGTATGTGGGAGATTTCGCTCATAGGGAGTAACCCCACACTCTGATCTGCAGCCAAAAAGGGAAACAACCCAAGAAAAGCTTTACCAGTCGATCCTGCTGAACGTGTGAACAGGGCTTGACAAGGTGAAGCTGAGATGAAGCAATATTGTGTTTATGTAGGAGTCAGGCTGCATTTCAACAAAGGCGTTACTAGGAGCCTTTTTTTTCTTTTTGGAAGTAGTAGCAGTGCTTACTATTAGAGACGTCTTTTGAAACGCTTGGTATTAGAAGCAGAGTTGGAAGATACCTTTAGGATCATATAGCCCAACACCCTGCAATGCAGGAAAATGCAGCTGTCTCTTATGGGGATTGAACCTGCAACTAATGGAATAACTTTGTTTTGAAACTTAGGTTCACCTTGAAGATTTCAAAGCACACCATGGTGCTTTCCTTTCCCCAAGCAGTGCACATTAACTTGCATTCGTGCTAAATTGTACTTTGGACTGCAGCATTAGTTACGCATAGAACTCTGAAGAGTAGCTTCTTCATTTGCGGATTATATATGGGGCCAGGCTTTAAATTCCCTAATTTTGTCCTATCCCACTACCTCATGCAACAGGACATTTACATATTGCTCATTTTCTAAGTTTTGTTAGAAAAGGGTTTCGCTCTTGCCAGAAGAATGGATCAGTTTTATGGACAAGTGGTCCACTTATTAGTCTGTGCAAGGCTAGATGTGTATATAACAGGGTGATTATGCTAATAGAGAGACATTTGGAATTCTGGGAGTGTGTTGTGGGCACCAACCCTTCTTGTTACTTCTCTTCCCCAATAGAGAAAGCGCACATGCAGAAAGAGAGTCATTGTACTTCCAAGGGATTTGGGTAAAGGTTGAATATCTAGCAGGATTAAAATGTTTCCTTTTCAATCTACCAATTTTACATAGTATCCCTAAATAGCCACTGCCAAATTAAAGCTTACCTTGGTGGTAGACTGTGCAGTAAAAATCACAGAGCACATCTATGGATACAGAGTTGACCTGTGATTGGAGGGGACCCCTTGTTAAAATTATGGTGATCCATAAGTTTCTATACCTTGAGCCTATATTTTTTCACAAGGGCAGTGCTAGAAAGCATCAGTTCTGTGGTTTTTGGTTTTGCAGTTCATTCAGTAGATAGGTGTGACATTTATTTGATTGCCAATGGGGAAGGAGCCTGTGAGAAAATAGAGTTTAAAGAGGATCTGTTGTATTGGATATGGTGTGCATATGTGAGTGTGCATTCCTGACTTCTGTCCCTCCAGCTGCTCCATTATTCTCTCCTACTTCTATTCCGTTTACCTCCTACTCTGTCGCTTCTGTTCAAGTGCCAATACGGCAATAAAAGCCTTGAAAAGCACATAGAACTGAAAGAAGTGATGTCCTTTTCAAGGGGTGAGGAAGGGAACAGTGAGTGAGGGTGTTGCAAGCACCCCAGCTGTGGCACTAATGTAACAGTATGATATGCATTGTTGGACTAGTGTAGCAGTTCTAGGTGATGTTATTGCATCCTTTTAAAGCACAGGTGGGCTGAAGGCAGATTGAGATCTACTGATAGATTTGCACACGTGCCATCCTACTGCACTGTGATAATCACAAAACAAGAGCATTAATTCAGAGTGAGGTGTGCCAAAGTCCAAAGCTCAAAGGTCTTAAAGGCGTTTGAGTGTATACCTCACAATACTGAGCTACAGACCAGCTGTACAACATACTAGCATGCTTAGACACTGTCGTAGAACCCATTGTGCTGGCACTTAGATATTTGCAGATGGCAAAAATAAAAAAGATGGAGAAAGGGAAATGAGCAGGAAGCTTGCAGAACAAAAAAAGGGACATAGCAAATGCCATTCCCCTGCTGTAGCTTCACTTGCTAGCCAGGATGCAAAAATTAAAACATGCATTATGGAATAAGCACTGTCCTCTCAGCATGATTCCTTGTAACATTTCTAAAAAATGAATTCAGTTTTATGCTTGTGCATTTTTGGTCAATACTGTCATTATACCAAGCCATAGTCTTTACATTATAGTTTAGGACCAAACCATGGTTTGAATTTCTAAACACGTGCCAGGGAAACTGTAGCTTAGAGCCACTTGTTGAGAAGGTAGAAAGCAAAACTAGACAATCAGCTTCATAGTGACGGCCATAACATTAGATTTGCAAATCATGGTTTGTACTATTTCTTGTTTGATAGGTGAACCATGAATTTAGTTTGGCCATCATAGCAAACAGTAGTCTTGGAAGTGTTCTATGCTTTTAAAATTTGTTACGTCTATTTGTTAATACTACAATAGTGCAATGACATATTTTATGCTGTTGCAAATAGGGCTGTGTTTTGCTGTTAATGGTTGTAGCCTTCCTTTAAACTAAAATTTCAGTGTGTTATGAAGGCAATGTATTTTATTTCTTCTGGGTTATGTGTGTGCTGATTCAGAAGATCACATCTGCAAAACATGCCTTGCACTGATACAATCTGACATACTGCTGGAAATGCTTGATTATCCTGCTATAAATGAACCTTTTTGCTACTAGTAGATAGTGTTCTGAAGAGTATCAGCTACTGAATACAGATTATTGCAGGAGACTGACATAAAGACTACTCTATTCTTTAAACCTTATGTTCAGAACCATGTAGTATATACAAAGTTATATAAAATAGTACCTGGTAGTAAAGGTAATTCCATTCAGGTCCAGCATATCCAGTAGCCATGGACCATGGGAACTGTAGGACCACAGGTTAGCCAACCAAGCTATAAGGATATGCTGGCTGGGCCTCCTGAGGATTGTATGAATGCCTTCATTGGTCATAGATTTTAGACCTTAATTCTTGTTGAATCTGTGTTATTTTAATTTTTTCATGTATGAGATTTTTTTTATTTATAAAATAAGTGCTTCATAACATCAACATTATTTCTCATTGACGGCCCAGTTTCTTCTGGGGGTAATTGGCAGGGACCATAAACTGGTGATGAATGGGGCCAGAGATAAAAGTGTTCTGGATTAGCTAATCCAGAATTTAAGATTAGAATTCCCGATTCTAAGCAGGTCTGAGAAGTAAGCCCCAGTGCTATACTCACATAAGTATGTGGATATTTTTTTTTTTGTACAGTGAACCAATAAAGTTCATTGTCTAGAAAGCAACTGAAAGTATTTTCTGAATTAGTCATTCCTATTAGTCCTGTAAGGAACGCGGGTGACGCTGTGGGTTAAACCACAGAGCCTAGGGCTTGCCAATCAGAAAGTAAGTGGTTCAAATCCCCGTGATGGGATGAAATCCCGTTGCTTGGTCCCTGCTCCTGCTAACATAGCAGTTCGAAAGCACGAAGTGCAAGTAGGTAAATAGGTACCACTCTGGCGGGAAGGTAAACGGCGTTTCCGTGCGCTGCTCTGGTTTGCCAGAAGCAGCTTAGTCATGCTGGCCACATGACCCAGAAGCTGTACACCAGCTTCCTTCGCCAATAAAGCGAGATGAATGCCGCAACCCCAGAGTCGGCCACGACTGCACCTAATGGTCAGGGGTCCTTTTACCTTTTATTAGTCCTGTATGCTCTATCCTGTTTTGTATTACAAACGTATATAAGCGGCAGAAGCCTACTATTTTCTACCCAGATGGGGGCGGGGGGGGGGGGGACTTATCCCCAAGCCATACAAATCAGGGATGAAATGAAAAACAAAACATTTTTTTTAATCAAATAAAAAAATTTTTTTGTCTGATTGCTCTGAAACTACACAGAAAGAGTTAAAAAAACCACCCTACCTCTAAAGGTCAGGAAAAGCAAGGAGCAGACCAACTGGAAGGAAGAAACTTTGATGGGATGAAAAGGTTGGGCAGCTTTAAGAGATATTGGGGAAATACACCTAAAACAAGCTTGGAGCTCACAAAGTTACTCACCTGTAGTGTAATGTGTGTGTAAAATTAGTTTAGAAAACAGCACACATTTGCTAGCACTGCAAGGTCTGGTTCTTCATTTCAGCTCTTTTGCACAAAATCTTGTTTTGAATGATGGCTCCTAATGTTTCTCTTTCCTTTCTCACAGGTGAAGGCTAGTTTGGGGATGTGAGCACAATGAGCGTAAACCAGCCAACTCACACAGGGCCACCTTATGGGCAGCCACAGCCTGGGTATGGAGGATACCTGCCGCCTGGTTACGGAGGGCAGCCAATCCCGACCGTTCCCCCCTCACAGTATGGTGCTTACAATGGTCCAGTGACAGGATATCCGCAGACAGCCCCCCCACAAGGTATCCTTCATTGGTATAAAGGGGGAAATGACCTTTGTTTTTAGATTTTAAAAAAAAAATGTTTACCCTGCTTTTTAACGTTCTGTATGTGCCCCTGAGGTAGCAACAAAAAATTCAAAAGTGCATTTAAAATATTCAGTATAAGGATTTAGGGTACCACTCTATTCTTCCCGGTTAGACCACACCTAGAGTACTGTGCCCAGTTCTGGGCACTGTAGTTTAAGAAGGATATTAACAAGCTGGAATGTGTGCAGAGGAGGGGAACCGTGTTGATAAAGGGTCTGGAAACCAAGCTGTATGAGGAACGCTTGACGGAATTGGGTATGTTTAGCCTGGTAAAGAGGAGACTGAGAGGAGATATGATAGCCATCTTCAGATATCTAAAGGGCTGTCACATGGAAGATGGAGCAAGCTTATTTTCTCCTCCAGAGGGTAGGATCCAAAGCAATGGATTCAAGTTATAAGAAAGGAGATTCTGACTAAACATCAGGAAGAACTTTCTGACAATCAGCTGTTTGACAGAAGAATAGACTCCCACGAGAGATGGTGGACTCTCCTTAGAGGTTTCTAAGCAGAGGTTTGATGACCAATTGTCATGTATGATTTAGTTGAGATTCCTGCTTTGGACTAGATGACCTTCAGAGTACCTTCCAGCTCTACAATTCTCTGGATGCAGATAAATGTCCTTTGTTCTTCATGATTTAAGAACTTGTGCATACAATTATATTTCATAAAGCAATGGGAGATGGTTCAGGCGGCAACGAAGTTTCATGGTTGTGCATGGGGTTTGGGAGGGCTCCATGCTATGGTGGTCCACAAGCATTAAAGCAATTGGAAGCCCCTAGGACAAATTTAGCTTCCTAGGATGTTGTGCTAGATGCTTAGTTGTTAGTCAGCTGGTGTAAAGAAGTGGGCATTAATGGCAGCAGAACTAGCTGAAAGGCCACTTGGAGGAGTAAAGTTTGTGGTGTTAACCTCAGGAAAACCAGCTGCTTTATCATGACTTATAGTCTTAGAATAGGAATGATTGTTAGTTCTCTTACCTTTGCACACTGGAATCATAGCGGAGACCATAGAGAGTTGTATTTATACTAGGAAGCTAGTATAAATGAAGGAAGCTGCTGCAAAGTTAGCACATGTGCTACATTTAATACCATATTTTTCGCTCTATAAGACACTTTTCCCCTCCTAAAAAGTAAGGGGAAATGTGTGTGCATCTTATGGAGCGAATGCAGGCTGCACAGCTATCCCAGAAGCCAGAACAGTTCTGGCTTCAGGGATAGCCGTACAAAGCCTCTTCAACAACAACATTTGATTCAGAATTTTTTTTTTCTTGTTTTCCTCCTGTAAAAACTAGGTGCGTCTTATGGTTAGGTGCATCTTACAGAGTGAAAAATGTTTATGTTAAACAGAAAGGTAATGTTGATGTTGCATTCTCACTTTGGAGGCATGTGTAAAGTTGGCAGATATTTGTGGGGGAGCTTCTTGTTTTAGGGTAGCTTACTGGGTGAGCTGCTCAATTTGCTCATCAAGTAGTTCACTCATCCAGCAGAAAGTTCTGCTGTTTGAGGTGAATCTTCTCATTTTTTTAACTTTGGAACTACTCATCCCTGAAGTCTCAGGACAGGTAGCAATAAACTATATTGAAAATAAACAATGATTGCTAAGCAGGAGGAAACTCCAGCGTTTGTAGGACTAGCACAATGCATTTTACTTGAAGTTTTCCAAGTCTATTCTTACTGATGCATATATTGTCTTTCTAGGTTACTTTCCTTCAATGGGGTTTCCTTCTAAGGGCTCTCCTGTCTCTCTTGATTCTGATGCTTCTTTTACTCCCAACTTCATAGGTAAATGCTTTCCTCTTCATGCACTGTCTCTTATGAGAAAAGACTGTTTCAGATGCATTTCCTTCTGAAACATTACTCTTGTTTCATCTGAAAGCTAAGCCATGTAATTATTAGAATGTGTGGAGCTGCGATGCCTTATTACAAGGAATGTGCAGGTCTCTGGGACACAGCGGTGAGATCCAACTAAGTTGTACTCAGAGGAGACTTAAATCCATTGATTTCAGTGGGTTTGCTCTTGAGTGTAGCTAAAGGTGGAGATCACCCTTTGAACATGATTCATTTCCTTCAAGTCTTTTTGTACTCAGGGTAAAGTTTAAAAACAGCATGTACTCCTTCTCGGTGTGCGTATTCTGCAGCAGAGTACATGTTTATGCATCTTTCTTACATGGAAGTGCTGTCACTTCAGTAGACTGATTATTTCTAAAGTAAGGAGGATCATACATACTCTGAGCAGGACTGGCGTTGGATGAAACCCTCTGACTTTTATGTAGCTGTAATCTAGACTACTGTCCAAAGGTAAGGGTTGCATCCATTGCTCTGACCAATTTACCTCTGGCCCTGCCCATCACTAGCATGTAACTGTCAGAAGATTTTGCGTGAGGAAATGAGCCCCTTAGGCTGAAAAACTGGTTTACCGCTTTCATGTCATAGACGCTCAGCCAGATGGTTTAACCTTTGATGGTTGTGCTTCTCCAAAAGAAATTCTTTCTCCTATTGAGAAGGAAGTGCATTACATTATATGACTGCTGGTGAGAAGGGAGCAGCAAAGCTTAACTTCACCATGGCTGTATAAATCTTTATATTAAAGTGCATTTATCCTGTACTTTATATTGTTGAAGTAATTTGAAAAGGCAGTTAACTTTTATGAGTAGGCCTACTTCTGTGGTTACCCTAATGGTTTCCCTAACAATTCAAAAAGGATACTAGGCATATGTTGTAGTAGTCCATTGGTAAACCTATATTGCCCAAAGGAGAGGAAGCTGAACCAGAGAAAGTGACTAGAGATAACTCTTGTTACTGTAAACTGCAAATTTGAGTGGACTTGGCAGAACCTCAATAGATGCATAGAATGTTACTAGAGGAAGTGAGCAAATAGAATGCAAATCAAATGAAGTTTTGGTACCTCTTTCTCTTGTATACAAGTAAGCAAAGCATCAGTTCCAAATTGCTTGCATGTGCACACAGAGATGCATCCCCTCCCCTCCCCATATCTACTGCCTTCTAATCCTTTGGTCTGTCAACTCCAATGACAACCAATTTTTCTTTTGAGAAGCAGATGCCACCAGAGAATCCTGAAAGATGTGTGTTAACAATATTTGTCTTAGAGGAGTGACCAGCTAATTAAAATCTCACATATTTAGCAATACATGGTGAATATTCAAAAGAACCAGCAAAAGGCAGTCTTCATTTTTTAAAACATCTTATTTGCCCAGAGATATAAGAACAAAGTGGTTGCACTTACAAGACACCTGCCTTTCAACTCAAAATATTTAAACTGATGATATAATCCTGCCATTCTTATGTCAGAATTTTCTGAACTTTGGCCAGATAATACATTATCCGTGCCAAAATTCCTAATTTGTGCAACAAATTGTCTTTGTTTTATAGTAGTATTTTTCAGGCCTTTTAATGATAAAAAGCTGGAAAAGCCGTACACCTTAACTCTAAATCACCTCCCATATTTTGGTAATAGTTCTAATATATAAATATTTCCAGTAAGACTTGTTAGAGAAAATTCTCACGCAAATAAAGATTGTACATGGCTTGTCTAAAAAGAAAAATGCTATAAATAATCTGACAAATCCTTGTCTGTTCCTTTCACCCGCAATAGTGACTTTTCTTGGGATCTGAGGTGCTTTATAAAGCAAAAAAAAAAAAAAAAAAAAAAAGCTAGGAACAGCAAGCCTTATTTTTACTAGCATATTTACATGCTTCTATTAATTTTCTGTCTTTGCTGTTGAAAATCTTGATAGCTTTCTGTTCTTCCTTGTATACATTTGCTTCCTGTTAACCTCACGAGAGATCATACCTAGCATATTTTAAGCATCTTCATAAGCCGCCGCTTATTTACTTGTACATGACTGACATGCAGTTCAATATTTCTAGGTTCCCTGAGAGCTCCCACTACTTCTGGAGCACCTGCTTCAGCATCTGGCACATTAGTTCCTCCTGGACAGCCGGCCTATAGTCAGTTTGGACAAGGAGATGTACGCAATGGGATTCCTGCATCTACAGCTCCATTGCAAAGGTAATTAGGACAACAGTCATCAGACTCTAAGCCTGTCAGTACAGACAGCGACCATTTTACAGTCAGATGTTAGATCACACACACACTTGTCTCTGCCAACCTGGAAGTGGCCCGAAAATGGGGTGTGGCAGGGCTTATGCGCACTCCACCAACTCGTGTGGGAGTCAGGAATAGAACCCCCATGCAGAATAGTTGCTGTCTGTATCAAATTTTGGGGACAGAGCACCCATCCACTCCCTGCAGAGCAAAATGGTGTGTTTTTGGTTTGTTACATAGAGAAGTTGTTGGGCTGACTTGTAACAGCTACTAAATGTGGTGGTAACTTTCTATTTTCTATAAGCACACTTAATTGGATATACTTCATTTATTTGTAATGCACCAGAATGCTCTTCTCAAGACAGTTAGCAATTAGTGCTATAGTAAAGCTTTAGAACAAAGGTGAGCAGTACGTCTGTCTCAGTCAAGCAGTCTACCCTCAGCTGAATTTGCGGTTAGGCAATAGGGACAATACATAGTTCACCACCACACCTAATTCAGCCATGTTGAGTGAGCAAGTTACTCATCATCTGGGTAATCAGGCTGCTGCTTGCGCAATTGGGCTGTGCCTTTCTCCCTTCTGCAGAGCTGAAGCTCTGCCTCCACTCATTTTGCAAAATAGTACGTCTTTGATAGCTACTGTGTAGGCATAAGCTTGCACATCACTTTCTGATTTATTTTAATATTTTATTTATTATTTAATTTAATATTTATACACACACGTAACCAAAAGACACCATCACAGTGGAAATCATTAAAAACTAGAAGGAAAAATAGATCAAAAATTAAGTGGGAAGACCGTGAACCCATTAACCACAGCTTGCAAGTTCATATTTTACTTTGAAACAAAGCAACCACATTTTGAGTGGTCACAGGCTTTAGGAGTAGGGGAGCAGCAGCATTGGCACTAGTGCAGAACCCCAGAGCTGCCTCTGCAAGCCACTTACCCACCCTTGTCTGCTTTCCTAAGAATAGAGATTGCAACCTATCATCCCAGGCAATAAATGCAACAGAGGGTTGTGATGCCAACAGATGATGAACTGGGCAGTTTCTCCTTTGCTTTTCATCTTAGATTAGGAAAGTTGAAGCGCCTGAACATCTGTTGCTTTGATTGATTGGTGTGCTGCAAAAGGGTTTTAGAACCTTCCCATTCTGAAAACTGCAGAGCCACTGGGAAGATCTTCTTCATCACCACTGTCTCATCATCAATAATAATAATAATAATAATAATAATAATAATAATAATAATAATACATGAGTGGCTCATGTAACAAAGGACTGTCTTTATTCTGCTTCCTTTTCTTAGACCTCCTGCTTCTCAACAGTTCATGCCTGGAACAACGCCCACAGCTGTTACCCAGTCAGCTACTTTCCAGTCATATGGGCCACCTCCAACGAGCACACAGCAGCTGACCAATCATATGGCAGGAATGCATATAGGTGGTGCATCAACCTCTGTTCCCTCCCCAGGTGTACTGGGCTATGGTGAGTAACCAGAACGTTTGAATGCTGCTTGCTTGCATAGACTGATTTGGAGTTCCCTTGAGGAAGGATCTTCCAGACTGCTATGGGTACAATTACTTCTCTCTTTAGCAAGTTCTATAAAATGCAATAAAGCAGGTCCCTGTGTTGCAACAACTCTTAATTGGAACTCAAGTAGTATAATATATAAAATGGTTCCAAGATATTAAGCAAGGAAAAAGGACCAACTAAATTGACTAAGGCTGATAATCCAGCATAGGTCATACTCGCAGTAGATCCACTAAAACTATTGATTTAAGTGGGGCTACTCAGAGTATTGAGATACCAGTCAAAATAATCTGGGGTATTCATATTAAAAGATCTCTGAGAACTGCAGAGACAGCCCATTTAAATGCACATAGAGTTTGTTATGTTTGGCCTTTATTTCAGCTCCACTAAAGAGAACAACAACAACAACTATAGTAGTAGTTTAAAAAAAAAAGTATACCGTTATTCATCCAAAGAGCTCAGGGCAAAATTCAAGTGGGAAAACTGCAACTTCATCATGCTCTCATTTCCATTCCATTCTTAGAACTGAATGTTTTGATAAGTAGCTCTTTACAATGGTTTTCTTACCATAGGATATCATAAGGTCCGGTGACGAATACCAACTATGGGTATCGGTAATCATGAAAGTGAATGGTAAAACCTGCTTGTTAATAAGCACCTCCATTTCTGTTTTCTCTCTCTCTCTCTCTCCACCTTGAAATAACTTTGTATCCAGGGTGAGGGGCTAGTTTACTAAAACACCTTATGCACACTGAGAGAACACTTGTAAAGCAAGATGTGGCCATAATTAACTTCTTCTCCTCAGGTCCGCCAACATCAGTTCCTCCTGCCTCAGGAAATTTTACTTCGAGTGGGTCTGGGCAGTATGTGCCCTATTCAAACCAAGGACCGCCACCACCTGCTGTGCCCCATGGATTACCTCCTACCACCTTGTCTCAGGGTCTTCCTATGGCACAGCCTGCTATTTCTGGGCCTCCGTCAGCCCTGAACCTCTCCCATCAAGCTCCTGGGTTTGCCCCGCCGCCTTCATCTTCTGGGGTCGGTGCTTCCAATTACCCTCCTGCTGCAGGAGTTTCAAGGCCTCCCCCGATGCAGGGGACATCATTACCGGGACAAGCAGCTACTGGGCCACTCACTTCCCAGCCAAACCATGTGACCTCACCACCACCTCAGCCAGCTATGACAGGGCCACCCCTTGGACCACCAATGGCAGGCTTGCAAGGACCACCTCCCAGCCATCCTTCCCAACCAGGATATGCACTGCAGCAGAATGGTATGTTCAGTACGTTGCTGAGAGATGGCTAAGGAATAAAAGTCAATTGGGTTTTAACACTTGTTATAATAGATGTCTGTGCTAATTTGTAGTGAGGTCTTTAAAATACCTTGAATTCAATGGAAATTAGCAACTTGCAGATAACTGAACTTGGTAGCTGTGTTTCCTCAGGAAGTCATTCCTATTAGGATGTAAAGCAGTTGTAGCCAACAGGCTGTCCTCCAGATATTGGACTACAACAGCCATCATAACTGATGGGCCATGCTGGTTGGGGCTGATGGGAGTTGGAGTTGATCTAGTGGATATCACATTCTCTACCCTTCATGTACAGGGTGGTTCTGATTGCTGTTATTGCATCAAGGTTTTTTTCTGTAGTTGTTTAAACAAATATATTTTTCCTGTGGATTTTAAAATCTAAATATAAAGGTGGGGATTGGCTTGTTAATCAGCTAATGTTTTTTCCTACATTCCTCTGATGGAGACTTCCAAAGTTGAGTTTCCTTTGCTTCCCAGCTCAGTGAACAATGAGTTAGAAAGTTGCTTGCAACCTGTATAAGAACTGTTTGCTTCTCTTTGGGGAGGTCTTTTTATCTTTTGGCAGGTCCTTTTTTCCCTATACTCAGAATCATGCTGTTTTTGGATTACTTGGTGTACAGAAATGGATTGTTAAGTCTTGTGGCTACCAAACACACATAGTTCTGTGTATGAAACTTCTGAAGAAGGAATGCAAAATCTGCCAGCAGACATGCAATATGCGCAATAGGTTGGAGCTAGAGAAACTCTGCCATAGCATTGCTCCTGTTGAAATCAGCGAGACTTAAGTTAGCCACTGCTAACTTACTCCTTTATTTTCAGAGAGGCTAAAGTGGGACTAAGTTCCTCTGGATTCCAACCCCGGTGCCTTTTCATTCTACTTGCATAGTTGTTTCACCATGGAGTTATTTGGAATGCATTAGGATAGAGCAGTGTAAGGCACTGAAACAGAAATTATTGGGGAAAGGGGTGCCTTTTCAAGCTGATTTTCCTTACTGAACTTTACAGTATTGAAAAATCTGTCTGCAGATATGTTTATCAGGCATTTTAAAATTGGTTTC
The DNA here is from genome assembly GCF_951804945.1 of Podarcis cretensis. Taxonomy (NCBI): domain Eukaryota; kingdom Metazoa; phylum Chordata; class Lepidosauria; order Squamata; family Lacertidae; genus Podarcis; species Podarcis cretensis. The sequence continues at coordinate 14,889,784 of NC_137174.1, forward strand.
ATTCTTAGTCATATAACTAAATCATAATTGAAATTTTTGAATTTTTAAAAATTTATTTCTTGATAAATGATACAGAAAATAAAAGTAAAATAAACAAACAAATACTGATACAAAATCGACCAAAAGAAATCAAAACAAAACACATATATACCCTACACTACAAACATAAACCCTACCCCCCCCCCGTGACTTCCCTCCACCACGACTCGACTTCTTTTAGTTCAAATATGAATATTGTCATTGCATTCTTTAGGTAATACATCTTAAATCCATTTCTGATTTATATTCTTATACTTTACATACATAATCCATGCATATCAATGTATTCTTTGTAGAGCAGTGTTTTTCCATATGTTCCTCAAAACATTGCCATTGTAATCTTAATATTTGATTTTTCTGGAGCCTTATGGCTGCTGTTAACTTTGCCAATTCTATAAATTCACTTAATTTACATATCCAGTTTTCTTTTGTGGTTATTGTCTCACCTTTCCCTTTACTAGCGAGAACTATTCTGGTGATTGCCGTGGCGTATAGAAAAATTGTTTTCTTTTCCTGTGGGATGTACTTCCCTAATAAAACTAGTAAATATGCCTCTGCTTTCTTTTCTATGGGGATTTTAAGCATCAATCATAATTTGAAATTTGTATCATCAGAATCTTGGAATAATATGTATTGAAAAGTGGTTATAGGTGCTTTTGTGGAGATGTGTTTACTATCAAAGTTGAATTTATTTTAATTCTATTGCATACTTAAATCTAGCATATATATTTTTCAGGGTCCTTTGGACAGAATAGAGGTACCCAGCCAAACTATGGACCAGCTTACCCTGGGCCAGCAAATTATGGGAGTCAGCCTGGACCTCCACAGCCACCTCCACCAAAACGTCTAGATCCAGACTCCATTCCTAGTCCAGTAAGTTGTATCCATTTTAGAATTAAATATCCTATCCTAGAAAGTGATTCTGAAGATTAAAAACCTGCCTCTTTGTAGCTTCTATCAATGTGTTTCATTCTTGCTCGCTTTAAACAGAACAAGGGCATGCCTATGCTCTGCTGTTATTGGCATTCCTGACCATCTCTGTATACTTATACAGTGGTGCCTCGCAAGACGAAAAGAATCCGTTCCGCGAGTCTCTTCGTCTAGCGGTTTTTTCGTCTTGCGAAGCAAGCCCATTAGCGGATTAGCGTTATTAGCATCTTAGCGGATCAGCTGATAAGCGGCTTAGCGAATCAGCTGATAAGTGGTTTAGCGGATCAGCTGATAAGCGGCTTAGCGGATCAGCTGATAAGCAGCTTAGCGGATCAGCTGATAAGCGGCTTAGCGGTTTAGAAAAGGGGGGGAGGAAAAAAACCCCCGCAGGAACTCGCAAGACATTTTCATCTTGCGAAGCAAGCCCATAGGAAATTCGTTTTGCGAAGCACCTCCGAAACGGAAAACCCTTTCGTCTAGCGGGTTTTCCGTCTTGCGAGGCATTCGTCTTGCGGGGCACCACTGTATAAAGAAATGTAGCGTATCAACTGGATTATCACAAGATAATAATCATCTGCAAGCCCTGCAATTACACTACCTGGGAAAGGATCACAGGAATTGCTGTGAACGGTTGTAGTTCTGTCTAGTTCATATCTTTGTCCACGTGATTGGCCTCGCTTGGAGTATGTTAATGTTAGTAAAACAGTATTTTGAATGGCTTCTTTGAACTTGCGAAATCGGGCTAAGCAACTTAACTTTGCTTATGGCGGTCTATTATGCCGCTTCTCGAGTTGCAACAGAATGGCATTTGTTCAGTTTTCTAGCATATAATGATGCTTGCTAGGTTAAGGCCATGTTGTGCAAAACAGCTGCACAGCGCAGTCTGGACCCAAAGAAGTGCATGATGTAGAATCTTAAGGGAGAATTACAGAATTCTTAAGGGAGATTTGGGTTTGGGTGCCTTGAACACCAGCCTCCGTGCCTCAGTGCTGCATGGCCTGAAGACACGCCTCTTTGAAATTAAGGGGAGTTTCGAAAACAGTTTGTTACCAGGTACCAAGATCAGGTGTTCATGTGGGAAAGTAAGCTTGATGTGCCCATGCCCTTGGGCATGTAGTTTCTTGCCAGCCAGTGAATGTAGGACTTGCATGAACCCTGGTGTGAAAACATGAGGATTTGTTCTTAAGTTTTATGTATTGCAACTCACATATGAGAGTTCTGGGGAACACCACAGCCGTATATCCAGTTGTACAGAGCGTCTGCTTGCTTTAAATTCGGGTGTGCTGGTCTTTTATCCTCTGAATTCCAGTGGGGTTTTGTGAAGCCATTGTTCGAAAGGCCACAACTACAGGCGGTTAAAGCAGTGACAGCAACAGCTATTTCTCCAGAGTAGTTCTTTGTATGTCCAGCTTTATTCTATCATGCTAACTTATACTTGTGAAGGATGAAGCTACAGCCTCCTTTGCTATAACACTGAACCTGCAGCTTGAAAACTTTGAGATACGTTAGTAGCTTTGCTTCCTTCTGTGCTCCTCCTTTAATTGACATCTCAAGAGGAGTTGCATATTCTTGAGCCTCTAGTTCTCCAAAGTTGAACTGAGCAAGCATGTGAGCTGCCAGCTTGGTCAAGAATAGTGCTCATTTTAAGTATATTTCCAATGAGGGAGCAAGATTAGAGCTGAAGATAATAATGTTGTTTCACCTCTTGTTGCATGAACTGTTGTCCATTATACATATATCTAACAGTGATGGAAACAGGACAGATAGGAGTAACATTGCTTGTTAGTTTTGTTTTACTATTCTCTCTTTTTCCCTTTTTGTGGCAATTTTACTTCTTTTTTCTTTTTTAAAACAAAAAAAAAGCAACTCAATGAGCTGCCACCTCAGCAGAAACCCAGACACAGAATAGATCCAGATGCAATTCCTAGCCCAGTAAGTGCGGTGTCTCTCTGTCTGCTATTGTCTGCATGTTGGTGGCTGCTTGTTTGTGTCTGCAAAATAATCTTACTCTTGCTAACTACCCCCTGGTGTTAGTCTTTCATCTTTATCTCACCCCTCTCTTTCTGCTCACAACATTACAATAAGTAGAATAAAATATCATGAACTTTGAAATCCTCTTCACACCACAAATCAAGGGGCAATAGAAGTTTGGCATTATAAGGTAATGAAGTGGTATTTCCTTCTTGAAATTAAGTAATTTATAAGCAAAATACTTCTGAATATTACATTTGTCAGTTTTGCACTATGAATAATTATGAATTCAGCATTGAATTTGGCATAATCCACTTGGAACTCTTTTTCAGTCCTGCGCTTCTGAAATGAATGGTGTGTTTTTTCACAAGGCCCACTGAACTAAGAGGAAATTTCCAGTGGATTTGTGCATAACCTGTATAATATTCCTGGACAGAAGTCCTAAAACTCATTTTATTTATGTCATTCTGTTACATTTAAAAAAGGGTTCAAGTACTAATTTTTTGTGAGATTCAGAAGTCATTATTTTAACTAATTTCCCTCCTAATACAAGAAGTTCATGAGTGTATATTTAAGGGGAAATGGAGATGATAAATACATTGAATTTTCTGCTGTAATGTCTTGCTTAGGCAGCAGTTTATTGAATATGGTTTATTAATGAAAGATAGTCCATCACAATACTATTTCAGTAACAGACAAAATGACAAATTGCAAATTGGTTTGCAATTAAACTTGTCAGTGAGGCTTGTCTATTGCCCCTGCGTTGTTGTGTCTTGAACAGGCTGAAGTTGGTTCACAACACTAGAATCTCCTCAGTGGTGTTAACAACTTCAGTTAGTTTGTAGTATCTTCCCAGCATGGTCACTCACCTTTTGTATGCAGCCTCTTCATTGGTGTGTTTCAGATCCAAGTGTAAGGGTATTTATTAGTGCTCTTGTCATAGGAGGCATACTAGCAAAGGAATAAAGACATGAAGAGAAAGGGAGGGTTGAATGTCCTCATTCGCAAGGTGAAGTAGATTTCCAACCTAGTACTTAAAAGCCATACAGCAGTGGATTGCCAGAGAATATCATCTTTTCTATAACTTTTTTGGGAGGAACAAGTACATATTTGTAATCCAATAGGTGGAAAGTAGTTTCAAATAATATTGCATTACCATTTTAACTTGCCTTATTGTTTTATGTTGAAGGGCTGAAAGCAGGATTATCCAGATTTTAAAAACTTGTGGCCGCTCCTTGGGTTACAGACCAGCAACTACTGTGGTTAACCAACTATTGCTTAATGGCACGATTGTTCTTAGATTCGAACTGAACTCAGGGTAGTATGAATGGTAACCTGAGACTGCAATCTGGGAAAAAGTGAGGACAAGTGCCTGATAAGTGGACCTGAAAGGGCTTTGCAGAAGTGCATTTTTGGAGAAGCAGCTTGCCAAAGACTGTGGTGGCTTGACAGATGTGGGAATTCCTTTCCAGACATTGGGATTAGTACGTCCAGATTGCCCAGAATGGCCATAGTAAGATGAGAAGTGGGAGGGAAGAATTAGTGTGGCTGGGTGTAAATTAGCACCCAACTTAGACTTCTTCCTGATGTGAAGCTTTTAGGTGGATTTTGTCTTGTTTTGAGAATCAATTCATTATATCACTTGCACCTGCATTCAGAAGTGGCACAGCCCATACGCAAGTTATCTTGGTGAAAACTAAAGCTTAACTCTCACGAGTTCTTAGATTTGCCACTGTATTGGTTTTGTCTTGTTGTTTATCATCTTAACTTGAATCACCTTTTGAAAACAAGCATACTGGGACATGGCAAACTACAGTGCTGCCAAAATGCTTCCAAAATTCTTGGGCGATAAATTCTCAGACCCTGCTGCATAGGCAGTTTGCAACAAAAGTTGCTGATGAACAATGAGCAGGAACTTCCTTGGGCCCGGGATTTTTAGATTAGTGGACTTAATATCTGGAAATGTAGAGTTTAACATGCCAATTGTATTATCTTCAAATTGACTATTCACTTATCCCCAAAATCCTCATGATAGACTCCTAAACGATATGTAGTTGTTATTTAGTGATCGATTGCAAATCTTTGGCTACGCTAAATTTGTAAGTTGCATTATCACCAGTTTTTGCACAGCATCCACTGTACCACTAACTTTCCGCTTACCATTTTAGATCCAGGTAATTGAAGATGACAGGAATAATCGTGGGTCAGAGCCATTCATCACTGGAGTCCGTGGGCAAGTCCCACCCCTTGTCACTACCAATTTTTTGGTCAAAGATCAAGGTAAAATGTTCACCTAGCCAAAGATTTTACATAGGTCTAGCCATGTTGGTCTGTTGCAGTAAAGACAACAAAGTGTCTCATGAGCTACAGACAAAGATAAGTAGCAGCCGTTGCCGGAAAAAAGAAGGAAAACAACATGGCCTTTTGTCATAGAGACTGTGATCACATAGATTCAAGTGATACTTGAAGGTGCTCATACCGTTTGTTTTCAGAACAACTAACTCAACCTGAACATGAACACAGTAAACAGGTTTTTTAAAATAAATAAATAAATAAATAAATGTGTCAGAGCTGTAAAGAGACAACAGGCCCCTGATGCAGGAGCTATGCATAAAGCTAAGTAGGCTTGGATTTTATCAGTACCAGGATGGGAGACTGCCTGGGAACCTGGTGTGTGTGCCAGTATGAAATAAAAGGTGATTAATATATTAAGCTCAAAAAAAAAAAAAGACTAAGCTAGAGGTTCCTGAGAACCACAGAATTAAAAACAGCATGTTGGAGTGGGGGCTTGACTTGCAAGGAAAGTTTTAATTTCTGAAGTTGCATAATACCTTTTGGTGTTAGTCGCACATGGATGCTTTTCTAAAATTGATTAGCTTATTATGACATGAGCTTTCATTGAAATAATCAATTTCATAGGGTTAAGTCCTAATCATAAATTAATCTGAGTATTTCCCTTACTATTTCATATAACTAGATATCTCAGTGCTAGTCACCACCATCCTGGCTGTGAACCCTAATGTCCATACACACAGGAGTCCCTTCTTCCACTTGAAATTGCCTGCATGCCAGTATATTCTTCAGAGGTCCTTCTTCAGGTTCCCCTGTGTCCCAAGGTTAGGTGGATGGTGACTAGCAATGTGTGACTGTTAGTCCCCCTTGAGTGTAAAAACTGAAGAGTTGGACATAAGTCATTGAAATAAAGTGATTTGTTTGGTGTTGATGTACGGATAGAGTTTTGATTTTCTTCTTCTCTGTTTTTCAGGTAATGCCAGTCCCCGCTACATAAGGTGTACATCCTATAATATCCCATGCACCTCAGATATGGCCAAGCAGTCGCAAGTTCCTCTTGCTGCAGTCATAAAGCCGTTGGCTGTACTTCCTGCAGAAGAGGTGAGACTGATATCCCTGACCCTTCAGATGAAATAGCAAATTTGTCAGTAGCACCTGTTTGTTTTGTCACCACTCATACTTTTAGCACTGCTAGTTAATGAATCTATCCAAATAAAAGTGCTCAAGTAGATGTTCAATATTACTTGCCGTGCAGTTTTATGTGCTTGTGTTTATTACCTAAGCACTAGCAATCTTTAATTCAAACATTTGTGTCATGTTCCACAAGGTTCCAATGTGTTGCCTATCCTCTTTAACATCTAGATCGGAGTGGGGAAGCTTTTCAGCCTGGTGGGCCAGATCCTTAGCATCCAAGCTTGAAGCCACTGAGCTTGGCACTGAACTCATGCACCCTTTTTGGCAGGGATTGGCTCCACTCCTAAGTAAAGAGCTCTAAGTAAAACCAATCCCAGCAGGGTTTGGATTTGGTGCAAAATTTAAAAGGCACAGAATGTAAGTCCTGCTCTTCAAGGAACAATTGGGAATGCATTTTAAGGCTCCTGGTGGAGTCATTGAAGCTGTGTCCCCAGACCTAACACCATATTTACTGTCCACTGTCCCCAAGTCCTAGGGGAATGCTGCAGATTTTGTTACCGAAGTCCAGTGCTTTACTTTATCCCATAGGAGTGAATGAAAAGCTGAACAAGACTGTTCGCTGCATATCCCTGCCTTAGGTCGCATTAGAGCATGACAGCACAATGAAACCCAATTTTTTCTACAACCTGTTTCAGCCATTCAAACCCTTTAAGCCAAAAAAACTATCTGTAGAGAAATGAAAGCTGGACAGATGTTTCGCTTTCAAAAAGAGCTATTAATCTAATTCAGTAGTCTCCTATCTCAGGCTGATAAACTGGTTTTGAGAAGCCGATGCTTATTGAGGGAGGGGAAACTTTTGCAGCGGCCACCCAAAAGCCTTTTGATAGCTTCATGCAGAGCCTAGCTATGCAATACTTTTTTTAAAATTGGCAGGTGTTGCTTCCAGTGTTCAGGGACTTGTCTGGCAGCTGTGTCCTCCACCTGTTAGGGGAAATAAGACACTGAATCAGTTAATGTTCAGAAGTATCCAGGAGAAGGGTTGTTAAAGTGAGACTAGCAAAACCCAACTTTCAGAATGGTTGAAATGTTGCACCTGTCCTTTAGAGATGTTTGCTCCTTAGTGCAAGGAGGCTTTTGGAGGCCTTGAAAAGGGGTACTTGCTGCCTTAAGGACTTCATTTATAGCCTCTGCAACGGCAGCACACCACATATTTTTATAAATACAAGTATGGATTCTGGTTCTCTAATATGAATAAAAATGGGTCCATATTTCTTACCTCTTAAGAGTAAGATGCTCTTAATCAAACATAAGTTGTTTCAAGCAAGGAGCTTGTAAGCTTTTAGCTAAAAGTTATACTGGAGAATGGGTTTTCTTTTCTTGGGACGGAGAGCATGATAAGAAAAGATAAGGGATTTGCCACTTGGTATAGTCTTACACAGCTGATCTTATATTACAGGACAGATGTGGGAAAAGGCAAGTTGCTTTGCTGACATGAATGCTAGAGCAAAGTGGCAGAAGGCATGCTCCCAGATGTCACCTGTTGAGGAAAAGGGAAGCTACTTTAAATAGCACCAATGTCCTTTTCCCCCTTTTTTTCAGGCTCCTCCTTATTTGGTAGACCATGGAGAATCAGGCCCTATCCGATGTAATAGGTGTAAAGCCTACATGTGCCCTTTTATGCAATTCATTGAAGGTGGAAGAAGATTTCAATGCTGCTTCTGTAGTTGTGTCACTGAGGGTAAGAGTTTTCAATTAAGCAGTTATAGAGGGTGGGGAGGGAGATGGTTCTATTTCGGCTGCAAAAAAAGTGCAAAGACTGTTATCTAATGGTATAACAAATCCCTGTTTTAATGGTAATAGTAAAATTCTGGGCAAATCAATTAAAATGCTCTAGCTGAAGAGACATGCCACTAGATTCTTGAGCAATTTTTCTTGCTTTAAATATTCCTAAACTTAGGAGCAAGTCTGTGCATCAAACCTGTGTATATGTACAGCATTCTTCAGTTTTAGTATACCTGCAGACCTGATTAGGTAACACTGGTTGTAGCAGACTCTTCTTTCCATGCTGTGCCTATACTAAGACTCGGTTTGTGAGTATACACATAAGAAGTGTAAGAATCAGGGAATACCAGCTTCAGCTTCATGAGAATCCCTGCGTAATTGGCTGACTGCAATATTCATTAACATGGAACTGCTCCATTATTTAAAGCGGTCCGGGTAAATGACAAAAATAGGAAATGTCATGCGTGAAATTGGTCCATAGCTGGCCAAATCGCAATAAACTGGACCCAGGAGGCCTTTGATAGTTGCGGTTTCTTTCTTACTGGTGGCGTTTTCCCAAGTGTCTGTCAAAATCTTCCTGGTTTGGTACCTGAAGTGCCCTTCCTTACCACGGTAAACTTCATTTACCCATCTAGGAAAGTGCATGTATTTGAGCTTCTCTCTCTTTCTCTTTTCTTCTCCCCTTCCCCTTTCCTTAGTGCCATCTCAGTACTTCCAGCACTTGGATCACACGGGCAGGCGGGTGGACTACTATGACAGACCTGAGTTATCATTGGGCTCCTATGAGTTTTTGGCAACTGTTGACTACTGCAAGGTACGATGACTTGTAAGCACAGTGTTGTGTTAAGTAAATGTCACTTTTGCCCCATTGCTCAAGGTAGGAACAATAGACTTTTATGGGTTTGTTCTTGAAGTCCTTAATTCTGCCAAGGGAGAAAAAAGTATTTTCTTGATGATGACCCAAATAACATAATACAAACCAGCACTGCACCAGGTTACCACTGTCAGATTTTTGAAACTAGAAGGCAAAGTACACAAAGTACAGTGGTGCGTCAGGTTAAGTACTTAATTCGTTCCGGAGGTCTGTTCTTAACCTGAAACTGTTCTTAACCTGAAGCACCACTTTAGCTAATGGGGCCTCCTGCTGCCGCCACGCTGCCGGAGCACGATTTCTGTTCTCATCCTGAAGCAAAGTTCTTAACCTGAAGCACTATTTCTGGGTTAGCGGAGTCTGTAACCTGAAGCCTATGTAACCCGAGGTACCACTGTAGTTGTTTGCTTACCTAAGAGCTGGACTCTAGGCTCTTAAACTCTTTGCATGCATTTAATAAGCTTAGGAAATCCTGTCCAGGGCATCAGCTGAGGAATTCTCTCACATGTTTTTCTTTTACTGGTGCATTGGTCATTCTCTTCCTTTGAGTTCTCAAGGGAAGAGGGTTTAAATCTGTAGAAAAACCACTGGGAAAGCAACTTTGCTCTCTGAATGTGTAATATATGTTTGGGAATTCTCACTCAGGACATACATCGTACCAGGTTCTTTATAATTACCCACTTCGTTCTAGTGTGGTGATGCTAAAGATCATGATGTGATTTTTTCCCCTATCACTGGCATAAGAAGCATAGTTATCAAGGCAACAGTGGAAAATGGAAGTGGAACTAGTTGCAGATTTAACTGTATACAGTTTTTGTGTTCAATGTGCGAAATACATGTTAATAATAAATGCTTAGTGATGGTGTTTTCTTCTTCTCTTGTCAGAATAACAAGTATCCCAACCCCCCTGCTTATATTTTCATGATTGATGTATCATACAATGCAATAAGAAGTGGCTTGGTAAGGCTGATCTGTGAAGAGTTGAAGACGCTCCTGGACTACTTGCCCAGGTAACCATACAGATGAGATTCTATTATAAAGGAGTGAGTAGGATGAATGTGGAATGCAAGCTTCCCAAGACATTCTCATTGTGTGGAACCATAACTGTATTGCCCATTTATTTATTTAGAAAATGTTTAGTGATTCGCCTCTCAATAAAATACTCACAATGTGGGAGCATTTGACAATTGTATGGTTTGTTTTATTTATTTATTTTCTTTATCTGTTAGGAATTTTCAGTTGAATGCTGCTTGTAGAATCTGGAGCAGAATCATATGGTGCCACTATTATTTGAGCTTACGCTGCTTTACTTTGCATGTGTGTTTTCATAGTGTACTTAATTTATTCTCCCCCTTTTATCCTCCCCATTTTTTCCTTTTTGGAAAAAAACAGAGAAGGAAACATGGAGGAATCAGCCATCCGTGTGGGCTTTGTCACCTACAACAAAGTTCTGCACTTCTATAATGTGAAGAGCTCCCTGGGGCAGCCACAAATGATGGTTGTGTCAGATGTAGCAGATATGTTTGTCCCTCTGCTCGATGGTTTCCTGGTGAATGTTAATGAATCCCGCACAGTTTTCACTAGGTAAGTAGGAGCTGGTACAGATCAATAAATGGTTTATATGTCCTGTTACATACAGTAGCTATCGTGGAACACATATTTCTAAGGTTCTTTTGCCCGTTCATAAGCTTAAAGAAAATGATGTATTAAGTACCGAAACCCATAAAAATAATTGTGGTTTTTTGAGGATGGGGTAGAGAAAGGGAGCATCTCTTGTGGTGGGCTGGTTTACCCTCTGTTGTGAGAGCTTGCACTGCCTTCCTTTAGAGATATAGAAAAAGCACAGTGGATTTGGTGGCACCTAGGTGGGGCTCCTGGGTGGAGTCCAGGAGGTCACAATGGCAGAGCCTTGGCCGTGACTCCCTGTGAGGTCCTCCTTCTCTGCCTTGCAAATAAATAGTGAACATCTAAGCAGTTTGCTGTGTTTGCTTCACCAAAAGTGACCTTTCCAGAGCACAAGCCTGAGTAGTGTGTTTGGAAGTCCTGGGCTGTCCAGACGACAGTACAATTGTACAAGTGCTTGGCATCTTGGTTCGGAATGGGTCCCTACTGTCACACTTGTTCTCTGGAATTCCCTCTCCTCTCAGCCTTGGTGTTTTGTTGTGTGACAGGGCCTTGGCTTTGGGGAGGGGGTTCAGAATCTTGGCAGGGCTTTGTCCCACTTTGCCCGTAAAAGGAGCCTCCCCTGAAAAAAGGTCAGGCAATTGGAAAAAGAAGTTGAATACATGACCCAAAACCTGCTGCTCCGTATGCAGGGAAAGGAAACAGGCACCTTTTCCCAGAAGCTGTTAAAATGGCCAAACAAACGTCATATCTTTAATCTGCAAAGTATCAGTTTCCACTGACTGGAATTGACCTAGTGAATTTTACATGTCTCTTGACTTGCACTTCCTTGATTTGCAGCTTGCTGGATCAGATACCAGAAATGTTTGCTGATACAAGAGAAACAGAAACTGTGTTTGCCCCAGTAATTCAGGCTGGCATGGAGGCTTTGAAGGTTTGTTCAGCATTCTAAACTGACTGCTCACGTTTACTTGCTTCACTAACATCTCTTTGTTTTGTATTGTAGTATTGGAACCTCTTTCCCAGCACTTCGTAAAGCTGCTGAAGTGTTGAGAGGAGGTCATAAATGTATGAAGCATTTATGGAAATGTAACTAATTTACAATTAAAAGTGGCTTTTTAACTACAGCTTGCCTTGTAACTTAGGAACTGTAACTTAGGAACTTAGGAACTGTAGATGGGCAGTCAGAAGCCTGGTGCTATATTTTCCCTTTTGAAAGCTGCTTCTTGTAGTCTCAGACTTCAAAGCTGTTTGAATGGTATGCTGAAGTTTTGGCAAACGTACTAAGTTAATCTGACAAGCGTACAAGCCGTATATGTGTAGCTGGTTGTTAGAGCTGAGGACTGCCAAGTGTGCCCCCCCCCCGCCCCCATTCATATGGCCACTATTCCCTTCCAAATTTTGTAATTGAAAAACTTCGGTCTTCTGCTTTCAGGGGTAGCAGTCAGGTTTCTGGGCAGCTATGGTGGGCTTCAGTAATGGGCAGAAGTAATGAGCTTGTGGCTACTAGCATTTGCTCTAGTTTCTTTGTTCCCTTGCCAAACGTCTGGGGCTCCAAGATGAAATAATAGTAGTCTTTATGTGAATGCATATTGCAGCATATTGAGAGTAAGGAGACTGCATAGAACCCTATCTTGGATGACAGGCCATGTAAAGTATTTTAGGCCTTAGTTCTACTTGTAGGGAAGCCGAATTGCTTTTTATAGCAGACAGCACTCAGTATCTTAAAACAACGTGTGTTTGGAGAACATGGTTGCTGAAGGCAGACCCAGGGTCGCTGAACCCAGAGTTCCTCAGTTATATTTGCGTCTTACTTAATGGCTTTTGTATGCTTACTTGCAGGCAGCAGAGTGTGCTGGGAAGCTCTTTATATTTCATACATCACTGCCTATTGCGGAGGCCCCAGGGAAGCTGAAGAACAGAGATGACAAGAAACTGATAAACACTGATAAAGAAAAGGTACCGGGACTTGTGTTCTGTGGGTTGCATTTGTCTTTTCTTCACCAGTGGGTTCATTTAAGGAAAAATATTTCCTTGTTAACTCCTCTGCTTGCTTTTCTTCCTTTATTATTTCCTGTTTACAGGATGCACATTTCACACAAACACACCATGCCTTATTTTCTCTCCTGGAAATCACCTGAAATTCTCAGCAACGTGGTCATTTTCAACATTTATGGGACATACCGGTTCAGAAAGCTGTATAGATCTCTTCATTGGTTGTAACTCCCCTGCTGTAACTTGCAGCAAAAAAATGAAATGATAATTTTTAAATGTGGTGATTCCTAAGAGAGGCAGTAGTTAGTATGAAAGCATGTGTTGTCACTTTTTTTTCAGCGGTCAGACAAGAAAAAAAAAGAATCCTATATATGTAAAACATTTTAGCAGAATTCTTAGAACCAAAATTTAACATTTAATTATGAATATTTACTCTGCCTCTTGAGGTACTCTGAACAGCACTTGGAAAGAGAGTTGTTGAGAGAGCCTTCCTTTTTTTAAACAGGAAGATGTGCACAGACCTGCTAGTTCCCATTCTGAGCAGAGGAGCTGAGCTTGCTAGTTCAGAACAAAGCTATTTGCAAAGTGTTTTGTTTTATTCTAAAATGGTTTCTGTAGCTTGTTTCTTAAAGGACATGCCAGGCAGGATTATCTTTTTTAAAAAGCTCTTTCCAGTAGTTCCCCACCTAAACTTTCCTCTTTTCTACCCTTGTAGCATCTTAGAAACGACAGTAATTAGTCATACAACAAAGAATAACCTGCAGTTATTAGAACAGGGGTCCCCAAACTAAGGCCCGTGGGCCGAATAAGGCCCAAGGGACTCGTTTATCTTGCCCGCAGCAACCCCCACTGCTGCCACCCGCTCTTACCAGTGCTGTGCTGCGCGGCTGCCCACTTCCGGGTCGGAGGAGCACCAGAAATAGGTTGTGCGCATGCGCAAGTGTTATTTCCTGTGCACATCCGGGTTGGAGGAGGCCTGTGCACATGCGCACAAGATATTTCCGGTGCTCCTCCGACCCGGAAGTGGGCCAGAAATAGCGTTTGTGTACACATATGGGCACACACTCCCCCGCCCTCCAGCCTGCCACGTGATCAGCGCTGGAGACACCGGCCCGAGGCGCAGTAAATTTGTGCTGACCGCTGTATTAGAATATAGTAGTACAGTGGTATCTCGGTTTTTGAACGGCTCCGTTGACAAACATTTTGGTTTTCGAATGCCGTAAACCTGGGTGTAAATGCTTCGGTTTTCAAATGCCCCTCGGAAGTTGAACATGCCACACGACTTCCGTGTTGAGGCTTTCATTTTCAGTTTTCTGTTTTTGAATGTTTCGGAACTTGAATGGTCTTCCAGAACGGATTACATTCGAAAACAGAGGTATCACTGTAGTGTAAGCCTTGGAAAACCTGAGATGCTGGATCAAAAAACTCTGTAGAGGACCTTACTTCCTTTTGCAGGTTACTTGAGTTACTTGTTTATCTACTTCTGATTTTAGTGATATTTTGTGCTCTTAAATTGTGGGTGGTATTTTTTTTTAGGTTTCAAAATTGTGATTTATTATATTTCCTAAGTTGTAAATCACTTTGTAAATCTTTAGCTTAAAGCATGCTGTAAAAATATTTTACATTAAGAAACTTTGCTAAAAACTGGTTGTAAAATTCATCAAGGGTCTTGCAAAGCTGGCCTTGTGTGGAGTGTTCCAACATTCTCATCATTGAAGGTAGAACGTTTTAATGTTCCAGATGTACTGCTAGACATCACATCTAGACATTTTGCTTCTTCTTTTTTGTCACATGATCAGGAATAGAGAGCAGACCGTAAACCTGCTGCATCAGAAATTGTCAATTATTAATCTTATTTCTTGTCTCTGCTCTTTTTCCCCCTCTGCCTCCCTAGACTCTCTTTCAGCCTCAGACAAACTTCTATAACAACTTAGCCAAGGAATGTGTAGCACAAGGCTGCTGTGTGGATCTCTTCCTTTTCCCAAATCAGTATTTGGATGTGGCTACCTTGGGGGTTGTTCCTCATCAAACAGGTGGCTCCCTTTATAAGTACACATTTTTCCAGGTATGATCTATCTTTGATTTGATGCCTGCTCCATATAGATGATTTAAGTAGACAGTAGTTGCCCTGCTGATCTCAGAGGAGAGAAGATAAAAAGCTAGATTAACTATTTCATTGGACCGGTTTGGGTTTTTTAGGCGTCTACAAGCCTTTTCCAGTTACATGAGGAACAGTTCTCTTGTTGTTTCTTAGTAATGACGCTGCCCTGCTTCATGATTTCTCTGAAACCTGTTGGCTCAGTAGTCCAATTTGACTTGTCATTTGTACATGATGAAATGTACAATTGACATTTTGTCATGGATAGATGAAAAACGTACAGAAAGAGCAATGGTTTCTTGCAGTGATACTCTTTCAGAAGAGTGTCTTGGCTTTCAGGTGAATTCCTCCAATCAGCATACACTAAGTATGGGTTTAATTGCCATCTTAATAGTACAAAATAAAGCATAGCTTACAGAATGACGGCCCAGAATTTTTAGTTTGTTTGAAACAAGCAGCCTTCACGTTGTGCCAAAATGCCATAAAGATGGCACCAGGTGAGCCTCTGTGGAAGGCCTCTCCCATGACTGGATTGCCAACACCAGTTCTCTCTCTGTAGTAGCCACCCACCTTGCCTCATTTTTGAGGGAGGGCAGCAACGGACACAAAACAGCACCTCTTAAGAGAAGCTTCAGGTTTAGGTAATAATAATAATAATAATAATAATAATAATAATAATAATAATAATAATAATATTTTTATTTATACCCCGCCCATCTGGCTGGGCTTCCCCTGCCACTCTGGGTGGCTTCCAAAAAAATATTAAAATACTATAATACATCAAACATTAAAAGCTTCCCTAAACAGGGCTGCCTTCAGATGTCTTCTAAAAGTCTGGTAGTTGTTGTTCTCTTTGACATCTGATGGGAGGGCGTTCCACAGGGAAGGCGCCACTACCAAGAAGGCCCTCTGCCTGGTTCCCTGTAACTTGGCTTCTCGCAGTGAGGGAACCGCCAGAAGGCCCTCGGAGCTGGACCTCAGTGTCCAGGTAGAACAATGGGGGTGGAGACGCTCCTTCAGATATATTGGGCCAAGGCCATATGCATGACAGAAGACCATTTTTCATGTAACCTGGTTGCTAGGTCCTAAGGGCTTTTAAAGTTAAAACCAGCACTTTAAATTGAGCCCAGAAATGAACTGGGGAGCCAATGGATCATTGTATAGCTTGCAGATAATGGGTTTCTTTAAAACTGCCGGTGTGCTTGCATATTTTGTGTGTTAATTTAATGGGATAGGGTTTGTTCCTGGAGAGAGTGTAGCAAGATGATCCTAGGCTAGTAGCACTTTTAATATCCCTGGGGCACCTCTATACTTCATGTGTGACACCTACTGTCTTTCTGTGTACGCTAGGTGGAAACGGATCAGGAACGCTTCTTGAACGATTTGCGCAGAGATGTTCAGAAAGAAGTGGGCTTCGATGCTGTGATGAGGGTCCGCACAAGCACTGGTACGCATGTATGAAGATGCTGTCTGGATTTTAGGAGTGTGCAGGGGTCTAGCGCTCAAACCTGTGAAATTTAGGATGCCCTATACTGCCAGGATCAATCCCTTTTGCTCAGTGGTAGCTTTCTGGAATGATGGACTCTAAAGGATTTCTTACCACATGTACTCTTGCCTCCCAGGTATTCGTGCAACAGATTTCTTTGGAGCTTTTTACATGAGCAACACCACAGATGTGGAATTAGCCGGCCTAGACTGTGACAAAACAATCACCGTGGAGTTCAAACATGATGATAAGCTTAGTGAAGAAAGTGGAGCACTTCTTCAGGTGATGCATACAAGATGGGCGATAATGGGTCGTGTTTTCCCTCCCTTATTCAAA
Source organism: Podarcis cretensis (assembly GCF_951804945.1). Lineage (NCBI taxonomy): Eukaryota > Metazoa > Chordata > Lepidosauria > Squamata > Lacertidae > Podarcis > Podarcis cretensis. The sequence continues at coordinate 14,906,341 of NC_137174.1, forward strand.
TTCTTGTTTAGCCCCAAAATATTCAGTGCTGTTTAGGCCTTCAGCCATTTAAGCACGGCAGTTGTGTCAGATTTGTTGGAAGCCCACGTAGTGGTACCGAACTTTCTTCCGCATGCTAACGGTTCTGCTTGTAATCTCTCTCATGTAGTGTGCTATATTGTACACAAGCTGTGCAGGACAGAGGCGACTGCGTATTCACAACCTCTCCTTGAACTGCTGCACTCAGCTGGCTGATCTTTATAGGAACTGTGAGACGGACACACTTATCAACTTCTTGGCCAAATTTGGTAAGGAGTTGACCTGTAACAGTTTCCTGGAGAAGACAACTATTCACAAGACGCTTTGGGAGGGAACATTCTTCTTGTACTGTGAATATAGTTTAATGTAAATGGGTGTGTGCTGCCTTCCAAGCGAATGTAGTTAAAGACAAAGTCAAAATATTCTTGTTCAGATACACTGGAAAAAGCAAGGAAGATATGAAAACTGGAAAGGCCTGGTCTTAATAGAGATATTGGATCCCTGTCTTAATACATATGCTAATCATCTGCATACTATCCCTTGCTTTTTCCTGTAGGACTAATTGCCCTCGTTAACAGTCATCAGCAGGTTTACCATACTCATTGAGTCAATCACCCATCTCCTACTACCCTCCTGAGAAAAACCCCACCCCACCCTCCAACTATATATAAGGGTCTGCTGACTTCTGTTTCAGTGTATCTGAAGAAGTATGCATGCACACGAAAGCTTATATCGAGAACAAACTTAGTTGGTCTCTAAGGTGCTACTGGACAATTATTTTATGTAGTGAAAGACAGTTTGCACAGTGGGTGGTAGATCTACATATAAGAGCATCCTAACCAGGACTTGGCAATAGACTAACCAGCTTTGACTAAGCCTATTCTCAGTGTCTTAAGACCATGGCTAATGATAGGAAAAAACCTTGCTTATGTTTTCTCCCAGCTATTTCAGCCTATGACAAATTTATCCCCTCGGTTTGCCAGCATGCATGTGATTTAGCACCACATTACATCATTGTGTGGCCTGAAACCATGGACTCGCCTTTGAGAGAGGCTGCCAAAATAAACACATGGAATGTATCGGCCATAATTTTTATTGAAAGCAAGAGGGCTTAATGAAGTAATCAGATATCAAGTAAAAAAGCCTGATCCGAGAAATACAAAATGCATGGCTCCCACTATCATCCATATCTTTCATATTTGGACAGGGAGAAACATCTTTTGCAGGAAGACCTTGCATCTTTTAAAATGTCATCATATCTATAAAGTTAATTTTCCTGTTTAAGAATGCTCCATTTAGAATGTGCAGGTTGGCTACCTTACTATACAAGTTGTTATAAACAGATTCTGGGGTATAGAAGTTAATATACGTGTGCTCAGAAGTATGCTTCTGAATTCCAGTTGCTGGAAAGCACAAGAGGAGAAAATGTTCTTGTACTTGAGTCCTGCTTGTGGGCTTCCCATAGAACAAGATGCTGGACCATTGATCTGATCCAGCAGTCCCTTCTTTATGTTCTCAGGGGAGGCTAATTTTTTTATCTGTAAGCCACCTTAAGTCCTATCAGGGGGGAAAGGTGGGGTGTAAATAAATAAAATAATAATAGAACTGCTAAGCAATAGGTGCTAAAATTACTGATGTCCGTGGTGAAAGTGTGTTTAGTAACAATTGATCTCTCTTTATCAAGACAAAGCAATTAAGATTACCCCCTCCCCATTTCTCTAACACGATGATCTATAGTGGGGAAGCATGTAATTTGCATGCAGTAGATCCCAGGTCCAGTCCCTGACACCCCCAGTTAAAAGATCTCTTGATAGCAGAGCTGGGAAAGGGTCTGTCTTAGGCTTTGGGGAGACACTTCCAGCCAGTGGACAGCACTTAACTAGGTGAAGCCATGGACTGACTCAGTCCAAAGCAGCCTCATATTACCACAGCAGAGCAAGATACCTTGTTGGTGGTTTTCCAGGCGACTTATTTAAATCTTTTTTTACATCAGCTTGCATAGGACTTTCTAAGCAAGATGTTGTTCTTTTCTTAAAGCATATCGTGGAGTTCTGAACAATCCAGTCAAGACAGTGAGAGATACGCTGATCAATCAGTGTGCGCAGATACTGGCATGCTACCGGAAAAACTGTGCTAGCCCTTCTTCTGCCGGACAGGTAACTTCTTGGTTGTGGGGTACTAATCCTGAATTGGGAGGCTGGGAGAGCAGCCGGAAGTGGTCTGTCTAATAATGATGCTAACATGGAAAGGAACCTTCTGGCTCGCTCCTTAGAACTGCATTCCAGATAGTTGCTTTGTGAAATAGGGTAGTGGCGCCAGCCTTTCTGCATTTCATGAACTTTATGAAACCGAGAAATGAACCTGAGTTATTGTCTTGCAATAACGTTAATCTTACTATAGCACCGTGATAGTGAATATACTTCACCATAGTATTGCAGGTGAAAAGAACCTGAAAGGCCATGTAAGCCCCAACACAGGGACAAATCTATTCACTAGCTCCGATCAACATACACAATCCAGATCATAATATGCCTTGAGCTGCAAGTGGTTGTAGAAGCAATTGCTTTTACGGCAGTTTACTTCAAAGGCCCCTGCCTATAAGCAAGCCACGTGCTACAGAATATGCAGTATGTACTAAGCAGTGTTCAAGGAAGTTGTTTTCAGGTCTCTTCTGATATTTACGATAGCTTGCAGTTTTGGTCTGAAATACAGCAGTAGAAATTAAAGAATCTCCTGAAGTAGTTACCCTGATCTTTGTTAAAGACTGACATTTTTGTTTCTTTTACATCAGTGGTGTCTAAACTTTTTTCAAAGAGGGCCAAATTTGATGAAGTGAAGGGCCATAAGGGCCAAACATATTAGTTGAGTGTTTTTTTTGAAGTTGTTGAGCTTTTTTTTAGGATTTTACCCCAGGATTAAACTGACCGGCAGGCCGAATTAGGACTTTGGACATGCTTGTTTTGCATCTATGCCAATGTTAGCAATGATTCTCTTCAATTTTTACAATTAAAATGCTCGTAAGTTCTCTTTCTCTCTACCACCCCTTTCCCTAACAAGTGAATTTCTCTAATTTCGTCTCTTACCACTTTCAGCTGATTCTTCCCGAATGCATGAAACTGCTCCCTGTGTATCTGAACTGTGTTTTGAAAAGTGATGTGCTTCAGCCTGGGGCAGAAGTCACCACTGATGACCGATCCTATATCCGTCAGCTAATCACCTCCATGGATGTGGCAGATACAAATGTTTTCTTTTACCCCAGACTCCTGCCACTGGTAAGCACTTCTGCACATAGAAGACTTGTAATTGCTTAAACATACAACTCATGGAATAAGGGGGAATTAAGATGTTTAGATGAGGCTGTTTTGTCTAAGTTGAGAGTACTTGTAACTTAGGAAATTGTAACATTTCTTCTGTTGGAGCTCTGACACATACAGCTGTGTTTATGTCAAGACATGCAGCCTGCAATATAAGGAAATAAAAAGTATTGTTCTCCCTGGTACTGCAAGAGTATCAGGAAACTCCATGCACAGTGCTACCCTTGAGCTCAGCCTGTTAGTAGTCTTGGGAAATTGGGCACAAGTGTCTGAACAAGGAGCCGTGATTCCTGTGTGATACCACACAATATCGCTCTGCCACACTTTCCAGCTGTAAACCTGGAACTGCAGCAGGATGTAAGGAAGGCAGTGCAAGTCCACTGATAAGGGCAAGGTCAGCATCCTGGAGACCACAACTTTTGGTTGTGTACCTACACCAGCCAAGAATTGCTGAGCCCTGTTTGCATTCCCTTGATACAGGGAAATTGGGTTGTATTCTCAACCAGGTCTGCCAATGTAAAGGTTACTAACATCTTAGGACAGGTGTCTGAAGGGGCAGCACCTCTTCCCCATATCATTTTGGCCAGGTTTGAGGTTAGCTGGGAAGGCTGTTCTGGCAGTGCCATTGTTGCATGAGATTAGGAGATCTGTGGCTCACCAGAGAACTTCTCAGCAATAGCACCCCAGCTATGGAATATTCTTTCCCACCCATGAGGCGACTGTCATGGGCAGCAGAATTGTCAGGGGCAGAAGATCTGGGCTCCAAGGAATGCATTGCCTCTGCTGCTGCCAATTCCACCGCCACATTGGCAAAGTCACAGTGGCAGCAACAGCTGTGGCACATTCTCTGGAAGTCAGATCTGCTGCCTCAGCAGCCATGCAGCCTCTGTAGTGGCCTCTTGGCCGCCAACAACAACAACAGTTTTATTATTTATACCCTGCCCATCTGGCTGGGTTTCCCCAGCCACTCTGGGGATTTCCCTAGGCACTGCTGGTCTCCTCCTAACCCCAGGGAGGAAATGGCGTAGGCTGGGTCTCCTGAGCTCTGCAACTGCTTAGCGTGATTCAAATCAGGCCCCTTTTCCTCCTGTGACAACTTTTGATTCAACCGGTGTGTAAGGTTGGTTTGATTCCCTTGTTCCCAGTGTAGATCTTTATTTCCTCCTCATTCTGTTGTAGATGCGTGTGGTTCACCTCTTCCACCACGCTTTCTGAGTGGGCCATTATGCGCAAGGGAGCTCGTTGTGCACTGAGTTACATTGCCATTCTAACTGATATATTTTGTGAAGTGTGGTCAGTTTTGTTGTTACTGTGTTTGAAATGGTTGTGGCTTGCCCCCAAGGTCCCATGTAATTGGGTGGGATGTAAACCTAATACATGAAGCAAATCGGCTTGGTCCAGTCACAGACAGCAGCTGTCCAAGATTTCAGACAGAAGTCTTTTCTAGCCCAACTTGGAGAGGTTGGGGGTTGAATCTGTGCCCATTTGCTTGCAAAGCATGTACTGTACTGCTGAATTACAGCCCTCCTCCTGGACATGTCTTTTTAAACAAAAGATGGAATTCCGAGAGTTTTGCAACGATTGCCACCTTCTGTCCCAGTCTGTGTGATCAGTGGGCATTTGCAAAACCGTTGATCCTGTATAGTATTGTTGTGAACTTGCAAGTGTCCCGCAGCACAGTGACTCCAGTTCTGTATCTACAGACCAAGATAGATCCCAACAGTGACTCCTTACCACCAGCAATCAGAAACTCTGAAGAGCGGCTTTCCAAGGGTGACATATATCTGCTAGAAAATGGGCTGAACATCTTTTTGTGGGTAGGAGCAAATGTTCAGCAAGGGCTGATCCAGAACCTCTTTGGAGTGGCATCTTTTGGCCAAATCAGCAGCAATATGGTAAGTGGGGTCATGCTGGGCAACAAGAAGATTTCTCCTCGTTCTTAGGGTGCTGCCTAACTTTCTGCTTGCAGGATTTCCCTCAAAAGATCTGGCAAGATTCTGAATAATGGGACCAGCCCTGTGTAAGGGTCCCAACTCTCTGATTTGTCTTCTGACTCCTTAACACAATAGATAGAACAGATCAGTTACTTACAATTCCATACCTAAACCATTGGTCCATGTAGCTCAGTATTGTTTAGTTGTAGTTCTCCAGGATTCAGACTGGGGGCATTCCCAGCCCTACCTTGAGATGCCAGGGGTTAAATTTGGGAGCTTCTACGTGTAGTGCAGATGCTTTGCCACTGAGCTGTGGAACTTCCCAAATCATGGGTAAGAGTGAGCAGTGCTGTGAAAAAGAGTTTCGGCAAGGTTGGGTAGCTCATTACATGTGGGTCAGGGTGGTTTTTGTGATGCATTCATCATTTTGTGTGTGTATGTGTGTGCTAAACTGGGAATGTTCCTTCTTGCTAGTTTTGAGGAGATCCAAGCTAGTTGTTTAGTAACTCTACTGATTATGACATATTTGTGACTAGTAAATAACTCCGCTGGCCCATGTGGTTTTTGACCATCTGTGAGATGTTTTAACTCTTGTGTTGCAGTGTGTGCTGCCAGTTTTGGACAATCCCTTTTCGAAGAGAGTACGGTCTGTCATTGATATGTTCCAGTCTCAAAGATCACGCTATATGAAGGTAATTGATGCTTGCTTGTGATTGGTTTTTTTTAAATTGTTGCCTTCTGTAATCTCGGTGCATCAAGTAATGTATATGAAACTTATGTTTGAATAATTTGGGGGGGGGCGTAAATAACACAATACCGTAGTACTTGCAGTTTCTAGAACCTCACAGTGTGTTCTTACAGTGTTTTCCCTATGTAGATTAGAAAGGGGCTTCATTATATGGTGTCAGAAACTTATTTGGTTGCACAAACCATAGCTAGCCAATGCTAGAACTTCCAAGGTTCCATTAATACTTTGCACCAAAGGCACCACTCTCTAACATCTTACTAACATTTTCCTTTTGCTTTGTAGCTCATGGTTGTCAAGCAGGAAGACAAACTGGATTTGCTGTTCAAACACTTTTTGGTGGAAGATAAGAGCATGAATGGGGGTGCTTCATATGTGGACTTCCTCTGTCACATGCACAAGGAGATCCGCCAGTTGCTGAGCTAGAGCTGGAGATGCGCTGGATTCCAGCACTGACACTTCTATGTTCACTAACCGCCTGATGAATGGGCCCAGCTCCTTCGAGAAAGACAATACAGAAAGCTGTACAATTCCATAATTTTTAATACACTGTGCACAAACAGTTTCAGCATCTCCCAAAACCCCTTGAAGAAGTGAGGCATGGACAGACGAAACATCAGCTATAGGGGTGGGTGTGGGAATGTTATTTGATTCCAGGCCTTGGGCCTGTGCCCTCTTCTTATGCTTGGCAGGTATTTGTACCTCCTGCCTCCCAGCCCCCCAGTTCTGTTATAACAAATGTTATTTGAGTTTCACTATACAAGATTAAGCATCAGGTGAAAAGGTGATTGCTCTTCAGAACCACACAGTGGGTGTTAAGTTTGTGCATGTGATACACTGTATGAAAAGGAGCCAGTTTTTTTTTGGGGGGGGGGGGCGGGCGGGCTTGAGGGGAGTGGAAGGTGGCAGGCCCTGTTCAACCAAAGAGTAGGAGATTGATAAAGCAGCCAAGCTGGGGGTTTTTACACCTTCACTTCTAAGTGGAGAGAGCAATATACTGTAAGCAAGTTATACAGTGGCATCTTCTAGGAAACACCTGAGCTGTTAGGGAAAATAGCAGGGTAGGCATGCCTTCACTGTAGTTGCTTTGCTGTGTGGATATGCCTTGGAATAAGTGAGTGATAATGAGCAGGTGCTGTTTTGGGGAAAGTGAAATTATTCGGGGTTGGTATAAACAGGTGTCGCCTCCACCACCCCTTGAGAAAAACAGCATCTTCTTTCTCTTTCTTTCTTTCTTTCTTTCTTTCTCTCTCTCTCTCTCTCTCTCTCTCTCTCTCTCTCTGCCAGTGTCCTCTTGCTTTGGTGGTCTGTTGCCTCTTTCCATTCACGCGGTAGGGTTTTGTCTAGAATATCCTTTTCAAAGGAGATGGCCGTGCTTTCCTCTTCTTACCGCTTTGAAAAAGTTGTGTTTATACGCAACACAGGAGTTTGCTTGGAGAGACAGTCTTATGTTTGAATTGTATCCAGGAAGCACTGAGAGATCCTGTAGCACCAATTCAGAAGGAGTTGCTCATATTCATAACGTAAGGTTCAAATCATGCCACTAATGAATTCTGAAATTCAAACCTTTAGTAGCTCTGAACAATTTTGGTCATGCAGTACTTAAATGGCTACATCTGGGCAGTTCTTACTAGTCCATCGGTGTAGGATATCTGTGGCATGCCTGCTTGTGGTCTTGTTACAACAAATCAAGCAGACTTATGGTTGACCCCTCCAAGGCTGAGCAGAAAGTATTCTGCTTTGTATTACACAGAAAGATGATGAGTTTGAGACTCTAGGAGTCAAAGGGCTCATTCGTTTTTAAAAAGACACTAACCTTTTGTTTCTAATGCTACACTTAGGAATTCTTGCAGTGCCCAGAATGTACTTGGGGAACCGGCAGCACCGAAACGTGAAAAAAGGAAAAGCAGGGAGGTAGATCGCTTAGACAAATGATGGATTAAGACTGAATATAAGTAAAGCATTTATTCCATCTGCCATTGAAAATTGAAGTTGAAACCTTATATACATGACAGATTAAATAATCCAGGAGTGTGGTTTCTAGTCCCTTGAACTATAGTGTGTGTATGCGTGTGTGTTTGTAAATATTTTTCCTTCTACTGCAGCTAGTTTGTCTTCCCTTTCATCGCACAGTGAGGGGGAGTATCCCAAAAACTGTTAACTGGCCACACCTCAGTGAGTTTCTCAGCAGTCTTAAAACACATTTGCAAGTGTGGCTAACCCCCCGCCCCTTTCTCCTGCCAAACACACATACTGTCTCCAACCAAAAAAATTGGAAATCTTTTAAACCAGTGAAGAGATTTGCTCCCCAAGACTCCACAACCGGACTTCCAGAATACTAATTTCTAGAATTAATATAAAAGAAAATATACGATCATAAATCTTTCTTCACTTTTTTCAATGCATCTTTTAATTTGTAAAGAAATAAAAATATATGAAGATGTATTTTATGTCATTGTTAGTAAATAAATACTGATTATTTTTTTCCAAGCCCTGTATTTTGGGGATGGGAGAGAGAGCTGGTGTGCAGGTGACTCAATCAAGTTCCGTCATGGCAAATAAAACTGTTATTTGCAACAATATCTGAAAGAATTCCGTAAGGTGCTTATAATGTTTTGCTTTCTGGATTAAACACATTTCAGCTTTCAATACTATGACCTTCACTTCCTGCTAGGAATGCAGTGAAACATATTAGCATACATGGCCTTCTCATAAAATGAAAACATCATCTTGAAAAGATGCTCCCCCATAGCTTCCTATTTTCATGAATATAGAATGATCTCAATCATGGCATAAGATCTTGCACTTTCTTCGTAGCCCATTTTGGTCAGTGTGCTATTGCATAATTCTTACGTAGTTGCTCAAATAGAAATGAGGTTTATTTCTCTTAAATCACTGATATTGCTGCCGCATGTTGGCTGTTGCTCCCATTGTTTCCAAGTCCAGAAGCAATCACAGGAGCATCAAAATACTTCTACAGTGGAATCCATTCCTGATTTGTTTGGAGAGTTAGCAATTCATCCTGGTTTTCTGTCCACAACCGCGATCGTTATCCAGTTGCCTTTTTTGCTACTTGCTTTTCTTCACTATTTAGTTCTGCTGCTGGTGTGCCTTAAAAATAAGTCTTCAAGCATCATCTCAGCAGGCCCGCTTCAGCCTCAAGGTTAGCTGCATTGGGGGAGCCTGTGTTTGAGAGTAAGAGGAAGAAGTTACATATGATCCTGTGTAGGTCTGCTCAGAATAAGGACATCCTGTATTCAACGGAACTCGCTCCCAAGGATGCAACATAGCAAGGAAGGAAGGTATGGCTTAAAAGGTAGCAGGTTGCTACAACATTTTATGTTGAGAAGCAGTGTTTCATTTACGGCAAAAATATTCCCATTGATTCACTCCCACCTACACCCTCAAACAGTGAGTAAGACTGCAGTATAAGGGTTAGTATAGGACTACAGCTGGGGAGACCTAGCTTCAAATTCCTGCTCATTCACAAAGCTGGTTAGGAAATAAATACTGGGTGTGGTCTCATGCTGTGGGACATGGGTGGCGCTGTAGATTAAACCACAGAGCCTAAGGCTTGCCGATCTGAAGGCCGGTGGTTCGAATCCCCACAATGGGGTGAGCTCCCATTGCTCAGTCCCTGCTCCTGCCAACCTAGCAGTTCAAAAGCACAAAGTGCAAGTAGATAAATAGGTACCACTCCCGCGGGAAGGTAAACGGCGTTTCCATGCGCTGCTCAGGTTTTGCCAGAAGTGGTTTAGTCATGCTGGCCACATGACCTGGAAGCTGTATGCCGGCTCCCTCGGCCAATAAAGCGAGATGAGCGCCGAAACCCCAGAGCTGGCCACGACTGGACCTAATGGTCAGGGGTCCTTTCCCGCCGGAGCGGTACCTATTTATCTACTTGCACTTTTGATGTGCTTTCAAACTGCTAGGTTGGCAGGAGCAGGGACCAAGCGTCACAGGGATTCGCACCGCTGACCTTCTGATCGGCAAGTCCTAGGCTCTGTGGTTTAACCCACAGCAGCAATTTTTCCTCCCTCAAACCTGTAAAACGGCAATATAAAAACACGTAAAAGTAGATAAAATAGGAATTCGGAATTGTCAGGCACGTACAACACAGTCCAGTCTTACAGGTGACAAAAATATAAATTGTCAGAAGACATCTGAAACAGCTGGTTGGTTGTTGCATGATTCTTATATGGCAGGGAAAAATCCATATCACTACCCTGTGATATTATGTATGGTGCTGTCCCATGAGTAGTTCCCCCATATTTAAGTGCTGTTAAAGGCATATACAAGGGCAGTTGGTCTTTCAGGAAATCTGTTTCTGAAATTTTTATTAGAAGGCTTAACAAGAAGACCTTGGAAATGGGTTGTTGCCTTCTTGGCAGCCAATACTGGCTGATAGTACATGCTACATGCCACAGAAGTCATCTCAGCCTTCAGTGACTGGGATATAAGGAATAGGTGCCTGCTCTATAGGGATGAGGCATCTTCAGCCCCCCCCAAAAAAGTCTGTTGGGATGTGGCTGAGTCCCCCCAATCTCAAGGGGGCAGAAGAGGTGGAGCCCTTCCTTACCTGCCCACTCCTTCCCTCCCTCCTGTCCCTCTACAGCCTTTGGAGATACTATGCAGCCTGGCTGGATGTTGCCCTGGGTCACAAAGCATTTGTGACGGTCGTACGATGTTGCGTGTTGCACATGTGATGTCACACATGCATGACGCCCCCCCCTTGGTTATTACAAATAATAGCCCATTAGACAAATGCCCCAAACACTTTTAAGATGCTCTGATGTTTCTACCTGTTGAGGCCTTTCAATTCCTTGCCATTTTGCTTGTAAAGAAGCCAAGTTCCTGTTTGTCAGTATAGTGTCTGTAGCATGGGATCTTGCTTCTTAGGAAAATGCCTGGCTGAATACATAACTTGTTTTCAAGTAGGTTTCCATGACTGCAGAAAAATAGCTTGCAGGCACGACGAAAGTAATTTCTTAAAACTATTGAGATGTTGGCTGGACTAATTGTCCTATTTCCAACAGTAAGCAACCCAGGACCACTGCAGAAACGATTAAAGCTTTACACTTAAAGAAATAATGCTTGAAACCACAAGCTGTTCATGTAAACCCTAACTACAAAACCACATCTCTAGCTATAAAACGCCAAAAGACATCCTGGAGTTTATTATGTCTTAACTTTTTATGTGTTGTAATATCTGTTTATCTTTTTAAATCTTTTCCCCTCTACTGTCAACTCCCTGCCAAATCATATATACTGAACAGATTGCTTACTTCCTTTTTTAAAAATTTGCGGGCATGGATATTCAATTTTGTTTTGTTTTTAAAAAGAGGCACATAGACCTGATGAAATTCTGAACAGCTGGTGGCAGCAGAGAGTTAAACCAAACTGGATGCTTCTCAATATTAACAGGGAAAGGTAAGTGTGGCTGCAGGATTACTGGCGGAGCTTTGATCAGGATGAAGCCTTCCCAGTCACCTTAATGAATGAACCACACCAGGGGAGATTTTGGGATTAAATGCACAAAGTCAAGTCTCTTTTAGTGTTATGAATAGCAAGTAGCATATGCACAGATTTACCAGTGCCAGAGCTGTTGTTCTGGGACAAGTTAAAAATAATATTCATATGGTATTCTCAGTCTGGAGACTACATTTTTAAATGGCATCAAGGAAAGACAAATTCGGATAAGATTTTGGCATTGTTTCATTTGCTGCTGTAAGGTCATTTCAGAAAGTGTGTGTTTCTTAAATTACTTTGAATGTGGTCAACAAGGCTTAACATTAAGAGTCATAAATGGTTGGACTCATAAATATTCAACATTAATTTGTAGAGTCTTTTTGTTATTTTTATATATTTCATTTTATACAACACATAGTTGACATTACAACATTAATTCACATCGCCTATCAGTTAAACAGTACACAAATAACTACATCTCTATGGACTAAAATACAGTTTAATGTTTTGAACAGTGCACTTTATGATACTGCATCTTCCCATAATTTGTAGGGACTACAATTCCTACAGTGATTGTTTCATTAGGCTGACAATGATGCATTTCCTTCCTATGGGAAATTGAATGGAGTTAGGAACAATGACAACTGAAACGAATTTATTTCTAAAGTGTATTTTCCTCCTGGGAAACATTTTTTTCCTGTTCACAAAGGTGCGTTTCTTTTTGCACAATTCGCCATGTGGCCTTCTTAATTCTGCTAATATCTTCAAGTCCAGTTTTATGTGTGTCAGGAGCTGTCACAACACTAGTTTTAATCAGGTCTGTTCTTTACCAAGCAAATTCATTCCGTGTACAAAGTCAACCATTCAATTAGAGGTATACAAACTGTTGCTTGTATTAAAGCAGCACTAAGTAGGCATCTGCCAGTGTAAAGATTTAAGCCTACACAACAGGACTTCTCTCCCCCTGATCTGTTCTTGGGGGCCTCATGCAACCTTCAGAGCAGATTTGGGGAGGGCACAGAGTTCATGCAAGGGAAGGAATGAGGGGAGTCACCATGCACAAGCAGAATATTTACACCATGGGTACGCAAACTAAGGCCTGGGGGCCAGATCCAGCCCAATCGCCTTCTAAATCCGGCCCACAGACGATCCAGGAATCAGCGTGTTTTTACATGATCAGAATGTGTCCTTTTATTTAAAATGCATCTCTAGGTTATTTGTGGGGCCTGCCTGGTGTTTTTACATGAGTAGAATGTGTCCTTTTATTTAAAATGCATCTCTGGGTTATTTGTGGGGCATAGGAATTTGTTCATTTATTCCCCCCCCCCAAATATAGTCTGGCCCCCCACAAGGTCTGAGGGACAGTGGACTGGCCCCCTGTTGAAAAAGTTTGCTGACCCCTGATTTACACGGATGGGATGCATTAGATACAAGCCATAATCTCATACCCGCCAATGTTTCTCTGATGAAAACAAAGATGTCCTATTCCACAATAATAATTTTATCTGGGCAGCTTCCAACATTATTATTTTTTAAATACTCTGGTTTCTCTTCCGATCGGATATGAAAGAAACATAATAAAACATTAAAAATCTTCCCTATAGAGGGCTGATGGTTCGGGAGTCGGATAACTCCATGCCCTCCAACATTTCTCCAATGGAAATAGGAAAAGTGGGACATTCCGGGATCGAATCAGAAACTGGCACGGCTTCTGTAAATCTGGGACTATCCCTGGAAAATAGGGGAGGGTCTGTAATCTTTATTCTTTTATCGTGTTACTTGAGATCCAGTACGGTTTGCTTGCTTTTCCCTGTCCCCAGGTAGTTCAAGAGAAGATGCATGGCTAAAAAGAGACGACAGGGTGGAAACTTGTGTGGAAGCCATAAAGCAGAGTTGGCTAACATTTTATCCTCTGTCTGTTGGACTTCTGTTGCCACAATCCCAGACTATTGGCCATGCTCGATGTTGATGAGAGATGGGTATGCAACCACATCTGCAGAGTCTCAGGATAGTTATAAAGGTTGGGTAGCTATTTATGCTTCTCAATTCTACAAGCTATTTATGCTTCTCTTTAGAGGCAAATATTTTGGTCTTCTGTATTTAGATGGTGGGATGTGGGTGGCGCTGTGGGTTAAACCACAGAGCCTAGGACTTGCCGATCAGAAGGTCGGCGGTTCGAATCCCCGCGACGGGGTGAGCTCCCGTTGCTCGGTCCCTGCTACTGCCAACCTAGCAGTTCGAAAGCACTTCAAAGTGCAAGTAGATAAATAGGTACCGCTCAGGCGGGAAAGTAAACGGTGTTTCCGTGCGCTGCTCTGGTTTGCCAGAAGTGGCTTAGTCATGTTGGCCACGACCCTGAAGCTGTACGCCGGCTCCCTCGGCCAATAAAGTAAGATGAGCGCCGCAACCCCAGAGACGGTCACAACTGGACCTAATGGTCAGGGGTCCCTTTACCATTACTATTTAGATGGTAATAATGAATGGGGGGGGGCATGAAAAAGCTCAAGAATCAACAAATGAGGGTGGCAGATTGAGGTGAGGAGAGAATGGTTTATAAAGGGATTGAAGCAATGGGAACTACTCTAATAAAACCATTGTTGCTTCAGAAGACTTAGCTCTGGCACAGGACTGGTATTTGCACAGATTTTAGCTTTCAAAAAGGTCCTTTATGTTTCTAACCTGGAAGCAGGCCACTGTAATAAAGGGAGATATTGTGTTGGGTTTAAATAATAAGTATCTGTAGCTTAATGTGAATTTATAAACTATTTTGCCAGCATTACGCTTATGAGAACGGCTGCTCATTTGTTCCCGGAGAATGACAGATACCACCTTGTTAAGCTATCAGTATAGCTGGCCTAAAAATGTATTTGAAGTTGCATCAATCTCTTGTTCCGGAAGAAATCCTGACTAACATAATCTTAGAACAGTGGGTTTCACCCTCAGGACTGGAGTAATACTTCTCACTCTCTGCTATTGTGACCCCAGGCTGCCTGGAATTATAGTAAAAGGTGTAGAAGAAAAAAACATTTTACATTCACTTGCTTTGCCTACAAAATAAAAGAAGTTGTAAAAATGCATTTTTGTTATGAAACAATTGTTATGATGCACTATGGAAACAAAGAACAAAAAAAGCATTTGTTGGTATGCTTGCATGCCGTGGCTGGTATCCGATTAAGTTTTACTCAGGCCCATTGAAATAAATGAATATTACTAAGTTAGGTCCATTCATTTCAATATGTCTGTTCTGGGTTGATCCAGTTGATGTGGTGACAACAGAGTGGAAGGGTACTAAGGAAAGGGAAAGTATTGCATTGTGATTATTTTGGGGAACCTCACCTCAATTTTGGCTCAATTATACTTTTCCCAAGAGAACTGAGTGTACGTAATGTACATAGATGAGTTGCTAAAAGTTGTAATGTGGTAATGCTGTGTTTTAAACACAGGGTGCAATATTTCCCCCTGTGAAGGCTCAATCTATACACCTTTACCCCATGAGGATTACCCAAACACTAATTTGCTTTGTGAGCCACCTTGAACGGTTTGGTTCTGATGTAGAAAGTGAGAACTATTTGTGAGAATGAATTCGATTTTGAACAGTGGATGACAGGATGTGTTTAGATTTTATCAGCGGCAGCTGTAGTTGCATTCTCCTAAAATTCTCTTCCTAGCAGTTTTCTCTTTTCTAGCAGTTACTGGGAAATCTTTTAGACGAGCAAGGCAATCTGCCACCCCAGGCAAGAGAGTAGTTGTGCTTGTTCTTCCAGCATAAAAGAGCAGGTTGCTTTCTATGCCTTGTTCTTTACCAGACAGCGAAGTAGCAACTCATTCTCCACTTCCAGCCTCTCTGCTGCAAGCAGGTCACAGGGAACCAGACAACGCATTTTTCATTTCTCCTCTTGCAGCCCAAAGGACAGTCACACCGGTGAAGCCAGTGCGCAAAGTGTGCGCATTATGAGTAGCATCGCTCACTGATGTGTAGTGTAAGTGGAGACACGCTTAGTGAAAATGCATGGCTTTAATGTCCTTGATTTCATTTTCGAATTACGTTTTCTCGTTGCAAATTACATGCCCAGTTGACAAAGAGCAGCTGTAAGCAGACTTGGAAGTGACAGCTACTGAACAAATGACCCACTGCTTTCTAGGTCCCTGTTAGCTACTTGATTCCAATGGGCATCCCTTTCAGCTTATGTATTGGCCAGTCCCCTCCCGCACTGTATTTGAGAACTCCCTGGCTGTTCCCTCTCAACAGCCACTCCTTTAATTGACTGGCTATCCTTTTAATTTCAGCGAGTTCCTTTAGCGGGAATAACTGATTCTAATTGGACCCCAGGCACTACTCGCGGAAGTAGATTAATCAAATGAGGGGGGGGGGGCGGTTCCTGAGGCTGTGCAAATACCTCCACTGATCAGATGGAATTCATCAGACAGGAAATCCTTTTAGTGATGCAATTGCTGAGCCAAGATAGACCATGCCGTAAAAAACGGCATACTTACAGCTTGACCCAGACACTATCTCATATCTTGCACCATGAGACACAAGGACACTGCAGAGAAAAGGGTGGGTCTGCAGATATTTATTCTGACTACAGCAGGCATGCTAAGCATGTCACTATTCTTGCTTTTGTAGTTCCAAGCGCTATACGCATAGCTTAGGAGAAATGGGCATTTCAAAGCTGCACATACCATCGATCCCTATCCCACATCATGCCAGAAGTTGTTTTCTTATCTAAAAATGACAGGTTAATCTGCAAGCGGGCTAAGGGAGAATAACAAAGGGAAAATGTTGGGACTGGTCTGATGGGGAACAGGAATTAGTGCACTTTTGGATTTGCACTTACATAGTGGCCGCTGGCCTGATCCAGCAATCTCTCCTTTTGTCCTTGAGCTACCTGTATGCTTGCAGATAACTGGAGTCCAAATTGGACTGTCCAATGCATCTGCATGTCTTTGAGAGCTTGGAAGGCTATCGGAGTGGAATGTGGCGATGGTCATCTAGTCCAACCCTCTGCAATTACAAGAATCTTTCAACTCAACGTGGGGCTGGAACCCGCAACCCTGAAATTAAGAGTCTCGTGCTCTTACTGGCTGAGCTAACAACACTCACAACTTGAATAGTGAGGGAAAAGAGATGGAATGATGGGTGACCATACTGATAAACTGTTGTTGTTGAAGGGATTTAATCTTTTAAAAATGTTTTCAAATGATACACACACACACGCAAACATATATAGATATATAAAATAAAAAACATTTTAATATTAAAAATGAAAATATTAAAAATAAAATTATAGATATATTGTATATATACTATTTTTAATTTTATTTTTAATATTTTATTTAATAATGAAAAAGTTATTCCCACCACAACCGCAGTATTTTTAATATTATATATAATTACTATCTATAATATTAAAATATATCTGTGTGTGTGTGTATATTTAATATATATAACGGATCGCGTTTTCCCAAGACTTAAGTCCCGAGGTAAGTTACCTTACCCCGCTGTCTTTCTGTATTTCTGGTGCGAGTTCTCACGTTCCATCTCAGAGAGAGAGAGAGAGAGAGAGAGAGAGAGAGAGAGAGAGAGAGCGAGCGCGAAAGCGGAAAGTAACCCGAGAGTCCCCCGTTCCCCCCACCCCCGTGAGCGAGATCACGACTCCCAACTTTTCCTATCTCTACACAGCCTCGCGCGACGGTCACGCGGCGAGGGCTGCTTTCCGGCCGGCCCTTGGCTGTCGCAAAAGCGCAAAGATGGCGGCGGCTCCCTCGTCGAGCTACGCGGCTTGGGTGGCTCGGCTAGCCGAGCTGAAGAAGCTGCGGGCCAAGCAGCCCCGGGTGAGGCCTTACCGGCCCCTGGTACTGGCCAACCAGGTCTCCAACCGGCGCCTGGGCCTCGGAGGTGGGTTTCCTCCGCAGTCCCAGCTAGGGTTGTCCCCTCTCGTGTCTCCTATTCCAATGTAAAATCCTACGTCCTGTATTGATACTACAGTTTTGTCCTGTATTTCAGGTCGTCTTCTCTCTCTTTCTGCTAAGTTAGGGACCCTCTCCGAATAGGTAAAAAAAGGTATAGGACCTCTGGACGCGGTTAAAAACACGTGTTTGAAAGAGTGTGTGAAAGGTCATTGAATATTTACCAGATAAATTGTAAACAGGATTATTGTAACAACCTGTAGTTGTATAAGAGTATACAGTGGTACCTCAGGTTAAGTACTTAATTCGTTCCGGAGGTCCATTCATAACCTGAAACTGTTCTTAACCTGAAGCACCACTTTAGCTAATGGGGCCTCCTGCCGCTGCCGCGCCGCTGGAGCACAATTTCTGTTCTCATCCTGAAGCAAAGTGCTTAACCTGAAGCACTATTTCTGGATTAGCTGAGTCTGTACCCTGAAGCGTATGTAACCTGAAGCGTATGTTACCCGAGGTACCACTGTATATTTAAAGTAGATGAATAAATGAGCAAATTAAGTTAATTTGGATATGCAGGAGATATTAAATATAAATTCAAGAAACCGCAGAAAGAGGGAGAAGGAAGTCAAGTTTTGAAACGTTAAAATCATTGAAAAATTAGTGAAATGTCTAAACCTGAAAAGCATAAAGTAAGTTTAAAAAAAGAAAAAGAAAGGTCATGTATTTGGGTAGCCAAGCACAGACAGATTTGCAAATTCGTGTGTGTGTGTGTGTGTGTGTGACAAATTCAAAAGGGGCCATCCTATTAGGCTGCAATAGATTGTAGTGGATTGCTCTGAAGTCGCTTCCCACCCCACCCAGCCCTGTGCAACAAAGGTGGCAACTGTAGATTCCCAACTCAAACTGCATCTCCATGCGCAGTGGACCCCGCAGTGGCTAAACCAACCTGGTTCAGCAATGTCCGTTAATTCCAAGGTATCTGCTGCTCTGGATATGAAGCCTAGAGTCATAGGGAGTTGGAAGGGGTCCCATAGGTCATCTAAAACTTTTGCCCCAATGTGGGGCTTGAACCTACGGCCCTTGAGATTAGGAGCCTCAGGCTCTACCAACTTTGCAGTATTGACGTTTATTTCTTTGTCATATCAGTTTTTTTGGCTGCATTTCAAACTACATTCTTGGATGTATCGCACAAAAGGCAAGCAACAGAAGGGCAGCATGAGGGAGGTTTATAAAACTGCTTGGGGCATGGAGAAAGCAGACAGAGGAAAAGCCTCCTTCTCAAATGAAACACTTGTTTTATATTATTTTTTAAATTTCCCTTTACCTGAGAATCACAGGGTAGTTTTGCAATATTAAAAAACCCCATGAAAGTTCATAACATAGTAAATGAAATAATAATGTCCCTGAAGCTGACTCTTGTGCTGGGGTATTGGCTACGGGTTTTTGGGGGGTGGGCGGGGGAGTTGTTCCTGTTATTGATATTAATTTCTGGTATCTTTATTTTTGGTGGTCTTATGATTATGTGGAAATTGTTTGGTTTGGTTGTGTACTTTTTGAAGTTTTATTTGTTTGTGAATACTTTTGCTATGTAAGTCTGTGGTGCAATGGGTCAGTGCGTCTGGCTGTTAACCAGAACGCTAATGTGGACCCGACGTGAAACAATCAGTGTTGCAAGGGCATGTTTTTGATAGAACCACACTGCAGCTTGCACACAGATATACACACCAATAATTAAACAAAGACATTCGTCATGAATCAGCTAAGGTCTGTCCCTAGCTGGGTGAGGAACCACATGCATAAATACATTTTTTCATATATAAACCATTCCTCATACCTGCTGTTGGATTTATGCATGTAAAAAGGGAGTTTCAAATGAACACCCTTGGGGTTTTTTTGGAGGAGCGCTGATTGGTCCAGGATCCCCACAGAAAGAATACATATGTATGTGCAGAGCACATGTGAGGGCAGCTGTCAGATGCAACCTTGTCCGCAGGTGAGGGATGTTCTTGTTAACATCCCTAAACTGATAGAAATGCAGGAATTGTACAATCAGCTATTTGGGAGGGGGTGTTTCACAGGCAAGGAGGAAGTGATCATCGTGATTAATGTTTTTCTAACATGCTTCTATGCTGTGTGCGTGCTTTATTTGGATTGGCGTTATCATTGCTGCGCTTTTGAGAACAGAGCTCTTGGTGTGTTAAGTTCTACATATGCAACCTGAGGCAAATTGCTTAGTGATCTGTTTCTCTTATGAACAGAGCCTTTGCTATCCTATGTATCTATGTATGTATACTCAAGCTCTACTGAATTCTATGGGAGTTATTTCCAAGTAAGTTTCATAAGACGGCAGCTTAAAGTTCTTCATTCACACTGAAAACATGTTTTGATGCTCATAACTGGCTGCTAATTTGCAGGGATACTTTTATCGCCTCCTTGGTCATTGTCACACATGCATGCAAATTCATGGGGCGGTGTGTGTGTGTGTTTGCCTATGTTCAGCTGAATATGAATGTTTGGTCGAATCATTTTGCTTCATAGTGCCCTGGAGGCTACCAGACTTTGTCTGTGGCAAATGGCCAGAGGGAATAAATTCCACAACTGGAACACTGTAAAACATACTAATTGTTCCCTCAGTATTTATAAAAGTAAAGTAAGGGAGAAAACCATGTGTTGTATGTAGGAAATACTCTTTCTGGTTGGCAGGGAAAAAAGGGTTGTTACTTTGTGATCAGGACTCTGTTTTCTTCAATTCAGTCTGCATAAAATTTCATAGACAATCCAAGAACTGGTACAGGCTTCTGAGAACCTTGCCTTTAATTACAAAAAGTGAAACCTAATCCTTAAAAACTTACGTTATATTACATTTGTTAGCCTTTCAAAGATTTCATATGGCCTTGGTTTAAAATACAGTTTTTGCCAAAACTTCTGCTGTTAAGTGTTCTAGAGTTTGTAACTTCATCTCTAATGTGTTGTGTTCCCTCCCTGCTGTTCACCATTTATACATGCATTTTCCTTCACACAGTTCCTTCTGGAAAAAGAAATTCAAAATTCATGAGAAATGCAAACACTGAGCCCCTATACATTAATTGAGTTACATTATGAAACCTAAGCATGCTTACATTAAAATGTTATTCATTTTGAACTCAGAATTTGCCTTTCCTTTGTGCAGAACTTCAGTTTTTGAGGTTTCCTGTGCAGAAAAGAACAGTGCTACTATGGTGGCTTAGTTCGGTTGTTATGCCAAACCGTGGTTTCCACTAACCATACACTAAAACCCAAATCATAGTATGGGCTTCCAAGCAAATGATAGGTAAACTGTGGTTTAGATGCTTGTCTATTTTCACTGTTTGGTCACCCATCTTATCTTTAGTTGCGGTGTCTTTGGTGGAACAACAGTCATAACTATGGTTTATTAATTCAGACGTCATGCCAAACCATAGTTAGCACAAATATTAGATTTGCGAACAATGTTTTTAAATTCTGGTTGCTGGCTCATTAGCTAACCATATTTTTGTCCAGTCAAAATATCAAACCAAACTTTCCTCAAACTTCCTTACCCGTGATCTAGCACGATGTCTGAATTGAGCCGCTGACAACATATGAAGCTTTGAGAAGAGGCAGGCAGACTGATAAAACCATTGCCCTCATCCTTGTGGCTTCCTTACAGATGAAAAGTACAGTCAAACCTCGGTTGTTGAATGTAATCCGTTCCGGAAGCCCATTTGGCTTCTGAAATGTTCGACAACCGAGGAGCAACTTCCGATTGGTTTTAGGAGCTTCCTGCACTCAGCGGAAGCTGCATTGGACGCCCAGCTTCCGAAAAACTTTTGAAAACCGGAGCATTTACTTCTGGGTTTTTGGCGTTTGGGAGCCAAAATGTTCCAAAACAGAGGCGTTCGGTATCCGAGGTTTGACTGTACAGTATTCAAATAGTAACTAGAAGTGAAATTCCCAATTCCAATGGAGGCGTGTCTTTTCTTGGATTAAGGATACAATAGAAAACAGTGTGAAGAATCTGCTTACTTTAACAGTCTTCAGTGTTTCATATGGTATTCATGCAATAGAGTTGTCACTGTTATAAAATGCTCCTGAGTAATGGCAGTTTCCTTTCTTTTACAGAGGCAACATGCATCACAGAGATGTCATTAATGATGGCCTGTTGGAAGCAGAATGAGTTCAGTGATGTAACTTGCGCCCAAGAGATCCAGACTTTCTTCAACTGCGCTGCAAAGGCAGAAGTAATTATGTCCCAATTTATCCTCTAATTAAGCTGCAGGAAATTAGTTTCCATACATAATATGAGCATGTAATACCACTACAAATCTCCAAATTGTTTCTGCAATTGTTGAAACATCTATTTCCTATGGCATCTGTGGTTTCATATCTGTTTATTACTATTTTTTAAGTTCTCATCCTGCTTTTTAAACACAAGTTTCAGAGTAGTTCATAGCAAAAATGTCTAAAACAATAAGAAAATATATAATTGAAACAGAAACAACCAAACATAAAAAATAACTGAAAAAGATCAGCTGTTTTTATTAGCAACTTTTTTTCTGTTTTATATTTCTTTGGTTCTTGACTTGTCGTGGGCAGTTTTGAGTTTCAGGTTGCTGGAAAAATTGGTTATAGAAATTGCAAATAGCTGGTGCAGTCTGCACCAAACACAAAGTCCTGTTCCCTTCAAAGGGCTGCCAGATTGTTAACAGGGCTGCATACATGTGACTCCCATTTTGAAACAAATGCCTACAAGCCTGTCCACCCATTGGGATTGGGATTAATTATTACTGTGGCTGCATTGTATTTTTACTGTTGTTCTCAATGGTTTATTTTTTTGTAATAACTTATATTTTAAATTTAAGTGATGGCCTGGTTTTGTTAGCTTTTAATGAGGAAAATCAGGGTATAGATATGTTAAACAAGATGTACTATGTACAATCCAATTTGGAAGGAGAGAAACCTCCACTGTTATAGCAGAGGAATATGGCCTTGTGTGTTAATGGACAACAGCAAGGAATTCATGTTTCAGGTAAGCTATAGAAATGTAAAAATCCCATGAGAGTTCTTTTTATAAACAAATATCTGTGTGTTCCCCAGTTTATAACTTTATGATATCTGGGGTGCTTCTGCTGTGCACTCCATGCCTGAAAATGAGATTGATCAAGTATTTGACTTCTCAACCAATCCAACCAGTAAAATAAAGGCTAAGCATGTAAATTTAGAATCCTGTACACAGTTCCTGGGGTTAGTACTTTTCAATTTGTTTGGGCATATTCCTGAGTTGATAAGCATGGGATTGTGCCATTTTGTATGACTGTAAAGAGAGAGAGAGAGAGAGAGAGAGAGACAGACTTAAAGCTATCACTGCTCTATCAATATAAATTCATGTAAACAATATTCAGGAAATTGACCAGTTCTTGATTTTTTTCTACAACACCTGAGTCACAGTCATTTTTTTTTTAAAAAAAATCAAGACAAGTTGTTTTTAAATGTGGTTATAGCTGTACATCAGGGCAAGAATTGCCTTCCCTTAAATTAAACAGGGAGTACAGTGATACCTTGGGTTACATACGTTTCAGGTTACAGACTCCGCTAACCCAGAAGTAGTACCTCAGGTTACGAACTTTGCTTCAGGATGAGAACAGAAATCATATGACGGCGGTGTGGCAGCAGCGGGAGGCCCCATTAGCTAAAGTGGCACCTCAGGTTAAGAACAGTTTCAGGTTGAGAACGGACCTCCGGAACTAATTAAATTCTTAACCAGGGGTACCACTGTAAAGGACTATTTTTCCTTCCTTTGCTGTGAAGCAATGATGCAGTTTTCAAAAGTAGGCCACCACCTACACAAGGGCATTTTTTACTTTGTGGAATATTTGGCTGCAGGCTTATAATAGTGGACCTGTATCTCAACCTTGTTAAAAGGTGTAATGAGACAGATTAAGTTCTGTTTCCATCTTGCATGTAATAATCATTCCCATTGTGCAGGGGTGACTTTTGAGTGCACCCCACTGTGTCATTAAACCATAAATTGCAAGTAACCGTGAGAGCATGTGCCAATGGAAACAAGCTTCAGGAAGGAAGAGGATGCCCGGGAACCATGGGCCACAAAATAGAAAGTGTACCTGCCAGTGTTTTTCTTAGGGTTCAAGGACTACAGTCAATCGAATTGCTTCAAATCACAAGTGTTTTGATATAATACACATACTCTATAGTTACTTTGCCAAGGCTTCTGTTTTGTGAGTTACACTTATTCTTAGAAAAATATGATCCTCCCTTGTTGCTGCACAAGCCACTCATATCAACAGGAAACTGACTAGACGCAAAATGTGACCAAGTACATTCAAATAACGTCTTAAGGATATATTGTCCTCCTATTCCTAGGAATTGATAGTAAAAGTCCAGCTCCTCTTCCTTGACTGTAAAATTTATCATTTCACTGTTTCAAATAAATTGAGGTACCACTGGCTTCTGAATGCAGCTCTCTCTGATTGTCCAGAGGTTGATGCTTGCAACATTGGGAATATTGGTGGGATTTGTGCGTCAGTTTAATAAATATAGGAAATTGTTTCTGTTCTTTTCAGGCAGAACGCAAGCAAAATCTTCGACAAGAATCTCTGGGCCAGTCGGGGAAACTTGGTTCAAAACAAATCAACAAATTACTGAAAAGGTTTCCAAATATCACATACAATTATTAAAGAGAATTGCTTCCCCAAGTATCTGTGAACATCAGGACTGGAATTTGAAGAAACTCACCGCTTGTTGGTCATTCCCTTTGAAATGGACGGGAAATGTTTTCCTGCATTTCATACTGTTTTTTGGAATAAAACTTCTGTTGAGATAAGATGAAGACCTAAAGTTTCCTTGGATACCAAGAGAAGCTACAGCAGTTATTTGACCAGATAAACTTTTGCTTGAAATGTTCTTCAATAGCATCAAATTTGAGTCGTCAGTGAAATAAAATCTTTTGTGAAATCTTGTCTGCTGTTATAGAGCAAACTTTCTTTTTGAACTTTGGCCTCCAAACTGCTAAACAGCAGTATCCCATAAGCGTGACCCTTGCAGCCAAGAGTTCCCAGTATGACATGAGTGGTGGTGGTGGTGGGAAGTATTGTGAGTGTTAAATTATTGTAGGATCACACAAAGATAAAGCTCAGAGTCTTTTTCATAGTGCCATCTGTGTGCCACCACCAGAACATCTGCCTCACAACTAGGGAACTTCCTTATGGGAACTTCCCAGTCTAACCCTGACCCTGATTTTCAGTGGTGGATAGGAAAAAGTTGAGAAGCAGGAGTGCTTTAAGGGGAGTGAGAATGGATTGAGTTCTCTCCATTCTGTCCATAGAATTTGGCAGTTCTTAGAATCCGTTCCTAGATTCCATTCACTTGTGAGGGGCAAAAACCGCTCCCTGATTTAACACTTCTCTACTTTTTCCTCATAAAATAAAACTTTTAACTTCGGTTACTAAAAGTATTGCATTTAAGGGTGCTGTGTTTGCTGGGGACTAAAGGGAAGGTAAAGCTTCAAAATATGCTTGAAGTGAAACAATTTTATGCTTTATTGCACCCAACACTTTTCAGCATGCTGCCTTCTGAAGGGTTACTGACTAATAACAACAAAGATTACTTTGAGAGATTGTGGGGGTTTTTTAGTTAGATAAAAAGAATCTAATTGCATTTTAGGCGGTGGTGATGAAAGACTTGTGAGTATACGACTTCAGTTTTTGCTAACTGCTACATTTGTTCTTTGTCATGTTCCATAGACCTTTCCTTTATTTGAAACTAAATCTGCAGAATGCTAAATTCAGTTATCTGACCTTGCAAGTGACTTATGTTCTGATAAACAGTTACATTTTTTTTTATTAAGGCATTCTTTTGTTTAACGTTTTTATTTTAACCAAAGAATTTAGACTAGATTATATTTGGAATTCTTCTCTCTTCTGGATATTTCCTATTTTCAATAGTGTGGATGATATACACCAGGGGTGGCCAACTCCGAAGAGACTGCGATCTATTAAAAACTGGCAGTGATCTATCCCTGTTTTTTGGGGGGTTCAGGTCAAAGTTGAGCTTTTTTCAGGGAGGAGGGTAGCCATGTTTTGGGGGAAGGAAGAGGACAGCCACTCACCAGCAGACCAACAGATCGCTGGGAAACCAAACAGCCTCACTGAGTAAACTCCATCTTCCGTTCTGCAGATTGTGCAACAATGAAGGCCGGGGCAAGGGGGTGGGGCAAGCTTCTAATTTACCAATGCTGAGGAAAGGGAGCCAGCGATCTACCAAAACCTCCAGGGGATCTACCAGTAGATCACGATCGACCTGTTGGACATCCCTGATATACACCATTTGTTTATGTGGTTAGTGGAATATGTAAGGTTATTTTAATGTTCAGTATTTTTATCCTTTTTATTACTGGTCTTTGGGCATACAGTGGTACCTCGCAAGACGAAATTAATTCGTTCTGCGAGTTTTTTCGTCTTGCGATTTTTTTCGTCTTGCGAAGCACCGATTTTGGAAAAGCTTCAGAAATCACCAAAGTCTTCAAAAACCTCAAAAAAGGCTACCACACCGCGTGCTATGAGTTGCTCCTCGAAGTCAAGTCGCAACTGCACCCCCTGAATGCACGGTTTCAAGAAAAAGGAAACAAACTTGCAAGACGTTTTCGTCTTGCGAAGCAAGCCCATAGGGAAATCCGTCTTGCGAAGCAACTCAAAAAACGAAAAACTCTTTCGTCTTGCGAGTTTTTCGTCTTACGAGGCATTCGTCTTGCGAGGTACCACTGTATTGCATTGTAAATTATTTGGGCCTTATTTTGAGGCCCTCCCTCCTTAAAATATGTTAAAATTTACAACCTTATCATATATGCAATAATAGTAATAGTCAACTATACATGACAGTAAATGGTTAAGGGAGCAGAACTTTGCTCCCTGGGCGAGTGACTGAGGACCGTAGGATGTGGAGGACCTCCCTCTCTGTGGGTGGAGAAGCAGGTCTGCCAGCAGATGCACATGAAATGGCTGCAGAGACTGGAATGTTGGCAGCAGATCAGAGGAGGCCCCTTCCTTCTACTGACACACATCCAAAAGAGGCAAAAGCAACAACAATCCTATAGCAGCCTGGGAGCTGTCTATGGGATGGGAAAAAATTAAAACAACAAATGGGAGAAAAACTCGGGAAAGCTTTTCCCGTACCTTCCCACAGTCACCAGTATGATTGGCAGGCACTTAGAAGGAAGTGATTCCCTTCACCACAGACCTTAGGATTGTTCTACCCAAGTTCAAACAGGGGAACACTATTAAGCACAAAGACACAAAACTGGAGTACATACAGCGTTAATATGAATACATTGTTCTGGGTTTCCTGACCCGAGTTACACTTTGATACTTAGCTGCCAGTGTCTGAAAGGCAATCATCTTAACTACGGTTAACTACTTTCCATGTTTCATAAAACCATTTCAGTTTATTAAGCCATGCCACACTTTTCTTGGTTTCTAAAGTGACTTCTACAATCAGCCAAAAGGTCTTCTAGCATGTAAACCAGATCCCTGGTACATCTCACCACTGATTGTACACTGAAGAAGGTCCAGTCTGAGAACCTCAGACTTTTCTAGAGATAACATCTGGTTTACAAAATCTTGCAAAATTTCACCACTCTCCTACAATCCTGTCAGATCTAGTAGAAAATTTCCATTAATTGGTTGACAGGGCTCTCTCTCATGTCTTATATATCTCATCTCTCTCCTCCCCCCCCCCGACTCCCCGCCATGCTATTTCTGATTCAAGATTTATTTGCTTTCAAAAGTGTAGCCAAAGTGGCACCCTATATGCACAATAAATAGGAATCAACTGACTTGGGGTAACCCTGAAGGGTTTTATTTATTCATTTATTTAATTTGTTCGTTGCTTTATCCTGCTCAGGGCAACCCAAAGCGACTTAAAACCACACACACACACACCTAAATACATTAAAGCCTAGAGGGGGAATGCATTAAAAATTATCACACCCACTTGTAAAAGGCCACATATATAATGAGGGTGCTAGGTGAGCCTCCCTGGGGAGAGCATTTCAGAAAGCAGGGAGCCATTGCAAAAAAGGCCACTTCTCATGTTGCCACCTTCCTCTCATGGAGGGGGCATGCGAAAAAGCACCTCTGATGATGATTGCAGGGTCCGGGTTGGTTCACTTCGTATCTGGCTCTGGCACTGTTCAGACAATGACATCTGGGTCCTTCTTAGCAACAGAGCAAGACTTATTTCTGTTTGCACCATGGTATATTCTAGGGGTGGCCCTCCAGATGTGGCTGGATTTGTGCTATGCTGACTGGGGTCTATGGGAGTTGTGGTCCCACACCATCTGGGGGGTGGCACACATTCTCCACCCTTGCTACATTCCCTATGCTAAAGGTAGGCAATATTTAAAATGCATCAACATGCAAATGTGGCTTAGAACAGGATTCCCAGCCCATCAACTATTGACAAAACAAAATAAAAAAATTCCTTCCAGTAGCACCTTAAAGACCAACTAAGTTAGTTCTTGGTATGAGCTTTCGTGTGCATGCACACTTCTTCAGATTCTTCAGATATCTGAAGAAGTGTGCATGCACACGAAAGCTCATACCAAGAACTAACTTAGTTGGTCTTTAAGGTGCTACTGGAAGGAATTTTTTTATTTTGTTTTGACTATGGCAGACCAACACAGCTACCTATCTGTAACATCAACTATTGAGTCAGCCTGGTAATGGGTGGAACAGATTTGGGTAATGCTGACAGGACAAACAAGCTGTAGGGAACACGTACATACCGGTAACCATCCCATTTTTTTATTTGCTTTCTGTAACCAGAGCTTCCTCTTGTGTTCATGATAAAGGAGTATATCAACCCAGTACTGAAATCCCCTTCTTCCTTTGTGAACCATACTAAATACAATCCGTGAGGACTTGCCAAGGTTATTTCTGTACAAATCCATGCCCCACCCCCCTTGCCGTGTCTCACTTCTGAAGGCAAGCAGAGCCTGCTGCTAATTAAATGATTGCAATTCCTTGGCCAGACACACTGCAGTAGAAAACACCCAAGAGAAACCACTCCCTTCTCTTAGCAGCAGCCCCTGCAATTAATTCATCATTTGACACAACTGCATTAGACCTTGGTAGCAGTGGCAGAAAGAAGGCGCTGGCAGAGAAGTGCAGGGTACTGGGAATCAAAAAATGAGAGGTGCCATTGGGAGGATGTGTGCACATTTGAGAGCTGTGTCAATTCAACCAAAAAGTTCTTGCTTGTTTAAAGGAGAACTTGATGTTTTCGTGGAACAAAATGAAATGAATCACACAGGTTTTTTGTTTTTAAAAAGGTTAGTTGAGGTGGGGTGAAGAGAATAGGCAGGAAAATGTATCTGTCCTTGCCATTTTCATTTATTCTTTATATTTTTTCTTCTACCATTGTGTTGGAATACAGTCTTCCATCAAATCAAAGAGGACTCAAGATGTATTTCTATCAATTGCTGTCATGCTTAACAATAGTTTAAGGGAGGGGGAAATATACTAAACAGCATAGCCAAATTTAATACATTTGTTGTTTAGTCGTTTAGTCGTGTCCGACTCTTTGTGATCCCATGGACCAGAGCACGCCAGTCACTCCTGCCTCCCGCAGTTTGGTCAAACTCATGCTGGTAGCTTCGAGAACACTGTTCAACCATCTCGTCCTCTGTCGTCCCCTTCTCCTTGTGCCCTCCATCTTTCCCAACATCAAGGTCTTTTCCAGGGAGTCTTCTCTTCTCATGAGGTGGCCAAAGTATTGGAGTCTCAGCTTCACAATCTGTCTTTCCAGTGAGCACTCAGGACTGATTTCCTTCAGAATGGATAGGTTTGATCTTCTTGCAGTCCATGGGACTCTCAAGAGTCTCCTCCAGCACCATAATTCAAAAGCATCAATTCTTCGGCGATCAGCCTTCTTTATGGTCCAGCTCTCACTTCCATACATCACTACTGGAAAAACCATAGCTTTAACTATACGGACCTTTGTTGGCAAGGTGATGTCTCTCTAATACATAGAAATTTAAATGTTCCTGTATCTGTTCTCCCCTAGCTGTTAAAAACTAGGCGGCACAATATATTATTACAATGCTTCCAGAGGACATATGATGGAAGGCTGACAGACTTTTAGAAAAGGAGTTCAGTTCATCAACTGTGGAGCAGCCATCAAAGATTCCTCCTCATGTGTCCTGCCTGTTTGAACGCATGGTACAGAAAAGTGAAGGTTAGAAGAGTATTCTTGCCAAATATTAGCAGAACACTCAAGCAATCTCAAGTGTGCTCACCAAATGATATAACTGACGCACCAGCATGTCATGATCAACAGTATCAGAAGCTGCAGAAAGACCTACCAGAATCAGCAAGGTTGAGTTGAGTTGACATCTGTCTGTCTCAGGAGGCAATGGAGGAGTGTGTTTCTGGAGGTGAAGTCAAACTCTTGGGAGGTTGCAGCGCCTGCTGTGGCTATAGAGACTGATATGGGATACGGGAGAGATATGTTTTGTTGCAGCTTGGGCAGATGAAGGCGTCCAGTTGTGCTGTTGCAGATGCACCATGGGGTTTCTTCTCTCTGTGCTCCTCCCAGCAGTCATTCCTCCTCTGGTCCCTGCTGCGGATTCAAGACCTGACTATCTGTCTCCAGGCACTGTGGTCCTCTGGAAGGAATTCCCACATGGCAGGGTTAATGTTACCAGCCTTTATGTCACGTTTGTAGACATCTTTGTAACACAGAGTTGGTCTGCAAATGGGCCTGGTGCCTGAAGCCAGCTCGCAACAGAGCACGTCCTTGGGGACCTTGCCATCTTTCGTTCTGTGGACATGACCAAGCCAACGTAGACAGCACTGATACAGGAGTGTGAACATGCTGGGAACGTGGGCTTGGAAGAATATGTCAGGGTACAATCATTCCTATTAATCCCAAGGCAAGGACTGGAAGCCATGAACCTAGTCAGTGCCACAGTGAGGCTGAAAACCAGAGTGGCTTCTCATTAGAAAGTGGGTAGTATCCAGAGAAGTTTTGAGCTGGAGAGCAACCACTCAGTAACCTCATCTACAAGTGGAAAGAAAGAACTAGGGGAATAGACAGCGCGAAAGTCTGAATCCTGACTAGCCAGTTAGGAGGTAGAGCTTTTGAAGAAAGGCCAAATAACTCTGGATTTAAGCTTGTCTGGTGCTCTTCCCTCCCTCAGCAAGGCATTAATAGTTTCAGTCAACTGAATGCCAAGCCTCTCCCAGCTGGCTTTTCACCAGCCAGTGTGGGTATGAATCAAATTTAGTTCTCCAGCATGCAAGATTTAAAAACTGGTAAAGGGACCGTGTGATCTGGGAGCTGCAGAAGTTGCAGGTTCGTCACAATGGGCAGTAGATGTTTCAGTCTCTGAACCACAAGTTGCTGAGCACCTGGAACAGTTCTGCTGGGTGACACTTAGATCACAATGGTAATTGAGAAGAAGGGTTTATTCACCACTGATAGTATTAAAAAAAAACACTATGCTGCCTGCAATCAGGTCTGTTTCAGTGCAAATCATATACCACCTTGGGAAAGGATTGGAGCTCAGTGGGAGAAAATCTGCTTGGCATACAGAAGGTCTCATGTTCAGTCCCCAGCACCTCCAGGTAGAAGTGGGAGAGACCCCCATCTAAAACCCTGGAACACCACTGATGGTCAGTATAGACCAGGGTTTCCCAAACTTTTTTTGGACTACAACTCCCATCATTCCTAGCTAGCAGGACCAGTGGTCACGGATGATGGGAACTGTAGTCCCAAAACAGCTGAAGACCCAGGTTTGGGAAATCCTGGTGTAGACAATACTGAGCTACATGGACCATTGGTCTGACTCAGTATATGGCAGCGTCTTATGCTCCTGCTGTTCCTTCCTACAGGTCATCTGAGAAGGAGAGAATCCTGTGCCGCCCAGCGGGAGAAAAAGCCTGGGAGTATCTGGATCAATGGCCGATGTCAGTCTGCTACCACGCAGCATGAGCCACAGAGGAGGGCAGCAGCAGCAAGCAAGCCATTCTTCCTGCCACGAGGAACCACCTCCAAGCCTTAGTTTAAGGGAGAGACCTGTCACCTGAAGGAAATACAGATCAGCTTCTAATGCACCAATCTATCAGTGGCATCCTACAGAGTCTGGAGCCTTTTGTCTGGGAATGCTCTCTGTGTGAAGCTTTTCCTAGGCAGGGAGGGAGGGTGGGAAGCTGAGAAGAATATAGTCCAGGGCAACTTCAAGTAGTTGATTAAGCTGAAAGGATAAAGTCCAGATTCCTTTGAATCACTTTCAAATTCAAGCAGAGGATTTTGCTCCACTTGAATTATACTGTTGTTCTTCCAGTGGATAGCTCTGAGTTAGCACCTTGCAGCTACCCTGGGAATTGTACTTTACCCCTAACAGAGATACCATTCTCAGCACCCTGAACAAACTACCGTTCCCAGGATTGTTTGGCAGCAGGAATTTGCTTTGAATGTGTTGTGTTTTTAAGGTACAGTGGTGTCCACAGCCACAATAATGGTAAGAAAATAAAAGGGATGTTTTCAGGAGGAGAGAAGGAGACCCCTGGTGGATTGATCCAGGTTGGAAGGGAGGAGGCTGGAACCAGAAAGGGATGTGTATAAACTGTGCCAAAGAAACTGCTTTGACAGCAAGAAAAAGGGGAGGGAATGGATTGGGAGAAAGACAAGGAGAGGGGGAGGTAGGAGAGAGAGAGAGGGAGAGAGAGAATGAGAGAGAGAGAGAGAGAGAGATTGAGGAACCAGCCTGGAAACCTGAAGGCTGCTTTCTGCTCGTCTACACTTGCCCCTTGTTATTTGCAAAGCTGGTTCAGAACTTCTGGATCACATGGTATTCCCTTGCTTTGGAGAAGGAAAAGAGAAGGGGAAAAGAGGAAGGTGAGGCAGAGGAAAGCAAGCTCCCCAGGCTGGTGTTGTTCCATCTTCCCCACCCCTTTGCTCTCTTCCTTGCACAGAGATGACAGGAGCCTCCTAGCCCCTGTGAAACTGAAGGGGGGTGGGCAGAGGAGGAGCAGGAGGCCAGATGATCAGCTCAGCAGTAGAGGGAAAATGTGAAACATGAAGAACCAGCTCACTGTTTGTGGAAGGATGGTGCTGCTCCAAGTGTTCCCGCTGCTGCATTTGCTCCCCTGTCTTGGCTCTGGGAAGGTAGGAGATTTCATCTTCTTAGAATTAAGTCT
This sequence comes from Podarcis cretensis, assembly GCF_951804945.1. Taxonomy (NCBI): domain Eukaryota; kingdom Metazoa; phylum Chordata; class Lepidosauria; order Squamata; family Lacertidae; genus Podarcis; species Podarcis cretensis. The sequence continues at coordinate 14,938,940 of NC_137174.1, forward strand.
CTTGGCTGCTTAACGTTGTGATGGAAATGTGGCTGTGAAAATGCAATCTGGGCTGCGCAGGCAGGTTTGCGAAAGGGGTGGCAAATGCTGCGGTCAGGGAAGAGTTGTGTTCATTATTTCCTTTCTCGTCATGAGAATATAGCCAAATTTAAGGGAATCCTTAAATATACTGGGTTGTGTTTTTTTTTGTAGACTGCATGTCTTTCCCATGTTCCAAATGCTGCATTAGAGACTTGCTCTTCCAGTGCTGGTTGATTGTTTTATGATAAATGGCTGTGAGGTCTGGACCCAGAAACTGAAAGTATTAGGTGGGTGCTAGAATGGTTAAAGGTATCTAACTCCTCTGTCAGTATTTTTACAATGGGTGTGTGTGTGTGTGTGTGTGTGTGTGTGTCAGATAGCAAAGGAGGGTGTTGCTCCCCAACAGTTGTGAGTTGTAGCATCTTCATTCATGCTGGGCTAGGGTGGAGCTCCCTTAATCAAGCCCATCCCATGCTGTCTGAATTGCCAGCATACTGACTTGCCAGTACATACAGTGAATGCAAATCCGCTGGCTGTCTCATTTGTTCCTTTGCAGCAGATTCCCAGTTGCTGTAATTTTGGTTGCCTTTGGTTTGCCTACCTATACTATGAGGAATACAACAGTTTCCATTATGAAGAGCTTTGAAAAATTAAGACTCATAGAGGTCTACATCTTAAAAGTAGCATTTCCATGGAGAGAAGTATTATTTTAAGCGCTCATTCTTTCCTGAAGGTGCGAGAATCCTAGGAGCATCTTTACAGGGACTAATTTTCTTTGGGCTAGAGAGAGCCCTGGAGCTTCATAGCAAACATATATACAAACAGAGACTATTGGAATCTAGTGGACTTCAAAAACAAGGCAGCACAACTAGTAATCTTGCTTCAAATTGCGAAGAAGAGCAATGAGCTAACTCACACATCTCTTCCGCCACACACTGTCTCCTCTCCCTTCCTCCCCCTGTTCTGATGGTTGTCACATTCCAAAGGCTGGAGTGAGATTCTAGTCCATTAAGGATCACTTTGGTTGTGTCGCTGGGTTTATAAAGGGAAATCATAGCAACATACCTATTAATGCTAGCAAGACAGCCAAACTCCAGTAAAACAAAACAGTATTTAAAACCGAGTTTATGCTTGAGGCAATTAAAAAATAACAACGCCGTGAAATATGCTATTACTTCTACAAAGCCAATCTGGTGTTTTGGAAAACTTTGATTTTAGTCCAATGGATAATTCAAGAGGCTGACCATTGAGGTGGATTATTTTGAGCATTTCTATCATCAGAGGACCTTCCTAAGTAGACGACATTGATAGTGACCCATAGTTTCATCGTTTGAATGCTGCAGCTCAACTCTATGCACTCTTATTTGGGTTTGGGAGTTGAATTCAGGGAGGCATGCATGCCTTTCCCTTTTCTTTCTGTGAAGCCCATAAGCAGGGATGCTCATCTTGCTTTGACATTTTAATTGAACTGTCAATGATCCCAAGTTATTTTCCCTCAATAGATACCACCATTTCAGACCACATCAGTATATATGTGAAGCTGGAATTTTGAACACTGAAAAGTTAACATACCTTGGTTTTCATTTTCCATGTTGTCCATTCATTCAGTTCGGAGAGATCCTTTTCTCTTTGCTGCTGCTTATGTACAAATGAAATGGAAATGGTACTTTATGAAACAGGGAAAATTGGGACAGGTGGTTTTGTGTTTGTGTGTGTTAAGTATATAGAGTCTGGAACTGTGAACAGTTCTTTGTCCAGTAGATGGTAGTCATAGAACATTTTAAAGCTTTGCAAGCTACCGAGTTGCACCAGCAATCATTAAATCGAACATATGGAGATGATAGTGGAAATTCACATGGAACAAAGACTTGAAACCAGCAATGCAATTTCAAGCAACAGTGGCCTTCAAAGCTATGAAGGGTGTGTATGAAGGGTGTATGAAGGGTGTATGAAGGTTTGTGTGTGGGAAAGAGATAACTTGGTGCCTTTGGTTTGTTCTTCAGTGTCAAATAAATGCTGAATCAGTCAACCTTGGTAATGAAGAAAGGACAGAAGTAAAATGAAATGGTTATCTCTCTTCTTCAAATGGGATGTCATTGCACTCTCTCAAAGTCTTCTTGAATCAGATACATGTCTCCTCCTTACCCAGTTAGCCAGATTCTTGCTGGTCTCACAGCAATTCGCCAGCAGTATAGATCATTTCCCCACCTGAAGAATCAGAAACAGTCCTGTGGGCTGCTCAAAACGACACAGATTTGGGTTCATTCTCATAGGTCAGGGGATGGACTTTAGCTGCTCAGCAGCTATGCCCAGCATATCATTGTTCAGAATTATAATGACTTCTGCCCCGAGCAGCAGTTTGGAATCCAACAATGAGCTGACCAGCCATATGAGCTGGAGCTGCAGCACCAGAGCCAAAGATGATAAAGAGGACATGAACTCCAGTACTCTTTAGAGCTATGCAAATGAGGGAATTTTGCAAGTGTATTTTGTCAATATTAAAGGCGTCAGAATATTGTCCTCTTTTGCATCTGTCTACCCTATGAAAAACCTGCCTGAGTCTGTTAGCTACGGACTTATCAAGTGAGTGACCCCTGAATTGCGACTTCTAGAGATGATGATGATGATGATGATGATGGTAGTAATTTATTATTTATACCCTGCCCATCTGGCTGGGTTTCCCCAGCTACTCTGGGCGGCTTCCAACAAAATATTAAAAATACAATAAAACATCAAACATTAAAAACTTCTGTAAACGCTGAGCCTGCATCTTCTCAAGAAACCAGCCCCCTCCACGCCAAGGGACCCAGGCACCCTCATGCCTGCCCATCAGTACGGTTCACAAGCTGGGAGAAAACTAACAGTGAATTGCTAGGCTCTGGGCCAGAGGAATGCCCCTTTAAGGCCTTCCACTCTTTGCAGAAGGGTCTCATCCCAGGAACAAGATAGAAGATGAGTTGAATCCTAGCCCTCCTTAGAGAAAGTTGCTCACTGGGAGCTCTCCATGGTTCTGTGAGCCTGGACCCAACATGCTCTGTGAGCTTCCACTCGTGGTCAGATAGAGGAAGAACTGATGTGCAGGCTGTTCTAACAGGCTGTTCTGAGAGGCTCCAGCTAATCTCACAAGATAAGTTTGCATAAATATCCTGAAGCATGTTCTACAATTTATCCTCACTGTTTCCCTCAAGGCAGTGGGCTTATATTGTGGGACAGGACTCTGGGCTCCAGAACAGTATACAGTGGTGCCCCGCAAGACGAATGCCTCGCAAGACAAAAAACTCGTTAGACGACGAAAGAGTTTTCTGTTTTTTGAGTCGTTCCGCAAGACGAATTTCCCCATGGGCTTGCTTCGCAAGACGAAACGTCTTGCGAGTTCTTGCGAGTTTGTTTCCTTTTTCTTAAAGCCGCTAATAGCCGCTAAGCTGCTAATAGCCGTGCTTCACAAGACGAAAAAACCGCAAGACGAAGAGACTCGCGGAACGGATTAATTTCGTCTTGCAAGGCACCACTGTACTCAGCCCATCCATTCCTCTGCCCTGTGTTTGGACCTTATTCGTTTTCCAGCCAACAGCCAAGCGAAGCAGCTTAACTGAGATGTGCTTCAAATTGTTGCCATTTACTGGGGGCAGTCCCTACGTTACGGTCACATATTTTTTCCTTTAGGGGATGTTCCATTAAAATTTTGTTAGTGTGATTTTCCTGAATGATTATACTTAAGGGTCTCTCCAGATTCACTAGAACATGTGTAGGGAACCTTCAGCCCACCAGGCCATTTTGGGAGAATCAAGTCCACCATCCCCACGCTTAATGTCATTTGATGTCAGGTGCAAGAAAGCTCAAGCCATGTCTTCAAAGGTATAATCAGGAGTGCATTCTTTGCAGCTAAAATTCAGGCCTTTTTGAATTTGATCTCCTTTCTGCTGCTTTGCACACCAGCCCAGGCACAACACAATATTGGGCTGGAGAGGAGGGTTACATTCTGTGCTTCTGAGAATGATTCTAGCAGGTTCTTCTTGATTTAGTGGAAGGGAAAGCTTCGTAGAAGCATTTAGTATTCTGCTAAAGGGTCAATGCAGGGAGGTCAGGGCAACAGGGAGCTGCCCTTTTTGGTGACCTGTTTTCTCTAAAAACAATGGAGAGAAAAACTTCCCTAAATTACAGAAGCAAGTACCAATGTGGACCATTCATTACTCTGTGGTAGGTAAAACGATTACTCTTTCAGCTGCCATCTGCAGCCTCTCTCCACCCCTTCTCCCTGCTCCCAGAGCACTTACATAAACTCCAAGTATGGATGAGCAGCCTTTCAGCAGCAGCCCATGAGCAAAGCCCCTGCAGCCCAGCAATTATTCATCTAGTTGCTCCTAGGCAGAAGTGCAAATGGATGAAAGTGCAAATGGATGACAGCAAGGAGGGAGGCAGGCGACCCTGCGAATGCACGTGTGTTTCCACTGTGCTCTTAATGGGCTTCACAGCATTAGGGACAAAAATCTATGTTTATTTTATGGGATAATCATCTCTGCACATTTGCTATTCCTTCCTCCCCCCCCCCGCCCCCCACTCCCCCTTGCAGGCTTTCTTGGGATCCCAGCCCAGTCAGAATAATTTGCAGAACACAGGTAAGAATACAGCAGAAAATTAATTTAGGTATTGTTATTCCCTCTAATTTCGTCTCTGTCGTTATCAACGTTCTTTCTGCAACCAAATCTGTGTGGTCCCATGCTGATCAGTTTGGAAGCAAACTGGATTCTAAAGGGACAAAATATATTAGTTTGCAAATTCAAATAAGGGTGGGGGGAATTAAATGGGAGCATCTCAGCCGGGCCTGCAGCATGTTGAGGGTGTTCGCTGGTTAATAGAAAAGGGAAATGTATGTGTGTGAGGGGGAGACTGGCTTGCTGGATAGAGAGAGAGTGTGTGTACCATGAGATTTAAAAGATTCTTCCTTCCTTGAACTCTGTGGAGAGACTTCAGGATGCGAGAACAGAACAGGGAAGAGGTGCATGCTCCCTCAAATACTAATCCCCCATAGCCCCAAGAATCCACTCCTATCTCAAGGTCAGGTGAGCTGTGGCAGCGTTACCTAATGAGCAGAACTACTTCTGCTCCCAGGCAGGAAGAGAAGAAGTTCTCAGCCTTGGGCTTCTCCCATACAGCCACAAACCGGAGTGGAAGGCTTAACAAGAGCTCCAGTAGGCAAGGCACCGGTTCCTTGCATTATGCAAATGTTATATAAAATATGCATACATTTGCAAAATTTATGCAGGCCAGACAGTTTAGCTTTTCATGGTGCAAAGCTTGGAACAGTTTTCCTTTTCCTTTTTTTTTTCCAACCCACCCACAGAATAGTGGGCACAGGCTCAACAGAGAACACTGACCTGAAAGTTCCCAATAGAACCTTTACTATGAAAAGGGGTGGATAAGTGGGTGGATTTAAAGAGACGGAGAACATGAATAAACATAGTTGGGAGCGATGGTGAGGGGTTTACTGGGGAGAAAGCGACAGCAGCTGCTCCCCCCCCCATTGCCCACCTCTTCTGAACAGGCTGCTTCCCTGTTCCCCACAAAGCCTCAATTGGAATGATGGTAAATCATGATGTAATGTCGTTCTAGAGGCATTATTCGGGCTCTGGCGGGGGGGCACTGTTCCCCCCCCCCCAAAAAAAAATGCCTCTGGAACAATGCTTGGACCATGCTACTGTCCAGGGTGGGCTGCCATTCCCAGACCCTAGCAATGCTTCTAGGATGATGCTATGTCATGATCATAACATAGTGAGGCACTTCAAAGTGGCGATGGTGAGAGTGCTCATAGATGAATGCCAATTCCAAAAATTAAAAGGGGAGCAAGAGAAACTGCCGCCATCATGTGGGCAGAGGAGGGCAACCATGATGATAATGGGTCTGGAAATCAAGACTTATGAGGAACAGGTAACATATATATTCCAGACCCATTATCATCATGGTTGCCCTCCTCTGCCCACATGATGGCGGCAGTTTCTCTTGCTCCCCTTTTAATTTTTGGAATTGGCATTCATCTATGAGCACTCTCAAAGAGAAAAAACACTGTTACATTACCGATCATTAATACAGTGGTACCTCAGGTTAAGTACTTAATTCGTTCCGGAGGTCCATACTTAACCTGAAACTGTTCTTAACCTGAAGCACCACTTTAGCTAATGGGGCCTCCTGCTGCTGTCGCGCCACCGGAGCACAATTTCTGTTCTCATCCTGAAGCAAAGTTCTTAACCTGAAGCACTGCTTCTGGGTTAGCGGAGTCTGTAACCTGAAGCGTATGTAACCTGAGGTACCTCTGTATACAGATGTGTATATTCTAATTATCCTAATGCCCACATAATTATCAATAACCGAATACATTCTGTGTAAACTCATTCCAAATATCATTGTATTTATGCAAAGAAAGTTTGTGTCCTTAAGTTCATATGCTGCCAATGTTGTCAAGCCACTGATTAAGGGGAACAAGTATGTCTATTCTTCCAGTTTGTCAGTTGTCAGTCTCCTGGCCACCATTGGGGCATGTGGAATCCATTTTCGCTATCCTGTTGTCAAATTTCCATACAATGGAAGAAAATATTTACCTCTGGAATTCCCCCCCCCCCCCAGTTGTGTCTTGTTTATATAGTTTATATAGGCCTTATGAGGAAATAGTTGAGGGAGGTGGGTACGTTTAGCCTGCAGAAGAGAAGGCTGAAACGTGATATGATAGCCATCTTCAAATATCTAAAGGGCTGCCACATGGAAGAGGGAGCAAGCTTCTTTTTGGCTGCTCCAGAGGGTAGGACCCAAACCAATGAATTCAAATTACGAAAAACCAGATTCCAACTAAACATTAGGGGGACCTTCCTGACAGGAAGAGCTGTCCAACAGTGGAACGGACTCCCTTGAAAGGTAGTAGACTCTTCTTCTTTGGAGGTTTCTAAGCAAAGGTTGGATGGCCATCTGCCAGGGATTCTTTACCTGTGATTCCTAGGGGGTGAACTTGATTATCCTTTGGCTCCCTTCCAATCCTACAAGTCTTTGATTAAACGAGCCTCCTCAATTTCTCGATGTTCTAAACACTTAAAAGTTTATGGTACCTCCCCATGTGCCATTCACAATAAAATCAATACAAATAAACTTTTATTTTTTGAGATGGCACATGTATGCGAAAAAAGTAGCTCATTTCAGATTTTTCTAGATGACTACTTTAACACACACATATATATATATATATATATATATATATATATATATCAAATGCCTCTGCTTTGCTGGTGCCCTGAGTCCATGCTGGGTCTGCCAACTGAATAACCCAGCACTGCCAAAGAATATAAGAAGAGAGTGCCGGATCAGGCCCATGGCCCATCTAGTCCATCTTCCTGTTCTCACAGTGGCCAACCAGGTGCTTCCTCTCCACCCCGCAAATGGCTGAAATGGCTCCGCATTTTGCAGGCCACAGAAAGAATGGGCGTTTTCAGCTCACCTCTACCTGCAGATGAGGAGCAAACCGAAAGATAATAACTTGCCTCTGGCACTTCTGCCTGCTGTATTTTTCGCTCCATAAGACGCACCTGATCATAAGATGCACCTAGTTTTTAGAGGAGGAAAACAGGGGGGGGGGGGGATTCTGAACGAAACAGTGGATGTATGATTTTTGTGGTTCATGCTGTGGCTACAGACATGATATGTGATTTGACGGTGAGTTTGGGGTAGCCCAATGCAAAAATCCTGAGAATCCATGTGGATCTGTGCTTTGTAACCACGTTTTTGCACCATTGCGGCCCCACGAAACAATGGATGCGTGATTTTTTGATGCAGGCTATAGCCATGGACATGCTATGTGATCTGATGGTGAATTTGGGGGGGCCAAGTGCAAAAATCCTGAGGATCCATGTGTTTACCTCTCCCCCTCCCAGGCAGCCTCCTTTATATCTAGAGTTCCTTATCCCTCCCGATTGCTTGCCGATCAGCTGCTCAGCAGTTTTGTTTCAACACCCCCTTCCCTCTTTTTTTTAAAAAAGGCATGATCTGCTTTTCACCCCTGGGCAATTCGGCTCCAGGAACGACGCATTCACTCCATAAGACACACAGACATTTCCCCTTACTTTTTAGGAGGGAAAAAGTGTGTCTTATGGAGCGAAAAATACGGTAAGTTGTTCCCAGAGGCAACTTAAGCCAAGTTTTTCTTTTTCTCTTCTGCTTCCAGTATCTGGTGCATGTGAGATGGAGCCCTTAGGATATTACAACGGCTCGCTGTCTGTGACACTGTCTGGGTCGGTGTGCTTAAACTGGTTGGACTTTCCTGATTACGTTCATCAGTATCCAAACCGGGGCTTAGGGAATCACAACTACTGCAGGAATCCGGAAGGTGGCGCCACGCCTTGGTGCTTCTACCAACTTGCCTCTGGAGCCGTAGGCTGGGCCAACTGTGACTGCAGCCAAGGTGAGTACCAAGTGTGTCACTGCCACTGACTCTTCTAAAGAGACGACTGCAAACATTATGTGCTAGGAGTGCTTGCAAGGTGGAAGGAACTGCTCGCCTCCCATTTAAGAACTCAAAAGATCTGAAAGTCAATGGCTGCAAAAGAAGAAAGGATAAGGTTGAAGCAACAGGAAAAAGTGGAGGATGGTGGTCTCAGCTTTTGCCAAGGTGATAATACTTTGATTCCTAAGAATCTAGGAACTGCTTCCATTGTTTCTGCTGCAACTCTGGGTGTCCTTCTCTAGGAACCTGTTTTCATGGTTAGAGGGGCTCTGAAGATGGAGCCCCAAACTAAAATTCAGGGTCTTTGTTTGACTTGCTTTGTTGTGTGTGTGTTTTGATGTGGGGAGATTGCGCTTAAACATTGCTCGGCCTTTTCAAAGATTTGGTGCAGTACTGTTTGGCTTCTCTCTGTTTTGATACAGGTGCCGTGCGACTGATTCAGAGTGGCAGGGTGGAGCTGTACTTCAATGGACTGTGGGGCACTATCTGTGGGGATGACTGGACAGACTGGGATGCCAGTGTGGTCTGCAGACAGCTGGGACTCAGGTAGGGATGTCTCATTGTGGGGAGGCAGCACCTCTTTCTTATGCTAGATGCTGGAGACCATAATTCCCTTGACATTCTTTCACACCATCCCAATCTCCGAGCAGTGCGAGATTCCAGGCATTCCAGGCATTCACCCAGGGTTTGTGTTTCCTTTTGGAATCAGGCACAGTGGAGATTGTGGTTTCTTTATAATATATGGTTCATTTGCACATATATCATCCCTGAACCTGTGGTGAATGGGTTCACGGCATTAACACCCCCAAAAGGTCTTGTTTCTCCCATAGTCATATCCTTGGACTCAGACAGAAATCAATCATTGCTCTAAATCATTGCTCTGACTTCTAGGTCACATCACTGCAACTCAGCTCTAACTCTGTCTTCGTCCTTCTAACTAACCATGAGTTGAGGGAGGGACCCCATCCATTTGCCATCTCACACAGAGCCCCTTCCCTTTGTTTCCCTTAATGGCCTGTCACCCAGGTAATCACCTCAAACAGGAAGCTAGCCTGGCTGATATTTTAACACTTGCTGGATCCAGAGGTTAGAAGGGTCTCTGCATACAATCTACTTCCTCCCTGCCCCACCCCCAAAAAACTCATAACAGTATTATTGAAAACATACATACATTTTACTCATTCCTAAATAGACAAAGAGACAAAGGCAGTCTAAATATATTAAATTCCCGCAACCCCAATGTGAGGAAAACCTGACCTGAGTTCGAATCTGCTTCAAGGATGAAGGGGCCACCGATGCATAGGGCAAGTATGGCAAACCAATCACAAATGGACAAATAGAGAGAGAGCTTCTGCCTCCCTAGAGTGGAATAACATTTCCTCCATGGGTGGGCTTAGGTAGTCTTCATTTAAATAAAGAGAGGTTCATAAAACTTGTAGCACTTTTCCCAATTGGGCTGGAGCAACTGAATGATCCTCTGAAACTCTCTTGCCTATACATATCTCACCTCTTCTGTAACAATGCAGTTCAGTTCCATATGGGAGCATTTGCAACTTATTCTTAAGTCAACAATGAAGTAAAAACTGGATTGCTTATAGCATGTAAGAAGAAAATGTTGTATCTAAAAATGGGACTTAATTTGTACATACACACCACTGTAGCACCGGCACCGAAATCAGCAACCCCCCTTCCATGCACAACTGTTTTTTGCCTATTTTATCTTGCCAATAAAAATATACGGTATATCCACAGAATCCTAGCATATCAAGAAGAAGGCTAGGATAGAACCCTTTCCCATTGACACCCAGCTTCTAGGTGCAAAACTGGTTTCTTTTTAATGGAGGAATGTTCAGGCATGTGATAGCCCTCCTGGTTTTTACCACAGGACCAGAACAGTGTTATGGTATTTTGTTGTTATTATTATTATGACTTTTAATCTCCATTGGACTTATTGCATGCTCTACTTTCTGGCTTAGCGAAATTGGCACAGCCCAAAGGGAGAGTTATTCTGGTTTGGGTCCAATACCCTTCCACCTGCAGTCCGCAAACTGCCGTGGGGATGAGAAGATGTTGTTGCAATGTAGCTACCAAGAAATGTTCAGAACCTGCAAGCACGGAAATGCCGTGGCCAAATGTGCCCCACCGCAAGGTAAGCCAGAGAATTAATTTAATTTTGTTTACTAAAAGTACAAGCACACCCAAAAGACCATTCCAGCCCTTTTAGCAAAATAGCAAGCAACAAACCATCATTCTTAATGGTGCTGAAAAAGGCACGACACGGGTATTTTTGCCCAGGATGCACACATGAACACAATTTGCGTATTTCATTGCCTAATTGTTGTCTCTGGTCAAAGAAGATTTTGAAGCATTATGAAAACCTGCAGACTCCATATACAGTGGTACCTCAGGTTACAAACTTAATTCATTCTGGAGGTCCATTCTTAACCCGAAACCGTTCTTAACCTGAGGCGCGCTTTCGCTAATGGGGCCTCCCGCTGCCACCGTGCCACTGGCACGCGATTTCTGTTCTCATCATGGGGCAAAGTTCTCAACCTGAGGTACTACTTCCGGGTTAGCGGAGTTTGTAACCCAAAGTGTTTGTAACCTGAAGCATTTGTACCCCGAGGTACCACTGTACTAGAACCAACATTAGGCTGGTGCTGTGCACTCCCATTGCTGGTGTTTTAAACCATGTACACTTAATCCCTACAGATCCTTTAGTTTCTTGAGGAATATTCTTGTTTGCTCTGATTATGGGTTTGCCTCCCTTTCTCTTTTGTTACAGCAGTAGAAATATTAGGAGTATAACCCCTGAAGCAACGCGGTTTCGTTGAACAAAAAAAAAATAAAAAAAAATAAAAGGTTTTATTGTTATTGCTAAACGACTGTTGTCCTTTGCTACGAGGAGCCAGTTTTTATTTTACTTTCCATGTTCTTTCTTTCTTCTTTTTGTCTCTCCCTTCCTGAAGAGCAGGTGTAGGATCTCCGCTTCGTCTGGTGGGGGGCAAAAAGAGCTTTGAGGGTCGAGTGGAAGTCTATCATGGTGGCCTTTGGGGCACCATTTGTGACGACCAGTGGGATGACAAAGATGCTGAGGTGATTTGCAGACAGCTGGGCTTCAGGTAATCTGTCAATGCCTCTCTACTTTATGTGGGGACATTTATGAACGCAAAGCTGCCATACTGGATCACATTTCTTGTGTAACTCTGTGGGTCCTTACGGTGTGCAATGTTTGTCTCCCTCCAAGCGGATCCCCAAAGGCCGTGTCTTGGGCTCAATTTGGACAGGGCTTGGGCCCAATCCTGCTGGATGAAGTGGAGTGCTCAGGCAACGAGCTTTCATTGGACCAGTGCAAGAAAAGTAGCTGGGAAGAACACAACTGTGACCACATTGAAGATGCAGGGGTAATTTGTGACCCCTTTGCAGGTATGGATGCCACTTCTGCAGAGAACATGCGGCAGACCCTCATTAACCCTTTTTCTCATTGAGATGGCAAATATTTGGCTGCATTGTACCACTTCTGAGTGCTGGTGGGGACTCCCAGATTCTCTGTGAGTCTAAAACTAGTAAACAAAGGAGACCAGCCTAGCCTCCTCCCTGTTTTCTATATGCAGGAATCTGTTTATTTTGTAGGGTGATTACTTCGTTTAGATAAGCTCCCACCTGCAGTCTAAAGTGGTTCAGCTCAGGCACAGGTTTCCTACCTCAGTGATTTTGTCCCCAAATGCTGCAGTCTGCTCCCTTCGCTATTCCATGATTCCTTATAGCAGTATATACATAGGAGCTTCTGTGCTAAATGCTGAGGGGGAGTAATGGAAAGCTGCTATAAGAAGATTGAAGTTGGGGAAGACTTGGATGATGTAATGAAGGCAGGCTGGGTATCTCCTTGCCAGTTTCTGGCTGAAGCCTTTAGGGAAAACATGAATGAAATAATATGTGAAGTGGGGTATTGTTTTTGTCTGTTATTATGTTATGTATTTTTGTGTTTTTATATTGTACACTGCCCCACAATCTTCAGAGGTATAGATAATAAAATTAAAAAAATATACTTCCAGCCTCTTTTGTGCAACTAGGGAGGTTAGAAACATGATAATATGAAAACAAATAAAGTGGAGATGCTGAGATTTGATTTCAGTGCTGACTTCTCTCTTCAAATGCAACAAAAAAAACCCTATCTGAGGCAGCACATTGTTGGTGTTTTCCAACTTATTTATTATCATATTATATTTGTGCATTTAATTTTCATTCGTTTAAGTGCATGCATGAAACACAAGCTTAACTTGGTCTCATTAAAATAAACAGCATTTAAAAGTGTTTGACTTGGGCTTGACATTGTAGCTGCTGTGTTTTAATATTAAGTCATTGTCATGGTTTGGAGTAATGAGGACCTCCTGGCTTTGCTCTACAGCAGAAGGCTATAGGGCAGGCACCCCCAAATTTGGCCCTCCAGCTGTTTTGGGACTACAACTCCCATCATCCCTAGCTAACAGGACCAGTGATCAGGGATGGTGGGAATTGTAGTCCCAAAAGAGCTGGAGTGCCGAGTTTGGGGATGCCTGCTATAAGGCATCTAAGCTGTCTCTCTCGAAAAATTTATTGCCAAGAGACATTTATTTAAGATAATTGGGGGTGTTCACTGCTTGGACTGTGTGTAGTATTCAGGATCATAGGATGGGAGGGAAGGAATCTTCCTGCTTAATCACTTGCCTATCCTTCTCTCTCTCATGCTAGCAGAAGGTACTATTCGACTGGCAGGAGGCCATAAACCGAATGAAGGAAGGGTAGAAGTATACCACAATGGAAGCTGGGGGTGCGTGTGTGATGACGGCTGGACAGGTATTAATGCCCAGGTGGCTTGCAGACAGCTTGGCTTCAGGTAAATGCAAGTCTAAATAATATTGTGTGTGTGTGTGTTTTGGTTTTTTTTGTTTTTCAAAGGGGCCAGCTGTGTGGGTCAATTATGACAAACTAGTTAGCAGAGCCCTTGGTGTGCAAACTCACTTCAAACCACAGTTTCTGATTCTGGCTTGCTGGCTGGCAAGAAGCCAGGGTTTGTCGTCTTAGTCACTGCACCAAACCATAGTTAATCTTCCTCAACTATGGCTAGTTGCGGTATCTGAATCAAGACAAAATCTTGCATAGAAAAACTGACTTCACAATTGGAGAGCAACATACAACTCCTGATGCTACTTTTGTGGATTGCCCTCAGTAAGAAGGGAATATCTTGAAGAGTGTGGAAGTGGTGCAGATTTTCTGTTTTATACAAATGTTTAAATATGTTAAATCTCCAAAAGAAACAATAACTCACAAAAATATTTTTTTACAAAATGTGCACAATCCTATGTATGATTAATATTAGTTTTTTTGCTATTATTATAATACCATGAACATACCCAGAATGACATAAGCAAACAAGGCAAGTCGGTATACATACAGGGCATAGAATCCAGATTTTAGCTGTGAGGGTGAAACAGAGAAAAATGAGAGAAGGGAAAGCTAAAAATACCAAAGGATCCTGCCTTTAGTCCTTGTAAAAAACACTGTTTTGTTAGAGTTAAATGAGAAACAAGGGAATTATTTATTCCTACACCCTCCCTTTCGTACATACATACATAATTGTATGTCGCCTTTGCACAGTTCAAGCCATGCTCAAGGTAGTTTACAACATGAAAAAAATATGTAACTGCAACATAAAAAGTAGTTATAAACAATAAATAAATAAAACATAAAAAATACACCACCAATTTCCACATAAATCACAACAAGATCTATAATAAAGGTACAAAAACCAACAGCAACCCCTACCCACAACAAACCCTCCAAACAACGCCACAGCCCAAGGGTCTGTTCAGCAGCCTCAGCTTTTGTAGCTGGAGTCAGTCCTGGCCCTGCCTTCCCAAACCAGGGGGGGAAAGGCCTGCAAGGCAGAGAGCAGGCCTTCCAGGATTTCCAGTGCTTTCTGAGTACACTGTCAAGTATATGCACATGTATCTGCAGGGCCCCGTAAGAAAGTATATCTACAGGACCTTCCTTTGCATTGATGGGTTCAAACCACCCTTGTTGGTTAAGATGGATGCTCTGAACAGGAATCCCTTGAGGAAAAGATCTGCTATCAACCTCTCTGCTTGCTTCCTCCAGTGGCCCCGCACAGCTGGCAGCAGAGGGGGAGTTTGCTTCCGGACAAGGCTTCATCTTACTGGATGATGTGGCTTGCACAGGCACTGAGCTGTCGCTCTTTGACTGCCTGCACAGCAACTGGGGGCAGCACGACTGCTCACACGAAGAGGACGTGGGTGTCCACTGCTCCCCCGATAGCAACAGGATCACTGAAGAGGCTACAGGTAACTAGCTATGGATTCTCCAAGGCAGTGAGAGCTTTGTTGTTGTTGTTGTTGTTGTTTAGTCGTTTAGTCGTGTCCAACTCTTCGTGACCCCATGGACCAGAGCACGCCAGGCACTCCTGTCTTCCACTGCCTCCCGCAGTTTGGTCAAACTCATGCTGGTAGCTTCGAGAACACTGTCCAACCATCTCGTCCTCTGTCCTCCCCTTCTCCTTGTGCCCTCCATCTTTCCCAACATCAGGGTCTTTTCCAGGGAGTCTTCTCTTCTCATGAGCTGGCCAAAGTATTGGAGCCTCAGCTTCAGGATCTGTCCTTCTAGTGAGCACTCAGGGCTGATTTCCTTAAGAATGGATAGGTTTGATCTTCTTGCAGTCCATGGGACTCTCAAGAGTCTCCTCCAGCACCATAATTCAAAAGCATCAATTCTTCTGCAATCAGCCTTCTTTATGGTAGTGAGAGCTTGGTACTGCTGCAAGTTTGTGCAGCACATTCCTTTGCTAGGAAATCTACTTGGATTCTGGGCTGTAGAGCTTAAAGTAGTTGGCCTTCTTTTATCCATTTACTTCAGGCCAAGTGGACAGGATAGGGGTTTGTTTGTGTGTGCACCTGCCTTGTCCACACATCAGAGGGGCAAGATTAAATTTTACATTAAAAGGGGTACACACGGAAGGGACACTGAAGCCTCCTCTCCATTGGTAGAGGTACTTTTCTTGGATCCTGGCTCTAATCACAGCTGGTCTGCGAGGAAAGTGAGAGAACAGGAGGGAGGTAATATGGTGGGTGGCAAGATTCGGTTTGTTTCTTTCACATCGTCATTTCGATGTTAAGAATTAGGTGTACACCCACCCGCTCCATCCCACATGTGAACAGGACAAGTGAAAGCGTCGCATCTTGTTTGGCTCCTAGAGAGTGTACCTGGACCTGTTCTTGCTGTTAGTTTCCCTTTAGCTGTAGTTGGCGCTGTGGGTTAAACCACAGAGCCTAGGACTTGCCAATCAGAAGGTTGGCGGTTCGAATCCCCACGACGGTGTGATCTCCCTTTGCTCGGTCCCTGCTCCTGCCAACCTAGCAGTTCGAAAGCACGTCAGAGTGCAAGTAGATAAATAGGTACCGCTCCTGCGGGAAGGTAAACGGCATTTCCGTGCACTGCTCTGGTTTGCCAGAAGCGGCTTAGTCATGCTGGCCACATGACCCAGAAGCTGTACGCCGGCTCCCTCGGCCAATAAAGCTAAATGAGTGCTGCAACCCCAGAGTCGGTCACGACTGGACCTAATGGTCAGGGGTCCCTTTACCTTTACCTTTAATCCCATCAGACAAATGAGCTGAGGAGTGAATTAGTACAGTCATACCTTGGATCCCGAACACCTTGGTACTTGGACATTTTGGCTCACAAACGCTGCAAACACGGAAGTGAGTGTTCTGTTTTGTGAATGTTCTTTGGAAGCAGAATGTCCGACAGGGCTTCCGATTGAATCTGAAGCTGTGCTTTGGATTTCTGAACATTTTGGAAGTCCAATGGACTTCCGGAACGGATTCCGTACGACTTCCAAGGTACGACTATACTTAAAAAGAATGGGTGCCAGTTACCCTTTTCTAATCAAGTGTGATCACATCCACACCATACATTTATAGTACTCTTACTCCACTTCGTGCCAAGAATCCTTGACACTATAGTTTATTTCTCATAAAGCTACAACTCCCAGCACCCTTAACAAATTACAGTTCCCAGGATTCTTTGAGGAAGCCATGTGCTTTAAATGAATGGCATGGATGTGACCTGTGTATTGTTTCCTTCTCCTTCATTTTATCTATTTCTCTTCCTTGATTTCAGGCCAGATTATTTAAATTCCACAACAAATGGAGCTTCTTGGTTCCCAAACACGTTCTTCCTTTCTGTCTGTATCTCTCTCCCCTCCCCCTTTTTAATTAAGCTGATCTTATTTACAAGAAGAGCTTGCCTCCATACTAACTCTGGGCGGGATGTGTTAGTCCTGCCACTTACTCTGCTAAAGAGCAGGTTTTCCCTGGAAAAGGAGCAGGGAAAGGGGGAAACCGCTTGGACCCATGGCCTTCTAGAAATGGGACAAGCAGAAGTGTGGACAAACTCTTCGTTTTATGTTGGTTTCAATGCATGTGTTGCCTTTTGTAAGTCGCTTCAAGTTACTTTTACTTAAAAAGGGACTAATAAGTTCAATGAATTATAATAAACAACAACAGCTCTACTATATTGCACTATTCAGTTGTTTTCTTTCTTTTTTTTTTTATAAATATTTATTAGCATTTCAATAATACACATAGACACACACACAAAAAAAGAAGAAATAACAAACAATACAAAATTTAGAAAAAAAAAGAACAATTAAAAACAAATGTGATTTCAATTGCTTATTTTCATATAACTTCTTTCTTAGACCTCCTCTCCCCTCCCCTTCTTGTATTCCAGTTCAAATTATTAATCCTGCAAATCCTTATTACTTAATTCTCAACCTTAAACTTAATGATTTTAACATACTGTAATTTTACCTTTCCTCATTCTTCCATTAAATTATTATTGCATTCCTCATTTTCCTTTCATTTTAACCATTTTATACAACCAATTTTAACTTATCTAATCTTAAACATCTTATGCATCATTTCTTATTCTTTAACATATTTCTTAAAGTCAATATTTCCCTTCCGTGGCTTTCCCAACTTCCATACAAATATCAAAACAAATTAAAACAAAGTAATTAATAATTCTGTACCCTTTGGATTATCAAACTCCAACCCCCCTTTCCCGGTTTGGTCCCCAATAAATGTTCAATCAATACTGTTTAACCTGGAGATCTCACGTCCGAGGCTCTCAAGTCGTCCTCAGTTCCTCTCTGCCGGCCTCTTGGATAGTCCTTTAGGTTAAGCCCCAAGGCTCGAAGGGGCTCTGACCCAACAAGATCCATGATTTTTCCAGTTGGCCCTCCATATTTAAAATTAATGCTAATGAGGTGCTCCACTCTCAAATTTGCAGTTTCCAACTCAAACCAAACTTTCCACCTCAAATTTTTATTCTCCTAGTTGTTTTCTTTCTTTAGTGTGTTCTAAACAGTGCCCTTTTTAACATGCAGGGATCTCTGTGCGGCTGGTGGATGGGAACGGCACCAAAGAGGGGCGTGTCGAGGTTTTCATGAATGGACAGTGGGGCAGTGTCTGTGACCATGGCTGGACAGATAGAGATGCAGCTGTAGTTTGCAAGCAGCTGGGTTACAGGTAATTGATTTACAATGTATTGTTTAAGGTTGGAGGGTAGAATATTCAAAGTCCATGGTCAATGGCTAGTTTTGCCTGATGAAGCTTTTAGAAGGGTGAAGCCTGCTATGGCCCCCGAAATCCACAGGTGCTTATTCATACCCTTCTTTTGCCTCTTGGGACTTTCAAGTGAGCTGTTTCCTCGTTTCTCAAGGGGTCTTTTCAAGCTCTCTCCATCTTGCAGTGGAAACAGCTTTGGTTTAATCTGCAAATGCAGTTTGTGGATTTTGTGCTGTTTGTCTGTCTGTATTGCTGAAGCGCTCTTTCTTGCAGCTTCTTTGTGCTGATTCTTCTCAGGCTATGTGAGGATTGATCAATGCAGGCATGGGGAACGTGCAGCTCTCCCAGTGTTGTTGGACTGAAACTCCAGTCGTCCCTTAGTCATTGGCTCTGTCAATTGGGGCTTAGGGGAGCTGGATCGAACAACATTTGTAGGGCCACTGGTTATTTTGTTTATTTTTAAATTAAATTTATATCCTGCCCTTCATCCAAGGATCACAGGGCTATTTACAGCAATTTACACAATTTGCAGCAATTTACACAAACATACACAACAAAGTGGGACGCGGGTGGCACTGTGGGTTAAACCACAGAGCCTAGGACTTGCCGATCAGAAGGTCGGCAGTTCGAATCCCCGCAACGGGGTGAGCTCCCGTTGCTCGGGCCCTGCTCCTGCCAACCTAGCAGTTCGAAAACACCTCAAAGTGCAAGTAGATAAATAGGTACCATTCCGGTGGGAAGGTAAATTGTGTTTCCATGTGCTGCTCTGGTTCGCCAGAAGCGGCTTAGTCATGCTGGCCACAAGACCCGGAAGCTGTACACAGGCTCCCTTGGCCAATAAAGCGATATGAGTGCCGCAACCCCAGAGTCGGTCACGACTGGACCTAATGGTCAGGGATCCCTTTACCTTTTTACACAACATAGTAACCAACCAAATAATACTCCCCTCCCCAGTTCAAAAGGACATAGATTGTTTAATTAGCTGTCCATGTTCTTGAAATGGCCTGATCTTAATGGTACCTCAGTGTGTTGAAGTATTTGAGTTTGGCATGCATTGCTTATGATCTCCCTGCTCCGAGGGAATCCTTCCTTGAGTTTTGGTTTGGTGCGGTTTGCTTCCTACCAGTGGGTGACATACTGTGACCTGGATTCTTAGGGGACAAGGGAGTCCATAATCTGATAGCGATTGATTTTCGGAGGGGCTTTTCTAATCACAGAAACTTGTTTTCCATGGTGTTCCATTCAACTGATTCCCTCCTTGCAGTGGTACTGCAAAAGCGAAGTCCATGGCTTACCTTGCTGAGGGACACGCACCCATCCATCTGGACAAGGTGGAGTGCAGTGGCACTGAGCACACCCTGGGGGAGTGCGTCACCCGCAAGAGCAACATTCACAGCTGTTGGAAAGATGCCGGAGTGATCTGTGACTACATAGAGGAGGAGAACAAGGCAAACACAAATGCAGGTGTGTGGCATATTAACCGTACCCTTCTCTCTCCGTGGCATTTTCAATAGTTGTGTGTAGACTTTAGAATGAAGTTTGGCTTCTAGAGAATCATGGCTTTCATTAGCTTTGCATTACAGCAAATGGCAACTCCAAAAGCAAATAGCAAGTTGTGGGAGGTATTCCCCCCACCCTGACAAACAACATGGGAAGAAAGGGTGAAAAAACACCCCAACAAACTCTCAGTGACCCTTGGCCCTGATCCCACCCCCTAAAACACACACACACACACAAGACAATATGCACCAAGTTAACCCCGATGAACAGGGTTAGTTGTGACATACACACTCTTGTCTTTTATTCAGGCCCCCAGTCCCTGCCTCCAAAGCAGGCCCCTACGCTAGATTCCCAAAACCCCACCCTTCCTCAATCCCACTTACCGTATTTTTTGCTCTATAAGATGCACCAGACCACAAGATGCACCTAGTTTTTGGAGGAGGAAAACAAGAAAAAAAATATTCTGAATCTCAGGAGCCAGAACAGCAAGAGGGATCGCTGCACAGTGAAAGCAGCGATCCCTCTTGCTGTTCTGGCTTCTGGGATAGCTGCGCAGCCTGCATTCGCTCCATAAGACGCACACACATTTCCCCTTACTTTTTAGGAGGGAAAAAGTGAGTCTTATAGAGCAAAAAATATCGTAATTGTTTTGCAGTGTGCGAATTACCCAATGGACAGATCAGTCCTAACGCTCCCTGACACTCCGTGTTTCAGAACCTACCGCTGGCAATAGCTTGTCGACTTCTTGGTAAGGCTCCAGAATAAGGTTTCCCACTCCCAACCATGGTACTTCCCTCTGCTGACCATGGTGCAGCAACCTAGCATTGTCATCACCGCCATCAACATTTGCTATTAAAAGTATGTCCTAAAAAGGAACATTTTGCCACGATACATTTGTTTTAGTGTTTTAAGAAGTTTTAAGGGTTGTTGTCAACTCAAGGCTGATACTGCCTCCAACTACAACATCAAGTTTCTCAACACTGTAAGTTTCCATGACCTTTATGCTTGCCTATGGCTGCAACTGATTTTTAGATCGAATTTGCAAAAAGTGTGCGCAACGTGCATGTTTTATTTTGTCCGAAACAATTATTTTCTCCGGTGCTTTGTTTTTACGGGTGGGGAAATGCTTTGCCAGACTCTTCTTGTTTTCATTTTTAGTTTTCTGTATTGACCATTAGGGACGCGGGTGGCGCTGTGGGTTAAACCACAGAGCCTAGGACCTGCCGATTGAAAGGTCGGCGGTTCGAATCTCCGCGGCGGGGTGAGCTCTCGTCGTTCGGTCCCAGCTCCTGCCTACCTAGCAGTTCGAAAGCCCCCCTAAGTGCAAGTAGATAAATAGGGACCGCTTTCTAGTAGGAAGGTAAACGGCGTTTCCGTGTGCGGCGCTGGTGCTGGCTCGCCAGATGCAGCTTCGTCACGCTGGCCACGTGACCCGGAAGTGTCTCCGGACAGCGCCGGCTCCCGGCCTCTTGAGCGAGATGAGCGCGCAACCCTAGAATCGGTCACGACTGGCCCTGATGGGCAGGGGTACCTTTACCTTTACCTTATTGACCATTAACATTCATGATGGCTTGTAAGCATTTCCCCTAGTTTTAATCTATTGAAATTTTCATGCAAGATAGTGGTGCAAGAGAAGGGAAAGTTGTCTTTTAATTAAAGTGATATTATCTTTTCAAAATCTTTATACAAGGGCAAAATGTTCATTAACGGAGTACCGGCAGATTGTGTTGAAGGGCTATGATGTGAGGCTATGTGTTTAAATCACTTTGGCTTTATTGGCAGGTTCAATATTCGGCATGTGTGGACGGCGCTTGCTTCACCACCGCAAAAAAAGGATAATTGGTGGAAACAAATCTCTCAGGTACCTCACTTGCAACTTGTAATAATAATAATAATAAGGATGTTGCTAGATGGAGAATGCAATACTGTGCTATATGGACCAACAGTCTGAGCTGGTATAAACCAGCCTCTTACATTCCTAGCCCAGTTGTTCTGTTGCATGATAGAAAAATGGATTAATTTGGGTGTATTTCATAGTTCCTCATGAGGTTTGCATGAATTACCCAGAGCAAAAGATTAACACTGCTCCCAAGTAGTGTTTAGGATTATTTCTAATCCCTTCTGACCATGCATAATCATTTGGTCAAAGGGTGAGATTCCTGATAGTCAAGCAATACACAGGCAAATTTAAGAGCGGGGTTTGTGCTCTGTTTTGGTCTTTTGCAAATTGCTGGTGAAAATGCAGTTAACTAGGCAGGACTCATTTGGAATTCTATTCTTGCTCACTCCAATGCCATTCAATGAAGCCTGTAGTTGATCCAGCTCTGTCTTGATTGTTGGGCAGACGCCCTTTTGTATTGCTCACTTCTGCTGTCTTCAGGATGGGACATATGCAGGGCCGGCTTTACCATTAGGCAGAGTAAGGTGGCCGCCTCAGGTGGCACTTTGCAAAGGACCATGTCACCTGACCCTGCACTGTGTACTCCCTGAGCTAGCCTCTGCTACTCCAGGTGCATTGGAGGACTGTACCCAGCCCCCAACACCAGAGGTGAAGTACAAGTCAGTTGCTGGGCTGCTTATTGTTCTCTGCACATCTGTGGACATGGAAAGAGCTTCTATGTGAGAGGGCCCAAGTATGGTTTCCAGACAATATTTACTCCATATACATTTTACAGTGGTACCTCGGGTTACATACGCTTCAGGTTACATACTCCGCTAACCCAGAAATAGTGCTTCAGGTTAAGAACTTTGCTTCAGGATGAGAACAGAAATTGTGCTCCGGCGGCGCGACAGCAGCGGGAGGCCCCATTAGCTAAAGTGGTGCTTCAGGTTAAGAACAGTTTCAGGTTAAGTACAGACCTCTGGAACGAATTAAGTACTTAACCC
The DNA here is from genome assembly GCF_951804945.1 of Podarcis cretensis. Lineage (NCBI taxonomy): Eukaryota > Metazoa > Chordata > Lepidosauria > Squamata > Lacertidae > Podarcis > Podarcis cretensis. The sequence goes on from NC_137174.1 coordinate 14,961,449, forward strand.
AAGGTACCACTGTATTTAGAAATTAAGCCGTACCACATGACATAAGTTTTTGAAATAATGTATAAGTGATTTAAACTGCAAAAAGGCACAAAAGGAGCAAAAGGAGCAAAAACGGCCCGAAAAGAACAGGAAAACTGCAAAAATGGCATGAAAAGAGCAGGAAAACAGCTAGCGGTCCTAGGAGTCTTTGCTGTTGCAATCCCAGGAGCCTTTGCACTGATCTTCAAGGCCTGTGAAGAGTTGGGGTTTGAGAAAAGAGGTTTGGAGGGAGTGATTGTAGTTGGGCGGATTTTTGGCAGAGTTCGGCTTTTTAAATGTTGTTCCTCCCTATAAGCGATTTCACGTATACACGCGCTACCCAGGAACGTAACCCCTGTGTAATACGCCTGTATTCATCCCTTGCCGGAAAAACTAAACAGACAGCAACAGTTTCCCTACACACCTTCCACTGAGTTCTCGCATCAATCAAAAGCTCCAGTGCTGAACTAACAAATAACTAACCAGTAATCATGTATAGGTGGGACGCGGGTGGCGCTGTGGTCTAAACCACAGAGCCTAGGGCTTGCCGATCAGAAGGTCAGTGGTTCGAATCCCCACGACGGGGTGAGCTCCCATTGCCCGGTCCTTGCTCCTGGCAACCTAGGAGTTCGAAAGCACATCAAAGTGCAACTAGATAAATAGGTACCGCTCCAGCGGGAAGCTAAACGGCTTTTCCGTGCGCTGCTCAGAAGCGGCTTAGTCATGCTGGTCACATGACCTAGAAGCTGTACGCTGCCTCCCTCAGCCAGTAAAGCGAGATGAGCGCTGCAACCCCAGAGTTGTTCGTGACTGGACCTAACGGTCAGAGGTCTCTTTACCTTTAATCATGTATAGAGAAATGGGTCCACTAAATGAAAACAACCCAGTAGCAGCAGGAAAAACAAGAATCACCCATTGCCTCCCTGCCTGGGGCAATACAGACACCCTCTCCCTTCTTTTCACCTAGGGAGATTAAACCCCTTCCTCACCAAAAGACTTGCACCTTGATTGGGTAAAATATATATGCATGCTCACAGGCATTCTGACATACGTAAGTGCCAGGAAACGTTCTGATTGGGAATATTTGTCCGTCCTGAGTTCCATCTGTTTGGCCATGACGCTATGCCTCAGATGTGTCTATCCGGGCTCCTGCTTGCTGTGCCACAGCTGTCTGTACTGGGGTTGCGTTTGTGGCTGTTGGCGCATTGTGCTTTGTATGCATGGTGTGTAGGGTGATGTCATTGGGTCGTTTGGGCATTGCTGTGCATTGATCGGCTCCTTTCATGCATGGCTAATGTGACAGCAGGGATGCACAACGCAGTGGTCGGTGGGTGGCATCAGAATTGCTAAGGACACCGAGGGAATGTCTGCCAGTTTTTCTATGTTGACTCTCCTTTAAAGCAGGTTTTATCTTGTTGTCTACTTTGTCGCTTAAGATTGTGGCTACATTATGCCAATGTTGTGACATTGTTTGCAGCCACTGGTGTAGCAATACCATACAACTGCACTGCCCAGCTGCAGTTCTAAGCACCCTTACTAGAGAGTAAATGGAACTGAATTCAGTGGAACTTGAAGGTAAAGGGACCCCTGACCGTTAGGTCCAACTGCGGACGACTCTGAGGTTGCTGTGCTCATCTCGCTTTACTGGCCGAGGGAGCTGGCGTACAGCTTCTGGGTCATGTGGCCAGCATGACTAAGCCACTTCTGGCGAACCAGAGCAGTGCACAGAAACACCATTTACCTTCCCGCCGGAGTGGTACCTATTTATCTACTTGCACTTTGACGTGCTTTTGAACTGCTGGGTTGGCAGGAGCTGGGAGCAAGCAACGGGAGCTCACCCCGTTGTGGGGATTTGAACCGCCGACCTTCTGATTGGCAAGCCCTAGTAAGAAATAGTATCATGTATATACTTCTTTGGAACTGAATGGTACTCTCTTCTCAGAAATAAGTTGACAGGCAGGAAAATGCTTGGCCAATCTACAACAACAAAATGTTTATTCGGCTTTACGCCCATCATGAAACACAACACAACAAAACAAATCAAATAAAACAGCGGACTAGTACAAACCACAAGTAGTATAAAACAGTTCATAACTCGCAAGGACGGATATTAGCCATTCATAAGAAAAGTTTAAGATTAAGATTAAAAAATTTCGGCACTACACTAAAATCAATATCTGATTTCATTATAGAAAATTCTTATAACTATCAATAATCAACTAACATTCCGTTCCGTCTCTTGTACGAAAGGACGGCTGTTAGGAATTTAGCAACCTGTAGGGTAATATAAGGATCCACATCTTGAAGAACCCAGGCAAGCTGGAGCAGTTATGGACCACAAGTATTAAATTCACGGCATGTAATGCCTTACGAGAAAACATTATGAAAATGATTTACAGGTGATACATGACTCCAGTCAAGCTTGCGAAGATTTATCATTTGCCCAATAACAAATGTTGGAAATGTAAAGAGACTGAAGGTACCTTCTTCCACCTTTGGTGGACCTGCCCAAAGATTAAGGCCTTCTGGGAAATGATTTATAATGAGATTAAGAAAGTACTTAAATGCACCTTTCATAAGAAACCAGAGGCATTTCTCTTGGGTATGGTCGGCCAGCTAGTGCCGAGGAAGGATAAAAATTTCTTTTTGTACGCTACTACGGCAGCAAGGATTCTTCTAGCAAAGTATTGGAAGACACAAGAGCTACCCACGCTGGAGGAATGGCAGGCGAAAGTGATCGACTTTATGGGATTGGCAGAAATGACCGGCAGAATCCGCGACCAAGAGAAAGAGACTGTGGAAGAAGATTGGAAGAAGTTTAAAATATATCTTAAGAGTTACTACAAAATTGAGGAGTGCTAAAATGCTAAGGGAGAGGAAGACATAGAATTACAGCGGTAAATTTTGTTTGATTTAGGGTGAAATTGAAAAGGAGAATGAATTTATATTTAATTGGCTAAAAGGGTTGTCGAATAATTGTAAAAAAAAAAAAGAGGATGCAAAAAGGGGAAGGTATGGGGAAGTCCGAGAGAAGAGGCTTATGGAAATAAGGTTAAGAAATTATGATTTTTTGTGTTTGGTTTCATGTTGTTTTTGTTGTGTTGGTTAAAAATTGGAAAATTAATTAAAAAAATTATTAAAAAAAAAAAAGAACCCAGGCAAGCTGTAGGTCTACTGGTTTGTCAGCCATAGGCTGGATTATGGGGTTTAGTATACTAGCACGGGCTGAACTGTACAAAGGGCAGATAAACATAACATGATGTAGAGATTCAGATGTTTTCATTTCACAGGCACACATTGAAGGGACTTGGCCCTTAGTGCAGTGTTTCCCAACCTTGGTCCTCCGGCTGTTTTCGAACTACAATTCCCATCATCCCTGACCACTGGTCTTGCTAGCTGAGGATTATGGGAGTTGTAGTCCAAAAACAGCTGGAGGACCAAGGTTGGGAAATGCTGCCTTAGTGAATCTATGTCTCAGCACGTTTGTTGGAAAGACATTGAACCTAGCTCTAATGAAGGCATATTGGTGAGACGCGGCCATAAGCGATGTTAAGTAGGACGGGGCGCGGTAGATAGGGGTTATGCCGAAATTTAACGGCGAGCAGGCTCCACCACCAGCTACGAAATTTTGGTATAGCTCTGCATCATCCAGCCTTTGATTTATACACCTTTTTGCCACATTTAGATCCAGTTTGAGCAATTCAGAGGGCTTGGTCAATCTAGGTAATTGCTCCTCCGTGTCCTTTCCCACAGAGCAGAGTCTATTCAGTAAAGTTATACCGGGGAGCTTAGGACAATGATGGGAAGATGGTTCAAATGCAAGTGATGGGAAACTCAAGCCAAATTAAAAAAATACAAGTGAGATCTTGCATTTGAGCCTGTACTGTGTCAATGATGGTGATGACAAAAACATAAACCCTTTTCTGCCAGTATTGCATTTATGCAGTGCCACCCAGTGGAGTTACTTTGAGTGGTTTGGGGCTCTCTTTATCTAGGCCCAGAGGCTGGTTTTAAGAAGCCATAATTGGCACATTGTTTTGGCGGTGTGTTTTGAGAATTAAAAAAAATATATGCTGGCATCCATCATGATTTGGATGCTTTGGGCAGACTCCAGCCATAATTTATTGAATGAATTTCATTACTGAGGGCTAAGGTTATAACCGAAAACTTGCTTGTAGGAATGCGATATATTGCCTATTTGCTTGCTCTGTGCACCTCTGGGAAGAAGAGGGATGGCTTACTGAGCCCAGTAGGCATTTAATGCCTTGTTATGAAAGGAGGCAGTTTTGAAACCACTCTGAAAGCAATGGTCTCTGAACTCTGATTATTTTTCCAAGCGTCTTCAGGTTGGATTTGGGGGCAAGGTGTTTGCATATCTCTAGGGATTCTTAGATTCCTTTACCTAGATCCATTTTGGTCCAGATTTGGTACTGAAACTGCCTTGGCTATCTTGTTGGATGACCTGCCCCAAGTCTCTTCTGCAGTGCTGTGGCAGGACCTAAGCAGGTGCATTCTCTTTGCATCCTCTTATTGCCTTTTTCGCGAGCCTTCAGTTGAATACCCTTAGTGATGACCTTTGGCTGTCTGTATTTGTACAGCACCAAACACCAATGAGCTCATTTCAGTGCTGCTAGCAGTCATGATATTTATGCTGGTGATGCTCACTTTACTCTAGAAGGTTGTGCCACTAGCTAACAGAGTTTCTTTAAGAAAAAACGCAAATTAATGAAGCATGGAGCATCCTTCACATAACCCTCCCTTCTGTCCTTATTTCGTCTACCTCTGTATTTTTCACGTTGCCTCCCATTTCTCTTTCAGAGGAGGCTGGCCTTGGCAGGTCTCGCTACGTCTAAAGGGGTTTCACAGAGATGCTCGTCTGCTGTGTGGAGCGACTCTCATCAGCAACTGCTGGGTGCTGACGGCAGCACATTGCTTCAAAAGGTAACAGGCTGTTTGCAAGTAAAAGAGTCCTTAAAGTGCAGAAGTGCAAAGCACGATTGCCATTCTGTCCCCAACTCAAAACCGTCAACCTATGGCCCTTGCCTAAAATACCTACCTAAGTAAAGAGAGCCCACGATTGGCCACCTTTTGTGAGCACAAGAGAGTGGCAGTCTTGAGGTGGTGATCTTGTGTATTCACATTAGTGCCATCAGTTAACATGATGCTTTGCAGAATATCATGAACAGAAAAGCTGGGTCTGTGCCCAGGGAGACTGCAATCTAAATTTCAACGCTGAACAAGAAAAGGAGAAAAAGGGTGAGTCATCTCTATGGATGAATAATGGACTGACTGATCATTCTCTCATGGCCAGGTTTGGAGTAGATGTACGGCGCTACCTGCTGCGTGTGGGAGACCACCACACTGGTGTGAGGGACGAGTTCGAGAGAGAGCTGCCGGTGGAGAAGATTGTCCTTCATAGGAACTACCAGTCTAGCAGCAACGACAATGACATTGCTTTAGTCAGAATTCGGGGCAAAAGCGGCAGCTGTCTTTCCTTCAGCCACCATGTCCTTCCTGTCTGCCTTCCTGAGAGGAAGGAGAAGTCTTCTATAGATAGACAGGCCTGTGTCATATCTGGCTGGGGAGATACAGGTAAGTTGTAGATTGTGTCAGGATTTTTCACATGGAAAGAGATAGTAAGATTTGGGGTGTCTGTTCTACCCAGCTTTGGATAATCTTTTAGGGCGCTCACTATATAGAGACAAATTCAGCATCAAATTAAAGGACAAAGCAAGCTGATTTGCAGGAAAAAACAGTCTTTTTGCCAAATTCATTTTAAATTCTGCTAAAGAAAAAGACTGAGGTAAACACAGTCCGCACTAGCCGTTGGCTGAGAACTCTGGCAATTAATTTAAATACCCTCCCTGTTCATCTGATAGGGCATTTATTGAGATATTTGCAAAAATTCCAGTTGTTGGAAGCTTTATAAATTGCCAGCGTATAAGGCCTGGGAACAGATGCACCCATTTGCCACTGTTGGGTAATAGAGGGACAGGCAGTGCCATCAAATGTGCTGATTAGACTGAGTGTATGACTGCGGTGTCTCTGTATCATAGCAGTATGTGAACTACATGTATTTGCTAAGTGCTTGGGAAGATGTTGTAGTAGTGTATGAAGGAAGAATTGGCACAGGAAAGGCCATGCACAGGAAATCTACCCACAAATTTATGCAGGTTTCTGTTTCTGTTTTCATAGTTGCAAGGTTTAAGAGGGATAATCCCAGATAGGCACTACTGAATAGGCTGCCAGCTACCCTGGTGTTATAGAACTCTGCAGATGATCACACATGGATTATTCCCAGATCTCAGTTTGCATGTCCCCAGATCACCCTGATTCTTTTCCTATGATGTAGGAAGTAGTGCTCCAGCAACCACTGCAAGATCACTCTGCTCTACAAGGATTGAGGCAGTTCACTTTGCAGAATTAATGTATGCCTAGACACATGATAGGGACGCGGGTGGTGCTGTGGGTTAAACCACAGAGCCTAGGAGTTGCCGATCAGAAGGTCGGCGGTTCGAATCCCTGCGACGGGGTGAGCTCCCATTGCTCCTGCCAACCTAGCAGTTTGAAAGCACATCAAAGTGCAAGTAGATAAATAGGTACCGCTCTGGCGGGAAGGTAAACGGTGTTTCTGTGCGCTGCTCTGGTTCGCCAGAAGCGGCTTAGTCATGCTGACCACATGACCCGGAAGCTGTACGCCGGCTCCCTCGGCCAAGAAAGCGAGATGAGCGCCGCAGCCCCAGAGTCGGTCACGACTGGACCTAATGGTCAGGGGTCCCTTTACCTTTCCCTTTAGACACATGATGCTAGTTACAGCTAACCTTTGTGTATCCTGTCTTGTAAACACATCCAGCATTTTGCCAGCTTTTTATTTAAACCTGCTACCCTGCCCCATAAAAACACATTACAGTCATACCTTGGTTGTCAAACAGAATCCGTTCGGGAAGTCCGTTCGACTTCTGAAAACGTTCAGCAACCAAGGCACGGCTTCCGATTGGCTGCAGGAGCTTCCTGCACTCAGTCAGAAGCCAAGGAAGCCCTGTTGGACATTCTGCTTCCAAAGAATGTTTGCCAACTGGAATACTCACTTCTGGGTTTGCGGCATTTGGGAGCCCAAACGTTCAAGTTGCAAGCTGTCCAGGACCCAAGATACAACTGTATAAGAAGATCACATCAAAATCCACTTCACATTGCATTAAAATACCATCCTGGCCTAGGGAATGATATTTTTTTTCTGTGTGTTAACCTAATCAAAATTGTGCAGGAGAACAATAGTTGTGTTTGGTGGGTAGCGTTTTTGGTTATCTGAGCTGCACTACATATATAACCTATTATTGTTTCAGGGAGGTCATACTCAAGGACGTTACTCCAGGGCTCGGTGCCCCTACTCCCAAGAAGAGTGTGCAAATCCCGTTATGGAAAGAAGTTCACTAATCGTATGCTGTGCGCTGGAAACATTTCTGAAGATAACCGGGTGGACAGCTGTCAGGGGGATAGTGGGGGTCCGCTAATGTGTCAAAGGTCAGGTGGACACTGGGTAATTCTAGGGATCACTTCCTGGGGATATGGGTGTGGGCGAAAAGACTCTCCTGGTGTTTACACAAAAGTCAGCAAATTTGTGCCCTGGATCAAGAAGGTGACCAAACTGATATAAGACCATTCAGTCCAAAGATGGATTTGTGTTGTATTACTCAGCAGTATTTGGGCAGTGGCTTAGAAGAATGTCTTCATTTTGTCTCTGGTTGGGTGTCTGTTTTTTGCTGGTACCTAAACAAGGTTCGTTTGCAAGCGGGCAGCAAGAAAATATTTTACGCTACTGATAGGAGAAGGTGAATGAAAATTTAACATCCTTGTGGCTGATGTATTCATACCAAGTTCTGTTTATTGAAAGAACAAGTGGTGGCAATGCCACTCTTTCCAAAAGAGCTGCCACACTTCTTCAGGGCACAGGGGAGAATGGGCTTGGTCATATTCCATGGTGCTGCTAAATGGAATATTTCTTATGGAGTGTCCATTCACACAAACTTCTACTCTTGCTACCCCGAGTTACTCTGTACTGTTCACACCAGATCACCTGTATGGTTTCAGCTACCTGCTTTCTTCTGTTTCCACTCACCCTCTCAATCTTTCTTTTTAGGCAGCTATACAGTAAAGGGTGATATTGACTCAATTCAGATATCATGCCAAATCATGGTTTGCAATTAGCTGACAACCCAGAATTAGAAACTGTTGCTGGAAGTGGGATTGCAAGCCATGGTTTATGCTAATCTCGGGTTGGTGCGATGCTTGATTTTATAGGTACCACTCTGTCTCTAGAGTCATCTAGAGCAGAAATGGCTAACCTATGGCCCTCCAGATGTTGTTGGACTCCCCATCATCCCTGACCACAGGCCATGCTGGCTGGAGCAGCTGGCAGCTGGAGTCTACAACAATAACTGTAGGGTCACAGGTTAGCAACCTCTAGTTTAGAGGCTGCTGAGCCACAGGAAGAGAAGGCAATGTAGGAACGGATTGCTCTGAGAAAACAAAAATGGATAAGGAGCTTGCAGTGACTTGCCTTTTGTATGCTTGGAAGTTGCAAACATTAGAATATGTTTAATGAAAACCATGATTTGACATGATGTCTGAACTGAGCTATTGTGCTCTTAATGTCACATTGCTCTCCTGGGTGGTCAGGGAAATTATTTTTTCCATAGAATTTCTGCTTCTCTCACACACTTCTCCTTTCCATATTTTCAATTTTCCCTGTCAGGTCAGTGAGAAAGTTTTAGGATGATGACTGGGAAGATATGTTTGACTTCTCCTCCCCCTCCCTGTTTAACATTTGTCTACATATCTCCTTAACACTATAACATCCCAGATGTTACATATATCAAGAGAACAGTTTTGGAGAGTAGCATTAGAAGTATCTTGCAGCTTTGGAAGACAGGCAGAAGTTTGTGAACAAATGCACCAAGCTAGTGTGGCAGGACAGAGAAACAAAACCTTGAGACAGCAGAAAACATAGTACTTTAAAGTGTTTGTGCCATTTTAACTGAAATGAATGAAACGAAATGTGGCATATTCATTTTATTCCCTCGTTTCTTTCGTAACATATGTACACTCCAGCTGGTCAGCACCTTAAGATGCAGAGTTCTGAAATATATACTACCTGGAAACTTTAACTTGTGTCTTCCTAAATGTTTTTTTAAACACATTAGATGAACAGTTATGCAAATTACCACAGATGTTTGTTTGCGTTTGTGTGTTGTGTGTTACATTGCTGGCTAACTGTTGCTTTGTGAGGCAGGCTGTTGGTTCATAGCCCAGAGTGATCAGATATGAGCTCTTGAAACTGCCTGAATGTTGAGATCTTCTTCAGTAGCCCTTCTGGGCCCGACGTAAGAAACAAGGCAGGTGATGAGCAGAGAAAGAGCCTGTCCACAGCAGCATTCATCTTTGAAATACCCCCACTCCAGGCTTCTGTGGTGCCAATTTTTTACATGTCCAGGGTGTTTAAAGATCTGTTTGTACTGTTGGCATCTTGGGAGACAATGGAGAAGTATACCTTTGGAGATCTCATCAAACCATTGGAGAATTACAGTGCCTGCTGTGGCTGTAGAGACTGATACAGGAGAGACACATTTTGTTGCAGCTGAAGGCGTCCAGTTGTGCTGATGCACGTGTACCATGGTGTTTCTTCTTTCTATGCTCTTCCCTTTTAAGATACTGTTTTAAGAAAATAATTTGGATTTTACCTTGCTCTTGTTTTAATATATGGTTTTACCGTTCTGCTGTTTTGTTATTATTATTTATTTTATTGGTTGTTTTATTATGCATTTTTATTTTTATTTGTCAGGAACCCATCGTGGTTTAAGTTTCAGATACAAATTTGTGCCATTAATTAGAAACGATTAGGAGATAGTTGGGACTGAGTTTCCCCTGAGCCTGGGAAAGAGGGAGTGGTGAAGGTGGCAGTTTTGGAAGAAACAAAGAGAAAGATTTGAGTTGGGCTCCAAGGGGTAGCTCTCTGCAGAACAGATATGGGGAAGTACATTTGCTGCCTTGATGGAGTGCCTTTTTGACTCCACTTAGGTTTACTTGTATATTTGTAAATAAACTAAATATGACAAAGAAGAAGAAGAGTGTATGTCTCCAGTTCTTTCTCATTCAAAGGAAATCCACCCTGGGCAGCATTGTCACGGAATTTTTCACCACAACTCAGAATTAACAGCATTATAAAATCATGGTAAGATGTCTATGGTGTATAGCAGGCTTCCTTGGCCCTCCAGATGTTTTTGGTCTATAACTCCCATGATCCCTAGCTAGCAGGACCAGTGGTCAGGGATGATGGGAATTGTAGTCTCAAAAAATCTGGAGGAAGTTGAGGAAGCCTGGTGTATAGTCCTAGTTAAACTGGGACCCTTATTGGTATTTATTAACTTCAGAGCTTTCCAAACTAGAAAATGTGGCTGTCTTGCCTAATCAAGGGAAAGGCTTTCAGATGCATGTTAGATGGCCACACCCATCCTTTTAATCTGAACTTACGCTCTTATATTCTAATAAATGCAAAATTTTTATTTTTATCATTGGATTTATAAAAGGAAATGAAAATAAAGTTGCTCTCAAGTCTCATATGCAAAGCGCCTCTCAAGTGGAAGAAGACTACTTCTCTCACTCTCATCACTGGGAATCCGTTGATAGCATGACCAGTTTTCAGAAACTAGCACATATGTTGATTAATGGTACAGTAATGTATCTTTTGATTAAAATTTTAGCTAGTGCAAAACAACATAGCACTGTTTGCTTACATCATCCACAAACCGTCCCCTTTTATTCAATTAAAGTCAACACACTATCCCTCCTGCAGCACTATAAAAGACAAGGCACAGTAATTACCAAATTGTCTGTTCTGTGTTATTAGCATGAGGTGTAATTACAGCTGCCAGTGTTAATTACTATCATCTCTTCCTCACAGCCTAGAATGTGCTTTTCAGACAATCTATTCACAAGGGGGGGGGGGTAAAATTCTGAATACCGAAGAACCAAAGGTCTAGTTACTGAATCTCTGTTATCTACTCTATTTGGGAATCCTGTTTGGGTCCAATAGAAGGCTGTAAGGAAAGCACCCAACATTGTTTGAAAAAAAAATAAACCATATTTCTTAAAGCCATGACAGTCTCCACTGCATCTTCTTCTATTCTCCAAAGGGACACCGTATCCTGTGTTGGGGCCTGGGACACCATGGACTTTCTTTTGCCACTGCTCTGTAGATTGGGGCAGGCACCTGACTTTTGTACCAATATACTGGTAGTTGTGGTGTTAGTGACTGCATGAGCTGCCTTCAGATCACAGCACAATGGGCTGCTGAATACAGTGGCACCTCGGATTAAGAACTTAATTCGTTCTGTTCTTAACCTGAAACTGTTCTTAACCTGAGGTACCACTTTAGCTAATGGGGCCTCCAGCTGCCGCCGCGCCGCTGGCATGCAATTTCTGTTCTCATCCTGAGGTAAAGTTCTTAACCAGAGGTACTATTTTTGGGTTAGCAGAGTCTGTAACCCGAGGTACCACTGTACTGCCTTTCTACAACATCTTAATTCACCTATTTACACCTTCAGTCTGCATGGAGGGAGTCCAGATCTTACGGCATGGTTTTCTTCAGGAGGCAGCAGCACAGCCTGCCTGCAGCAAGCCTCCCCCAAAGATGGATCTCAGCTTTTTTCTTTCTCCTCCTTCCCAGAAAACCCTTTGCTCTCCCCCAGAGCAGTTATCCTGGCAACCTCCCCAATCCCCAGTCTCTGGTCATACCTGGGGCAAGGGGGAAGGAGTTCCCTTATATTGTTAATGGCCCTCTCTTGTTTCCTTGATAGCATAGCTCTGCCAGGTTAGTTTGCATAAACCAGCCCAGGAATCCTCTGTCTGGCAAGCTCTGCAGTTTGTGTTTTAATCCATATCCCAATTAATAAAAATCCTTGTATTTATTCATTTTTAGGAGGGTATCCCCCCCCCCAGATCTATAAAAATATTTACATAATTGTCAAACCATCGATGATCTAACTTGTACAGGTCTACACTGGACTTGCTGCCACAAACCTGACAAAACTATTGATGCTTCCAGTGACTTCTGGACCATCCAATAACCTTTGGAAAGCCCCAAGGTGCAATGGCCATTTTGGTAAAGGATACAGATTGATGGAGGTTCTGTCATTAAGAGTACACCCTTACCTAAAGGGATAGGTAAAGGTAAAAGGACCCCTGAACGTTAGGTCCAGTCGTGACCGACTCTGGGGTTGCGGCGCTCATATCACTTTATTGGCCGAGGGAGCCAGCGTTTGTCTGCAGACAGCTTCCGGGTCATGTGGCCAGCATGACTAAGCCGCTTCTGGCAAACCAGAGCAGCACACGGAAACGCCATTTACCTTCCCGCCGGAGCAGTACCTATTTATCTACTTGCACTTTGACATGCTTTCGAACTCCAAGGTTGGCAGGAGCAAGGACCGAACAACGGGAGCTCACCTTGTAGCGGGGATTCAAACCGCCAACCTTCTGATTGGCAAGTCCTAGGCTCTGTGGTTTAACCTACAGCACCACCCGCGTCCCTTTCCTAGTCCCTAAAGGGATAGGGACTACTTAACTTACCATGCAAATCTTCCCATGCCACCTAATGAGCAAGTAAACAGATTGCAGGGCTTTGTCTGGTACTTTAATTCCTGCTTCTTTGCCTGATACATTACACTTTCAAGCAGTCAATGTGGACCCCAGTATTCAGGGTGTTTTTGCTTTCTCCTGGAGGGAAAACACAGGATCCACCTGTTTGTTTTGCTTTGCTGCCTGTTAGCCACACGGAGCAGTAGTCAGGCAGAAAGTGTAAAAATAATTCAGAACTAAAAATAAAATTCCCTTCCAAAAATATTCACCTAAAAATGAAAGAAGCTTCGAATTAGTATTAGCTGCTACCTTTTGTTGTGGAAGAGGAGCCCAGACGGCTGCTTTATCCCAGCTGCGCTCAAGGGTGGCCCAAGACATTTTTCCGCCTGAGGCAATACATCCTGCTGCCACCCCACACAATGTAGCTGGGGAGTTTGAAGCTCTGCAAGAGCTTTCCTTCAACAAATAGCTGCTGCAAAGCCTTGCTGCTGGGCGTGGTGGGTTGCAAACTCCACAAGTGCACCCAATGGAACCTGGCCAGAGGGGGGCATTCTGGAGAGCTTTGGCGCTGGATCCCTGTGCCTGCAGGGGTGGGTGGAGACCAGTGGCAAAGTGGTCTCTGTCACTGGTAGAAGTAGTGGGGCAGGTAGGGGCCACTAGGGGCGCATCAGATGATGGCTGACAATAACATCTCTCCGACCCACACGAGGTAATTTGGAGGCTGTGATGGGAGTAAATAGCCTCCCTACCCCCCCCCAGGATTGGGGGGGGGGGCTGCCCTTGCCTGCTGTGCCCTATACCACCCCCGAATTTGTGGGGATGGGGGCACTAGGCAGAATGCCCTCCTGTGGATTTTGGTGCTCCTGGACGCTGCCTCTGATTCGCGCCTCTAGCTGCAAGAACTTCAAAAGAAATAACAAAATAAAAAAATTCCTTCCAGTAGCACCTTAAAGACCAACTAAGTTAGTTCTAGGTATGAGCTTTCGTGTGCATGCACACTTCTTCAGATACACTGAAACAGAAGTCACCAGACCCTTCTATATAGTGGGAAGGTGGGGAGGGGTATTACTCAGGAGGGTGGTGGGAATGGGTGATAGGCAGATAGCTGTGGTAAACCTGTTGACGACTCTTAACGACTGCAATAGGTCTTACAGGAAAAAGCAAGGGGTGAGAAGGTGAAAAATGGCTTTGTCATGTATAATGAGATAAGAATCCAATGTCTTTGTTCAGACCAGGTCTCTCCATGGTTTTAAGTTTGGTAATAAGTTGCAATTCAGCAGCTTCTCTTTCCAGTCACACAGGATTATTATTGGTGTTTATCGGCTTAAGGAGATTATCAGAAGAGTTCATAAAGAAAAAAGAGAAAATATACGAACAAGATGAGATGTGGAAACAGCAAGATAAGACTGGATAGAATTATGAACTTTGTTTGGACTGATTTGGACATTAACTCAGTAGCAAGAAGATGATCAGAATCCCCCTTCGGATCTTGAAATATGGGTGCCCTCAACAAAATTTAAAATTCGGCTTTGTAATTCGGAATTTATGTGATGTGATTTGATTTGATTTGATTTGATTGGCCGGTTAATAAAAATTATTTAAAAAAGAAGAAGTAGTGGGGCAGGTGAGACGCCTCCTCTTGTGTTTCTGCTGTCTGAGGCAGCTGCTTCTTCCTGCCTCATCTGTGGGCTGGCTCAGGCTACACTGAAGTCCTGGATTTCCCCAATGTTTCCTATAGGCTGCTCCTCACTTCCACCACCTGGCAGGGTCTGCCAGTACAATCCATGCCTGCCTGCTCAGAAGCAAGTCCCACATTCAATGAGTTCAATGAGAACTGAAGTACATTCAAAGCACATTCTTGGGCAAAGGATTCCTCCATTGTGGTCCCATCGAACTCTACAATTCTATGATCCTCACACACCGAGCTGCAATTCCCACAGCTGACATAGAATTGTAGAATCTGAAGTTGGAAGGCACCCTGGGGTCATCTAGTCCAACCCTCTGGCCCTTCCTTACATATCTTTAGGCACCAGGCAAAATCATCTCTCTTCAGCAAGGCTTTGGGATGATTAACATTCTATGGACTTGTGTGTTTGCGTGAGGGGGGTTACTGGTTTGTTTTTGTTTTATTACATATTCTGTGATTTCGTTTTGTAATTTTATGTTGCAGACAGCCCTGTGATCTTTGGATGAAGAGCAGTAGACAAATAGAATAATAAAAATAGTTATTATTATTATTATTATTATTATTAATATGCTGCCTATCTGACTGGGTTGCCCCAGACACTCTGAGTAGCTTCTAGCAAATGATAAATAATAATAATAACAACAACAACCATCCCCTGCAATGCAGCAATACAGATCATCCATGACCCTACGCAAAACCACAGCGCTCCGAACGCGCGCCCAACGCGTGTTCCGCAGCCGTGACCCCAGGTAACCCTGCGCGGATACCTAAAGGAGCCCGGAAGCTTCCGTTTTCACGAGGCGACACTCGCGGGCGTCTCTACTATTCGCATCTCTATGGCGGGTTCGTGGTTATCTTCTTTTCCTCCTCCCTATCTCTGCGGGCGGTCGCGGAGGAAGCCGGAAGCGGCGCGACCGGAAGCGAAGTTCAGCTGGGCGATAAGGAGGCGGGAGGGAGTGAGGAGGAGGAGGAGGAGGAGCCTAAAGGGCCGCTTCGCTGTGGTGGCTGTGAGGGAGGGCGGCGCGCGCGCTCGCCCGTGGCCGTGCGGGGAGGGGGGGGTTGGCCTCGCGGGCGCGCGCGGGCGAGCAAGGGGGGCCATTTTAGCGCTCGCCCAGCGGACGGCTGAGAGGGAGGCGTCGGCGCGCCAGGCCCAGGCCCCGGGTTAACCTACCTACCCCTTACTTCGCTTCGCGGAGCCGCCCCTTCTCTTCCTCCCTTCGCTCCGTCGTCGCCTTCGCCCCGCTCCAGGAGGGGCCCGTCGCCGCCATGGCGCCCCCGTGAAAGGGATTCCATTCGCTGGGCCCGGACGACGGACGAGACAACCCTCCCCCCCCCCGAACCCGTCCGAGGGCCGCTTCAGCTGCTTCCCTCGCCGCCGCCTGAGGCAGCTCCGTCCGTTTCCCCCTCAAGCCCGCGGTGGGGGGCGCCGCAGCCTCCCTATTTGCCGGGCCTCCCCGCCAACCCCACCCCCCGCCCCACATATCTCCTGTCTCTCAACCCCACAGTTGCCTCTCTCCTTACTCGACCCCTTTCTGTCACACTCTCTGGCGGAGCAACAGCCTTCCTGTCCCCCACCTCTCTCCCCTCCCCGCCGCTGAGAGGCGTCCTGCGAGGGGCCTCGTCTCGTTTGCGGGGTTTTTTTTTTGGGGGGGGGGTGTCAAAACTTCGGGGTGCGGTAGGCATGGTTTTGCACATGTGCACTCGCCTGACACCCCAAGTTCCCTTGCCAAACGCTGGTGGCTTATAGACGGGCCTCGGTGAGCCCCCTGTTTGCATGCAGTTTCCTCTGGGTGGGGTTTTTATTTTTTATATCCCTCCCCTTTTTTCTGCTTTTTTTTTGGGGGGGAGGGGGTTGGAAACCTCCCTTATTTCAGCCTCTCCCGCGTTTTTGCTAAATACAGGTGTCCGCATGCCAGCCAAGCCAAGGAGCGGTTTGCGGGTGCACTTTCCCCGTTCTTTCTTTTGAGGAAGCGGAGTTGTGAAGACGTTGCAGCTGTGGGTGTTTTTTGGTTTTTTTTTTAAGGTTGAGTGTATACGGTCAGAAATTTAGTTTGCTTGGGTTTTTGCTGGTGTTGCTCCTTCCCCCACCCACCTACCTAGTCTCCGGAGACAAATGAGCAAATTGAACTTGAAGTACTAATACAGGTTGTCCTGGAGTCCTGTCGCTGCACCTCTCTGAGAGAGAAGGCCTGCTTTTTCCCTTTCCCTGTTTTTTTGGATGTGATGGAACTCATGTTTGCAGAGTGGGAGGACGGGGAAAGGTTTTCATTTGAAGATTCTGACCGCTTTGAAGAAGACTCCCTTTGTTCCTTCATCTCTGAGGCGGAGAGCTTATGCCAGAATTGGAGAGGATGGAGGAAGCAATCTGCCGGACCCAATTCCCCCACTGTCAAAATGAAAGGTGAGTGGCTGGGTATAGAAAGGGGTTGGTAAAAACACCGAGGATCGATGAGGTGCCTGTAGGCAGGCAACCAGTCAAGGTATGTTGGCAATTAGAAACAGGTGTGTGTTGAAATAGAAAAACAAAAATGTTGTAACTTGGATCAGCTGCAGACTCAGACTTGCATTAAGTAAGGGGCATGATCCAGTGCTGCTTATTAGTCATGAACTTTAGCTGTACTCATATGCACACTAATTAGAGCTGCTTAAAATTTTTCTTTTCTACCCAAAATCTGCCATTGATAAGGACTGTCAGTGCTGCCTGCATATTCTATGGTGTGGACTAGTTTTTTTCACAGTCTAATTAGGATATTATTGTCTGAATGAAATGCATTGCAATGATTACTAAGAATGTATAGGCATGTTACAGTGCAGCAAGACTGACCTAGTTATATACTTAATCTTTTGCTAAGGAGATTATACCTTGCTCTGTGATAGTTGTTCTTCCTCAGTCAAAGGTTAAGTTGGTGGTTCCCAACCTGTTTGAATGTTAGTTTTTGCATACTGGGCCCCACAGTTCACCATTGATGGTACTTTTACTCAGAGTAAGGGCAAAATGCAAGGAATGCAAATCAGGGATATAATAAACTGTTATTGAAATCGAGCTATAATTTGCAATATTGTCATGCAATGAAAGTAATAATGATTCTATGAAGGTAAAGTCTGTCCAAAGGGGAAGCCAACTGTGTGTTCCTGGATGGTACATTTGAACAACACTTTACATTCAGAGAAGTGCACTTTTTGCTATCGTGTCAACTCATGGTAAAATACTTTTCTGAACCAAATAGTTGCAAATAGCTTGTTGCTATCATCCATCTTTGGTCTTTTGGTCTCTCAGATTTAATTATTGTAACTCAGTTTTTTAAAAGCAGATATCTGAGGCTGCTACACAAATTATACCCTACCAAATACACGTACTATGCATTTTGTGGCAGACAGTCACAATCCAGCTCCTGTCATACAACATATTTTGACATACAGGCACTTCATATGCATATATGAAATGTGTTGTGTTGCCATTTAAACCAGTGAGGAGAAATTGATGGTGTGTAAAGAAATATTTACAAGCCCAGTCCGTATTATAAAGTTGATCTTTATTCTTGGTTGCGTGTGGTGAAGGATCTGCTCAGAAATGAGCTTGATTTTACAAGTAGTATGCTCCCTGAAGAGTGTGCCAGGTTAAATTTTCTCAGGTATTTTAATTTGTGTAATGCCTAGGCTTGTTGTATGTTTTTAGCTGCTTCCTCATATTAGAGTTAATGTTACCAGTTTTATTGTAAATTATAAGGTCTTATTAATCATTAAAATTATTCATTATTTATACTTGTTCACCACCTTGGAATCTGTTGGATGAAGGGTAATATGTAATGTGTTAAATAAAATAAAAATATTTCAGATAAACAAAATAAACAGAAATATCTGTAAGTAGTTTAACACAAAATACTGTGAAATATTTATGAAAAATATAGGTAAAATCAATGGAACAAAAAATGTATTCATAATAAAATTACACGTCTGGCTAGACTTGCTGAAACAAAGAAGTTTTTAGTAGGTCATATCCAATTGTGTCCCTCCCCCCAGCACTTGTTAGCATCTGTAGCTAGCACTGTTACCCAGTTGTGAAAACATTCTTAGTAACTTGGGGAAGTTCAGGAATATGGTTAGGATTGCCAGATCAAAATGTTAAAATAGTATGTTTTCTTTGCCCAGGGGTTGCCAGTATGAAACTACTCAAGGCTTACTTGAAAGTTGGGATTATTTTGATGGAGAGCTTTGTTGCCGGTTGTGGACAATACTATACAGCAAAACTTTGTACTATATCTAGTAGTTATAGAATGTAGTGCATATAGTGCATTAATATATTAACTCTGATCATTGCTCAGGATGAGATAAGTGATTAACCTGTTGTCACTCAGAGTTTATGATCACAGACCAGAAGTTAACTTGTGCTGCTTTTAGAAAATGTTTGAGTTTGTCCCTTCTTTGGAAATAATGGTATTTTGCCTGGTGCCATGGCCTTTCTTTCCACTTAAAGTGACAACCTCTATGGATTTGGTGGAAAGTGAATTGTTCGAGGTAAAATTGTTAAATTTCCACCTCCTAGCTAGAAAGAAAGCATTGAAAGCCATGGAGATTGGAGAAGTGAGGAGTAGGAAATTGTTAATGAAATGCAAAGAAACTTTGTTTTTTAAACTAAGGAGTAAAGGTAAAGGTAAAGGTACCCCTGCCCGTACGGGCCAGTCTTGACAGACTCTGGGGTTGTGCGCCCATCTCACTTAAGAGGCCAGGGGCCAGCGCTGTCCGGAGACACTTCCGGGTCACGTGGCCAGCGTGACATCGCTGCTCTGGCCAGAGCCAGAGCCGCACACGGAAACGCCGTTTACCTTCCCACTGGTAAGCAGTCCCTATTTATCTACTTGCACCCGGAGGTGCTTTCGAACTGCTAGGTTGGCAGGCGCTGGGACCGAGCAGCGGGAGCGCACCCCGCCGCAGGGATTCGAACCGCCGACCTTTTGATCGGCAAGCCCTAGGCGCTGAGGCTTTAACCCACAGCGCCACCTGCGTCCCTAAACTAAGGAGTACATGGGTGTAAATGGGACTATTCATTTCTGTCTTCATAACAGCTCCTTGGGATGGGTTAGGCTGGGTTAGCTTTAGTATCTGGCCCAAGGTCACCAGTGAGCTACGTGGCTGCATGGTGGTTTGAACCCAGTTCTCCTTGGTACAAGTCTAATACACTTGTGTACACTTGTGTTTTTTTAAACTATAAAAGTATAATGGCAGTAGCTTGGATACATGTTCTAAAACACATGCTTGGTACAGCTACATCAGTGGTGGAGAACCTCAGACCCAGGGGTCAAATGTGGCCCTCCAGTCTTCTCCATCTGGGCCTCGGGACTCTCCCAGGCCATGTTACTTCTACCCAAGTCTCACTGCTCACTGGGCCTGACTACATCCTCCTCAAGTACTTTTGGCTTGTTGGCATGGGTCCTTGAACTGTAATCATTGTGTTTTGCTTGATGGAGAGTGAAAACAGACTTATGTTTGTGTAGAAACCTGTATTTTGCATGCCTGTGTGTAGCCTATTGCACCAATCTCAGAATCTGTTTCTTTGTCCTCTTTTAACTCTGGTCCCACACATATTTTGCCTCTGACCTTGCCCACCACCTCCATGTGGCCTCCAGAAGATTGCTTACAGGGGAATATGACCGTTGAGCTTAAAAAACTCCCCAACCCCTCAGCTTCATTTTCCAAAGAGCTCTTGAATGGCTGTACTTTTTTGCCCAGTCTATTAATAATCAGGAGATTTGCACGTTTGGTTCACTAGTGTGAAGTGATCCCTTAGAAATGAGATAGGCTTATTAGGGTTCTTTTTTTCAGTTATGCCAGTGGAGAAACATAAGGTCCTCCCAGAATCCTGTAATTCACCATTAACTCTGAAGTCTTGGAGAGATAGTTATTGGTATAAGGGCTTTAGCCCTTATAGTATTCAGAAATGACTTCTGTAGCTTTTTCAGTGAAGCTTAATTCATCTTAATGAATTCTGTCACTTGTCCATAATTACATTTAACTTCCTTTGATTTTTAGCACTGCATTTTATAGTGTTACAAACAAGGATGAGGAATGAAGTGAGATGGAAATGAGCTATAATACTTGAATGGACACTTGTTGCCACCTGCTAGAAATGTTTGTGCCTTATGATGCAGAGTAGCAAAATGTAGAAGTTTCAACAAACAGTAGGTCAGTAGGATGTCTTGAAGTTGATTAAAGAAATATTTTTATCCAGTATCAGGTCTTATTGCCCAAATACTTCAGTGTAAAAAGCATTACTTTATAAACTGCATAGAATTAATTTTGTTATTTTGAAGAAGGTTGCTCATGCTAACGGTGATATTAGATTGTGAAAAAGCGCAATGTGGCAACACATAATATGGTAACAGAATCTACTTTCAGGATCAAAGAATTGGGTATCTGATGGATTACATGAAAAAGCTGTTCTAAATGTACTGAAACTGTTCGGTGCTGAACTCATTACAGAGGCAAGTCTGCCTGTTTACTTTAAATGGAAAAACTGAATTCACAATGTCAGTTTTCTTCTTTGTCTTTATTGCATCAGTATGGAATACTGTTGTCAGTGATCTAGGACACAATTTCCTTTGCAAAGAAAGATTGGCCACAGCACTGAAGATTTAGTCCACAGCACAATGAAAAAGGAAGTTATGCTTCCTGGTTATTCTGGGCTTAACTATGTGTTTGGCTTTTTGGCTAAATGGAGAGGTTCTATATAAAGATTTTTCTAATTTAATTACATTATAGGAAACATGTAACTTTGTTTAAGTCTGCCTTGTCTGTTTACTAACACTTGAGCAAGTACTTTACTTACACATCCCCTTCATACTTCCTGCATAACATAAGTGTTACAACTTGAAATAAAGATTTCATGAAAATGTATATAATTTGGGGGATTTGGAGGTAATGTTCATCTAATTCAATCCCCAGCCCATTCATACTCGTTTGCTCTTTGATACTATTCAGTATTGTAAGCTGGTCAGGTAATGAGACTTGAGTTGAAATCTCAGCCAGACAAATTTTGTCTGGCTAGGCCTTAGCAGAGCCCAGATCAAAGTTTTGATTCATTATCTGCAGAATGAGAATAACAGTGTCTAAATTCACAGGGTTTTTAAGGGACTGGGGCATCCCACCACTACCTTTCTCCTCATGAAAATGAGCTTCCTCTCTTTGTCTTCTTCAGCTACCCCACATCTTTAAAATCAGCTTCAGAGGGGTGGTGGGTCTTCCAAAGCAAATTTTGGGGACGTATAGTTGGGAGGAGAAGAAACAGAATTCCTGTTGTGTGATCGGACCACTAGTGCAGTTTGACTGCAACCCAGTAGTTTTGACGTGTTACCTGTACCAGGTGCTGTTTCAGGCAGCATCAGTCTTACAATTCCAATTAAGATTATTCAGACCAGGCTGTGTGGATGGTTAGCAGGTATGTGATTTTAAACTTCTCATCCTAAATCCTACATGTGTTTGCTTTTGTTCCATTACAGAACTAACAAAAGTGTTAATAATCTTAATACTGCCAAGGTTTGGAATTTAGAAAGGTAGGAACCTTGGTATTTATGTAAACAGTTCAACTTTCTCCTAGGAAGTAAGAGTGGAAATGTTTTAAAATAAATTTAGGTAGAATGAATCCATGAAGACTACAATGTTGAGACGTTTAGCATATAGAGTGGCACTCACTGCACAACTAGCAGATCTGAAAGACATTTGACAGAGGAATGATTGTGCTTTGTATCAATGGAATCTGCAGGCATGAATTCTTACTCCCTCTCTCATTTCTTGAAGGGCAATGTTACAGCTTTTTGCTTATATGACAGCCTTGTTCTTATATTAAGAAATACTTGTAAAATATCTCCAAAACATGTACTGTACTTTGTATTGGATCTGGTTAATTAGCTAATAAACCACTTGTAAAATACTAGAGTGAGTTAACTGACTCTTTCTGGTGGGTGAAATTGGGACTTGCTATGAATTTGGGGCAGGCAGATCTCTGCTTAGAGTTTTGCTTGAAGAAAGAACTGAAATGGTCTTAAAAATAAGAACAGCAAAGATAAGCTCTGGACTTTAAATATGTCAAACGAAAATGCAAACAATTTCTCCTTGTCTCTTGTTTGGAAAAATTGAATTTCCGGGAACCTGTTGCAACTGTGGGCATGATATGTGATCTTAAAATAAGACTATCAGTTATAAGGCTGGCAACCTTATCAAGCTCTTCAGGGTTTGCAATGTGCAGATTTTCACAAATGTGACGATCAGATTGTTATTGACACTTGTGAATTTATCCTGATTACAGCCTGTTTCAGGAGATCATGACACCCTTTTCCTCCCTCTTGAGTTGTGCATTGCAGAGAACTCCAAAGAGAGTGTGGTCTCTTGCTTTGTGCCAAGTGGGACAGATGAAGTCCTCTGGCCTGTGCAGAGGGCTTTGGGGAAGGGTCATATTATCAGAATATGCAAACACTTGGAAGCAGCAAGAATCTAAGCCTTTCCATAATTTTGCACAGCTGTCTACTTTCCTCCCCAGGTCCACAATTAGTGGCGGACTATGAAATCTAGCCAAAACGTGTGAACATATGCCAGTTCTTCATATGGCACCCACACTGTTGAACCATCTGTCATTATTGTGGCGATGACCAAACTGTGGCTAATACTGGTTGTTTCATGCGTATTTATATGAGCTGTGCAGGTATCATGGTGTGTAGGGGGAACATTGAAATGGAGCAGTGAAGACCACAAAGCTTGCATTTTGCTCATACTTACTGTCAGATATGAAGAATATGGAATGGATGGTGGCAGCATGTGGCAGTGGAGAAAGTGATTTAGATGCCAGTGATTGGCTGTGAGTGGGATCAGGGGCTGCTTTGACGTATGAGAGGCTTTGAGAAGGCATAGGCAAACTCGGCCTTCCAGATGTTTTGAGACTACAATTCCCATCATCCTTTATCACTGGTCCTGTTAGCTAGGAACAATGGGAGTTTGTAGTTCCAAAACATCTGGAGGGCCGAGTTTGCTTATGCCTGGCTTTGAGGGTAAGAAAGTGGCATGTACTAGGGAGCAGTGATCCCACTGGAAAATAAATTAAGGGTGAAAGGTTAACACTGAGATGGCAAGCTCTGTTCATACATTAGCCCTTCCCAAATACTGATTTCAAGTTACCTGGTAAACATTTTTAGAACTGTAGCCTTCAAATTCTAATTTAAAACTCCAATTTCACTTAATTGTAGTTCCAGGTACTGATAAAAACAGAAGTCTTTTTTTAAAAGTTCTGAATAGAGAACAGTAATGGAAGGCTATTTCTACCTGTTTTTAAGAAGTAAGTCTTATGCGGATGGAAAAGAGTGCCTTTAACAGCTGCATAACAAAATTGTAAAAGGAGGATCTTTCCTGGAACACAGGTGCAGTGATGAAAAGCTCCACCTGTTGAAACTGTAACCTTGCAGTTATTAAAAGTACAGAGTCTTTATGACCTTTAGCAGAGAGAAAATATGACAATCACAGTTACCAGGTTGTATTATAAATGGCATGAGAAGATGGTTCAACAAAACAGATGACGACAACAGCAAAACAAAGAGTCAGTTGACACACTTTGGGTTCAGAGCTGCAAGTTAGGTTATAAAGCAGGGGTGAGAGGGGCTGGTCATCTGAAGTGGGCATGACATCAGATTGTCAAGTTGGTGCCTCCACCCATGGTCAAAATTGGCTCACGGCTTGGAGGGAGATAAAAATTAAGAACTGGCCCATCTGTCCAAAAAGATTATCCACCCATGCTACAAGTGAACCTTTCACAGAGGAGGTGGTAGTGTTGTGGCAAAAATAAAAACATGGAGAACAATGAGGATTAAACATGCTTTGAAATGGTGAGTGGAAATCCACCCATACACTACATCATGTTTATTAGTTTGTATGAGACCTGGAATAACTATCTAGACAGCTTTGTTAGGGTTAGGGGTGGCATACAAATGTTTTTAATGTTAAATGCAAATATATTTGCATGCTAACTAACATGCTAGTGAAGCAGTTTATATTTTAGACCTTCTGGGTTCAAATATGTGAAGACCCTGAATTGTCTTAGAGATTGTAACCTCTTCACCTAGAAGGCAGCCTGCAATGGCAATAAACTAGCACAAAGGGTTGAATGAATCTTTTAACTGCAGCTGCAGCTGGGGAGGTCGTTCCTGAAATCTCAGGTTGGGATACTATTTTGGTAGCAGGTGAGGCTGTTTTCTGTTATCTGAAACTCATCCATGCTGATGTCTCTCTCCTCAGGCAGAATACACCAAGTAATTTATAAAGGCAGGCTTTGGCCTCTTTGCTGACACACCACTTTAGTATCTTCTGCCTAAATCTTGGAAAAATTATTGTAAATGAACAGAGGTCGAATGGACCAAGTAGTTATAGGCAGAGAGAATACAGCATGTGCTCATAAACCATTTAATGCATTCTGCCAGGGCCCAGCCAACGGACAAGAGAAGAGGTTAGGAATTGTACTTCACCAGCTTTCAGGGCAGTTTTCTGGATGGGAAGGATTTCCCACCCTGTGATGTGGCCTAGGAGCTTATTTGGTGGAGAGGTGAGAGTTTTTTAACAGGTACCGGTAGGTAACTTGAGATTGAAAACGGTAGGTGCAAGATACAGAAACTATCTTGTGTTCTCCTCAAGCAAAAATCGCAATTAGTTTTTTTAGGGTGCAGTCCCAGCACATCTGTTGGATGCCTCCATCCCCCATCCCATTTTATTAGACAAGCTACCCAAACATGCAGTTTTTATTATGTGCCTGTAGATAGATAATTTTTATTATGGCTATCATTTTGAAGTGTATTTTTATTATTGTGATAGTTTATACCATTTTATGTAAACCACTTTGTTTTTTATATTAAGTGGTGTAAAAATTTGCTAAATAAATAAATAAATAAATAAAAGGAAATGGATCTATTTTATGTCCATGAGATTGTAGCAATGTCCTTCCAATCTGTGATACTGCTGCTGTATCCCAGCCCATGTTACATCATTGCACCATTTTGAAAGATGCACTGAAACCGTGCATGAGCATAGTTTCTCATGCTAAACTTACTATGTGTACTTATCTGAAATGCCTTATTATGACTTACTAACTAGAATCCAGGGATAGAATGATTTCATTGGCGTATTTGCTCACCTGTTGAAAAAGGACTGTTCCTGGGTATAGAAACGTGCTTGGGCAATTTGTATTCTTGCTGAAGAGTAAAGTTAAATAAATGCCACATTAAATAAAAAGTTCTAGAAGCAGCAAAGCAGTTCCTATAAAAGTCTGAAAGTTTGATTTTATTATATCAATCTCTAATGATGGGTCCACTAATATGAGCATTATTTTTAAAGTATAGTGAGTGTTGCATGCCGTGATGTTGGTTTTTCAGAAAACCTTGAGTTGGAAACCTTCCTTGAAAAATATTCAGTGCCTTAAATAGAGCATAGTTAGCATGTGCATTTTGTATTTAGTAAACAAAACTAAACAGTTTCAGTCTGAGATGTTATTACAATATATGTATTTGATTTATTTTACCTCCTATTTACAAATCATTATAATATATATGAATTCTCTCACACTTTATTGGGATAGGAAACGAAGAACATTAATTTCAACTTTGAAACTTTGGCAATCCACAATAGTGTCATCCATTCATTGATACTAATTAATGTTACCTAATTAGATAGCTTCCAGTTAGAACCTTCCTTGTGATTCGGCAAAATGTTTTTTCAGTAGTTATCATATTGTGCGAAAGTTACTAATTCAGCTGAGACTCTGATTGCACCTGTAGCAGTTGGTAAGCAATCAACCCTTTCCCTTTGAACAGGTGGCCAGACTTAATGACAACTCTTAATCTATAATACAAGTTGCTAAAAACATCAGGAGGGGAGAGTGCTCTTGTGCTCAGGACCTCCTTGAATCTTGCCCCATAGGCACATGGTTGGCCACTGTGAGAACAGGACGCTGGACTAGATTCATCATTTTCCTGATCCGGGAGGCTCTTACATTCCTAACAAGCCTTTTGTACTGCAAGCTGAGTCATTAGGAAGGTGGAAGTCAGCTCCATTTTTTGATTGGCTAACGAGACTGGTGATACTAGAATTGGAGTTTCTAATACATGATTGGGCCAAATGACAACCCATCTTAGAAATGGAGGCCAGTTTTTACTGGTCTCAGACTCCTTTAAATACGTAAGGCTTTTCCTTCTGCTTTTGGATTCCTGATAAGATTTCCCAAGAAGACAGAGAATTCACAGGCTGTCAAACCCAAGCCTGTTCAAGCAAGCAGCAAATAACTAGCTAGGTTAGATTGACTTGATTTGGTTTTATTTGCAACTCTGGGTGTATGGTTGTTGTCTTCTCTTTTCCTTCTCTTTTCCTTTCCTGTTATACACTAATAAAAATTGTTATATGTTAACATTTGCATTCATTGTTTAAAAAGGCAATTTTCTGGAATTTCTTATTAAAACCTTTCATGCAGGTACTAAGATAGTACAGCTAAGCTGTAGGTGTTGTTGTTGTTGTTTGTTCTGAAGAGGTTTCACAATGTTTTGTGGAAATTTTAGCTTTCGGAAAGTAAATCCAAAGCTTCCCTCTTAGTTTTTTTTCCTAGACTGAAAAGGGGGGGGGGATCTTGAGAAACAAGACTCATAAACACCTTTAGACAGACCAGGGTGTGTGGCAGGAGGTTCTCCATTCTCCCTGGCAGCAACCTATTCTAATTCTCTGGGGGAGAGGTGGGGGCCATTATACAAAAAATGTGTTTGCCGGTAAGGCAAGCTCCCCCTTCCCCAATCCATCACAATGCTATTCAAAGGATGGTATATGCATAATAATAATAATAATAATAATAATAATAATAATAATAATAATAATTTGTATCCTGTCCTCCCCGGCCAAACTCAGGCTCAGAGCGGCTAACAGATAAAAATAGCACAGTGTACATAAAATCGCACAGTCAATTAATTAAAATACATTCTAGAATCAATTCAGAATCAAATTAATGGCAACTATTGGGTTAGAGTTCTATGAAGATTACAGAAGGAGAAAGTGGGTCAGACTGTGCCTTGGCCAAAGGCCTGGCAGAACAGCTCCATCTTGCAGGCCCTGCAGAAAGATATCAAGTCCCGGAGGGCCCTAGTCTCTTGTGACAGAGCGTTCCACCAGATCGGGGCCACGGCGAAAAAAGCACTGGCTCTAAAGCTACAAAGTATGGCATAACATTCTACCTGTGTTGTGATTCCAAAGTACGATAAGTTTATGATGAAGATACATTTTGGAATATGAACGTGAGCAAGCAGCTTGAAACTTCGTTTCTCTCTTTTTTTTTTATTAAATTTTTAAAAAATGATATTTATTAAAGTTTAACAATAAAAACATACACAAACAAAAAACAAAAAGAAACAAGTATAATTTCCATCCTTATTTTCTTGAACCTAATTTCCCCGACCTCCTCACACCTCCCCCTTCTGTATTCCAATTTCATTATCAAATCAGCAAATCCATTCCCTTACTTCCCATATTTTTTAATAATTTTATTCTTTTTCCATAATCAACACCCCTGAAAACCTCATAGTTTTTAAACCCATGTCAATTCTAACCTTCATTAATTTTATAATATTTATTAAGATAGTCTTTAAATTTCTTCCAATCCTCTTCCACTGTCTCTTTCTCCTGGTCTCGGATTCTGCCAGTCATCTCTGCCAGTCCCATGTAGTCTGTCATCTTCATCTGCCAAAACTTCGTTTCTCAGCTACTGTCTGGTGTAACAACACATTTACAGGGTTCTGAATAGAATATAACATCACCTGTGTTCCACTAGACATAGGATTAGCTAGGAAAATCCTGACTCAAGTTGGCATTTTGAAGAAAAACAGATAAATCACCCCATAATTCCTTGCCACAAAATCCAGAAGTGTGAACAGCAGAATTTTTAGTTTTCAAGATTTGACACTTAGGTTATGTGCCAAAGAAAGGAAAGACGGCATTCATTGCATGATGATATATCAGTCTCAGACTAGAATTTAAGGTCTCAGATAATGTGTGGTTTCATTGCAAGGTCTCTCCCCCTCTCTCTTGCTGTTACTCGTAGTTAACAACTCAAAATTATTGCACTGATATACTTGTGCCAAAGTTATAATTGTTATATGAATTGTAAACAGCCCTGTGATCCTCAGATGAAGGGTGGTATAGAAATGTAATAAATAAAATAAATGTTAATGGCTGTTTTATACTTAAAAACTGGGTCATTGCGACCTACTTTTGCTTAAGTTTACATGGTGGGGTGTTGAATCTGATAACGTGAAATTCTTAAGCAGGCGCTGAAAATACAATAGTGAAGGTGCCTGTCTGATATGCAGTGTAGGGAATTCCAAAGGGCAGGTCCTGTAACACTATAAAATGTCCCAGTTCCGACATTGTACAAAACGGATTGCCTGATAGGATGCAATCTGCAGGATGTCCTCTCCTGCAGAGTACAGCAATCAGTTGAGTATTTGGGATTGAGGTGATCTTGTAGGTCTTTTACTTGAAAAGGGAATGAAGACATTTTTTAAAAAAACTTGCAAATGATACAATGCTTAACAACTTCTATCAGGTATTTTTTGGGTGGGTGGGGTTGATCTTTCCGAAGACTGCGGATAGGGAGGAAGGGGTGAATTCTCCCTCTCCAGCTGCAGTCTCCAGGAAGATCATCGCCCCTACTGAAAACAGGTTTTAAAAACTCATTTATGGGAGCTAATGTAAGGTATTTGGAAGTCTAATGGGGGCGGGGCTGGTCATGACTGGGTAAGAAAGATTTAAAGTGAAAGTGTTCCTCCATTGCAGTTATGTTTAAAAGAATTACATTATAGCCAGATGACTTTCCTCAAGCCTAATTGTGGTGCAGAGACCTTGGGGGGGAGGGGTCACAGTGAGGGAATGGTTGGCTGGTCCTGTCCCAGTTGTGACCTAATGCCTACCTCCCTCCCCCCCCCCCATGCCACTATTGGACTTGATAGAAGCCTTATGTTGGCACCACTAGATTTTTTTGTCAGGAGGAAGGAAGCCCCAGGATCCTTTTGGGGTGCCAGGGAAGGTCTTGATGCACATCTGTGGGGTCACTTTGGTGACCCCCCCCCCTTAGGCCATTTAGAGCTGATTAATGAAGAAGAGTATTTCAACTCTCAATTGCTCCTTGGCATATCAAATGATTGTCTGTGATCTGGTGTGGCTTGCCATTTTCCTTTTGAGTTGGTATAATGTTTAGCTGAAGAAGTGCTAGAAATCCAGGGGTGGGTGGGAGGGAATAGCATTTCTGAATGCTTATCTTCTCCCAGAGAGATAATTTCTTATAAATACACGGAAAAGGCTCTCAGAGAGTTAGAAGTGCAGTGGCTCGTACACAACACTTGCAAGAAAAGAGCTTAACCAACAACTCTGTATGCAGGAATTGGGTGGGGGGACTTGGCCTTGTGAATGTGTTAGCAGTTGCTGCATTGAAGGGTAGAGTTGAGTTAGCACACTGTCCTCTGGATCGTGCTGCAAGTGAGCAGAGGCAGGCATGGACTAGTGATAGAGAAAGCAAGTTAAACCCTTATCTCTTTCTCTCACACACCCCTCTCCCAATCTCATTGTTCAGTGAAGTGCAGGTTTGAACTCTGGACCCTTATTGGAACATAGTGGTGTCCTCACCTTCAGCGTTTCTGCTTGTTGTGTCTTTGCCAGTTTATTTGGCTCTGTTTGTATCTTGTTTTGAATAGTTTTCAACAGCTTGTGTTCTTTGAGGGAGAATACTATTTTTGCATTGACTCCTGACAGAAGATGGGTACCTAGTTCTGGAATGGGTGAGTGAAGTGAGGCAATGTACTTCCCTAGTTGTGGTGCTGTAAGAAACTTTACTTGTTTAACTTTTCTGTGATTTTGTTTTTAAAGACAAAGGAGGTGGTGGCCTTCAGTGCCATCTAGTTGTCAGCCCTGCGGGCAGTATCTTGCCATACTGAAGCTAGATATGCCATCTAAATATGTATATTTTAAACGGGAAATTTTTGCTTTGTGCCTAACAAAACTTGTGATGAGATCATTTTTGCATGTTTCAACTAACCTCACCTGATATTCTTTGTTGTATTAGATGGGCTGGTGATCCCGCTGGTGGAGTTGTCAGCAAAACAGGTGGCATTTCACATTCCATTTGAAGTAGTTGAGAAAGTCTACCCACCTGTGCCCGAACAACTGCAGCTTCGTATTGCCTTTTGGAGCTTCCCAGAAAATGAAGAGGACATCAGGTAATCCCATTCAGAATTCTCTTCGTTTTTCTTTTCTGTTTAAAGTTAACTTTATCTTTGACGTACCATCAGTGAAATAGGGAATTTCAAGTAGCCATATTGGCCCATGATATTGTGTTGCATCCAGAAAAGTAGTTTTGTTAGTGAAAGGACTTCTGGCTTCCCTCTCCTTTTCCCACATGTCCCCAAAATCTGTCCTGGGGGTTCCATCTGGGGCAGATTTGGGGAGGGCATGCGGTGCACAGAGGGAGAGGAGAAGGAGGAGAACTTCCACTGAGCAAACAGAAATCTTTGCACTACTTTCTTGGATCCTGCCCATTAGATTGTTCCCAGCTGCATAATGGAAATGGTCCTGGGCCATTCCCTACAATATGAAGACCAGTGATCCAGAATGCAGTGCTCTTTGTCTCATCTGAAGTACATTTAACAACAGAATTATTTGTTTTTCCTAGGCTGTACTCCTGCTTGGCAAACGGCAGTGCAGATGAGTTCCAGAGAGGCGAGCAACTTTTCCGAATGAGGGCTGTTAAAGATCCACTGCAGATAGGTATTTACATCTACCTTATGTTGGTACTGAGAAGAACTGAAATCTTATCCCAGATACAAACCCTACCTTGAAGGTTTGGGAGAGAAGGGTTTCTGAGTTGGGATGACATGGTTAGGTCCTGCCTCAGCCTGTACCATTGAGCTCTCATCCAGAAGGCCTGATTGGGGGGATGGACCCAGATAAAGATTCCTTTATCCAGATCTGATCCACAAAGATATAAAAAAGTGGCTCAGCAGACCCAGTTTCAGTTTGATGGAGTCCTGGAAACACTGCAGGTTTCAGCTGGTGATTTTTGCTAGGACTACTAAATTAGTTCTAGAATTTATAGACTTTTTTGCTTGCTATGTAGTCATCCCAAAAACAGAGAGCAGTATGACTGGAACATTTATGGTATGTGCTCACCAGCAACATCTGGTTGTGTTCCTTGAGTTATGGTATACTTTTCCCCACCTTCATGATTAACTTTATGCCACAGTTATAAGACATGCAATAAGAGGCTTAATGTCTGCTTCTTGGGAATTTTAGGTATGGGTTGGACAGCGTAATCCATTGGAAGACAAAAGGTGCACATGTTGACTCTGAGTTTATTAGGAAGCCTTAGCCTCAGTTAATGCAGCAGGTCTATTGAGAGAATGAATGTGTTTACAATTTTAAAGTGCAATTTAATGGTTGTTAATAGAAAGGAAATGAATCTAAACTCTGTTTAATGGGGGGTTCTGTAGTCCAGGCACTGATCTTTGCTACTGAACATTCCTATGTTGAAAGCCTATTCTCATTAAATTGAAGTGACGATTGATCTTTGAAATAAATTACGGTTGCCAAAATAAGACATTTCAGGTTTTGATTGGAGCAAGAAGAAGGAAAGGTGTAGTTAAAATAATTGGTTTGTTAGTGTTGTATGTAATATATTTTTTATGCTGAATGCTATATCACCGTGTTTCGGTGTCAGACAATAATAACCTTTGGACTGTTCTCCCAACAGGTTTCCATCTGAGTGCCACAGTGGTACCTCCCCAGATGGTACCACCAAAAGGAGCATACAATGTGGCAGTGATGTTTGACAGATGCAGGATCACCTCATGCAGCTGCACTTGTGGAGCTGGGGCCAAATGGTGTGCCCATGTTGTAGCCCTCTGCCTTTTCCGGATACACAATGTAGGCCTTGAATTATGACTATTGTTCTATTATATAGATAACGAAGTACAGGGAATATTTATTGATAGACATAAAATTAAAGTGTTCAGTAACTGCAAGTTCCCCCCTTTCTCTTCAGTCCTTTATACTAACATCTGTGAAGCTGCATTGAGTGGAACATACTTGAAGTGAGGACATTAGCCCATATTCACTAATCTGTATTAAGTAGTGTTTAACATATATATTGTAAGAAACAACTGGCTGTACAAGCTGAAAGGATCAGTGCTACATGTTTGCCTAAATGGCTGGATGCTTCAAAATTGATTACCAGAATATGCAAATGGACTTTGATGTGTCCAATGGTCTACAATAGACAGTAGTAAGGAAGGTGGTTATGCTAATTCACACAGCATTGGATGCAACCCTATACATTAATAGTGTTGAATTGCTGCAATGGAAAATTGAGTCTATGTATCAAAATTCTGTAAGCAAAAATCAAATGGATGTACTTAAAAACACCACCACCACCACCACCACCAAATCAATTCTGCTTTTGTACAATGCCAGCAGTATGTTTTGCACTCTGCAAATATAAATGAATGAAATGTATTCCGATTCTTTCAGTGAAGCAATTCCCCACCCCACCCCCATTGGAAAGAAAAATATTTAAGCACATTTATCAACATGTGGTCAAGATACTGTACATTGTACAAATTGAGGATCTAGTCCTGCAGTTCAGTATAATCTCTCCCCCTGATGTATTGTTGACAAGCTCAGAATCAAATGTGGGATTTAAATGTTGATGGTTGAAAGGAAACAATGATTAGGTATGGTTTGCTTAGCCATAGTTTATGAAGTAGACGATAGACAAACCATAATTTTACTTAGTTTAATCTGAGAGGTAATATTGTATATGAACCCCCTACAAAAGCACTGCCAATGTCCGCTTCCAAGCATATTCTGTTGGTACATAATGATGTGGAAGCTTGAGAATAATCAGTGAGTTTTCTGTCCCCCTTGAAGGATTAGTTGCAAGAAGTCTGGAGTCCCCTGCATGTCAGAAATTGGTTAGTGCTGCTGCTGCTTATTGTAGACAGGGTGGGAGAATTGAGATGTTAAATTCAGAAGGAAATATATGCATGAAATAGGTTCTTTATGATGAATGTATTTTGATGCAGAACTAAATTTTCCTGAGTGGTTTAGAGAGCCTGTATGATAAAGGAATAGGCCATAAGTTGTAATGAAATGAATATAACCATGTAAGGTGGAGTAAACAAAGGTTACTGTTTGGTCATTGGAAGTTCTAATTGTTGCCTAGTTCCCTAATAAAGCAAATGTGTATATTTTGAACAGAATCTGGAATATGTATTGCTCTTCTGAAATACCGCACTTTGTTCTGATAAACTTGCTGGATTGTTTCTGAAACATCTTCTATTTGCAGCTTTATTTAACTTGGGGTGGGGAGGTGATGTTTAGCAGTAAGACTTTGTTAAAAGCAAGGCTCTCCGTGTTCTGCCTTTTCTACCTTAGGCATCTGCAGTGTGCTTGCGAGCCCCTGTCTCAGAATCCCTGTCTCGACTGCAGAGAGATCAGCTGCAGAAATTTGCACAGTACCTCATCAGTGAACTTCCCCAGCAGGTATGATCTCCAAAGCACGTTGTACTCAAATCATACAAATGGATTCACTTTTGTTTAGACCTGCTTCCCAAATTGTGTGTTTAGTAGCCTTGAAAACAAGACTAAAAGGTTTTACTAGCCCATGTTTTTTTTAGATATTGTTGTACAGGTTGACCTGTGGTATTTGGGTTCATAGATAGCTGTTTTCACTACAATACTGCTTTTCCTTTCCTTGTATCTAGTTCATAAATGGTATTGTGATAACGTCTTTCCTCAAGAAGCTGGTCTTCTTTTCCAAGAATGGGCATTGCCATGAGAGCAAACTACTTTATTAAATAAAAGTAGCAGCATGAATAAATTGAAATACCATTTATGTACTTGTATATTTAAAACATTTTAATGCTTCCCTTCATCTGAAACTATTCCTGGTGGTTTATCAACTTAAAACAGAAGCATATTAAAGCAGCAAGTAAATAGTACAGCCATAAGGCTGTGCTTCATGCATTAGCATGGAGAATAAACATCTCATGCTTTTCCCTTTCCATCATCCATGTCCTAATATCTGCTGGATTCTCTGCATGAATGCCAAAGCAGGCTGAGTCCAAGACTTGACTTCTCTCTCATTAAAAGCTTGAAGAATTGCATGAATCGGTACTGAAATTGTTTTTAGAATATTATGTTTTATCACAATTGTGTTTGCAGCCCTGGGCTCCTTTGGGAGGAAGGGCAGGATATAAATTAAATAGATAAAAATAATACATGAATTGGGCCCTCTTGTGATGGGGCATCCTACCCTGTTTCATGGGGCCTGGCCCACATTGAATGTCATCTGCCTAGTGGAAGGGAGCAACTTGCACCATATTGTTTCCTTGTCACCCCTGGCTGACAGTATATGCAAAGCTAAGAGGCAATCCATGTTAAGGCAGTAGGCTCTCATGATCAGCATTTGGGAACAAGGACCTTCTCAAAAGCAGCCTAGCTCAGTGGAGTGATGGACAGGTGTCTGTGCAGACATAGCCATTCCTTAGACATTTGTTTTTATGCACTGAGTAGTCTGCTGTCATGGCAAGCTCTCATACTCACTACCACTCCCTATTACTTTGATGCTTGTAAAGCACAGCTGTGGTAAAAAGAGCAGCTAGTCAAATTATATAATTTGGATTTCAACTGTGAGGTCCTTTTGTGGGTAGGGAGGAGCCTTATTGTAAATTCTGCCAGAATGGGGGAGGTGAACCTTAAGAGATGAGGTCTAGAGTTAATACAGAAGTCAATAATAGCACTTCCAATTGAACTTGGAATATAACTGGCAGCTAGTGGAGTTTTAAGAATACAGTGGTGCCTCGCAAGACGAAAAGAATCCGTTCCGCGATTCTCTTCGTCTAGCGGTTTTTTCGTCTTGTGAAGCAAGCCCATTGACGGCTTAGCGGGTTAGCGCTATTAGCGGCTTTTAGCGGCTTAACGGATAAGCGGATAAGCGGCTTAGCGGCTTAGAAAAAGGGGGGAAAAGGGGGGAAACCCGCAGGAACTCGCAAGACATTTTCGTCTTGCGAAGCAAGTCCATAGGAAATTCGTTTTGCGAAGCACCTTCAAAACGGAAAACCCTTTCGTCTAGCGGGTTTTCCGTCTTGCGAGGCATTTGTCTTGCGGGGCACCACTGTACTGCTCTCACGATCCCTCCATCACATATCAGTCAGGAAGTGGACTGCTACATTGTGCATTAGCTGAAGTTTCTGAATGCTCTTAAAAGGCAACCATGTATAAAGTGTGTTGCAGTAGTTTTATGGTCTTGGTCCCAGGGCCCTTCCTAATGGGTTTTATTTTTCTGTGTGGTACATGTTGAGCTATTACTCATTTTTGCAGAAAATCCTGCTGTCTTTTCTTGTGTTAGTTGTGTGCATCTAGCATTTCCCCCCATTTTTTTTTAAACTGCTTCCTTTGGCTAGTGTGTTTACACCAGAACATGTGGTATGCAGATTTTGAGTAAATAGAAGCATGAAAGGCATGTGCTAACTAGGATTGGGTTCAAGTGTAGTGTGCAATTATTTTTCAAAAAGTTTTTTTAATAAAATGTATTTACCTTTTAGCAAGATTTTCAGGGTAGCTAACAACAGAAACCCAGACATAGCTACTGTCTGATAAAACAAGATGTTAAAAATAAGAATGAAAACTGTAGGGTGTGGTGGCAAAAAATAAATGATCCAGCCAATGCATGGGAGAATAAAAAATGTATTACACCTGACTCACAGTTAAAGAAGCTGGCACCTGCTATGTTCCTATGAAGAGTACGCTACAATTGAGGCACCTCCATTGAGAAGGCCCTACCTCCAGCTGCCATTTAGCTCACTTTTGAAAGGAGGGGGTACCCAGAGCAGGGCTTCTGAAGTGAAATGTCTGGTTACTGCAAATGTGGCTGGCAGAAACACAATACTGTAAAGTTAAACCAACATTTCTGTTGCAATCCTATGCACTCTTTCATGAGGAGTGAGCTTCATTGAACACTGGGCCTTATATTCTGAGGAAATATGCATAGGATTGTACTGGATCAGCGTATTTTGAATGCTGCTAGTGCTTTTCTTCGAGAATAAATGATGCAGGAAAGAAAAGGCGCACAAGCAGGAGGGACAGGGCGGCTCTGTGAAGGGGCAGAGCAGATGCTCAGAGAAGCTTCTTCCATGCACACCTGCTCTGCAAGCTGCCCTGTCCAGTGGCGTAGCGTGGGTTGTCAGCACCCGGGGCAAGGCAAGTAATTTGCGCCCCCTAACCCGTGGATTTGCGCCCCCTAACCCTAACCCCCAGATGTTGCGCCCGGTGCGGCCGGCCCCCCCTGAGCTGAGGCACAGGAAGGCTTCTTCCTGTGGGACAGCTGTTAGCCTGGGAGGCTGAAGAGCCTCATTAAAGCCCCACTGTGCACCTCTGGCTCATGAGAAGACCCTCTCCAGAGCCCATAGAGCAGTGATGGCAAACCTTTTAGAGACCGAGTGCCCAAACTGCAACCCCAAACCCACTTATTTATCACAAAGTGCCAACACAGCAATTTATTCTGAATACTGAGGTTTTAGTTTAGAAAAAAACAACTCATACATTAACATATTTTGTCTTAAAAGAAAAACACAATAACAGAGCATTCAATGATACAAACAACTTTTTATTGAAAGGTAAAAGTTTGCAATATCCTTGTTTGGGAAATCGTGAAAAAGGGAATTACCGTATTTTTCGCTCTATAAGACGCACCAGACCACAAGACGCACCTAGTTTTTGGAGGAGGAAAACAAGAAAAAAATATATTCTGAATCCCAGAAGCCAGAACAGCTGCGCAGTGAAAGCAGCAATCCCTCTTGCTGTTCTGGCTTCTGGGATAGCTGCACAGCCTACATTCACTCTATAAAACTCACACACATTTTCCCTTACTTTTTAGGAGGGAAAAAGTGAGTCTTATAGAGCAAAAAATACGGTACTCCCAGACAACATGGCCGTTTTGATAATTTCCCTTCAAGAAACTCTTCTTTGGGAGATTACAAAGCAGAAGCCAAATGGCTATCTGCCATGGATACTGTAGCTGAGATCCCTGCATCACAGGAGGGTTGGACTTAGATGACCCTCGGGTTCCCTTCTAACTCCCCACAATCCTATGAAAAAATAACAAAACAGTCTCCTTTGCCCTCCGCTGTGTGTCCCCTAGCAGGGAGGATCTTGCACTTACCCATGGCGATGGGAGAGAGTTCCTCTCAAAAGTTTGCTTCCTGGCCTGACCAAGCAGGCAAAAAGGAAACCCCGGCGTGAACCCCAGAGACACGCGGCGGTTCAGTGCTCCGCTGTCATTGGTCGCAGCCTGGAAAGAAGGCACCACAGCACAGCTTAGGGGCAGCACGTGCGCCGAGTACAGCTGCTCATTCACGAGAGGCTGGTTTGCCGCCCATGGGCTGCACCTGAAACGTGAAAGTTCCATTCCGCTGTCTTAAAGCGCCTCTGCGCAGAACTGCCAGTAAGCCCGGCGGCATTTTGCTCCCTCCTGCAGCCTGGCATTAGAAGTGCAGCCCGGCGGGCTAGCCATCAAATCATAGGATTGTGGGGAGTTGGAAAGGGCAATGGCATGCGTACCCACAGAGAGGGCTCTGAGTGCCCCCTCTGGCATGCGGGCTATAGGTTCTCCACCACTGCCATAGAGGATGTCCTTTTTGCGCTCCGGGGAGAGTCTTTTTGTGAACCAGATCTGTGGTGTTGGGAGAGGTGTCGGAACTTTGTTCTGATGCAATCTGGCTGGGGGGGGGGGAAAGCTCTGAATACGACTACTTTAAAAACAACTAGCTGCAAATAAACACCAGTTTGAAATCAGAGTGCCTAAAAACTGCATACACTGCTAAATGCCTAGGAAAACGGAAACGTACTTAAAAGTTAGCATATTTGATGCAAGGTGAACATAAAGGAGAGGTGAATTCCATAGTTGAAGCACCACTACTTCAGAGACCCTCAAAAGATAAGGGCAGAGTTGGACCTCACTAGAGAGAGCAAAAATCAGACTGGTTCATATGGAATGATGCTGTTCTTCAGATACCCCACCCCTAATGCGTTTAAGCTTTAACAATTAAAACTGCAATTTTGAATTGTGCCCAAAGACAAGCTTGTAGTGCATAAAATTATTTGAGTTTTGCCAAGATAAGATCCATTGTAGTTGCTCCACATCTCAGTCTAGCAACTGTGTTCTGAACCAGTTGAAATTTCTTTGAAAACTGAGCACTGTTCCTTAAATTATGAATATTTATGCATTCTAAACAAGGAGCTTCTTTTCATCTTAGAAATATAAATTATTTCATCCAGTAACTATCAGCCTTTGCTTCTGACTTACATAACAAGCAGCATTATGCATTTAATAAGTACTATACCTTGAAATACTTTCTAAAATTGGTAAAAATATAAAATACATAAATTATGCAAAACACATTTATCACGGTAATTCTCTAGCTACAGATTAATATATTTAAGCGTTTTGGTGAACTGGTTTGTATGCATTGTTTTGGAAACAGATGAAGTACTAGTGAGAAATTTTATTTGATATCACACTTTTTGATAATTTTTAACAGATCTAACTCATGGAAGAGACAGTCAGTGTTAAATGTCTTTCTCACACACAGATCCTTCCTACTGCTCAGCGCTTGCTGGATGAGTTGCTCTCTTCACAGTCCACTGCTATCAATACTGTATGTGGAGCCCCAGGTAACTCTACCAGAATTCTGTATGTTAATACAAATAATAGCTTTCAAATAGGCAAACTTTGTTTTTGAAATGCTAGGGCATTGTGCTCTGTGATTGGTAAGGGGGAGGGCAGCACAGTCAAAAGAATAAACAGAGAATCCTCTTGACCTGTTGGCTTATGAGTGGTGAGAAATGAAACATTATTTTCTTAGGGTTTCTTTTAATCCACCATG
The DNA here is from genome assembly GCF_951804945.1 of Podarcis cretensis. NCBI lineage: Eukaryota > Metazoa > Chordata > Lepidosauria > Squamata > Lacertidae > Podarcis > Podarcis cretensis. The sequence continues at coordinate 15,000,776 of NC_137174.1, forward strand.
TGGTACCACTGGGATGAGAGTACAGTTTTGTTTGAGCTTTCATAAATATATTTGGAATGAAGCTCAGGTGTACTCTTTCACCTGCCACTCTGGGTAAATGGGGAAGATAAACCACTTACAGAAACATATGCAAAAATGTATCTGTTTTTTTCTTAAGATCCCACTGCCGGTCCCTCTGCCTCAGATCAAAGCACCTGGTACTTGGATGAATCTACATTAAGCGACAACATAAAGAAAACCCTTCACAAATTTTGTGGTCCATCTCCTGTTGTCTTTAGGTAAATTCTCTTTTTCCTTTTACCTTCACAACTTGTGGTGGTTCACCAAGCCAAACACAACCTCATGCCTTCTATCATAGCCTGCCAGGTGCTTGACATCCCCCCCCCCCCATTTTTGCAGATTGAGTCAGACAGTGAAAATAGATGGTCTGTCAAGCATCTGGCCAACAGCCATAAATGGCTAATAGGCTATACTTGAACAAATTAGTTTAAATTGTGCGGGCACACCTTTTGGTTATGATTTCTCTGAAGGTGGTCTGAATCTATGTTTTGTGGTTGCTTCTAAGTTATAAATGTCAGTATTTGTATTACTTTGCCCTGTGTGTTTAACCAAGAATTTGTCTAGTCAGGACAGCAAACCATCGGCTATTGATGGAACACAATGACAGCTTTTTTCAGAGACCAGTTTCTAGTGCAGTGGTGGAGAACGTCCAGCCTCTGAGCCAAATTAGACCTGCAAGGTCATTTCTCCCAAACCACACCCATTTGCCCAATACCCAACATCATATGTGATTCTAGGGTAAAGGTGGATCTGGAATCAGCTGTGTTATGGGAGTTCCCCACGGATAGTGCATTTTCAAAGGGGCTGCTCACAGTGCCCATCATTTGATCAGCGCTGAGAGGAACTCCTTCAAAAGTGATTTGTCACCTGACTGGCAGCGATTGTGCACCTTCAAATGAGTTGATGTCAAAGTGGGTTAGGGCTTTGTTTTCCATCAAGATTTGATGCATCATTTCTGGCTGCATATTTGTCTGAACGCTCTTCCATACAATAAAGTTTAGTGCATAGAAAAAGGACAGAACTCTTCTCCTTATAGCAAGCTGTATATCAAGTATCTTCTCCCTATATCTCTATATATTTATTTATATATACACATGTACAGCCCAGCCTTCACAATGCAGTTTCAAGGTAGAGCAAACAGGCCACATATTGTATAACAATACTAAGCCATCAAATAGACAATATTGGCAAGCAAAACCAGCAGCAACACCGTGGAACAAGTGATACTCTGAACTCATCCTCCGCCACCAAAGCCTGTGGGGCAGGCACGTCTCATAAGAAGGGGCACAACCTGCGGACCACCACAGAGAAGGTCTTCTCATGAACCTCTTACCCTTGAACTTCACAGGGCTGCAGAATTGCCACCAGATCCTAACACATGGGCAGGTCTATATGTGAGGAGGTGCTCCTTTGGATATTTGGGCCCATGCTGCTTAGGGCTTTATATGTCAGTGTTGTTGGCATCTGTCTCAGGAGACAGTGGAAGCATTTGCCTTCAGAGGTGAAGTCAAACTGTTGGAGATTTACAGTGCCTGCTGTGGCTTTAGAGATCAAGACAAGAGAGACAAGTTTTGTTGCAGCTGGGGAAGATGAAAGTGTCCAGTTGAGCTGATGCAAGTGTACCATGGCGTTTCTTCTTACTGCGCTCCTCCTCTGGTCACTTCTGCAGATGCACGACCTGACTGATGGTCTTCTGGTGCAGTGGTCATCTGCACGGGACACGCGCAACCAGTGCAACCATAATATTTGCCTGGATAGTAGTTCCCATCAGTACCTTAGCCACTGCATTCTGTACATGTCTTCCGCTAAATGGATGGATAGATTGCCCTATACTTCCTTTGGTGCCAGGCGAAAATGTTCCTCTTCAACCAGGCCTTTGGCTGATTAACATCCAAACTCTCTTAAATGTGGGTGGGGAGGGGGGATATTGATTTGTTCTTGTTATCATTATGTATTTTGTGTTTTTTATCTAGTATTTTTATGTTGTGAACTGCCCTGAGATCTATGGAGCATATAAATTTAATAAATAATAATAGTTTGTGTCATGCCATTCAAGTTTCTACTTAAAACTGGTTTGGTGGCTACTTCTACATTGCACTAGGGCTCCATCTTTTTTTTTTGGGGGGGGGGGGTTGGATGGTGAAGAAGGTGGCTTATCTGCGACTTTGCTCCTAAGTGATCAATCAGTGCTTTGCTTGCCTTTTATTCCGCCCCAGCATTACACTGTAGAAGAGAACCCTCAGGGGGCTTGCAATTTGATTTCCAGTTTTCTTTCCTCCTCCTACATACTGTTACAATGGAGACGGTATCCTCTGAGTACTCTTGGACAAAACCACATCAAGAGAAAGCCTTGAGCCCTTGTTGAAGCTCCCAATTCCAGCACAGGTCCTGGTTGAAGATGGAGATCAGCTCGTGGCACTCCCCAGTGAGTCAGGAAAACAGAACTCCAGCTGAAACAGTTCATCATTCCAGATGCGTACTGCTGCTCTGGAAATGGCTTCAAATGTTTGGGGAATTCTCTTCATTTCTCTAGGCATTAATGTAATTGCCTTTGGGATACCAAGGACTGCAGTTCACCTGCCCATCTTCATCTTACCATAGGGAGCCTATGGGTAATACAAGGCTTCACAAGATGGATGCTTGCCTTTGCCTTTTAGAAATAACTGCTTTCACATCCATTTAACAGAGGGATGGTAGAGAATCTTATTTCCAGCTCCAGTGAGTAGTTCAAGGCATTCGTGATTTCTCTCTTTTTGTCTTGAGTCATCAAAAAGAACATAGGAATAGACATGGCTGAGACCTACTGAGGAGTTTAATGCAGGAGGCACCAATTGGTTGGGTTGAATGCTGATCACCAATATATTGAGTCAAGTTTGCTCTCTGAATCATTTGGAGACAGAAAGGAAACACCTTGGTGTCTGTTTTCTGCTTCTGCATTCCTGACGATTTAGACTAAGGTCCTGGAAATGCTCCAGTTGCAGATTCCTATGATAGATCCCTGATAGAATTCAAGTTCATGGCATGGCTCCTAAGACCCAGAAGACAATGCTCTTGGTCCTTTATTTTGGAGATGTTCAGTCAACACATTGGTCATGGAGTGACAAGGTACCACTCACAACCAAAGCACTGGAATATATTCATCCTTTCTCATTTGATTCCAAGGAGTAGATGTTTCCTAATTTTGAGGCAACAACATCTGTAACCAGCGATTCCTGTCTGATTCCAGAGGGAGATGCCTTGAGACTAGACTGCTAGAAGGACTCAGGTTGTGTTTAGGAGATCTTTAATGGCTGCTGCTGTGTTTCTATGCTCCAGGATGGCCCTCGCATGGCTGAAATGGCAGCACTGGAAACAAAAACCCAAGAGCAGCTCAAATTTGTAGTTAATTGTACAGCAGCACCTCCTACCCTGCTTGATGGCATTGTTTATGTGCTGCAATATGTAGCTAGGATCACAGCATCCACAGTTTCAACCAGTGGCTCTGGTTCTAACTGTGGGGAGAATAACTGACTACCAAGTCTGTCTTTACGTAAGTTTGAAGGTGACTGAGCAGGGGGGACAAGTGATAAATTGAAAAGGATCCAGAAAATGCTCCTGCAACTCACACTAAAATTTCCACCGAGTTCAGTGTCCAGATGGCTTTCCATACCCAGGTAGTGGGTTGTGTGGAAATTTTTGTCCCCATGCAGGATCTGGCTACATCAGACAGTTGGGTATAGGAGATGGTTCATCTTGAGTCCTGGCTGGTGCTGGCAGGGATATCACAACTATCTTTTTTGTCTTTCCTGTGCCACAGCCTTGGCAAAGTGAAAGTTTGTGTGAGAGATCATCCAGAAGCTGCTGAAGGCTTGGTTTATTGAACTTGTGCCCTACCTACAAAGAGTCAAAAGTGTCTGCTCTCTCCTTGTTCATGTGCTCAAGAAAAAATGGAGAGGGAAAGGCCACCCTGAAACTGAAAAGTCAGGTTTTGCTGGATACTTGGGCCTCCATTTTAATGACAGTGGCCCCAGGTGAGTTCCTGACATGCATAAACCTCAAAAGATTGCATCCCAGTGAATTTTGCATAGCAAAATTATTTGCTTTGCTTCATAGGAAACCTCATTTTCAGTGCTTCACACTGACCTTGCTATAGCTTTCTTTACAAGAACCTTCACCAAGTTACTGGTGGTAAGCACTGCAGACCTTGGACTTTGGGGAGCTGAACCTCATCCTTATCTTTGCAACATTCTTATCAGTGTCTGGATGTAGAAAGAACCAGAGGTATATGGCATTAGTAATAGCCTCCCTACAGAGTTATCTCTTTTCTTCTTTCATGATGGAGAGCCTGGGTGTAATTATAGAGACTATGCAAGCTGCAGTTTTCCAGAACATTTGCTAGCCCTTCAAGTGATGGGCATACTGGCTCATCTTTTGGGGCAGCTTGAATGGATCTGGTGTCTTGAGGTTGGCCCATTTCTGGCCACTGCAGCTTTATCATGCAGTCACATCAAGGATTCGTTATGACTGTAGGTGGTTATACAATTCCAGTGTCTCCAGTCTTTAAGCCATCCCTGGTTGCTACAGAACTACTGCTTCTTTTGCTGTCAGATCCACATCTAGAAAAGTGATGCTAATGCCAGCTTGATGGTCTGGGCACATGTTGTGATAATGATGTAGCTCATAAAGCCAGCTTCATTATTAATGAGCAAACAGCAATCTTCCTGGCTTGTCTCCACTTTCAGCACAAGCATCAAGGGGCCCATGTCATCATACAGACACAACATGCCAACCGTGTTGTACCTGAACAAACAGAAGTGAATCACATCTCCTGTCTTGTGCAGAGCACTGTGTCTCATTCTGGGCCCTTCACCTCAAAGGAAAGGATAATATGCAGGCAGAACTTGGATCCCGAGGAATAGAGCCTTCATGCTCATGTCTTTGACCTCACATTTTACGGCCCTCCTATGGGATCTTCTTGCATTCCCATCACAACGCAGAAATCAAACTTCTTTTCATGAAGCAAAGATTCTTGGTGGGTTTTTGGTCTTTCCCCTACTTGTGAGAGTTCTTGCCAGTATCTGGATGGAATGGGCTGAGATCTCTTCGCTCCCCCCCCCCCGTGACTGAGATGTCCTCTCCTATCAGGCTAGTAGCCTGTGTGTCCTGCTCAGTCAGTGGTGGCCTTTGTTATTCAAAATGACTCCTCTTCATTTCTAGGCAGAGAGAAAGGGTAAGTAGACTTGGATTACTCAGCTATATAGAGTTGGACACCCTACTTACAGTGAGGAGGGATTTCACTCTTTGGGTACTTGGACATTATTTTGCCAGGACAAGGGACTACTTGGTCTCTTGGCAGCTTCATTCCCTGCTGTTCTAGTTTTTCTCCAAGGTTGGCTTAATTTAGGGGTTAAATCTAACATCCTTTGTGTACTTGGATGGCCGCTTTAAGCTCCCTCATATCGTTAGTCAACAGGTGTCTCCCATTCCACATGTAAAGCATTTTCTTAGAGTGGCCTTGCATCCTGCCCTCCAGTGGTTCATCAAGCAAATTTCTGAACCCTTGAGAGTCATTCCCCCTTCTTCATTTCTCAATATTATATTCCTTGTTGCCATTACAGTACTTCACTATTCATATTCCCTTACGTTCAAAGATAACTTTGGACTCTTCATTTTACATGAAGGTAGCTTCACCCCAGGGACGCAGGTGGCGCTGTGGGTTAAAGCCTCAGCGCCTAGGGCTTGCCGATCGAAAGGTCGGCGGTTCGAATCCCTGCGGCGGGGTGCGCTCCCGTTGCTCGGTCCCAGCGCCTGCCAACCTAGCAGTTCGAAAGCACCTCCAGGTGCAAGTAGATAAATAGGGACCGCTTACCAGCGGGAAGGTAAACGGCGTTTCCGTGTGCGGCTCTGGCTCTGGTCAGAGCAGCGATGTCACGCTGGCCACGTGACCCGGAAGTGTCTTCGGACAGCGCTGGCCCCTGGCCTCTTAAGTGAGATGGGCGCACAACCCCAGAGTCTGTCAAGACTGGCCCGTACGGGCAGGGGTACCTTTACCTTTACCTTTACCTAGCTTCACCCTTCCTGTGTCCTTAAAGTCACTTGTAGTTCCCACTGCGAGCAAAAACCTCTTTTGCCCTAAACATCTTGAGAGAAAAAGCGGTGTTGCCCAAACGTTGCACAAGCCCTTAATCTTTTGGCACAGAATTACTTGTTTTTGTTTAATAATATGTATATATGGCTTAAGTAATGAAAATATCGAAATGGCTTACATGAAACAATGTAAAATATACATAATAAAAAAGTGATAAAATCAAACTTTAAAAACAAGTAGACATTTTTTTTTAATGAAAATGTAGGTTAAATCAACCATTTTAAATTAATAATACAGAATAAAATTCAATGTCTGCGTGGGCTTGCCTAAACCTAAAAGATTTTAGCAGGCATCAAAAACAATATAGCGAAGGTGCCTGCCTAATACTAATATGCTGGGAGTTCCAGAGGGTTGGTGCTGTGACACCTTCATGAGCAGAACAAACATTATGTGCTAGTTGTAAACGTGCCAGTTTCACAGCTCAAGGCACTCAAGTGGGTACATATGGGGAAGTTTATCCTTTGTCAATTACTGGGTTTAGGGGAGAGATGGAGTGACCCCCAAAGAACAAAGCCAACTTCTAAAGGCCTTGGACGAATCACCACCTGTTGGAATTGTAGCACACTTGCTTAGAGGAGCCGTTACTTCCTTGACTTTCATACAGGAAGAAGGTATACATTTCTGTTTCACACATTGACTCTAGACATTCGGACAGCAATGTTTTTGCATCAGCAGTGGCCACCATTGATTGAAGGCTGCTTCCGTGCTTTCACCAACCTTGTGTTCAAACAGCAAATATCGCTCCCTTGTACAATTATGGCTCAGTTCTATTAAGCCCTCGTGTCTGGACTGCTGAATGGTGACAAGTATAGTAGGAAGAACTGAGAATTTGCTTACCTGTGAATTCCTCTTCTGTGTGCTCACCATAGTGATCCAGTGTTTTGATGCTCCGGACTGTAACCACAATCTTTTGACAAATAGAAGATTGGACTCAGTTTACTCCAATGGTTTCCAAAAGGAGTTCTAGCAAACTCTCTGGAAATGTATCAGGAGTACTTAAATGAAGAGATAATTATATATATAGTGTCTTACCAGCACTGCAGCTTACCCATCTCTTAATGATCCTTTCCAGCAATGTGTAGCCATGTTGGAGTATTTTGTTGTTCTAGGACATACTGATGGATTTACTGGAGACATATGAGACCTAATAGCATTTGTGGTCAATTGACTAAAGCGCAGGATTGACAGATTAATATGTTTCAGTTATCTTTGATGGATAAGATTCTTTGTGTAACATAGGCAAATTTTTCACCCAAGAAAGCAATTTACAGCCATAGTCCAAGTAACTGGGCCTAATACACAACCTTGTCCAGCTTGTTCAGGTTTGCCTTTTACTCATCAGCATCAACACAGCTGTGTCAAACAATATTTTATTTTTAGTTGGAATTTTTTTACTGTGAAATCATCTAACTTGTAATAAGGGTGCTGCAAAATTCAGAGTGTTGGACCTGGTAGATATGAGTTCTTGTATAAGCTGTAGATGTGATGACTGGCCTCTAGTGTAAATCTCTCTGTTGTTCAATTGCAAAAATGGGAGTAATAGTGCTAGGTCTCTCATTATTGGGCTGAAGGCTGGAGATGATGAAGGCTATAAAATAACTTTTCCACCTTTAGAGTTACAGCAACAGCTATTCTGCTTCTGTTTGTTACCTTGACTTTTCCTCCTAACCTCTATCTTGTCAAATTTCACAGTGATGTGAACTCTATGTACCTTTCGTCCACGGAGCCCCCAGCTGCCGCCGAATGGGCCTGTCTCTTGCGTCCTCTGAGGGGGAGGGAGCCGGAGGGCATCTGGAACTTACTTTCTATTGTTCGGGAGATGTTCAAGAGACGGGACACCAATGCAGCCCCTCTGCTAGAAATTCTAACAGACCAGTGCCTGACCTACGAACAGGTACTATTATATATACATATATGTTATTTAAGGCATTTATACCCTGACTTGTGAAGAATTCTGAGGACAGTCCACAAAAGCGATTTGATTCACAGTGCGTTGGGGAGGGGAAGGGCGTGATGACAATGTAGTAAGCCTTGGGGGATATTGAGGTATCAAGACTTCTTGACCCAGCTGTGAACATCCTGCAGAAAAGCAGTTCAGTATTATTTTTAGGGCAGATACTTTTTAGTAAGGCAAAGGTGTACTTCCCTTGATGTCTGTTAAGCGTGGAATTATGTGTCTTAACATGTCTGCATCCTCTCTCTACAGATAACCGGTTGGTGGTACAGTGTAAGGACATCTGCATCCCATAGCAGTGCAAGTGGGCACACTGGCCGTAGCAACGGCCAGTCAGAAGTGGCTGCTCATGCTTGTGCGAGCATGTGCGATGAGATGGTGGTTCTCTGGAGGCTTGCTGTCTTGGATCCGACCATCAGCCCTCATCGGTAGGTAGTGGGATCAGACCTTAATGAAGCTGTAAAATGTGACATTTTGACAACCAGCCCATTAATGGATCTCTATCTTCTGCGTTTGAAATATTTAGGTTTGAAGTAGTTACAGATCCAAAACGTGCAGAGGGTGGAGGGAAGATTGCCATCAAAACTCCCATACTGCGTTCCCATTGTATCCTGTGCCTCTTTGGCCTTGCACTGCTTCATAACGCTCTATACTTCTGATACATAGTGATGGTGGATGGCGTTTGCTTATCATACTGTTGGGTTTTGCTACCAAGAAAAGAAGATTATATTAAAGCATGAAAGAGGGATCAATTTGTGGTACTTGTTAAAAGCTTGCTTGGAGACCTCTGACTACCATATTAGCAGAGGATGGGTGTTGACACTGTTTACAACCCTCAGAGTTACTTCAGTGGGAATGAGAGCACATGCGTTGCCGGCATTTTTTAATTAAAATATCTGACGTAGCAGGGGTGGGAAAGGCCCCTGTCTGAATCTTTGGAGAGTTATTTTGAGGCAGAGTAAACACTATTAAGCAAGGTTGTCAAATGGTCTGTCTATGCATAAGACAGCTTTATATGTTCTTGATCATCTGAGGCTTGATGCTATCTAATATAAATGCAGTCAAGAGTATTAAGAAATCTGAATTGGCTGTGTAACTCCTCATCACAGCTCAGTGATAAAAGTAACAAAGGAACGTTTGTAAGGAGGATCTGAATTTAGTACAGTGGTACCTCCGGTTACGAACTTAATTCGTTCCGGAGGTCCGTTCTTAAGCCAAAACTGTTCTTAATTTTGCTAATGGGGCCTCCCGCTGCTGGCGCGCGACTTCCGCTCGCATCCTGGGGCAAAGTTTGCAACTAGGGGCATCCACTTCCTAGTTAGCGGAGCTCGTTACCCGAAGCATTTGTAAGGAGGATGGTACGTAACCTGAGGTTCCACTGTATCTTAGATGGGGCGGAAACAATAAATCTGGAAATCTTGCTTTGTAGCTCCTCTGTGCCACTTACATGTTCCTTCTCCCCTGTAATTCTAGGCGGAGAGATTTGTGCGCACAGCTGAGGCAGTGGCAATTGAAGGTAATAGACAACGTCAAAAGGGGACAGCACAAAAAATCCCTCGAGAAACTATTCCAGGGGTTCAAGCCAGCTGTGGAAGCTTGTTACTTCAACTGGGAGGAGGCCTATCCAATTCCAGGCATCACGTACAGCAATGCTGACAAGAAGAACTCCTTTTGTTGGGTAAAGGCCATCCAGCAGCGAAACTGCCGACCGCAGTGTGGAGAAACCATTTGTGAAGCGGGGAGAGCTCATGGTCTGGATGTTTCGGGGACGTGCTTGCAACTAGGGGATCGGTCTCGCCCTGCCTCTCAGGAGCCCGCTGTGCGCCCCAAAGAACTCATTGGGAAGCGGAAAGTTGTGTCTGAAGGTCCCCAGCGGGTTCTGAGAAGACTTTCAGCCGAAGGTGATAAAGCTGCATACAAGACGGCTGTGAACAAGGGCGGCAAGCTTCCAGTGGGAAAGACCTTGGCCAGCAAACATAGTGGGAAGCGTCGCATGAGCAGCGAGGACAGCTCTCTGGAACCGGACTTGGCCGAGTTGGCTTTAGATGACAGCAGTTTGGCCCTTGGCGCCGAGGCTAGCAACACGTTCAGCTTCACAGACAGCCCGTTGAGCAGAAGTTACAGGGATACCTTTGAGGATGATGGTGGGGTGTATTTCTCAGAGGCAACTGAGCCCACCCTCAGGAGTAGTCCATCCAGCAAGAAGAACCCAAAGGACCCAGTGGGGGAAGTGGGTAGTGGAGACGATGACATTCCTTGCCCTGATGAAAGTACTGGTGGGGTGAGTTTGAAGCCCAAGGAAGTGGGGGAGAATGGTGCTGCTGGAGGAGGAGGAGAAGAGGAGGAAGACGACTACCAGGTGTACTATCTGAATCCCCAGGAGGTTGCTAAGGAAGAGGATGACAAGGCTGAGGGAGGGGTAGAAGAAGAACAAGACATATTTGCTGGGATAAAGCCCTTGGAGCAGGAAAACCGCATGGAGGTAAGGGGAGCATGTGTGTAAAATCACCTACAAAAATCTGTCTGTCTAGGCTCCTGCAAATGTATACAAGTTCAGGGAAGTTCCAGAGCTCACTCCTGCTTACAGCCAAGGGATAAGATCTATATAGCCAAGAGGAAATGTTGTACGATTTATGATTTGTGTGTTGATTATGGATTGTTTCTTCTGTCCCTCCAAATAATTGATTGTAATGGTATGCCTTGGAAAAGAACAGGATATGTTTCCGTCATGTTTCACATTTTAACGACGTGTAGCATTTATGTAGCACTTTTTGAGTTTTTGCATATGTTGCTCCTTGTGAACAGCTCTGTAAGGTAGGTTAATGTTATAGGGATGACCTCCCTGCCTCCTAGCCAGCTGTAGAGCACACACTTTGTATGCAGAAAGAAGGTCCTTGGTCCAGTCCCTAGCATCTTCCTTTAAAGGTGGATCATAGGTAGCAGGGCTAGGAAATACTTCTGCCTGACACCGTAGAACTGCTGCAAGGCAGATTAACTGGACAGTGCTGCGCTATGAAGGCCAGTGGTCTTCTAAATCAGCAGCATACGTTGTTGTCATAGTTGCAAATGTGAGGCTAGAGCAGTGTTTCCCAACCTTGGGCCTCCAGCTGTTTTTGAACTACAACTCCCATCATCCCTGACTAGCAAGACCAGTGGCAAGGGATGATGGGAATTGTAGTCCAAAAACAGCTGGAGGCACAAGGTTGGGAAACACTGTTCTGCAGTGTTTCCCAACCTTGGGCCTCCAGCTGTTTTTGGACTACAACTCCCATCATCCCTAGCTAGCAAGACCAGTGGTCAGGGATGATGGGAATTGTAGTTCAAAAACAGCTGGAGGCCCAAGGTTGGGAAACACTGGGCTAGAGTAGTGACATGGTTGCAGCCACCTAATGAGGTAGTTGCTGAGGTGGTATTTAACACAGAAACTTTCTGGCTCATTGTCTTGGCCAGTATGCTACAACAACCCTCTATGCCCGTGGCAGTACCTATACCTGAGGTCTTTGGTACTTCATTATTTGCAGGAGATTTCCCTCCCTTATTGTCCCCCTCAATAAGAATGCAACTCAGTGATGGAAATAAAAATAAAGAAATAACTGAGTCTTGGGCCCTAAATTGTATTCTGAAAAGTCATCCCCGAGGTAGTTTGTTGAGTTTTTTTCCATAAATCTAAACTCTGTATTGATGATCTGAAAAAGCAAGGGCTTGAATCTGTTCTGTTTGCAACCCTTCGTTTACAGATCCTGTTTGCTTGTGCGGAGGCTCTCTATGCACATGGTTACAGCAATGAAGCCTGTCGCCTCACAGTTGAGCTTGCCAAGGACTTGCTGGCCAACCCTCCTGATCTCAAAGTGGAACAGCCCCCAACCAAGGTACAGAGCTGCTATGGGGACTGTTTGAATGGAAGGGGGAAGTGTAGTATAATAGCAGGACAGAAATGGTTTCTCTTTCAGAGCTATGCTTTGCTGTGGACAAATACTGTATGTAATATTGCCCGGAGTCCAGGGCAATTTTCTTTGTCCAGTATTTTTCTTTAAAAAAAAAATACCTTTAAAAGTAACTCAGTTCATATAAACTGACATAGTTTGCCTAAGGTACACTCTTGATGAATTTTTCTTTGATGATAGAGACTTCATTATCTGCATAATGACTAGAACCATGTTAATTAAAGAGTGTGTTGAATTCTCAGGATCCTGAATTCTGTAACCAGCCCCATCACAAGATATACCAAGTAGTCATAATTTTAATGCTTCACACAGTGGAATTGCTGTTCTATGCAGATGAACTCTTGCAGAAAAGCTGAATGAATTCATCGGCTGCATCAGTTTTGATTGTGGGAACTATTGGATGCATACTCATGCCTCAGCTGCTTTTTTAATGGAGATGTCCTGTGAAATCGAGGAGACCAGATAAATTTCTAGGGCCCTCTGACAAATTACCAATTAGCAAGTCACCAGGTTGGGTTCTTAACCGTGAAATTACTAATCTAATTAAAAATATGCAACTTTTCATTAAAATCAGCCTTCTTAATGCGGTTTGAAAAGTTCAACAGCACAGTGTGGTGCAGATCTTTTTATTAACCGAGTCAGAAAATTACAGGTCTGTTAAACCCCCCCCCCCCCCAGTTTATTCATGAAAAGGCTATTAAAGAGCTGTACAGTAGTACCTTGGTTTAAGAAAAGCTTAGTTTATGAACAACTTGGTTTAAGAATGCTGCAAATCTGGAAGTAGGTGTTTTGGTTTGTAAACTTTGCCTTGGAATAAGAACATGTTTCGCTTCCTGTTGAGTGTGTTCCATTTGTAAATTGAGTCCCCCGCTGCTATGGGAAAGCATGCCTTGGTTTAAGAATGCTTTGGTTTAAGAACAGACTTCCGGAACGGATTAAGTTCTTATAAGCAAACAGTCTAGCTGAGGCAGAATTAGTAGGGCTTCTGCAAAGCAACTAGACAGTACTAGATGACCATTTATGCTGTATAATGTATGATACAATGTGAGCTACAACAAAATTAAAATGGTGGCACTAGAAAATGTAATGGATAGCACCCTTCACTGAATTGGAATGCAGAACTTTCTTGGGCCATATCACCACCAGATTCTTCCATGAAGCTTCTGGATTAGCATTTAAGTCATGATGCTTAACTTTCCCCATAAACTCAGATGGGACTTAAAGTGAAACTAACTTAGTCTGTCAGTTTCCCTATGTTTAAACTGTTTATCCCACAGGGAAAGAAAAACAAGGTATCCACCAGCAAGCAGACATGGATGGCAACAAACACCTTATCCAAAGCTGCTTTCCTGCTGACCGTGCTGAGTGAACGGCAGGAATACCACAATCTAGCCTTCCAGATTGGCATGTTTGCTCTGGAGCTGCAGAGGCCGCCAGCCTCTACCAAGGCTTTGGAGGTAAGTGTGTGCTTAGATGTGACGTTACACAAAGCCAAGGTCAGGGAGTTTTCTGGTAGCCCGTGGGTAAGAGGCAGCCTTTAACTGTTAGCCACTGTTGCTTGATCTGAGAAAATGGAGGCTCAGTGATGTTTTTTGTGCATCATTTAAAGCACTTCTGTGTTACTTTTGTTATCCAATGTCTCTGTAGAGAGGCCCTGTGGATTTGTTTTATTCCTGGCTTTTGTGTCACACACAGGTAAAGCTGGCATATCAGGAGTCTGAAATTGTGGCCTTGCTGAAGAAAATTCCACTTGGCTCTAATGAGATGAACACTATTCGGGGAAGAGCTGAAGAGCTGAGGGAAGGAACCCTGTGTGATTACCGCCCTGTCTTGCCTCTTATGTTGGCCAGCTTCATATTTGATGTCTTATGCACGCCAGGTAAAGCCCTTCAGATTTGTCTAAAGAAGAGGAATCTGTACACGCCAAATCTTTGGGAAAGGGTGAATGATGACTTGCTTCTCTTCCTAAATCTTGAGGACAGACTTCTGCAGAACAAACTCCATAGTCCCATGCCTTTATAGAAGCCACTTAGCACTTGTATGTGTGAGATCATCCTGCACATCATGAATGTGGATCTCCAGTACTGCCCAAACTCTCATGCATGAGAGAGGTCTGGAGGCACTTAACTCAGTTGTATGGGCTGGGCCTTTTACAACTGACACATATAAAGGGAACCTTCATTTGGGCTGTAGAGCTTACCTGAGCTGAGCTCTTACTTGATTAATCTCATGGACCACATAGCTGCCCTGCCCCGTCCAATGTCCAGAAGCTTCCTTGAACCCTGTAGTTACATAGCAAGTTCAGGGACTGTGTCCATATTCTAAAAAAAAAAAAGGCCAGTTTCAGTCAGTACTGAACTTCTGCTGCAGGTTTTGCCCAGGTAAACCACTGGATCCAAGAACAAATTCTGTAGCTTTCAGGATGGCATTTTAAGGATATAGACACTTCCTTGTGGTGACTGCAGTCCTGTTTCCAGCTTTATTATACTAGCAGCCTTGCCAAATTAATTCATTCTACTTTGTAACTCCCCCCACCCACCTTTTCCTTTCTAGTCTTCACAGATAACAAATCTGTGATTAGGTGTAGACGCACTCCTTCATTGTCTCCCGAGACAAATGGATGCCAGCAGATTAGGTGTCGGATGCTTTTGTGGCCTTTTAATAATACTTGGTTGAGTTAATTTAATAAACAGATTTCTTTTATATAATAGAATTGAGCAAAATCCCAAGATCTAGGTCTTGATAGAAGTTAGTTTACATTAGAAAGCAATGCTTTAGATTATTATCTTCATAGGTCTGTGAAATTTTACCAGTCTAGGCAATCCTTGCATGATAGAGTTGGCTATTGATTTGCCATCTTTCTTTTTCCCAGTGGTTTCTCCTACAGGATCCAGACCTCCAAGCCGTAATTGGAACAATGAAATGCCTGGAGATGAGGAGCTAGGTTTTGAGGCAGCCGTCGCTGCTCTTGGTGAGTGCTTAGCTTCTCTTTCTTATGCCAGGCCTCATCTCTCACTGATGAAGAGATGTAACTTTGGTCATCCTGCCAAGTCATCTAGAACTTAATTTTTCTTCTTTGCTTAATATGTAATGGTAATAAGGAGAAGCCTGATGCCTCACAGGGAACAGATGTTGCTATGGGGAAGCATAATTGATGGTTTATTACTTAACTTAAGTAAACGGAGAGATTATATAAAACAAGCAGGATAAATGTTTGAATTCTGTACTCTGCTTTCCAGGCATGAAGACGACAGTGAGTGAAGCAGAGCACCCTCTGTTGTGTGAAGGCACCCGAAGGGAGAAGGGAGATCTCGCTCTAGCCCTCATGATCACTTACAAGGATGACCAATCTAAGCTAAAAAAAGTATGTCCCATTTGGAGATATTCAGACCTTAGGCTGTTTAATGGTATCTGAGCATAGTGCATTTTTTTTTTGTTTTCATCATGCATAGTAGTAGTTTCTCTCTCTCTCTTTAATTTTATTTATGCATTTTGCATATCTTAATACATCAGTTATACAATTGCCATTGTTTATCTTACTATTCGACTTCCGTGGGGTCTTATTTAGTCCTTTTTAAGTTGTATCTCCTTTATTACCACCCTTCTTCTACTTATTTTAACTGCTGCTCATATATTTGAAGCTTATCTGATTGTTTGAAGCTTATCTGATTGTTATATTTCTTTAAATATTCGCCAAAGTATTCCCACTGTTCTTTTATATTCGACTCACCTTGATTTCTTACCTTGGCAGTCAGCATTGCTATCTCCACGTATTCTATTAGCTTATTCTGCCAGTTTATTTTGGGGGGACTATTTTTGTCCTTCCACCTTTGGGCATAAATTATTTTGGCCACTGTTATTGTGTAGAGGAAAAGACTAAGTACTTTCTTTGGTATTTCCCCCTCTACTATACTCAATAAGAACATCTCTGGTTTCTTGGGAAATGAGACCCTTAACATCTTTTTTAATTCTGAGTATATCATCTCCCAATACTTTTTGGCTTTCTTGCAACCCCACCACATGTGTATAAATGTCCTTTCAGTCTCTTCACATTTCCAACATAAATTGGTTCCCTTTTAATACATTTTTACAAGTTTACTAGGGGTGAGGTACCATCTATATATCATCTTTTGTAGGTTCTCTTTTAAGAGTATATATAGCATGCCGAGAAGTATATTGTTATTTTCCACAATTTCTCCCAAGAGGCCATATCTGTGTTGAGTCCTATGTCAATTTTAGTTGTTTCTCAATGGCACCTGAAGATAGTGGATCAAACTGATTTCCTAAAAGGATTTTAGATGTTTATTCCTGATTTTTAGATGTTTATTCCTGGTAGTGGGTATGAATATGTTTGTAAAAAGCCCAAAAGAGGTTGGGCTATTTAGCGGTATGGCAAACCACTTCCACCTTCTTCCTGCCAAAAGGACCTTTCTTCTTGATTCTTTCTGCTTCTCTTGATTGTAATAAACTTAATTCCCCCCTCTGCAGTCTTCGGAGAACTCCCCTGTTCATATCTAATTCCCCATTCCCACTTTCCTGACATTTCCTTTGTTTAGATGCTAACTTTCATGTTGTTCCACTCTCTGTTTAAAGATCTTGGATAAGCTGTTGGACAGGGAGAGCCAAACACACAAGCCTCAGACTCTAAGTTCATTCTACTCGTCCAGCAAGCCCACAGTAGCCAATCAGAAATCTCCTTCCAAACATGCTACCCAATCAGCTGCGCCCATTCAGCACCTCCCAGGAACACCCGTCACGCAACAAGCAGGGGTAACCACTGCTGTCCAGAGCAACACTTCAGAACCCTTTTTGGAAAAGAGCTCCCAAGGTATGACTTACAGTTCCACAGGATTACAGCTGTCTTCTAATTACCAGTAGAAGGAGAAATGAAAGAAATGGGTTGCTGTCAGATTTTTTTTTCATTTGCCGTATATTTGTTCTAGTCTCATAGGTTGTCAAGTTCTTCTGCTATTATGCAAGTGTGATGCACAATAAAAAATGAATGACATCTTTCTTGCCTTCACAGAATTCGATTCTAATTGCAGTGTGCGTTCACGATTTCTGTTTTTCTTTACCATGTGGGAAAGAGAGGGGAACAGTACTGAAGCCTGTGATTATCCACTACTGTCTCCTGTCTGCCAAAGTTACACCTGCCTATGAATTCCTCCTCTTCCTGTTGCTGCTGTTTTAACTTGCCACTTCTTGTGTTTTCCCAGATAACCCTCAGAGATCCCCTTGTGACCCACCAATGGAACCCAGTGTCTTAAAGCAAGAAGGGAAAGTTCCTAGCCGACTAGCCCTTGGAAATAGAGGTGGCTACAATGGGAGGTGCTGGGGTTCCCCAGTCAGACAAAAAAAGAAGCACACAGGTAACTTTGAGCAGGGGGCACATAACTTTCTGCTGTCTCACTCTGCATGTTTTACATTTCTGGAATCACTTTCATGCATGTTAAATTGTTTGCTCTTTGTTGCACATTCATTTTGAATTGAATTAATATGGTGAACTTGTCTGTCTGCTTGTCTGTTAATATCCTAATCTACTGTCACCTCCAGTATTTCTTACTGAAGCACAAATCTTCCCTGTTGGATCAGCACACTCAGTGAGGAATTCTCTGCTGCCAAAGTGAAGTTGGCCTAGCCCTCTCATTAGTTACTCCATAGCTTCATGGACTGGGGTTTCTAACCAGTTTTTAATGGTTACTAGGCTTACCTAAAGCAGTTCAGATTGTTTAAAGGAGGTAATCAAACTAATAAATGCTTAGATTCTGTTTCAGGTTTTTCGTTATTCTTTTAGCTCTCTGGTTCAGTTCCTCCACTCTGAATTCATATAGTAGAATATGTGCCTGTATAATTTGTGACCCGGCTTCCATACTTGTATCATAGTATGTCAAGTGCTTATTGTACTACCAAGTGAGCTTTAATGAGGCCCCAGTGGGTCACTATGTAAGGCCACATTTGGCTTGCTGGGTTGCAAGTTGTGCAGGCTTGGATTAAGACTGTTACATTTGCAAAGTAATTAGTGGTGTGTGTATACAGTGGTGGACAGGACTCATAATTAATTAAGCTATTTTCTTTCTTTCTTTTTAATTGGGTGGAAAATAGTGGATTCTCCCATTGTTAAATTCTTTTAAAACAATTTTTTAAAATATTTAAACTAAGAAGTTAAAATTTTCCAAGATGCTATTGGCATGCACTAACCACATCTTCCAGATCTGTCAATCATATTTTTCCTACCGAGAGGACGACATTTCTTTTTATCTTGACTTACGCTGTAGAAACAGAAAACATTTAGCTTCTCTCTCTCTCTTTTTTTCTCCCCTCCCAACAGCGAAGGACAGCAAGCATAATGCCAGTATAAATATGTGGCATGGCTACATACAGAATACTGTGTACAGTTCTGGTCACCCCATCAAAACAAAAATAGGTAACTGAAAGTTAGAGGCAACCACATTACTGCTCTTTACTATGCAGAAAGGATACAAGTTGGCGGTCTTTTAGGTGGGATTGGGGAAGTAGTTGGGATGTGACAGTGTTTTATAAAACGATGAGTGGCTGGAAGTGGAAGGTAGACTTCTTTCAACACTAGAACTTGGGCATATTCCTTGAAGATGATTTTAAGTAAATTTAGGACTGCCAAAATCAAGTATACATTATATAATGCATAATAGAGCTAAAAGATGGCCTCTGGTTTAGATAGCTTTGAAAGGGGGTTAAACAAAGCCTTTGTGAGACACTTTCCCTAAGAATATTAGACATGATGTTTAAATGGAAACTGCAGATTCAGAGGCAGGATATACCTGAAGATAAGAGTTGAAAGTGGCCCTTTAGGCCAACTCTCTCCTCGATGCAGGAAATCCTGAGCTAGAGCATTCCCGCCTTTGCTTAAAGACTCTCAGGGAATTATAGCTCTCTCCCACCCCCTCCCCAGCACTGGTTCTGTTCTTGAACTGCTTGAACTATCAATAAGTTTTTCATCATCTACCTTCCTCTCGCTTAAGTCCAGTAGATCTAGTCATAGCCCTCTCCTGTGTATTTGGGGAGTGTTATCATGGTCCCCACTCAGGCTTCTCTTCTCCAGGCTAAGCGCACCCAGTTTTTCAACCTTTCCTCATAGAACCTGTTTTCCATGCTGCTCACCATTCTTGCTGCCTTCCCCTGCACCAGTTGCAGTTTGCCTAGACTCTTCTTAAAATGTGGCACCCAGAACTGCACACAGTACAATGGTATTCAGGCATAGACTCTCTTTTGAAAGAGAAGATTCCATTTAACTACATAGGCTTTGTTAGGCCCTACTCCCCCACCTGAATACCTCACTTTTCAGTGAGAATAAAGCAGCAGGTGCCTGTTGCTTTTTATTTCCTCCTTGTGACCAGAGGCATCTGGCTGACGGCTGCTGGAAATGTAATGCTGGATTTGACAGGTGTTTGCACCATTCAGCCATTGCATAAACACTGGCTTACTTTGACTCCAAACCAGCACTTTTGGTTTGTTTCTCTCTAAACAAACCATGATGGCAAGCCAAAGTTTGTTCTTCTCTTGCTGATCATGGTTTGTTTGGGAGAAATAAACCATGAGTGTCGCTTCATATATTGCAGGGCGGCCGGCTTCCAAGAGACTGCGATCTACTCACAGAATTAAAAACTGGCAGTGATCTACCCCCATTTTATTGGGGTTCAGGTCAAAGTTTTTTTTGGGGAGGGGAAAAGCCCTATTTTAGGGAGTTTGGGAGGCATAATTTGCTTAGCGTTGGGAGGGGGTGCGAAATGTTTTTACATTATTTTGGGGTGAAAGAAGGATTGCAGGGGGGGGGGGAAACAGCCTCGGTTTGTAAACTCCATCTTCCGTTCTCCAACAATGGAGGGCGAGGGTACAGGGCCGGAAGGGGGCCAGCGATTGACTGCGATCGACCAAAACCTCGCAGGGATCGACCAGTAGATTGGACATCCCTGATAATTGCAATAAGCCAAGGCAGTGGTCTGTTGCTCCAAATTCAAGGAAGGGTAAAGCAGCACCAATTCAGCATGCTGCTATAAGTTCACTTAGATAATCTGAGGAAATTTTACTTGTGGCCTGAAAATGGGCATTTTCTGCTATTGCCCCCTCACTGTGGAATTCCCTTCCCTCAGCCATACATGAAGCATCATCCATTAGTTGTTTCAGATACCTTGTGAAGTCATTTCTTTTTTTCCATGCTTTTCCTGACCCAACATGCTGCTTTACTGTTTTTTTTAATTATACTGCTTCATAGTTTTAGTGTTGCTTTTGTGTATTCTTCTTACAGATTTTTAAATATTAGGAGATTTAAATACTAAGTGGATTTAAGTAACGTGTCCCCACGGCAGCTTGAAAGCAAACCCATATAAAAATGGTGGACATCAAATACAAATAACAGTAGAAATTACAAAAGATACAACAGCAAGCGGGCAGCAAACCAAGAACAAGCTAAAACCAGTAAAAAGAACCTAAATACTGTTCAAGGCCTATAAGAATAAGTCAGGCTTCACCTGTTGCCTAAAGGTGAATGAGTGCTTTGGGTGAATGTGCCTAGGGAGAGTTGCAGAGCCCAAGTACAACTAAAGAAAAAAGTCCTCTCTCAACATAGGCACCTGCCTAATTTCTGAAGGTGGGATGGTGAAGGGCCTCTGAAGATTATCTCAGCTGACAAAAGGGAGAGAACAGTTCTTAACATGGCCCAGGCTGTTTAAGCTTTAAAGATTTGTTCTGGCTCACTGAAAAGATACTCACTTCCACCACATTTTCAGTAATCCCCAACACACCTGCAAAGTAAGATAGCATCCCTCACCTAGTAGGTTCATGGCTCATATAAGTTTGAATTAGTGACGTCTGAGATTTTGGTATATCAGCTCTCTAGCTTTTCTTGTCAGCTTACATCTCTAGGTTCTGACTTACTTGAAATGTTTCAGCTTGTTTTTTGGGGTGGGGTGGGGGGTGGGGGAGAAGAACGTTCCCTGTTGTAAAACTGTGGTTTTGTGTACTGCCCACCTGCTCACCTGCTGCTGTGCCCTTTGACTGTGGCGTTGCAGGAATGGCCAGCATTGACAGCAGTGCTCCAGAAACCACCTCGGACAGTTCTCCAACCCTCAGCAGGCGGCCTCTGCGGGGAGGGTGGGCAGCCACTTCCTGGGGCAGAGGGCAGGACAGCGATAGCATCAGTAGCTCTTCCAGCGACTCCCTGGGCTCATCATCCTCCAGTGGAAGCAGGAGAGCTAGTGGAGGAGCACGTGCAAAGACGGTGGAGGTCGGCAGGTAAGAGCTGCTGTCTGTTTTCCAAAGTTGTGCATCTTTTCAGTATTTGGATCTCCCAAGGATGAGATTGTTGGATGAAGGGCAGTATATTTAATAAAATAAAATAAAAGGTTATCTTCATTAGAAATATATCACAAGGAGGCTTTTCACCCAGACCCTGCAATCATAATCTTTGTGTGCAGGGGGACCAAGGTGAATAAAAACTGGGGGGGGGGGGCAGCAATGCCTACCAACTTTGGGAGGGTTGGTCCCCTCAAATATTTTCTTGGAGTGGCTGAATGGAGATGGGATCTCCAGGGAGACTGACCTGGGGCCTTTGTTACATATCTTTAGGTCCCTGGTGAAAATGTTCCTCTTCAACCAGGCATTTGGCTGATTAACATTCTATGGCCTTTTAAATGTGTTTGAGGGATGGGGGTTACTGTTTTTGTTTTGTTTTTTTGTTTTATTATGTATTTTGTCTTCTCATTTTGTATTTTTATGTTCTGAACTGCCCTGTGATCTTTGGATGAAGGGTAATAGAATAATAAGTTGGGAGTCTCAAGGGGAGAGCCAGGCAGAATTAGACCTAGAAATTCAGCAAGTGAACTCACTATTACTTTTTTGGCCGCACTCATTTTGAAATTATAAATGAGTGCTCCTTTGATCACTGGGGTCATATGACAAGAGCAAATAGTGAAGTATTCTCAGTAGCGGCCCAGTTCTTGCAGAGTTTCTTCTCTGGAGAGTCTGCAAAGTCTGAACATTTTATCTTTTGGAAAACCCACAATATGATGCCTTATCTGAGCTTCCTTTCTATGGTGGGTGTGCAAGTTTAGTCTTAAGTTCACTTCATACATATTTCACTCTGTTCCTTTCAGGTATAAGGGCAGGCGTCCAGAGAGCCATGCTCCTCATGTCCCAAATCAGCCCTCGGAAGCAGCTGCACATTTCTATTTTGAGCTGGCCAAGACCGTTCTCATCAAGGCGGGTGGAAACAGCAGTACTTCCATTTTCACCCACCCATCCTCTAGTGGCGGCCACCAGGGTCCTCATCGCAACCTCCACCTCTGCGCCTTCGAGATTGGTCTCTATGCACTGGGCTTGCACAACTTTGTCTCTCCCAACTGGCTGTCTCGAACCTATTCCTCCCATGTCTCTTGGATTACAGGTAGGAACCAGGGTGCTCCAACCAGGTTTGGTTTTTAGGAATCCTTCCTTAGAGGGTGACCTTGCTTAACTACAAACTTTTAAGAACTCCTGGCTAAATTTGCTAGCACAATCTGTATAGCCGAGTTTACAGTTTGGGAAACCTCTGGGTAATTATGACCATAGAATCATGGCGCCAGAAGGGATCAGGTTGCCACAGTTGATTGCTGTTGATTGACACCAAGCCTTGCTTGCCAAGGAGCAATCAGGACTACACTTTAAGCCAGTCAGTGTCTCATTTGCAGTTGTGTCTCTAACTTCCTCACAACTGACATCACTGATGCTGTCAGGTGTGGTGCAGGTGAACATGGGTTTTGGGGGGGAATGGCCTTGTGGGGCAAATTGGGACCTATGGAAGACCTAATTTGGCCGGTGAGCTGGAGGTTCCCTACCCCTGTTCAAAAGAGTTACATCTGTAGCCCTTTAGCAAATGTCTTCGGTGTCCTCTGCTTTTTGACACTAACATGAAAGGAAGTTTCCAAGCGCTACTACAAAACTCGTAGATTTTATATATAAACGTATTATTTTATCTGTTGTGGGGTTGATTAGCCAGAGAGAGACATGCAGCTTGCCCAGAGCCATCCAAAGAAACTCAGGAGTAAAAAGCAATTTAATCCTGGCTTTCCTGAATTTGGATGCATCAACTTTCTTTTAGGTTTAACTTTGTCTTGATATATATATATATATATAGAGAGAGAGAGAGAGAGAGAGAGATAGATAGAAAGTGCTTAATCTCACAAGGATACGGGTTTATCTTACATCACTATATTGTGTTGCCTTCACCCTTCCTCTTCCCTGCTTTTGTTCCCCTTGTCGGCATTTCGAAAGAGGGTCTTTGTACATGATCCCTAGTGTGCCCAAGTGTAAAATAGCTTGCAATCTTTGTACTTGTTATAAGCACTCAAGAGAAATCCATATGTGGCTTTAACTAGGTAAGAATGAGATATGAAACATGAGTTTAGAAGCCTTGATGGTCCAGCACAGGAGCTTCCAACCTTTCTGTCCCCAGAGATACATATGGAGTTTCCACAAATGGTTGTAGGTGCCACCACATAATTGCTGACATGGAGAGTTTTGCCAGTCACAAAATGTCTGCTGTGGCCTCTGGGAAGCAGCCCAGTATCTTGCCGCTTCGTTTTTCCTTTCAGAATGCTTTCCTGTCTTCCCTCCAGGTTGCTCTGCTTTTTGCTTGGGTGGCAAGATCAGCCTAGCAAGCTAGAGAATTTGTAAGAGGAAGTAGAAAGGAGCAATGCTTCACCCACTTCCTCTCTCAGATCTCTTCAGATCACTGCAAACAGGAGGAAAAAGACAACTCCTGGTGAAGGGGAGCAGCGGGGGAATAGGTTTCATGGGTGTTTGGAGAGGCGTTCATTGGTGCCATTGTGC
This sequence comes from Podarcis cretensis, assembly GCF_951804945.1. Classification (NCBI taxonomy): domain Eukaryota; kingdom Metazoa; phylum Chordata; class Lepidosauria; order Squamata; family Lacertidae; genus Podarcis; species Podarcis cretensis. Next base: position 15,024,702 of record NC_137174.1, read on the forward strand.
CTATGGGGCACCACATTCAGAGCCCAGGGTTTAGTAGGTAGATGTTTGGCTGAGTACTTGGGAGACCTTTGAGTTCAGATCCCAGCAATGGTCTGGGCCAGTCGCATTTTCAGTTTCCCAGTTGCAAACTTGGAAATTTGATGCAGTTGGGAACCTGGGAAGCTGCAAAGGCAAACAAGGTAAACTCAAATCTAGCAGAATTATTGCTTTTCCACTAGTAGCATAAAGGTAAGCATCATAGATGGGAAAAACTAATACAGAAGGGAGCTCTGGTAGAACCACTTGCACTACTGCAAATGGATTTTTGTTTTTGCAGAGGCAGACTCCTGACAACTGGAGAACAGAAGTCACCTACAGAATATTGAGGCTCCTCTATATAAGGAGTTTATTGCTGAAAGGGTCTCTTTTGGTTAGCTTACCAATGCCAGGATATTTATATTACCAGAACTGCTTTATGAGTGCTTGCTGTAATGACCTGAACATACATCTAAGCTTTAATGTATTTGTCGCAGCCTGCGTTTATTGCATTGCATTTCTCTCTAGCCGCACTGCTTACAACCCCCACCTCCATGTGTGTACCTGCCAATTCAGGATATTGCACTCTCATCCATGAAAGCCTATGCCATAATACGTGTATTGAGTCTTGTAGGCACCTGAATACTTTGTTGTGCACCCTTTTTTCTCTGGTTTCTAGGGCAAGCCATGGAGATTGGCAGTGCAGCCTTGAACATCCTGGTGGAGTGCTGGGATGGGCACCTGACCCCACCGGAGGTAGCGTCCCTGGCTGACAGGGCTTCCAGAGCTAGGGATTCCAACATGGTGCGAGCAGCCGCTGAGCTGGCATTGAGCTGCTTGCCGCACGCCCACGCCTTGAACCCAAACGAGATCCAGAGAGCCCTGGTCCAGTGCAAGGAGCAGGTGAGCAGTTCAGAGGTCTCTGTTGTCAGGCGCCCAGCTGCTTCTTGCCTTTGAGCAATTGGGTTCGTCTGTTCCTTCTTTTTGCATTTAGTGTTGCAGTCTTTTAGTGTTTGCATTTAGTGTTGTCTGAGGTCTTTAAAAAATTTATTAAAAAAACTGGAGCCCCAAAATGCTAGCGAGATAAATGTTTTGGATTTTTAAAGTCAGGAGTTTGTCTCCAAAAGCTCCAAAGGAACAACTTAAATAACTGCCACCACTCTAAGTTATTTTGTGGTATTCCAAAGTAAAATAAATTTATTTTGATCCACTAAATTTCTTATATGGGTGCCCTTATATTTTCTCCATACACTCATCCAATATTTTCTGTATTAGAATTTGGCCGTTAATGAAATATGGACCTTACACTTCAATATAGGTATTTCTGCTTTATAATGCAGCCATATGCACCTAGCTATTGTAACAGGCCTCCTGTGCATAGGCATCTGCATGGATTTTTCTCGGGTAGGGTGAAAAGTGCATATTCCTAATACATTGATATAAATAACTAGCACCAGGGAGCTAGTTTTCCATTTCTGGTAGATCTGCCGACTGAATGGTGATGAGACCTGGAGAGACCTGGCCTCTTAGAAATCAGCAGAACAGGCCTTACCCCTCTGTTGCTTTTCATGCTGTTCATTGACATATTGACTTGGCACCCAGATGGACATACACTGCCACTCACACCTAAAAACCTCAGTCCTTTCAATTGGCTCTCTGCACCCACCTCAGCCATTAATTGCACTGCTTCCACAATCAACTTCACACATCACATTTTGCTCCCCCCCCCCCAAAAAAAATCCCCATTCTAGGATAAAACACTAGGTTACACTTTAAGGTTGTTATTCACACACTCACATGCCAACAAGATGGGTATAATTGGGTTACCTTGCAGGGCTGGTATGTCAGCCATCTAGTGATGTTTTGTACTAAATCAAATAAATAAATAACACACTCTTAGCCACATTTTAAAATGTTTACAAACTCATGGGTGAAATCACTGTTTTTTAGTTTCTATGAAATAAGATTAGAGAGAGAAAAACATGAACTTCCATCTTTGCTGTTATTTTTTGCTCCTGCTTACCTTTTACCAACTCACAGTTACAGTACAATCCTGGATATCTGAAGGCCAGCAGGAAAGACTTAGAAAGGAACCAGATCTTTCTATATAGACATATATGGGACATGTCATTCTACCCTTCTATTTGTCTGCTTGGTTAGGTCTGCTTTCTTAAATATCAGACAGCTATGACACTCATTGGCTAAAAACACTGAAAGGCAGGAGCAAGTTAGTTTTCCACAGGAGAGCGCATGCGCATTCTGCCTCATTATTATTTTTTAAATAATTTTTATTCATTTTTCAAACACATAATAAAAACAAAGCGCAAAACAGAAAGTCAAAACACAAAACAAAAACATACAAAACATTTAAACAAATATAACTTCAAAATTGTATTTTCATACCCTTCTTTCCTTCGACTTCCCCATACCTCCCTGTCCCTGCATCCTTGTTTTGTAATTCTTTAGCAACCCTTTGGTCAATTTATCCTGATTCCCTTTCATTAAATTTCCTTTAGTTTTTTAGTTACAGCTGTAATTCTCTGTTTCTTACCCCTTGACATCTTAGCATTCCTCAATTTTGCAACAGTTTTTAAGATATATTTTAAATTTCTTCCAGTCCTCTTCCACTGTCTCCTTCCCCTGGTCACGGATTCTGCCCGTCATCTCAGCCAGTCCCATAAAGTCCATCACCTTTGTTTGCCATTCTTCCAGAGTAGGTAGTTCTTGCATCTTCCAATACTTCGCCAGTAGAATTCTTGCTGCTGTGGTAGCATACATAAAGAAAATCCTATCCTTCTTTAACACCAATTGGCCAACCATGCCCAAGAGAAAAGCCTCTGGTTTCTTAGGAAAAGTCCACTTAAGGACTTTCTTAATTTCATGCGCATTCTGCCTCATAACTTGGGTTCTACAAGTGCTGGAGGGTTTTGTTTTTAAATATAAGCTGGAGATCCAAGAAATATGACTCCTCCCTGTAGACACCCATGCTCCTGCAGATGCCATCTGGGGAGATGTGGGTGGCTATCAAAGAGGGACCCTTCTTGATGTGGCATCACACTTGTGGAATGCTCTTTCCAGACAGGGTTGGCTGACGCCTGTCTTAATGCCGTTTTTGTCCCAGGCAGAGTCTTTTTTATTTTATTTTACCAAGCTCTTTAGGGTAGAATTCTATAAGGTTGACTGTTTGGTTCAGAGGTATTTGCTTGATTGCAATCACACTTTAATTGTAAATTGCAAAGGGCAGTATAAAACACCTTAAATCATCACTACCTTTCCTAATATTGCAGGATAATCTAATGCTGGAGAAGGCATGCTTGGCAGTAGAGGAGGCAGCCAAAGGAGGCGGTGTTTACCCTGAAGTCCTGTTTGAAGTTGCTCACCAGTGGTACTGGTTGTACGAACAAACTGTTGGTGGAACTCTTGCTCAGAGAGAGGGAGCCACAGGCTGCAGTGCAAGTGGAGCCCGGGCATCCTGCGAAGCAGTGCGTGGACTGGCAGATACCAGAGTGACGTCAGAACCCACCACAGTGACTGTCGCAGCTGCGGTGACAGCAGCAGCAACGGTGGTGCCCGTAATTTCGGTGGGGTCGACAATCTACCAGCAGCACACCATGGCGGGGCCAGCAATGGCACATGCGCACACCCAGGGTCTGCACCCTTATACAACACTCCAGACCCACATCCCTTGCAATCCTCAGTATATCGGGCACCCTATCCAGCACATGCCACGCCCGGCGGTCTTTCCTGTTCCTGGCTCAGCTTATCCCCAAGTAAGTTATCTTTTGTAGGGTAAGCGTCTTAGGGGGAACATCTTTTTCTGTCATCCCTAGCGTTGTGGCTCCTATAGATGAATAGAAGGATGGCAAGCCGAATTATTTAGTTTTGCTGGTTTCAGTGTGGGACCATAACGAAAAGGGTGAAAGCACAGCACTAGGATGTGCCAAGGATGAAACTTGGGACCCTGTGCATGCAGATGGCAGCTGGAAAAGCCCCTGTCCAAGCCCTTAGAGTCACTTCTACTTAGGGGCAGTAATGGATTAAAGGGACCAAAAGTCCGAATCTTTGTATAAAGATGCATTTTTTTGTGGATATATATCTCATTGTTGCTCTCCCTGTTTGTGTCAGAATTATTAAATTTGTACTAATTTACAAATTGTTAGTATTTACTGATAAATCTTACATTTTCTCATGCCAGTTTATGGGGGTGGGGAGAATGCCTAAGATAGGCATAGTGGCTATTTTGTCTCCCGTCACATTCCTCCTCCTTGGAAGAATTTTGCTTAGAATGGCCCAGTGAGCATGGTGAGGGTTCTAGGCTTTCAGGAGTTGGGTTGGAAATGGAGTTCTTGGTACTAGATAGTTGGGTTGCTTGGAGGCCCCTCCTGAAAAACCCTGCCTTGTGTTTTGGGCGCAAGGCAGGCTTACCCTGTCCTCTTCCTTTGCAGGGTGTCCACCCAGCATTCATTGGAGCACAGTACCCATACTCGGTCACTACCCCGTCTTTGGCAGCTACAGCAGTGTCCTTCCCGGGAGTGCCTGTCCCATCCATGACGCAGATCGCTGTGCATCCATACCATGCTGAGACCGGGCTGTCTCTGTCTTCCAATGTAGCAAGTGAGTATTTCAGTCTTGCTGTGTCTTGTGTAGCGTCCTAGCTGAATGGTGGTTCTAGTTTTGCTGAGGCTTATGGAGCTCACCTACTGTGACACAGGAAGAGGGGTGCTTTTTTGTGCTACTATGAACCCCGAGACATGTAGGTGTCTGACTTAAGTGCAAGAGGAAATTGGCCTCGGTGGAATCCCTAGTCATAAACCTTCATATTGTTCTGAAGCATATGAGGAAAGAAGATGGCAAGATGAACACAAGTGACTTTTTCTGTTAGGTTTCCTTGCAGGCTTGAGGGGGGCGGGACAACTGGTCTCTGCGCCTCTACAATGCAATCTCTGGGTGCATACAACATTTTTAAAATTTGTTAAGGGTTTCATTTATGCTTTAAAAAAACAACCATATACACCATGTTTAAAATGAAAACATATTGCCAGCACAATCCCTTTATTCTCTTAGGAAATTATGAAAATTATGAAAACAGCGACTATTAGGTAGAATCCTTAGGCTACAAATGAGAAAGAGCCCTCCATGAATCCTTAAAACTTCTCAGGCTTGGGAGTAAACAGCATTAAGTGGGACTTTCTTAAAATTGACCTGCAGTGGTCTGTAGCAGGTGGGATGTTGGTCTACCAAACATGGTATAGCTATTACTAGGTTTCCAAAGATTGTGTCATGAAATTGCACATCTAAAGAAAGGGGTGGTTGGCCTGTGGGTGCAATGACCCCTGTAAGAAAGTCTCTTGGTGTAGACTCAGTGTCCCCTTCACCCACTTACTGTCCCCTGACTGCTAGCTCCCCCCCCTCAAAGTGCATGGAGTTGTAGGAAGAAATTGGAAGTGGTTCTCTTTCAGTTCTATATTTTCCAAGGCTTGGATCAGCAGCTGATTGGCAAGCAGAGTGACTGAGAGGGTAGGAGGGAAAGGGCATTAGTCTGAGAGACTGGGCAAAAGAAAATGTGAGTAGCCTGCAGGGAAGAAGTGAGGCATCACAGGAGTCAGGAGCAAGAGAATGGAGTGCCAGGGAGGGAAGGCAAATGTGCAGCCAAGGTGAATGCAGTAAAATAATAATAATAATAATAATAATAATAATAATAATAATAATAATAATAATAGTAATAATAAATATTGTATTGAAATCACAGATTTTTTTTTTAAGGGGGGTCTCCCCTCATCAGATCACCTCGACTGAACTATAAAAATCACTTGTGGTACTTTCTAAAGCTGCCATAGCATAAAAATAGGAATCTAAGGGATGGATCCTTATGGACCCTCATAATGTTCCATAGCCACCTTGAAATCACAGGTCACCTGTGTGATTTGTCGTCAACCTATGCTAGATCCATGAGGATCAATGTTTTTGTGTTACTAGCAAGCACTGGCTCTGAGATTTTTGACTGTGTAGTCTACCAGTATAAGCTTTAATTCGATAGTGATTGTTCAGGGGCCATGTGTAAAATCATGCAAATTAAGGGCGATCTATTTCAGTTCTGCTGGATCTAACTTTTGCTTAGAAGGACTCGTTGGAAAAGTGACATTACGTGTGTGTCCAAGTGTTCACATGTTTTCTGTCTGGTGGGGTGGGGAGAAACAGAGGGAGCAGTGCCTGCAGAGTACTCCCATAAAAATCCAATTGTGTCCCAGGGTCCCAAACAGTTGGTGTCGCTTATTTCATCTTCCCCAATTATTCTGCTGTTGATGTAAAGACTGTCCTGATACATTACTTGCTGGCTTCCTATTGTCTGCAAAGGGACATGATGCTGTAATAAGGTTTGGCTCTTGGGAACTACATTAAAAAGCTTGCTCACAGAGAAGGCAAACAAGTGAGCCTTCTTTAGAATTTTCTAGGACATGTACTTCTGGGTCTACTTCCTTATGTTTCCTCTGTCTACCGTGTTACTACCAGAGTTAATATTAACCCCACAGGTATATGATACAGTTTGGGGCAGGACGTAGTTGGCTGAAGTCCTATAGCTGTTTGATGCCAATATTCCCCCCTCCCCTTTATACTGTTGTTTGTTTTCTCCAGTAGGAAGTGTTCATGCAGGGTCTACATTCCCAGCGATTCAAGGGACTTCCTTGACGAGTCTATCTTCTCAGCCCAGCTCCCTTGTCACAGGAGGCTTTCCTTCTGAGGATGAGCAGCACAGCCAGCCTGCAGGCAATCAAGGCGTGCATCACCTCCACTCTGCCTACCGAGTTGGTAAGGACAGTTAATTGTGGCTCTTGCAACCCTCTCACCTGCAATATGTGAAAATTGACTCTTGTGCCAAGGTCAGTTGGGAAGGTGTGCTAATTCTCACATGATGAAGTGGTTTTAGTTGTTTGGTTTAGGCTGGAATGCATAGCCACAAGACTTACAAGCCGATCACAGAAGCTTGCAGTGCATGAATCTTTTGAGGGGAATGTAAGTGGGTTTGGGGGATGGAATCACAGTGAGAAGAAGTGTGCCAGTCAGTAACGTGAGTGCACCAGCTGTCAGCAGTCCTGAGGCAGAAATAGTCTGTTGAGGAAAGACTTCTACAATACTGAGAGGTTCATAGGATTGGGGTGAATGTTACAGTGGTCTTGGTGAGTAGATACATACATAAGGAGGGGATTTTTTGCCAGGCCGGGGGCGGGGGAAGATGCATGTTATGAATCTAGTGTGAATCAAATTGATTCAGAGATACGGCGTATGAGGATGGATGCTTAGTAACTGAGATAGTCCCTTTTACCTATGCATAGTTGAGTCTCTGGCACATAATGCACAACTAGTCCATGTTGTAGAAAACATGTCACACCCTTATAACTACTCAGGTTCTCCTTGAGGTTAGTGTCCTCTGGAGCTCAGAGTACTTGAGCCCTGAGTTGCTTCCTCTTGCCTTCCAAGTAAAATAATTGCAGGGCAGGGAGCTTGAGTTCAGTAGAAAACTGGGCATGGACGAAGCCAGCTTCAGCATCATCAGGTTTAAGTGCCAGGGCCTCTGAGGATCACATTAGGAATATCAAGCTACCTCAATACCAGGAGCCAAGGAGAGGATGGTAGAAACCAGTGGCTTGAAGATCCCTGCAACCCCACCCCCTGCTCTTGGCAATCAGGCTCAGGAATCTGGTCATATAATTGGACAGCTTGGCATTACACCTGGGTAGAAAAAACTGAGTCTCAACTATTGATGGGCCCAAGCAAAGTATAGCTGTTGGGTGCATTTAGGATCTCCCTCAGGTACATCAGTCTCAAGGATGCTGGCAGCTTCTCTGCTTCATTATAGTGATAATAATCTGCCTCCTTTGTGTCCCTCATGATTAGTATGGCCAATGCTGAGACACCTGACTGTGACAAAAAACAAGGGCTATCCAGTGTTTCTGGGGGTAAAGCAGAACAAGCCCTTCTGTCTGCTTTCAACAGGCATGTTTTGTGCAGTTGGGAGTCTTTCATGGACCTGTGCTCTGTGGGCACCACATGTACAGCCTTTATCTGAATTCTGGCACCTCATTCATAAGCATTCTGGCACCTTGCTGTGCCAGACAAGCATAGTTGAGCTACTGTCTTGAAGAGGTTCTTGATTCTCGAGAAACCAAACTTTGATCAGGCTGACTCGCCACTGTTGGCTGAAGATATTTTGCTGCCCGAAGTGGAGACCAAATGCCCCGCCCTGTTGCATTGCAGGACTAGCACTGGGTCTCCCATGAAATGGGAGGAGAAACTATTGCAGATGTCAGTGGAACAAAGCCCATGGTCATGGTGTGAGGTAACTGGGCTAGAAATGACAGGCTTGTAAGACTCAACCATATGAGCCACCTTGTTCAATATGACCTGTTCTGAGCAGAAGACATGTGTAAGATAAGCCTTGATTACTGTTCCAAGGAGGGAGATGGAACTCCCCTCAACCTCTGCTTTGTGATGAGTCCTCCAATCTCTAAGGTCTTGATACCAGATGCCCATCCTTGACTGCATTGGTTATGAGTGACTGCCAGGACTTGGTCACATTGAATGGTTCATACCCTGCTGGTGTTGCAGGGCTATTGAGAACTTTGGTTTTCAAGGCTGATAGTGGTGTTTAACTGTAATGTCTTGGATTTATTACAAAATGGATTATCTTGCAGATTCCTAGAAATCAAAGTTGGCCCCTTTTGGAAAGCCTATAGAATGGATGTAACATAATTCCAACTGTGTTCTGAGGGTGGAGATCCAAAACAGCCTATGTGGTGTTATTTTGGGACAATGAACAAAATAAAATGTACACTGTCATATAAAATGGGGATTGGAGGAGGAATAAAGTTCCTAGTGGCTACTAGAAGGTGAATGGATGTGAAGAGTTTGCATGTTTCAGTGATTTTTGTAAAGCTGTCTTTTTTTGCAAAAATAAAAATTTAAACACAAATGAACCAACCAACGATACTTCCTTTTTCATCTCCGCCTACTGCAGTCTAATAAAATCTTAGTAATTACAGGAAAAGGAATTGATCACCGCATATTTATATGGAACAAAGAATGTTAATTGGGGGATTCGGTCACTTATTTCTTAATTTTACTATGTTAACACATAGGGTTCTTGGGGTGTGAAGAAGAAGACACACAATGAAATGGAGAGGGAGCAGGGGTGAAGATCCATCATGTGTTCCCTCAATGCCGTTCAAAGCCTCTGTTTGTCAAGGCTCACAAGCAGTGCACAGTTTGCTTTCTATCTCTAGCACATAATCTCCTAAATTGGAGTTTGAAAGGGAGTCCAGCTGGGGTAGAGCGTGTTGCTCTCTGCCTTTTGCTTTGAAGGGAAGGTGAAGGCATGCCTTCCAGTCCTGGCTTTGGGCTGACATCCTTGGGGCATAAGATATATCTGGGATGGAGCATTGTTACCCTTTACCATTTAACACTGTGGTAAAATGTACTAGCCCAGGTAGGTGGGCTTGTAAGATGTCCAGAATTTGGGGTCAGCCTGAAATGTTCTGGCTTTCCCTGGTCACAGTGTATCCCTATACTACTCTGGACTAGGTTTGTATTTACTTGCAGTTGGATTCCCAGTTGGCCATATTGAAATTGATTGCCAGTGGGAACCTGGGCATTTTCAAAACTCCTTAAATATGGAGAATCCAGACTGTCCTGAGTTGCTCTCCATATTGTGGTTGGTGTCCTTATCCATTCTATGGCAGAATGATGTAGAGGAGGGGTTTGTGTCACTGGAGTCCCCTTGGAAATATTGTCTCCCTGTTTTGACTGTTGTCACAAATATGAAAGAGTACAGGAGCAGAGGGGGGAAGCCTAACACAACAGAGAGTGTTGTTTTGCATAGGAACTGAGGGCATAACTGAATGGTGAATGTTGATGTCTGTGTTTAAACAAAATGAAAAATGAAAATAAAAAGTCCCGCTGGCTTTCTATTTGTTTTTTTTTAAAGCTGCTTTTGAAAGAGCAGGGGAAGATGTACATTTGTGCTTCCCCCCACCCGCTGCTTCTCAGCTCCAGATCGTTCTGCAAGCTGTTGCTTTGTCTTCTCCCAAATCCACAGGGATTACAAATGTTGTCAACCTTTTTACCACCTTGCAAAGATAAGCAGAGACACCATTTGGCATTTGCCATCTCCTAGCTCATTTCTATGAGATGGTTGCGAATGGGTGGGCACCACCCCTCTTAAGTCTTGTGGGGCTTAACTTGGTTGTCTGAAATTTTGAATTTGCACTTCCCTGCAGGAATGTTAGCACTGGAGATGCTTGGCCGCAGAGCTCACAATGACCACCCCAACAACTTCTCACGCAGCCCACCCTACACAGAAGATGTGAAATGGCTCCTGGGATTAGCTGCCAAATTAGGTAAGGCCCAAGGCAGAGTAAAGGTTCACTTAGTCCTAAGGCAACATTTTCCACCAAGCTCTTCTGCTTTTCGTGTATCTTCATCTGATTGCCCAAACTGTAGCATTGATTCTAGAACTGAATAAAATGTGGAAAATAAAATTAATTTGCAAAGACAGACCACAGTAAATATTGTAGCTTCTGATCCATAACAGAAGACTATCGCATGGAGATGTAAATGACACCAAAACTGAGCAGCTTAAAGGGTTTTTTTAGGCACTGCAGGGATGGCTAACCTTTTACGGGCCAAGGACTGCATTGACCCATGGTCAGTTGTATGGGGGTCCCAGGTGTGGCCTATGGTATGGGACCCCCATAAAAGTGGCTACAAGTAATTCCCCCTTTTTTTTTAAAAAAGGGATTTTTGATGGGCCATAAAAACATTCTGGCATCACAGTAGGTAACTTCAGGAACTACGAATAATTCTATTTTAAAAATAGAAAAATTGCCGGACTGGGGTGTTTTTTTAAGAAAACAAAACAACTCTTAGCATCATGATATCAGAGTGAGAGACCTGGAGGAGCAGTAGAACATAAAAATACATAGGGGTGGGGAAGCAAAAAAAAAGCTTTGGGCGTGTGGATAAGGCCCATGCATTAGTCCAAGTGTAATTTAGAATTTTGCTAAAGTTCTGTAAAAAGAAAATCAGTGTTTGTGGATTACTCTTATATTAGCTAGATTCCTCAATACTTTGTTTTAATGGCTGGTAAGTGAAAAGTAAGGCTGGCAGATTCTCCCTTGTCTGATGTGTGCTCTGGCTCATTGCAGCAAATTTGTAGATGCTGTGCTCTGCCCCTTGCTAAGGAGGAGGAGTAGTTGTCCTCTTGGGTTTTCAGTATGTTTTGGCTGTTCTTTCTACTTGACTTCATCCACCTTTATTTTTCTGCAGGTGTCAACTATGTGCATCAATTCTGTCTTGGTGCAGCCAAGGGGGTCCTGAGCCCTTTTGTGTTGCAAGAGATCATCATGGAATCCCTGCAGAGGCTCAATCCTGCCCATGTCCACAATCACCTGCGCACACCAGCCTTCCACCAGTTGGTACAGAGGTGCCAGCAGGCATACATACAGGTACATATGCCCCTTCCTTTCCATTGGGTCAAGCTTGCTTCACCTAGGTGCTCCTTGCTGCTCCAGAAAGCATAGCCACACCATCATCTAAATACCTGCCTGGATAACGTGAAGGCTGTTAAGTCAAAGCACTTGTAGGTTAATAGTAGGTGAATAACCTCCTAATGCCCCTTAAAGGCTGGCAGAATGAGATTCTTCATTTCTCACTTAGTGTATGTGTTGAGAAAACTGAGAATTAAGTCTTTATTACAGTATTGCTTGACTGTCTAGGCGGCCTTTTGTTTTGTTGTGTTGATCCTGGGCCTCAAAGTCTGCTTGTCATCCCTCCTCTGGGAGAATAAATGAGAGCCAGTGTAGGGCAGAGCTAGAATGCTGAACCTTGACTCTTGAGTCAACGTTGTTGAGGGATCTTGGGCCAGCCTCTCCCAAGACGTTTCTGCCAGCACAGCAGCAAAAGGGGAAGAGTGTGATCAGGTAGAACATGGAAAATGCATTATTACCTTGGAGGCTGTATCTGAACATCATTTCCCCCTTGTGTCCCCTAAAAGTACATCCACCACCGGCTGATCCACCTCACTCCGGCAGACTACGATGACTTTGTGAATGCCATTCGCAGCGCCAGAAGCGCCTTCTGCCTGACCCCTATGGGCATGATGCAATTCAATGACATCCTTCAGAACCTGAAGCGCAGCAAGCAGACTAAGGATTTGTGGCAAAGGGTCTCTTTGGAAATGACCACCTTTTCACCATGACGGCTTGGGGGTGGCTTCTTTTAGCTAGAGTTCTGTTCGTGGCACCCTTCCATACCGGATCTTTTTTTTTTTTAGCTGTTGGAAACCACCGATTTGATGTATTTATACCAAGGCATTCCTCTTCGTGCAACTGTGACTGTGCTCCACTTCCCTTGTTTTCTTCTCCCCAGCAGGTGGAGTCAAGAAAGTAGTTTTGCAAGTGCAAGGAAGTACGTGGGTGTGTATGAGAGTGTTTTCTGTGTGAGAGTTGCGGGGGTTGGGGGGGGGGAGAGGGAGAGTTGTCTGGCTGGCTGATACTTGGCCAATGCTTTCAGCCCCCTTCCTGTGCAGTTTTCTAAATGAGGGTGTGTGTGTGTGCCTGCATGTTAAGGGCGTAGGGTGGAGCCTGTCCTTTATAATATTTATTTTAGCATTTATAAATATGTATACTACTTTCTATAAGGTTTTAAAAATTTCATTCATCATAGGGCCAGGAGAGGCAAGAGTTTTCTTTTTGCGCATCCTGGGCTCCTCCGTCACCATTCCGCCTGCAGCAACTACCCAGAGGAGCTCAGGCTGAAGCAGAAAGAGCTCCGTCAGCCAGCATTGCCTACATGTTTGGATGGGCAAAAGGCCCCAGAACAGTATTGAGCTGGCTACTGCAGTCTCTTTGCTGCTTGGACTGTGGGCCCCAAAGAGTTTTCGTCATCAGGCTTTGTAGGATGTTCCAACCATGGTGGTTCTGAGTTGTACAGTCATGTTACTTTGGCTGGGATGTTAGCTCTCCTGTAATCAATTTCTTATTCCTTGTTTCAGTTTCCTGATTAAAACACTCATTTTCTTAGACTGATTCTCTTCTCCACCCTTCTGTTAATCATGCTGAGGATGCGATAAAACACGGAACTTAAGACTGTCTGCAGCAGGAGGTTGTTACCTTGTAACACGAATGGTCTTTGAGGTACACCAGAATTTCATTGCGATTCTGCTCACCATGCTAACACACAGTACTAGGCAATGAGCTAACCTGGTTAGAGAAAGGCAGGTCATCCGAGGCAGGTTAGAATGTGAAGAAAGGGGTTTGGGCTCTCTTGCTCCTAAACACAGATGGATTATTCCTGACATTGTCCTTTCCTTTCCTGTTTTGATTGTTCTTTACCTATTTGCAATTTGCCTTGTTAAGTTGTTTGGGGGCATTTTTTGTATAAAGTGATGAATACAGTAAATAATATCACTAACAAAAATAGTAGAATCAAAATCCTAAGACAGCCCTATTGGATCAGACCAAGGATTCTCCCCCTTAAGCATCCTATTTCTAACACAGGCATGCTCACAAAATTCTAGGTTGTTTACTGACAGCTTCCCTCTCTGGTAGTTCTGATTCTTTCTTTCACTATTAGTAGCTTTGATACTGTTATATACTACGGTAATTTTTCAAGTAAAGAAGTTTGGCTACTGGCCCTGTAAAGCAAGGAGAAGATAGTAAGTATTATCCCCCCCCCCCAAAAAAAAAACACCCTGGTGTGGCATTGCATACTTCCTATTCTTACACTATAAAGGAGGCTGTTTTTACTGATAGGTTATGAGAAATAATTGTATTTTTGTAACAGCAACACTTCTAGGAGATACTGTGTATGCTAGCTGGATCCACTGAATTATGGTTTATCAAGAAGCCCTAGGTTTTTGTCACCTGTGTTTGACATTGTGCTTTCCACCCCCACCCCCCAAATGGTGGTTCTGCTCTGGGTTTCTGCCCTATAAGGTCCTGGTGTTGGTATCTGCTAAAGATTTTTTCAAATATTTGTTTTGGCAGAGTTGGTGCTTCCAATAAGCAAGTCTTCTACCCTTGGAAGCTGCCTTGCCTTTTTATAGTTTCCTTGGCCTTTGTATGGGTTTGTATTTTTCGACACCTGTGCTATGAATTCTGTTTGCAGTCCTGTTATGTGGTTTTAGGCAGATTCCTGCCAGTGTGGCTCTTTTGTCTCCCTTTCAGCCTTTTCCATTAATCCTCTTAATTTTTCAAAGTTTTCTCTCTCGAAATGAAATGTCAGACTTTCTTGGCATGTTTCAATTTAAGTTGGTTACTGTGGGTGGTTTTGACAGTAGTTGCATCTAGCAGGTCAGAATCAGTACCATGTCTATCTATCACTTTCCATAGCAAGTGCCCAGCCTGGTTTTAATATGCACCCCCCTGTCTAAGTGTTTTTGTGCCTGTGATTATTATAAAAGCTAAATATGGGGCAGGTAAGGCAAGGGCATGCATAAAAGATTTCAGCTTTTCTTCTTTTGTTTGAGCACATTATTCATGGTGGATCATTAATATGTCATAGTCTCAACTGTTTTTTTGCGGCCCCTACTGTCTATTAAGTCCTTTATTTTGCTTCTTCCTATGAAATGATGTGTTTCTTTGTGATTATAGACTGGACCCTTTTTGGAATTGTGCAGCCTTTCTCAGTGGTAGTGCTCTAAGTACAAGTGCAGCAATACTTCTCGGTTTTTGCAGTTTAACTTTTTTCCAGTTACAAATGAGCATATGTGTATGTTATCGGCAGCTAGCATATGCTCTCAATTAATAGATATAAACATTGGAGATATAACTTGATGTCGGTATCAACATCTTGCCATTGTAACGACTGTTTCCTGAGGAAACTCGTTATCTGAACTTGGTGTGTTCAAATCCTCACAATCCTAATTAGCTGTCTTGAGAGAAGTGATATCTAACTGCCACAGAAGGTGGCTTTAATCAGGGCTTTTTTTTCAGCCAGAACCTCTCACGTGGGCGCCATTGCCATTCTAAGAGAAGGAGGGAAATGTTGTTGGTGAGTTCCGCTTTTATTCATTTGCAGATGCTCAGTTTGAAGTGTCAGAATAGCCCCTTCCACTTAGGGGGAGAGAAAATTGAGCTAGTTGAAGTAGCAGGGGGTGCAGGGCAGGTTATCTGGCCACCTATTGTGTTAAAAGCCTAGTATGTTTTTTTGGCACATGCACAAGAGAGGTAAAATAGCCATGGGCCCCTTTTAGCCGTCGTGGGGTCCAGGGCGATCTCTGCCATGCAGTGTTGAAGCAGCTGCTTTGTTTCCTTGTATGTTCATAGCTGGCTGTTGTGGAGGTGTGTGGTACAACCGAACACTAGTCACAGAGAAATAAAGTAAGTACATTTATTGACTCCAAATGCTACGTCTAACCTTTATTTAGACATTGTGCTCAGCTGCAAGAGCCAAGAATTTATCCTTATCATTCAATGTGAATGACATACATGAATCCAGTGCGGGAAGCACAGCACTTGCTTCTCTCTTCAGCCACAGGGTTTTAGGTTTGTCGGTTCCATTTTTGATAGCACAACATTTCCCTCTGCATGGTGACACATTGGATGAAATATTATATAATCCATATTATATATTTACAAACAATGGTAAACTGACAAGTAAAAATACACAATAACTAAGGCTCCATGTATAAGCTTGGCTGAAATCACGTTCCCCCTCTTGGAGTGGGCACACTGAGTTACCCGAGGGTTCTTCCTGCCCCAATCAGCTGCTATATATATCCCTCAGTGAGCCTGGCACTTGTTGTGAGCAGCTGCTGGACCACTCTACATAAGGCATGTTGGGAGGGATGGGGCAGGACTGCTGTAGCGCGCCACTCACATAGTGGTTGTAATGAGGAAATGCTGAGATTAAAGAGTTGGCTGGAGACCCACGACCTGCAGAATTTGAGGCAAAATGAGTGATTTGAACTGACAACACAGATTTGTAGTCCATCTCATTCAGCCTTGTTAAGATGAAAACGAATAGCCTATTTGAGATTGCTGAATCCCCTTTCCACCCCAGCTGAAAGTTAAGACTTCTGATTAGTTACAAGTGAACACTGTTTCTTTATAATTCATGAATGAATGTGGCACCATCGTATCCCCCCCCCCCCCCGCTTTTACCTGACACGAGGGGGGAAATAGTAATCTCTCTCCCATGAGAACTTAACACAAGTTTCTGCTGCCTTGCTGACCATTTCCCTGCCCTCCTTCCCTTTCTGCTAGAATAGGGTTAATGAAATAACTAAGGCTGCAGTCAGATAAATGAAACTTGCTGTCCATTATTAGCAACATCACCCTAACAACCACATAAAGGGTACAATATTAAGACATTCACTTGCTAGCATCCTGAGTGTTTTGGACATAAATAGGGAATGTCCCAGTAGCCTACACAGTTGCATGCTTTTGTTTTTCTGTGGAGTCTACTCTGGGCTTTCTGGCACGGGGGAAATATAGCACAGAAGCATTCCTGTGTCAGCCACTCTAAATTTTTTAGATAGAGGGCCATGACCGCACAGTGGCTTGTGCCATTTTGTTCTCTGGGTATCTCTCCAATGTAACAAACCATCAATAGGTGAAAGTGCATGGTCTATAATCAGGCTAGCACACTTCCTGCTCCTGCCTCCAGTTTCCTTTCATAGAGAAGAGATGGCAGCAGTGTGTGTTTTTCCCCAGTGGCTCCCACATCCAGATGTTGGGCAGCACTGACGCCAGCACCCTTGACTTCAGCTCCAGCTAGAATTTTGCAGCTCCTCTCGGAGCCATGTAGGAAGGGGCTGTCCAAACTTGTTCATCAACTTGGATAGTTCAATGTTGTGCTCGCGATAGAAGTCTGCCAGGAACATGCGGGACTGCAACAGTTCCAAAGGGAGAGCAGAGTTAATGAAGGACTGCTCACAACCATCCCTCCCAATTACTGAGATGAATCCCACTTGGCTACTCACTGAGGAATCCATGTCTGGATATTTTCTTCCTTTACTTTTCCCCAGGCACTTGGTCTTCCCTCCTTCCAGAACTTGACACCAAAATCCTTTTGCTTCATCAAACCTGAAAAAGGATGCCTGCTTTATATACCTGCACACATGGGCTCTGAGTTGGAGCAATCTGAAGGGCTAGGCTAATGGCTTTCCAATATTTTACTTCCTTTCTAGAGGAAAGGGGCTGAAAGCAGTTTCCACAAAAAAGTAAAACAAAGATTCATTTTTATTTGTTGCAATGCCTTTTTCACGAGTGCATGAGCACTCATGTTGCAAAATTTGCCAGAATAGTTTGGTGATCTGGTACAGACCGAATGCTTACAAAATCATAGGTTCCAAATTGGTAGCCACGCTTGATGTGTGTACCACACTGGTACAATGTTCCTGGTTTTGTTACAAATGCACTAATGCAAACCAGATTCCCTCAGAACTAGTTTGCAAATGCATTTCTATCCATGGCTTAAGAGTAACTGGCTTACAAAAAGTAGCATGATTTGCATTAGTATATGGTGTAGGTTTATAATTGCTGAATCCTAATAATATTCATATGTGAACTGTGGCAAGAGGTTAAGTTAAACTTTTGTCTTGAGCTTCATAGGGGGTCTGATTTATCACCGACATCCAGCCAAATCCAACTCTGGTGGCAGGGAGAGGTCGATAGCTATGGCTCAGAGCTTTTAAGCTTTAGGGCTTTGGTGGGTATTTACAGTGCAATCCAAGGCTGCGTGTATGGTGGCAGAGAATACAAATGCCTTATCCAGAGCCCTACTAGACTTGAGCCAGCAGCAGGCAGGCAAGCAAGGGCAAAGGAACATTTTTATTCTGTGCCCTTTCTTTCAGCTTTAAAATTTTTTAACATGGAAAACATTGGGAGGGAAAGATTTACTCATGCTCAGGAACATGACTAAATAACTCTCTGGTTTGGGAGCCTATTGTGGGACAGGAGGACTTTCAAATCCAAGATGCTTCCTGGGGCAAACCCTTTTTGGCCCTACCGATATCGAAGGAGTTGGTGAGGGAAGCCCTTTCATTAGGTCTCTGTCTCCAGTGTTAGAAGGGTAGATAGATTCCCAGGGACCACAGGACTACACTAAGGCTGGGCAATGCCAGGTTTTCAACACTGCAATGTATCACCAGCCAAACATTGCGATCTGTCAATACGCCACAATGTTAAAATGGAGGAGGGAACAAGATGCATTAGGCCCAGCCAGAGTAAAACTGCCACCGCTCTCACTGAGGTGGTTTCATCCTGGTACATCGGATGATGCAGTTCGTTCCCACCTCCCACCCCAAAACCTCTCTGGCTTGTAAACAACACATCGGGGCTTGCTCAAGCCAGAGGCTTTCTTTAAACCATTCTGCTGAAGAGAGCACGGCCACCCATGCCTCAGCAGAGCAGTTTAAAGAAGCTGAGGGAGGAACAAGCTGTATTGGCATGAGGGGCAGAGCGCGATAGCAGTAAATCATGGGTGGGTGAAAACTGCCGCTGCTCTTGAGTTCCGCAGAGAGGCTCAGGAGCGGCGTTTGTTTTACCTGCGATATACCGCTTGGTGAAGCTGCCATCGTGCTCTGCCCCTCATACTGGTCCTGGGCGATGCACAGTGGTCTTCAAGGTGGCATACAAGAAAGTACAACTCGTAACGCAAAAATGCAGCAGCAGTAAATGGAAATGTAACACTGCCAGCAGTCCAGATCATAGAGAAGGAAGCTGCTAAAGAAGTATGGGGCCTCAGAACATTTACAATGTATTTACACAAGCAAAGGCAGGCATGCAATCCTTACTTGAGTGCTTGGGTATAGTTGAACAGTGGTGTAACCCCCAGAAACCTTTGGATGTTCTCCATGACAGATGCAGGGCTTTGTCTGAGTTCCTGCCCATCCACAACCAGAACCTGAATGGAAGGAGAAACAATGAAGGTTTCAGAATAATCATGTTAAGGCACCCAATTACCAGACAATTCTCCTGCTTATTTTCTATTCCTGGAAGGGGTGGCTTAAGTGAGTGGAATTTCTTTAACATACATTTACTACGACTGCAGCAATCAACATATAGATCTTGCATTTTCAGGCATTTGCCTGAAGTCATTGTTGGAATTCAGGCTCGGTCAGAGGTATGTGCCTATCTCTCCAGGCACCGGCTGAATTCTTTTGACCTCCCTCCGGCGACTCCCGGCAGGAAATACACACGAGGTCCGTTCCGGCGATTTTCCTCAGGCTGTGAGAAAAACACACCAACTGCTCTCCTCCTCCCTGCTCTCCAGCATATCCCCAGGGAGGGGAATCAGACACAGACAGAAATGCATCTACATTGCTTTTATTCCTGTCTTTCACTTCAGTACAGAGAAAACATGTCTGCTCTCTTCAACAAACAGAGAGAAACTCCAAACTCCACCCATGTACATCCTGTACAGGTCATATGACACACACTGAGCTAACATCCGGTGCTCAGTACAGAATGGACTGCCCCTTTGTTTCCATGGCAACAGTCACACACTTCCTGTTTGGCTTTCCAGCCACAAGCAGCAGACTTGGCTGCTATAGCCTTTGCTTGCTGCAGCATTGCTGCCTTAGAATAACAGTCATGAGGGTTAAAAGTGTGTAGCTGATAGAGGTGAATGTGCAAGCCCTGCCCGGCCTTCATGCATTGAATGCAAAGGTTAATAATAATAATAATAATAATAATTTATTATTTATACCCCGCCCATCTGGCTGGCCTTCCCCAGCCACTCTGGGTGGCTTCCAAAAAAATATAAAAATACTATGATACATCAAACATTAAAAGCTTCCCTAAACAGCGCTGCCTTCAGATGTCTTCTAGAAGTCTGGTAGTTGTTGTTCTCTTTGACATCTGACAGGAGGGCATTCCACAGGGAGGGCGCCACTACCGAGAAGGCCCTCTGCCTGGTTCCCTGTAACTTGGCTTCTTGCAGTGAGGGAACCGCCAGAAGGCCCTCGGTGCTAGACCTCAGTGTCCGGGTAGAACGATGGGGGTGGAGACGCCCCTTCAGATATATGGGACCAAGACCGTTTAGGGCTTTAAAGGTCAGCACCAACACTTTGAATTGTGCTCAGAAACGTACTGGGAGCCAATGTAGGTCTTTCAAGACCGGTGTTATATGGTCTTGGTGGCCGCTCCCAGTCACCAAAAGGAGGCCTTTACACACTTTCCACTGAAATTGCTTTAGAAGCCTCCATGGGGTCAGAAATACTAAATGCAGGGTCCCCAGTGCTGTGGAGTCTTCCAAGCATGTTCAGTGGAACTTACTTAACACCCACCTTTAAACCTTCACAATCGATACACAAATACCTGAGGGGAGCCAGTGTACTGGGGAATATTGCATGCAGAGTTTGTGTATGTGTTCCCGCTTCACTACAGACTTTTAGCCCATATAAATTGAGGCAAGCACCTGGAGCATCCTTGGTGGCTAACATAGAAAGCCAAAAGGCACAGTAGATTGTTTGTTTCCTTCCACTATAAATTCTAATGCCTGAGGTTCTACCTTGTAAGTTTTAAACAACTGAGTTGACTCAAATATGCTTTTTATTAAAATCCTGTAATCTCATTTTTGTGAGACCAACACAGCTACAAGATCCTGGTTTATCTGTTGTGCAGGTGACTGCTAATAAGGTGCTAATAAGGTACTGCTAATAAGACTGCTAATAAGAGTGAACAAAAGCAAACATATAAAGGTTTATGAAAGCATATAAAAGCTCCCCTTCAAAATACCACCTGCATTGCACAACAATGTGATTATAAATACACCCAAAGGCTGCTGTACCTGTCCAGAAGGATAATACATCAACCACCTCTCCAGATGAGTGGAATACAAGCCAGGATTCAGACAGCGGTTCTGCAGATTGTGCAGCTCCTGAGGGGCTTGGGGCCCAGCAGAAATGATCTGGTAGAAAGTGTAGTTGAGTGCCACAGGGTCGTTGTGAGCACGCTGGTGCTACAAGCAGGTAACGGCAGGTGGGGGAGAGAGAGAGAGATGAGTGAATTAGCAGCGCACTCCTCTTTTTAGTGTACGAGGCAGCATATCTATATACTACATGCACTGTCACATCCCGCTGGCCCCACCAGCTGGGTCCTGCACATACTTCTGCTTTGATGCCAGGAGGAGTTCTTAAGGAATTACCTGATACCAGGAGTATGCTCTGTCAGCTGGGTTGATCAGGATGGCAATTATTTTGGCCCGCGGAAGGAGAGCGGCACTCCGCCTGGGTACTACTTCGGTGTCAAAGTAATTGGCACTTTTCTCAAACATGAAATCTGTGCTGGCATTGGAGGGGATGGGAAAGAACTCCATGTACCTGTCATGTGAAGAAAACCGGGAGAGCATGAGAACAAGGCATGTGTAATGGTGATGGGCGTGACACAATGGGAACATAGGGGAGAGGCTCGTAGCTCCTAGTATTTTGCCCTGCCACAGGGGAACGTGAAGGAAATGATAGTTTCAGACACGAATGAAAGAGAATGAAGACAAGGACAGTATTCTGCTAGCACAACTTGCACTCTCAACTCCAGTCCCAGTGATTGGCAGTGTTGCATGGACATCAGTCTCAATATGACACACCTATACCACAGGTAAGGGCACACATCACAGTGGCAGGAGCAAGTTGAAGAGGATGAATTCCCTCTGCCCTCCTTCTTGCGGTAATCTTATGTATTTATATGTCAATCAGAATAATCAAGTCCTGAACCATCATGGTAGACTCAAACTGAGGCCTCATGACCAGACAAGCACTGCCCATTGTGTTGAAGGCCATAGCAACTACAGTTTGATTTAACTGAGCTGCAACAAAGGCAGCCGTAAGACCAGCCAAATAGGTCACTGTTCACCAATGTTACCATACCATTTACTTCAAATCTGTATTTAAAGGTTGTCTGAACTCAAAAATTAATGCAGGTATACACAACATTAGGAGGCAAAGCAAATCATGCCAACGGCAACCAAGTTGACCGAAACCTACACAAACCATGATTTTTGATCCCACTGAAAGGTTTCTGATGAGGGTCAGAATGCCTAATCCGACTGAATCAAATCCCACTGAAAGTTTGTGGGACAGAGTAAGGGCAAATCAGTGAGCACACGAGTCAACACACTTACCAGTCAATTCCTTTGTGATAGTTGAGTCCATTAAAGAACTGGATCTCTTCATAGGTGGAGGGGCTTGGAAAGTTGCTGGTAACAGCTGGGTGCATGGATAGGAAGAAATGCACAGCTGTTGTACCTGAAACAACATAGTGGAAACAAAACTTGTGAGGGATTTGTCTGGGAGCAAAAAGGGCTGAAACATAAGCTGGTACTAGCACGACTGCTACCAACAACAGTCGTGACACACAGAATTGTTTGTCCTGGGCTAAAGCTGTTGCTCATATTGCTCAACCTGGTAAGGAAAGCCCCAAATATAACCACTACCCTCAGCCACTCTGGCAATTCCCATCGGACTAGGCAGGGCGTGAGCTTTGCTTCTTTCTGAAGCCAATTGCAATATTAAAGTGGAAAGATCTGAAGCGTACGAAGCCACAAACTAGGCCCAAAATGCAAGATCTGTGCTCCTTCATGCTCCCACCCTTATAGTTGCTTTTAACTGTCTGTCCTTGTTTCTATCTTTTTAAGTATGATATAATCACCTTTTAATTACTAGTTTTTATCCCTTACCAGTTTTAAGTCTTATGTGTTCAATTCGTCCATATGTTTTATCTTACGCTGGTCTGTGACCAAAATAAAGTTTGATACTGAAACGTTATCATGCAGCTCAGTTGCATAGGTCAGTAAGAACATCCTTTAAAACCTGACACAATCAAGCCTGTAGAGGGCACCACTATACCTTCCCTACACTCAAAGGCGTACTCGTTCCTGTTCTACATCTTATCTCAGCTCGCCAGTTCTGGAATTTAATATTAATTGGGTGGAACAGGCAACCCCGAGAAATTCAAGATGACAATTTAATTGGGTGGAACAGGCAACCCCGAGAAATTCAAGATGACAATTTTGGCAACTGACAACTTGGAATTGCTTCCCCACCACCACCTGACATTTCCCAGAAGACCTAAATCAGCTCCCCGCTAAGTTTTAAGGCAGCAACAGAGAACCTGCGTCTCTCGAACTGCTGTCCAACTACAACTCCCATCATGCCTGACTACTGGCTATGCTGCCCAGGACTCATGGGAATTGGAGTCGAAGTACACCGGGAAGACCACAGGTTCCCCCATCATGTTCCAACACAAAAAGAAAAAGGCCACGTCACACATATATTAACAGGGCAAAAAAAGACCATGACGGCCAGTGGGTTATGTTACCAGTTTTCTGAGGACCGACGATGAGAAACTTGGGAAGCCGGTCACATGTCTTCTCTTTGGACCAGATGTCTTTATGCCGCTTGTCATCACAAGGGTTCTACATCAATTAAAAAATCACGCATGAGATAATGTGGGGAATAATTACATTCGTGTTTACCCC
Organism: Podarcis cretensis; assembly: GCF_951804945.1. NCBI lineage: Eukaryota > Metazoa > Chordata > Lepidosauria > Squamata > Lacertidae > Podarcis > Podarcis cretensis. The sequence continues at coordinate 15,048,192 of NC_137174.1, forward strand.
AGGCACAATCACTCTGGTCTACAGCACATTAAGAGCTTGGCTGGCATATGTCATAGAGCATATGCTGGCATCAGTGCTCTATTCTGGATGAAATGATGGTCATTTGTTGGTCAAAGGTATTGTGGCAGTCTCCTGAAGGAGTTAACTGGGCAGGAGCATCAGCAAGCTAACAAAGACATGCCCAAGGGAAAATAAAATCACAACTGCAAGGAGGACTCTTTTCAATCTGTTGAACTATTTAGCAGTGCATTTTCACCACAACTGGGGAGGCCTGGAAGTTTAAAAAACTGGGCCTAAAATTCTGACAAAGGTATCCGATTCTGTTCAGAAAAACCATACAGCATTTTAGATCCCAGAACCACCACTAGTTCATGCCTTGCGTATTCCCCACTTAAGGTCTTAAGACCCAATAGGAGAAATACAAACTTCTCTCTTCTGTAGCAACCAATTCACATCCGCTCTGCTCAGAAGCCCTTTATTTATATTAAACTTTTATTAAAGCTCCGAGAAAAACTTCAGCTGCAGGCTGGTTGAAGGGAAATTGTCCTGGAATCTCACCTGCCACAGAGGGTTCTTTTCCTGCGAAAATATTTCAAAATACTTTTTGGCCAGCTGGATGGGCGGCAGAGTCTGAAGACGGAGGTTGGTCCAGCACTGCACAAATTTGACGAGGCTTTCGAAAGTGTAGAGCCCAAGGCGATCGTTTCCATAATTGGACAAGTGGGTCATGAAGATGCTGATCTACAAAGAAGGAAGGACATGGGGGCATCTGTTAGTGTCGAAAGGTTGATATCACTTGGAAAATTCTATCTGCTTTCCACTCTTGTTCTGCAGGGGCAGCACTGGCCAATGAGCATCGTACACACACTCAGCAGTTGCTCTCGTGTGCAAAATGAAAACAACCCATTGCTCCAAATCCATAGCTCCAATGTTGACACTATTCAGGTCCCTTGGGCAGGTTTCACCTGTAGCTTAGTTCTTTAATTATCATTATCCATTTGATTCACTTATAACCTGCCTCTCTATAAAAATAAATAAATGAATGCCCAGGTGGCCAACTACAATAAAATCCGCAATACAATAATGATGCAATCTATCCAGATGGATTAAAAAGTTTCACTTGAAATCACTGTCTACAAAGAGTTGCATTCAGTTGGGCAGGACTACAAAGCGTCTGCATTTAAAGATTGCGTGCAATCTGGGAATCCTGCAAATGTCCTTTTACATGCAACACAGTAACACTCCCCAGGGACAAATAATGGTTCAGAAAGCTCCCACAATGGACAAACCAGGTGGCTACTAAACTCAAAGAAGCCTGTCTGAGGACATGACTTTAATCTTACATTGCCATAAAGGCAGGGACTTTGCTGCAGCCAACATTGGCTACCACAAAGTCCTTGGGTGCCGCTAAACTTGGGGAGTGGGTTGCTCTTTTGAGGCTTGAGACATCTGTTTTGTACGGTCAGTCATAATTCTTTTTTATTTTTAGCCAGATTGGATTCCAAAAATGACTTTAGTGCTCCCAGGTGCTCATGAGCAGACTCAGTCTCTGCAAACGAATGTGGCTCCTAAGCAGATATGCGGTCAAATGAAGACAAAAGAACCTTCCTTTTAAACGCGCAACCTCTCACCTGGCTAAAGAAACCAGGTGTCTGCAACAATCTGTGCCTAAGTGTCAGTCACCAGATAACAACACCTGTTAACTCTTTAATTAAGAAGTCTGGTGTGGGAAGAACAGATACCTCATCTGTAACGCTTCCCAGAGAAGCTGGCCCCTAGGTAAAATAGCATTTAACAAGTGAGGAAATTGGATAGGGGAGAGGAAGGAGAATTAGCAAGGTCATGTATTCAGTTTGATTACAGAGTGACTGACTGTCTGGCATTAACTAGATCAAGTACATCATCATTACAAGGAGAACCCCAATACGCCTTTCCCCCTGGTCTCCAGTTTTCCCGTCAAATAGAGAATTCCAAACAGGTTTGGGGAACTAGCAGCAGAAGCCTTCCTGCACTTGGAGGAGGCTGGTGTGACTGTGAGGCATGGTCTGCTGCCAGATGCTTCCTTTCTATCTCTGACCTTTCAGGGCTGGCGTGATTTTGACACCAATGAGCACACAGTGCATCAAGAGGCTGACCTGGAGGCTCCATGCAAACCATCAGAAGAAGAGCACCCAACTCGCAATGGCAGTATTTCCATCCAAGTGCTAAATTACTGACAATTAGCTTCCAGGAGAGAAAGAATTACTAAAATATTATGAGGCTGGAGGGGGAATGCACCAGCTTCTCATGGAGGGCCTCGGGGATTCTAGCAGCTCTGGCTAAATGCCTTACACCTAGAGGGAGAGATCTCCCAAGTTTGTTGCTTTATCACGTTCACCAACACGTTTGGGAAAGGAGTTGATTTTCTAAATCTCTGGGCTCGGGACGGGAGATTGGTCTTCACATTAACACAGCTGCCTCTCAGAAGTGAGCCTGAGTGATTTCAAGATCTGGATTACTCTAGGCCAGGGAATGGGGAAACTTGGTGGCCCTTGAATTGACTACAACTCACACGAGCCCCAGGCAGCATGTTCAATGGTCAAGGATGATGGCACCTGTAATCCGACACCTGAAACTGTTTTAAAGGACTCCCTAGGGTGGCTGATCCACAACCACTGGTCTTGGGGCCTCTTGGCAATGCTGTATTTTTATTCATGCACAAACTGCTGAGCTCATTGGCACCTAGTGCCGTATTTGGGGGGTGGGTGGGCCTGGATTCAATGATCTCTGATTGCCAGCAAGGGCTGTTGCGTTAGCATAAGGGCAAGAATAATGGTTGCACAATATGAAATCTCTCTCTTTTTTTAAATAATATTTATTGAACATTTTCAAGTATAACAGAAAAATGAAAAAAAGAAAAAAGAAAGAAGTTTTATATCCTTATTTTCATTAACATCCTTCCAGGACTTCCCCTCCCCACCCCCTCTTGTATTCCAATTCCTTCAAATAAATTCAACAAGTTCTTACCCCAAATTTTAAACTTATTACAATTAACCCAATGTTAAAAATGTTTTTCCCTCCCCTAAGATCGACCTCACTCCCTTCCACGAGTTCCCCTTTTAAATATGCAGAACAGATTAAGTTAAAAGAAAATAGAAAAAAGAATAAAATATAATTTAACACCCTTTGGATTCCAAATTTCCCTCCCCCCTTTTCCGGTTGCGTTCCCCAATGTCCATCAATGCCTGTTGTCGTCCTGGAGATCCCACATCTAGGCCGAAATCCTTGCCAAGTCCACTTTGCCGTCTTTCTAATAGTCTTTGCCGTCTTTTAGATCATCTTTAATTTCGAACGTCCAATCTTGGAAAGACTTTATCTCAAAAAGGACCATTTCTTCCATCCAGATCTCTATATTTAAGAGTAAAAACTCCAATTTCTTTAGACCTTTCAAATCTGGATGTCCCAAATGTTCCCACTTCCAACTTTATCCAATTCTTGTTGTTCATATTATTCTTATTAGTCTCTCTCCTCACTTTTCTCCAATTTCTTTTTCTGCTCTCCTGCAAAAATGTTCCAATTCCAAAAGCTTCTAAATCCCCTACAGAGGCTTTGTTATTCAGGAACAAAACTTTACGTCAAGTCCCTTCCATTCTTCAATAGATAAGTCTATTGTCTCCTTTAGTGTAGAGACCTCTGTAGACAAAATAGTGTTCCATTTCTGCAGTTTCCCAGGAGATAAAAAGTCCAATTCAAATTCCATACCAGCAATGCTTGTAATGTCCCACAGCCCCTCTAGAGGGATTATAGTAACTCAGTTTCCTTCCAGATCACACCCAACAGTCAAAATAGCTTATTATTCCTTATTTTAAACAATTTATATCTAATTTGTAACAAATGTAACCGGCAAAGTCCTCGTAACAAAGTTCTCTCTTTTTTATTCTTCAGCTTTGACAGCTCCTTTGACAGCTGTCAAAGCCTCTGTTTCTCCTCTCCCGGCGCTCTCACGGTTCGCTCCCGGTTCCCGGGGGGGGGGGGGAGGGATGCATTTTAGCTCAGGTTCTACTTTTCTCCTCCAGCCCAGTCTTATAATTTTCCATCGTGAAATTCATAACTTTATCAAACTTAGGTAGCACTCGATCTTAGTTGTTAAATCCTTTGCTTTAACTCCTCTACGACAGGGGGGAGGCTGACTTCCTTTTTGCACCTCCCTCGCTCGCTCCGAATTTAAAATTTAAAATCTTTTCCCTTTTAAGTCCAGTTTCCAATTACTCACGGGTTGTTCTTTTAATCCGAATTTTCAATAGAAGAAGTCAGCGCTCTCCGCCAAATGGCATGCGGCTTCGCTCGGCAGGGGAAGCGGAGGACTCATAGCACCACACCCCCCCCGGCACCCACTCCGTAGCCTTTAAAAAGGCTCCTTCGTGAGTCGTGAGGGCACAAACGGTGCCCGCCGAGTCACCATGCCCATGGGTTTCAGCGCCCATGGTTTTTGAGGGTCCCCGCGACACCAACGCGGTAGAACCCAGCCCCTGCCGAGTAGGCTCCCTCCGGAGCTCGGAGGGAGTCCGCCATTCGGCGATGGCGCCAACCCGGAACTCAACACTATAGTTGCGCTAGCAGAAGTTTGTTGGGCGACCAGTTGTGCAACACGGAGTATTGTATCTGTTGTGCCACCAGCTACAAGAACTATGCTGGCTCTGTGCCCTTCTCTTGTGCATGTCATCGCTAAGGGACTTTAAATTCAGTACAAGTTAAATTCTCCTCTTTTTGTCTCTAACCCTAGCTACATAATCATGTGCCATTCCACAGAGACAGGAATTTTGGATGAAGCTTTGGCAAACAACTTAGGCTCCTTGGAATCTGAGCCACTCAGCTGAATTGCAGCCGCTATCCAAACTAGCCTTGTTAACTACTTTTGAATGGTGTTTGGCATATAAGCAGTATATTAATTAATTAAATAATAAGGATAATTCATTCTTTCTCTCTTAATATATAGAGTTTGAACCAAGCTTGTTTTGACTGTCTAAAAGCCATGATGTAACTACTGCGGTCCCACCAGTGCTCCCGTTCCATACCTTCCCAAACTAGTGACTTAAGAGTGGCAACCGTTGTCTACCTATCTTCTGACAACGACACCCGACAACCATTCAGATTAATTACCAACAGGCAAGTCTGATCTTATTCCCCACGATCCTGCCCCCACCTCTTCTAAGCAGCCACAACTATTCCTTATAACAGAACTCAATTATTTTCCCTGGAGATGTTAAAAAACCCAAGTGTGAAAGGGTAAGGTAAAGGTAAAGGTACCCCTGCCCGTACGGGCCAGTCTTGACAGACTCTGGGGTTGTGCGCCCATCTCACTTAAGAGGCCAGGGGCCAGCGCTGTCCGGAGACACTTCCGGGTCACGTGGCCAGCGTGACATCGCTGCTCTGGCCAGAGCCAGAGCCAGAGCCAGAGCCAGAGCCGCACACGGAAACGCCGTTTACCTTCCCGCTGGTAAGCGGTCCCTATTTATCTACTTGCACCCGGAGGTGCTTTCGAACTGCTAGGTTGGCAGGCGCTGGGACCGAGCAGCGGGAGCGCACCCCGCCGCAGGGATTCGAACCGCCGACCTTTCGATCGGCAAGCCCTAGGCGCTGAGGCTTTAACCCACAGCGCCACCTGCGTCCCTTGTGAAAGGGTAGCAATCAGAAATTAAAACAGCGAGCTGAAAATAGAGCAGCAATACACCTGGTGCAGAGGGAAGTGGAGGGGTCAAGTGGGAGGTGTGCAACTCTATAGCTTCAGGGAAACGCAAGCAAAGATATGCAATGACTGCCTTTTCTGGGAGCAGAAAGCTGCATTCATTTGCTGACATCATGGTTTGCTGGCTAGTCAGGAGATCAAACATCCTGTGTTTATACTGCAGAGTTAAACATACATACACACACACACACTCCAACTCTTGCACTTCTGCATATACTCACAGGGATTCAAACATCTGTTATGGATCAGTGAGGAGAGGCTGTTTGGCGCTCTTTATTTTAGGTGGGACATCTTTATCAGTTAAAGTGGAAGGAGTGAGAGTTTAAAGTCAGTTGGCAAGCAAAGCAATTGGTTCACAGACCAGATTGATGATGAAAGGAGAGAGCAAACCAAGGCCAACAACTAGGGAGTAGGATGAGTTGAGGGGACACAACACGCTTTTCGGTATTTGGTGTAAATTGCTCACTGACTTGTTTTTACAGAAACATCAGGCTGGGAGGAAGTATTTGAGACTAATACATTCTGTCCTCTTGCCAAGTGTAGCTAGCTGGGAACATCAGCAATCCTCTTTCAGCGATGACATTATAGAATCATAAAATTGTGGGGTTGGATGGGACCCTGAGAGTCATCTAGTCTAACCTACTGCAACGCGGGAATCTCATCTAAAGCATCCTGCCAAGCCACAGAGTGCTCAGCAGTGTGTCAGGGATTTTCTGGAAAAATTGAATCAGAAAGTTTTCTTTAAAATGTTCTGGGAAGTTTTCTAAATTGATCGGGCTCTGATACAGCAAGTTTATTTCACCCCCCCCCAAAAAAAATGTACCCTGTGTTAATTTTACATGCTGTAAAGTATTTGAGATGAAACATTCATCTAGAAAAGAATCAATATGAAAACCACAATGTGGTTGGAGTGTTATATTTAAACAAATACAAAGCTTAACTTAGAAATAATCGTTATTGGACTATTTGCCACTATTCTAAAACATGTCAATTTGATAGCCATGAACTTCCCTGACATTTGAGTGGGGGATAAAAGAACTGGAAAGTGCTGATATGCTAATTTTAGCATACCCAAAGAGCTCTGCATTAGAATAAAGATCTTTCCCATATATGTATGCACTGCCCACATCTGAAATACGAAAGGAGGGAAAGTGTGGGATAACCAACATGCTTAAGTTTAATTAATGCACAATGAATGGATACAATTGCAGTTGACATGGGGAAGTATCCAGTTCATGCACCAGAGGTGGTTTTAGGGTAGCATGACTGGTACAAGCTCCCTGGGCACGACAGGCAGAGGGTGCCAAATTTTAGCGCAGCACAGGGTGCTACTGAAATTTGAGACACCCAAGTCTGCCACTCAGTCACTGCATGGGGGCATGGAGGAATCATGCTTGCTGGCCTCATCTCTAATCGCTAGGCACCTGCTGCACCCTCCCTGACACCACCATTAATCCCTGTGCACATAGCGCAGAAGGTTCAGACCAGTTTCTCGCAGACTGATCTAAATACTGAATACTTGGAGGGCAGGGACAAAGCAAGCGATTGCAACCCTGTTTCCCCTCCAGGCATTGAGTCTAAGAATGTAGGCTGCTCCTTGAGAAGAAGGTTTATCTTCCCTAGGAAGAACCTCTGTCATATTTATGTCCTCCCTGAAGCATTTTCAGTAGGTCCCTGGGTGGCAAAACTGTTCGGCCAATTTTTTCCACAAATGCTTCCCTTCACTTTTTTGCCCAACTTTTGCCAAATATACACACCTCAGCTGTTTTCTTTTTCTGTGCTCTTAAGAAAAAAATAAAAACCTGACCACCACTGACGTAGGGTAGAAAAAATTAAAATTCATTGTTGGCATCTGTATGTCTGAGGAGACAGCCCGGTGAGAATTAGGCCTCAGGACTGCTGCCTGTGTTTAGCATCTGTGCAGACTGTATTTCCAACTGCTTTTTCCCATCCTTCACCACATAAAGCACACAGGTAATCACAAACACTGCCCCCCCCCAATGCTGCAGTACTTACTGGGTTCAGGAGCACTGTCAGAAAGAGTTCACCACCGCGAATGCTTTTGTCCAGCTCCTTGGAGCCACCAGGATACTCATTATAAAATATGGTGTGAGTGAAAAGACCACAAGTCTGTCGAGGCAACACCTGGGAGAGCCAGAGGGAGAGGAAAAATTAGAGATGGCCATGGATTATCCCTGTGAATTTTAACATGCAGCCAACAGTGGAAACATGCAGCCAAAGGAGAAGGCAATTCTACTGGGGTTAGATGGTGTCAACTTCATATTTGCTATTCTGCTGTCATTCCTAACTGCCATTTTCAGTCCCACTCCAAAAAGAAGGAAAGAAAACACACACCACTTGGTGTTCTGCGGCTACTCAGCATATTTAGTCCTCGTGAGGCTGTTCTGAGGTTTCCTTCCCCTCAAGAAATTTTCCTAAACTTTTTCTTGCATTTCCGCAAACCCCATGGTTCTCCTAAGCATGCTGAGAGCACCATCCATGCACAAGAGGCAGCTCTTTTGGCTACGTGAGGGCTGGCGCTCAAGGGAACTGAGTTCTTTATTAATACATAATGTAAAGTTAAAGGAGGGAATCAATGCAGCCTCTCCTGCTCAGCTGCCCAATAGCGACACAACTGTTGGAGCAGTTGCATGGCTCCACTTGGAAGTTCTTCGGTCTCGAATCCTACATACTGGGAATACTACACTAGTCTGAGTGATTGCTACAAAGAACTGACTGATTTATGAAGGACAAGTCTATCAGTGGTTACTAACCACAGTGGCTATCTGTCTCCATTGCTGGAGGAAATATGCCTCAGGATTCCAGTTGATGGGGATCACAAGTGGAGAGTACTGTTGTATTCATGCCCTGCTTGCAAGCCTCTCATTGTTGGCCGCTGTGAGAACAGGGCTCTGGACTGCATGGACCTTGGCAGAATCCAGCGGGACTCATTCTTGTGCTCCCTTTGCTTTTGTGTTTGAGAGTTTCAGGGAAGATTAGCATTCAAAATGCAGGGATGAGTACCCAATAGGCTAGTGGTTATGTTTCTCCTCCAGATAATCAATAGGGGCTTCATTGTCTCACCATGATTCCATTATGGATGAAGCCCCGCCGGTACCGGGCAGGCCGAAGGTGCGGATATTCCTCTGTGCTGGTCACCTGGATGCCCCAGACAGCTTTCCATGCCTCGTAGAGCTGTGCATGGACAGGGTAAACTCCTGAGTGGTGGGGGGCTACTGCATAGCCCAGGTCTGTGGGGATCCCATGCTCCTGGAAGAAGAACACAAATGGTAAGAACCCTCTATTCCCTGTATTGCTAGCAGTTTGCTGAATGGAAGGAAGGCAGAAATGGCGAGACAGAAATCTCAAAACAAAAAGTGAGTGAGTTAGTACAGTGGTGCCCCGCAAGATGAATGCCTCGCAAGACGGAAAACTCGCTAGACGAAAGAGTTTTCTGTTTTGGAGGTGCTTCGCAAAACAAATTTCCTATGGGCTTGCTTCGCAAGACAAAAATGCTTGCGAGTTCCTGCAGGTTTTTTTTCCTTCCCCCCCCTTTTCTAAGCCGCTAAGCCGCTTATCCGCTAAAAGCCGCTAAACCGCTAATAGCGCTAATCCGCTAATCCGTCAATGGGCTTGCTTCACAAGACGAAAAAACCGCTAGACGAAGAGACTCGCGGAACGGATTCTTTTCGTCTTGCGAGGCACCACTGTAAATCGGAACTTGGGTCTAGGGTATATGACACAACACATTTATACTAGGTTTGTAAACAGTCAATTGCCTGTGAAGAGTAAAACATTGCCTCTAGGCAACAAGGCATGGATAAAATGAAAGGAAACTTGGCAGAATATTGTTGAGATGGCAATTTTTGGATCAGCGTGGTCAAACTTCTCACGGACTGGAACATCCCCCATTGAATTTGCTCCTTACCAAAGCAAACTGCTTGTTGAGTTTCATTTGCTCGGCTAGCACAGTGACGTTGTGAAAGAGATGTGGCTGCATGTGACTCCACATGTGCGGGAACCACCAGAACTCCTTCCTATGCTTTAGCAGCATGTCGTCCCCTTCATCTTCCTCATCAGTACCTAGAAAGAAGGGGGAAGGAAGGAAGGGATGCTCAATTGTCAGTCATCATAGACACTAAACGGCCAAACCAGAGAAGACAACATTTCATTTGCATGAATGGCTTTTAAAAGGAAACAGCAGGCGCCAGGTTCCCATCTATACCAGGGACCTGCTATGGCATAGCTGGGGGGCATTAACCCTTTGCCCCACACTGTGGTGCTGATCCAAATGAGCCCCCTGCTTCTGCACCTGCTATCTTCCCTGGCATAAAAAGCTCCCATTCGCTCCATTGTACTGATAGCACCCAAGTGCTGTCAGAACACCCCTTGGATCAGTAGTTCCCCAAATCAAAGAATTCAAATAGGCCCCTACCTCTGCAGAGGTTACAGGTCCCTGTAAGCCAAAACCCTGCCAGATATTTATCTATCCTGGACAAAAAAAAACTGCAGTGAGGCCCAGAGGGTTAACAAACCTTCTTTTATCTGATGCCAGAATCCTGATCCTGATCAGACTTTAGACAACTGCTGACTGTGTGGATGGCATATCACTAAGAAATTTACAATACAGGTGAAAAGAACAAAGGCAGCTTACCAGTGTGGTAGAATTTCCCAGAAAATCCCAGGTTGAAAGTAAAATTGGGAACCAAAGTCCTCAACTTGTTCTGAGTGTTCAGTAGAGCCTGAAAAATAAGAAAAAAAAGGGGGGGGGGAAGAGGAGGAAACAAACTTCAAAACAGATTCTTAATCAGATTTTTCAACAAGAAGGGCACTTATACAAAGCCTACATGCTGGCAGCAATGCACAAGCAGCCCCAAACATTGGTTTCTTAAAACCTTGTCTTTGGCAAGCATGTTCAGGAGAGCACAGCACCAAACGCTAACCCTGTCCCTGGCCTTGCTCTCCGGTTCTCTGTTTTTGAGAAGATAGTGCAGAGCTTTCTTCAGATATGGCAAACCCTGAGCTAGATCAACTCATCCACAAAATGTTTAGGTTGGCCAGCTGGACCATAGGCTTCTGCCTTAGTTTTTAAAATGTTGCCTAGGGAACCAGAGTTGAATGTGATGATTAACCTGCTATTGTTATTTACATAGTAACTCATGACTGTCTACCTTTAATCTTCTGCAAAGTCAAAAATAAAGCAGTGGCCAATTTAACTACCAAAGCATATCAACTATGCCTTCTTTATGGCTTTATCCTGCAAATAAAAGTCCCATCTTTCAATAGAGATATGCACCTGTTGCCCATTAATCACTATTTTAATTGTGATTGTCAATTGTCAAAAAATTCCATACAATTCAGAAGTGGTTAACATTGTAAAATTTGGATTGTGGTCATATTTGATGCATATATTTTCTGTAGCTAAGAAACAGTGCCACAGTATGCTTTTTATCACATTCTTCCCCAACACTTTTCCTTACGTAATGAGTTTTTTATGTGGTTATTACTGAGATTCATAAGTCACTCTGGGAGCCTTTTTTGGTAGAAAAGTGGGATTAAAATGAAATGAAATGAAACAAATAAGCTGATGGAGCAATTGCCTTCTTCCAGTTGGTTGCTATGCACATTTTGGCAGCTTTAAGTACCCTCACAATAATTTTACACGCAGAGTTATTAACCAAGTATTATTTCAGGAGTTAGTCGTATTTGACAGCCAGTCATATTCTTTTATCATGTTCAGAAGATTAGCCTAAAGAAGGCTGTATTACTGGACAGTCCCTGCCTCCCTGGATATTATTATTATGATTTCATAAAAGTTATACATTGCTTGATTGTAAACAACAACCCTCAAAGTGGTTTACAAAATATAAAGCAGAAGAATTACAGACCTACTTTAAACATGCACAAGTTAAAATACTAAAACATATCAAAATTACTTCTAATAAAATTATTTCTAAGGAACTGGGTAGGGTTGTCTAAACAGGAATGTTTTAGCAGGCTCCAAAAAGAATACAGTGAATCTGCTATATTCCCTGCATAAGGCACAGCAATATATCTTGAAATACTGGCACCTGAGAGCAGGAGCATTGCATTGTCCATCACACAAATTGGCACATGCTGAATTACATGTATAGTTGCCTCTGGGCAAAATACCAACAACATAGTGAGTAGCTGAGATTTAGATTCATTTATTTGTATCTAGTCAACAGACCACTATAAGACAAAGGTTTAACAGTATGAAAGCAACACAAGAACTGTACTTTTCAAAATTAGTTTGCTGAAAACGCGGGGGTGGGGGGAGAAACCTGGGGCCTCTTCCTCTGAAGCGGAAGAACAAGATACCTCTGAATGTATATGAGGAATTTTATGAATAAGACCAAAGCCAAGGGGATTCAGACTGAGCTCTAAAAGAAACAATTGCTCCCTGAAATAGTGTTCGTCACATTCTGCTACTTGGAGGAGGGTCCATGCTGGAGATATGGGTACGCCTAGATAATGCCTATGCTTGGGAGATTTATACTTCCCCACAGCCCTCACCACCACTTGAATAAATAATAATAATAATAATAATAATAATAATAATAATAATAATTGTATACCGCCCTTCATATGAAGAGCTGAGGGCAGTTCACAACAGAAAAATAACAAAATTAGAATGCTTGGACCATTTACAAGGTTTTCTAGTGTGTCTAAGCTATAATCCCCTCACAATGATACCTGATAATTGTTTTATTTTATATTTACAAAATTTACAAGTTGATAATGCAGAACATGGGCATGGCTTAAGAGAAACTTAATTTTATTGACTTAAATAATTTTGTACTGCTCTTCAGCCAAAATGAAAAAGAAGTATAGCAACCTTTTGTCATTTCTTGGAAGACTGTTAAGCCATCTAGTCTAATCAAGAGTTCTGGAGAACTTGAAAAGCTTGTGCACTATTGTGCAATATGTTGGTTGGCCTACTAAATGTATTGTCATAACAACAGATTGCCGAACAACACATTTTTATATTACATAATCTTGAAAATTTAAACTTGTTCCCTTTAAAGGGTACTTTACATGAATACTAGTCTAGCTTCCCTCTTGGATCCTAGTTGCCCTGCTCTCGACAAGCTCCACTTCATCAAAAGTCCTCCCCTGAACATGCAAGGGCAAAAAGTGTGTTGGGGGCCTGGGATGAACGTGCCACTACCTTAAGGTCCACCCCACCCCCCAACACACTGGTCCTGCCCTCTCTACTCCTAGACTTCACACACTTAGTACAAAGTTCAGATGTTTGGCCGAATGCCCTCTTGCAATTTGAAGTTGTGAGTTATCAGGTTTCCCAGTTGTCTGGAGGCTTCTAAGAATGTTTAGCTGAACATGCTGAGAAGCTTCTTTCAGACTTTCATGCTCAAGTGGGAAGATTGGGAGCAGAGGGGTTGAGGCTGCCATGCTCAGGGATGTTGTAGAGTGAGACTGCCCCCCCTTTTGTCCTTGTCTACAGTCATTCCATGAACCAGCTGAATGAAGAAGAAGAAGAAGAAGAAGAGGAGGAGGAGGAGGAGTTTGGATTTGATATCCCGCCTTTCACTCCTTTTAAGGAGTCTCAAAGCGGCTAACATTCTCCTTTCCCTTCCTCCCCCACAACAAACACTCTGTGAGGTGAGTGGGGCTGAGAGACTTCAAAGAAGTGTGACTGGCCCAAGGTCACCCAGCAGCTGCATGTGGAGGAGCGGAGACGCGAACCCGGTTCCCCAGATTACAAGACTACCGCTCTTAACCACTACACCACACTGAAGCCTGCAGACCGCAGTTTGAGGACCATTGTCCTCTCCTGCACAATGCGCTTTCTTCTTAATTTCATGTGCTTCTGAGAAGGTAGGGACCATACATTTCTTCCCATACATTCACACATTCCTCATGCAAGTAAAGAATGTATTATAGTTATTTAATACAGGGCAAGTTTATAGTCTCCAGTATTTTAATAGAAGAAAAACTGCCCTAACCAAAATCTGGATGAAAATGCCATGTGTGCCACTTGTAGGGCTAAGCAAAAATGGCAAGTGTGCAGACAAATAAAGGTGCAAGCGCAGGTCTTGCTGGAAGTGACACCATCTCATTTCTAAGGGTGATCTGCAACTACAGTGGTACCTCTGGTTACGTACTTAATTTGTTCCGGAGGTCCGTTCTTAACCTGAAACTGTTCTTAACCTGAAGCACCACTTTAGCTAACGGGGCCTCCCGCTGCCGCCGCCGCGCGATTTCTGTTCTCATCCTGAAGCAAAGTTCTTAACCCGAGGTACTATTTCTGGGTTAGCAGAGTCTGTAACCTGAAGCGTATGTAACCTGAAGCGTATGTAACCCGAGGTACCACTGTATAGTAGTTGCAAACCTGCCTGTTTCCACACCAGGACAAATACAACAAAATTTTGAAGCCTATCTTCCGTCCTAAAAAAAATGTTCCTGTTTAGGGTTTCAGTCAGCCATTCCCTCCAAGCAAGATTTTTCACTCGCCTCTCTTTCCCACCAGTATTCCTTTTACTTTTCCAATTTGTAGTTTTTAATTTTGTTGTTACTGAGCATGCTCCGTCCTGTTTTGGCTGTTTTTTGGAGTGGTTGGGTGTGGATTACCCCAACATGGTTTTATTCTTTCTTTTTTTGTACTAAGCAATTGATTCTCAGTGGCCCCATTTTGGCTACAGTCCTGTCAGCACTGACCACCTGAGTTTACCATTATTGAGCAGTCTCCAATCGCTAGGAAAGTTTGGTGTGAAGATGAGTGAGAAAGAGATGATGCTAAGAGGCTTACCCTTTTGTGCACTGAGGGAGATTTAAAGCCTTGCTTTGGGTTACTATGACAACATATCTGCCAGCTGATAAATCCTAAACAACCCTGCTCCGTGTGGCAGCTGCCACTGTATTGTTGGCAGCTAGTACAGTACCAACTAGCCCCCATTCTGATGTTTTCATCCTGGTGTTTTTAATGATTCCCCAAACCCTAAACACCCTCTGCAGGCTCACTGTTGACCTAAAAGAAATCAGTTGTAATCTTAAAGTACCAAGAAGATTCACAATGCATAATCATTAACAAGGACAGAAAAGGAAGCGGGAAATATTTATATATATATATATATATATATATATATATATATATAAAAATCTTCTATCTGTAGGCCATTCCACCTCTTCTCCAACATTCTACAATACTGAACACAAGTCTGCACCTATTAACATTTTATTTTCCCCATTATACCTTTCCCAAAACTGAAGTTTACCTGGTCGTTTTAACCACTCCAGTGTTGTAACCCCCTCACAAAATATCTGAATTGTACAAGATATATCAACAGTAGCATAAACATAGTGCCATGTGCTTTCTGCAGCCAGATTACCTAAATATCGTTGCTTACTACATTCTCTTACAAAGCAACTTTCCTTATGAAAAGATTAAAAATTCATGCCACCTTGTTTTTCATATATACAGTGGTACCTTGGGTTAAGAACTTAATTTGTTCTGGAGGTCCGTTCTTAACCTGAAACTGTTCTTAACCTGAAGCACCACTTTAGCTAATGGGACCTCCCGCTGCCGCTGCTTGATTTCTGTTCTCATCCTGAAACAAAGTTCTTAACCCGAGGTACTATTTCTGGGTTAGCGGAGTCTGTAACCTGAAGCGTCTGTAACCTGAAGCGTCTGTAACCCGAGGTACCACTGTATAAGTATTTTGAATGAGCATTTTGTTCCATCCAGTTCAAGCGTGTGTGTGGGAGGGGACCCTTATGCCCTCTTAATAGTCACATCTTCTCAGCTCATCATTAGGTTTGGTTGATTTTTTTCTTTTAACTACCTATAAAAATAGGAATAAATTTGACCAGGACATAATATCCAGTGTTTCCTGCTCTTACAGTAAAGGAGGAAGGATTACTGAGCAGACAGGTTCCTACTGCTATTCAACTTTGGTGTGAACATGAGAAGCTCACACCACTTTCAGCACTGCTTGAATAGTCAGCTACAAAGCCAAAGGTCCTGTTGTTACCTGGCTGCTCATCAAATATTGGCCTGTCTTGTGCCTGAGAAATTGCATGTTACTGCATTATTCTGTGCATTCACAGGACAGAACACTTTGTCATTATTTGTGGGCATTGTTTTATAAAAGTGCAGGATAATTATCCAAGCCACTGCTTGTTATACCATTCTCAATCAGCCATGCAAACACATACATGTGCAATGTCATATGCTAGAAAAATCTAGAATGGATGATTTATGTATTAGCACACACATAGTACAAAGATTAAGGGACGCAGGTGGCGCTGTGGGTTAAAGCCTCAGCGCCTAGGGCTTGCCGATCGAAAGGTCGGCGGTTCGAATCCCTGTGGCGGGGTGCGCTCCCGCTGCTCGGTCCCAGCGCCTGCCAACCTAGCAGTTCGAAAGCACCTCCGGGTGCAAGTAGATAAATAGGGACCGCTAACCAGCGGGAAGGTAAACGGCGTTTCCATGTGCGGCTCTGGCTCTGGCCAGAGCAGCGATGTCACGCTGGCCACGTGACCCGGAAGTGTCTGCGGACAGCGCTGGCCCCTGGCCTCTTAAGTGAGATGGGCGCACAACCCCAGAGTCTGTCAAGACTGGCCCGTACAGGCAGGGGTACCTTTACCTTTTACCTTTAGTACAAAGATTTACAAACCACTTGGTGAAAAAGCTCTGCAAATAGTGCACAATGACAACTGTAGATAAAAACACAGTTAAAATCCAGAAACCAATTAAAAGACAAATAAGTTTGGGGCTTTTAAGGAAAAAGTGCATGATTGGTTGGCTATGCAGCTGCATTAACACATCCATTATTTCAGATGATGTGTAAAACATGCATTTTCTAGAAACAGAATTTGGTAGTGACAGCAAATCTTGGAAACATCTTATTTCCCTTAAAAGACAGGCAACTTTCAATTGGGGAGGGGATGTTCTTTGTGGCAGAGATGACCATTTGCTACTTGAAAGTTCCCCAGGTGCTGCTCAGGAGGAGCTCCAGTGGCAGGATCTTACTCAGCGCAAGCCCAGTTCCTCTCATGTTCTATACATCTGTCGCCTTGCAGCTTTCTAAGCCACAATAATCCTTCCCCAATTATTGTCTAAGAAAGCCTTAAAACAGATTGCAAAATTCTGCAAAACTAATTCATACAAGCAATAATAATAATAATAATAATAATTTATTATTTATACCCCGCCCATCTGGCTGGGCCTCCCCAGCCACTCTGGGCGGCTTACATAAGCAAATTAAGCATGCAAGCTAAGTCTTTTTACATAGTTTGCACTGCTGATTTAAGCTGCTTTCCAATGTGCAACACTACAGAAAGATGCTTTTCCCAAAACAATTTTCATCACCAAGGCACAATCGGAATCCTTTTAGGAGGCAAGGCAGCAGGATCTATCATATTTAAACTTGATTAGGCATTTGGTTAGACTAACCTGAATCCCTTTTATATAACTTGCCAGGAAAACACACCAGCTATTTTTTCACTGGGAAATTCCCCTCCACTTCCTTCTCCCCCTGAGAACTCAATAACAAACCCATGAAATTATTTCTTGCTTTTTAAAAAAAAAACAAAACACCTCATTACCCTTTCCAGCTCTGCACCCACAGAGCCTCTTTTAAATGGATAAATCTGAGCTTTATCTGCTTTGCCTGAAATTCTGTTTCACTGATCTCAGATTATTGCTCCATTTCACTCTACTAAACCTCCAAACAAAATATATTTTAGAATGATCTGGTCTGAGGTTTGTGTTTGTTTGTTTTTTGCAGTCACTTGAGAAACCTTCTATCTTCCTTCTGGGGCAAATAGAGTGCCGAAGATGTCTGATATAATTGCATCTGTGAAGCTGTGGGTCTGGTCCCTGGCTGGGAATCCAATCTCAGCTAGTTTGCAGGATGGAAGCCATATAAATACAGCACAAAATAAATAAAATGAGTAATGCAAGGAGGGTGAGCAATTTCCAGAAATAAACAGGGGTGTTGCTTTCTCGGCTTTGGGAGGGATTGCCCTGGTGATTTGGGTTTAAGTGATTGGGTTTTGGTGATTTGGGTTTAAGTTCTACTGATAAATACAGGATTATAGATAGGATTTTCAGAGTCTGAAGTATAGAGGCATGTCCTGACCATTCTCACAAAGGGACAAGTTATTATGAATTTCTGCCTTTCTTACGGTGTTCCTCTTTGGCCTGCTTCACACAATCATTTTTCCCTACACAGAGATTTAGATTAGGTTAGCATCCAGCCATTATCTGTAGTCTCCACCAATCCCTTTGGCAGAAGCTATGTTAAGTCTTTCTCACTGCTTCCATCTTCCCTAGCACCTGGGGTGAACAGAAACTGACCCCTGCCCTCACCCAAATCCTCTAAATGCTCAGGGGAGAGCATGCATATGTCTGAGATCTGGCAGTCAAATATGTGTTGCCCTTGTATATGGGGTTGGCCTAGTTGCATATCAAATTAAACCATAGTTAATCACAAGCAATGATTTAATATGAACACACAGTCTGCTACTGAACGCTGCTCAAAATTCTCACTCTACTACTCACCTACTCTGCTGCTGGGAAGCAAGCCAGAGTTTGGTGTGTCATGTGAATCTGGGTTGGCTGTTTGTTACCCCTGAGCAAATCATGAGTAGTAAGCAAAGCACAAACCCTTGTTACTGCTTGTTGAAGATCACAATATGCCAGACTTTAGCTTGTCACCCCGCCCCCCAATGGCATGGCAGCAGGAGTGGGAGAGGAGCACAGCAAGAACTTCTCTGCAGAATGCTTCACACTTACATAAAACCATGGTTTGTTTTTAACTACAGCTTAATGTGATGTGCAAACCAGGCCACAGTCTCTGTTTTGGAAAAATGACATCATGAAGAAGAGGTCCATCAGGGCCAATTGAGACAAAGGGGAACACAAAAGCTGCAGACCAGGATTCCGAATACTTTATAAATGCTTTTTCAAGGAAAGTTGTCAGTACAACTACACTCACACCACTTCCATACCATTCCACCAACTATACTGAAGAGAGCTGGCAGTATGTGTTTTACAGGACCCTCAAGTTGAGAGTTGTTGTGCAAGCAGATATAAAGCAGAAGCCATGTGGTCCAGGTTCTCTGGCATCAGCCCTCATATTATGTTGGAAGAGGCTCAAACTGAGCCTCTGTTTCTGTCACCACCCATCATACTGAGAAATAGAAGAGCTTCTCATAGCCCAATTTTGTATAAGGAATTAAGTCCTACTGGGTTCAATGAAACTTAGCCCCTAGCAAGTCTGCTATAGATTTCAGAAGGTCTGAAGCCCAGGCATGAAGCAGTGGCTTAAGTCTTTGATGTATGTGCGTATGTGCATGCAGAAAAACACAAGGTTTACATTCTTGCCATCTCTTAGGACCCAACCAAATGTGGAGCTCAAGCCACAATGGTCACCACAAAAGGAAGTTGCTTGCCCTTTCCCACACCGTAATGGCTAGTAGACCTTAACCCCTATTTACATTTCATGACAGTATGTGTTCCCCCACCCCTAATCCAGACCACTGGCTGCCATCGGCATAAAAATGCAGAAAATGCTCAACTTTACCTCTACATCCGACACCTTCATGCGTGTGCCCTCTTTGCCCACAAAGATATCATCGATGTCCACAAGGATGTAGCGATCAAGGGTCAGACATAGACGCTTGCCAGTCAGGTAAGCAATAGCGTCAACAAAGATCAGCTTGTGAAGCCAGAAGTTGAGGTTATTACCAAAAAGGACCCGCTGGATGCCATCATGCAAACCAAGGTCCTGCACCACGGTAGCATGCAGAGCTCTGTGGGTGGTCAGATGCGGGATTGACTCTGAAGATTTGGTGCTGGCCATCAACACAGGTTCGTAGGTGGTGTGATTTGACTGGAACACTGTCCAGTCATCACCGGGCAGGGGGCCTTGCTCCACTTCATTAGCCTGAGTTACGTACAGGAGCGGGGCACTGGGATTGATGTGATAGTCTCGCAACCCTAGATTGGAATGTAGGAAAAGGGGAAAGCCCTTGAGTTGAGCACTGAGCAAGCTGTTCTCATTTGCTTTGAAGAAGCCAATGATCCCCACTCCATATTCCACACAGTATTTGTCCAAGAGGTCCCTGTTCCAGGTATCCAGGTTCACATATTTAAGGATATTCTCATAGATAATAAGAGCATAGCGGCCATGGTCTTTGTCTGTCAGAGTGGGCATGTCTCCCTTTCCAGGGGCAATCTCTGTCCTGTATTTAAACCGGCTAGATTCCAAGATAGCCACAATCTCCTGACCCAGTTGGGAATAGATGCTTTCCACAAAGACGAGCACCACAGGGTCTGTGCGTGAGTTGTCCACTGATTTCATAAGCCTCCAGCTTGCCTGGGGTTGAATAAGAACCCTGTGCTGGTTGCTACAATCGCTGAAGGGCAATGGAGGCGGTTCCTTTATTTTGGGGCTGTTGGTGACGTAGTAAGCCAGGAAGCACATGGAAATCAGGCTGAAAGCAATGAGCAGCAGGATCAATCTGTGGAGCTCCAGCTGTCGCACATGCCTCACTACTTTCCACAGATGAATCATGGTGAGGTGCGTGGCTTATCCCTTCCTCAAGCTTGGCACCAACCAAGCTGCCTTCGGTGTCTCCAACGCCACCACCGGAAGAGCCAGTGGCAGCTCACAGAGAAGAAATGTGGGCTGCAGAGAGGGATAAAGCTTAAGCAAGCAGCTACAAGACTAGATGCCCAGTGATCTGCCATTTATCTCAAGTGACCATGGCCTTCAAGTCCCATTGCTCCTCTGAGTGCTGCTGCCCTCCTCCTTCACTTCTCCACTTGCTCAGAAGAGTCCTAGGAAGGAGGTGGGTCATGTGCAGTTCTGAATTCCTTGGCTTCAGATGCAAATGTCAGGCATCAGGGGTAGGGAAAGCATTCCACAAACGGATGAGTTGCCTCAGCTGGCTGACTTGCCCGTCACATGATAGTCACCGTTGACTGGCAACCTGCAATCAAGAAAGAAATTACATGTTAAGGGCAGGCGAACTAATGGGCTTTGGGAAGAGGGCAGTGGGACAGTGTGCTTGCGGATTAGAATAGCATCATTTTCTTCTGATATACTTGCTAACAAGTGGGATGGGAACCTTGTGGCCTTCAAGATGCTATTGAAATCCAACTCCCATCAGCCGTATTCAGCATGGTCAATAGGTCAATGATGGGGGGTTGTTGTCCAACAACAACTGGAGGACCACAGACTCCCCATTCCTGCCTCTAACAAAATGTTGCATGTGCAGGCACACCAGTTCAGGGTTCCAGCCAGCCTAGCATACGCTTTTCAGGGGATTTAATTCCATTTCTCCCTCTTTTCCTCTCTCCCTCTCCCATGACATTCTGTGACCACTGAGCAATCTTTTATCCCCTTCTTATTTCTGGTAATGATATTCCCTTCATGTGTCTCAGAAGCCTCATTTTGGGTATATAGCCATCATAACTTAGGATATGAAAAGTAAAGTGTCCTTGGCTCATAGCTCATCTCTACCACGAATCTGCAAGATTCAGCAGGTCAGTTAATGGCTCTTGATCTGGTATTACATTTGCAGGGCTATGTGATGAGTCAGACAAGAAAACAGATTAAAAGACCCTTGTCCCAGAGAAGAATTGGATTTCCCAAGCTGATATTTAGTTATTGCATCTTTAGAATACTCTCTCATTCATGTTACCAACATGCAAATATTCCCTTCCCAAGTCTGCCACTATGAGTAGAGAAAAAAGAACCTATGGAATTTCATCACTCACTCAGCACTTTGCAATATGCAGCATTGAAGGAGAAGTGCCAAGTTTGCATAGATTTTTCATTCTGAAAAAGCAGGATTTGATTAATCCCACCTGGGCCCAGGTAAATGGGTCTTGGGGGGGGGGAACCCAGGATAAACCCTTATTACTAGATTAATTTCCCCCTGGAATTATTAAAGTATGTATTGGTAGGAAAGGGTCTCTGTTGGAAAATATTAGACACAAGGAAAAAGAATAGGAATACAAATAATAAATTTAGGTCCATACTTCTTAAAACCGCCCAGTGATTATGGTGCCAAATTTAATATCCCAATTCACAAGGATATAAAGCACACAAAATGCTAGGTGAGATGAAAGGAAACCTAATAGGGTGGGCTCAGGAACACAGGAACATAATATTTCAAGTGGCTACAGGCAGAAAAGTGACTTCAAACAAACAACGTAATGCTGTTCTGGAGACCGGCCCTTATCAAGAATAAATCCTTTTGCTCTCACATCATGTTTCCCCACCCTAACGTGGCAGGGTGCAGCATAACCATTTTAAACAGACTTGTAAACAGATTAGAGAGAGGAAGCCTCCCAGCAACCTGAAACCCTCCCAGCAACCAGGTTGGGAAGCTTTTCCTAAGGGAAGAGAGGTGTTTTTCAGGCCATCTACATACCATAAATGACTAGTGTTACATGGATATTTAATAAATAAGTAATATTACAGTGTGTGGTGGTGTTATTGTTTTGGTTTGCTACCAGTTTGTTTGTTTATATTGTAATCACTCTGTGATCCTCAGAGGAAGGATGATATAGAAACAACAACAACAACAACAACAACAACAACAACAACAACAGCAACAACAACAGTATAGGTAGATAGGCAAGCATCTAAGCATCTTATAGGCAAGTCAATTCTGTAGACTTACTTGCAAAGCTGATTCTGTTTTATTTTTTTAAGGAGAGGGACTCTTATTACCATCTATCTCATTTTTTTAGTTAAGAGATATCGGTGTCTCGATTATGTGTAATGGAACTTTCCCTCCACAATGAACAAATGCAGCAAATGCTGCTCGGGATCAGGGGGTAGATGTTCTAGATTGGGGTTGACAACCTGGTCTCTACCGCCCACTAGTGGGCGTTTCAAGATTCTAGGTGGGCAGTAGGGGGTTCTACGGCACAAGTAAATCCTCCTTCCATCGAGCACTGGTCGGCGGTACGGAAATTTTACCATCTAGAAGGATGCATTAGTGGGCGGTAGGTATAAAAAGGTTGACTACCCCTGTTCTAGATAAATATAAGCCCAAGCATTTATTCTTTTAGAAATTAAAATATAGCTGCCATGCATGACATTTATATCACCTTAAAAAACGACTAAAAATAAGGGTCTTGTACTTGAACAACAGAGAATAAATCTTCAACTGTAACGAGAACAATACACAAATTTTTCACAGAAAATAGTCTAAACCAGTTCTATAATAAACTCCACCATCTCATCATTCTCTTTAGCTTTGAGAGCCTATGTCCCACTGACAATAATTTAACTTTGAGTTCAGTCTCACAGGGATGAGTCTTTGTAAAAAATAAAAATAGGAGCCAGAAGGCAGCATGGTGTGTGAGCAACAACGTAATTGCAAAGTCTTTGGACCACAGCTATCAAAGAAATTATGGTGAAGCTGAACTGCACTAAATACTATACAAGACACAGGGTGCTCAGGGGAACAAACTGTGTCTCTTTGCAACTTTCCTCTCAGCAGCAGTCCAGGAGGTGGCAAATTTTATCATCACCTTAATTTTTCTAGTGCTGAATGTTGCGTCTGGTTTACAAAGAGTGGCACTGACACCACCTGCTAGTAGCTGAATGCAAGGGCTCCCGCACGGCCCTTCGTTCCTTTCCGCAGCATGCAGAGATGGAGTGGCCAAACAATGGCTGAGTGGCATGCAGAAGCAAAGGTCCCTGTGGCACACCGGCGAGAGCCAGGAGAGTGCGCAAAACAAATGCACCATTTGAAGTCTCTGCAAAGCTCTTAACAAGCCTCTGTTTGTTACAAGCATGCAAGCATGAGCACACACACAAATTAAAGGCCTATATCAGATTGCTGCTCAAGAATCTGTCAGCTCTGATCTCTTTAACAAGGCCTCAGTGCCAGAGGGTATGCCAGCTGGCACAAGGTGCATGAAAACAGTTTTGGAACTGTGTCAGCATGGGCCCGGGGATGGTTGGGGAGGGAAGCAGAATGACATGCTGAAGGAGAGCACGGTGCCCAGCAACAATCTATATACCTATACTGCTAAACCCAGACCAGTTTCCCCTGCAAAGGATTACAGAACAGACAGCAAGCAGCTTGCTCGCAAAACAAAAGAAGTGACATTGCTCCATCTCACATGATTAAATCTACAGATGACCAGATACAGTATTTCATGTTGACCATGGAGAAAATTGGCACCTCCAAGCAGTAGGGTGGCCAGAACGGCTTGAGCTCCAGTGGTACAGAGCAGGAGGTCTGAATGAGAGAGGCAGAGACTGCAAATTGAGAAGGAGGGGTTATGGCCAGAGTTTTTGGAAGTGGGTTCTCCCTCTTCAGCCACGAACCTCTCTGAGTGGCCTTGAGCGATTCATTACTGCAAGTCCATGTTGGCTGTCCCGAGCCACTTCAAGAAAAGGCAGGGAGAAAATATAATAAGGAAGCAATACTATCAGGTATGCTCCTGCCAACCTAGCAGTTTGAAATCACGTCAAAGTGCAAGTAGATAAATAGGTACCGTTCCGGCGGGAAGGTAAACGGCGTTTCCGTGTGCTGCTCTGGTTCGCCAGAAGCGGCTTAGTCATGCTGGCCACATGACCCGGAAGCTGTACGCCAGCTCCCTTGGCCAATAAAGTGAGATGAGCACCGCAACCCCAGAGTCGGCCACGACTGGACCTAATGGTCAGGGTCCCTTTACCTTTACTATCAGGTATGATCAGTAATCTCTGTTGCGTTGAGACCACAGCTTCTGCCAGACCAGCCCCCCCCCCCCCCGATATACTGCTGTGTGTACTATCGTACTGGGCAGTCATGGAAAAGGCACTTCAATGCACTGCTTAAGCAGCCTCTTGCTCTTGCATATTCAAAAGCTGGTGGCCTCCCAGAAGCAAAAGAGGACTTCCAGAGCTTGGAAAGTGAGACTCCTGCAGAACTTCTTGTCCCTTTCCACAGCAAGCAAGAATGGAATTGGGTAAAACGGGCACCAATGTATGCAAAAATACTTAATGTACATGATTTAACCAGGCAGCAGTATCTGACACTGTGAGGGAAGCAAAGGAACTGTTTTTATGGCAGCCAGGGCAGGTTTAAGCTATATATTTATTCCTCTGACTCCTTTTTAGTAACACATCATTAAGTACTGCCCCCATAAAAAACAAAGGCTTCTTTGAAATCTTTGCAGCTACTCAGCTCCCTCTTCCTCTCTGGCTGTGTCATTATTAGAATTTACAATATGGGTGGCAATGGAGATAATTTATGGCCATGAAAATTCATAAGCTGCCTTTATTTGTAAAATGAACTCTAGGCAACTTGTGAACAAAATGGAAAACAAAGTCAAGAGAGCATTGTCATTACAAAGCCACAATATAAGGAAGCGGTAACAAAACCAAACGAGAGGTAACCAAAACAAACCCTTAGTAACAACTTCAATCAATACCAAAAGCCTTATAGAAGAGCATGACTTCTCTTGAGTCAATTTACTCCAGATTAGGTACAATTAAAAAGCAGAAGAGAAGGAATAGAAATTAACACGCCTTAGCCCTTGGTGGTCAACCTTAGTTGATATGAAGGAGCTGACACGTCCCCACTCTCAACTACTGGTGGTAGTAGTAGGAGTAGTAGTAGTAGTAATTATTAACCCAGATGGAACCCAATCAGGGCTGAGCCTATGTCAAGCACAACATATCAACAATAATGTCTTGCTGCTGAAAAGGGTTCAGAGGGATTCTAGGGAGAATATCTTTGTCTGAAGGGGAGGCTTTTTGCATACATTCTGCATAGTGGGAAAGTTTCCAGTTGGCTGGCAGCCCTGAAAAGGGAGCTATAAAATGAGAAGGGGAGAGAGAAGCATTACTTTTCTGTAGACAGATGAACATCTCCACTCAATTTGCAGTGACATACAGTAAAAGTATGTGGGACGCAGGTGGCGCTGTGGGTTAAAGCCTCAGCGCCTAGGACTTGCCGATCGAAAGGTCGGCGGTTCGAATCCCTGCGGCGGGGTGCGCTCCCGCTGCTCGGTCCCAGCGCCTGCCAACCTAGCAGTTCGAAAGCACCTCTGGGTGCAAGTAGATAAATAGGGACCGCTTACCAGCGGGAAGGTAAACGGCGTTTCCGTGTGCGGCTCTGGCTCTGGCCAGAGCAGCGATGTCACGCTGGCCACGTGACCCGGAAGTGTCTCCGGACAGCGCTGGCCCCTGGCCTCTTAAGTGAGATGGGCGCACAACCCCAGAGTCTGTCAAGACTGGCCCGTACAGGCAGGGGTACCTTTACCTTTACCTACAGTAAAAGTATAACCCCTACTAGGCCTGTAGAAAGCACTGTTGTCTGAAACTCAGCCTACATTCATTTTATTTGGGCAGCAAACATTGTATCATGCTGGGATATTTGGGGGAAAGAACCAGAGAAGTAACTAGTATCATGTCTTCCAAGGCTGCTTGGAAAACTTTCAATGTTGGTTTAGATCTTGACAGGTGTGTATTCTCTGGGAGGATCATTCTGAAGTCTAAAGATAGCATGGAAGTTCTGCTCCTTTCCAGTATTAGGCGTGTTGTTTGCAATAAATCAATGGATTCAACATTCTGTCTGTAACCTGGTACAAATACAACATCCCTAGTTGCCTAACCAAGGTGAAGAAACAGAAGCAGGTTACGTAAGGGGAGCTCAGCCGTCGCAGGGATTCGAACTGCCGACCTTCTGATCGGCAAGCCCTAGGCTCGGTGGTTTAGACCAGTGTTTCCCAACCTTGGGCCTCCAGCTGCTTTTGGACTACAATTCCCATCATCCCTTGCCACTGGTCTTGCTAGTCAGGGATGATGGGAGTTGTAGTTCAAAAAGAGCTGGAGGCCCAAGGTTGGGAAACACTGGTTTAGACCACAGCGCCACCCCCATTGCCATCACTGTAAACCATGGCCAACTCAAATCAAATGACTAAGTTCTGGTTATGGGCAGTGGTGGAAACCTAACAAGTGTAAAAGCCATGGTCACAGCTGATGCAGACTTGACACCACACTGCAGTTCCTTCCCAGTGCAAAGGGTGACTAGGAGAAACAAATCTTACGTCTACATAGGACTTTTGTGTGTTTACACAAGTAAAAAGCTCTACTACCCTTCAAAGGCACGCAGTGGAATACAAAAATAGTACAGTGGTACCTCGGTTTAAGAACAGTCTGGTTTAAGAACGATTCAGTTTACAAACTCCGCAAAACCGGAAATAGTGTCCCGGTTGAGAACTTTACCTCAGTCTAAGAACAGAATCAGAATGGTGGAATGGCACCGGCGGAGGGAGGCCTCATTAGGGAAAGTGCGCCTTGGTTTAAGAACAGTTTTGGTTTAAGAACAGACTTCCGGAACAGATTAAGTTTGTAAACCGAGGTACCACTGTAATGTGTTTGCATCCTGACAGCAGAAGAAAAAAATCCCAACATTTTGAATCTTCGAAAGCTCTATAAAAGACGAGTCTACTATATCCATCTACATGTAGAATTACGTAGACAAACCTAACATTTAAGGCCCATTGGATAACACATATACACATTCTGATTGGAGTTACTCACCATCTGCCTAATAAACCACAGACAGAATTAGTAAAATCTGAGATTTGTATCCTTCCTTCTTTCAGTCACATATGGAAAACATCAATGGTTGTTTCCTTTTAGAAACCTTATTCTTCAGCATTCAGCAATTTCAGAGTCCACCTTAACTGACTGGAAGCAGCACAAGCAGGCAGAGTGCCAACTGCAGACGTTAGACTGAGAAAAGAGACTTCATGTCCTGACAATCAAAGTGCACAGAAAGGTCACTGCTCTAATTCGAGTGATGCAACACAGCTCTTCAAGGTCTAGTCATCCACAGTGGTAGGGACCTAAATGAACTAGGCATCTGCTTCAGACACAAGAACTTGAATGATCCAAGAGGACTCTTCGGCACACGTTGCTATGTAATGCTTTCGCTTCGGATATATGGATGCTTCTTAAGAGACACTATTATGGATATGCAGTGGGTTGGTGGAATTCTATACCACATTAAAATCAAAATCTTGTATTCAAAAGATCAGATTTAAATTGATAGAGGAGGGGCTGCAACAAAATGTTGCAGCGTGGAATGTTCCTATTCAGGTTTCCAGCCACTTCATTCCTTTCTACCCCCTGCTCCTGCTATCAGCCAGCATTCCACAGTCACTGAGCATGCTCAGTCCTCATTTGGCTGCTTTGGATATTTCTTCCTCATTCGTATTCATGTTCTAAAGGTTGTTTCTCCCAAGCCTGCTGACACCTCCCTCATTAGGAAGGGGCCATTTTGGCATTCATTTCTCAACCTTAAAAACAGAGATCATTATGATTAAATTTGGTAAAGCCCTAATCAAACCCTTTTTGGGGGCATTATTAAAAAAAAAATTAGAACAAAACTAAAACCATACAAAATAGACAATCATAGCAAAGACTCATTTATCTAGCAGAGAAAGTCTGTCGGAACAAATTGTCAAGTGCAGATAGTGGGAACCTGTCGTATCTCAAGAGGATTGCTATTCCACAGAACAGGGGCAGTCATGCTGAAAGCCCTGCTCAATAATCTTTGGAACTTGCAGAAGAAACTTTCCCAAAAACTGCAGCAACAAGTAATCTAGCCCTGGGCTTTATACGTTAGTACCAACATCCTGAACGTGGTCCAGTAGCATATTGACAACCAGTGTGAATCCTTAAAGCAGACTGTTGTATGTTGACAGTAGTTTGCCTCTACAAGCAACCTAGCTTCCACTTTCTGCACCAGCTGCAGTCTCTCCAAGGGTAGCCCCACGTAGAGCCCATTGCAGTTACGAGCCATGAGGTTACCAATGCATGCACAACTGTGGTCAAGCTATACCAATCCAGGAATAGATGTTTTACTAACCAAAGTGAATATGAGCAGTCATAATTTCTGAATTACTTCCAGGTAAGCATTCCTATGCAGCATCCACAAGCTGCCCCAAGGGAGTCATCGCATGCTTATGGAGAAACATGTCAGTAATTAAAATATGTGCTCTGGTAGAGAGACACAACAGCAAAAAGAGCTAGAAGCTAATATCAGATTTGTCCCTTTCCTGAATAGGGGTAAAGAGAAGCAAGAAATAGCTGGTAAGTTGTATTCGCAAGGGAGACAAGGAAGGAGATTTTTA
Source organism: Podarcis cretensis (assembly GCF_951804945.1). Classification (NCBI taxonomy): domain Eukaryota; kingdom Metazoa; phylum Chordata; class Lepidosauria; order Squamata; family Lacertidae; genus Podarcis; species Podarcis cretensis. The sequence continues at coordinate 15,077,066 of NC_137174.1, forward strand.
TTGCTATTTACCGTATTTTTCGCCCCATAGGACGCACTGGCCCACAGGATGCACCTAGTTTTTTTTTGGGGGGGGGAATAAAGAAAAAAAAAATCCCCCCCAGGTGTGGGGCTGGGGTGGGGGAAGCCCGAGCTTCCCCCGACCCCAGCCCCCAGAACAGGCTGCTATCCGCTTGCAGAGAGCTGCGCTAAGCCCGAAGCCTGGGGGGGGGGGGGCGCTGAACTCAGCGCCCCCCCAGGCTTCGGGTGCAGGCCCCTCTCCCCAAGCCATGCGAGAGCTGTGCGAAGTCACGCAGCTCTCCCACGGCTTGCGGATAGCTTCCTGAAGCCTGGAGAGCGAGAGGGGTTGGTGCGCACCGACCCCTCTCTCTCCAGGCTTCAGCGAAAGCCTGCATTCGCCCCATAGGACGCACACACATTTCCCCTTCATTTTTGGAGGGGAAAAAGTGCGTCCTATAGGGCAAAAAATACGGTATTTATTGGCTGTGTTCGCATATCACACCAAACCATAGTTAATGTTTAACTATGGTTTAATGCAAATGTGTGACCTGCTTCACTCCCTCCCCACTTCTGGCTAAGTTGCACTGGGAGCAACAAACCACAAGTTTTGCTTGCAACATCTGAACCTGAACATCTTCCCCACACAAACCACAAGTGGTTAACAAACCTTGGATATTGCTTCTGGTTTGTTTGTGTGGGTGGGGCAGAACAAGCAGAAGTCCAGGTTTGGTCAACATGACTAAACAAAGCTTGTGGCTTTTCCATCCTGCTGCAGCCAGGAATGGGGGAGGAATAAAGCAGTCTGTGCTACCAAGCTACGTGTTCGCATTAAACATTAACTATGGTCTGATGTGAGGTGTGAGTCAAATCACCTTTTCAGCCACAGCAGCTCCCCAGAGATCTGCAATGAACACAAATTTCAGCATGTCACAAACAAACCAATAAAATATACCCGTTGGAACCGTAAAGAGTAGTAATAGGTGTGTGAGATGCTGCACCTGTCCCGACAGATATTTCATCAATTGCCTTGCCCCTGTGTCTCTCCACTGCCCTGAACTGCCTTTAGCTGTTCCACAGTTCTTTTAAAAATGCCATAACAGCCAAAGGAAGTGGCAGCTTAAGCTGTGGAAGTAACTGTGGCTGCTCCTTAAAGTAAAGGTAAAGGGGCCCCTGACCATTAGGTCCAGTTGTGACCGACTCTGGGGTTGCGGCGCTCATCTCGCTTTACTGGCCGAGGGAGCCGGCGTACAGCTTCCGGGTCATATGGCCAGCATGACTAAGCCACTTCTGGTGAACCAGAACAGCGCACGGAAATGCCGTTTGCCTTCCCGCCGGAGTGGTACCTATTTATCTACTTGCACTTTGAGGTGCTTTCGAACTGCTAGGTTGGCAGGAGCAGGGACTGAGCAACGGGAGCTCACCCCGTCGCGGGGATTCGAACTGCCAATCTTCTGATCGGCAAGTCCTAGGCTCTGTGGTTTAACACACAGTGCCACCCACGTCCCTGCTCCTTAGAGCCTTTCAATTTAAAGGCTGCATTTGTTGAGGCTCAAGAAGCAAGGAGCAAGGGGCCTTTCCTAGAAGGCAACAGAACTATCTGAAATACATGCAACAGGATTCCAGTGGAGTTTAAAAGGTCTGAAGGAGAAGGCCAACGCATGTTCTCCTCAGACAGCTGGCTAGTGAAGCTATAGAGCCATTGTACCTCAGTGATAACTTCCAAAATGAAACACACTTGCTGTTCTGGCAGGTATACTTCGTTCAGGCAAATACAGAATCTGAGCACTTGAAATGTGTCTACTGTGTAGTATTAACTTCTGTAGGTGCAATGGACTTAGGTATGAGGGGGGAGAGAGAGAGATTAGGAAATGAGAATTGGCAGCATAATGGAAGATCAGGGGATGCATATGGTACTAAAACCTTCTTCCTCCTCTAACAGAGACAAATGCCTTTGCTGTTATCTGTCTTCCCAATAGCAAGAGGTTCGGTTAGTTGCGAGCCAGACCTGAAAATTGTGTCTCTCTTTCCCAGGGCCGGCTACCCTATTTTTCACTCCATAAGGCGCACCTGACCATAAGGCTACTTTTTCTTTGGGGGGGGGGGGAATTCAAGAAAAAAAATATTATTTAAAGGGAGTGCTGAGCAGATCCTGTATGCATCCCAGGCTCTGCTCAGTGCTCCCTTTCATGAGCCGCGTGGAGCGTGTGTGCGGCGCTTGCAGGCTTTTTCCAAGGAGGGAGAAGGACAGCCAGTCACTGACGGACTGCCCTTCTCCCTCCTCGGGGAAAAGCCTCCAAGAGCCACACACACACTCGGGGAGTGCGGCTATCCCTGGCTTTTGCAGGAGGTGGGGGAAAGGACAGAGCACGGCTCTGTCCCTTCCCCCACCTCCCCCAAAAGCCAGGGATAGCCGTGTGAAGCCTCCCCAGGGCAAGGGGGGGAAGGCTCCCCGCTGCCCTGCGGAGGCTTTGCAGACTACCCCAGAGCTGCTCAGGAGCTTGTCGGGGCTGGTGGGGGAAGGCCTGGTCCCCCCCCCACAGCCCCAAACAGCAGCTCAGGGAGCTGCTCCCAGAGCTTGTGGGGCTGGTGGGGGAAGCCCGGGTTCCCCCCCCCCCAGCCCCAGAGACCACACATTCACTCCATAAGATGCACAGACATTTCCCCTTAGATTTTAAGAGGGGAAAAGTGCGGTTTATGGAGCGAAAAATACGGTAGCTCCTCTGTTCCTTTCTCTTGACCACTTCTACTTCTCCTGACCATTTCTCACTGAAGGCAGCCGGTGTAGCGGGAGAGATATTAGCTTTACAAGTAGACAAGCACCTCTCAGGAAGGCCCCTGCTTAATTAAAATCTTTGTTACCTTCAGTGGATGTCTGAGAGTTGAGCATTTTGTAATGGAAAACAAAGGATCGTTAGACACCCACCCCAGGCCCTGAATTTGTTAGGAGAGCCCTGGGGAGTGGTCCAGGAGCAAAGTAATACAACGGTAAGCACAGCATCTGAAGGAAGAAGAAGCCAAGCACATTCACATGTGTGCAAAATTGCTTTATTCCCCCCCTCCCAGGTTTAAGAACTAAATGCCCCCGTCCAGCATTATATATAGGAATGTTCTTGTACTACTTCCAGCATTTCAGTCTTTATTCAACCTTCCAACCCAGCCTGACTGGCATGACAGCATCATTTTAAAGATACCTCTTCAATGCTGGAATGCGTCTCGGCTCCAGCTCTTCACCTGAGAGCACCTGTCAAGTCCTGAAAGAATGTATGCCTTTCATCTTCAGACTCGAGCCACAGTGCAAAGGAAGAGACATTCCTCAATATTATGAGAAGGCATGCATATCCCCTGCCTTCACTTTTCTCAACTGCACTGTGCTATCAGTTTGACAAATTGATCTGTAATTTAATACTGAAGAAACCTTCCAATGCAATGTTTCAATTTCAGTTCCTTCTCCACTGGACGGGGTGTGTGTGTGTGTGTGTGTGTGTGTGCATATTATGAATAATTATGCACCTTTCCTGCATAACTTTGTAAGGGTAATGCTGTGACCCATTTTTCACTCATTCTTAAAGAACACTACAGTGGTACCTCGGGTTAAGAACTTAATTCGTTCTAGAGGTCCGTTCTTAACCTGAAACTGTTCTTAACCTGAGGTACCACTTTAGCTAATGGGGCCTCCCACTGCCGCCGTGCCGCCAGAGCACGATTTCTGTTCTCATCCTGAAGCAAAGTTCTTAACCCAAGGTACTATTTCTGGGTTAGCGGAGTCTGTAACCTGAATTGTCTGTAACCCGAGGTACCACTGTATAGAAGATGGGTAGGCAAACTAAGGCCCGGGGGCTGGATCCGGCCCAATTGCCTTCTAAATCTGGCCCGCGGACAGTCCTGTTTTTACATGAGTAGAATGTGTCCTTTTATTTAAAATGCACCTCTGGGTTATTTGTGGGGCATAGGAATTTGTTCATTTATTTTTCTCAAAATATAATCCGGCCCCCCACAAGGTCTGAGGGACAGTGGACCGGCCCCCTGCTGAAAAAGTTTGCTGACCCCTGCTATAGAATAAACCTCATCCTTACATACCCATATTCAGTAATTAAGTGTTCTTGTATTTGCAGCGATAGAGAATCCTGAGCTCTGATATGATAAAATCTAGAAGGGGAGCTTCTGGAATTCTATCATTAATGAAGGCAAGTCCTATTCAACAGAGTCCTTCACTAACCTACTTGTAAACAGAGACAATGAGGCTGTGACAGCAGCTGAAAGAGAAATAGGTTGAACACTGGTATCACATGGCTGCTTGCATGGAACTCAAACCCAAATAATTATGTTTTGCATTGATTTATATTAAAGCTGGTGATTTTTAAAACTATGACTCCTGGGTCCTAAAACATGGTCTGCTATTCCAGTCACTTTTTTGCAATGACACTTCTTGCTCAGATTATTGGTAACAATGTAGGGATTAGCAGGAGCCAGTATGGATTTGCAAAAATAAACCCTGCTGGTCTAATCTTATCTCTCTCTCTTTTTGTCATCAGTTTACTTTCTTAATGGATTATGGGAATTCTGTGGACATAATTTATCTTTATTATGCATTTGACAAAGTCCCCCATAACATTTTGCTTAGCAAACAGGTTAAAAATGTGATAAGGATTTCCTTGGAAACAATTCCATTTAGAAGATAGCTCTCCCACTTCCACTAACTCATCAGGTCAACTGGCCAGTAGAAAGAAAAGGATGAAAACTGGTTCAAGGGGGCTCTGGTTTGTTTGTTTGGTTTGTTTTTTTTTAAGTTCAGTGGCCGAGAGGTCAGTTTTGCAAACAAACTACTTCCTATCACTAAGAAGATGACAGCTGCAACACAGCACTGTTGCATCACCCTTCCCCTCTATCTCTGACCTTATAAAAAATTTTTTTTGAAAAAACAAACAAAACAAAACCAGGCCACTTTCAATTCGATCCACTGCTTGACTGGGTTTGAAGAATGAATGCTTGTATTAGCAATTGGCAAATTGTAGATTCTTGCCAATGTGGAGTGTGGCAACCTTTACAAAATCCTATATTTTTCATACTTCTTTTATGATTCTATTGGTTTATTTAAATCAGGGGGGAGCCACTGAACACGTGGTAGCAGCTAAAACAATTGACAATCCAGGTGAAGTAGACTCTCAGAAGTCTGGAACAGGTAAATTCCCAAAGCAGGTTACAATCTCAGCCTTTCCCATTTTCTTTTAAAGCTCTTTAACAATTTTCAGCAAAATTGAGCTGAAAATGTAAACATACGTATTCTCCCCACAATGAACTGTAGGAACATGAGCTGATTTTTACACTGCAGTTGTAAGCCACCATGAGTATTTTTAAACAGAAAAGTGGGCACAGAACTATTTCAATAAAAGTCTTACCAGAAAATCAAAATCAACGGTAATAAAAACCTTCCAGAGAGCAGATAAGAAGAAACAAAGGATTTATCCACACTTACCTTTCCGGCAATTTTTCCAGGCGCTTTAAAGCTTCATGTCCAAATGCCCCCCCCCCCCATTTTTGCTCAAGCTTTCCCCACAAAAACCCACTGTTTAGAGATCAATTGAAGCAAATGGGCATCCACTTAAAACTTGAATTGACATTGCTCCGATTGAACACTAAATAGCAGGTTTTCACAGGGAAAGCTCTGGGGCAAAATTAAAAATAATGTATGCTCTGACACACAGTTATTAACCGCAGGTCTGTGTCCAGAAAGTGTGTGGCAAAAGCTAACTGCAGACAAGCCCTAAAAGACTCTTGATGGCCCCTGATTTTAGTAAAAAATATCTCTGAAATCCACAAAATGGATCTGAAGTGTTCAAAACCAAGAAGGGCTTTTCTTTTGCCAAACAGGCAGAACATCACATTTAAATGTAAAATACCTCAAACACCTCACCTTGCAAGTTGGAAACCCATGCATTTTCTCTATCTTTTGCGCCCATTATGTGGTTTACAGTATCTGCTTCTGTAAGCTAAAACAAACCATTTAGGTCCCAAAGGGAAGTGAAGGAAGCACTTGCTAGCTCTACATGACCAGTGCTTCAAGTGAAATGCCCCTCCTTTCATTCTTTCATTGAGCACATAGTTGCTACCGTATTTTTCGCTCTATAAGACGCACCAGACCACAAGACGCACCTAGTTTTTGGAGCAGGAAAACAAGAAAAAAAATATTCTGAATCTCAGAAGCCAGAACAGCAAGAGGGATCACTGCACAGTGAAAGCAGCAATCCCTCTTGCTGTTCTGGCTTCTGGGATAGCTGCACAGCCTGCATTCGCTCCATAAGACGCACACACATTTTCCCTTACTTTTTAGGAGGGAAAAAGTGAGTCTTATAGAGCAAAAAATACGGTAAGTTGCCCAGCAGTCATTAAATGCCATTGCTGATTTTTTCTTTATTCCAAAGTTGTCAATAGCAGTCTGTGAAAACACAGTTCCTTAAATCGTATACTGTACAAAGGTATGTGTTTACTCCTCTGCCATCTATTTGAGATGGAGACTGCATGTGTATACAACAACCTACACCCCCAGTAAAATACAGCAAGGTCTACATAGATTTAAAGGACATGAAGGGAAGGACCCCGTCCTTTGCCCAGAACAACTCTGGAAAGTATTCACATTACTCACTGAAATTCCAGAAATAGTAGGAACTGTGGTGCTGTCCGAAGAGAGGCTGGGCATAGCAGAATTCCACACTTAGTATCACGACACCTATCTAACTCACATTTCTCTTCTGACTAAGGATCTGCAGATCCATTCCAGTCCTTATCAAATCCGTTTACACACACCAAACATTTGACCATGGCAAGGCTTTGAACTCCATTTGCTGAGCAACCAAAAAGAATCTGGCAGCAAATCAAAAGCATTTCTTGTTTAGAAGAAGCTAAACAAGCGTTCCGCTGATTCACACACAGAACAGATGAAGCAAATCCTACCTTATCCCTTGCAGAAGAGCACACTGTAGTAGTGCCTGCACGGTTTGGGGGAAGGCAACAACCCTGACTTTCCCTTTTGTTTCCATGGAAAGAGAATTAAAAAAAGAACACTATAACACACTGCCAAGCAGAATGACAACTCAAAAAGCCACATCAATAAGGTAAGGAGGAAGGGAGGGGAGGAGAAGAAAAGGAGGGGGCTAATGGGGGCCACACAGACAGACAACAGCACCTGACACTACACTGTGGTATGCACTGATAAGTTGCCCAGAGAGTTTGGCTTTTTCAAGCTGTCACATGCTCACAGTTGCTTAAAGACATGAAAATGACAAAGTATGAAGGTTCCCTGGTGGATTTATTCACCAGAGGAAAAGAAGTCCCTTTGGCATGGGTGTATCTCCAGGCAATATCCAGTTCAGTTGAGAGGGGCTCTGAAATCAAGTAAATACCTCTGCTAAGAGATAAATTGTTTTCAGAGCCTAATAATAATAATAATAATAATAATAATAATATAGCCCCAAAGAACTATGAAAGAGGCATTTCCTATTTCCACTCCAGATATGTTTTGCTTTTAACAGCTAATTATACTTTGTCTTCTGAAGAAATTATGCAAAAGTCGTTCTCCATTACTTAACAAAAAACTAAACAGAACAAAATGGAGAGCCAGAAGAGGAGTGGCATATTAAAATGGAAAATGACAGTTTCAGTGTTGAAACATTAACTGTTCTGATAGAAACATTGCTTGTAAAAAAACAAACAAGAAGACTCAAAAGAACAGCAACCGTATGAATTTACATAACCTGAAATGCTTTTGTGGTTAACTACTAGCAACTATATAAAAGTCAGAATACATAATGAGACAGAGCAAAACGGGAATATTCAGTATAGGTCTGATTTATGAGCACCATCGGTAAGAGAACACATGTTTTACTAAAGCTCCATACAAGAAACAGGGCTGTATCTAGGAGAGTGGTTCCCAACGGGTGGTCCACAGACCCCAAGGGGTCCTCATAACCCACTCAGGGTGTTCATGGCACATACTGGTCAACTGTCCAGGGAATTCCATTGGGGGGGACGTGCTCTCATGCGAGAGCACAGTGTTCAAAAGCTTGAGAGATCATGGCCAGATACAGATCTCATGCGAGATCATCACACCCCAAAACACATGCATGGGTCACATGACTTGCACAGGAGCACAGCCTGGAAGACACGCATCCTGGTTTTTGCACTGGGACATATTGGGGAGTATGGTGGCACCTTTCATATAACAAAAATTACTATAGAGATATCTATATTTTTGAAAGTAGGGAGGTCCATGGCTTGGCTTTTGAAAAACGGGATCCACAGTACTTAGCTAATTGGGAACCACTGGTTTAGGACATTCTCTCTCTCTCTGACACACATACCGCTTCTTCTCCTTCCTTATATTTTGGCTCCCTCCAGTTCAATCCAGACAAGTAGGACAAAACACTGGTGAGTAATTCTTCTGCCCTGGGAGGAAGCCTTCAGCTTATTCTGGACAGGGTTACAGTGTAGGGATACTGTCCTATCTAGTGTTGTTTTTGGTGTCCCAAGAGGCTTCTGCTATCATGAAGTTCCTCTCACCAGCTGTGTTGGATTTGTCAGTTACAGCCCTTCTGAGACAAGGAATAGCTTGGCCACAATCACCCATTCCCTGGTTACACCCAGTTTGGATTAGTATAATGCACTGGAAGCTATATGATTGGCCACTGCTGAAGCAGAGTCCTGGGACAGATGGATCTTGGTGTCATAGCTCTGGAGTCCAGCAATGACCAATACACAGGCCAGGGAGCCAGACTGGGTTCCTGGCTCTGATGCTAGTGTTGAGGGGATCACTGAAGTCGAGGCTGACAGGTAGCAGCCACTGAACTAGATGTCACCGCACCAGGGCCCAGGATACTGCAGCAAGCTTCTTCATGGACACCTTCACCTGATGAACTGTGCACCTTCCATACTAACTTGCCAGTCCAACAGGGCAAGGAGTTAACCAGGCAGAGGAAGTGCCTATCTTCAAACCAGAGTGTTGACCCTAGTCCTCTGAAAGGGGGCAGAAAATAGAAGCGATAAGACTGGAAGTAAAAGCTGAAAAGCAGAGCTAGATGCTCAGCAACAGCTCTCTCTCCTTCGTGCTACAACAACCGACTTGCCTTGCTCCATGGGCTCCTCCTGCAGAACCAGAACAGAACACTTGGCCTGATCTAGGGAACTATGCCATCAAGGTTCAATACTTACAAACTGGCTGTTGCCCTTCACCTTCTATGTCTAACAAGAACCAGTAGCATGCTCCAGATCTCCTAAACATGTGTTTAACTAAAGTTCCTGTCTTATGGATAAGGCATCATACTGGTTGAGGTGGCAAATCCTAGAAACAATTCAGCCAAGGATACCCACTTCTCATTCCCTTTCAAATGTGATTTAAGAACACTTAAATGGCATTGTGCTCATTCTAATGACATTATGAGGACACCAAGTCAGCACTTCTGTAACAACAGTAAGGGTAAAAAGACAGCACAAAACTTCTCTAGATAGATAAACCTTTACCTAGCACCTAATGAAACCCATTTAAACCCCCAAAATGCCAATGCCAAGCTACAGGTGGCATCTTCTGTCACATTCTGTCTGTCAATCAATAATGAACCAAGAAGTTTCACTGTGACTATCTCATTATTCTATAATAATTCTGATTTTCAAATGTCTTCTGCAAGAACCAGGTAATCTGACTTAGCAACTTTGCTATACCTGTAAGTGATTATCCTTCTAGTTTTGTTTGGGAAAAGATAACTACATTCTTTGTGCATCTGCTATTATGGGCAATATTCGGCTTCCCTTAAGAAACACAATTCTGAGTGTGCCCTCACCTCGCCTGTGACTTGTCTTTTGAAAAAGAAAGGATTTTCGGTGATATCCCACCTTGTCACTGTTGAAATCACTCCAGTCTCACTACAAATGTGCAGATCCGAGACGGCACAATAATTAATACAGGTTCAAAATTACTGGACTAGTATTTTTATTGTGGTGGCATTTCAGATGGTGGTTTTCTAACAAGGATTACTTGACTGGAGGGGATAGAGGTCATTTTAAAGGAGTTAAAACATCTTTTCCCAAGAGGCCTAACATTTGCACTAATAATTCCCTGCTCTCCCTGCACCTGACACTTGTCATCTCTTACATAGCAAAGAGGAGACTGTAAGGAAGCAGAGGCAAACATCACTCTCACTCTGTACTTGACAGATGGTATCCGCGAGGGAGAGCTTTGATAAATCATTCATTTCCATGATTACAATAAGGGCTAGAGTATGGATTATTTGATATTTTTAACATCTGTGGAGAAGGCAGCAAAACTTCACCCTTCTGTTTAAGGAGAAACACAGGCTTGCTAACCCCTATGCCCTCACACCACTTAATCACACACTAAGGAGATCTACTGAGAGCCATGCTACTAGTTGACTGTCACATCATAAAAGCATTCTGTTCTCCTCTTCCAAGGACTGGGAAACCAGGAATATGGCTGGCTCAAGGCTTGTGTATTTTAAAAGCTATAAGTGTTAATGAGTTAATTCCATTAGTAGTGAGGAAAGAGCTGATTCCTGAGAGACACCTGGCTGAATCTGAGGAGTTCCTTATCAGTGTTACTGGGCAGATTAAGTATGTAACCTCTGTATAAAAGAGCTCTGATTATGGTGTGGGTAGTGGGTGGTTATCAGGAAGGAGTGGACTGCCATGGAACAGTGGAGTTATCTGAATACTTTGAGAAGAGCTCATTTGAGAAGAAGACTTGGAGAATTGCCAGACTTCAGGACTCAAAAAACCTTACGACAGTGGTTCTCAATTAACTCAGTACTGCAATCTCCCCGTTTTTCAAAAGCCAAGCCACAGACCCCCTACTTTTGAAAATTATGGTATCTCTATGGTAGTATTTGTTATGTGAGTGGTGCCACAGACCCCCAGGTGGGTTATGTGGACCCCATGGGCTCCTCTGACCACCAGTTGGCAACCACTGCTCTAAGCTGTTGTAGGACTTTGTGCAAATTGACTAAGAAGTTGTGTGTGGATTTTGTTCAGCAAGGGCTCTGAAGTACAGAAACCCCTCTGGGACCAGAGGAAGAAAAGCCTTTGGTGCAACCTATATAAAGTGTGTGTTTTGTGTATGCCAAGCAAAACAACTCAAATTAAAGCAACAGTTTCGTGTTGGTGAGCTTGACCACTTTACTGAAGCTTCCGTCATGCACACACAGAGAGCAATATTTATAGGTTGAAGATAAACACACACCCCAACAATAAGATACATTGTTCCTGATGGAAGTGCTGAATGAGAAGGTGGAAAGCCACACAAGTCTGATCCAGAAGTTCAGTAAGGATGGGTCACCAAGAGTGCAGCCATCCTGAAGTAGCTTGACTAGCCAGGAAAAATATTCAGCACAGCAATGAACAACTTTTTATCTAACCCCAAAATGCAATAAAAGTATAAATTAATGATTAAGATTCATATTTAAACAGAATCCACTTCTTAGAAGCAGAGATATCCACAGATCATGTAAGTGAGGAACTATAATACGACAATGTTCATAGATGTGCTTGGTGGAGTTTTTATATGTTAAGACGTTCTGTTTAGATGTACTACTGGCAATTCAACAAACATTTCCACAGTTTAAAATATCCAGGGCAAAACATGGCTTTTCTAAGGTGCACTATGTATCTAAATGAAAACATAACACCGAAGACTACAAATCCCGATATAAAAAATATTTCTTATACATTCCAATAAAAGAGATGGTCAATGATTTGCAATCGGTAAGTAAAATAGTAAAAACCCAGGCAGAACATTTACCACCATGAATCAATCAGCATATGCCATACTTAGATGAGAATTGTGGTCCAACAACATCTGGAAGCAACCACATAGGCTACCACTGATCTAAATCTAGAGGGCTCCATAGTATACCTTGGTAGAATTACATCAAAGAAAGCACCAAAAAAGTCAGACTTTGAATGGCACTGCAACAGTTCTCATGAAGTGTGGAAAATGAACGTTTAATGCTTCTATTCCGAAGGTGAAATGTGTCAACACTGATTTTCTTCTGTGATGTGAAAAAGAATCCATAGTTACTGGCATCTGCTTGTCAGTTTCTCTCAACTCAGTTACAACAGAACAATTTTCAACAATGAGTGAGTGACAAACCAAAGGGGAAGTTTGGCACTAAACTGGCTTGTTCCAAGGACCTCCAAGCTCTTACAGGAGTCCCCACTGGCTACTGAAAAAGAGCTGAGATTTGTCATAGGTAAGGCACAGGATCAGCAGCCTGGGGTGATTAAGCTTGCGTAGAACTAACCCATAGCTTTGAGATAACCCAGACACACTTAGAAACAGCAGCAGTGTAAACAGGAACCACTGAATTCTCACCAACAGAAAGCTAAAATGAGCATACATGCTAAACTCAATACTAATGGCAGATACCTGCCCAGGACCTCCACTATACAGGCCTGTTTTGACTCTACTGACATTATCACGAGAGAGACAACCAATTTCAGATCTTCTATAAATCTAGCTGCCAAACTGGAGATGAGAAACAGCCAAGGTTCTTTCCATTATCTGAAACTCATCTGTTCAAAAGCTCTGCCATCAGTCAGCATTTGTTTACTGTGTGGAGCACCTGATAAGAAACAGGTCTGTGGGATTTGTACCTCATACTTTTGAGCATCAATCAGACCTGAATTTCCACTTTGCAATGATTTGACAGAAACCTGAGTGCAACAGGTGCTTTGTGGTATCTGACTGCACATGTATTACTCTCTGTGTGGCCCAAAGTCTTTGACGCAATTCCATTATGGTACAAAACGGCCTTTAGAAAAGTACAGGATTCCTAAATATTTAATCCTGATAACAACTGACACCTGACAGAAAAGTATATATAGATGCAAAAGACAACTAGTCCTAGACCTTTTACACTTCTTGTCTAAATGATTTAAGCATATATTTATAAAAAAAATTGATATCCTACATCTTGCACCCACCAAAGCAACTTACAATCAGATAATATAAACATATTAGAAACAACAAACCGGTTTTTTTAAAGGTCTAAACCCTTAACAAAGATTCCTTCCCCCAACCCTAAGGATTAATAATAATAATAAGAAGAAGAAGAAGTCCTCAGAGAAACATTGCATCTGCATTCATGCTGAGCATCAGAATGTGTTGTGTTTGAGGTTGGCAATATGATGACAGTGGTGGCAATATCACATAGGGAAGTGGAATGGCTCTAAAGTTTTTCCTTTCTCTAATCTTGTACAAAGTTCTGTGCTGTTTCTAAGCTCTTGAGAATTATTAGACTGGGTGTGTTATAACGTATTAAGTAGCATATTAGTGATAGCATATCATAAGCTGCCTTTGAAATTATGTGGACATGCCAAAGTAGCGTTGCTGCATCCACCTTAAATGAACCACTGAGTGTTTTATCTCCTAGTATTTGTATCCTCCTTCGGACGCACATGTATGCAATAACAATCTGTCAAGCAGACACTCTGTTAAGCCTGTGCTGAGGGCGACAGAGAACCAGCTGTGTTCACTGCTACTTTCCGCAGAGAGAATAATCACATACATAGCAGAGGAGCAATAGGTGTAGAACCCAGAAGATTTAAACTATGGCAAAATCTTTTTCAATTATTTTGTAACTAGACATTGATATTAAACCATGACCTTGATTAAACAAAGTTAATTGAGTAATGGTACATGTATTTTCATGAGGAAGATATTTGTAACTGTTCGAAGAGCCGACTCTTGTAGGATCCTACCCATAGTTTTAGGGGGAAAGAACACTTGGGTGGCTGGTAGTCATTTGCAGTAGGGACAACAGGAGCTACAACACTTTGGGTGCAGCAAATTATGAGAGAAAGGGACCTCGGTTTTGTTATATTTTGATACTTGGTACACCGCAGTGAATTGGCATGTTAAAATAAGCATTCTCTAACTTGAATATGCGGGACGCAGGTGGCGCTGTGGGTTAAAGCCTCAGCGCCTAGGGCTTGCCGATCGAAAGGTCGGCGGTTCGAATCCCTGCGGCGGGGTGCGCTCCCGCTGCTCGGTCCCAGCGCCTGCCAACCTAGCAGTTCGAAAGCACCTCCGGGTGCAAGTAGATAAATAGGGACCGCTTACCAGCGGGAAGGTAAACGGCGTTTCCGTGTGCGGCTCTGGCTCGCCAGAGCAGCGATGTCACGCTGGCCACGTGACCCGGAAGTGTCTCCGGACAGCGCTGGCCCCTGGCCTCTTAAGTGAGATGGGCGCACAACCCCAGAGTCTGTCAAGACTGGCCCGTACGGGCAGGGGTACCTTTACCTTTACTTGAATACAGCCATCACTTATGGCTCAGCTCTTGCATCCCTGTTTGTCAGACTAGATAGGGCTTTGACAAACAATGGAAGTGTTGCTTTGTCCAACACTAATTAGAGAAAATCTTCTGTGAGATAACAGTGCTTTCCTCTAATTTCCTTCAAGGGCTGATTGTGTAGGGGCCAAACTAGATGTACATTTAAATAAAAAGCAGACAGATATGTATATTGTTTTTTCCTTAGCTAACCGCTTTGAAGGTTTTTTTTTAAAAAAAACAACCAATCAAGTGGTACATAAATTCTATGAAATAAATAAGTAAATAAATAAATTTGCTTATTTTCCTCCTGTAGTTCACATGGAGTCTAGTCAACATGTAATCAGGTAACATTCACAGATTTCCCCCCCATAACTGCAAGGGCTAGAAGCTAACACCGGAATCCTGGGAAGTTTAAACTGCTTGCCCAACTCCACACACATCCAAGCCAGGAAGTAACAGAATGCTTATGGCACGCGTGGGAAAGCTTGGCTCATGAGTAGGTGCAAAAGTCAAGCCAGTCACAAAGAACCTAGAGGATTATGTAGAATTGGCTGGTTATTTTTATCTTCTTTTCACCACTCCTTTAAAAACAGATGAATCAAGCACAAATAACTTTCTTCAACATTTCCAAGTCACGTTTTTTCTCCATCATAATCGGTATTTGATCTGCACTGTGAAACTACTTAATGCTCTTCATGAAGCCTTTTAACTTTAGACTTAAGCAGGAAGTCAAGCATGTTCTCTCCCTTCAAGGTGCACATTCCATTGTCTTCTGAAGTGGTATAAGAGCGCTGTCAATCACACTCAAGTAACATGTACTAGTGGCAGTTTGTCTTAAATATCTTAGTAACGGAGCAAACAGGTTCACAAATACCACAAAACATCATTCTTAAAAATAAAAAAAATCAGAACTGAGGCATTCCAATCTATAGCCTTAGTTTAGCAAGCACTCTTGTGACTGGAAACGGACAAGCTATGATCCTTTGTTCAGCGTGATGGTTGAACTAGGGATGGTGATCTTTTTAAACTTCAAGAAAACCACAATTACCGCATTTTTCGCTCTATAAGACGCACTTTTCCCCTCCTAAAAAGTAAGAGGAAATGTGTGTGCGTCTTATGGAGCGAATGCAGGCTGCACAGCTATCCCAGAAGCCAGGAGAGCGAGAGGGATCGGTGCGCACCAATCCCTCTCGCTCTCCTGGTTTCAGGGATAGCTGCGCAAAGCCTCTGGAGCGCAACGGGATTGCTCCTCCCGCTGTGCTCCGGAGGCTTTCCGTTGCTTTCACTGAAGCCAGGAGAGCGAGAGGGATCGGTGCTTTCGCTGCGCAGCGATCCCTCTTGCTGTTCTAACTTCGCTTCGCTGGAGAGGCACTGCGCAGCTTTCCCTCTCTGCGCAGCGCCTCTTCAGCACTGAAGAGGTGCTGCGCGGAGAGGGAAAGCTGCGCAGCGCCCCTTCAGCAAAGCGGGAGGAGAAACGGAGCCCCTTCTGTTTCTCCTCCCGCTTTGCTGGAGAGGCGCTGCGCAGAGAGGGAGAGAATATTTTTTTTCTTGTTCTCCTCTAAAACTAGGTGCGTCTTATGGTTGGGTGTGTCTTATAGAGTGAAAAAGACGGTAGTTTTGGTTTACTTATATAGTCGTGTGTTTATGAGAAACGAACCACAACCCCTAGGCTTGGACATAACACCAAGGAACGGATTATGGTTTGTTTCTCCTGTGTACTAGTGGGGGGAGGAGCTAAGTGGAGTTCTCCAGGGAAGGAGATTCACAACTGAGGGGCCACCACTGAAAATCCTTGCCCGTAATATTCACTAATAGGCTCATCCTTAGTGGTGGGACAAAAAAAAGGGCTTTCAAGGGACTGTAGGGTTTGGGCAAGTTCTAAGGGTGCAGGTGGTCCTTACATATTAGATACTACATACATAAATCAGAAAACACGCCCCTTTGCATGTGCCTGATTAAAAACGCAGTCATGCACACTTGGCATTTGATACAATACTGCTCTATTTATAAGCCCTCCCAATAGCTTGTTTGTATTATCCTAATCTGAGAAGCCACTGTGATCATTACTAATAAATCTCTGCTAAAACATTCTGCAAATCAATCGATCACTAACTGGACATCTTATATATTTTAAAATAATATCCATCATCTGCTAACTTCATTGACCCCGGCCCACCATAATTTAATTAGATTATAATGAATTATACATTTATTAATGTGGCCATAACAATCACCTTCTATAACATTTTCCTCCCACCCACAAATGTAGGGCAACATATATGGTGTGTACCCCCACCATCCTCACAACTCCTTTGAGACTAGGCTGAGAGGGTGCCTTGTTCAAGGTCATTCAATGAGCCCAATGGCTGAGCAGCAATCTGAACCTTGCCCAACCTGGTCATAGTCCACACTGAAGCCACCACAACACACTGGCTCTCCGAAGAGCACAGAAGTCAGTTTCAAGATCTAGAAACATTTCGGTGCGTGACAAATGCTTTCTCCAGCTTTCTAAGCAAACACTAGCACCAGAGCTGGCTTTAAAGTCACAAAAGCCCTGCTGTATATTCAGTTTGGCAAACACACACAAGAAGCACAACATACTGACTATGACCTGCAGGTCTTATGTTGCCTCCCAACTACAGTGGATAATGGCTCCCAAACAAAGATCTTGTTCAACACTCACTTGCAGCGTAATTTTATACATGTTAACTCAGAGGCAAGTCAATGGTGCTCACTCACTAGCATGAGTGATTAGGATCACAGTCTGAATTTGTTTTCTTGGAAAAAGAGAAGTTATTTCAGCCAAGTTAGCATTAACTACAACATTGCAAAAAGGGTTGACCAGTTGTTAGGAAGTGAATAAGGCATTGCATTTCTATAGGTTTATTTCCAGGCATAGAACTGAAAGGGCATCATTAAAGCTCACTTACTTTAGAATAATCCCCATTGAAGCAACTAAGAAATATTTTTGAGTGGAGCAGGACTGTCTACTGTACAGGGCTGCATAGCAAATAGTTACTGAATCAATCAACCACTTACAAGCAAGAGATAGCAATATGTACAAGCCTGAAAGTGCCTCCTGGTACCAGTTTAAAACAGCAATAGAAAAGCAGCTTGAAGGATTTTTGAACAAGGAAGCAGCAGGGCAGAGATGTGGTGGGCGTTTTGATTCTTATACTGTTACAGCTTCTTCTCTCTGACCCCCCCCCCAGCTTAAAAATGTGTATTTTGATCCTGTGGTGTGTGTGTTTGGAAGGGAGGGTATGATCTGGACTCTCACTGGGATGTGTGTGCAATGTGCAGCCAATAAACCACAGATAAGGAATGGGTTTAACACCTCTCAAACACTCACAATAAACTGTTTGCTTATCTTGTTAAAGTCAGGGCTCCATTAAAATAAGTGTAGTTATTCACGCTGCAAGCCAATTAAACGCACATTAAAATTGAGTATTTCATAGGGCTGAAACCCAATTAAACAAACTTTAAAACTGATTATCTACCAGATTTTAGTTGGTTAATTTACTGATTATATAATATTTTCTTATTACATCTGTCTCTTTACTGGGGTTCCTCTTAATATTTAGCAAGACAAATGTTTTTGCATATATTTCTGCTAGATAGATTATTATTATTAAGACATCTGAAGGTGGCCCTGTTTAGGGAGGCTTCTAATGTTTGATGTAGTACAGTATTTTAATATATATATTTTTGGAAGCCGCCCAGAGTGGCTGGGGAAGCCCAGCCAGATGGGCGGGGTATAAATAATAAATCATTATTATTAATTATTATTATTATGATAGATAGATAGATAGATAGATAGATAGATAGATAGATAGATATGACTTTCTCTGGGCTGTGATTTTTAACAAGTTTCACACCTACCCACCTCCAAACCCCAGGTGGACAGTGGAACTCAATAGATGATCTTTCACACGTAATTGCAGGCACACATTCAGCTCTTCCCAAAGACCATCTTGGAATAAATTTTCCTTCTTTATGCGCATCCAGGCAACAAAGCAGGAACCAATTCAAAAACACACAAAAAAGGTCGTGCCAGCAGCAGTGAAGTGTGCCTTCTTGGCTGGGTTCCCTCTCCCACCAGAAATTGGGATCTTAGCACAAGGCCCCAGCATCATTGCAGAGGGCTCTGGGTAATCTATTTCCCAATGGGAAAGGTGCCCAACAGCAGTGGAGAACAACTCTTTTATCTTCATTTTATAAAACAGCACCAGGGAGGCGAAAAATGAGTGTAGCAAAGTCATTCTGTGCTGCTTCCTCCAATAATGCCCCCTACTAAGAAATGGGAGGAACTCTCAGAGGAGAATTCAGAGCACGATTCTCAAGTGTCTATGGAAGCGTGAAAAAGACCTTCCATTTTCTGGAGAACAAGGGACAGGCAAAGGAAAGAAGAGTGACAAGGGTTTAAAATGAAAGATTGGGTGATATTGGGGCAATGCCCAATTAAACAGATCCAAAATTTTAATGAAGCAACGTCATTTAATCAATTAAGCCCTAGTAGGTGACCCCTAGATCCCCAAAGAGAACTGAGGATGAGACTGGCTTGGGGTTCCTGAGTCCATACATGGTCTATTGCTGTTTTTGCTAGAAGGAAAAAGGTTGATTGGTTCCCAATGTACAACCTATTGTTTAGATGTGGTATATAATTATATACCAGTGTGGTGTAGTGGTTAAGAGCGGTAGTCTTGTAATCTGGGGAACCGGGTTCGAGTCCCCGCTCCTCCACATGCAGCTGCTGGGTGACCTTGGGCCAGTCACACTTCTTTGAAGTCTCTCAGCCCCACTCACCTCACAGAGTGTTTGTTGTGGGGGAGGAAGGGAAAGGAGAATGTTAGCCGCTTTGAGACTCCTGAAGGGGAGTGAAAGGCGGGATATCAAATCCAAACTCCTCTTCTTCTCTTCTTATATAATTACGGCTCAAGATGAAAAAGTTCAACACAGTACAATTAAACTGTTTCTCAAGCTAGAAAAGGTTTCCTCCACCTTAATCTAAATAAAAGCAAAACCAAGGCAAGTTCATTCTGACTGAATGGCTCCCTTTCCCCAGGTTCCCATATTTTAACAATTTCAAGCAACCATCCAAGGAGTCTGGCAACCGCTAGAGATTTTTAACAGCCCTGCTCCAAGCAAATCCAGAAACCTTATGCCCACACAAAGACTGCTGTTGAAGTCCGTTGAGCAAGCGGAAGCCCATGTTATAGAATTTGCTGGGTGGCCCATACATTCTGTCTTCCAGGACCAGGTCTTTTCAGATCGATAGATATTAGTGAAAGTTGCTTACCTGCAAATGCTGTTCAAGAGCACATCTCGCACACAGTAGCTTTGGATGTAAGAATCAAGTTGGTGGTGCTTGTTGGTATTGTCTGAAGGAGATCTTGCACAGGAAAGACATGCAGGCCAGTGCAGCCACTACAAATCCCTTAGTATTGGGAAACCTAAGTGTCCAAGAACAAGAGGAGACTGTGGTTATTCATCCCTGTTATTCTATGACATAACATTTCAAAATACAGTTTTGAGCTGAAAGCATGCTGTAACCTGATAAGACTTCAGAAGGGCATAGCATACGCTCCACTTTCTCCAAGAGATTGCATGTAATGCAACCAATTGCGACGCCACATCCACTAGGAATTACTCCTGTCTAAAGGAGCCATTTCGCAGGGCCCCCTAATGTGATGGGCACTAATTTGGACTATTTCAAAGACATAAAAACCAAGGTGTAATACATCTATAATTAGTTAGAAATAATTAATAATAGAGGTAAAGGTAAAGGTACCCCTGACTGTAAGGTCCAGTCGCAGACGACTCTGGTGTTGCAGCGCACATCTCACTCTATAGGCTGAGGGAGCCGGTGTTTGTCCGCAGACAGCTTCCAGGTCATGTGGCCAGCATGACTAATAAAACCAGAGCAGCACACGGAAACGCCGTTTACCTTCCCACCGGAGCGGTACCTATTTATCTACTTGCACTTTGATGTGCTTTCGAACTGCTAGGTTGGCAGGAGCAGGGACCGGCCAATGGAAACTCACCCCGTCACAGGGATTCGAACTGCCGACCTTCCGATCGGCAAGCCCTAGGCTCTGTGGTTTAGACCACAGCGCTGCCCGCATCCCTAATAATAGAGGTAAGATACAACTAAAAATACAACTCTTGGTATAATCTGCTAATAACTACTGCTTTGGCATTTTTGAACAATGAAGCTCAGGAATTGTATATGCCTTCATTCTGTATCTGAAATTGGTTAAAAATTATGTAACAGAATACAGACACAAAATCAGAATGGGGCCATCTAACAGTACAATTTTAGTTGACAACATGCTCAAGGCCTAGGGAAGAGTCACAGTTCCTTACATTCCACAGCACATTCAAAAAACCAAATATTTTCCCTCCCATTCCCTTTTACTGTCTATCTCATTGTTAATGTTTTATTTTCCTCTTCCTATCCTGTTGTATTTCTGTATGTGAAAACCTTCAGAAAAGTTTGCAAATAAACTTGCATCTCAAGTTAACCCTTTTCAGCTACCCTGAAAGTAAGAGGTTGAAATTACTCTGCATGAAATATTACTTCAAACAGTTCAACATGTCTGAACCGGTTACTAAACCTCTTTTTAAAGTTAATGTCCAAACCAGAACAAAACTGGAGAGTTAAAGAAAATGCTGATGAATCAGAAGTGAACCCAAATTTTTAATGGTTCAATTCCCTGGAGAAAATGTGGAGATGTATGTATGGTCCGAAATCCTGCCATTTCCTCTATTACATCATAAATATTTAAATGGTATAGGAAAAACCATCAGCAGAACTTTAGCAGCCAGCTAGGTTGTCCTCTGCCTTCTGAAATATTGCACTGCTGTTGAGTAAATAAAGTAAAGGTAAAGGTACCCCTGCCCATACGGGCCAGTCTTGACAGACTCTGGGGTTGTGCGCCCATCTCACTTAAGAGGCCAGGGGCCAGCGCTGTCCGGAGACACTTCCGGGTCACGTGGCCAGCGTGACATCGCTGCTCTGGCGAGCCAGAGCTGCACACGGAAACGCCGTTTACCTTCCCGCTGGTAAGCGGTCCCTATTTATCTACTTGCACCCGGAGGTGCTTTCGAACTGCTAGGTTGGCAGGCGCTGGGACCGAGCAGCGGGAGCGCACCCCGCCGCAGGGATTCGAACCGCCGACCTTTCGATCGGCAAGTCCTAGGCGCTGAGGCTTTAACCCACAGCGCCACCTGCGTCCCTGTTGAGTAAATAAGGCTACACAATTAGAGTGCCTTATGTGGTTCCATTAATATGATGAAAATGGCTCCCCAATAAAACAATCAAAATCTTCTTGCTGCATTCCCATTCCTAAACTACATTTTTATTTATCTACCCCATTTTTACCCTGCCTCTCTACCTTAACACTGTTGAAGGCAGATTCAAATTTACTAACCCCCCTTCAAAATGATAAATCACAGTAACTGATGCACAGTAGAGCAAAGCAATATAACTACAAGTCTAACAGAAGGGCAAATCGAAACTCGCCTAAACGAAGAGCTCTTTACTTGATAGTAAAATGCAATAGTAAGAGAAAAAGCAAAATGAATCTTTCATGACGGGGAGATCCATAATCCATAGAGATGTCCCCCCCACCTCCATTTAACTCTACTTCAGCTACTCAAGGGACATAGGGAGGCTTGTCAAACTTGTAAGGAACAGGCAGAATTATAACTGGAACAAACTGCCCTTAAATTATCTTGCCCCTAAACATATTAAGACTTTAAAAGGTAATAATGAACATCTTAAATTGCAATCAGAAATGAGCAAAGCTAGCAAAACGCATTCTGCTGTGCCCCACAGGGTTCCACCTTGTTCCCCAAGCTAATTTTCAGAAGCTGCTGGGAGAGGTCATCAGGAGATTTGGAGTGAGGTGGCACCAATATTATCTAATCTAATCTATCTATCTATCATCTTCAGGTAGGTAGCCGTGTTGGTCTGACACAGTCGAAATAAATTAAAAAATAAATGCTGAAGTAGTAGTAGTGTGCATGCACACTAAGGCTTGTACTCAGAACAAACTTGGTTGGTCTCTAATGTGCTACCAAGATTTTTTTTTAAATCTAATCTAATCTAATCTAATCTAATCTAATCTAATCTATCTATTGTTTAAGGTAAAGGGACCCCTGACCATTAGGTCCAGTCATGACCGACTCTGGGGTTGCGGTGCTCATCTCACTTTATTAGCCGCGGGAGCCGGCGTACAGCTTCCGGGTCATGTGGGCAGCATGACTAAGCCACTTCTGGCGAACCAGAGCAGCGCATGGAAATGCCGTTTACCTTCCCGCCTGAGCGGTACCTATTTATCTACTTGCACTTTGAGGTGCTTTCGAACTGCTAGGTTGGCAGGAGCAGGGACCGAGCAACAGGAGCTCACCCCATCGCGAGGATTCGAACCGCTGACCTTCTGATTGGCAAATCCTAGGCTCTGTGGTTTAACCCACAGCGCCACCCGCGTCCCAGTAATCTATTGTTTACTAGCAAAAAGAAAAAGGAAAAAAAAGGTTCTAAGTGGTTTACAATTATAAAACCAACTAAAAGGAATATAGCAATACAGGTGGCAACTATTTTGCACTCGTCCAGTTGATGTGCAACTGCTGACCCATGTGTTGTTTTTGGGGGTGGGGGCAGAATGTGTTGACGTGTGAAATGACCTGGAACACGCTCCCCCCCCCCCTGCACAAACAGGGACCTGCCTGCACACAATTAAAATATACAATAAAACAGCTCCATCAAAACGCTGAAATTAAAATGCAACAATTAAAATCTACAATAAGCAAATCCATTAAACCAGCATAACAATTAGAATAGGTAAAACACCAATTGAAACTGGAGGATCAAGTGAGGAGATCAGGGAAATGCGTGTCTAAACACATATGTCTTCAAGAGCCAGCAAAATGCCAATACTGACAGAACTCCTTATATTCCAGCAGGGAAAGCATTCCATAACACTGCTGCCACCACAGTGTTTCCAATTGCAAAGTGAACCATGTTCCATTTGTTGGAGGGGAAGACATTTCTTTCAGGTAACCTAGTCCAGAGTTTTTAGGGTTTTATATGTAAATATCGGGATCTTTAAAGTGGACACAAATTTAACCGTGGTTGTTGTTTTGGTAACTTATTCTAACCTACCCTGGGACCTCAGGGGGAAGGGCAGGTAAAAGAATACTAAGCAAACAAATAAATAAATACTTCAAACTGGCTCTGGTCACCAGTATTGCAGCCACAAGGCTTTTAAGACTGGGTAGTTTTCTTTGGCATAATTTTCATGCAAGGAAAATTTCCAATTCTTAATGCTGTCCTTTCAAGCCAAGGAATTGCAGACCAAGAAAAGCTCCCATTGCAAATAATTGGTGTAGAGCCTCCCAATGCTGACCAAGACAGTGACAAGGGGGAAACAGTTAAAGTCCTCCTCCCACTGCCACAATCCCAATGCACCCCCCCCCATGGTATTTGTTAAACAAGAATGAGTTAGATAAGGAGAACTACTAATTTGGCCCCAAGACTCTCACCTATGATTTATTTGCTAAGCACTTGGAGGATAAAATAGCTTGCATCTGCAATGAATTGGACGCCACTGTGTCTGCAGTACACTTGGTGAATTTGTCCAGAATAAGATGCAGTCATATGCTGATGGATTAAATTCAGTCGTTATGACCCAAGGATGTGGACAAGGTGCTTGCAAAAGTGCAAGGAGCAGCCTGTTTGTACCACTCATATTCCACCTTATAACAATCTAGTGAGAGAGGGCTAACCAGCTGGGTCCCAAATGGAATTATTGCTTCCCTAGGAGAGGGGATGATCCTGAGCAGGTTGAAGGAGGTGGCCATAATATTAACCCTAGAGACAACCTCCTGGAATCTCAAGGACTACATTAAAATGCCAGGTGCAAATATTCCCTATTTTGACAAGGCGCTTGAGTGAGTGGTCATTATATGCTTGAGCCAATTTGCTTGGGCATAATGTGCTTGAGTTAACACCAACATGCTGGGACAGTCACCAGGGTAACCTCACATTTAGACTACTGCAATGTGCTCTATATGGGGCTGCCCTTGAAGACAGTCCAACAAATATGGCACCTAACAAACAATGAATGAATGTTTAGGCTGCTGTGCATTAAAAAGTTTTTTTTTAAAAAAAAAAATGAGGACAGCTCACATGAAGAGTATTGAAACGGTGTTCAGTTGGCAGTTCAAATGAAGTCTAGGCTCAAGCTAAAAGAAAAGAAAGTGCCGTGCGGAGTGATTTTAAGATGCATCTACACAAAGCACGAGCTACATGATCTGAATCAAAGATGCAGACCTGAGTTTTTATTTAGGGAGGGTGAAACCCCACCCAACACAGGTTGAAGGCTTGGGGTCATATTGTTTAGATGAAATACATCAAGATAAGCGAATGTATTTTCCTACTGAAGGCAAATGTTAGAAACTGTACCTCATTTTGATTGTCTTCTATCACACAGGGAGTACAGTTGACTGCTGGGGCCTGTTGCACAAGACAGAGCTAAAACAAATGCTTTCTACATTATATTGGATTTTAAAACTGTTCTGTTCTTTTACAGTTTTTTTTTGTTTTTTTGTCCTCTGGGGAAACTATGTAAAGATTAGGAAGGCTGGACTCAATCTTCAGAAAGCCAAAGGGAAGACTCCAGGGACTCTAGGCAACTTCCCTTATTGAGACACACAACTTCTCTGACGGTAGCTGGCCATTTTGCTATGGCCTGAATACACTCACTGTTATGTGCATATTCCTCAGAATATCCAGAATTCAAAGCCTAGAATTTTCACAACAGTATGCAGTGCCAATAAATAACTTTTTGGACTCCTGAAACCCTTGGTCTGGGTACAGACTGGAGCACATTTTAAAATTATAGTTTCAATGACAGTTCTTTAGAAGTCAAAGAAGATTACCATGAGAAGAGTTTGCAGCAGAATTGGAGACTACAAGGAGATCAGCTTTTAGACAGCTTTTAGACCTCCGTTCTCTGCTTCTCTCTAGTAACCTCAGTTTCACTGGTTAGTGGCAAAATCAGATGTTAGCTAGCTTTAATGATGGCATTTCCCCCTAGTGTTGATCATGCTACAATTGTGTGAAGAAATGGCATAGACTGCTGCTTAACAGGTGTTGTGAGTGGGCATCTGTGCCGGGGGGGGGGGGATGAAAATAGATGAGTCATCCCCAATCACTGCTTTAATTATTAAGTATTCCTTGCTTTTTGAAGATGGAAACTCATAGGTGGCAGAGAGAAGATTCAGTGACTACAGGAAAATAAAAATAAAAATATGTTTAACAGAAATTAAAGGCATTCATTTCTGTCATAGAATCATAGAGTTGGAAGAGACCACAAGGGCCATCGAGTCCAACCCCCTGCCAAGCAGGAAACACCATCAGAGCACTCCTGACATATGGTTGTCAAGCCTCTGCTTAAAGACCTCCAAAGAAGGAGACCCCACCACACTGTTCCACTGTCGAACAGCTCTTACTGTCAGGAAGTTCTTCCTAATGCTTAGGTGGAATCTTTCTTGTAGTTTGGAACCATTGCTCCGTGTCCGCTTCTCTGGAGCAGCAGAAAACAACCTTTCTCCCTCCTCTATGTGACATCCTTTTATATATTTGAACATGGCTATCATATCACCCCTTAACCTCCTCTTTTCCAGGCTAAACATGCCCAGCTCCCTCAGTCGTTCCTCATAAGGCATCGTTTCCAGGCCTTTGACCATTTTGGTTGCCCTCCTCTGGACACGTTCCAGTTTGTCAGTGTCCTTCTTGAACTGTGGTGCCCAGAACTCGACACAGTACTCCAGGTGAGGTCTGACCAGAGCAGAATACAGTGGCTCTATTACTTCCCTTGATCTAGATGCCATACTCCTATTGATGCAGCCCAGAATTGCATTGGCTTTTTTAGCTGCCGCGTCACACTGTTGGCTCATGTCAAGTTTGTGGTCAACCAAGACTCCTAGATCCTTTTCACATGTACTGCTCTCAAGCCAGGTGTCACCCATCTTGTATTTGTGCCTCTCATTTTTTTGTCAATGAAAAGCAATGCATTGCTCGATATGTAAATATTATTTCAATTAGGCACAGCAAATTAGCATTGACCTCACATTTCTAAACCCATAGAAATATATTTATTTGTTCACTCCCCAGCATATCACTGCTTTTCCGTACCCACTTCCCTGTCTTTAACAACCGTTCAGTCAACAAGAGTAAAAAGAGCAAGAAGGGCAGCAAGTAAAGCTTAAGTAACGACAAGCTCTATGAGCCAACTCTTGCCATTTACATAACTAAAGAGCCAATACATTTTTCATTTAATTACTTACTTGCTTACTTTTGTGTGATCAGTGTTGAAATGACTTGTAAAGGAAGATTTACCAGTGCAGGCCAGGACAACACTTTTTCTGCTATTACAACTATACCAGCTCTTAACTATCATATCAGAAAGAGTTCAATTGCCCTGTCTATAACATGTGCACCTATGAAAACATTTCCTACAAAGACGCATTTAAGTCTGAACATAATAAGGGAGTCAGTGCTGTTCTGCCCAAAATTATCAAAGTGGGATTGTCAATCAGTGAGCAGGACTAATTTTAATCCAAAGTGTGTACTTAGTACGAGAAGTTGAATGGATACTTGTTTTAGTTTGAACAATGGATGCACAGACATTTTTGTACTTGATCAAAATCACACCATTTAACTAACAAGCAGTTCTGCATACAGAAAAGCCTGAAAAACGCCAGAATAAATTGCATAGACCCACACAGGTTGAAACAGTGACCTAGATACTTGCCCATCTATAAAGCTATGAGGCAGGAGATGATCCTCAAAGTTTAAACACAATGCTGACAGATGTTAACATACTATCTTGGTACCAAAAAGCATCAGATTCTATAAATTGATACCTTTTTAATTAACAAGAATAATTCTAGCTACTTTGCCTTACTGCCAGCAGGCTTCATCACCATGTAGTCAAGGCACTGAAACAGTTTTGTAAAAACTGAGTAAGGCAAAAGCAGCGGTGCAGTGGATCTCGCCACCCACAAGAAACCGAACCATTCATTTATTGCAAAGCGGTCTTGCAACACAGAGCATTTTTTAACACCCATTCTTCCTCCCCCGCTACTTTTCAGAGGTTAAAAAACACATTTTCATCAGAGCAGAACCACACTGCCTTAGATGGGGAAGAGTGAATTTACCTTGCTCTCAAACTTAATCACACAGGATTGCACCAGGCCTACGCCTTTTAAACACAGCTCTTCCCTGTTCAGTGTGTGTGTGTGTGTGTGTGTGTGTGTGTGTGTGTACAGTTTAAAGGGCTAAAAGGGCACATGGGTGAGGAGATACTGAACCCATCTCTCATCCACTTCTCTTGCCAGTGGCACCATCAGGGCAGGAGTCCAGGTCTCACTCACCAAAATTGGCATCCTAAAAACACAGCAGGGCTGGCTCACCACACTTTGAAGTAATATGCATTAAAATCTACAGAGGGGTGACTTTGAGACCATTAAGTCCAAAGTCTCAAATTAACCTAAATCTACACTTAGCTTTTACTGCTGCAGCCACCTTCCATCCACCAGCCAATTTCTTCTCCACCAATCTCACTTCCAATACTGGTTGAGGGAAAACACATCTGAATGGAGGGTGTGTAATCACATGGGTCACATGGTCAGGGGGAGTGTATGCCTTACTGCCCCTGCTGATTACAATTTAAAGAAAGAGTAACATGATACGGAGTAGATGTTGGAAATTCTAAGAAACTTTACTAATTGGTTCACAGAAGCTCCTCCTATCTGGAGGAAATTTTCTGCTAATCCACACACCTCATTCCATTATTACATTGTTCTACAAAAGGAACACGCCTCTGATTCAGCAGAAACTTATTCCTGAGAACATGAAAATGAACATGCTCCTACAGCAGTGCTGAACAAACAGAACTTTCCATGAGCTATATTCAACTCACCAGCTTGTAAGAGCAGTTAATTTTCACAACACCAGCAAAGTTCATGAGAGCAAATTCACACAAGAGAATGTGAACCAAAAGTGAATTTACAATGGAGAAAATTTGTGGAAAGTTCTCTTCAGAAGCTAATCGCAACAAGCAAATGAACAAAGCAGACCACTCAGTTATCCTTACCTGCAGACAATGTATCTGGGCAGTGGAATTGTGATGATTGCTTAAATACAATTCCTTGTATCACAACCTACTTCAGTTCACAGGGATTCAGCAGAGCCATTTGCCCAAGTGCACCCAAGTGTTCTGTGATATAAAAAGGTAAAGGTACCCCTGCCCGTCAGGGCCAGTCGTGACCGACTCTAGGCTTGTGCGCTCATCTCGCTCAAAAGGCCGGGAGCCGGCGCTGTCTGAAGACACTTCCGGGTCACATGGCCAGCGTGCCGAAGCTGCATCTGGCGAGCCAGCACCAGCGCAGCACACAGAAATGCCGTTTACCTTCCCACTATAAAGCGGTCCCTATTTATCTACTTGTACCTTGGGGTGCTTTCGAACTGCTAGGTTGACAGGAGCTGGGACCGAATGATGGGAGCTCACCCCGCCGCGGGGATTCGAACCGCCGACCTTACGATCAGCAAGTCTTAGGCACTGAGGTTTTAGCCACAGCGCCACCCGCGTCCCCTAACAGATCACATAGGTAAAGGTACCCCTGCCCGTACGGGCCAGTCTTGACAGACTCTAGGGTTGTGCGCTCATCTCACTCTATAGGCCGGGAGCCAGCGCTGTCTGCAGACACTTCCGGGTCACGTGGCCAGCATGACAAGCTGCATCTGGCGAGCCAGCACCAGCGCAGCACACGGAAACGCCGTTTACCGTCCCGCTATAAAGCGGTCCCTATTTATCTACTTGCACTTTGGGGTGCTTTCGAACTGCTAGGTTGACAGGAGCTGGGACCGAACGACGGGAGCTCACCCCACCGCGGGGATTCGAACCGCCGACTTTATGATCAGCAAGTCCTAGGCACTGAGATTTTACCCACAGCGCCACCTGCGTCCCCTGCTCTGTGATATAGCTGGCTGTAACTAATGAGTTTTAAGAAATGGGATCCAGCTACATGGAACTGTCTGCAGAATCTCGGGTTCCGTCCTGCTCAATACTGTTAGAAGTTTCTAAAGCTACATCTTTTCTAAAAATTTAGCTTGATCATTCCTGTGGTGGGGCCCGCTTGCCAGAAAGATCTCCATCCAGAAACAAGGCATGTGACAACAAAGACACAATTCTGAACAGGCCCACCAGCTTGGCTGCAGGACCGTGGGTGCCTGGAGCCGCACACACTGTGGGTGCGCAGGTGTCTGATGTCAGCACACTCACCGGCGGGTGTGAATGATGTCAGCACAGTGGGATTCTTGATTACAGTGGTACCTCAGGTTAAGTACTTAATTCGTCCCGGAGGTCCGTTCTTAACCTGAAACTGTTCTTAACCTGAAGCACCGCTTTAGCTAATGGGGCCTTCTGCTGCCGCCATGCTGCTGGAGCACAATTTCTGTTCTCATCCTGAAGCAAAGTTCTTAACCTAAAGCACTATTTCTGGGTTAGCGGAGTCTGTAACCTGAAGCGTATGTAACCCGAAGTACCACTGTGCATAACAGCAGTTGGGTCACATAAAGATTAAAAAAACACTTTCTGCGGCTAAAAATGTTAATTCGGGCATCCCCAACCTGCAGCCCTCCAGATGTTTTGGCATACAACTCCCATGATCCCTAACAGGACCAGTGGTCAGGGATGATGGGAATTGTAGTCCAAAACATCTGGAGGGCCAAAGAAATCCCAAAATTTGGATGCAGCTATTCTCACCAGAAGTCAAAATCCTGCAATGTTCATTTTACCCCCACTTTCTAAAAAGTAGGGATAGAGATGGTTGTGATCTTAATCAGATGAGCATAATATGAAATTATAAACACATACACAGAGGTAGGCATGACTGATAGATACTTGTATATTTGTTTTCAAAAGCTGAAGGGTGATTAAGCCCAAACTGTACCAGGTACTTGAGAATAACCCTTCATGAAAAGGGTTAATACTTTGTGAACAGCAAGTATATGGATCTCAGGCACAGATTTCTCTAACAGATTATTTTTAAAAACCCCAACTCCCATCAGAATTACAAAGTATCGCAGCATTTCATATACAAATTTGACAATCACGAAGCAGAGGTGTGATCCAAAAGCACTACCCCACACATTTCTAATCGTGGATAGTGGAAGATTACTGGTTGGAAAGCAAGAAAATTCCCATTTGCATTACTTTAACATCTCCCATTCTTCCTGTTTATGCCCTAAGCCTATAAAATATATTTATAAATCAAAAGCCAGCACAGAGCAACCAGATTTTAGAAGGAATAAGTCAAGCACCAGTTTTTTGGAACAAGACTAGAGAACAGGATTTCACAGTAAGAAACTTTAAATACCCTGCAGCTGGCCTCTGAAATACAGTCTTCCCAACTGCATCGCATTCAACAGAGGCAGATTTCATGTGGCACCCAAATATGACTCCCTCCCACACGAGGCTGATGCTTCCAGGCTTTGTGATAAATTGACATCAAACGCTGACTTAGAAGAATGAGGTATTTACTTTAAAGGGATTAATCCTGCATTTTGTTACACTTCCTATTTGTTTTGATGCAGTGCTGCAAATCCAGGCAATGGCAGGCTGAGCAGCGCCAAGGCAGAGGAGATACAGCATTCTCTGACTTCAAATGAATTACACAGAATTAAAATTCAGTGAAATTAAGTTCAACACAATTACACACACTGTAGCTTGTGACATCAAAAGTAAAAGGCGGCAGGCTATGGCCTCGTAACATAGGCCAAACCAAATCAAAGCACTATGCTAAACTGACACACGAACACTGGAAATAGAACTGACAGGCGATTATTATACTTTCACGTATCATAAAACAGTCTCTAATCAGTCCAATGCAAGGGCTAGAAGACACGGCTATATGGTATATCTATGCCTCTGATCTAACATTTCCTTAAAACTTTCATCTAACCTTTACCCCTTTCCTTTGCCTTTTGAGTCAGCCCTTCTTCAAATATGCTCTCAAAAATAGTGTTTATGTCACCAGTGGTTAACAGAGGAGATATGAGTTCTGCTTCTTCAGAATCACCTGACATTGTACAATGTCCCCGCTCCTGCCTTAGCAAACCTAGGTTCTAGTATTATTTGAAATTATAGGGAGGACCTGGTAATGTTAAAGGATTGCCCAGCTGCTAATATTCTCTTCTTAGGCAAGAAGCTCTTGAAAAGATGGCAGCAGTTCAACTGTAGGCATGCTTGGAAGAAGCCATTATCCGGTTCCTCTTCAATCCAATTTCAGGCCCAGATACAGCACCAAATTGGCACTAGTCACCTGCCTTGATGGTCGTTGCTGAAATAAGGATGGATGAGTGCTACTCTATTGATTCTCCTTGGCCTTGTCAGCTTTGATACCAAGGGACATGGTTTCCTCTTGAGTGGCTCTTTGGATTGTGAGTGGATTCTACTGGCCTGTCACATATTGCAGCAGTTCTTTAAGACTTGCAGTAGTTGCCAATGTGTTTCTAAGCCCAAATTGAGGTGCCTGCATTGACAAATAAATCCTTAAATGACTTGGGTCCCAATATCTGAAGGAGCATCCTTTCCCATAAAGACCTGCTAGGGTGCTGAGATCTGAGAGAGAGGCCCTGCTCACAGTTCTGCTGCCTTGTGAAATTTGTGGAGTGGTGGTGCATGAGAGGGCCTTCTCGGTGGTGGCCCCCAGATTGTGGAATGCCCCTCCCAAGTTGCCTCTGGCCTTGTCACTGTATACTTTTTGACATCAGGTCAATATACCCTTTTATTTATTTATGCAATTCACAGCATAAAAATACAAGATAAAAAACAAAGAAAATCCATAATAAAAACAAAAACAAAAAGAAACCAATCACCCCATTCTCCTTCTGCACAAGCCATTGGAGGTGAAATGTCTTATATGATTTAATTGTACTGAGCTGTATGTAACCTGCTCTGGGGCTACAAAGTGAAGGGAGAACTAAAAACAAAGAAGGAAATAAAATGTGTCCAAGCATCATTTATTTGAAGACAATGTTAGCGCTTCCTCATTTAAAATGAATGTTGAGGGAAGTAAGAATTTTATATAACTGAGAACACAATACACAAATAAAGTCATAGTCAGTGTTGTGCCCTCAGATAACTCCCTTGATGCCAACCAAGGAACAGTCATCTCCAAATATTATTATTATTTTTTTAAATCAACATTTTTAAAACCTTTTTTCTGCCATGGGTGGCACTGGGCACACAGCATTCTTATTTCCTTTCCCCCAGAATGCATCACTTGCCTTTTTGTTTGGTGGTAGTAGTCACCGTGATTATGATGATTTATTAAGTTATATACTGCTTAATGCAAAAATAGACTTCTAAACTGATTGGTTGTGTTTAGGGTTGTGTTCTTTGTTCGTTTGAAATGTTATTTGTTGGGAGTGTTTTGCTTATTTTTGGGGAGGTGTTGCCTGCTTACCCCCTGTACTTTAGAAAAGGTTGTAGATGTTTTGCACATTGTTTTGGAGAGTCTCTGAGCATCACCAGTTTTTCTTCTGTAAAATGGCACTTTGTGGTTACCATTACAGTTTCATAGATTTTCGAATGTGGCCCCAGGTCTAAAAAGGTTAATCTACTCTGGATATCTCCCCTTGGGTTTAAGGAATTATCTTACATATTTGCAAGTAAGTTGGAGTGGAAGTGATATAAATTAGATTTTAATAAGAAGTGCTCTAGATTTTTCTTTCTTTTCAACCCCAGTTTGAATCCAGGTGTTATATGCCTTTTTTCAGAATGGGATAAAATTACAGGAGACATTCCGGCTGGAAACCATCAACTTACCCTCAAAAGAAGAGACAAATCTGCATTGGACACAATGAATATGCACATGTATGTCCTCTTTTGTGAATGGGTTAGAGGACCCAATTCATACACAATGAACTGGATCTAGAAAATCCTGCTGGCACCTCTGCTTCTGAGGCACTGCCATGCTGCTAAACTCAGCTAAAGCAGCTCTTAAACATGTGCAGAACACTTAGTACAACAGGAAAACAAGCCAAACACCCACACTTATTCAAATTCAGAAACAGCTTCATAAATCTAGCTTTAATTTCAGTTCTCGTATTCTCCATCTTGTGTTTTAATTATATCCATGTAATTCAGTCCAATGTTTCCAGAGAACAAAAGATAGATTCCCATCAATGACTCTTGAGATGCAAGAATGAACAGTTTATGATTAACAACAATGGAAATGTTTGGTAGAATTAAAGGTATTAAATGAATTGTTGTTGTGGAAAAAATACAGGCTGCATGGCTAGTATCTTATGCTGAATTAGAAACTCTTCTAGTATACAATCATCACATTCAAGTGCTTTACAGCCAACTTCTCAGCGTTTTATTTAAACACAACAATTCATATATTTTATTTTAAAAACTTGACAAAAATACAAAAGGGTTCAACAAGTGTATGATTGGAAGATATTAAATGTTAGTCTTAAATTGCAAAGCATGTATTTTCAAAGATATATGATGGGGAAATAATAAAAGTTTGCCCACAAAGTAAAGTTCTTTTGACACATAAGCACCAGACTGTCTGAATATACATCTAAAACTATATGCAGAGTAAAAAGGTAAAGGTAAAGGGAACCCTGACCATTAGGTCCAGTCGTGACCAACTCTGGGGTTGCGGCGCTCATCTTGCTTTATTGGCCGAGGGAGCCGGCGTACAGCTTCCGGGTCATGTGGCCAGCATGACTAAGCCACTTCTGGCGAACCAGAGCAATGCACGGAAACACAGTTTACATTCCTGCCAAAGCGGTACCTATTTATCTACTTGCACTTTGACATGCTTTCGAACTGCTAGGTTGGCAGGAGCAGGGACCGAGCAATAGGTGCTCACCCCGTCGCGGGGATTCGAACTGCCGACCTTCTGATTGGCATGTCCTAGGCTCTGTGGTTTATCCTACAGCGCCACCCACGTCCCTTCTATATGCAGAGTAGTAGCTATTAAAAAGGATGCTGCAGAGATTTGTAACTTTCAAGATATAGGTTTTCCTATCTAGACTACACAGTACAGTATCTAGCTATGCTGACAGCATACTTTCTGCCTCTAGTGCACCCTTCAGAATTTGAATCCCAAGCAAGATCACTTATCCTCCATTCCCACACCACCACACTTTTTGCAAAAGAAAAAAAGAAAAAAAAAAGTGTACGGTATTCATATTTTAGAAATAGTAGTATCCAGATCCTATTTTCATGTCAAGGACATGTGTGAAACACTTACAAAGCTTTGACACTGCCAAGTACTCTGAAAGTTCATGCTTACAGAAATAATGCAACAGCTAAAATAGTACAAAAACCGTGAGGTGGAAGGAGAGAGAATGTCCCTTCCTGAGTTTCGTACAGTTTACAGTATTGATTTGAAGATGTGAGATCTGTTCCACTAAGAGAGAAGCTGTATGCTTGAAATGCCCAGGATTTGGTGGTCCAAACCCTTAATATTTCCATCTGGCAGCTCTTCTCATTATGATAGTCTTATGGAAAACTTTGTGGTTGGTATTCAACTAAATAATTGCTAAATAATCCCCTTCATGGATCACTGCCTTGCCGTGGCGAAGGGGCTTGAATAACTCAGAGAAGCTATGAGCTATGCCGTGCAGGGCCACCCAAGATGGGCAGGTCATAGTGGAGAGTTTTGAGCAAACGTGATCCACCTGGAGCAGGAACCAGCAAGCCACTCCAGTATCCCTGCCAAGAAAACTCCATGGACAAAGAGAACAGGCATATAAAATAATTGCATGAGTGGAATAATTATTGCTAGTGCAACAGGGGACCTTCTCTCTCTCCCCCAGCACTGTACACAAAACTGTTCCGGATGGTTGAGGGATGAACCCATAACAGAGTTTGGGGTGTCGGGGGGGGGAAAGAGGGGGGAGTCCTGTTGCATAATGAGAAATCCTAGTGCTTACAGAACATTCTCCTTAGCAGTACACTGAATACAACCCTGTGTGGTTTTTTTCTTGCTGATATGATCAATTCAACCCTAACAGAATATGTTCCTTATGGGAAATCAAGTCAACCTGACCTCTATTTTGCCAACAACAGTCCCTCCAGCTGGTTTAAACAACATCTGACCAACCAAACTGAATGCAGTTCACGGGCCTTGAATGGTGAACTTGAACCACCTGATGCTGCTGCCTGCCAACAGCTGCAACAGCAGGGAGACTGTCAGCTACCTGGCAGGCTACAGTTGGTGAACTGATGGCGAACTGCATTCAGAAATGTAGGAGAGAGAAAATCTGCAAGCTGAAGAATTTCCATCAGAAGGATTCCTATTTTGAAGCTCATTTGAAAAATCTATAGATGGGTAAGGAATGGGTGAACAATTTGTTTTTAATAAACACAATTATTTTAGTGTTCATAACTATTGAAATCATTCTTTGTTTACCCATTCAAAAGCTGCTGGTGAAGAAAAACGAATGGACGTATTTTAAAGAATTTTGTATTAGGACTCAGAAGGGAAGAATTGATTTACGGCAGTGAATACTAAGTAACTGGAACAATACACAATCCTAATCCTAGGATGGCATAATTGGAAAGTCCTTGAAAATAATCTGTTCCATCTCCCTGCCCTGGTTTAATTTAGAATGCTTTGAATACAGAAATAAAGCTAAGTTTAATTTGGGAGGTTAGACTGCAATTCATGAACCCAGTGGCAGTTACTTCTAAAGAGACATGTATATGATTGTACTGTACATACATCTGTTGAGGACTATTTTATCCTATGGCTATGTTGGAGGCAATTGCTTGGAGCCCCCCATTACTAAAACCACATGGATTGGAATTTCTGAAGCATTTTCCACGTCAAAGCATGGATTGGCTTTTTGCAGAGGGAAGCAAAGGCTACATACAAGTCATACCAGCTGTGGCAATCACAAATGAGGCAGGAATGTGAAAATTCAACTGAGAATGTTGCTTTCCATAAGAGAAGCTCCCCTAACATAATTTTTAGGTACCTATACCTGCACATATGTGGAACCTGCAGGAAAATATTGCATTACATCCTCACCTGCTAGCAGCTTTCCTATTCAGGGCTGTTTTCAACCAGCCATGCCCTCCCTCCAGGATACTCAATTTCCCCTACTATTTAATTTCTCAGAGCGATGCCAAATTTGAAAATCAGATTTTATTTATAAAGTGAGATTCTCAGGGTCCAGAATTCTATACCAAATAATGCACTTCAGCTGTGGACATTTGTGGTTTACTTACACCTGATTAAATGTGTGTTATTAGAAGATAGGTACACAGGAAGCCTTTATATTTAATCGAATTAAATGCTGTCATTGTTGCTAAGTAGGGAAGGAGGAAGAGTCTTCTCACTCCATACTTGCTCTTCATTGACAGAAGCAGGACTGAAAATAATAACAGTAATAGAGGAGTCTGTAAGAGAAGGGCTGGAGCATGTGGGAAAGGGGTTATTTCCCCAAGCACTCCTTGCTGTGAAAAGGATGACTGTTCGGCTTTTTTTTCTTTTCAAAACCCCCCTGCAAATCCTACATAGGTGAATCAAAGATTATAGCCTGCATTCAAACAAGAGTACAACGAATTCTGCACATTCACAGCAAAGTTTTGGACCTGTGTTTCTTGACACAGCCCCCAGGCTGCATTGCAAATCTCTTTTAAAACCGAGCAGAGAGTTTTGAAACGTGTGAAATATTGTGTATATTCATGTCTTCTGTTCAAAATTCTTGGAAATGCCCAAAATAGTGTGTGTGTGTGTGTGTGTGTGTGTGTGTGTGTGTGTTACACACACACACACACACACACACACTCTGTCCAATAACCACTTTTTTCAAATTAATTTGCAGCAAAAGTATGTACAATACAAGGGGCAAAGCAGACTGTAAATTAGGAAGTATATGCTATCTTGAATACAGTATATGTTTATTTTTGTTGCCAAATATATAGTATATAATGTTTATAATATAATGATAAAGGTAAACAAATGTTTCCTTTCCACAATAATGGAGACTGTGCAGGCTTCGATTCATGGAAACACTGACTACTGGAGTGGGAGGCTCTTCAACTCAAGTCTACCACAGTGAATAGCAATGCCAGTCAACACACAACATGAGACAGGGATATTGATTGGGGCAACTATATGGAATGGGAAAGCAGAACAGTTTATGAATGCAGTTTGCAACTTCATTAATACATTCCATGAACAAGAATTATTTGTGAGATTAAATGGTAGATTTTAAGTAAAAACAAGGAAGGATGAATCTCTTGGTTTTTTGTTGCAGTAGACAAATACATTCTGGATATTGTTCCAATGGCAATAAATTTTAAACCAGTGAGCGAGAGCTATTTGTGCAAATTAGTAGGTAATGGAAAATGTTTAAATCTGGGTGACTTTAACAGAAGGAAGCATCCAGATATTAAAAAAAGAATCAGAGCCAAAATGGGGATATTAAAGCAGCATCTGTACATTGCAATAAAAAGGTAAGCTTAGAATCAGAAAGACAAAAGTATGTTTGCTTTAAAATATTCCTATATCAGAAACAAGTGAACTTAAAGAAAGAGCCAACAAATAAAATGAGATGGGAAATGGAGAAACAGCTTCTCCAGACAGAAGTGACTGCAGTTACAGAGAAGCTGGTGGTGACTGAAGATTTTTCAGTCAGTTCAATATCTGACTAGAATGAAGTCATAATCCTTTCCAAAGGATAATTCACATTGGGTATATGGGGAGAATCCCTCTGGAACTCCAAATATGGTCTGTTTGCTCAGATCACACACCCACACAATTTTAAAAATCCCCCGATTCCCAAGAGGTAGATGCATTACTGAATTAACAACACTGGAAGCATGACAGAAAACATTCTTGCTTCCCCCAGCAGAGAGCCAACAATGCAACATTCAAACAA
Organism: Podarcis cretensis; assembly: GCF_951804945.1. Classification (NCBI taxonomy): domain Eukaryota; kingdom Metazoa; phylum Chordata; class Lepidosauria; order Squamata; family Lacertidae; genus Podarcis; species Podarcis cretensis. The sequence goes on from NC_137174.1 coordinate 15,115,384, forward strand.
AACTTGGAAGCTCAGTGAGAATCAAAACTGAGGAACTGATGAAAAAGTCTTGGTGGTGATATAGCACCCATCATTCCTTAGTACAGGAAAAATATGAATTTATATTGACTTGAAATAAAAATCCTTGCACACTTCACGTCTGGGATGGAACAGGAGGAGAGGCAGATACAAACTAACGTGATCTAAGTAGATAATGAATATCAACTATGTACCTTTCCAAAGATTTTCCCTTGAGATCTTAGCTGGAATAAAAACTCAGTATGGTTTCAATTATTGACCTATGGATATGCTCAAAAGCGCCACAAAGTTAACACCACACTACTGAGCTTTATATTGGTTTCCATTCGATCACAAGTGATAACAGAGCTACACAAACCAATCAGAAATTCATGTTGGGGGTGAAAGATTGCTATATGCTCCTACTAAGACCCTAAGCCACACAGCAGGAAGAGCAAGTTAAAGTTCCCTGATACGAGTATTTCAAACACCACACCTTTAATATCATGTAAAGGGCTTGGAACTAAGACATATGCCGTTTAACGACAGATGCACTAATACGGCTTCACCAGTGCTGTAGGGTAAGAAAGCCGAGCCAATTCACAAGAAATTAAACGTACTTATGGCATTTAGCTAAAGAATTGCTTACCTTTTCCTTTAACTGTCCAAGGTTGTATCATCTCCAGAAACAGAGCCACAACAAATGCAGGAAGGTATTGCTTTCTCTGCGTGTTCTGGAAAATGTGGATGGGCAGTGGAAGGAGCAAATCAGCAAGTGAGCATTCATGCTTCAACCAGCCAGCTTGCAGATGAAGCTTTGCAGCTAAGTCCCCAAGACCTTCTCACGGCTGCTGATCTCATCCACGAAACTGAAAGAGCATCTCAGCAGGACACTGCCAGCTTCCCTTTCAGAGCCCTCTCACTGACAACCATTCTCTGGCAAGTGAAATGTCAAGAACCAGGCAGGGGCGGTGTTTGGAAAAGGAGGGAGGTGGAGGGATAAGAGATTCTCACCATCCATCAACCTCAAAACCTATTCAGCAAACTGCTTGAATGGAGCTGGCATTTCATTCTCCATGGTAACTGGAGATGGAAGGAAGATGGGAAGAACGCAAAAAGAGGCACGTTGAGCTGGTCTGGGGGAAAGAGGCATTAAGAAAAGGATGGGAGCATTCCAAAACCCCAGCCCATGCCTTCAGCTTACAAGGAAGGAAAAAATAAAAGGTCCCTTTCAGCTTCCACCACTTTCTTCCGGGTGGCAGAATTTCCTGGGATTCAGGCAAAAGCACTTTCCCCTCGGGGTGCAGAAAACAAAGTAATTTCCTGCTCTAAGTACTGCTAATGGAAAGCAAGCTGTCCCATTTGCCATTGAAGGAGCAACTGCTATCAACTGCTTCATGCTCTCTTGAGGATCGGCATACAGAAATGTATCTATTTCATAAGCCATACCTTCATCCAAGAGTCTGAGCAGTATACACATAAAATTTGACACCTGCAATACTATAGTAGCGTATGATCTGGGATAGCTCAGTTGGTAGAGCATAAAACCCATGGGCGTCTTAGTCAGGGTCGTGAGTTTGAGCCTCACATTGCACAACCGATTCCTGCATTGCGGGGGGCTGGACTAGATGATCCTCGTGGTCCGTTCCAACTCTATAATTCTATGATTCTAAGATAAAACCTTAAATGAAAACAGAATAAAGCTGAGAGGAATAAAAGTACTCAGCTTTCAGTAACAGCAGGGTAATATCTTTGCTAGGTTCAACTAAATTTTGTCCATTTTCAGCAAAGTTACTCATTCTGCCATGACAGCCAACAGGCATAAACCAAATTCATCTTACAATGAAGGAGCTACAGGTGTCCCTCTGCCTGAAAATCAGGTTGCACATTCATTTCTTCTTGAACTTGGCTCAGCGTTATCTGATGCAATGAGCAAAGTGCTCTCAAAAACCAGAAAACTAAACTGAAGGAAAAGCAGACACTAAATACTGAAAAGCCAGACTTCACCTGACCCACATTAAAAAGAACCACATGCAATTTAGCTTATAATAACATTTTGACCCTTGGCCATCCTCCTCTTGTACATTGAAAGTTGAACAGTCACTATACAAATACTTATTTCACCCAGATTGTGCCCAAATTAACATCCTAACCCTACAAAGCTACTAAGTTTCTTAAGTGTAAGATTAATGCACAATAACCATACAGAGGAATTAAAAACACAACGAATTCAGGCTGCAGCAGCCGATAGCATACTCTATTCAGAACTTCTGTCAGAGTCCTTTCCCTCTCAGAATCTCAAAAGCTTCCTTTCTGTAGCCTTTATATTGGGACTCCAATTCAGTTTTACTCATTCTAGAGGTATTGCACCATGGCTGTGTATAGCCTTGTCCACACACTGAGATTTTTTGTAAAACAGAGTTCAATAAAGCAATGCAAATGATTCTATTTCAAAATTTCCTAATGGTTTTTAATAATAATAATAATATAATAATATTTATTATTATTATGGTAATGGTTATCAGACCCTAAACATTTACCAAACACAGAGAATCATATTAATAACTGGTTATGGTACAACACAGGGGACGCAGGTGGCGCTGTGGGTTAAAGCCTCAGCGCCTAGGGCTTGCCGATCGAAAGGTCGGCGGTTCGAATCCCCGCGGCGGGGTGCGCTCCCGCTGCTCGGTCCCAGCGCCTGCCAACCTAGCAGTTCGAAAGCACCTCCGGGTGCAAGTAGATAAATAGGGACCGCTTAACAGCGGGAAGGTAAACGGCGTTTCCGTATGCGGCTCTGGCTCGCCAGAGCAGCGATGTCACGCTGGCCACGTGACCCGGAAGTGTCTCCGGACAGCGCTGGCCCCTGGCCTCTTAAGTGAGATGGGCGCACAACCCCAGAGTCTGTCAAGACTGGCCCGTACGGGCAGGGGTACCTTTACCTTTATGGTACAACACAGAATATGGATTTTGAAATTAAAGCAGCTACTCACTGAGTAATTCTAGTCCATATTTGCAAGTCAAAGCAATTTAAAACTCAAAAACACTGCAGTGGCATTACTACACAAACTGTTTTCGTATTCTACAGGTTTGAACGGAACATTACATTTCTTCTCTTCTCCATCCCTGACCTTCCTACGTTGACCAAGGAGGTCTGAAGGAGAGTAAGAACATTTGGCTGCTTACATCCTCCCTTCAAACCTTCCCATTTAACATGTGGTGGTCAGGGGCCAGGGCCAAATACAGTGGTACCTCAGGTTACATACGCTTCAGGTTACAGACTCCGCACACCCAGAAATCGTACCTTGGGTTAAGAACTTTGCTTCAGGATGAGAACAGAAATCGCGCAGCAGCAGTGGGAGTCCCCATTAGCTAAAGTGGTGCTTCAGGTTAAGAACAGTTTCAGGTTAAGAACAGACCTCTGGAACGAATTAAGTACTTAACCCGAGATACCACTGTATACAAGTTAAGCATGCCTGAATAGGCCTTGTGTTGCCCTCAACCAGAGCCAGGGCTTTTTCAGCTGTGGCTCCGATCTGGTGGAACGCTCTGTCACAAGAGACTAGGGTCCTGCGAGACTTGACATCTTTCCTCAGGGCCTGCAAGACAGAGCTGTTCCACCAGGCCTTTGGCCAAGGCACAGCCTGACCCCCTCCTTTGGTAATTCTTCACAGAACTCTAGCCCAATGGTTGCCATCAATTTGATTTGAACTGATTTTAGAATGAATTGATTTTAGAATGTTGTATTATTTTACTGTTGTTAGCCGCTCTGAGCCCGGCTTCGGCTGGGGAGGGCGGGATATAAATAATTTATTATTATTATTATCTTGGGACCAGTAATGCAGATATGAAATGCTGGTCAACCTAAAACATGTTAACAGCTAAAATTAAACCTCATAAAATTGATATTTTGGGAGCCTGGGAAGGGGAAGGGAAGATAAAGAAAAAGCTGGATGCCTAAACAGTATGCTAATAAAAGCACTGGCTCACGCTGATCTAGAGAAACACCTTGAGCACAAAAAATTAATCAGACTTTTCTTCAAATAGTTTATATCTAATCAATTCACTGAATGCACACTGTGATGGAATTTTATTCTATCATTTCGAACACCACCTTGTTTTTTTAAAGAGGGATTTAATATATAATGAAACTGCAGGGAATGAGATTTATAATTCCATCCCACCCTCACTATTCAGCCTCCACTCTCAGGACTCAGATGAAATGGAAGAATGCGCAACGGCCATGTCACTTGAACACTGCCCCCAAGGCAAGCAGTCTGTTACCATAATCATCCATTTAAGCTTCCACTGGATACTGCCTCTTCTGCACATTCCATCTGATGAGAGTAGATCACATGGGTCTTTTGTTATATGCACCACTAACTTGTTACAAAAATCTTTTCAGTGAAGGGAATATGTTCTTTTAAAAGGGGCACTTAAAAAGCAACATGGAAGTTGCGGGCAAAATATCCAAGTCTTCATGGCGATCTTATATGCAAGCCCAAGGAGGGAGACTAATTTTCTGCCGGTTGCTACAAATCAACCCTCTCTTTGTTTTGGAAAGGCGACACGGAAACATCCCATAGTTTCACATTGTTCACAACGAAGGAGAGGAAGAAGTCTGAATAGCAAAAGGCTCCCATGTCTTGTTCAACATAGCACTCAGGCACTCCTGTGTATAGGAATGCCAGACCACATAACCTTTACGAGTAATTAACAGAGAACCTTTAACTCACACTACATAAGCAGAGACTGTTAACATCGTAAGATATAAAAATCCCTGTAATACCAACCTCAGATGGCTGTGTTAAATGACCCCAACAAATTTCCTACATCCTTATATGTAGGAATCCCCCCAGGTGTAAAGAAGTGTTGAAGTTTTGAAATTAAAAGAGTAAAATAAAAATCAAAGGAAAATACACATAGAGAGAGAATTTTAAAACTGCTTGGCAAGAATTTGTGAATGCTGATGATAGTTAAGCCAGCAGAGAAAAATAAAGGTTCTACAGGATATTCATATTTACTATGTGTCACTATGTTCAATGGTATTTATGTCCCAGTAAGCGTGTGCAGAACTACATACAGCTTAACAAATCAATTCTACCCATGTTTACTCTGAAGTATATCCCAATGAACTCGACAAGACTTATTCTCAAGTAAGCATGTGCTGGATTGTGGGCCACAATAATACAGAGATCAAGGCATGGTTTTATCATTCTAGAATATCTCACAAAGGAAACCACAACATGAAACGAATAAATCTGTCCACATGATTATGTGCAGGGTAGAAGAAGTAACCGTTTTCTCCTTCCTTTGTCAAATGGTTTGAGAGGTGCTGTATTAGATGTGCTGCCCAGTTTTAGTTTCCAAGATTAATAAGATTAATAAGACAAATACTGGTGAGAGGTGTGGGTAGATACCATAAGATATTGAGTTACAAGCCATATCTGCTCTGCTTTCAGGCTGATGTGGCACACAAGCAAAAAAAAAATGAAAAAAAAAATCAAACTAGAAATTAGGATAGTGGGAATCAATATATATAAAAGCTGACAGAACTTTTAGCCATCTGATTTCAGAATTCAGGCCTTTTGCATATTACAATACAACAGATCTGGGTTTGCTATAGAGTATAAGCATACCAGAAATGTGTGGTATATTTATGATAAACGTATGGTACCTGTATGATACATGTTTGTCGCAGTTCACTCTCTTGGGGGTATACCGTATTTTTCGCCCTATAGGACGCACTTTTCCCCCTCCGAAAATGAAGGGGAAATCTGGGTGCCTCCTATGGGGCGAATGCAGGCTTTCACTGAAGCTTGGAGAGCGAGAGGGGTCAGTGCGCATCAACCCCTCTCACTCTCCAGGCTTCAGGAAGACATCCGCAGCCTAGGCAGCCCTGTGGGAGTTCCCGCAGGGCTGTCCTAGGCTGCGGATAGTAGCCTGCTTCCCGGAGCGCCGGGCGCGCTGAAAGCAGAGCACCCGGCGCTTCGGGAACACATCCGCAGCCTAGGCAGCCCTGAGAGAGGTCCCCGCAGGGCTCCCCACACTGCGGATAGCAGCCTGCCGCCCGGCGCACAGAGCATCCTGAAGCAGAGCACCCCTTGCGCCGGGCATACATCTGCAGCGTGAGTTCCCCGCAGGGCTCCCCACGCTGCGGATAGCAGCCTGCCACCTGGCGCGCGGGGCACCCTGAAGCAGAGCGCTCCTCGTGCCGGACAGACATCCGCAGCATGGGGAACCCTGCAGGAGTTCACCGCAGGGCTCCCCACGCTGCGGATAGCAGCCTGCAACCCGGCGCGGGGCACCCTGAAGCAGAGCGCCCATCGCGCCAGGCAGACATCGGCCAGCCCCACAAGCTCGGGGGACAGCAGGGAGGCGCAGCGCCACCATCCCGCTGTTCCTCGACTTGGTTCGGTTTCCCTGACCTGCTTTTGGGGGGGAAATAAAGGAAAAAAAATTTCCCTTTATTTCCCCCCAAAAAAACTAGGTGCGTCCTATGGGACGGAGCGTCCTATGGGACGAAAAATACGGTACCTAAGAAATGTAATGTGTGATAAGTCCCTCAGTTTGAGGTGTTTGTGAGTCTAGCAACAAAATCCATGATAAATTCTAAACACATTTTTCTTCTAGCTGCAATATCCATGCCCTGTAGCCACCCTATGATAACTTGTTCAGATGTCTTTGTCCCTCATACAGCAAATATCCAAACTGCCAACATATTCCTAACTTCCTTCCCTTCAACAGTCAATGTCCTTAGCAAAATCTATAAGTCAAAACTGTATGCTAATTCAATACTAAATTTGTCCAGCTTGCACAATTTTCCAGTTGCATAACTCCTAATTTAGAAGGCGCTTGCTATATGTTGCACACAGTTATGCATAACAAAAGCTATGTCTTCCAATGAAAACTGCAACTGGAGAAAGCAATTTGGAGCAGAGAAATGGAATGGAGGAAACACTGGTTTGTCTTTGTGTTCCACCTGTATTTGATCAAAAAGCGGGGGGTGGGGGGTGGAATCTGAAAGGAATAAGAATGCAAAAGAATAAGTATGCCAAAAAGGGAGCAATGCATACGAATGAGGAATCAATACCACAAAAAGATGGTACTACTTTCAGTTGCTGATGGGTTACCCTACTGTGCTAGAAACACATGTACAGAAATGATAGTTCAAAATAACTTTGCACCTTCCAAACCAACTATTGTTCCTAGACTCCAGAGAGTCTTAAAGGGAGCTAACTACTGTATGTTTGCTCCAGTTGGCAGATTTATTCTACATTTAAAATCTTTGACATTTGAAACACCAAAGGAGTTGAGTGCCGAAGAACCAAGGGTTTTAGTAAATGCTCTAACTTGGCATCTGTATAAGGGAAGCATACATTAGCGTGTTGATATAACGAATTTTGCTGCATGGTAAGGGATCAAAACACCAATATGGGATGAATAAGCTTTTTTCAAAATGGTTGCAAATTGGGATGGATTGGGGAATGACTGGATAATTCATATTGGCTTTGTTCACACAGCATGGCAAGCCAGACTGTTATCTCCCACAACCTCTTGTGAGCAGAGCTGTTTCCCCTGCTTTTTTGCCCACTGTTTTCCACAGCACTTTGAAAGGGGCTTTGCAGGCACCAGCAAGAGTGGAGGTGTCTACAAACACCCTTTCAGGCCCAGCCCCAATCTTACCTGCCCCACACTTAACATTATATGATTTTGGTGTAGGGCAGGTAGGTGTGGCTTGACTTTGCATGAGAAAAGGAGAGGCTAATGGGCCTAATTAGGCATGTAACCAAGACGTCCCCCACTGCTGCTTTAAGTCATGGTTCAAAGGTGAACTCTACAGAGTACTGGAGCACACTGCTAAAATTTCAGCAGGTTCACTTCTCTGCCATGCTGTCAGAAGCTAAGCCATAGTTTGGCTTAGCATTACATCCAAACCTGGGCTTGCAGTATGCTTCCTACAAACAAACCTAAGAACAAACCATTATTTTTCAATGTTAATGGAAAAAATTCAACCACTGCCATTTTATGTCATCTAAACAGATTTACATGGACAGTGTTGGCCATGTGGCTTTAGCTTAGATTTAGAAGTTAAAAGCAGGATACATAGAACAACCCTAACATACCAGCTTCATACATAAAACAAGTAACCTCTGCAAAACAATTTTGGGGTATGATTGTCACAAGACTGATAAAGCATATCACATCTATTTGGAGCCTCACGGGTAGGTTTTGATTTCCCACGATAAAACGCTGCAAGATATTTGTTCTTCAGTTACTGTTTTACATGTCCCATGATATGATAACTAGAAAAGATAGCCATATCAAACTGACCTGTGTTTTATTCTTGCTACAAAAGGAGGAAATGGTGGTTTCTATTATTTTCTGCTGCCGAATCCCTCCACCCTTCCAGCTAGGCTTCATCCAGGCATGGTATTTACTGCATAAGTTTTACTGATTATAATGGCAGCATTTCTATCATTATTTCCAATGTTCCTTTCACACTGCAGTACCTATGTCACACTGAGGAGGTTAGAAATCACTGTCTCCACTCAATAGTTGTTGAGCAGAGGGGTCAATCCTAAAGGAAAGCTGCTTTTGAAGCATCATTCCAATCCCCTAGATTGATCCTACGGCTGAGCTATTGTATACTAAGTTCTGAACTATTACTTGAGCTCCTACATTCTGTGAGGCTTCAAGGCTATGATGCAGCACAGCTTTAGAGGCAGAAACAGAACTTTAGAGCATGAGACTCTTAACCTCAGGGATATGATTTTGAGCCCCATGTTGTGTGAAAGATTCCTGCACTGCAGAGGGTTGGACTAGACCCCCCCCCCTTAATTAGGGTTTTCTCTTATCAGACATCATACACAAACTATGGTTTGCAAACTTACTCAAAACTATTCACTTTCAATTTTGGGTTTCTCAACTCGTGCTTTGTCAATTCAGACATCATACTCAGCCGTGTGGTAAGCTTCCTTAACCATGGTATGGCATGATGCCTGAACTGAGCTAATGAGATTTGATATTTATGATCAAAATGTGTTGCGCTAAGAGACACGAATATAATTTTTAAAGGTTTTCCTCCATGTCTGCTTGTGTTCTGTTATGCCCCATATTCCCCTTCAGTTTTCATCCCAGTTCTTACAGTTCAAACAGGCTTTTATGGAAATCATTGCTCAAAAGCCAATTGCATACGGCACCCTCGGTTTGCAATCTCACAACTAGAGCTCTTCAATTTGCAAAAGCACATTACTGTCACACCATCACATTGGAATGGTCAATTGCCCCAACTGTTAATGCTTTGTTTCCAAGTGTTTAGTAGTATGTGTTAAACACATGGCGTATGCCACTCTAGCAGCAACCATATTAACACTGAAATGTTGCAGTTTTTATACATTTTCAGGATAAGGCAACTTCACTCCCTGAAGCGGAAGCGCACCTCCATGATACCAGCTGAAAAGCCGATACCTTTCAGACCTCTCTTTTCCATGCTTCTGGAAAATGACTACAAATATTGCAGTGCTTTGGCAAATCACACTTAACATTCTATGAGCTGATAGTTCATATTCCAGTGGGCAAAATCTAATCTTCACTCTGAGGTAACTGATATTGGCAGGTCTAACATTCCCCAACTCAATGAAATGTAAATATATTTCAAACATACGGACTTTGAGCACTCACCTTCCAACAACCCCTTTGGTTAGCAGCCAGAACAAAACTCGTAAGCCGATTTGTAAGAAGAACAAAGTCACTCCTTTCAGCTAAAAGAGGGAAGAAAGGACAACTTGGATTAGGTAGTTACAGAGCAGTTAAATTAGAGCCTAGATAGGTGTTTCCTTTCACAGAGATTCAAGGTTGACATTACAGAACTTACAGTGCAGTCCAAACCCAAGTAAGACCAGTAAAACAGAGTGGATTTTGGTTTTAATGGCCGAGGCAGGGCCACACAAGCCTAAGTCCCTCAACCCAGCTGGTGTACGGCTCAGTGGACAGAACGTATGGTAACACAAATCTCCCCCAAGGGGTGTTCCAGGAGTGAGGTAGGCACAGGACCAGGCAAGGAGAGACTTACACCAGTTCCCAACCCTTTTCATTCTGGTCACATGACCTAAGCAGCCCGGTGGAACTTAGATGGCAAAAAGTGTTGCAAGTCAATTTTCTCCTGAATTAAATTTGGAATAGGGAAGCAATGCTGGCTTTCTATAATTAGGAGTGCTCTGTCAGAGCCCTATCTTGACAAAACAGTGGAGTGAGGTGTCCTGCAGCCTGCCAGTCCATTTCTGAAGTAAATGGTGTATGGTTTGGGGCACAGGCCCCTGAAGGAGACCTTCTCCTATAATGGCCCGTGCACTGAGATAATTGTCAGAGCACTTCTCCAGATGCTACCATCTTCTAAGAATGAATGGGGAGAGACTGAGAAAAGGGCCTTTGGGGCTATGGCCTTCCATCTCTGGATCACTTTCCCTAGTGAGGCTCATCTGGTGCCAGCTCTCACGTTTTCAGCAGCAGATATAGACCTTTGTGTTTCCCCCCAGAGCTTTTAAAAATTGATTTTACCACGCTCCCGCGATGATGGTCTGAAAAAGTATTAGTTCTTTTTAAAGCCCGCTGTGTTTCAAGAAGCCCCTTCTCAGGGACACTATGTTCTATATTCTAAACAGTAGTCTATATCAACATCATACACAATACAATATTTTGGAGGATGAACAAACTGAATCCAGGGGGCATGTACAGAAATTAACAGCAAGGACCTCTTCTCTCCACATGAATCAACCCAGATCCTGCAATCATATACTGTACTGAGAAGCCATTACAGTATGTGTTTTAAGCCTCTATTAAAAGGATAAAGAGCGAAGCGGACAAGTGTGGTGTAGTGGTTAAGAATGGTAGACTCGCAATCTGGTGAACCGGGTTCACTTCCCTGCTCCTCCACATGCAGCTGCTGGGTGACCTTGGGCCAGTCACACTTCTCTGAAGTCTCTCAGCCCCACTCACCTCACAGAGTGTTTGTTGTGGGGGAGGAAGGGAAAGGAGATTGTTAGCCTCTTTGAGACTCCTTAGGGTAGTGATAAAGCGGGATATCAAATCCAAACTCTTCTTCTTCTTCTTAATTTCCCTTGCTCGATTTTATAAAGCAGAGGTGACCCTAAAAAGCTCTGACTGATCTTAGAGGAGCTATAGAGGGCTAGGATTACATTTAGAGCACATACTCCTCATACACTCTTCTCTATAAAATTTCTAAAAGTCAGGGCCATTCAAGACAACTGACCACCCTCAAGCCATACCAGGATGGTAGGATCAAAGGGAACACTGCCTTTTAAATCAATGGAAGTGTAAACTTTATATTTTACAACTATACTTATTTACTGTAGACAGTTGCTTTAGACCACTTAAGATATTAAGAGCTGTGAATGAAGACAGAACACATGGACGCTCAGAGAATTCAGTAACACAAATTACCTTAAACAAGTATATTACAGGTTTACAAAACCAAACCTGAAACAGTAGTTTAAATATTAAGTGTACAAGGATAAAGCCTTTATCTTCTAACATCTTCACAAATGAAAGATTTGGCATGCTACCTCAGAAATTCTTCAGTTTTTGAGTTCCTATTCCACTGAAATGTTTCTCAAAAATCCCATACATAATTATGATTTATATAGCACAAAATGCATGCCAAACACTTTACAAAAGATCAACAGATCTTTGCCAGAAGCCACTTAAAATAATTTTTATTTAATAATCCATGTAAAAAGATTTTACAACTTCTTGGAAAACTGCTGAAGGGAACTGGAAAGACTCACCAATGAGTCAATCCCTTATGGAAATTATGCTTCTTGTTCCAGTGCACTAACTCATGTATGTCTACTCAGAAGTCAATCTCAATGACTTCAACAAGACTTACAAGTGAGTATGTATAGGATTACTGCCTGAGAGATCTGAAGGATGGGGAAATATACCGGTGGAAGCCTGATTTAAAACAAGAAAGCCTACCCAATAGTGATCAAGAACGACGTTTAACTCTCAAGCATTCTTCTGAAACAAAGAAGCTTAGAGTAAAGTTTCAAAACGAGCAAATGATTCCTTATAAGAAACAAAAGCAATTTCAAGAAGGGCTGATGAGTTTATCTGAAGGAGTTAAATGTGGCACACAAATGTATCACCATTATATAAAAATGCAAAGAAAGAATATGATCAAATGCTTACAACTTACAGGGGAGGAAATGCCTGCCCCTGGAAAAATGAATAAGGCAAAAAGCATAGGCTTTTACAAACTGTGGAACACTTAATGCCCAGAAATGATCTTCATGGATGCTGAAACTTACATCCTGATGAATTAGATATATGCTTTGAGGTGATTCATGTCATTAGCTACATTGATGGAACAGATATTTCTAAGATGTGGGGAAGTTTCATACAATGAAAGCACTGTGTATCATATCCTTGTGGGTAATAGCTTTTGACATGAGGGAGGTTTTCTTTGGGGGGGGACACACAGATGTGTATTAAACCATTTCATCCTAGCATATGGGTTATTATTCCTTTTATAAAACATGGTTTCACATTGCTGCATTATGCTTTACTATATTATCTATTTATTAAGTTTCCCCTGGGCCATAAAAAGAATCATTATTATGTATTTTCTTGTGAACACACACAAGATCGTGTCTCTTACTTCTTACACACATAAGCATTTTCAGAAGTGTTTGCTCGAATTATTAAATCTTGCTGGAAGATAATGGAATCAAGCTACAGCAAATTTCCTAAATGTTATTATCACATGTGTTGTAATTAAACAGTCTGATTCACAATGCCTAAAAATAAAGTAAAAATGGTGCTTGCAATGCACATTTTATCCTTTGTAAACAGCTTAGAGGTTTCGTTTACAACTAAGCGGTATGTAACTATTGTTAAGCAAACAGTTTCTGCAATCCACTTTTTTAGGGGGGCACAATAGTAGTACATGCTTTGTAGCCAATAAAAATTCCTTTCCAATTAAGAGTTTACAGAATAAAATTGGTCAAATAAATAATGAGTTAATGAAATGTCTTCTTTGGTGATGGTGACCATCATGTTATTACTAGTAAGAGCCACACAAAAGAATGACACAATGAATATTATACAATTATATAAGTTTGTGAATTGAATTAAACTATCTGTGTACACTGATAACTAATTTTGCTATTAAATGGCTCATTTACCCTGAGTGGTGCAAAACTTTCGAGGATAAGACTCTACTTTGTCAGATGTGTGAAGTGGTTTCCTGAATAGGTATATATACATCCTGACAACAAAGGAAAGAAGAAATTATTTCCCTCCCATCCCCTTGCCAAAGGTCAGAAAGTCAAGCAATTTAAGAGAGTCAGCGGCAGTCACATCACAGTACTTAGCACACCAGAAGTGAACACAAAACCCAATCAATGACCATTGCCAAATAGCAGCCACTGGAGCTGAATTATTTCCAGAGTAGTAGTGATAAGTTTGTTGTTGCAAAAATATTTAAGTCTTAGGGGACATTTAAGCCTGTTATGGCATAAGCTTTCATGTCCCACTGTCCAACTCTTGGATACACTTATTTGATTATGTTTATAAACCTCATCATATAAATCCCAGATCTCTACAATGAACTAGTTAAACCTAAAACCATCATTCAAATCAGCATTCGAAACTCCTATTGTTCTAGGCACATTTTGCGACAGGGAATTTCATTGGTGCAGGCAGTTTCTGAGCTCTGGGCGCAGTAGTACACCTAAGATTTCAGATTAAAACTGCACAGTGGAAGGAAAGGAGGACCTTTTTCTGACTCCCCACTTCCAGCTACTCTCTGAAGCCTAGATAAGAGACCCTTTTACAGGGTGGGCAGGGGAAGGACTAGACCATGTGAAAAATGAACATAATATTTTATTTCAGTAGATAGAAAGGGGTTTTTTTAGGTCCTGAGACATTGGCATATTTATATGTCAATGTTAACACCCTGAAGCAAATTGACAACCAGAACAGATTCTTTGCAACCCGTGTTACAGAGTCCTACCTAGTTGTGCGACTCAATGATCTGACAGTCACACTCATGCATGAAGTGTTATCCTAAATTGGCAGGTATATAGAAGGAGAGGAAGAAAATGTAAGCAGTGAGGTCAGAGGGAAGTAAAGCGCAAAAAGTACAGACTGTGATACTTACATTAAATCTTAAACGTCTGCAAAATAATTACAGCCAGTGCCAAGAATCAGATGCCAGGAATCATGAGCTAAGAGTCAGACACAGTGGAGACTCTTGTTGGCTAGGCCAAGTTCCAGCCTTACATATGGAAGCCTTCATGGTTCTCCCAGGTAGGAGGAGACAACGGCTGGCCTGGTTGGGCACAGTTGCTTAACAGCCTAGAAACAACCATGGAATATCTGGACCAGGGCCTGCAATGCATGTGCCTTTATGAATTATTACATGATCCACATTCACACATCAGTAGTCTTCAAAAATAGAAACTACAGCATGAGAATGTCAATCCAAGTCAATTTTGTACATGCCTGGTCCAGAAACAGATACAGACTTTAAAAATGTTGTCGTACAAAGAATTTTAAGAAAACAAAGTCTAGCCCAGGAGTATAGGAAAGGCTGATAGCACCAGCCTATGCAAACCACTAGTATGACTTAGTCCAAGGCAGTTTTTTACTGTTTTCCGAGCATGGTTTTTTTTTGTCTTCACTTTGGTGGAACCGCACCTGTGAAGATTATGTACAAGAACAATAAAAAGTGTCCTAAACAAAATGCAGCACACACTGGGAGGAGCCAAAAGAAACTAGCTTTTCCTTCAGTTATTACAGAGAAAACCTATAACACTGGACAATTGATTGACTTTAAGGAGATAATAGGAGATCTGACTACACTTACTGCTGTCATCTCATGTCAAATGCCAGAAGCAATTAGCTATTTTAAGCCACTTAGCCTGTGAAAAACACAAACCATGGTTAAAATGTTTTTTTCAAAAACAGCACAACAAAACACTCCAGCGGTAAAGATGGCCAGGAAAAGCCCGGTACATTAAGCTAGCTGCATGTAGTTTGATGCTACACTCTGAATGTTAAGGCTTCTATTACACAAAATTCCTAAAATGGGTAATCCAAAGAAATATTTTCAATGTCTTAAGTTACTTGTCTGAGCCATGCTGAAAATGAGTAATTAGTCACTCCACAGTCCACAGTCAAGATACACATGATCTGGGGCACAAGACATCTATGGAACTCTTCCTCATCTTTCATATTTTCACCTCTATAAGACCTTAAAAGGCCTTTAAAATAAAATAATACTAATAAAGACCTTTGATGAATTCTCATAGTAGCCATGCCTCTTAGATATTGTAGGTGATAACAGTGCCTATTAATACAGCATCACTGAGTTGTACATAAACAAGAACGTTCAAGGTCTATGTCAGCATTACACACACACACACACACGGTAACATACACATTAGCAACAAACCAACAGATGTCTTACACATAAGCAACATTAGATTCGGGGGGGGGGGGGAGACTTTTCAACTCCAGGTGGACAAACACAGGAAGTATCAGAAGGATACACAGGGAGGCTAGCCCTTGCACTCAGGCAAACAAGGTTACTGAACTCTGACCAATAATAACAAAAGAACTGGTTAGCCATCAGGCTCCTGACCGAAAACAAAACAACAGTAACTCCCGCTGGAAAGTAAGGAAGAGAGATTGAATCAGGCTAACAGCAGCACAGGCTCAGCAGCAAGCACAAGGTCCAGAATCAATATTCCAGTGTAAATGAATAAAGCAAGAGGTTCTTAACTGTATGGAAGCTGCAAAGATGTTCTAAGCATGTCCATTCCCTCAAGCTTTTAAAGATGAGATGGAGCTCACTCTCTTGCCCTATGGTTTTGCTGTGTGTGTACATGTCTGCCCCTGCTGGGCAGGTGCATCTCATTCCACTTAGCAAGGTGGCCCGGTTATTGGTGACAAGACTGTGCCAGGGCCCCTCTGCCCACATCTCTGCTGCCATCTCCTCCTGCTCATCCCTTCCCTCTGACTGGTCCTCCCCCCTCCTTGCATCAAGCAAAAGGGGCAGTGGAGAGACCCAGCAGATCTTCTTCTGTCTTTCTGACATCTAGAGTTACAAAGGGGAGGATCTCCTCCCTCCACCCCGGGATGCCAGTCTTCCAGCCCCCCCCCCATCTGTTCCTTCTCCTTCCTCCTCTTCCATTTGGGCTTGCCAAATGTCAGATATTGATGGAGTCAAGGGGCTCATGAAATCAACTGACCGGTCAATTTTGTGAAATAATGGTCCAATATTGTTATTAATTAATCAATCCATATTATATCAATTAATATCAATGTAAAGTGTTGATTCTACTAGGACAAGAAAAATATAATCAAATGGATCGATATTTGTGCTAATCACAAAAAATGAATGGGCACACTGTTTTGTGAAACTTATAAATGAAATAAAGTATTATAACTTGCTAACAATATTAGATAAGTGTTCTATAAATAATAATTCAGTGAACAATTCTCTTTGCCTTTTATCAAGGTTAGCTTGGAGTAACAAATGGAATTAAAATTTCTTTATGAAAGGAACACCCATTATTTGAAACACCAGATCACATGGAGAAAGTACTCCCTGAATTCCACAGCAAACAAGGTAAAAGTCATGGAAAGTCCAAAGCAGTAACTTTTCTGGTAGCAAAATTCCTGAAGCTTTAGCAGATGGCCAGCAAGGTAATTTTTACTGTGCTGCTAGGTTTGCCACCAACTGTTGTAAGAGCTAGGGGGCAATCTCCCCTTACTGGGACCTTAATGAAATAAAAAAGTTAAATTTCCACCTACCATGGTCAAACTATAGGCAATCTGTTGACTATAAATGATCAACAAATTCAGCGGCATGCCAGTTTAGGCTACTAGCATACAATGAATCCAAGATTTAGGTGAACTGTTTGCAAGCAAAGCAAGAAAGTTCCAAGATCCAGGCAAGAAAGTTCTAAGATCCAGACATGCAAGGGTTCAGGAGACAGAGTAACCCAGAGCCAATCCAAATCAACCTGGGAGGCAAAAACAGCAGCCCAACCCAATTAAACCTTTGGAGAGACATCTAGAATCATCTGTTACAGAACCTGCCTGATTTTTCACAGCAGCCAGTTGGTCAACAATCAACACATTTGTTTCACACCTGTTGATCATTGACCAACTGGCTGCTGTGAAAAAATCAGGCAGGTTCTATAACTGATGAATATAGAAATAATTTCCCTCCCACCCAAATATAGCTCCAGAGAGAAAGGCATCACATAGTGGCTGGCAGGCTGAAGACTCACAGGGTGCTGAAGGTTAAAGTGACCCCATAACACCCTGTTGAAATGGTTTCGTCATTCTTCATGTTTACAGATACTTAGCCTGCAGCCTGCCCCACCCTGCCCCCAATTTCTGTGAAATAGGGAGCACAGAAGGTGAAATGGCAAGGGTGTGCATAGCAGAAGGGAGATGAGAAATGCTTGCTGCACAATAATTTGTCTATTTTCTATAGACAAATTACACATTCTCCTTAACATCACTAGAAATGGTACTGGGGTCAACAGAAACCCACAAGCTTACCCTTTATAAACCTGAACTATTTACGTATTTTTTTCCAGTTAGGTTGGAAACACTCCCACGCCCATAAGAGTGACCATTTTGCACAATACGTACTAACTGGCTGTTGGGTCACTGTGACTTCAACTGCATCTGTATGTTTACAAGTTACCTGCATGTTCAGCTTAGCAGGTTGCCAGACACAGGCTGTGTCTACATTAGGCCATTCAAGTCTACAAGGGTCACTGTCACAGTTCTGTGTGCACTTTTGCACCTATATCCACACATGAGCACTTTCAATATTATGCCTCCATAATCTATCTTTATATTTCCTATATCCATACTAGTGTGTGGGATTTGATGGGATACATTTGTTCTGTCTGCTGTCCTCTCCCATCAGATGTTCTGGAAATCTGAGGACTGTTAAGTGTATGTGTGCAGGTATCTGTTTAGCTGTGTGAGCAACTTTAAAACATTTTGGAGGTTTTGTTTTATTTTATTTTCCAAAGTAGCAGATTTGTATGAAAAAGTAGGATAATAACAACAATATTAATAAAACAGTGCTTTTTCTCTGGGAGGGTGCAGGGGTACACATACCCCTAAACATTTTGTGAATCTCTGTACTTTTGTCCATTTACTGTATTTCTTTTTCTCAATTTGAACTATAAAATGGTGATTTTCTTGAGTCAAAATGAGAGTACCCTAAACATTTTTTTTAGAAAAAAAGCACTGATAATAAATATATGTGTTCCAAAACCAGGTGTCCACAAATAATCCAGTATCTGTTTACCTTTTCAGGCACGCCCACAGAGAGAAAGATCAAATTTGCACAAAAGGTCAGAAAAAAATAATTATTTTAAAATGTGTGTGTTGTACCAAGCCAGGGAGCCTGAGGTCCCTTGTGGGCTTACATGGAGGTATCTGCTTACCTGTGCCAGAACACTTTTCTTATTTATTTCTGAAATACAGGTTTTCTGATACACTAGATCTGCATAAAAGAACATTAAAAAATAATAACTGTGTGTGTCACTCCAAGCCAGGCAAGGATTTGGCATGAGGCTGCAGCTTCCTTTCCCTCCTGTATCTTCTAGGGCAAATTTTATTTTTAATTTTAATACAGCTGTTTTGTGCAAGAACCCTTTTGCACAAATCAGCTGTTTTAAATATAAAAATACCACAAATGTGCCTTCAGCAACAACCAGTGGAAAGGGGAAGGCTGCATCCTTCCCTTTGAGCTGATGGAAAGAAAATGGAAGTAGTGGGTGTAGCAACAGACAGCAGCTAGCAGAATGTCACCACACATGTGGAAAAAGAAATCCAGACCACACAATGTGCTTCAGGGCATCCGCAATTGGGCAAGACACAATTTTATATGGATTTTCTTCAGATTCTTACCAAATCAGGAAAATCTGAATTTGGAGGGCTGCCAACTGGATAAGGAAGATGTTGTGTGGACACCACACACACACAACATACAAGCGGCTTCAAATCCACAGTGCGGATGAGCCCTTAAGGGCAACTATCTGACAAAGACCTTCAACTGACCCCTTTCCTCTCTTAACAGAAATATTTGCATAGTGCATTATTTTTATTTCTTTAGGTCATTTATATATTGCTTCAAGCTTCAAAGAAATCTCTAAGCAGTTTATAATATTGTAAAAGTATCACTAATAAAATTAAAAACTCCAAATTTTAAAGGTCAGGCATCTCTAAAACAATTTCAAGAAAGGCAGTCCGACTCGCACCACCACAAAAAGGGTCTGGTCTCAATGTGTTTCATGTCACTATTTTGTCTGCACTACACATGCAGTTGTGAAATCTGATGATCAAACTGCATATGGTATGGTTGCAAAGTCTATGAGATCTGTGATTACCAGTAATTCACAACACATGATAATTGCACATATATAATTGTTAAGTTGTAAGGGACCACAAGGGTCATTCATTCATTTACAATACCGCCCTATACCCAAAGGTCTCAGGGCAGTTCACATAAAATATCAAAAACGTAAAATCAAAACAAAACCAACAACCCAATAAAAAAAAAAAAACCCCAAAGAGCCAGCATTTTAAAACAGGGTATAGGGTGTAGATCAAGTCACGCAAAGGCCTGGTTGAAAAGGAACGTTTTTGCCTGGCGCCTAAAGGTGTATAGTGAAGGCACCAAGCAAACTTCCCTGGGGAGATCATTCCACAGATGGGGAGCCACTGCGTAGAAGGCCCGTTCTCGTGTTGCCACCCTCTTGACCTCTCATGGAGGAGGCACACAAAGAAGGGCCTCAAAAGATGATCTCAGTGTCCGGGCAGGTTCATTTGCATGATATAATTGACCCCACTGTTTTTTAAATGCATACACTATTTGTTTTATATTTTAAAAACAGCATGATCAGTTACATCACACTGACCATACCTGCTGGTGTATGTACACAGTGAGATTGTTGACTGATTATTTTTGTGCAACTATATTGTTTTATTGGAAATGGGAAGTTCTCAATGAAAGCATGATTGATTTATTTTTAACATGTAATTGCATGATAACTTCTGTCAGCTATTTTATTTGTATGGCTTCCTTAGGGTGCATTTAATTTAAAGACTGGACTGATACAGTCAATTATTCTATCAATGGAGGGCTAAATCAACCTGGCAATTTCAATTTATGTACACATTCTGGAATTGCTGGACATTAGCTTCAAAAGTACCAGGGTTTCAGATCAATGAAAATTACTAGCAGAGTCCGGAGCTGTTCAATAAAAAGTTGTTGCTGTTTTTTAAAGGTAATTCTTTTATACTGAGATTATGAAGTCAAACATATTTATGGAAAGAGCTTTTTATAATTTTAAGATGACTAACCTATTACTCCAGAAATAGCTTTCAATCCACAAAACAGGTTCAATGGGTAACTAGCAATATTTTATGAGACAATATTTTTTCAGCTGCATGAAAACTATGGCTAATACTAGTTCTTTAGCTGGCCCTTGGCATTCGTTCCTTAGCCTCACCACACTCAGAAACCTAACAAAAATATTTCCTAATCTGCTCTACACTTTTTTTTCTATCTTAAAACAAAATAAAAAAATTCCTTCCAGTAGCACCTTAAAGACCAACTAAGTTAGTTCTTGGTATGAGCTTTCGTGTGCATGCACACTTCTTCAGATATCTGGTATCTGAAGAAGTGTGCATGCACACGAAAGCTCATACCAAGAACTAACTTAGTTGGTCTTTAAGGTGCTACTGGAAGGAATTTTTTTATTTTGTTTTGACTATGGCAGACCAACACGGCTACCTATCTGTAACTGGAACTTTTCTATCTTAAACATACATAACCTTAAGGGAAAAAAGTAAATCAAAGAATATTCCCTTCAACCCCAAAAGACCACTCGAATGCATAGAAGTGGCAATTGTGGCACCTGGAATCATGAGGGGAGGGCAGAGCAGTCTGCTTCCTGCCACCCACAGCATTCAAATGCCCTGGCCAGTTTACTACACCCTTTCAAACCCACTGCATGTAAGGGTAGATGTACCAGAAATACTATAAGGGAAACTGTAAGAGCACACATTATAATTAAGCCTATGAACACATTATACCTATATTATGCACAGCTATGTGGGAGCAAAGCACGCTCTTTGAATTCACACAATTACTGAGTGGGTACACACAATCTTAGTTTTATTTTCCAGGTACTACAGCATTAGGCAACACAAATAAGTACATAGGTGGACCACATTTAGGTTCTGCTGATATTTTCACTTGCAATTCAGATGTTTTTCCTATTGAAGAAAGAACAGCTGCACTGAAATTTGGGAATGGAGCCAAATTCAACACAAAGATGTCACAATGTTTGCAGTAGATTAGCATTTAATATACACAAGGTGATCTGTGCAGAAATACTGAACAGGAACAATGTAGCAAGGCAACAAAAATGGTTTTAGGACTAACCAAGACAGAGAACATGCCCCCTTTAATGTCATCAATCCACCATAAAGATGTCTTTAATTTTTTAACGCCCCAATGCAAACTTTTATTAACTATTTCCATCTTACGAGAAATGCAAGATAGTTTATAGAAGAGGCAAGAGGAAATTCTTCTTAAGATGGTACTTGCCATCTGCAGTTTTTACAAGTACTTGTACTCAAAATAATAGGCATTTAAAATGATTTATCAGGAGCACCATTCAGCTGATTAAAAAGCCTTCATTTTTTTAAAATAATCAATTAAGCATTGGAGCCCTAACAACAATTTCTTTCAATATAATCAAGAGAGAAGTCTAATTATTTGATAACATGCTGCTATGGAATTGAAGAACTGCCTTTATACCACAAACCATAAACAATGCAAGAATAAGGTATTCAACTAAAAGACATAGAGATCATCAGGTCAAACAAAGAGCACTTTCTGAACAGCCCTGCTAATGAGGATATTTTCATGCCGTGTCCCAATATGAGACAATTAAGACAAGAGTTAACATGCTACACTAAACCATCTCACATTCCTGAATGAGAAGGAATAAGCCACACTGAGCCTTGAGCTTGTGAGCTCCCCCAGGGTCCTTTCTCACAGCTGAGGAAATGAAGTTTTAATTTAAAACAAGCCAATTTCAAACCATGGCTTCTGAGGCTGGCTGGCTGGCTTTAAACTAACCATAGTTTGTGTTACCCATAGTTCACAGTTTGAATCACACAGGAAACTGTGGCTAACTAAACGCAAAAGCTTCCAATTACCTCCTCCCA
Source organism: Podarcis cretensis (assembly GCF_951804945.1). NCBI lineage: Eukaryota > Metazoa > Chordata > Lepidosauria > Squamata > Lacertidae > Podarcis > Podarcis cretensis. The sequence goes on from NC_137174.1 coordinate 15,137,683, forward strand.
GCTTTTGTGGGATTATGTGACCCTGAGGCTTGCTGTAGCTACTTCCTGACATGTGTGCACCAATCTTGCGCAGTCTACAAACACACAAACTAGTATATAGCTACTGACTGTCTATCAGAATATAATATGGCTTTTTCTTTTTCTTTTTTTTTACAGTCAGCATTTGTTATAAAGTGAAATCTAGGACTGTATGGGAAGAATGAGATGTGCCCATAGACAACAAATTAGCCTCCACTTTTGCAGTAACTAAGAACAGCAACCCAAATGTCATCAGAAGAGAGCAATTCTGTATGGCACAATTAGAAACACATTCAAAGAAGCTGTTCCAGAAGGCATTAACGTACCATGTGTATTAATGAGATGTATATTTCTCAGACCCAGCCTACTTTTGTGATTGTAATATGTTTTAACTGTTTTTAATGTTTCAGTTGAAATCATTGTGACTTTAGCGTAAAGAACAGGCTATATACCGTAAATCATCATCATCACGGTGAAGGTGCTAAGCGATGCTATTCCATTTTTTGAGATTTAGATGTTTACATTGGAATTTGACAAAAATGGCAAAGAACATTTTTTGACCATGATTCTTTAAAGAAAAATGCACAAATCAAAATGGATAGGCGTATGACCCAATTAAATAAACCTTGGTTCTATCTGATTATATATTACTAAAGCAATAGTTTTGAAGAGAAAAAAGCAGTAAGGTCAGCTAGCTCCATAAAGTCCATCATCTTCATCTGCCATTCTTTCACAGTTGGTAGTTCTTGCGTTTTCCACTTCTTGGCTAGTAAGATTCGAGCGGCAGTTGTGGCATACAATTTAATATCCTTCTTGAGCAATTCCAAACCTGTTATTCCAAGAAGAAAGGCTTCTGGTTTTTTTTATAAATGTATATTTCATCATTTTTTTCAATTCATTATAAATCTTTTCCCAGAAGTCTTTCACCTTGGAGCAGGTCTACCACATGACAATACACATGGTCCCACACGCAATTTGAAACCGTACTGGACGCTGCTTAGCTTTGAAAATGTGCCATCAATTATTTTTAATTTCTGCACCACTAGGAGGCTGTGCTAACAGTAAAATATGTAAATTAGTAATAAAATCTATTAATGTTTAATCAATTAAACCATTGATTTAAAAGGGGTTAGAATCAATTTAATATAATCTATTACACTGATTAAAGAAGGAGAGGCAACAATCCTGAGCAGCCAACCTTCCAGGGGGGGCACCCCAGACCCCCCCCCACATATATGCAGATACATGCATACACCCATACACAGAACACACAAACATATACACCCACAGGCACACACTCACATAGCTGAGCCGGAACCCCAACAAAGCACCCCTCCCCCTGTTCACTGCTGCTGAGCTACTTTCCAGTCTGCCTGGCATCAGGGGTTAGAGAAGATCCACTGGGACAAGGGGTTAAACTTCCCCCTCTCATAATCCTTCCCTTAGTTGAGCAGGATGCAGCTGAACAGTGCCAAAGAATATGCTGCCCATTTTGGAACCACTGCTTCATGGTATTCCAAGTGCCTTGCGGTAAAGGGTAAAGGCACCCCTGACCATTAGGTCCAGTCGTGACCGACTCTGGGGTTGCGGCGCTCATCTCGCTTTACTGGCCGAGGGAGCCAGCGTACAGCTTCCGGGTCATGTGGCCTGCATGACTAAGCCGTTTCTGGCGAACCAGAGCAGCGTACGGAAACGCCGTTTACCTTCCTGCCAGAGCAGTACCTATTTATCTACTTGCACTTTGACGTGCTTTCGAACTGCTAGGTTGGCAGGAGCGGGGAGCAAACAATGGGAGCTCACCCTGTCACGGGGATTCGAACCGCTAACCTTCAGATCGGCAAGTCCTAGGCTCTGTGGTTTAACCCACAGCGCCACCCATGTCCTTGCCTTGAGGTAGTGGCTCCCAAATAAGGAGGGTTACCTTGCTCCTTGCCTTTTTCAGTCAGAGTGGGTGGGAGCAAGCAAGGGATTTGCTGCTTCAAGGCTCCCCACACCTTGAGACCAGTTCCAGCTTTCCTTGCCTTTACCTGCAGTACTAGTGGCAACACGCTTCTGAATACCAATCGCTGGCGATCGGGACGAGGAGAGTGCGAGAATGCTTGTATTCGGCACTGGGGCTTCCCACTAAATGCTGAAGTATGGTACGCTTTGGTCTAATTCAGCAGGATTCTTCTTATGCTCTTGCAGGAAAGGCAAGGGTTAAGGAAAGCCTTTGAGAACTGCTGCTTTGAGCAGTAGCTAAAGGACAAGTTGGGCATCGTACTGCAATTTTAACTAAAAGCAGTCACAGGGGCTCTGGATTAGATCAGTACAGAGGTGCTGGGGGAAGATGGATTTAATCTTTCTCCCATGCCATTTCCCCAAATTCCCATCCACCTCCAGCTGCAGTCCCCCAAAGACCCTCCATGTACTTTCTGAGTGAAGTAGACAGACACACCTATGATAGAAACACGTTTCAGTGCATGGGCACAGCCACAAAGAGGACACAAATCTGTGGTTTTGCAGACTTCCCATGGCAAAAGAAAAATGCCTTCCCTACAGATTTAAGGGAATGTAAAGGTAAAGGTAAAGGTACCCCTGCCCGTACGGGCCAGTCATGTCCGACTCTAGGGTTGTGCGCCCATCTCACTTAAGAGGCCGGGGGCCAGCGCTGTCCAGAGACACTTCCGGGTCACGTGGCCAGCGTGACAAAGCTGCTCTGGCGAGCCAGCACCAGCACAGCACATGGAAATGCCATTTACCTTCCCGCTATAAAGCAGTACCTATTTATCTACTTGCACTTAGGGGTGCTTTCGAACTGCTAGGTAGGCAGGAGCTGGGACCGAAAGACGGGAGCTCACCCCGCCGCGGGGATTCGAACCGCCGACCATGCGATCGGCAAGTCCTAGGCGCTGAGGTTTTACCCACAGCGCCACCCGCGTCCCTAAAAAGAAGAGTTTGGATTTTATATCCCGCTTTATCACTACCCGAAGGAGTCTCAAAGCAGCTAACATTCTCCTTTCCCTTCCTCCCCCCCAACAAACACTCTGTGAGATGAGTGGGGCTGAGAGACTTCAGAGAGAAGTGTGACTAGCCTAAGGTCACCCAGCAGCTGCATGTGGAGGAGCAGGGAATCGAACCCAGTTCCCCAGATTACGAGTCCACTGCTCTTAACCACTACACCACACTGGCTCTCTACACCACACTGGAAGTGCTCTCAAATGGGTGGTAGGCTCTAGATCTTTAAGAGATTTAAAGATACTGTAATCATGAGTACATTGAATTGGGCCTGGAAGCAGGGCCGGGCCCATCCATGAGACAAAGTGAGTTGACTGCCTCGGGTGGCAGGACCCACAGGGGCAGCAGATCTGGCCTTTACAGAGGCCTCTTGGCAAATAGGAGGTGCTGCTATTCTCCTTTCACTGTTGTTCCCACTTTAGATCTTTATTCACAGCTGGTTCCTGATGTAGAACTTCACTCGTATCATCTTCCCTGACTTGGGGAGGGGGCGCAAATTTTTGTGGCTCACCTCAGGTGCCAAAATGTCTTGGGCTGGCCTTTAATGGAAGCATATATTATAGACAGTCATTGCAGCTGGGTCATGAGACAAGTCTTGATGTTCCTTGAGGCAGGTCTGAACTTGCTGAAAGGTAGCATTCTGCACTAGGCGCAGCCTCCAAACATTATTCAATGGCATCCCCGTGTGCAACTGACATTACAGGAGTCAATATGTGGTGTTACCAAAGAAGGTATGACTGGGATCAGGTCATAGGGAGAAATGTCAGCTCAGGATACCATGGACAATTCAGGAGAAAAGTGTGGCACAGGAAACCCTTGCAACTTATCCTTCAAGGAAAGTATAACCTTGCCCAGGCAAGCAAAAAACTACAAACTACAAACCTCCAGAGCTACACTGTCCTACCAACATAACCTGTTTTGTCCCAATTAGGCTTCAATTTCATCCCTCACTGATTCCGTATCATCTTCTAGCATTCATTCCAAGACCAACTATACATCCAGAATTTAACAAGAGTGAAAAAATATAAGTGGGTGTCATCTACATGATGCCCCTAGATGTTCACAAACAAAATAGAAATATGAAGAAGTGAAGAGCAGTACAGTACACTCTATCTAAAACCAGAATGACATTCACAAGAACATTTTCAAGTGCTTCTGAATAGCATTTCAATTTCCACTTGTTTCCCTGAATCCCCACCCGTATCTGCTCTGAAGGGTCCACCAAGTATCTGGGGTGTATCTGAGTGGCACAGTGGGAGCTGAAGGAGGGAGGAACCTTTTTTTTTTTGTCTGTTCCACTGATGGACAGATACAGAATTTCACCCGTTCATTTTTATTCTAGAGCAGACTTGATACAAACCCACTTTTTAAAAATGTGACCTTTAAAGCCATGACCTTTCACCACTGTATCTTGCAGAGATGCTTGCAGTTATAGCATGTGGCTTCTAGAAGCTATACTATACTACTCAGCATGGCCTCAACTAATGCAAGGCTAGGAGACAAACAGAACTCGCTCCTATTATTGAAGACAAAAGACAGTATAATTAAATAAGAAAGGTTGACAGTGGGGAAATAGGCAACTGACTGACTTACATGCCAACCCTAGAATCAAGATCTTTGTTTTATTTCCTATATATCCTTGTGTGAAGAATTTACAGCTGCCATGAACCATATCTAACAAAAGGGGATGGGGAGGGCATATCCACACAAATATTCAAATGGAAAGAAAGTTGTAGTTGAAATGTGTAATATCACTATCCAAGCATTTGCTCTGAATTCCTTCAAGTCTCCCCTGTTATGACACATGCTTAGGCAATGTAGTAACCAAACAATTTTAAATAAATATAAATTCAAATCAATAGCACTTCCATCTAAGCTACAATTTTTAGGTTCTTTCCTACAATGAGAGAATATATTTAAAATGTAGAACTAAAAGCAACATAGAAAAGCAATAAAAAGCACCTGATGAAAGGAAACAGCAGCAAATCAGAGCTCATTAGTTGCTGAAAACATAGGCTGGTAAAAATATACCAGCAAAACTCAAAAGCGGCAAGGGAGAGATGAGACAAATATTGGATATACACATACTTTTTTTTGAAAAATGAATCCCCAGAGACAAATTATCCCAGTCCTCCAGGAGGGTGGAGAAGAGAACAAACTTTAGCTCATTAGTTCACAACTTGGTAACATTTTCTTTTAGAATCTATTCTGGTTTTGCTGGTTATTCTAGTTATGCTCCCTATCCCAAGTCCTGGGACAAGCTAGAAGTTCAAATAATAATCAAGTACCATTACCTTATCCCAAGCCTAATGGCACCCAACACATTCCTCTGGAACCACAACTCCCAAGATTGTACTAATGGGGCATCAGGGTATTTAAAAAAAACAACAAAAAAAAAACCTCAAGGAGAACGGAAGATGGAAAGCACTCTTTCATCTTCCCTATGAAAAAACTTAAAGACCATGTGCCTATCTCCAGAAATGGCTGGGCCAGAAGAGATGGAAAACTCACTCAGTCTCATGAAATCATAGCAAACCATTATTATGTGTCAGAGCTGCCTCTAGGTCCCAGCTCACAGAGGACCAACGCTAGGCTGTAGTAATGTACAAAAGTCTTTATTGAAGTTCAGTTTCCATTTCAAAGCCACAGCGTGCAGCCCTACGTCTTAAACCCTAGATCGGCGAAGTCCCGTCTGAGTCTCCTCCCCTATGACACCAGTTTAAGATCCTAGCCCTGCTCCACCTTTTACGCTGCTCTCTCCTCCTCTGGGTCCTCCTGCCCGCTGGGGCATTGCCCTTTCTGGACTCTTCCGACGCTGAGTCGCTTAGCTCCTCCCCCTCCCTCCGGCGGGCTTTAGGACCCGGTTCCCAATCCTCATTCTCTGCTGTCCCGCGCTCCTGTACATTTGAACTTGCCTCTCGCGCCAGCCCAGTGACCTTTCTCCTAACCGTTACACTACTTCGGTCACTGCTTCCCTCTTCCGGGACTCTGGCCGGATCTGACCTCTCCTCCGTTGTCCGACTTTCTGATGGAGGCGTGGTCAGCCCTGCCTTATCTTCTCTCCCTGGTGGGGAATGCACTGGCCCCGATCCTTGGGACTCTTCCCCCCCACTCTGCTCTGGTGGGGAAGCTGGTCCTGATTTCCAGCTACTGCTCTGGGAGTCCCTGCTGCCCCCTTGCTCCTGGGGCGTTCCCCTTGGGAACCCCCTACCCCTGGCCACTGGCGCCCCCTTCTGTGAATCTTCCGATTCGCTAGAGAGGCTCATGGAATCCCTCGGTCCACTGTCCTCTTCTCCTACGCTCCTCTCGGATTCTTCCCCTTCGCTCTCCATCTCCTCTCTTCCCTGTGCCTCTGCTCCTGAGCCCCTGACATTATGCTTACTCTGTGGCAGTGATGAAGGTGAAAAAGCACTTGTTCTCTGCTACCATTGTGTCCTCAAAGTGCTGGGCGGGGGGGGGGGGGGCAGCATACAGAACATGTTGTATGTTCCTTACCTGGTTTGCTACTTCTCCCACAACCAACCCTCCTCTTACACAGAACAACTGCAATTGGGGCTCTTCCTGCTCTCTCCTGCAAGCCGGGACCAACACAGCTGTCAGTCAGAGCAGCAGGGGCAGGCTCTTTCGTGCCAGCTGTGTAAAGCTGGTGTTCTCAGGCAAGAAGAAAAAGATAGGGAGACCGAAAGCGAGCAAAGCAGGGCAGAGTAAACAGTTCACTTGTGGTTACAACAGCTGAATCCAGTCCAATAAGCCGCTACACACACACACACACACACAAAACAGTTGTAGCTGTATAGGTCTGGAAATTATTATCATAACTGAACTCCATCAGCTGCACTGGCTTTTGGGCCATTTGTGGGCTCAGTTCAAAGTGCTGTGTTGATCTTTAAACCCCTTTACAGCTTGGGACCAGGGTACCTGAAGGATCACCTATCTCCACATGTGGTTGTCCATCTTCAATGGAGGTGCTATTCCAGGTTCCCACCTCATCTGATGAGATGGGTAGCTGCCAGGGTTAGGGTCTTCTTGTGCCAACAAGCTGGATGCTTGTCCTCAGGGAGGCGGCCCCCATGCTTACTTCAATGTAATTTTTGCACCAGCCAAAGACCCCCCCCAAACCTTTAATTTAATCAAGTTTTATCTCAGCTTGTGCTACTACTTTACAGATGTTGATGCTTCTAGAGGTCGAATTAATGTTTTTATTCTGCTTTTGATTTCTGTGTCGTAATCCCCCTTGGGAATTATTTTAAATGTGAAGTAGAAATTCTTATATTAAGTAAGTACAGCTGCATTGCAACTCCACTAACCCCATTAGAATTCAATAGGACTTCTGAGTAGACGTGGTTAGGATTGCATTGTAAGAGAGTAAAATGTCTAATCGAAAACATTTATGAAAATATCAAACAATCTTATATAGAGTCAGGCCACTGGTTAGTCTAGGCCAGGCCTGTACAGCACACTGAAACTGGCAGCAACCCTTTAAAGTCTTTACAAGGCCTATTGCAAGACATCCTTTCTTAATAATAATTAAGAATTATGCTAATTATGCTAATAATTTCTTAGCATGTGTCCCACTAGTGAGCAATATCTCCTCTCTTGCACTCTCTCTACGATCTCTATCTCTAACCTCATACATGTTTCTTTTTCTCAGTAACCTCACGCACCCACTGAAACCCAATCAGATTCCCTACACACCTGATTGTTGTTTTCTCTTAGTTCTCTTACCTGGTGCTCAACACACCTAAAATATTTGAGGGAGTGCCTCTCTCTATATGTGCATGTCCAATAACTGGCCATCCTCCAGCGGGTCCAGCGCTGCTGGAAAAAACAGCACGGGGTATAGTGCAGGGAGGGCACCCTGCTTGCCTGGCTTCTCAGTGCCGGATTTAGGGCAGTGTGGGAGGTTCTCTTGCACAGTAGCTGAGCCAAGGGGGCGCATAGCAACAACAACAACAGTGGTACATCGAGTTACAAATGCCTCAGGTTACAAACTTCGCTAGCCTGGAAGAGTTACCTCGAGTTGAGAACTCTGCCCCAGGATGAGAACAAAAATCGTGCGGCGACGGCACTGCGGCAGCAAGAGGCCCCCATTAGCGAAAGCACACCTCTAGTTAAGAACAGTTTCAGGTTAAGAACGGACCTCCGGAACAAATTAAGTTCGTAACTAGAGGTACCACTGTAATAAACCCAGCGCTCTTTTTTTTCCAGAAAAAGAGGTGCCGGAACTCACCTTGTTCTCCGATAATGGCAATGAAAGGTGCCGGAACTGAGTTCCGGTGACTTCTGGCTGAAAAAAAAGCCCCAAATAAACCTATACTGATACTGGTACCTACTGAACGTTTAATATATTTGGAGGGTGGACAATTTTGTCCTCGCTCCAGGAGCCATATTACCCAAATATGGGTATTCCTCCTCACAACTAGCCTGTGAAAGGACACTTTTATCTGACCGCTGTACATCCAATGAACCTCAACTGGGATTTGCTTGTTATATTCCCCCCCCCCACACACACTTTTGGAGGGGGAGAGGGTTCTGTACTCCAACCTGTTGTGGGTTATTGTGGGTACAGTATTATTTATTTCCCCCTCTCTTTCTATCAGATTCGTTTGTAACTGAGAATCAATTAAACCCTCTCTCTATGTACAGTATATATAGAAGGCGTCCCTTTGCTCAAGATACAAAGCCCTAAGCAGCTTGAGACCAAGACGCCTAAAAAGATAACCTATTGATCTGTTCCAATTCCCCAGTGCTGTCTGCCCATAGACTTGGGCTGCAGCCCAACGAGTCTGGCTACGGATATATCTATAGCAATAAATAATAAATTATTATTATTATTAATAATAATAAAACAAGCCTGCGAGGTAGCTTAGGCTGAGCCACCGAGGCTCCCCACAAGGTCACCCCGTAAGCTTCGGGGCTGAGCAGGGGATTTGAACGGGGCTCTCTCTCCCCCCGCCTCCGACATTGGAAGCCGATACGCCACGCCGACCCGAGAAGGGACACGGGGGCAGAAACACGGGCGCAGGGGAAGAACGTGAGAACCGCCGACCCGGGCGCCCGGCGAAACCCTCACCCCGAGCCGGTGGTGCTCCTTCCCTTCTCGCGGCCTCCTCGGCAACCCACGCTCGCTCGCTCGCTCGGCTCCCCCTCAGAGCTTAACACAAATCCCGGCTGGTATTATTTGCGCCGGCCCCGCCGCCGCCGCCGCCGCCGCTCCCCTCACCTGCGGCGGAGAAGACGACGACACCGGGCAGCAGCAGCTGGAGCCGCCGGAACTGCCCGCTCGCCGGCCTCGCTAGGTTCGGGCCGCTTCGGGCCACTGCTCGGGTCCCTCAGGCCGCGCGCCGAGACCGCGGCTGCCGCTGCGCTCCGCCGCCATCTTCCACTCGGGCGGGTGGGAGGGAACAAGGCAGGCCAGGCCGCGGAGGAGGAGGAGGAGACGGCGGAGACCCCCGCCCGCTCGCCCGCCCGCCTTCCCGGTCCCGCCTCCGCTCGCAAGCTGCCGCGAAGGGGGGAGGAATCCCCGGCCGGCGGCCTGGCGGCTCAAGCGGGAAGCCTGCGGAGGGAGATAGCGTCTCCTCACCCTCCACAGAGCCTCGTCAGGAATAATAATTATTTTTTTAGAAAAGGGAGTTGTGAAAAGGCATCGACTCCCCAACCCCCCCCCCAAAAAAAGCTTTTTTCTTTCTTTTTGGGAGGTATTACTATCAAGGTACTATTTTATATTTTTTAAAAAAAAACTACACACGCACATATATGTAGTTGACATCTGGGATAGCTCAGTCGGTAGAGCGCTTGACTCTGACATCGGAGGGTTTCGTGGGTTCGAGCCCCAGGCTAAGTCAAAGATTCCTTGCTATTGCCAAAGGGGTTTAGAGTTCAGATGCGACCCTCCAACTTTTAGCAATGCTATGCTATGATCTCGGGAGACTATGGAGGAGCACGCCTTTGGGGGATGGAGTCAAACTGTTGGGAGAGTTGAAATACATCTATGCGTGTGTTTTCATCCTTTTAGGTAAAGGTAAAGAGACCCCTGACTATTAGGTCCAGTCGTGACCGACTCTGGGGTTGCGGCACTCATCTCAATTTATTGGCCGAGGGAGCCGGCGTACAGCTTCTGGGTCACGTGGCCAGCATGACTAAGCTGCTTCTGGCAAACCAGAGAAGTGCGTTTACCTTCCCGCTGGAGCGGTACCTATTTATCTACTTGCACTTTGCTGTGCTTTTGAACTGCTAGGTTGGCAGGAGCAGGGACCGAGCAACGGGAGCTCACCCCATCGCGGGGATTCAAACAGCCGACCTTCTGATCGGCAAGTCCTAGGCTCTGTGGTTTAACACACAGCGCCACCTTTCATCCTTTTATGTCCCCCTAAATACTGTTGCAGATCTGGGGTAACAAGCCGGGGCAGAGGCACAGAGATGGTGCTTAGGATGTTCCCTCATGCAATGCTGAGCTGCTGCCAAGAACAAGCCCCTCTTGAGATGGAAATGCTGCAACCTCTGCACTTAGGTTGTGAATATGTGAACCACGTTTGTTAATATGTGTTAATAAGCCCCACACGACAGTAGGGTGCGAGACTAGTTTTTGCAATTTCCTTCGGCGAGGCATCTTAAAAATATGTTTCCCACTGTGAGGAATTCAAATCGGCTATTATGTTTTGTGACTGGACGTTTAGCTTGGTATGCCTGCGTTTGATGAAGAAGCACATAAACTGTTCTTGGGAAATCGAGGGGTTTTAATTTTACCTTCTGAGTATGTCAGGTAATGTTTAATAAGGAGGCTGGAGGTGGTACAACAGGATGTAGGGCGGGTTGCTGATTGCATTTTTGTGTGAATGTTTTCTGCCTCAAAGAATGAAATCTCTTATTTGCAAGTAGAAAATTAGCACAGCAGGGGTGGAGCTGATCTATAAACGTTCTGGCTGTGTGTGTGTGTTTTCTTATTCTAGAATTTTTTAAAAAAATGCACCCCTCTCACTTGCAGTGAAATTATGCTCTCCATTCTACCATCCTTTCTTGGACGTTTTTGAGCAGCGATTGGATGACCATCTGTTATGCATGATTTAGCTAAGATTCCTGCATTGCAGGGGGTTCGACTAGATGACCCTTGTAAGTAGAAAAACTAGCGCAAGATTAACTCATGAAGGGAGCATCACACTCATGCTCTTATTCCTGCACCCGGCAAGCTTCCTAGCCTTGCAAAGGAAAAGCCTATTCCCAATCTGGTGTTCCAATAGCATGGAAGCCCATATACCGGAGCTTTTTCTTTGCAAATCATGCTAAACTGCTAATGCATGACTGTTTAGAGGCAGGGGCAGACAGCATACGTAAGTGTACAGGGAAAGGACGACAATTTTTCTCTTCCACTTTAGGCACTCTAAAGCCCAAACCTGAGCACTTTTGGAGAGGGTTGAAAACCTTTTTTGGTTGACCTCTGGGCACATGTAAATTAACGTAACTGTCTGCTTGATTTGGTTTTAGGTAGATTGAAGTGATCTTGTCTATAGTTTAATTATCATAAAACTCACCAGTGTCTGCTTGCCAGGGATGACTACATTTGTCTGAATTGAGCTGCATTTCTGCAATTGGCCAACACCAGGTTTTATTTAGAGCAGAAGGTACCGGTTGTGGCTTTCAGAGGTGTGCCTTGGTATAAAAACTTGGCCGCAAGAACAGTGGAAAAGAAAATGTGACAACTTGTTGAGGTCATGATTATACATTGGGTAGTGACACCGCCACAGATGTGAATTACAGAGTTCAGTAAAAACACTGTTTCCAGCTTTTAGTTCAGAGGAACTGAAGAAGCAGACTTAAGACACCAGGAAAACTTCAAGGGATGGATGACAGCAGCTATTTCATTCAGCAGGCAGCAGCACTTTAGGTGTTAAAATTGATTTATTGTAGTAAGTCAGCCAGCAGCAGCCTTGCTCATCAGACTCGAAGTTCAGACGACTGTATGAGACACTAGGAGTATTTCAGGTTCTAACTGGATGTGAGGCATCTCAGGTGGCACGAACAGGTCAGTGTGGCTGGCTGTGAGCCAGAAACTTGGTGGTTCAAGCCCACCGAGAGAACGCTGTGCATAGGATTCCTGTATTTGATGGGGTTGATCCTTTGGGTCCCTTCCAACTTACAATTCTGTGATTCTGTACACATCAGAAATACGTGAGCCACAGCTCGCTACTGAACCTAGAACCAGTTTGATGAAGGGTGTTATTAAAACTATTTAAAATAAGTATTCATAAAGCAGTGGGGGGGGTAGAATCATACAGAGAAAGGATTGGGGGGCAAATAATAAATTTAAAGAGTGCAGGAAGGCTGTTACTCCCTTCAGTTTTTCAGTCCATATCTCATGACCACCTCAATCTCTTGCTGCTATGAAGTGAGGAGGAGGTGCCATAAGAAATGCTCCTAAATTACACCGACCTTTTCCAATTTCACTGCAAATGTAAATCCATATAGTATATGGAATAAATCTTGGATTTATTCAAGCCTAGGCCAAATCACACTGAACCTTGAAATCTTGCTTTTCCCTGCTATACTGAAACATGGAATGACACTCCTGTTCTGGAGTGGGATATATGAAATGCTTTTGGGTAAGGAAGATTAGATTCTATTGTAATCCTTCAGCAACCTTGTAGCGTGAGGGGATTCAGTGGCTGAGCATTTATGGGTACCTCCGAGTGAAAACCCGATAGTGTTAACCTAAAAACATATTGTTGCCTCTTGGTAGTGCAGATTATTGATAGCCCTGCCATGTCACATAAGGAGAACACAGAACAAGAAAAGGTTTGTGCCAGGTCAGGCAGCCAATGAATAGCTTAGGTGAGAAAGGCGAGGTTTCCATGGCAACTCTGTAATCAGAACTCCAGTTTTCAGTACAGGTCAAGGCTGCCTTTTAAAAAAATGAAAGGTGCAGTGGGATGGGAACATGTTTAAATGGGCAAAAGTTCACAACCCTAACTGGCTTGTAAGCAGGATTCTGATACTGTATTTGTCAAGGATGGAGAAAGTTTGGGGGTCTTATCCACCCCCCTGCACATAACTGCCTGTATTACACAGCACTTTTCATTTCTAAATGCACTGGCCCACTGGGGTTACTTAAACGCAATGAATTTCCTGCATTGGTGTGTGTTTCAAATAGCAAGAGTATACCAATGCAAAGTAGTAGAAATTGTACTCCCAGGAAAATGTTATGGGATTGCAATCAAAGTATATTTTGAAACAGGAAATAGGAGAAGCAGAAAAAGATAAGGAAGTGCATGAGAAACTCCATTTTTGAACTGCTCGGTTTTGGATAAGCTAGTGTTATATGGTAGCATAAGTTCTTGACACCAAGCTTAATATTTGTTCCTATATAAATTAATTGATGCTATGTGTTTTATGAAGTTTAGAAGGCATTCTTTTTAACTGTGTGGTAACCATTTATCAGAACTGTGTGGTAACCATTTATTCGAACAAACTGAATGAAAATAAAAGATATGCTATTGATTACTTATAAGGTTTTGATAGCAATGGGTGTGAGGAAAACCTCTTATTGTCTCATATGTAATGTGGTCTTAAAATAACAAGAGGATGTGGGCAAATGGGATGAAAATTTCAGCATGCATTAGCACTGGAAATGTTACACAATATGCATCTGGTCATATTTGGTGCCAGGAAGATTAAAACAAAGTTATACAGATATGCCAGCAAAGGGGGAAATGAGTGGGAAAGAGGAAGGGGGGGGGAATGGGGTGCTCGACTCACTTTGGCTCTGCCTCCACCCACCACCAGCATATAGCCCTTGACAGAAGAAAGTTGCCCATGTCTGTAGACCACTGGCTGGTTTCTGGAGAACCATCTAGTTCCCCACTTGTTGCAGGGATGCTTAAGAGATGGGCTTTGATATGAATGAGCAAGGTACTTGCCTTCTTTAGGTAAAGGTAAAGGGACCCCTGACCATTAGGTCCAGTCGTGACCGACTCTGGGGATGTGGCGCTCATCTCGCCTTATTGGCTGAGGGAGCCGGCATACAGCTTCCAGGTCATGTGGCCAGCATGACTAAGCCGCTTCTGGCGAACCAGAGCAGCGCATGGAAACGCCGTTTACCTTCCTGCCGGAGTGGTACCTATTTATCTACTTGCACTTTGATGTGCTTTTGAACTGCTAGGTTGGCAGGAGCAGGGGCCGAGCAACGGGAGCTCACCCCGTCGCGGGGATTCGAACCGCCAACCTTCTGATCGGCAAGCCCTAGGCTGGTTTAACCCACAGTGCCACCCGCGTCCCTTGCCTTCTTTAGCAAGTAGAAATATTCAGGAGTACATTAATAAAGATGAGTTATGTCTTAAACTCTTAGGATCCTGAGTACATCCTCCTTGCTTTCTAAATTTAATTAATATCAATAGACCACAGGGATTCTAAAAAAACCCCAATAAATCCATCAACCAAAAAATACATAATGAAAGACTGAAGTGGTACAAACACAACAGACTGTGACCTGCAGAATTGGGTCTCCTCTTCGAATGCTTTAGATACATACACATCTAAACTCATTGCAATGTGTCATCTCCCCCCCCTCCCCCAGCAAATGAGCATGACTGAGATCCAATTCAGTGTAGTAAATAGTGTGTTGTCCCAGGGAATTTCAGATTCAAATTGCCACTCAGGCATGAAGCTAACTAGTGTGCTCTCGACCTAGCTTTCCACACAAGGCGGCTGTCGGAATGAAATGAGAAACCCCTATGTATCGTGCTGCAAGAGCTTTGGAGGCATAGGGTACAAAACTGATGGCACAAAGCCCACTTTGAGTGTGCAGTCTTTGTTCCAATATGCCTCATATTCCGTGGCTCAGGAAAGGAAAGCCTTCTGCGTACATCGCAAAAGCTTCAGTTTGTCAGCAACTAAAACAAGAAAAGAGTCGTTTATACAATATGACAATGCAACTAAAAATGAGTAGAGAACCAGAATAAAACAGGTGTGTGGCCCATTCTCTAACATCCTCTGCGTCTAGGTTCCTAAAAGGTTGTTTGGAAACCACGAGTTCTGTGACTCAGTATCATCACACGTAAACCAGACCAAGAAATGCCTTTTCTTTTTATCTGCCATGCATGAAAAATTCATGTATTCATCACCCTTCCTAATGCACAGCATTGCACATCAATTTAATGGAGGGGAAGAAGCTTTTAAGTCCATTTCATAATAGCTTGCTGGATCAGGCCAAAGGCCCATCTAGTTGAGCGCTGTGTTCTCTCAACGGCCAATCCCAGCTGCCCGCAGAAAGCCTGCAAGCGACACTCTCTGCACCGGCTGTTCTCAGCAACTTGTATTCCGAGGCACAGTGGAGATAAGAAGATTCACTACTGTGGCTAATAGCCATTGCTCTCAAACATTTCTGCAGTCAAATCTTTTCCGTTACCATTCCAAAGCTATTTTCATTCTAAAATTATCTAGATTTGAGAACCCTTTGGCTAAAAAGTTTTTATTTTGGGGTAAAAACTGTTACGCTGTTACTTGCTTTGTCTAAAGTAACCTAGACAAGACAAACGAAAGTCACTCAACTTTTGGATTTGAATGGTATTCCTTGACCCCCTCTGCACTTTATTTGGCTAAAATGAACTAAATAAGCTCCTTAGATGTGAAAGGCTACATCTGCTATTATTTTCTGCAGCCACAACATCCTCCCTGCTCTCCTTTGTTGATTCAAGTTTATACAATCCTGACATAAAACACTCAGAGGCTTCATTCATTCATTTTTTTTCCTGTTAGAATTCCATCTTATTAGTTCTGAACTAATTCTACAAATTAATCTACTCTGAATAATTCTGGATTAATGGAAATAATCTCATGAAACGTATTACTCCCAGAACAGAAGCAAAAGGCCTGAGGATTTCAGCAGTCTGGACAGTGGTCGCATACTTGGCTTTCTGGAAAATCATCGTTAATAAATGCTCCCCCCCCCCCGAAGAACAGGCTTCATTCAGTGCAATGTTGTTTAATAAGCACAAAATCATTAGCATTTACTACTAATACTTCATTAGCAAGACCGGGGTTCCATTTTATATATGCACTATGCAATGAATTACAGTTCAATACACATAAACTGGAAGGGTTACCCTCAACGCTGGAAATCTTGGCCCATGACAGCTTCTTCCTCTCTTTTTTTTAAAAAAGACTTGACAAGTCTCCATTGGTATTAAATGCAGCATTTCTGGTGACAACTGCTGCACTCAAGTTGGTTAGCGCAATCTAGTGGAAGGTGTTATCATCTATGCGAAAGTACCTTATGACCAAAGATACAGAACAATTATGAACCTCATTTCAATTCAACGGCTTTTTCCGGCAACCTTAATTTTTCAATTTTTCTGGCAAGTTAAACATGTTGCCATATACAAACCTTGGACATATCGTCCTAAAGACCTAGGTTGTAGTTCTCAGTATTTTCTTCAGGAAGAAATGCATATAGTTTACACCAAATAATGTTGAGATCACAAAAGTTCCATGTCTCCTCTTAACTGAGGGACACTCGGAACTACCACAATAGAAGGTGCAGGCTCAGCTTATATATGATTACCTTGGTATTGGGTGAAAATATTGTTATTATAAACTTTATGATCCACCTTGAGTCTTTGGGATAGAAGCAAGTACAGTGGTACCTCGGGTTAAGAACTTAATTCGTTCCGGAGGTCCGTTCTTAACCTGAAATTGTTCTTAACCTGAGGTACCACTTTAGCTAATGGGGCCTCCCGTTGCCACCCCGGTGCGATTTCTGTTCTCATCCTGAAGTAAAGTTCTTAACCCAAGGTACTACTTCCGGGTTAGCGGAGTCTGTAACCCAAAGCGTTTGTAACCCAAAGCGTTTGTAACGTGAGGTACCACTGTACCAGCTAGGAGAGGTTTAAACACCTGTCCCACTAATGAATTGACAAACACACCCACCGTTCTTTTCAAACACTTGTTAAAGATAATAGTGTATGAAGGTGAAACAGGATAGCCATTTTGCAAGCAATAGGTGAAGTAGGTTTGGGTGAACAAAAAAGGAAAAAAGTGCATGGTAGTTCAACACAAGTTCATTCAACTCAGTGGGTGCTCAGGTGAAGAACAAGAGGACATACTCTTGTCTTCCAAATGTACCTTTACAACCAGTAATGAGGCCTCTTCTTCTGTATTTTAACAAAGCAGTCCTGGCAAGCAACAATTCTGAATAGAGGAATATCAGATAAAATTAATGCTTAACCATTTCCCCCAGAGGTAGTGTCAGTGGTTGGCATATTCAGGCAGATGAAGAGGCCCTGGAGTGCCCCAATGCTGACTCCTGATCTGCTCCTGAGCAGGTGAGTCAGTGGTGGGATGAACAGCCCCCCATGGTGTTTTCACCTGTTCTTTCCCTCTGCGCTGAATTCGTACAACAGCCCAAAAGACGACAGGAGAAGAATGAGCAAGTGATGGCTGTTCCTTGCTACTACTGTCATCTACTCACATTCTTGTCTATATGGAAGAGTTAGCAGGTGGCAGAAAGGAGGAGTCCTGGCCACCTGTCCATTCTCTTGGCGAGGGACCACACTGTGCTGAGGAACACAGGAATAGAATGATGCATCAGCTACATGGCACATCTAACATCCTGTTCTCACAGTCTAGCATTCTTTTCTCACAGTGGGCAGCCAGAAGCCTACAAGTTTGACATGAGTGCAAGAGCATTCTGCTCACCTGTGATTGCTAGTAGCTGGTATTCAGGGATGTGACACCTCTGACTGTGGAGGTAAAACATAGACCTCATGGCTGGTAGCCAATGATAGCCTGGTCCTCCATGAAACGGTCTAATCTCCTGAAGCCATCCAAGTGGGCGGCCATCACTGCCTCCTGTGAAAGATAGGGCCATAATTTTAACATGTGCTGTACCAGGTGCTGCATGAAGAAATTCTTTTTACCTGTCCTGAATCTTCCAACATTCAGCTTTACTGGATTGTCCACAAATTCTGGTGTCATGAGACAGGGAGAAAAAAATCCGCTCTTTTTTTTTTTTTTTAATACCATGCACAATTTTATAAACTACTCTCATGTCACTTGCCTTTCCTCTGAACTAAAAAGTACCAAACACTGCAACCTTTCTTCATAGAAGAGTTGCTCCATCCTCTTAGTAATTTTGGCTGTTCTTTTTTGAGCCTTCTCCCAACTCTACAATGCCCTTCTTGAGGTGGGGCAGTAAGAACTGTACACAGTATTCCAAATGTGGTCACACCATAGATTTGTATTATTATAAATTTATTATTTATATCCCGCCCATCTGGCTGGGTTTTCCCAGCCACTCTGGGCGGCTTACAGCATATATTGAAACATAATAAAAGATCAACCTTTAAAAACTTCCCGATACAGAGCTGCCTGTAGTAATAATAATAATAATAATAATAATAATACAGTGGTACCTCGGGTTAAGTACTTAATTCGTTCCGGAGGTCCGTTCTTAACCTGAAACTGTTCTTAACCTGAAGCACCACTTTAGCTAATGGGGCCTCAACATCAAAAAAACGAAGATCATGGCTACTGGTCCCATCACCTCCTGGCAAATAGAAGGGGAAGAAATGGAGGCAGTGAGAGATTTTACTTTCTTGGGCTCCATGATCACTGCAGATGGTGACAGCAGCCACGAAATTAAAAGACGCCTGCTTCTTGGGAGAAGGGCAATGACAGGCCTAGACAGCATCTTGAGAAGTAGAGACATCACCTTGCCAACAAAGGTCCGTATAGTTAAAGCTATGGTTTTCCCAGTAGTGATGTATGGAAGTGAGAGCTGGACCATAAAGAAGGCTGATCGCCGAAGAATTGATGCTTTTGAATTATGGTGCTGGAGGAGACTCTTGAGAGTCCCATGGACTGCAAGAAGATCAAACCTCTCCATTCTGAAGGAAATCAGCCCTGAGTGCTCACTGGAAGGACAGATTGTGAAGCTGAGGCTCCAGTACTTTGGCCACCTCATGAGAAGAGAAGACTCCCTGGAGAAGACCCTGATGTTGGGAAAGATGGAGGGCACAAGGAGAAGGGGGTGACAGAGGACGAGATGGTTGGATAGTGTTTTCGAGGTTACCAGCATGAGTCTGACCAAGCTGCGGGGGGCAGTGGAGGACAGGAGTGCCTGGCGTTCTCTGGTCCATGGGGTCACGAAGAGTCGGACACGACTAAACGACTAAACAACAACAACAACAACTGCCGCCGCACCGCTGGAGCACGATTTCTGTTCTCATCCTGAAGCAAAGTTCTTAACCTGAAGCACTATTTCTGGGTTAGCGGAGTCTGTAACCTGAAGCGTATGTAGCCTGAGGTACCACTGTAATGGCATTATTATACTGGCAGTTTTATTTTCAATTCCTTTCCTATTGATCCCTACCATGTAAGTTGCCTTGTTCACAGCTGCTGCACCCTGGGTCAACATCAAGGTTCCTTTCTGGTTACTCACCACCACTTCAGACCTCATGAGCGTATAAGTGAAATGAAAATTCTCTGCCCCGGCATGCATCGATTTACACCTGTTTTCACTGAACTGCATTTGCCATTTTAACGTCCATTCATTCCGTTTGGAGAAGTCCTTTCAGAGCTCTTTGCACTCTCTTTTTGCCTTAAAATAAAGAGAAGAGAAGCCTACCAATGGTCCACCAAAACCTAGAGCCAGCTCTCCCCATTTTCCACTCAAGATCTCCAGAATCAATCATCACCAAAACTGAACACAGAAAAAGTAAAAAGTAAAAAAAAAGAATGACAAGGCATCTGATGTATCATCAAACAACACTGGGTCTAATGTAATGCAACATGGTTTAGTTGCAGCGCACCACACTAGACTTCATACCTATTTTGTCCTCATAAAAAGGCAAGAGATTTGCAATAACTCGGGTGGCATAAAACAAAAAGGAGTGTGTAACACAACATGATTTTTTAATATGTAGCAAGTCAGCAGTAATTCAACAAAATTCTATTGCGTCCCAGCAATATTTTTGGGTGCACTAATTTCTTTGCATTCTTTTTCCTTTTCTATAGGTCGGCTATCATATTTATACACATATCCAAAACGAGCTGATTCACCAGAAATGAAAAATGCAATCAAATGAATTTGCCTCTTATTAGCAGATTTGAGAAAGCAGTGTGTGTCTAAACTGCCCAAGGCCTATTTTCCCCAAAGATTCAGGAGAATACAAGAGTACTATATGACTTTGCACCATTTAAATGTTATTTTATTAAATATTTCCGGTTCAAGGTTTCATTATAACAAAGCTATGAAGGTTCTACCAACATTCAGAAAAAAGCCTAACTTGATTTCAATTAATTCTCTATCATGCAAAATTTTTGCATCAAACATCTTCCATTTCTTGTTTAAAACTTGATATAATATTATATATAGATGCTTACATTAACCCCATAAGAGAACATTAAGAATGCTAAAGGTTTATAGCTGTGTTGGATAATGGCCATACCAAGCTAAGGTTCTCATTAAATTAGAACATGTCTCGAGGACTGTGCAAAAACAAAGACAAAAAACTTCAACTCAAAACTGTTCCAAAAAAAATATTTTTGAAAGATGCAGATACTTAATACAGAGAGGGTTTATCATTAATAATCTTCAGATAAAGAGACAAGGAAAGATCAGACCTAAAAGCATGCAGAATTTGTCATTTTTAAAAAGCTGCATAACTAATTTCCTGTTCCCCACTTCGTGGCTTTATTGTTAAAAACCTGAATAAAATTATCAAGGATTTTCTTTGTCGCCTCACTCACTAAGCTTAGTGCTATCTAAGGATTTTTTACATTAAAGGTCTCACTTCTACTTGAGACAGCATTCCTTTTCTCCTTCACCTGGCTCTAGACGAGGCTGAAAAGGGTTGAAGGATTTGCGCAGACAAACCTCGCAAAGGGTAAATTCCCTTTGCTGTGCTGAAGATAAGCTGTGATAAATGCCGTGGGACTGAGCTATCAGCCTTGTTAGCAGTAACAGAAGCTAGGATGTTCACTGCAAAGTAGAAAACACATTCCTTCTGTTCCATGGGATCGTCGCAACTTTCTGTTGTCCTAAAACTCCATCAAAAGGTTGTCTTCCTGCTATTCTGCTTAGTCCTTTATAGGCAGCAAAGGGGTGGAGTGTAATATAATGGAATCCCATATTCTCAAATTTAAGTGACCATACATGCAAAAGAGATTTGGTGTTCTCCGTGTCTAGAAGACAGGGAGTCAATCTGAACGTCAAAGTTTACCGGGAAGGATTCTATCCCGCTTCTACTACATAAAAATGGGTAAAACAATGGCCAAGGTGTACAACTGTCAAACATTTTCTATGTAGGGAATAAAGAGCAATGCTTGCCCTTCTTGGTGGCAAGGGAGACAATTGTGGCCAATGCAAACTGGCAATCCCCTATATGGGTGTGTTGGGTTCCTAGTTGTAACTACAGCAGAAACTGGAGAACCTTCTGCATAAAGTAAAACCAAAGTTCTGACTCAACGTTTAACTGAGTAAACACACCACCACAGATGATAGGAGGGAGAGAGATTAAATAAAATAAAATACACCCAATGGAACAACAGGAAACAAAGCTGTGTCAGAGGGACTGGGCTAGTGGAAAAAGCACTTGCCTGAAGTCGCTGGCTCCCTTTGCTCATTTATCAGAAAACAAATAAAACTGGGAAACCAGCAAGCCCCATAGTTACAGGGGTGCATATATATATTTATATATATATAGAATCTATTTCAGTATAAAACACAAACTAAGTTACACACCATACAGGAAGCTAACGCATGTGTGTGTGCAAAACTTCAGGGCAGGATGTTAACACAAAGCTTTTCAACTGTTTCCTAAGCAGCACATATTTCGCAGCAATCTGGATCCCATCTATTCTAAACAAAACAAAATCAAAACAAGCCATTCATGTACCCTCTTCCCCCTAATATCATTTGCTCTTAAACTTTGCCCTTATAAGCTGATTTCATGCCTCCAAGGAGTGGCTGTTTCTGAAAAAATAAAATAAAAATCAGTGCACCTCTGAAGAGCAAGCTCCTACGCTATTTAATCCAGCTCACAATTGTTCCTTAAAACATTCTTGTTCATTTTAACGCAGTCCATCAGTGGGACCCAGTGGCCGAGCAAACGGCTGGCTGCTGCACATCTCCACCGCTGACCCTTGGGCTCAAGTCAGTCTGCTGTATGGCAAAGGGCTGAGAAATGTCCTCCTTCCACCTTGCCCCCTTTTCTCCACGCTGGCCCCCGAGAGCTCGCCGCCAGCCACATCTCGCCGATTAAAGCTGCAGCATAGCCCGGACATGTTAGTTCCCACTGTGCCTTCACAGAGCACAGGTTCCAGCATTTTGCTGCCTGAGCTGCTTTCTCTTCCCCCTTCTTTGCTCCGGTTCCGAAAGATGCTCCACAGCTGCTGCCCCATCATCAGCCCTGGAGAGGAGGCGCTGGACACTCCGTCATGGATGATGATCTCTTTTCTATACAAACAATATGGGTTTCTCTCTTGAGATTTAAAAGACACCTTCGTACAGCAGAAACAGACACGATGGATCCATGGAAAAACAACAGAAAGGCGGCAGCGCCCGGAGCATCAGATTCATGCAGGGTTTCGTGCATTTGGCTGCTGCCGGTTTGTAATTCATTTTTTTTTTTTTTAAACGTCAAAACGAACATGACCGTTGCTGTAATTCAGGCACTCCAGAGCTGCTTGCTGAGAAGATATTGCCCTCCCGCCGAGTATCTCCGAAAGCTGCTGCAGTCAGAAAGAGGAGACGGATTTGAAGGGTGGGAAGACAGAAGAAAATGTAATAATAATAATAATAATAATAATAATAATAATAATTTTTATTTATACCCCGCCCTCCCCAGTCAAGGCCGGTCTCAGGGCGGCTAACAAGCAATAATAAAAACAAGTTGAATGAATACAACTTAAAAACAAAATTAAAATTCAACATTAAAATATTAAAATGTAGCCTCATCGCAGGAGGAGAAAGAAAAAGAAAAAAGAAAGAGGGGGAGGGAATCAAATTGGCTCCAAGCCAAAGGCCAGGCGGAACAACTCTGTCTTACAGGCTCTGCGGAAAGAAATCAGATCCTGCAGGGCCCTGGTCTCAAGAGACAGTGCGTTCCACCAGGCCGGAGCCAGAGTTGAAAAGGCCCTGGCTCTGGTTGAAGCTAATCTAACTTCCTTAGGGCCCGGGACCACTAGGATGTTGCTATTTATGAACCTTAAGGCTCTCCGTGGGGCATACCGGGAGAGGCGGTCCCGTAGGTATGAGGGTTCTAGGCCATGAAGGCCTTTAAAGGTCAAAACCAGCACCTTAAACCTGACCCTGTACTCTACTGGGAGCCAGTGCAGCTGGAAAAGCACTGGGTGAATATGCTCCCATGGCAGAGACCCCGTGAGGAGCCTCGCTGCAGCATTCTGCACCTGCTGGAGTTTCTGGGACAGCTTCAAGGGCAGCCCCGCGTAGAGCGAATTACAGTAGTCAAGCCTGGAGGTGACCGTCGCATGGATCACTGTGGCCAGGTTAATGGAACAGCTGACATTACCCAGCAGCTGGCATAATTAGGCAGGTGTTTTTTTTTGGGGGGGGGTCCTGTTTTTGCAAGCTCCCATTAAGTATTTTAACTTGAGTTAACTGTAATCTCAGCACTGCATTTAGTGGAAGTCAAGATTCCCCAAGAAGGGTGGTGCCAATGAAATGTTTAACCACGGTTCAAGATTCAGTGGTGGAAAAAGACCAAAAGGAATTCATGTCAAAGAGAATGAACTGGGAGATGGGTTAAGGTGCCTTTAAAATGCAACCAAACTGTAGTACTTCACTTGTGCACAGAATTGACATGTTCCTAGATGTATAAAAATATAAATGTATTAACAGCATGAGCAGATTAACTACGCTGTTTATCATTGCAGATGATATCAGGAGTAAAATGTTGGAACAGGTTGGAACAATTTATTTCCTTCTTATCTATGTGAATACAGGAAGTGAGGGGATCAAGTCAGGAGCCAAGAAATGTAGGCTTCAGTGTATGGTACATCCTTCTAACCTGTAGCATTGTAACAACCAGAGGTTGGCTCCTTCCCTGGAACTAAACTGCTATAAAACTAAACATATATTTACTTTATGACTTTCAGCCTTGAGTGCTTTCTGTCTAAATTAAGTATCCAACACTCTTCTGAAGCTGTCAAAGCTAAATCTTCAACAATTCCAGACATTGGGACACGCAGCATTTTGTGCATGCTTTTGCCCAACACAGTCTTCAACAGGAGACCATGAGAAACACCAGGCATCGATAATAAAATTCTGGCTTGGTGAATTTCTATTCTTGTAGACAGGAGGGAATTCAGCACTGAGTTAGCCTGCACCTCCAGGGACTGGAGACGTCTTTTGAGGCAGCTGGAACCTCCCACCAATCTTGATGGCCAAACAATGATAACCGTGAAACAACACTAAGGGGAGAAAACTACATTTGTTTTGTTCATCCTTCTCCTTTGCCTTTTCCACCCCTACCTGATAGGTCTGACACCTTCAGCATGCTTTGCGCTTCACTGCTGGAAAAACAGTAGTGAGCATTATCTACTTAGCCAAGAGATTTGAACTGCCATGTATCTTTGCAAGTTCCCATCCACAGGTCTCCTTGGTAAGGCTTCCTCTGCCGTATTATACTTCCTCTTTGTACTGGAGAGACTTTCCTGGCCCAACATACCCATCTTTCAGCTTCACTGGAGTGGAGCTGCTGGGGCCCCAGAGCAGTGGTAGTGGACATTCAGCCACTTGCCGTCACGGCGGTGCCAAACACGGGTTTCTTCCGACTGCGTGGTGCGGGGTCGGCCTTGACCGTCGATATACTGTGTCAAGCGGATGTAGGCAATGCAGGCTGCGTCATCACCAATAACGTGAACGTGGGGGTTCAGGATGGTGGTGTGGATTGGCTTGCTGTTGTTCTTGGACAATACTGGGGAGACATGTGAAACAATGAGCATTCTCCCTAACCTCGCAAAGAGAAACAGGTTTATTTCGTTCATTACTTTGGTCACTTCCCCCAATAGATCACATGTCTTTTGGCTTTCTTTCCATCCCAGTCAGACCATAATGAAGCAGTCCGACCAAGTGCACCACAAAACCCCTTCCTTTTCCTAATTGCTTCTATGCTCCAGTCCCTCCAATAAATTTCTTAAAATGAATTAATCTCAGGCTCCTGGAGAACCAGGTTACTTTTTTTTATTATTACACTGTGAACCTAAAGGATTCATTGAAAATTGAAAAGGAACATATATATATATATATATGCAACACCAGGAAAAGTTGACTGCTAAGGAGAAATAAAACAAACATAAACAACATGCAGAGAAAGGAGCCATCATTTTTCTCTGCCTGCCTCTGGGGAGCCTTCAGAGATTCCAACAGTCAGAGCTTGCTTATAAGTGGCTATCTTTCAAGTGTTGGTTATAGCACGGAGGAAAGGACCTGAATCTTGCTTGATACTATTATTATTTATTCATGTATTCCCGGTCTTTTTAAAGAAGTAGACAAGGTGGAGTTCACATTTGTGTCCTGCTACGACCCCCTCCCCTTTTCTTTTGCACATTGATGCTTATTTACAGGGAATTTCTGTCACCCCATACCTCTAATGGGTATTATATTGTATATCATTATATATCATATATCATTAATATTCGAGCAAGGGTGGAAACCAAGAGTATCTTCAAAACCAAATGGTTGATAAATCAGATGGTTGTGAAATCACTGCTGAAGAAACCCTTTTTTTGGAATCTGAGGATTTTAACAACTAATTGGCCAGTCACAAATATCCACTTCTGGGGCTGCTATGAATCTTCGGACACTGCTGAATTACACCAATTATCAGGATTCATTTCACTCTAGTTTTAGGTGTGCCATCAGCACAGAAATTAATTGCCTTGGTGTCCCAAATGGAAGGCCCATATAAGGAGAAGCTCTGTTTGTTCTTCTAGATTTTTCTGCAGATTTCAATACCGTCAATCATGGTATCCTTATGGACAGGCTCTCAGGGTTGTAGTTTGATGGTGTATCAGGCAACTGATACAAAAATTCCAATTAAAAGAAAAACTAAGAGGAGAATTCTGGAGTGCAAATTTCCAGGATAATACACTGCCAATCTAAGTCCAGAGATGGTCTTAAAACTGCAGTTCTTTCCTACCTAAGCAAGCAGGGTCAAGGGTAATTTTGGTGTTGCCAGTTATCTACCACTCACAGTTCTCAAAGTAAAACTTGTGGAAATCCATTCCCTCCACGAGATTCCCCAGTGCTTCAGGTTCAAATGAGGTTAATCCAGGGTCACAGATCTTCCTGCAAGAAACAAAGTACAAAGGATCTCATTGGTATCTGAACCTACAGCCTGTGTCAATATAGACTGTTTGCAGCATGCATTTTTGATTCAGAGGGCTCCCCAACCAGGAACAGAAAGCTGAGCTTCCTTAAGTATTATAACCTATTTTCCTAAGCCCTAAGCAATCTGAGGCTTCAAGGCTAGGCACTTGCTGCTGCTGCTAACTTCTCATGAAGTGGGAAGCAGATCTTAAGGGAATGGAAGCAGTCTTCACATCTTAGGGTGAAAACACTGATTTTCAACCCATTCTCTAAAAGTTAAAAGTGCTTTTACTCTTCTCCCACATACATGCCCAATCATATTCATTATCATTCCCACATTACAGTTTACAGTCAAGTGCTCTAGGATTGAACCCCAGACATTTTGCATTCCCTCCCAGCCAGCAGCTTTAAATTATTATTTACTTTCAAATTAATCAACTATCTTTTCAGAGAAGAATCTGTCTAAGGGATGCAGAACTTAACAGCTAATAAAAAATTACTAGGTATGCTTTGTGTTGATGGGATGTTGCTGAAAGGTGGTTTCATTCTGACCACACTTCTTGTGAACTTTTTTGAGCTTTTGACTTGTCCTAGCTCCTACCCTCTCGTGAAATGAATCAAACTGGGAGGAATCAAATCATGCCTTTCAGAAGAGAACACTCATCTCCTCCTGAACAGTTTGATGGAACACAGCTGGAATTCATATCTATACATGCCTTTGTTCCTTATCAACTTCATATAGGATGCTGGCTTCCCCCTACTTTATGACAGCCCTTTTAGCTTCCTAGAGAATGTGCCGCCAGGAAGAGTTTGCAATGCATTATGGGGGGAAAGAACACTAATCACTGACTTTAAGTTCATATGTTGGGAAAATAAGCTTGTTTGCTTGTGTTTATGTATGTGCATGCTTGCACACACTCCTCTATGCAACAGAGAGTGCTTATTAGTATTCACCTCTGCATTTCTGCTAAAGTAGCTGCATTTATTAATGTAAATCAGAGAATCTTTGGCCCTCCAAATGTTGTTGGGATCCCAACTCCCATCAATACCAGCCAGAATGGCCAATAGCCTGGGAAAACAAAAACTGGAGTCAACATCTAAGAGGCCACACATTCCGCACTCCCAATGTAAATGCAGATTCAGGTTCATAGACAGCTCTGTCCATACTTCCTTTCCTGCGTAGTTAGAACTCTTTAATTTTAAGTTGTCACCTTAAGGTAAAGGACCCCTGATCATTAGGTCCAGTCGTGGCCGACTCTGGGGTTGCGGCGCTCATCTCGCTTTATTGGCCGAGGGAGCCGGCGTACAGCTTCCAGGTCATGTGGCCAGCATGGCCAAGCCGCTTCTGGCGAACCAGAGCAGCGCACAGAAACGCCGTTTACCTTCCCGGCGGAACGGTACCTATTTATCTACTTGCACTTTGAGGTGCTTTCGAACTGCTAGGTTGGCAGGAGCAGGGACTGAGCAACGGGAGCTCACCCCGTCATGGGGATTCAAACTGCCAACCTTCTAATCAGCAAGTCCTAGGCTCTGTGGTTTAACCCACAGCGCCACCTGTGTCCCTAAGTTGTCACCTTAGAGAACATTTAAAACTGCCCATACAGCAGCAAATACACAAGCACACCTGCCATATTTACATCCTACTTCGTTCATGTAGTAAGATTCCATATAACCAAGCTATCAAACACCAGAACATCTTAAGTTGAGACTAAGGCCTAGTTTTCACTTAGGTGGTAAAACTGCATGTGGGCTGTGTCGACTGTAGCTGAGGGTTCACATGGCAGAATACAGAAAAGTAGAATACCACAGAGGTCAGACGAATAACTTTCTCTCCAGCATACTAGTTTTCTGCTCGCACAGATTTGTTTGTATGAAGGAGTAGGCCATTATGTGAGTCCCCCCCCCTGCATTGTGAAGTGGTACAGCCCAGTAGAAATTGACTTAGCCTGACGGTAATTGCTTCATGTTATTCCTAGATTCACACCAACAAGTGTGATCCTCATTGCCTCTATCAAACCACAGCAACTAGAAAGACTTGTTATTGCCCTCCCTCATAAGCAACACAGATACTGGGATGATTGATAAACACTTGACTATTGAAATTCATTTATTTTTAATATGACTTAATAAATATAATGCACCAAAACTGTACATGTATCAGACTACTTATATTTACCGTATTTTTTGCTCTATAAGACACACTTTTTTCCTCCTAAAATGTAAGGGGAAATGTGTGCGCGTCTTATGGAGCGAATGCAGGCTGTGCAGCTATCGCTGAAGCAAGCAGAGCAAGAGCGAGAGCTGCGCAGAGCCTCTTGTTCTGCTGGCTTCCCAGCGAAGCAGGAGGAGGAACGGAAGGGAGCCCTTATGGAGCTCTGCTGGCTTCAGCGATAGCTGCAGAGCTTGCTCTGGCTTTTCAGGGAGGTGGGAGAAGGGATGGAGGGCAGCCCACCAGTCCCTTCTCTCACCTCCTGGAAAAGCCAGCAAGAGCCACTCTATCTTTAAAGAGCTGCACCGAGCAAGCCTGTCTACGGCTCTTGCTGGCTTTTCTTGTTTTCCTCCTCTAAAAATTAGATGCATCTTATGGTTGGTTGCGTCTTATAGAGCGAAAAATACAGTAAGTTTTTGCTATTTTCTTCTCCCCTTCTCCACCTCACCACCCCATGGTTATGTCTTCTATGACCCAAATTATCTGGCTTTGAATGGCCAATTGAACAGCAGGCCCCCGCCCTGTGTTTCTCCACTTACGTGTATGCCTCGAAGTCTCCGTTGTTGATTGCCTCAATCAGCTGCTCCGTTATCTTTATGATCTCTTGTTTACGCACTGGAGAAGGGAATAAAAAAAAAGAGGCAGCTTTATGGCACATGGGAGTTGGGACAAAACATATGGCAAGCAAGTGCTCCCTTCCGGAGATTCAACAGAGCAGTGTTCGCAGCAGTGGTTGCTCTCTTGAATTCCAGAACAGCAGTAATGACAGCATATTGGAAGGAATGGAGTCTGGAAGATGGAAGGAATGCAGGAAGAAGGGAGAAGGCGGCAGTTCGAACAGCAGCACTGCTACACCAAGAAAAGGCTCGGCTCTAACAATCTGCGCAGGATTTATGTGGAGAGCCCCAAGGATCACATTTCCATTACACTGTTTCTAAGGTGGAAAGACCCACTGCATCATCCAAATCTACTGCAAGTATGATGATCCTGACCTCAATCATGGTTACAGCAATGGCAGCAGGGCCAGGAGCTCAGGTGCTCCCTCTGCCTCTTGAGCAACTTTCCTCTCAATTTTCCGTCCCTTATTGGGTGCCCACTGTAACAAAGGGTACTTAATGCAAAACATGGCTCCCTCATAAACCGAGGAGTGGAACCATGCTTTGATGTGGGTGTGCAAACCACCGTTTCCAATGAACCTGGTCTGCGTTCACTGTAATTTGCACTGGCACATACAGAGAATACCAAGCCATTGCTAAAAGATGCGAAGGAAAGAATGTGAGAGTCATTCCAGAGGGAACTCAGGGAAGGAAAGGGTCCCTGCACTGGAGGTTTACAAATTGCATTATGTTTGCACTGGGCCACAGAAGTCCCTCACTTCTTTGAACTGTGGGCATCAGTTCCACAGATCCCCAAAGAGATGAACAAAAGGATGACACATTGACAGGTCTACAGAAACTGCCTATAAATGCCTGTTTGATGGCTCAAGCCATCCTTTGCCAACCTAGTGCCCTTCAGATGTTCGGGACCAAGACTCCCACCAGCACAGGATCCAAAACAGCTCCTGAGAGCCTTCCTGTATCAAGATGTTGTGCCCATGAAAGATTCCTAGCTCTAGTATCACCTTCCTCTTTCACCTGACCATCTCTCATGACACAAACCACCCATCCATCTGTTAGCTTGCTGCCACCTTATTCACATCTGCTCCTACTGAGTAATTATATTGGATTATGCCTTACTGTACCACTATCAAATACTGCTATACACACTATTTGTAGGAATGATTCTGGCATAACGGAACCTATTCTCAGCCATACAATCAGCCACAGCTCCGGTGGTCTCACCAAGAAGTGTGAACCATCAGGTTGAATGCAGACCACCAGCCATGTATTGTAGCTTGCCTGGAATTTTGCACACAACCTTGTGGGGTTTTTTTCAGTCTGCATCATGCACTGACATATGCTGTTTTGTAAGTGGGTGCAATAACATGTTTTTCAATTCAGGTAGGTAGCCGTGTTGGTCTGACACAGTCAAAATAAATAAATAAAATTTAAAAATTGTCCAGTAGCACCTTAAGAGACCAACTAAGTTTGTTCTGGGTATAAGCTTTCGTGTGCATGCACACCACTTCAGATAATGTTTTTCAATGTTTAGTGGGATTTTTTTTTTAGGCTCCAAGTCTGAGCTTGTTCCAAAATGGCCATGTGTACAACAGAATGCCCCTGGGATCTGGCTTTCAAATGTACACTGTCTCTGTATATTAATACCTGTATAAGAGATGTTTCCATGGGCATAGTGGTAAGAGTTGCCCAACAAGAGCTGGTGGGAGTAGAGGTGTCCCCAATTTTTAGAGGCACTGTGACACCCCATGGATTTTTGAATCCCAGACAGGCAGCAGTATCTGCTTCTCCTTTAGTCCAATTCAATTAAAACAAAGCTGAGCAAGTTCTAAGAACTGAACCAACTGCAGGCCTTGAATGCATAGAGATATGGTACCTGGATGGAAAAGAACACTGACTTTCTCTGTTATTAGATGTTTCCATGAGTGTGATTGCCTTGGCCCTTGTTTTGGTCAAAAGAGATAGAGCTCAAGACTTAATTTGATACTGTCTATACTTTCACCGAATTCAAAATTCACTCAGTTGTTGCACACATCAATTACAGAAGTGTGACAGCGGAAAAGCTCTTGTTGGAACCATACAGGAACAGGACAAGAGGTAGTTTCTAGGATTCAGGTCTGAGCTGAATCTGTTGGCGCAAGGCACCACACATTGGAAGTCACTGGCTGCTGTTCATAAGAATGTTTCATCTACACAGGTAAGACATATAGTCACTAAGCTTCCCTGGAGTCCTTTGAGGTAAAGGGCAGGGCAGAAACAAACGAATGAATGAATGAATGAATAGCCAATAACAGCAGCAAGACCTCTGTAAAGGGGGCCAACCACTTCATACCCCATCTATCAATGTTTTTATTCCCCAGAGCAGAAAGAACAGCTCTATCTATCAGCAAGGCCATCAATGACTTCACATGCCTTATGAACTTTCTGTATGGATGCTACTGTTACTAGTCTTAAGTGATTATGACAGGACCTATTTTTTCACATTTGCAAGTGAAATTGCTGTCCCAACAACAGGGAGAGCATATGGATGTGCTGAGGTGGCCTGTGCATCACATGGAGAGATGCAGTGTACATTTCAAACCTTCACCTCCTGCTGCATCCTCCCAAAAAAAAGGAGCAAAAGGCAGCTCTATTTTGTCTCCCTTCAATGCCCCAGCTGCACAGACTGCAGCTGGCCAAATCAGAGAGAAGACACCCCTGGCATTTTCCATGCAGAAATGGTTCGGAAGCACACGGAGGCCATTCTCAGACCCTCAACATCATACATGCAAGCTGCTGAACCGTTTCCCTCCAGTGATGCTTGGATTTCACCTGGAAGAAGCACACTTGCCTTCCAGTCCTCTACTGTGGTGAATGCTTAGGAATTGCAGCTACATAACAAGAAGTGTTGGATGTTGTATGAATATACAAATACACTCCATGCCAGGCCCAAGCACAACACTGTCTACACTGACTGAGAATGCATCTCTAAGGTTTCAGAGTCTTTCCCATCACTGTAGCCGGAAAACTTTTTCAGGAGCGCTATCAGGATTGATGTTTTACATGCAGAACATTATGATCTACCACCAAGTAATGCCACCTTACCCTATCAACATACAGGAATTGAGGCTACAGAACAAGGAGAGCTGGATGATATCAAAATACTGGTATTTCTCTAAACATCCACACAGCAATCTCTGATGCATTAAAACTGTGGAAGTGGCTGGAAGGGTGACAGATGGCATATCTATGGTACAGATTCATTTATTCCGAGTTTGGAGCTTTGCTAAGGCTGGAAACTTTAGATGGAATAACTTTTTTTGCTTTTTTGTCTGCAGTTGCAGCTTGAGAATTGTGTTTGCTGTTTGGGGCTGATGTTTTCATGTGCCTAATGGAGGTCTGAACTGGGGCTTCTTGCTCCTAGCTAGCCATTTCAGGAGAAAGAAGTAATTCAAAGAGGGGGAGTGAGGGAGAGGAATATATATTTTGGAAAAATAAGAGATAAAGTTTCAGAAAAGGTAGAGAAGTAAGGAGGCTAAGTACTAGGTTGTTGTTTTTTTCTACTCCTGCTACTACAAAGCTAACTTACATGGCGGATTGTTAAGTGCAAATGGAACTACAGGAGTTAGAACAGGCTCCGACTGAGCGCGATCCAACTCCACAGTTTGCCCTGGGCTGTCCCAGGCAAGTAGTTTCTCTTCACAAGATTGTGTAGTGGTAGCTGCAAAACAAATGCAAGCATTAAAACAAAAATAAAAACCAGAAAACAAAATAAGGACTGCATTGAAAACACACACACATACACACACACAACCCCAGAGGCAGCAATGCCACCAACTTCTGCAATGCAAACCAAGTAGGGCAACTGGATCCCTACCAAGATATTCAGTCTTTCAAAACAGCAACTAAGAAACACAGTAAGATTTGAGGAAGGAGAAGGTGAAGGTGATCTAAACTCCAAATCATAAGAGCAACAGAGAAAGCACAGAAGCAGGGTTCCCTTGCCTCCGCCTGAGCCGGGTTTCTACATGACCCTAACATGCCTCATTGTGGTTCTACTTTACAGGAGGGGGACAAAGGCTTTGCAACGGTTTGGAATGGAAAACGATGTCTCCTTTTGTCAACGAATGTTCGTTCCAACTAGGCAATGCTGAATCAAATCCTCCAAATGCCTTCTCACCAAACCTTTAGGTTTTGGAAGAGGGTATTGTCTGGAGAGGAGATAAGGATCATCTCCATATAGGCTTTGAATTACAAATGTAAAAAACAAAAATCATGCTGCTTCGTTAGCTGTTCCCTATCACTATCCTCCCATCCGCCTGCTCTTAACGCCCACATTCAGCTTCACGCCCACGGAAACAAAATGACTTAAGACAAAATTTTGCAAGTTGTTATCTCATTACACAAGTTGGCTGTTTTAAAACAGCATGCACCCAGTCCTGGCTTTAGAGTAAAATATGAGCCGAAATGCTACAGCTGAATGGAGTATTTCAACTCTAAAAACCAAGGGGCACTAACAAAGAAGTCTCTGAAAGATTGATAGCACATAATTTCAGGTGAACAAGAAAAGAGTAGGAAGAAGGGGGCAGGGTTTTCAAATCTGTTTTTTACTAGATAGGGGCTGAATTTGCTTGTGTTTCCAATTCCCTGCTGAAGTGTGCCTCTTCAATGAGGGAGAACGTGAAGTCAAATTGCAAGTGTTTCTCATGCGGTCCCTATGCAGGATCATAACCACAGCTCTGACACATTTCTGCAAAAGTTCCCCAAGATGGATAGTGAGGAATCTAGACAGCTATACTGTCCCCGAGTTGCTGCTGGACAGAGAAAATATATCAGAAATGGGTTCTTGAGTTCTGTTTTTCTGTGTGTGCAAGTGATGTGCATGGGTTCACACAACTGCAGTTTAAGTCTTCTGATTTTAGTTGCTATACCAATGATTTCCTTCCACACCGGTGGGCAATCCTTCATAGAAGGTTTCGTGCTGTGTGCTGTGGTCCCTCACCACCCATTTCCCATGAATAGACACTCGTGAAGATGGAGCGCTGTGTTTGTTTGCTCCATGTGCAAAAGCTGGAAGAACCAAGCCAATCAGGGCTTCCTGTTTACATCTGCAATTACCACTTGTGGCATGAAACATCTTATCTCATGCTTATCCCTGCACCAATGTTGGAAAAGGATATTGTGTCCATAAGAGCTGTAACCTAACAAACTTTTTGGTAGAGGCCTTCCCGGCCAGCGAGGACTTCGGTTTACTGAATATTTCTGAACACTGGTGAAGAATTAAACCTCTGCCCTACAATGGCTGATTAACATTCAACAGCCTTTTAAATGTGTCTGCGGGAAGGTGGAGTTTTCGTTTTGCTGTTTTGTTTTAAATTATTTACTTGTTTTCATCCTGTATTATATTCTGTGAACCACCATGAGATCTTACGATGAAGGGTGGTACATAAATCTAATAAATAAGATAATAAGATACATATATACCCCCAAACAAAGTGTCATGCCTAAGAATACACATCAATAAGCACTTTTTTAAATAATCGCAAAGGAAGTATATGGTATCTGGCTAAGGAAAAGAGGATATGAAATTAGCTAGATCATGGTTTCGTTTTATTGTGGCAGGGGGAGGGAAAGGAGTTTCTCAGGAAAGTGTTACATGAGCAGAAATGGTTCCGGGCTGGGGTGGGGGGGAAGAGATGAATCAGTTTGAAAATATGAAGTGTTGGAAATGAGAATCAATATTCTGGAAGAATATTGCAGAAGCCGAGGAAGACAGAGAAATGGGAGAAGAGAGAGTCACAGTAGGGAAAGGAATGCTGTGGAGGACTGTAAACCCTGGACTTACTGGCTGAATAACAGAGAGAAAGCTGGGACTGCATGGACTCAGTCTGGGTTTTGCTCTCACAGTGACTCCGTCCTTCGAGCACTGAGCTGCCATCCCCGATGGAGAGAGGGGGCGCTTGCATGGCAAAGGATGCAAAACACACACACACAAAACATACACACACAAATAACAAAACAAAATAAAAAACAACAATGTACATTCAGTTAAAAAAAAAAAAGATAATGGAACAGGACAAAATAAGTACAACACTCATTACAAAAAAATATTGCTGGTGAATCCTGCCAAGACATGACGTTATCAGGTATCGTGCACAGCTAAGGGCAGAGCTGGCTGCTTCTCCCTACACCTGTTCATATAGCTAACACTGAAGCGGCCAACTGCGTGAGTCTGTTTACGATTTCTTTTCATGTTTACCTGCACGAATCCACTATCCACCACAAAGCTCATCTATAAACTACACTCACGTAGCAACGACGGATAAGTGGCTCAGCTCTGGCAGAAGAGTGGATTGTGAAAAGGCACTCTGGCAAAGAGCAGCTCATCATGGGGAAAGCAGATGCGTGAGAGAATGGGAAAGAAATGACAACGGTGGAGTAATTATCCTTTCAAGGGACTAGACGGCGAAATCAGAGCTTGGTTCATTCAATGGAGCATACGGTGGCTTCTCTTGAAAGGAATTTATCAAAAGCTCCCACATGCAATTTCTCTTGCAACCCATACCTTTGCTTTAGCTTTGCATACACACTTCAGAATTACAAGATGCTCTTAAGAGGGCACTTCCTATACTGATGTTTACAATATACTGGCACATATGGGATTTGAAGCCGATATGCTAGGTTAGGCCATTTGCCCATGTAGCCCAGTACTGTTCGACTCTGACTGGCACCAGCTCTCCAAAGACCCCGGTGCTCATGCCAAGGACTGATCCTAGGACTTGGTGCGCAGAAAGTTTGTGTTCTATAACTGAGCTATGGGGCTCTCACTTCAGAGCACATACTGATGCTCTTTTTCACCACCACACCACTCCTTATTAAAGCATGCACATCCGAGTATTAGTTTTGCCTACAGGCAAAAACAGCTAATGCTCTTGACAAAAACTATTCTGTGTTATGAGCACTCTTGCTCTCTTAGGAGCCCATTTCCTTGAGTAGAGTGTGGATACTCTCACGTACCAGGTCTGTGACCAGTTTCTGTGCCACTAGGCTAAGTTTTGTTGGTATTCCAACAAAGGAGCAGGAAGTAGCACATACTTGCTATCGTGGTCCATTCATAGATGCTGGCCGTCCAGATCTCTTTGTTTCCCTCTGGCACTTTTCAGGTGGCTAGATTTAGGTTAAGCTCCCCCAAGTTGCTAACACTACACTCAGGGAAGCAGGTCCAATTAATGGCTGAGGGCTGATAGATCAGTCTTACGAACTAGCCAAGGCAAGGGGACATTTCACAACGGCGTTCTCAAAGGTATCTGTGCATGTAGAAACCTCAAATCCTTTTCTGGATCTGTCGGCCCCCATCCCTTCTTTATTTTACTGTGTGACTTGCTCACACATATGGGCGAATGAAAGTGGGCTGATCCTTGATGAGGCACAGCCTCCTGCGTGGAAAGGTTTTTTGCTGAGTATTAAAGAGTCATTCTGGAATGCACTGAGTGTTTGGAACAGCTTAACCAATCTGGCAGTGCCCTCCATCCCAAGTGCTCTTTGATGTCAATGTTACATCGATGGCTACTGCTACGATGAGACTCGTTCATATGGTCTGTTGACCTATAATAGACTATATGGGTCAAGATCTAGGTACGGTAAAGCTAAAGGACCTCTGGACAGTTAAGCCCAGTCAAAGGTGACTATGGGGTTGTGGAGCTGGTCTCACTTTTCAGGCTGAGGGAGCTGGCGTTTGTCTGCAGACAGCTTTCTGGGTCATGTGGCTAGCAGGACTAAACCACTTCTGGCGCAACGGGAAACCGTGACGGAAACCAGAGTGCACGGAAATGCCGTTTACCTTCCAGCCACAGTGGTACCTATTTATCTACTTGCACTGGTGTGCTTTCGAACTGCTAGGTTGTCAGAAGCTGGGACAGAGCAACGGGAGCTCACCTCATCACATGGATTCCAGATCTAGGTGTACTGGTAGAGGCAGAGTTATGTAAGAACTATAAATTGGGGTAAATCCTTTGAGAAAGCCTTACTGACCAGCAAATAACTTCTGGCTGCTCAGCTTAAGCCTGCATTCAGGTTAGGAGGGATATGCCATCACAACACAGTCTTCCCCGACCTCAAGTCTGCTGCTGAACTATAACCCCCAGGATCACGATAACTGGCCATGCTGGCTGGGACTGATGGGAGACTTACTAAATATGCCAGTTGTCCAACATCTGGGGACTGAAGGTTGGGGAAGGCAATGTTGTATTGTGGCCCCCTAATTCTGAGTCTTACTCCTGCACAGCTGCTAGGTAAGGCAGGCAGGCAGACAGGCATGAATACAAGACGTTCTCCCAGGCAAATATCTCTCACAAAGAGAATGCAAAGAGCACCCTCCCTCCCAACCAAATGGTGAGCCATCTGTGATCGGGCCCAACTTCACACAAGTGTTTTGATGAGCTGAAGAGAATGCAAGTTGGTTCCTTATGTATTTTTGGCCGGTGGGACTAGTCTACGAATAGCTCCTTACACTTGCGCTAGGAGTGGTGATATAGCAGTCCGCATCCCCAAACTTCCAGGATTAGGTGAAATCTCAAAAGCTTTTAAGAAGGCAGAGAACCGCACATGCCTTCCTTAGACAACAGGAAGTCCTTCAGATAGCAAAATCCTTATACTGTAGCAGCCAGCCTACAGCCTCACTACACTTACTCCTCCAACTACAACTAGGGGAGGGGAACACAGATCAGGTAAGGAGCCTGGCATGGAAAACTGCTCTGTCTCTGCCAGTGGGTCTGGGCGTTCTTGCCCGCCTTGCAGCCAAGGAACCTACCCTTCAGGTCTTCATCTTCAGTGGTAGTATTACAGCTCTCCGTGGAACCCTGCAAGAAAGAAGATTGG
Source organism: Podarcis cretensis (assembly GCF_951804945.1). Classification (NCBI taxonomy): domain Eukaryota; kingdom Metazoa; phylum Chordata; class Lepidosauria; order Squamata; family Lacertidae; genus Podarcis; species Podarcis cretensis. Next base: position 15,175,703 of record NC_137174.1, read on the forward strand.
TAGATGGAAGTATTGAAACATGCACGGCGGGGAGAGATTTCTATATAAATGGGAAACCTATCAAAGAAATGGAATTTAAAGGAGAAATGGGGAAACACGGACGTCCCTTGGTTCGCAGGGCAACAAATCAGCGCTTTTCTACGTAACAAACCTTCTGCCACGTGTGATCTTTCCAAGTTTGAAAATTAAATTCTTATTTCTCCACACTATTCAAAAGGTATAATTTCAAATATTTATAATTTTTTTTGCTCAAATATGAACCCGGACAACCAAGAAGGTATAAGAATGCCCTGCAACACAGATTTGGAATGGGACATAAAGGAAGATACTTGGTTAGTAATATTTGCGGGGGGGGGGGGGGCGATGATGAAGACTCCTTTTCATAATATAAAGAAGTGTCATTAAAGAATAGGGCTCAAGTAGTACATGACTCCTGGAAGACTCTTGATTATAAATGCATCTGGAAACACAAGGTGCTAGAGGGGATGTTCAGAAAAATGGGTCATGCCTCCAATTTATGGTAGTTTTTGGGCACCTGCTATAAACATTCCTGTTTAGATAAGCCTACCCAGATGCTTAAGACAGTTGGGGTAATTTTGATCTGTTTTAGTACGTTAACTTTTGTATGTTTTAAAGCAGGGCTGCAATTTTTTCTTGATTTTACTGCTTTATCTTTTGTAAACCGCTTTGAGGTGTTTTTGTTGTTGTTTTTAAATATTACGAAATAAATCAAATTAGCAAATAAACAAAATGTCTCCAAGACTGATGGAAGGCACTGTTTATGATTCTTTAAAGGGCTTAAATAATAAAACAGAGTGTCACAGGTCCCTAACATTGCAGGGGGTCAGACTAGATGACCCTTAGGGGTCCCTTCCAATTCTATGATTCTATGAGAGGTGTCTCCTCTCATATGAACCTTCAGATTCTGACCTTTACCAGGGGAAACCCTGCCATAGGTATTTTATTTTTTAAGAGGTAGAATTTAGTGGTGCCTGGGCCAGGGCTTTGAGGTGGCACCACAAATCTGGCCACATTTGAAAGAGGAAGAGGTTCCTGAAATTAAGACGAGGTAGCCAGGAACAAGGGCAGCAAAATGCTGCGGCTACGTATTGTGAAAGCCATAGAGATATAACGCAAACCACAACTTGATGGTGAATCGAGTTCTCCAGCTCTCTCCAGAATTTGTAGCAAAAGCTTGTGCATACCCTCAAACCCACACACCCCACGTTAGTTGCCAGTGGTAAGGGAGAGGGAAACAAAGAATGCAAAGATCTCGGGGCGCAAGGTAAGTTTTCCTATGCATTAACAGAAACTGGGAGAGATATTGGTTATGATACTCCTTTTCTGGATGCTTTTTATTAGACTCAGTTTTGGGGGACAGTGAAAAGGGTGTTTGGGACTAACGCAAGTCCTTTGTGATCTGTCACTTACCTTTATGCCATCATTAGCATTGTGCACAACAGTAGTTTGTGGTTCCTAATTGAAAGAGGACAGAAATACAAGTATCAGATGTCAGCTCCAAAACCTTTCTCCCTCCGTGTAGTGCCTGTTGGGAGAGCAAAGTGACAAGACCAAAGCACAAACACCCTCTATCCTAAAACGGTGTAAGTACATCCCATCCCATCCCATCCCATCCCCCTTAAAGGGCCACTCAAGAGTTTTGGAAGAGAAATATCCAATTGTAATAGATAAACTTACAAGGAGACAAAGCCATACAGGCCTCTCTATATCCCAATTTTGTTTGTGAACTTTCTTCGGCCTGGAAGATTTCCAGAAGTGCTCAAGAATTAGTGACCCACGAGGGTACTGATTATTTATTACTTTTAAAAGCCAACATTAACATTTCACCCAGATCAGAGAGGAGAAGCAGGGCTTTGTCTCCACGTTTCCCCCACAAATGTCTCTGGAAGGACATTCACAATTTCCCCACAAAAATGGCAGCCAAAGCTCCACAGCAAAGAACTGCTCGAGTAGGTAAGTTGCAAAGTCCCACAACTGGTTGAACTGACGTTTCCAAAATGAGACATTTTCAACAAAAAGAGGAGGGGAGAAGCTGAGCGTCACAAGAGCAGCATTTAAAAAGCCAACGCATGGTGAGGTACAGTGAGTAAAGGACGGGGTTAAAAATTATGAAACAACCCAAGGGGGAGGGGGAACCTCTCTGAAGCATTACACAGAGTAGAAAGCAACTATCCAGTCTCTTAAGACTCCTAACTTGCAGCCATTCCTGTATTCTTTTTGAGAAACTTGCCCAGTTCTGTTCTATGACAGTATCACAATGCCCACAATGTTCATCCATTTCTGTGGCCCACAGCCTACTTCCAAGTCTTTAAAAGAAGGGCCAGAGTGGGCATTGGTTGAGCTGTCAAAAACACAGGAATGTGTGGCCCCGCTGCAAGCGTGTTAATCGGGAAGAGTGAAAAACCCGGTGCAAGTAAGACAAGGGCAGAGGTTTCCAATTCCTTCATTCTTTGGAGACTGGATGTCGTTGACCACTCCATCATGGCCTCCTTGAGGTCAAATTATATCAGGAAAAGCTGCAGGCCTCACACACAGACACCACAGCGCTTCTGCACCTCTCACTTGCAAGGGAGCTTGGGATAAGAGCCGAGGGCAAGAGATTGCAGACAGAATTAAGCAGAAACACGGAGCAGCAACAGGCAGCATTCTGGGCAAGGGTAAGAACCAAAAGTAAAAACCAAAGAAGGGCAGATAAACGGTTGGTAAAGATACCATGGACATCTGCACTGGGGCTGATTCTTTTGCTGGGCTTACTACACTGGCTTTGTTGTTGGTCTGCGGCTAAGACAGAAAAACAGATGGTTTAGTTTCCCCCCCACCCTGCTGGGCAACAGTCATAAAAAACATTACATTGCTATTGCTGCAAACAAGACATTTCAGCTCAGTCCCTTCCCAAAGTCACCTGTGGAGGGGAAAGGAAACAGGAGAAGGTGTAGTGGAACAGGTCGTGCCTGGTTTGCCATCTTCCATGGCAAAGATGCACCCAGATACCCACGGAAGATTAAATAGGATTGGGAAAAGAACGAGATGGGTATAGATGGGTTAGTCCAAAAGCAAAGTGGCAAGGAACTTAAGGGAAGATGAGTAGCCTAAATAGGAGTGTTAACGTAGCCAAGGGATGGAGGAGATAAGAGAAGGGAACACATTCAGATGAACTGCAGTATGTTGGATGGAACAACCTGGTGGCTGGTCACATTCAGAAACCTTGTGGCTGGAGCAGAAGGAAGGAAGATATTCATGACTAATCCCTCAGTGGGCCAGAGAAACCAATGTGTTCAACGACCTTTCCAGCATTCCACTTAAGTTTTTGATGTTGGACATAAGTTGGACTCATGTTCACACAAACCTAGTTCACCAAAATATCCTTCCTTCCTTCCTTTCCTGCAGTTCTGGATCCTAGCATTCGAAATTGCAAGGGCTGGTTGACTCGTATGCCTCTCTCAAAGAGCGGAAGACTCCCAGCCCAGTGTGAGCAATCCTGCTCGAATTCAGGTAAGCCAGAAATGTACAGGGTTGTGGTCCAGATGCATGTTTTTCAAGAAGCAGGCAAACCTGGATGCTTGTTCTCCTTGGCAATGCACAGCAGAGGCCAGCCCAACCCTTTCCTGGCTGCCAAACAGCAGACTGAGAAAGGAGCAGGTAAAATGAACTAGTCGAATGACTATCCTACTACGAGAGTCACTGCCAAGCTGAAACTTATTTAACCTGTAATATCCACAGCGAAGTCATTTGGAAAGCTGAGAGGAGACCACTGGAAGTTGTGTATTTGCAGTTCACAATGCACTGCACTGGCCCAGAGCATAGTCTGAACGTACATGATGCAATTCTACCACTGAAACTAAAAGCAAATCTGGTCCTGGTTGGGAGACTGCCTAGGAAGCATATGAAAGCCACTCTGAGCTCTTTAGAAAAAGTGTAGTAATAAATACATGATAAAATAATGGAAGAGGCAGATACCCTTTGGCAAAACGGAGTTATACTGACACAGAAATATCTTATTAACCTGCTCTATCAAGCACCTTCGCCACAATAGCACCATGGTTGCTCCACTATTATGCATTTCAACTGGTACCAAGCCCCCCCCCCCCCCACATTTGTAGTAGTTCTATATGCACTAACACATCAATTTGCAATATGAGTTAGGAAAACCACAGTGTTTCATGGTGGCCAACCATGCAATTTTCAGATATTCAGAAGAAGCGTCAAGGACCAGGATAGCAGATACGTCTATAGGTAGAGGTCAACAGAAAATTACACAAACAAAGTTGGGGAGATTTTTGTAACCTGGGATAACCCACAACTAATTTATTTACTTGACAGGGATTGGCCGACACAGTGTGGCCTCTTCAAATATAAACTCCAAGGCATTGGAGATGCCTCTACATCATACAATGCCACTTTGCTGTGTGTGAGAGGGGAAATCAAGCAACCATGTGGGAGAGTACCCCACCAAGATGAGGACAGGGTGGGGAAAGACCCTTCCAATTAATTAGCCCTCCTCCAATTGATTAGCCCTCCTAACATGGTTCCTTGAGCCCCCCTCTCACACACACTCTCACACTGCACCAGTGTGGCAGTGCATCATAGGAATGTGGCTCTAACGCTGGCAAGTGCGAGTAATGAGTTGGGTAGGTGCAACAAGTACAAACTGAACGCAAACCCTGTAAATAACCCCACACAAATATCAGCTTCATGGAACCAACCCTAAGTATGTTCCGACTTTAACCATGCCCACTCTGTAGCATGTATAAGCAGTGCTTTCCAGAATTCTGCTCTGTTAAAATTATGCCCAGGACACACTCATCGGCAGACTTCCTTAACCCACGTATTGAAACTGTTCGCTATGCTATGTGGGCTAGAGGTTTTCAAGTTCTAAAAGGTCCATGAGATCTATGAATCCCTCCCTAGGGAGGTCAAGAGATGCCTTCACGTTGGCAGGGGAGATGATATCCCTGTCCCAGATCCCCTCGTGGCTGCAACCCTACACGGGGAAACAGTTCTGCTTTACTTAACCCAGTTCTCGATTTCTCCCCCATAACCCATAATAAAAAGAGGAAGACAAAGCAAGTGTAAAACTGGGTTTCAAAATAGGTTCATTTACACCAGCTAGGCCCTTCAAGACAGAAAGTAACACGTGTGTTTCTGTACCTTCCACCACATGGGACAATGTGCACATCACAGCAGATATAACGGTTACAAATCAAACCAGTAGCAAACGTTCTTGCTGCCTCATTACTTTTCATAAAAACAAAAGTCTTTGTGAATGAAGACTTGATTCTCACACTTAGGATCCTGCTGGTTTTCTTCCTTGCTATGCTGCAAGCACCTCTCTCACTCTCTTTTCTTTAAGAATTCTGGTATTTAATGCGGGATAGGTCCCAAACGAAGATTTTAAAAATAAATAAATAATTCTATTCATGGGGGAGGGAGACCCACTCTGCTCCTATTGAAGATTATTTTTAATACTTTAAAACAGGGGTGGAGAACCTAAGGTCCTGTGAGGCAGTGAATGAAGTCCACTGGGCTTCTCTGGACTCTCCCCAGGGCAAACCCCTCATCCACTGCACTCTGTGCCCTCTGGGTAGAGGGATGCATTTATTATGGGGGTTCAGAAGCCTTTGACATCTGACTAACTGACTGGAACACAGCCTACTATACAAAAAGGTAATACACCCATCCATTGCTTCCACTATTTGTTGCTTCTGGCTCCACCTGAAAAGGAATACGGCTCCCAAGCTGGAAAGCCCAACCCTGTTTTATAATGAAGAACTGCACCCCAACAAAGTAAACCCAAAATCTCATTAAGCAATGGTGTAGCCAAGAAAAGCACTCACCATATGCACCTTGTGGTGTCTTTGCCACATCTTTGACTCTTACAAAGGGATGCAGAAGGGAACGTCTCCTGAGCTACCTAACATTGCAACCTTACGCATGTTTACTTGAAAGTAAGCTCCGCTGTGTTCAGTGAGGCTTACTCCCAGGTTAGTGTGCATAGGATTGTGCTGAATGCATTGGAAATCAGTAGCAGCAGTATTCCAAATCAGAGAGTGAGGACAGGTCAAATACATACACATAGGTTACACGGAGAATTCACAAGAGAAAGTGGACCTTCACATTAAACCTGCTATTAACAGACATGGGAGAGGGCAGCTAGTTGTCTGCCTTGACAGCAACTAGCATACATAGTTGAAATAGTGGCAGGCAGGCAAAGAGTTCATTCATATGCTGATTTACCATCTTCCCAATGCAGCAACTGGAAACACAGAAGCTGGGCACTGCTGATAATGAGCAAGACGGAAGAGAGTGGTTTCCTATAGAGAACATGACCTTGAGAGCGTTTAGCCCACACATGGAGGGAAACTGTGGTCCAGTTATCATGATATACATAATTTTAATTTTGCTGTTACAGAGGGCAGGGGCCACTAGGAACAATGTCCACCTCCTGTTCTTGTGTCATCTGAAGTACTAACTAAGGGGTTCAGGAGGTATAAGCGAGAAGACAACAGCCCAAGCTGTCACCTTGCATCAAGGCCATTTGTTCCTATGGTGTACTTGCATTGATGCTTTACCATGAACTTCTCCAGCTGAGCATTCAATGGCAACGTGGCCAGCTCTGCTGCTGGTACTTTATAGTAGTAGCATGCAAAAAACCTGCTGATGAAGAGACCACCTGCATTCTCCTGCTGTGTCAGATGCCTAGGCTATCACCAGATATCCCACCTTGATTAAGAATAGGCTAAGTACTGTCCAGGCTAATGAGGGGACTGGGAGCAAGTGCCTGTGTCTTGTTTTGGAATGATAACAAAACCCTTAGGCCAAATGGTGAGGATCTTCCTGCCAAATGTAGAAAGCCTCACTCGACAGACAGTTAACATGGAGGCCAATCACTAGTCTACTGACTCCAATGAGTATTACTCTTGCTGGTAATCTCTGTTGAGGGGGGAGCATGGAGCAGCATCCTCTTGTGTACCTTGGAAAATAGCTAGGACCATTCTGCTAGGTAGGTTGTGATGCTGTTTCTTCCGTGTCCTGGAATTGGGGTGGGGGTGGTAAGGTTGGGATGAGCACTCATCAGTGTTGGTGCTAACCTTTAAAGTCCTAAACGGCCTCGGCTCAGTATAACTGAAGGAGCATCTCCACCCCCATCGTTCAGCCCGGACACTGAGGTCCTCCTCCAAGGGTCTCCTGCTGGTTCCCTCACTGCAAGAAGCAAAGTTACAGGGAACCAGGCAGAGGGCCTTCTCAGTAGTAGCGCCCGCCCTGTGGAACGCCCTCCCATCAGATGTCAAGGAAATAAACAAGTATCTGACTTTTAGAAGACATCTGAAGGCAGCCCTGTATAGGGAAGTTTTTCATGTTTGATCCTTTATTATGTTTTATATATTCTGTAAGCCACCCAGAGTGGCTGCGGAAACCCAGTCAGATGGGCGGGGTATAAATAATAAAATCATCATCATCATCATCATGGCACATTCAGCACGTACTACAATGTGACAGACTATAACACTGCCCTCTGTCTGCCTCATGGTTTGCTCTTGCTCTGTGTTATATGTTGCTCTGAGTTATACACAGCTTTGGTCCTGAAGGCAAAATCTTGGCTGGAAGTGTAACGGCAGTACTTAAAATCTCCCAGCCTCCTTGTAAGCTGACTTTCATTTACTGGGAGGTGAGAAAGAGGAGACTCTGATGGGGGTGGGGGGGGGGACGACGACCCTAAAATTAAAACCTGAGGAGGTGAGCATTGCAAGAGCTTTACCTAGACTCTGTTTCTTGTCTATAAATGGAACCATTGAGAGTGCAGGAAGTCTTCCCCCCTGAAGGAAGTCTAAAGCTTTGGCTCAGCCACTACCCATCCCAAAGGATGCCCAAAGCAATCCCTAAGGAAAGCTAGGAGAGGGATGCTGATGTCACCAGAATTTTGCTTGAAGGAAGCGAGAGCTTCATATTACGAGCGACATAGAATGAGACTTACTTCTTTTGACATTTGGTTGCATTATATATCCAACACATCTTGGGGAATATACACATTCATTATGAAGGGGGAAATGAATGGGAACAGTTGTCAGATATGTGATTAATGCCAACTCATTTTGGCATTAATGCCAACCATATACTTTTGGAATTTTTTTGGTGCGGGAGGAGCACTGAAGGGAGAAGATGGGAAAACAACTGTGTAACAGAAGAGGGTCTTAGGGACAGAATTCTGGGAAGGAACAGGAAGTTAATGACGGGTGTGAGCCACACCATGGTGCTGCGCCCAAACTTTTCACCCAGGACACAAGGAAAAGGCCGTTTGTTCTGCACTGCAGGGCTGCTCACCACCAAGGAAGGTAGCGCTAGCGCAGTGCAATGCCGGCTCCTGTTTACATTTCAGCACTTCTGCAATGAAATACCCAAGGTTCCATGCCCGGACGAGAGTGCAGAGACCATGCTCTTCTTGGCTATGCGGACAGCTGATCCAGCTTGGGAGACTGTTTGTCAGTTCACTCAATATCAAAAGCTGAATTTAAGGTGCTGCCCAACTTTCGGGAACCAAGTCAAACCCTTACCAAGGGCCTCGTCTACAGCATGATCTTTTCCGTGAGAACATGGACCTTTCGAAGTGCGAGATGTCTCCCCTTCCCACCGGCCCCAGCCCCAGCCCGCCCCTTGCCCAGACATGCTATGTGAAGGGGGTGATGAGCACAAGCTGGACGTGCATGGCATGAGAATGGTGATTGCACAGGGTCACAGGCAGTTTTATGGGAGGTGCTCACCATCAAATGCACGCTGGAGCTTGACTTCCTTTTCTGGACACACCATTGAGAGGAGGAAAAAAGAAGGAAACAAAGAGATGAGAAGAGAAGCAGAGAAAATGTTGGCACTTGTGTGTCAGCACAGACCCTGCTGCCAATCATGCTCCTCCAAGAAAGGATCAAGATGGCACAAACATCTGGGCACATGGAAGGCAGAGATCATCAACCGGGCGACACGGCATTCCAAACTCAGCAAGAGGGTAAAACAAAGAAAGAATGCAGCCAATGTGACATGGGAGAAACGGAAACCGGCGATATGTTCTTCTCAAAATATTCCCAATCTAGCAAAGGATGAGGAAAGTTTTCCCGTAAACCACACACAGTTTCCATCCAAAGAAATCACACTTCTGAACCGCCTATTCAATATGGTAACGAATGGACAACTGGTGTTTCAATCCCTTAGCCTTGGTCATAGAATCATAGAATCATAGAGTTGGAAGAGACCACAAGGGCCATCGAGTCCAACCCCCTGCCAAGCAGGAAACACCATCAGAGCACTCCTGACATATGGTTGTCAAGCCTCTGCTTAAAGACCTCCAAAGAAGGAGACTCCACCACACTCCTTGGCAGCAAATTCCACTGATGTTTAGGTGGAATCTTCTTTCTTGTAGTTTGGAACCATTGCTCCGTGTCCGCTTCTCTGGAGCAGCAGAAAACAACCTTTCTCCCTCCTCTATGTGACATCCTTTTATATATTTGAACATGGCCATCATATCACCCCTTAACCTCCTCTTCTCCAGGCTAAACATGCCCAGCTCCCTTAGCCGTTCCTCATAAGGCATCGTTTCCAGGCCTTTGACCACTTTGGTTGCCCTCCTCTGGTCTTTCTGTTCAAAACTGCCCTCATCTGGTCAGGTGGCAAGTATCTATTTCCTCACACAAATAAAGAATGTTTAATTCGCCTGTACTGGGAAGGTCGCTTACAATGACAATTACAGCTGCAATTCCAAGGTATGCACAAATGCACCCACAGAGCCAGAAAGCATGCTTGGGATCTTCCAGAGAAAGGAGCATTTCTGCACCCTGCCCATAGAAATACCGTATTTTTCGCTCTATAAGACGCACTTTTCCCCTCCTAAAAAGTAAAGGGAAATGTGTGTGCGTCTTACGGAGTGAATGCAGGCTGCGCAGCTATCCCAGAAGCCAGAACAGCAAGAAGGATCACTGCTTTCGGTGAGCAGCGATCCCTCTGGCTGTTCTGGCTTCTGGGATTCAGAATATTATTTTTTTCTTGTTTTCCTCCTCCAAAAACTAGGTCTGGTGTCTTATGGTCTGGTGTGTCTTATAGAGTGAAAAATACGGTAGTTTTCAGGATGAGCCAAAGAGACTGACTGAGTACGTAACAACGCCCCACCCTTTTGATTCTTGTCATCAGAATCAAGGCACATGTCACTCTCTCACAGATCACAGCCCTGGGAACTTGCACAGAAAAGAAGAAAGTAGATCAGAGACACTTCCGCACAGATGCACGATGGGTCAGACAAGAAGATGTCAAGTGTGTGCTCCAACAGGGGCGCAGAGAAAAAGGCACTTAGGCACGCTCAGCAGGAGGTGTCTGTGTGAATGGAAACAGCTAGGTTTCATCGAGTGAGACCAGAGAGTTTACGAGCCCCTTTTTTGCCTAACCCCAACAAGAGAGAAACGTGGCATTTTCTAAAACAATTCGAGAAAAAATAATGAAGCATAAAACAAGCATGGCTGAGACTGTGCAAGGCACTTCTCAGGTACGTTGGCAGGGGAGTAAGATTAAGTACCAGCCTGCAATGATTGATGGGCAAGAGAAGAAGATGAGGAAAGCCAGAGATTGCAGGAAAGAAGCATGATTAGCATTGCACCATGCTTATTGCTTAAGCGATCCACCCAGATTGTGTTTCCTCTTTCCTTTCTGGCAACAATTATTACCCACATGGGGCATCAGCCACAGTGTTGTTTAGAAATCCTACTCTCAGCCCCTGCTCCCTCCCTCCGGACCAATAAAGAAACTGAGATAATTCCCTTTCCCAGCTGCCTGTTATACAACCTTCTGGGGGCATGTAGATATGTGTTCTGACTCTGCAGAGAAACCCACACAATGCCCACTGAATTGCACATCATATTGTGTTTAAGCAATAAAACACACACATTTCAAAAAGCAGGATCGTGATGTGTGGGGATACTGCCTGATGACTGCTGCTGCTACTAAAAGGTTTACATACACAATCCTATGCATGTCTACTCAGAAGTCCCATTGATTTCCAATGGGGCTTAGTCTGTTTATTTTTTTGCGGTAGATTTTATCATTTTTTTGTTGTGGTTTTGCCTTATTGTAACCTATTTGCTATGTAAGCATGGGGAGAGTGGACATCTATTGAACAAAGCATTAATTAATTAATTGTTTCGATGGCCTCAACCCACGCATTGCACCAAAGCTGGATGGGGCCATAAGCTGTCTGCATTGCAGTCTTGTTCTTAACACAGCTTGTAGCTAAGGCGATATATTGATATATTATCCAAAACCGGTTTTGCATTCCATATCGTGATAATCGGTTTCATAATTTTTGACCTGGCAATGTATTGTGAATCATGATGTGTGTTAAGGCTGAGTGATGTCTGGCTTTCAGCATCGCAATATATCACCAGCTAAATATCGTGATATACCGATTATATCATGATGTCTGAAACAAGGATGTAATTATGTAGAGGTGAATGGAGTAATGTCCTGAAAACTGCTGCTACTTAGGGTTCTAAAACTGATACATTTTTACTTACCTTTAACATATTGTTACAACTGTTATTTTATAGTACAGAGCAACAGGGGCAGAAGGAATCACGAGGCAAGCGATGACTGGCTTCATGGTTTTTCACACATTGCAATTTTTTACATAGCACACGCACACATCATGATTCGCAATATAGCACCGTGCTGAATAGTATGAAATCGTTACCACAATGTGAACTTCAAACTGGATTTGGACGATGTACCGATACCTTGCCTAGTTTGTGTGTGTGATGCAAAAATCACCATGCGAGAAAAACCGTGAAGCCAGCCAATTCCTCTACATAGCTCCTTATTTCAGACATCATGATATATCAGTATATCACAATGTTTAGCTGGTGATATATTGCGATGTTGAAAACCAGGTATTGCCCAACCCTACCCGAGGACACTGAGAACATCTTTGTGACATGAGAATTCTTCTCAGAACTGCAAGTGTATTGTCAAGGTAAAATACAAAGCCATGCAAGAGTTCAAACCTACGAGCCCTTTTAAAGCGGAGTTTCTCAAGGCATGCCACAGTAGGTTTTCTCAAGCATGCCTTATCACGGGCAGTTAAGGAAAAGCAGAGCAAATAGCTTCAAACCCATTACACTAGCACAAATAATCACAGAACAAGGGGAGAAGGAAGGGGAGACAGCAGGACCCGCTCCAGTGGATTGGCAGGGACCAACGGCACTTTGTTCCCCATCCCACAGAAAAGTCTCTCTTAGAGGCCACTCCACCCGATCATGAACTATTTATGCAACTTTGTGAAGAATTAGTGTCTGAATTTTATCGTTTTCTTCTTCCCACCACGTCACTTTTTCCTTTTGTATGAAGTCTATTGGATTCAAGTCTGTGGTCAGAGTTTTGTTTTGCTTTTTCATCTCTGCACAGCGCCAGAAAACACTTTAAATGCTTTACACTTAATAATGGCGGTTTATTTATTTATTTATTTGTTTGTTTATTTATTTCACCTTCACTGTTTAAGCATCCTGCATTTGCTCTCTTTGTAACTTTGAAGACACACTGGCAGACTACAATGGTAGACTACTGGTAGACTACAATGATTTCAGTTTAAAAAAATGTAAATAATGCAAACCCTTACTTCATCTGTTTCTCCTTAACAAATATAGGGGTTCTAGACCCAAGTGTTACCTGACTTAATCCCCTGACTAAACACAGATCTCCCATATCAAAATGATCCCCTTAGCCTTTATTTGAAAAGGCCTCAGAAAGTCATGGCAGAGCTGCTTTCTCCCTAACATTTAAGCTAATCCCCTCCCTTGATGCAGAGATTTAAGACCACTACTCATTTTATCTTCTGTAGTCTTGTAAAACATAAAAAAATCCAATAATGTTCTTACTAAGCATCTTCTCAATTGATTTGTTCACCCTCCTCCAATTCCTTTTCAGCTTATTCACATCCTTCTGGATGTCCAGAACTGACCACAAGACTTGACTTTCAGTAGTTCAGGGATGACATAGTGGACAGGATGGTAGGGAAACCCTGGCTTCATTTTCCGAGTCATGCACAAAGCTCCTCTTAGGCCCAGTTACCACCTCTCAACTGAACCTACTTCATGGGCTAGTTTCAAGAATAAAACACTACACATTGCCCAGCTTACAGAGAGGATGGGATACAAATGAAATAAAACACAGAATCATAGAATCATAGAGTTGGAAGAGACCACAAGTGCCATCGAGTCCAACCTCCTGCCAAGCAGGAAACACCATCAGAGCACTCCTAACATATGGTTGTCAAGCCTCTGCTTAAAGACCTCCAATGAAGGAGACTCCACCACACTCCTTGGCAGCAAATTCCACTGTCGAACAGCTCTTACTGTCAGGAAGTTCTTCCTAATGTTTAGGTGGAATCTTCTTTCTTGTAGTTTGGAACCATTGCTCCGTGTCCGCTTCTCTGGAGCAGCAGAAAACAACCTTTCTCCCTCCTCTATGTGACATCCTTTTATATATTTGAACATGGCTATCATATCACCCCTTAACCTCCTCTTCTCCAGGCTAAACATGCCCAGCTCCCTTAGCCGTTCCTCATAAGGCATCGTTTCCAGGCCTTTGACCATTTCGGTTGCCCTCCTCTGGACACGTTCCAGTTTGTCAGTGTCCTTCTTGAACTGTGGTGCCCAGAACTGGACACAGTACTCCAGGTGAGGTCTGACCAGAGCAGAATACAGTGGCACTATTACTTCCCTTCATCTAGATGCTATACTCCTATTGATGCAGCCCAGAATTGCATTGGCTTTCTTAGCTGCCGCGTCACACTGTTGGCTCATGTCAAGTCACCATGACTGAACTACCATTACTTAGGAAGCACAGAAAATCATGTTCCGTTGAGGAAGCAGATTCCTATACATCCCTAGGAATCACGTCTCATTGGCTGAACTGCTCTTATAGTCAAGGGATTATTTACCCTAAACTGGCTTTCGTATAAATGAAAAAGTGGGTTTTTGTCACTTACCTGTAAATTCTAATTCTTCCTAGTGGAAGGAGGTTAGTCTGACAATTGGGATGGCTCTGCCTAGGAGCAGGCAGGATAAAAACTGATGACATCATCCAGGATGAGTTGGCTCCTGCTTGCCTCAACCACGCTAAAGCAGTGCCAGAAGAAGACCCCTCCATGCAGAACACAATTTCAAGAAAAGTAACCAACTATATATCTGAGAAGGCTGCCAACCATAACAGTTTAAAGCAAAACACCACAATACAAAACAGAGGTAATACCCAAAGAGTCAACGAGTCTCTCGCATGGGTGCACGACTCCAAACCAACTAAGAGTGAGGGCAGACTGCCCACATTCCACCGAAAAAGTGAAGGAATTTAAGCAACAAAATTCTTCCTCTGTGCATTCTGTGGGATGGTTCATGTGCATGCACCTGAACACCCTAAAAAGGCAAAAAAAAGGTAAAGGACCCCTAGACGGTTAAGTCCAGTCAAAGGCAACTATGGGATTGCGGCGATCATCTCTCTTTCAGGCCGAGGGAGCCGGCGTTTGTCCACTGACAGTTTTCCGGGTCATGTGGCTAGCATGACTAAACAGCTTCTGGTGCAACAGATGGAAACCAGAGCACACAGCAATGCCGTTTACCTTCCCGCTGCAGCAGTACCTATTTATCTACTTGCACTGGCGTGCTTTCAAACTGCCATGTTGGCAGGAGCTGGGACAGAGCAACTGGAGCTCACCCCATCGCAGGCATTCGAACCGCCAGTCTTCTGATTGGCAAGCCCAAGAGCAGGGGTAGGCAACCTAAGGCCCAGGGGCCGGATGCAGCCCAATCGCCTTCTCAATCCGGCCCCCAGACGGCCTGGGAATCAGCATGTTTTTACATTAGTAGAATGTGTGCTTTTATTTAAAATGCATCTCTGGGTTATTTGTGGGGCATAGGAATTTGTTCATTTTTTTTTTTTTTTCAAAATATAGTCCGGCCCACCACATGGCCTGAGGGATGGTGGACTGGCCCACGGCTGAAAAAGGTTGCTGACCCCTGCCCAAGAGGCTCAGTGGTTTAGACGACAGCGCCACCCACATGCGAGCTCTCCACACCTTGACTTCTGTCACTGAGGCAAGGCTGGTCTGGGCAAGCAGGAGCCCCCTCCTTCCGGATGATGTCATGAGTTTCGACCCTGGAGGAGAAGCCATCCCATCTGCCAGTGTGTCCTATCCACACTTGAGAGAAAACCGCTGCTTTTCCCCCTTTATCCTCAAATAGGACGAATTAACTGTTTTCCCCTTCTTTGATTATTATTAAAAGCAACAATAACACATTTCTATATATTGTTTATAAACATGCAATAATGGTTTTATATGTTGCTTTCAGATGTTCAGAGTGCTTCGTACAAATTCTCCTGTTACAATCCTTACAACAACCTTGTTGAATTAATTGGCCTTATGCTGAAGCTGAAAGTAGCTTGACTAAAGTCATGTGATGTGTTCATAGTGGATGCATCAATTCAGATTGATATCATATTGATTCATGACCCAGTCTCTTAGCTGCTGTGCAACACCAGCTCACACATCCTTTCCAATATGACATTTTAAAACTCGAATTTCTAGGTTGTCATCTCCAGCGCATCCGAGGCAGGTTTTCTCATCCCTTGCTCAACAAGTGTTGGCTTCCATGGTAAGATACTTTTTAAGCTGCCCAGTATAGACTTATGGAAGAAAGCAGAAATAATAGACTGTGAGTAAAACTAGCTACTTTGCTTTCTCTGCAACTATACAGGATGAAGAGTAAATTTCTACAAGAGCTGAAAAGAATTTGCCAAAAGCACACACACTTCTCTCTAGTTCATCTGAAGTATTGCAACAAGCCAGGATAAATAAGTTAATGGGGTAAACTTATTCACAAGAACAGGATTAGCAACATGTGGAACAGACCCTGTTAGTATGTTATCTGTTGTGTTCAGTTCCTGGGTTTCCAGGATATGGCAGTAGCTTCTAAGTGATACGTTATTTTGGGCAGCTCCTACACCCAGATTGATAGCACATAACCCAGAGTCCTAGCTGAACAACAAAGAAATCCACAGACAAAGGAAAATTAATGGAATTCTAAGAGAAATCACACCCGTGAATATCTAGTTTCCTCCCTAGAACAGTACATCACACACCATTAAATTGTCTCCTCATTACTATGGAGCTTTATCCTATTCTATCTCCCTGCCTCTTTCCCCAGCAGGAGCTAAAACTACCAGCAGAGATTATAGGGGGAAAAGGCTGAAATTAATTTGGAAACAGCATTCAGGACGGTAAATTCCACAGAAAAACTAATTATCCCAATGAAAGCAGTTCATTTGCTGCACTTGTTGTGAGATAAGCACAACCACAATTCCTTGCAGCCAACACAAATACTCACAGGAAAAGCAAATGGAGAGAATAATAAATAGTCAAGAATTCATTAGAACATCACAGGGGTATCATTTTAGGGTGATGCCTTTCATTTTGTATGGAACAGGAGCAAAGCTCCTGTATCTTACATATGAGCTATGGAGATGAAATGAAGAAAATGCTGCCTATTTAGCGATAGCAGGATAGAGTCGAAATTTGGAAACATGTGCAAAACATGTACAGTTAGGGCGGACTTGTCCACACACATGCAAGGAGCTTTGGGGTCAGAGGTTCAGGCAATTTCATGGGCAATGGGAGACATCTATGGAACTTCACTTCCCTACGCCCCAAAAAGAAGATGTTTCTGTAAAGCTAATTTCTGTATTTGGTTGGCTCCTCTTTTGTGCTGACCATTAGTCTGATGAGTGCAAGGGTCAGAAAATCTAACAGCTGCTTCGAAAATAATAGAAGCCTTAATTAAAAACAAACATGCAGGAGGAATTCTTCTTGTCCTTCGTTGTAGAGAAAAATATGAAATCTTGTATTAATTTATGAAGCCCTGAACGGATTAGATCCTGGGTAGCTCAGGGACTGCCTGAACCCTTACATTCCAGCTTGATCACTAGGATCATCTGCCAGCGATGTTGCTGGTTGTCCTCTGAGTCGGCAAGGACTATTTGACAACATGGAACCAAGCCTTTAGAGTCAGCCCTGTCCTGTGGAATATTCTGCTAGTAGAAGTTCAGCGGGCTTCTCCTGTTTCAACTTTGAAGCATCTGATGAAAACTTTCCTATCCCATTAGGCTTATGCAGGCAAATAAGAATACACCTTTCCACAACAGTAATCTGATTTTAACTTTTTTTTTTGGTATGGTTTTTATGGTATGGTTTTATGTACAGTTGTTGTGAACCACTTTGACGTTTTCCTTATGAATTGGTGGCTTATAAATATCTTTTATAAAAGTAATTAATAAATAAAATGTATACCCATTCTCAACAAAACCCCAATCAACTACAGAAACTGGATTACATACTGGGTCCAAACACTTTACCAATCTCATTTTATGGATTCTTATTCTCCAATATGTCAACATCACCATCATCTTCTTTCTAAGCTCCACAATGAGACGCGGTGAATTCATAGCATTTGAAATCTTTGATACCACTTTAATTTATATATTTAAACATAAACTCACTCATACATCAATTCCAGAACCTGTAGAGCAGGGCTGGGAAGACTTCAGACTTGCCAGATATTATTATGATTATGATTATGATTAACCCAAAGATCCACCAAATCAAAGTGAAAGACATAGCAGGTAGAATTAAAGAACAAGGGTGCCTCTGAGCATATTCTGAGCCTAGGAATTTATTTTCAGTAACAGGAAATAACCTGTTACAGTACTTTCACACATAACCTCTATTTAGCTTGTTTCTTCTCAGTGCCCTACTTTGGGTGGGAACTCATTTTGTGTTGCTATATTTAAACAGTCGGGAGTCAGAAACCCTTGCCGATCTACTGCAAAATCACCCAGGGATCTGCCCCCAGATCCCAGTCTATCTTTTACACAACCCTGGCTTAGGAGAGAAAGAAAGATCAATGACACAGTAAATAGCAGAACTGAGGTGGGAAAGTGGTGAAGACAGTCATAGGAGGAGAAGCATAGTTGTTTTCTGGTGCATGAATGATTGTGGGCCTTTGGTCAAGGACAGCAATTCTAGTCCAACAGACTGGAAAGGAAGAGGGTGGGCTAAAATCCAAAACCTACCTTTACTCCATCAGACTTCTTGTTCAGTAAGCTTTTGGCAGCTGCGGAGAGAAATAAGAGACACAAGTAAGCTTCATTTTTGTGAACGCCTGTTCCCTTGCCCTTCAACTCAGTCTTATGGGAGTGTTAGCAGAAAGTTTTCCTTGCTAATTAGGATGGCTTTAAAGGCCAAGCCATATCCATCTCAGGCTCCTGCTTGTTCAAAACAACAAATTATGCAACCTGCCTGGTATTCACACCAAAGACACTGCTTAGTAAAACAGGCCTTGAGAGCTCTTGAGGTTTGGTTTCAAATCTTTTACTTTTATTGCTTGCCCCATCCCTTCAATATTCAAAGTTAACAGTGACAATAAAAAGGGGGGGCAGATCTCTTAAATTCCAAAACCTGAATGTTACCCCTTGAATACAGTTGTTAAGGCTGCTTCACACAAGGCAAACTTTCTCCACGGAAGTCATCAGCACTTTTTTAAAAATTAAAAGTGTAAATCTCACATGTAGTTTTGTTGTGTGCAATGAATTCAAAAGTTGTCTTGACCACCTGCAAGTTCCTGCTGCATGTACACATGGTGAAATACACTTATGATTTCCATGCAGGAAATTTTGCCGGTGAAGTGGCTCATGCGTAGATATTACCTATTAAAAAGTAATAGTCGATGGCCAAGTGCTTTGACCAATCCAATCTACCAGTGGGAATCCACGTGGAATAAGAACCAGGAAAAGATGGCTCACGTTCCGTGGTGGGGAATGGGGAACAGAAGCAAGGCAGCACTGGCAGCTGCCGAGAACGCAAGGGAGACGACTATAAGCAAGATTCAGGCTACCTGTTTTGCCTTCAGAAAGGCAAGGCCATGTTACCTTTGTCTGAACGAACAACTAGCTTGCAGACACACAAACACGTCACACACAAGTATACATGTACTGTGGATGCATGTGTAGCAGAGGGATACAGGGCGACCCCCAATGCACACATGAGACCACCTATACATGCCCAAGGACAACAACTCAGCATATCCATTTACAACAGCAAAGCGGCATTTGCTTGCAACTTTGTGGCCAACGAATTCACTCAACAGGTGCCTACTGGCATAAAGGAACTGCCCCACAAACTGTACACTGCAGTTAGTGAAGGGTTCTAGGGACACGGTAAGACAAATGAGTTGCAAATTTATGCTAATGCCTCTTAAAAACTGCTTAGGTCACATCCACATGAAGGTACAAGAATAGGGTCAAGGCGAAAGCATGATGTGAAATTTCCGTGGCTGGGACCGCAGCACGGATCAAAGTCTTACAATGCAGAGAATGGCAGGCAGAGAACGTTTGCTTTATCTCTAAAAGTGTGAAAATACTAGCCCTTGCAGTCACCATGAAAGCATAGTTAAGTTTCTGCTTTAAAATCCCAAGAGAGCCAAGTTCTGGGTTCTCTGGCATCTCCTACACGTTTCAAAACGGGTTGGGCTAAAAATGGGGTGGGCTTCATGAACATTTCCTTGTCCCTCCTTGTAAAACTATTTTTATATAGAAGCTAGATGGTCACCTATCAGGGGTGCTGCAGCAGAAAATTCCTGCGTCAGCAGTGGAATGGATTGGGTTGCCTTTGAGGTCTTGCCCAAATCTAGAATTCTAGTACAGCAAGTTAGGGAAATATAACCTGGTTGCCTTAGCCGTGTGTTCCCTCTTCTCCCCCTTCCCTTTAGCAAGGGCTATGGGAGGAATTCATCCCCAGTGATGTCATCACATAGCCAAATCTGATTTGCTATACAGCACTGGGACATTGTTGTGTTCATTATGCAACTGGTTGGGATCATGTAGTGGTAATGTAGCACATATTGGGGTACGAAATAGTCTTTGCAGAGGCCACTGAGGTAGTGGCGGTGGCAGGGGTTCTGTTAGAGGAACTCATTGCACTCCCTAAAGCCCACGTTTTGCATAAAACAAATGTAACTCATGGTAATTTGGCCCAGAACTGCACTCAACACAGTTATTGTGTGCCTAAGGAGGTTTTAAACCCAAGACTTGGACAGAAGTATTATGCAACCCACATATCAGGCTAAGGAAATCTGACTAATCAGCAGGGTTAAGATCTCCTGCTTGCTGAATTTGGAATTTAAATCCTGAATCCCAGATTATCCTGAATATGGGCAGGTTTGTATGGAAGTTGAAATTCCTCTGAAATGTTGTGCCCACCTTGAAAACAAACGAACAAAAAAAATGGAGGTGTCTTTGCTTCCCTATTTACATGAGTAAAAAAATCTAGAAACAAAAATGAAACATAAAACTTCTGACTTTCTATACACAAGTAAAAAAATAAAAATAAAAGACCCAGCTACCACCACCCTCATAAACTGCATTCATTGACACTTGGAAATTTCACTTGCCCCAAAGGCATACTATCTCAAGTTTCTCCAAAAACTCCTCTACATTTCATGGGAAATTCAGGGCTACAAATGAACAGAGGGAACTCTGTTAACTGCCTTAGTTAACAGCGGAGTCAGCATGAAGGAGACATCACCTATATGAATCTAATGAGGCCTACTGCACGGACTGAAATCAATTTTTTACACTTGTGTAATTAGTCCTGACTCCACTCTATGAAACTGATGCTTCATGCTTGGAATTTATTTTTTACAGTTTATAACTGCAGCGCACAAAAACTCTGCTGCGTGCTGGATGACAAAGTGCTCAAGCACATTTCTGAAAGAGTCAGAAATTTCATATCAATCTCTCCCCACCTGTGAAGTTATCATATTGGGGGGGGGGGG
Organism: Podarcis cretensis; assembly: GCF_951804945.1. Classification (NCBI taxonomy): domain Eukaryota; kingdom Metazoa; phylum Chordata; class Lepidosauria; order Squamata; family Lacertidae; genus Podarcis; species Podarcis cretensis. The sequence goes on from NC_137174.1 coordinate 15,196,627, forward strand.
AAGCAGCACCTTATGTGGTCAGTTGTACTGAATACAGAGACAAACACGAGAGAAAATTCCTCTCTGAGTAGTCTTTCCAGGCTAAAGAGGTGGGGTGGTGGTTACTCAACTACAGCCTGTGTCATTTGCAATATGGATAGCATAGCTGCCATGGAAAACCACTTTGACGTGAGCACTTTCCACACAAGCTGCTCTGTCCACGGGATGCGTTGCTTACACTGGCTTTGCAACAACAAAGAGCATGATGCCTTGCTTATGCAGAAGTGGGTTTGAGGTTCTATCACGCCACCAGCAGAACATACGAAACAGGTCTCAACAAGAGGAGAGTTAAAAGCAAAAAGAGAATCTGTACACCACATGGCACACCCAAAGTGGACATACATCGAGTTAGGCCACAAAATTTTGATGTGTGAGTTCTAGTTTGGTCTGGAACAGAAGACAATGTGGAGGAGGGGGTGGGAACCAAGGGAGAGGTAACAGGAAAACACAGTGCTTCTTATTGGAATTTGCTTCCATCCCTGGGGGAAATGCAGGACAAAGGTTTAAGAAATAATAATAGTGAAAAGAGTAAGCTGTGTAGTTACACAGAACTTGCGGCTTTGTTCTGCATAACCCACTTTAAACAATGGAAATCACAAACCAAGAAAGGGCACTTCCTTACCTGTCTCGTATCAGAATCATAGAATCATAGAATCATAGAGTTGGAAGAGACCACAAGGGCCATCGAGTCCAACCCCCTGCCAAGCAGGAAACACCATCAGAGCACTCCTGACATATGGTTCTCAAGCCTCTGCTTAAAGACCTCCAAAGAAGGAGACTCCACCACACTCCTTGGCAGCAAATTCCACTGTCGAACAGCTCTTACTGTCAGGAAGTTCTTCCTAATGTTTAGGTGGAATCTTCTTTCTTGTAGTTTGGAACCATTGCTCCGTGTCCGCTTCCTTTTGGCCCTGTCAGAAATTATACCCCACCACCACACAGAAAGCAAGGAAGTATTTGCATGGTTCTAGAGCACTTGGAGCTACCTTAAGGTGATAGGTATCACAAATTCCTCAATGCCTGGAAAAAAACCTATGCCCACAAGTGCTTGGAGAAGGGTGGGGGGCGGCGGGGGAATAGGAAGAGCAGCAAATGTCATAGACCATCACAGATTGTGAACAGGCTGCAAAATGCATTTAATTAATTCCCCACTCACCCCAAAACTCTTAACACGCAAATAAGTAGTCTGTGTTTATAGTGGGGCTAGAAAAATAGCTGGGTAGGAGAAGCAGTGGGAATAAACTTTCTATGCAACTACTGTGCATTGCAAAGAGGTGCAAAGGACAGCCAGGAAGCCTGGTAATGCTAGCTTGAACACAATTGTGGAAATCTGCTCACATCCTGACCCTAATGAATGTTCCACAGTTCACATGCTTCACCCACACAGCCCCAGAAAAAAAATCCAGTTACTGGCCCAGCACTGCAGGAAGAGAAAAATTTGCTACTCATTTAAAGCAGCTCATGCAATAGAAGATGGTTGGGGGGAGACTTTTATAAATTAATTTACAACACGGTGACAAGAGCAGACATCCCAAGCAGACAAGACAAGACAAAGATGCATGTTTATTCAGAGTTGTGGCCTGCAGGTGTCAGCCGACACACTGGAAATGCGGAGGTAGGATTCCCACAGATGAAGCACCACACACAGGCACAAGACATGGTTTAAGATGACTCCAAAAAAACAAAAGCACAGGGCACAATACACAACTCAGCACAAGACGACAGCAGGGGCGACCCCAGGAAAACTGCCTGGGAGGTCCCTTTCAGGTAAAGAAATGTTTTTGCATCCATGCTCTGCAGATTCCCAGACATGGGACACATTGCCATCCACTCTTGACCCCTCTCAACCCTTCCCCATGTGATGTTATGTCAGGTTCTGCTTTGAGAAACTATTTTAACCTTAGAAAATATATATATTAAAATGCTTACTCACAATTTTAGCATAGGGTTGAGTGACCCAGAGTTTGCAGAATCTGCTAAACTTGACGTCACGAAAGCATGTACGTGAAAAATTCTGTAGCCGCAATGAAAGCAAGAGCCCCAAATTTCTAATCTTTATGGTCCCTAAATCTGACTCATCTAAGAGAGTCTGATACAGGTTTCATTTAAAAAATAATAATAGTATCTTTAATGATGCCTGAAGTTCTCTGCTGGTATCAATTTTGGGAACAGTTTCCCTTCCCATATGTATTATCCGGCGGGCTGATCATCCTGGTTTTAAACTAATGGGCAGAGAGAGAAAATTGGAAGCCTTCATGGTTGCAGAAATAACTTGGTGTATAATGACAAAACATTTCCCAAGCAGTCCTGGAGGGACTGATGAATTCCTCTGCCTTTTCCTCTTGTTTAATTCATGGGAAATTATCAGTTAGTCTGCAAGCCTGAGTGCCAACAACAGAGGCAGGAGAAATAAACTTTGCCAGTGTCACAGCAAACCAGGGGGAAGGCCCCTTTTATGGGGCACCAGAGGCTGTCCCCCACTTCCTCTCATTTCCTTGCCTGCACACTCCTGGATCTTAGGCATCATCCCACCTACGGCACATTGGCTAAAACATATAGTGAAATTGGGTAGTTACTTTTGCTAGGTAAAAGACCTGGTTCCTTTCTTGAAGTACTTATCACCAATCACTCACAAAAAGCACAACCCTACTCCCCACCCACCGAACTCTGTGGCAGGAACACTGGATCGCGAGAAGTCTAAATTCTGCAATGCGATTTGTATTTTTATGTGTATATATATATATTGCATGAAACACCACACGCATAGTGCACCCAGAAACAAGCATGCAAATTAAGTAGAACAAATGGGGGTCTGTGAGGAACTTGTGGGGGAGTAGGGCACAGTGAGGATGACTTCCCTCCCCCTTCCTTCCGTCCCCCACCCTGCAAGTTCCTCAGCTGACAGACATGAGGCTTCTGAAAGACTATTCCTATGTCCCAAGAAGCTCAAGGGATGTGGTCCCAGGCATTTTGAGGGTTCCATGGAGCCCAGGGAATCTGGCACTTCAGCCTGAAAGTCTTAAGGTCCACCTCTGCCCCTGTTTATGTGGAGGCTTGGCTTCAGCTCAGCAGATTCATTCCTTCTGAGCCTAAGGCAGTGTAATGGGTTTGGGGCTCGAGTTTGGCTGAACATTAATCCTTAGCTGGCTGAAGACTTGTGTCTGCACACTGCTCTCTGCTGTTGGGGATTTTGGTGGAAAAGGGTACAAACCTCAGATAGCATTAGTCCTGGAGGTGTAGGGAGTTTAACATGCATCTTGATGATCTCCTCCACTGTAAGAGGCCCTTTTCTTGTCCTATTTGCTTCCCCCTTTGCATTCAAACCCACAGGTGCTCCAAACAGATGGTTCAGAACCACAATTTTTGAACTACAGAATGTAACTTTTCTAAGCTACAGAAAGCTATTGCTTGATACCCAATCGTGTGGATGAATTGCAAGAAAACCCTGTATCTCCTCTTCCTGTAACGTGACAGGCCACTTTGCTAGGAACAAGCTTCGTTATACAACAGCTTCCCCACCCTTGCCAAGCCAGTTTGCTGGCATGTTTGGTCCCCTCACTCTAAGATACACTCACCTTCTGAAATCCCCTTCAAACAGCAGGCACTGGCAACCCCACATCCGACCAATCCCTGCCTCCAAATCTCATGTGCTGATTCATTGCAGGACTGGGTTAAGAACCCAACATGCATACTTTGTTAGTAGACTTAAAATCCATGTGGTTATGGTTCTTGGTTAGATGGATACCTTAGTACATGCCCATTTCTCAGCCAGCAAGCATGGATGGCTTCTCACTGGGTTCACAAACACTGGCATGCTGGTTTTAACTGGTTGTGGAGTTGGTGGAGGGTAGGCGGACAGGTAACTCTAGGTTCAGGCACTCAGGATATACGACTCATGCCACATACCTTGCTCAGCCAGGCCGGCAGCACTCATGGCGGCCGAAGCAGGGGCGGAGCTCTGCCTGCCAACTGATTGGACACAATCATTCAGTGGGAGGAGCCATAATGAAGCAAAAAGGCCCAACAGCAACGAGAGAGCAAGGTGCAAGTAAATTAGTTTTGAAAGGAAAAGTAGGAAGAAAGAAGGGATCGAAGAAGGGAAACACACTATTACAGGGGGTAAGAAAAGGTAATTGATTCCCCTTAAAACATTAAGATAGAACTACAGAATCCAGCACAGAGGGTTGGACATCAGGAACGGCGTTCAGAAAATGGCAGGATTTAGCTGTAAACAGTGTTTATAAAACAGGCTCTCAGATACAGAGTTCTGGGATGACAAAGTCAAAGAAGAGGGACATTAACATCAAAGAGGCAGTAATAAAGGCTTTGGGGGAGAAGGGGGAGGAGTCGGAGGGTGCTAAACACTTGCATCCAAATGTCATTGCAACATCTTCTATTATGAAAGATCAAATTGTGAGAATTTCCCCCCAAAAAACCACACACACAATCGGTACGTCTGAGTTCATAGACACCACAGCATCTTCAGCCACTGTGTGCCAAACATGTGTTCAGTAAAAAAAATAGTAAGTTCAGTAATAGGGAAATCAACATCCTTTGCACGGGAAGTACAGACATGGTGTGAGCTGTAGTTTATTAGGAACGTTTTCCAGAGTAGCATTTCTTACAGCTCTCCAGAGTGGAAAGATGGTAGTTTGTCTCTTCAGCACTCAAGGTTCTTAAGCACCCCCTCCCAAACTGAAATGCACTGGGAGGGTCTGGATACTTCTCTTCCAAGAGTTCTGATACGCATTTACTGAGTTTTCTCATAGGCCTGGTTCACACAAAACAGTAAGGCAAATTCTGACTTACTAGGGCTGCACACTTTGCAGCCTCCTCAGTCCTTTTTACTGCTCCAATGTGACGATTTAAGCCAAGGTTTTGCTTTGTGCGTTGTCCGAAACTAGGCTTGTGGTTAAGCTCTTTTCACTAACCACGAGCTGCAGCCAAGTTCTGCTCTAACCACGAGCTGCAGTCAAGTTCTGTTCTTGGCTACAGCTTGTGGTTAGCGAGGAGATAGCTTAACCATGAGCCTGGGTTTGGATGACACATTAAGCCAAACCTTAGCTTAGCTCAGCGGGAGCAAAAAGGATCATGAAAGAGCCGAGCGGCTGTGAGCCCACACATCTGTGCAGCCATCGCAAGACATAGCATGCAGTATTAAAACCACCTTCCTAATAAAATGGTCAATGAGAAAACAAAGTCAAGATGTGGTTAAACCACCCAGATGATATCAAACAAAACAGAAGAAGAAAGTATGCAATTCTACGCCGCCACTCAGAAAAGAGACCAACGGAGTATTTGGGTGTCTTAGTGGATCTTCAGGAAGGGCAAGTGTGCACCTAAAAGCAAGACAGGATAGTAAAACATGCCTGAGAACAGGGACTTATGGGGCGGGGGGGGGGAGAGAAGAGGATGTAGCAGCACCATTTTCTAAGTCAGAGCTTTCCGAACTTTTCATGTTGGTGACACACTTCTTAGACACGCATCGTTTCGTGACAGAGTAATTTAAGTTTTACTAGCAAACCGGAGGTTAAATTAACCCCTTTCCAGCCCCGGGAAGAGTGTGGGGTGCATTTGCGTAACACACCTACACACTGCAGCCAACACACTAACGTGTCGCAACACACAGTTTGGAAAGCTCTGTTCTAAGTGAGGCAGGGAACCCCTGGCAGTCTTCTCCCTAAGTTATAGGAGACCTCATTCTTCCCCAAAATGAAAACTAAGCAGATAAGCTCTTAGGGAACCTGCTGAGAAGAAGACTACAGCATTAATACAATGCATTTCAAGTATTCAAGGCACTTCGCAGATGTTATCTGAGTGATCCCTACAAAAGCCATGTAAAATCAGGAAGTATTAGCTCCTTGAGTGCAAAGGATTGAATCGTGCCTGAGGGCATCTAGTGAGTTTGTGGCTGAGGTGGGATTTGAAATGGGGAACCTGGTGCTCACATCTCAAGATCTCAGCTACTCTATACCAGTCTGCAAAAGGAAGAGATATATAGAGAATGGATAGCAGGTTCAGTAAATTAAGACTAGTCACTTTCCCAAATCTAATCCTCCTGCCTTGCATATTCAGAAGACTAATGAGTTAGTCAATAGTTCGTTCACTATCTTGCCCAACATTTTATATCTGCATTTATTTGAGTGCATGCTCTCTCTCTCTCTCTCTCACACACACACACACACGCACACACACACACACACAAATTCAGTGTCATGGGTCCAGTCTCACGGGTGGTTCATGTTTGCAGATTAATTACTCAAAGACTGGAGCATCAAGAAATCACAGAATCGTAGAGTTGGAAGGGACTCCAAGCCCAATCTAGTCGAACCCCCTGCAATGCAGAAATCTCAGCTAAAGCATCCATGACAGGTAGCCATCTGAATCTCGAGCCAGTCTTTAGGTGTGACTGAGATGACCCTTGAGCCTATTTAATCAAGTGAGGGCAAGAAGCAGCGCCCTCGTTCTGATTTGGCCACCATATAACCACCATATTCCATTGGCTGCATGATGAGGTGACACTGTTGCAGTGTCCAGGCTGGCTAGGGTCTCTTTCATTCTCCGCTCTATGAAAGCGCTAAAGCTTCAGATCAGAGGGAGAAGTACTGGTGAATGGGTGGCCAATAGTTTAGAACCAAAATACATGGTTTGAAATACAAAAGAGGGATTGGGAGAAAGGGGAGGGAGAAGAGAGAAGGGTTTCACACAAAATACTTGCTTAAATTACTGCTGCTGCTGCTGCTGCTGCTGCTGCTGCTGCTGCTGCTACTATTCTGGGAGGTTTTTAACACTTGATGTTTTTATTATGTTTTTAGATATGCTGTAAGCCAGATGGGCAGGGTATAAATATCATTATTATTACTATTAACTTGTTGAGTGGATGCGTGTGCACACACACACAAACATGGGTGGCACCCAACTGTGTCCACTCACGAGCAAATAAGACTTTCCCTTGCGCAATGGGACTTGCCCTTCCTCTCCACCCGAGAACACACCCAGAATCTGCTCTGGAGGGGGACTGCCGTATTTTTCACTCTATAGGACGCACCGGACCATAGGAGGGGGAGAACAGGAAAAAAATAATTCTCCCCCTCTCTGCTCAGCGCCCCTTCAGCGAAGCGGCAGGAGAAACGGAGCCCCTTCCATTTCTCCTCCCGCTTCACTGAAGGGGCGCTGCACAGCTCTCACTCTCTGCGCAGCACCCCTTCAGCGAAGGGGTAGGGGAAACTGAGCCCCTTCCATTTCTCCTCCCGCTTCGCTTAAGGGGCGCTGCGCAGAGAGGGAAAACTGTGCAGCACCTCTCCAGTGAAGCGAAGCCTGGAGAGCAAGAGGGATTGGTGTGCACCGACCCCTCTCGCTCTCCAGGCTTCAGACGGCTAACCGCAAGCCTTCTGAGTGCAGCGAGAACTCCTGGTGCACTCCGAAGGCTTGCGGATAGCTGCCTGAAGCCCCCTGAGCGCAGCGGCAGTTAGCGCTGCAGTGCGGGGGCTTAAGGCTTCTCCTTTTTAGCCGCAGGGCTGGGGCGGGGGAAGTCCGAGCTTCCCCCGACCCCAGCCCCCAGAACGGGTTGGGGAGCGGCAGCCCCTTCTCCCTCCTGGGGAAAGGCCCGCAAGAGCCACGCAAAGCTTGTGTGCAGCTCTTGGGGGCTTTTCCTGCCTGCCCCCCCCCTGCATTCGCTCCATAGGATGCACAGACTTTCCCCCTTAGTTTTTAAGAGGGGAAAAAGTGCGTCCTATGGAGCGAAAAATACATTGATTGATTGATTAGAGCTGGGGTTGGTAAGGGGCTGTACCAGGGAGAAGGTGATGATTAGGTCCACTTGAGTGACACTGAATATCATAAAAGTGAAGCAAGGTTTTGTGAAACCTTTTCTCTCCCCTCTGCATTATCATTAACGAACACCCAGCACCAAAGTAATTTGAACCAAGGTGTGGTGCCAGAAACTATGCTCAGGGGGAGCCTCAGTCAGCCTTGCCTCCATTAAATATATCTGTATGACACATACATCTGCAAATGTATTTGTCACATCCACATTTCACAACTGTACCTCTAGAAAACCATTTCAGGTATGGTCTGTCGTGCATATTGCATATGTAGCATACCTCATGCTGCACATATAATGAATGGTGAAAACAATGTGATGAAGGGAAAGTACTTGGAAGCAATACCGGTACCCATGGTCAACAGCTGTATTATGCTAGTGAACTTTTATGAAGGATCTAAAGATGGTTATCACCTCCCTCCCACTGTGCTAACCTCTGAGCTGTTGGTTCTAATCCTTTGCCAGTCTGGTGCCAGCCAGATGTTTTAGGCTACAACTCCCACCACAGCCCCAGTCCGAAACATCTGGAGGGAACCAAGTTGGGGAAAGCTTTTCAATACTAGTTCAAGGACCATAAATATCTTTGAAGCCACAAAGGCTACTTCTAGAGAAGAGTCATCAATGCTTTAAACAGAGCTGTGTTTTCTCCGAACGTAACTAAATTCAGGGGTGGGAACTTGCTTTTTAAAAAGACAAAACAGGAAAAAATCTTTAATTCTCAGGAAGTTGTATTGTACAACCACTGCGGCTTGCAGACTAGGGAGAGATCGATGAATCACAGAATTGTAGAGTTGGAAGGGACCCTGAGGATCATCCAGTCCAACCTCCAGCAGTGCAGGAATCTTTTGCCCAACATGGCGCTTGAACCCATGGACCTGAGATGAGGAGTCTCATGCTCTACCAGCTGAGATGGGGGCAAAGACCAACACCTCAAAGCTTGCTCCAGGTGAAGACCCCACCCCACCCTCTTCAAAACAAGACAGTTGACCACCAAATGCCCTGTGGGGGGGGGAGGCAACTAATACATCAGTCTGCTCCAGTTGAACTGTACCACATTTCAGGCTGTCTACCACCAGTTGCCCTATGGGAAGGATTCTGACGCACTGTTATATTTTATTATTTCTTGGAAGGAATTCTATCCTGAATTGCAATAAACTGTAAACAACTGCAATGAATTGTAATAAAATAAACAATTGCAATAAATTGTAATGAAATAAATTTTCTGCTCTCCAGCAGAATCATGGCTTATGCACAGCCCTGGCACTAAATGAAACATAGTTCCTGCAAATTCTACTTGATTACTTTCAAATATATGTATGTAGAAACTCCAGTTTTCACTGAGAAATATCAGACACGCTTAGGATATCCAATAACCAGAGTACATGAGCACTTAATGAAAAAACAGAAAGCTCTACAGTCAGCATGGGGGGCGGGGCGGGAATGCTATGCTTGATCGTTTCTTCAGCTTGTATGGATGAAGTCACAGAAATAAGGATTTGTCAGGATTCTGTGTCGTGAAGGTAAAACAGGACAAAAACAGCTGTCATTTCAAAATCCAAGAGACCCAAGAGATAGCAACTGGAGACAGGCAAGAAAAAATAAATAGCAGCTAACCTGTAGATTTATCCTTTGGTGCGGTGGTTAAAATAGCTCCTCCTTTAGTATCTCAGTTTGGCCAGACTGATTAAATCCACATATATGGCTCCAAGCCAAATCAAAGCAGTAATCAGAAGCCGAATTCTAAAAGCAAGCCCCTTCCGTATTCATCTGCTGGAGGGGGTCAAGAGAGCCCTGTGGTGTCTCAATGGCAGCACTGTCTCTGTTCTGCAAAAACTAAGTGCTGATCTGTATATATATACACACACAGAGCGCAGAACGAAGTGGAAACCAAGTGGTACAGTCCCACAGCGGAACTGTAGCTTTCTGAAAAAGGGCTGTGCTCCCTTGTTTTCTGGGGGTTCACATGCCAGTGGTGGGCAGGGACAGAGGCAAAAATGGGAGGAGCAATGGAGGAAGCTTTTACCCTTGTACAGTGGGCTGCATTCCATACCAAAGTCAGAGGTCTCTACACACACTCCTCTCATTCCATCCACTTACACATATATTGAATTTGACAGCAAACCATGGTCACATATTCTGAACCAGCTCAACAGCACTTGCATCCCACAGCAGGTCCTGAGTACAATTTAGGGTGGTCGCATGCCAGCCATGGGTGGGGCGAGAGGCAAAAGAGGGTGGTCCTGTTAGGTTTATCAGGACAACAAAGCATGTTTGGCTTTGCTGACTTCTGAAGGTTGTAAGCAAAGCACGAAGCACTTGCAATTGAAGCTGCAACATGCTAGAGAATGTGTTCAGAAAGGACTCGTACCGGTGTCCTACATGCTAGGTAATGAAATTCCTGCTGATTTATTGTCTAAGGTTGTTCCAAAGGATCAACACTGTACCTATGTACAGAAATTGGGTTTGTACTGAGATTGTACTGACACGCTGCCCAGTGGTGTTCACAGAAAGGGGGAGGATGTTAGTTTCTGTTCTTATCAATGTGCAGCTGCTTGGAGTCACAGGACTCTGCTTACATTCCAGAGACCTTCCAGGCTGTTGGAAGTCTCACGGGAAAGGAGACAGGATGTGATGTTAGTGGTTTCCTGTTTCCTTTGTTCAGTTGCTTTCTGCTTTCATAGAGAGAGGATGTCTTTTCTGTCTCCGTAGCTTAGAAATAAAACTCTTTACAATGTAGCCCAAACCTCTTATTTCTTTCCTGTGCTGGAAACTCTGCTGGAGAATGTGCCTTGGAGCCTTATCAAAGGCTCAGGTCATTAAACACGTCGGGAGGCGATTCCGAAGACTCGGGGGAAGAAAATGAGCTTTATCAGCTTGGCCGAGCGGAGATCCCAACAGGTCCAACATATACAAAAATTTAACTTTCTGCAGCGAGCTGGTTGCTACACAAGCTCATGTACCCTTTCTCCATTGTCTTTCCAGGCAGGCAAGAGGCATTATCAGAGCTTAAAGGATGCGTTCCTCCTAGGCAGAAGCGCTCTGGAAGGGTGTAGAGCAGGGTCACTGATGGGAGCGGCCTGGCGAGAGTCTCAAAGGCCAGACAGATAGCACTGGAGGGACGCATTCAGCCCCTTAGCCTGAGGCTTCCCACCCCACATTTTGGAATGTCCCCCCAACGCTCCCCCAATACTTCCAGCAAGCAAAATGAAACAAAAAAATTAAAATAAAAAAAATAGAGGACACCCGAAAGAAAAGTTATTGTGTTATTATGCTACTTTTATTACTATGCTCTGTATTCTTTTTTATTATGCTCCCTAAATTATGTTCTCAGTGTTGTACACTGCCCTGGGATCTTTGGATAAAGAGCGGTATAGAAATCAAATAAATAATAATAGTCCAGCCTGCTGCATCGTTTGATATTTCTACATACTGGGCTTTTGTTACAGACAGAAATAAACAAACAAAAAATACTACCGTCCACCCTATCACAAAGCAGCATAAAAAGGCCTGAAAGGATGAGCTGTTGGGGCAAGAACGAATATTTTTTTGATATATTTCAAATATCTGTGTAGGAATTTGCCATCTTTTTTGCCCCTAGTTTCTCTCTATCATATCTTCAAGACAGCAAAGACTTTGTCTCTTGTGAGCCAAACTTCCACGTATGGAGTGTGGAACTGCAGAACTGACTCGGACAGGAAATGGACTGATTCGGCCATCCATAGTTCAGTAACTAGTATAAAAGTAGGACAACCTGCCTGACCAACCCACACAGTAAACCAGAGGAGAGTCTCCTGTTAAAGGATGGCCAGACACTGCAGATTTTGCAACAGGTCCTACTTAGAAATAACCAATTCCCTTTGTGCGAAGTCCAATAGTTCTTCAGGTCAAGGATTCAATTAAGCTTTGCAGGATATCCAGCTTTGCAATTAAAGCTGCCCTTCTAATCCTCTTGCTTTGGTGTCTAGCAGGTTCTTCCAACTAGACAGAGCACACCAAAAACAAACACCCTCAACACATTTGCTGCTGGAAATACCAATTTAAACTCTGTTGCCATGTTAACCCAATATGAAGATGCTTTAGGCAAGACTACAACATGACAAATAGCAATCCTTTGAGCTGCAGCACCAGCACTGTTGCAAGATCAAGCCAGAATGAGCGGTTTTCGCACTTCCAGCTTGAAATACAGAGGGGTAGAAAGGGGTCTGAAACTGAGGGGAGTTGGTAAGTTGGGAGGCTTGGCAAATGGGTGGCGAGCAGCAGCACTCTTTGTTTTGCAACCCCAAAGCTCTTGGTGACGTTCACCATCCCCTCTCCCAATAATGCCCTAGATGAAGCATCATTCTCGAGCATTTGGGGAGGGGTTGTGGTTGCTTCGAAAGGTACCCATCATTTTACTCCCTTGACTGGCTTGGGTCATCATGGGCTCCATGGCAACCACACATCTGTTCCAAACTGTCACAGGGCAGGGCACACCCATGATTTAGCATTAACCTCAGGGTATGCGTGAGTAGTCTGAATTTTTTGAGGGTGTGTGAATTAACCCTGTTGTCATGGTCAGACGTTTGGTGAAGTTAAGCTTAGGTTTCGTGAAGTTAAGCTAGTACACCACCTACATCAACACTGTTGTTGTTGTTACTACTACTACTATTACTACCCCACCTATCTGGCTGTATTGCATTGGACTACCGTAATATGACCTACGTGGAGCCTCCCTTGATGGAGAATGCTGTGGCCAAGTTGAATGGAGGTCGTGTTCTTAACATACAAAGCCCTGAACAACTCGGGATCAATTTATCTTTCAAGTTGTTACTGATAATGATTAAAAAATGTTTAGGGGTACTCTCATTTTCCTACTCATATTGAAATACTGCCCCTCAATGAGGCCAAACTTAGATTCACAGATGTTTAGAGGTATGCGTCCCCCCAGAAAAAGCACTGATGATGATGATGATGATGATGAGGTACAGGACCCCTGGACAGTTAAGTCCAGTCAAAGACGACTATGGGGTTGCGGTGCTCATCTCTCTTTCAGGCCGAGGCAGCTGGCGTTTGTCCGCAGACAGCTTTCTGGGTCATGTGGCCAGCAAGACTAAACCACTTCTGGCACACGGAGGACTGTGACAAGTGGCAGAGAGCATGAAAATGCCGTTTACCTTCTCGTTGCAGTGGTACCTATTTATCTACTTGCACTGGTGTGCTTTTGAACTGCCAGGTTAGCAGAAGCTGGGACAGAGCCACGGGAGCTCACCCCATTGCGCAATAACCCCTGAAAGACGACCTCCCCCTGTAAGATCTGGAGGGTCACTTAGACCACCTGGGGAAATTCTACCTGTAGCACTGCACTGCACCCTACAGAAGATCCTATGGCACTGACGCATGCCAATCTTAGTGGCATGCGTTAAAGGTCTGCCGTAAGTTAAATTGTCTAAAATTACTAAGTTTGGTGTGGCTGATATCCAAGATATACAGTGGTGCCCCGCAAGACGAATGCCTCGCAAGACGAAAAACTTGCTAGACGAAAGGGTTTTCCGTTTTTCGAGGTGCTGAAAGGGTTTTCCGTTTTTTGAGGTGCTTCGCAAGACGAATTTCCCTATGGGCTTGCTTCGCAAGACGAAAACGTCTTGCGGATTTGCTTCCTTTTTTGTAAAACCGTTAATACCCGGGCAATCCGCGCTCCGCAAGACGAAAAATCGCAAGACAAAGCGACTCGCGGAACGAATTAATTTCGTCTTGCGAGGCACCACTGTATCTTGTTTTCCTACGGTCAATAAAGGCAATGACGAACTCTCAAATTATTCTCTATGTTGTTAATGATCTCCCAGATCTGTTCAATCAGATTTGCCATTTCCAGGCAGATTCCAGAACTTGCTCAGTCACTCTTTTAATGCTGGAAGATTATGGGCTGCACCATCTGCTAGTTAATAAACCAGTTTTCATCTAAGATTTTTGTGTGTGCACCCATTCATTTCTGTTGGGTGTCCCAGACCTTTTACATTCCAGGAATTTATGTTAACCTTCCTGGCTGGCAGCTTTTTCAGCATGGCAGAGATAAAATTAAAGAACCATGGCAATTAACTGAGTAAGGCTTGGTTGCTAGTTCACCAAGAGAGTGACCATGAGTAAAAGGTCAAAGAAGGGAGCTGTAGATGTAATGGAAGAAAAGATTTGGAACACAAAGAGTTCTGAGTTTCCCCTGAAACAATGCACACTTGTGTTCATTCACTAGTGTCAGGCGAGGGCTTCAAATGAATCCACTGACCCATGTGGACATGGAACTTAAAATATATCGAGAAAAACATAAAGAAAAACATTAAAGCAAAAACCTTCCCTGTAGTCTCTTTAACAACAGCAGTTTGTTGCTCCCCCAATAAGGTAGTAGTCAGTTGCCTGAGATAAGAACTTATTGGTCAAAGAATATTAATTTGCAGAGCCTTTTTCTATACAGACGCTAGATGGAGCTATCCGCCTTCTTCCCAAGAAAGAAAATTAAGGCAGTTAGAAGAAGGATCTCCTGTCTCGGAAATTTCTCTTGCAAAGCAGCTGGAGGGGGCTCTGAACTGGATCAAGACTGAAAGGGGGAAGTTGTCATATCCCCTCCCACAAGGCCCTCTGGCCCTACCTTGGGGGAAAACAGAAATGTTAAAGATTCCATGTTTGGAAAATAAGTATTTTAAAGCACTCTGTGCCAAATGTTCTATACAAATGGAAAGATGGATCAGTAACTTGTTTTGGAATGGTTTTTCCCTTGGTCTCCCTGGGCTGAGAAGATTCTTCCCACTCATATTCCATGGATAAAGCATAACAGGGGGGAAATGTGTACAATCCCCAAACAGATATAATTAAGACCCATTTAAACAACCAGAACAGAATGAAATGTTATACACGCACTTCAGCCATACCTAAGATTAGCAACTGTGTGTTTAACGCTCTATGAAAGTGACACAGCCCCCATCTTGGTGGGTTTGCTGTCAGAAGATGTAAGCCCCACTGAGTTTAATGGGGCTCGAGTATACTTAGCTGTTTCTTGTTATAGGACTGCCTCTTAGACATTCAATCAACACAGTGAATCTTACAATTACCATTCTATGCTCATAATAGTTTAAAGATTGCAATCACCGGATAATGCACTTTAAAACGTGTATACCTACCAATGTAAACTCAGCCCTCAAATGCAGGCAGCTTGAGTCATACTAGACAATATTCCAATTGGTGAAGACAATATTCCAATTGGCGTTAGGGGGGAGACACCACATTCAAATATCTGAAGAACCCCTTGGTTCATGTGTTTTCTTCTGTGGAGGCAAGAATTTAGACCTGAAACCCTCTCCCTATTCTCCCTGCACACAAATGTAAGATCATGAACATATTAACCAAGCAGCAATATTTCCCAGTTCAGGTGTTGCTTTCTACATACAGAGCTCTACAGCAGGGTTGGGGAACCTCAGGCCCAGGAGTCAAATATGGAGCCTCAGGACTTCTCCTCAAGCCATACTGCCTCTCCCCAGGGCACAGCCCTCATCCTACACTCTCCAGGGCTTTTGAATGGCTAGAATGCCTCATTGAACTGTGATAATGCTTCTTGCTTGCCTGGATGGAGGCTGTAGAGATGTTTGTTTTCTTCTTTTTCTTTTTCTTCTTACCCCACCTACTTTTGCCTCTGGCCCCTACCCAACCCTGGCATGCTGCTCACCAGGAATAAAGCTCTCAGGCTGGAAATTATTACCACTATTATTTATTAGTATTATTTGTTAAATCTGTACACTGCCCTTCATACAGCCGATGTCAGGGCGGTTCACAGCATTAAACGTTTCCCACGATGAGTTTAAGATTTAAAAGCAGGTGGTAACCCTGTTTTTCTTGCCACAGCTAAGAAGATCTTGTTCCCACAAATATCTCCCCACAAAAAACACCCCTAAACAAAGTGAGAAGTTGTAGGGTTCTCTCTCTTTCTATAAGTATTTGTTGGAAATTAGCTCTGTGAAGCTAACTATTAACATTATGTATTTTTCAATTACAAGCAACGCTAAAGATTAAAGCTGCAACAACCGCCTCAGTTGTAGCTTCTGTATTCTAAAGGCACGATGTAGCCAAATGGTACACATGAAATAATAAAATAATAATATTTGTTTTTTAAAAAATAATATTTATTACTTTTAAACACTACAAAAAAGAAAAGAAAAAAGAAAAAAGAAAAAGAAAAAAAGAATAAAATACAATATAAAAACATTACACAACACTAACACAATAAGCTAAACAAAACAAAACAAAAAACAATTTAACACACATCATACAATTTCAATGTCATATCTTTCATTTACTCGTTTCAACGACCTCCTCACACCTCCCTTTTTGTATTCCACTTCTGTTAATTGTTTCAGCAATTCCTTTCCATCTTTCTCTGTTTTCTGTCCTATATTTATCTTAACATATTCTAACCTTATTTTTCCCTAATACTCTAATAATCTATCTATACTTAATTCCTTATAACATTTCTACTAAAGCCATATAACTTCATTCCAACATTTTTCCAACATTCGTAAATTTTACAATATTTCTATAAATAGTCTTTAAACTTTTTCCAATCTTCTTCCACCGTCTCTTCTCCCTGGTCTCGGATTCTGCCAGTCATTTCTGCCAATTCCATATAGTTCATCAACCTGGTAATCTTCTGTCCAATGCTCTTAACTCTTTTCCAAGTCCCTTCTGCAAGTCTTCTTCGTATTTATACATGCACTTTACTTTGTCTTCTACTGATCTTATTTTTATTTTCCTTCCTTTGAGGCTGAAGAGTAGATCTCGGGGAAACTCCCACCTAGAGATGATTTTATTCCTTCTCAACAGGGCAACCAAATCTCCGTAGTTAAACCCAAAATCCAAAAGATATTTCGGGACGTCTTTCAAAATTTCCACTATTGACTGTTGTTCTTCTAGGTTCTTCTGGTAGTTCCAACAGTCTCTTATTTTTTTCTTCTCTTTTTTCCCTCCTCTTCCAAGTCTGAAGGCCCTCACAATTTTAATCTCTTCTTGACCCAAGTCCAGGTCCCAAAAATCAGCAAATTCCTGCGTGATAAAATCCATCAAACTCTCCTTCTCCAGTTCAAGTAGGGCTCTAATCCTCAAAATCTGATTTTCTTTAAATTCAGTCGTAGAAGGCATCAACTTATGGTCATCAAATTGCATCTGTAAGGCTGGGACTCTCTCTCTCTCCAACTGTGTTACTTTAGGTTCAACGGCAACAACTTTCTCCCTAGCCTTCTCCGCAGTTTGCCATGTCAAAGTAGATTCCTGTAACAATTTCTGAATAGTTTCTGTATTGATGTTCACTTTTTGTCCCAAATTATCAATTTTGGTAGTTACCACATCCACCTTCTTGTTAAGCTGTTCCAGTGAGTTACTTATCTTACTTAATGTGACCGCTAAGGCCTCTTCTGTCGTCATTCTTAACCGATTCTAGGTCAGTCCCAGAGTCTCACAGCTTTTTATCTTGCAGCTGGAAATTCCCCCAGGTCAACTCTTGTAACAGTTTCAAAAGCTTCCTCTAGAGGGAAACAGTTTCTATTTGTATTAGTCCTTTTAGGCACAGTTCAAACAATAAAGTTAGTTTCAATTTTCAGTTACTTTTACTCCTTTTTAAACGTAGATGGAGACATTGGAAACAATGTATTTCTCTTATTTAACTAACTGTCAGTGAACGTTCTAGTCACGGTCAATGAGCATTCCAAAAGACGTCAGTCTTACTAGCAGCCCATTTCCAGGTTCGGAGCGGTGGTATTTTAACTTTCTTCACTCTCTCCTGCAAACATATACAAACCAAAACTTCCCCCCTCTTCTCCTGCTTCCAAGGGGGATTTAATATTTTTTACTGATGGAAATTTAGTCCTTTACAGTAGGCTTTCCAAGACTTTAGCTTGCAGCCTCTTTGCTTCAGTCTATTTACAAAAGGGGAAGGTGGACTTCCTGTTTTGAACCTCCCAGTTTCGGTGCCAAATTAAGACGTTTAAAAATCCAATTCTTCACTCTACTCACGGGTAGTTGCTTTAAGATCAAATTGTCCACAGGAAAAAGTCAGCGCTCTCCGGCAACAGCTATGCGGCTTCACTCCGTGGAAAAAGCAATCAATTCGAAGCACTGCGCCGCTCACCCCATGTCGCTCCGGATCCCCGAAACCGGGTTTCCCCACGAGTAGGGGAGGCGCAAAAGGTGCCAGCCGAATCCCACGTTCACAGGCTTCACCTGCCTGTGATTTTTAGTGGGTCTCCGCCTTCGCCGTGGCGGCCAGACCCGGATTTCCACGAAGCAAATTCCTTCCTATCAGAGGAATTCCGCCATTACCGGAGGCGCCAACCCGGAAGTCCTAAAATAATAATATTTGCACCCCACCCCATCTTGCTGGGTTGCCCCAGCCGCTCTGGGTGGCTCCCAGTATATACAAAAACTTAATAAAACATTAAAAATTCCATATATAGGGCTGCCTTCAGATGTCTTCTAAAGGTTGTATAGTTACTTTTAAAAAAGCACGTAGCCATCCTCCAAAATAGTACAGGCGGCAACTATTTTAGGCACGTCCAATTGGTGCGTGGTTGCCAATGCGCGGGTCCTTTTGGACCCAGAAGAGGGCAGAACTGGGACGTAATGGGGGCAGGATGTAACAGGGCAGGGGGCACTTATGCATGCTCCACTGATGTACACAGGGGCCGGGAACGAAACCCCTGTACGAAATGGTTGCCACCTGCAATTCCAAAGGAAAGCAAAACTCTCTTTTTAAAAAGAGAGAGAAAAGGCTAGGATTCACTATCCTATCTTCCCAACCACACCTGCCTGCCTGCCCCCCGGCAAGCCACCAATGCACACAAAAAGTAAACATATATAAATCCCCCGTAGGGGCAAGACTGTTTCCTGAAATAAATCACATAAAAATGAGCAGCAGCAGCACAAAAGGAAGGCATTCTCTGCTTTATTAGCAGACGCACCTCCCAACAATATATATAAATAATAGAAGTTAACAGTCAAGGAAACGTTTTAGGAGAAAAAAGGACATGATTCCATTCCCCCACCCCCCCACCTAAATGAGCCACATTTCTTGGATAAGAGAAAGGCACAGGAAGAGGGGAGGAATCACAAAGTGACGTATTATGGCCCAAGACCGTCCGCCCCCATCTTCCAGACACATGCAAAGACTACTCACATGAGAAAGGCACTATTAGGGTAGAAACGAACTTGGTGATTATAAAAAAGCAAATTCAACTGTTTTTTTTTTAAAAAAAAAATGGGAAATACCCCTTTATGTAAATTCCCATTTTCTGAGGGGTATTATCATATCTGGGATAGCACCAGCTCTTGGCTACAGGCATTGTCAAGGTTGCTGGGATATCAAGGAGGGTGGGAGCTACCGAACTTTCACAACTTTTACCTGCTTGCTAGGCAGGGCCAGCGTGAAGATTGTCTCCCCACTGCAACACTTAGGACACTGTGACTTTAATACAGAGCAGAGTGAGCCCTGTTTCTGGCTGTGAACTAAAAACCTGTTTCAAAACACATCAGAAGGAAACAGGCAACAGCCTGAGTGCTTTAGGACTCTCTGCAATGGGATTTGCGGGACCAACCACTCCATTTCTTCCAGTAATGCATCTTGTTCTCGGACGGAATTAAGCTCCCACTTCTGAGCTGAAAGAAATAAGCCTGCCACCACAAATTCTAAAGAACCAAGTTCCTAATGGAAAACTGAAGGAAATTGAAGGCATTTGCAGATGACCTAGTATTGACTTTACAAGAGCCAGACACTAGTACAAAAAGAGTTTTAGAGTTAATTCAATTCTTTGGTCAGGTGGCAGGATTCAAGTTGAACAAACAAAAAACTAAAGTTCTGGAAAAAAATTTAACAAATGTTGAAAGAGAGAGATTCCAAAATGAAACTGGGTTAATGGTGGCAAAGAAAGTAAAATATTTGGGGATTAACATGACATCTAAAAACGTGAATTTATTTAAAGACAATTATGATAAATGCTGGACAGAGGTAAAGAAAGGTTTAGAAATATGGTCGAATCTGAAGCTTTCCTTGTTAGGCCGAATTGCTGTGATTAAAATGAATGTATTGCCCAGAATGTTATTTTTGTTTCAGACATTACAAATTGTGGATAAACTAGATTGTTTCAAGAAGTGGCAGAAAGATATATCTAAATTTATCTGGCAGGGCAAAAAGCCCAGAATAAAATTTAAGATACTTACTGATGCAAAAGAAAGAGGGGGGTTTGCCCTGCCGGATTTGAGACTGTACTATGAATCGGCAGCTTTCTGCTGGTTGAAAGATTGGCTACTTCTTGAGAATGCAGATATTTTGGATTTGGAAGGATTTGACAATAGGTTTGGCTGGCATGCATATTTATGGTACGACAAGGTTAAAGTTCATAAGGGTTTTAAAAACCATATTATTAGGAAAGCACTATATAATGTTTCGACTCGATATAAGGATTTGTTGGAAAATAAAACTCCTAGGTGGTTATCACCTATGGAGGCTAAGGAGGTGAAGAAACTTAACATGGAATCCAAATGGCCAAAATATTCTGAAATTTTAGAACAAGAAAGCGGTGAATTTAAACTACAGAGCTTTGAGAAGTTAAAGCCCAAGGTGTGAGATTGGCTCCATTACTACCAAATAATGGAAACCTTTAAACAAGACAGGAAAATTGGCTTCCAGGTGGAGAAATCGAAATTGGAAACAGAACTGTTAGAACCCAATACTAAGAATGTATCAAGAATGTACAATTTGTTGCTGAAGTGGAATACAATAGATGAGACAGTTAAATCAGCCATGATTAAATGGGCACAGGACATTGGTCATGATATTATGTTTGCTGACTGGGAACAGTTATGGACCACTGGTATTAAATTCACGGCATGTAATGCCCTAAGAGAAAATATTATGAAAATGATTTACAGGTGGTACATGACCCCAGTCAAACTCGCGAAGATTTATCATCTGCCCAATAATAAATGTTGGAAATGTAATGAGACTGAAGGCACCTTCTTTCACCTTTGGTGGACCTGCCCAAAGATTAAAGCCTTTTGGGAAATGATTTATAATGAAATTAAGAAGGTACTTAAATGTACTTTTCATAAGAAACCAGAGGCATTTCTCTTGGGCATGGTCGGCCAAGTGGTGTCAAGGAGGGACAAGATTTTTTTTATGTACGCCACTACAGCAGCAAGGATTCTTCTAGCAAAGTATTGGAAGACACAAGAATTACCCACACTGGAAGAATGGCAGACGAAAGTGATCGACTTTATGGGACTGGCAGAAATGACTGGCAGAATCCGTGACCAAGAGAAAGAGACGGTGGAGGAAGATTGGAAGAAGTTTAAAGTATATCTTAAGAACTGTTATAAAATTGAGGAGTGCTAAAATGTCAAGGGGAAGGAAGATGCAGAATTACAGCTGAAATTGTTTGATGATTTAAGGTGAAACTGAGAAAGATAATAAATCTAAAATTAATTGGTAAAAAGGGTTGCTGAAAAATTGTAAAATAAGGATGCAAAAAGGGTGAGGTATGGGGAAGTCCGAGAAAGGAGGTTTATGAAAATGAGGTTAAGAATTTATATTTGTGTGTTTGTTTGTATTTGTTGATGTTTTTATGTTGTTGTTGTTGTTTTGTTCTAAAATTGGAAAATTAATAAAAATTATTATAAAAAAAAAAAGGAAAACTGAAGGATGCGGAGTAATCCATCTCAAAAGTCGAGTGTAATGAAGGGTCTTCAGGTGAACGAACCGACTCTCAAGTAGAATGACTGCACCTTCCTAACCTCAAGTTATATGTATAATGACTACAGAAAATCTCGAAAATGGACCCTTCTTTAACAAAACTTGGGATACAATTGGCGTCGTTCACTCTTCATCATTTGTTTAACACATGCATTAAGGCCTATATTTTAAAAAGGATGAGGAAGGAGGAAGAGAAAAAGGAGAGGGAGGGGAATACTTACCTGAAAAATTCCGAGACACCAGCATTGTTGTGAGGATCGCACCCTAAAAAGAGAGAAAAAATGATTTGCGTTTGATACCAGGCTCCTGAGAGATATTCCACACCATGTTAGCAGGCACACATGCTTACTGTAGCCTGTAAACAGTAAATGTTAGTGAGATGTAAGGCAGGCCAGCCTGACAATACACAACAAGCTTCCTTGAATGAAACTATTTCACTTCAACTTTTTTTGCAAGAAGAAATGTGATTTTTGTATGCCACAACGGTCGCCCGAATATTACTTGGAAAACACAAGAACTACCAACAATGGAAGATTGGCAGATGAAGATGATGGACTTTTCAGAACTAGCTGACCTGACTGGAAGAATCTGCGACCAGAAAGAAGAGGAGTTTCAAGAGGACTGGAGGAAATTTTAAGGTCTATTTGAATAAATATTGTAACATAAAAAATTAGAAATTACTTGAAAGAAACAAATAGGCCTAGGATTAAGCTAAGTTATAATTAAATAAATGGGATTTAGAATGTTAAGTGAATAAGATGGACTATAATTGGAAATTGTTCTAGTTTAATAATGATATTAGAAAGCTGTTACTTTTAACTACAAGGAAACTCAGAAGGGAGGGACTTGAGGAAGTCAACCAAGATGTTTAGAAGGTTGGATTTGTGAAGAATTAAGTTTGTTGTTATTGTTTATCTGTTTATTGTTCTTTTTTTTTGTTTTTGTGTATCATTTTGCTTTGTGGCTTTTGTTATCATTGTGGAAAATCTAATAAAAATTAAATTAAAAAAAAGGAATGTGTCCAGTACACAATGCAAAGCCTTGGCCTCACCCCAATGTCACAAGTTAAGACTTGCATGGGAAGGCCCTGCCATCAGACACCCCTGAATACAGCATGAACCCCAATGTCTGTGTCAGTAGCAAATATGCACCCCAAATATGTACCACCACCTACCATAACCCTAAACCATGAGAACATAAAGTCTGTGCCTTCAACCCACCTTCAGCTTTCTTCTGGCATTGAACTTCCTCAAACATTCCACAGTCTCCTGTCTGTGCATCATGGAGGCCACAGTTGATCGTTGCTGGGGAGGGAAGCAAAGAACACTGTTAGGAGTATCTCTGATAGGAAAGCAAAATCCCCCCCCCCCTTTTTTTGTCTTAGCCCTGAATGGTGCTGTCAAGAGCCGTGCTCTTAACACTACTGTAAATGTGCAGGGGGGGGGGCAAAATGACTGAAACTACCCTTCCAACAAGAAGAAGAGACAGGGAAGGGAGATACTTACGCAGACCCATGGATGCTTAAGAGCCTGGTCAGCTGTGATACGTTTTGCTGGGTTTATTGTCAGCATCTGGTTGATTAAGTTCTTTGCTTCCGGAGTCACAGTGTCCCATTCTGGAGACGGAAACTAGAAGCGAGAGAGGAGACAGGGAAATGCCTTTTGCTCCTTGCTGCACCGAGCTGGCTTCTCTGGCTCCACAATGAACTCATTGCCACATTCCACCCTTTCAGCTGGCAGCTTTGGCATATTTACGAATATGAGGGCATTCAGAGATTTGCATTTTGGGGCAATGCATAGGCAATGCATGATACAGTTCTGGGGATGGCTGCAAGTGGACTGCAGAACCCTGCAGGTGCCGTTTTCTTTTTACGCGCTGTTATAATCATTTGTACCTTACATTGGTGCTTGAACTTCACACATCTTCCTGCATGCATAAAAATGTAAAATGCCGTTGCGTTGCAGCTGGACAGCCACACCGACTGCAGCATGACGGACTGACAGGCAGGAAGGCGAGTGAGGCAGTAGAATTGGTTTAGGGCAGGGAGGAGTTGTGAAGCCCCACAGTCTATCTATACTGCCATATTTCAGCCAACTGATTGGAATTAACTGTACAGAAAACAATTCTCTTACATCGTAGGCTCCTGCCTTGATCTGCTGATACAGTTTGTGCTGATCTTCATCCCAAAATGGGGGGTACCCCACTAGCAATATGTACAGAATGACACCTGGGGGAGAAGAAAAGATACTGCAGTTACATTGGCTTGCTCCAATTAGGCCTGCAGCCCATTCTCACAATACAGTCTTGGCATACGAGTCTAGACACTTTCAAACCCACCTTCTGTGGAGGGACTTTCTGCCATGGCCATGCCACTGCCCTAGGTCCTGTGATTCATTTGGAACACCAAGAGCTCAATTTTTAAACTAATGCACGGGTCATCAGAGAGTATTTGCGGCTTCGTCAGTCATAATATGTCCCAGTGGTTACTAAACTGCAAGCCCCAAGTGCTGGAAAAGCCCTTGTGTGATCGTCTTCTCCTCTATGTACAGTCCATTGTAAGGCAGTGCTTGATGTTAACTTCCTGTGTTCTCATAACCAGACTCACTTCAGTAGTTAATTGTGGGGGGTATGTTTAGGGGAAAGCCCGATTGCACAAGCAGAAAGTGTATTTTAATGAACTGAATAGAGTGAAAAGACATGGGGATGTGGAGAATGTGTGTATGAACAGTTCTGAGCTTTATTTTTTTTTAGTCGCTATTTGTTGCTGATATTGTTTTATAGATTATAAACGTCGTACCGATTTGTTTATCATATAATACGACTTTTGATGTAATTGCGATGCTTAGCTTATTTTTATAGTTATTTTATAGATAGCAATTGTTTTACTGATGATTTGTTAATTATTTTAGATGATTCATGGTGTACTTGTGAAGTCATATTATGCTCTATGATGTTAGTTCTATTCATTGTTTGTAAGCTGCTTTGGGATTCATTTGAATGAAAAGATGCATAGAAAGACAATCAATCAATCAATCAATCAATCAAGTCCTTGCATAGGGCTCCTACTGATGGGACTCTTTAGGTGAATTCCACCCTAGCTTTATTTTTAAAATAACTATCTTCCCTTCCTTTCTGCGTTATTGCAAAATGAATAATTAACTTGCATAATTCGCTGCAAGATATTGTGGAGACCCTCTAATGTAAAACTCATTTTAAAACGATGTCAGATTTTAAGCATGCATACCCCTCACTATCAAACAATATGAATGCTATGTAGCCTTACCACATGCCCATATATCCACGGGTTTTCCATAAGGATCTTTTCTTAAGACCTCGGGGGACAGGTAGCCTGGAGTACCAGCAAACCCTGTCGAAACACAAGATGCGGAACAGACTCAGCAGCTTGAAATCAACGTTGCCATTCTCACACAAAGTGGCTGCTCTGTCTGTGTGCGTTTGCGTGTGTGTATGTGTGTGTATAAAAACTAGGATATTCAGGCAAAGTAGAGGAAGTGTAAGGGACGCTAGGCTATCAATAACAAAGCAAATGAGATGACATCCTATCGGCTCCTACACCAGGAAACCTTGAGCCATATCATATTATTACTGTATGTTCAACAAACCCAAACAAAAATGCCAGACTCATCCATTTCCAGATATGCACAGGGAGCATTTGGAACAGAAAATGCCACTAAGGTAGTAAGGAGAGAGGGAAGCAAATAAGGCACCTGGAAATGTTTTAGGCGCCAGTCTTGGGTTTGTAGCTGGGGTCCCATACTGGGGAGAAATGCTCCAAAAAGAGTGAATGGGATTTATTAGACTGGTGCAGCTGCCACTGAAATTAACCACCACCAGTAGAAGTGAGCAGTGGTAACTTCATGTTGTTGTTATTTTAGGGTTACTAGGCTTCGTGGGTGAGGGAGGAGGAGGTGAAGAGCACGAGGGACTGACAGATGAAGTCAGAAAATGGTGTCTAAGTGGTGCAGAAAGGCATCACTTTTTAGAACATTGGTTCTAGCAGGATGGGAGACCATCATTTGAGCCCCAGTTTAGACAGGAGGAAAGTACTTTGCTGCTGACAAATGTACTTTTCTGCTGCTTTTGGTGGCTGTCAAACTACTCTCACTGTGTTACTGCAAAAATAGTGCATTTCTAGCTACTGGCTGTTCACTGCAGGTGTGAGCTGTATGCACATGGAAGTTTGCAAAACACCCAGAAGATAGAGATCTCTCTGGGGAAAAAATAAAATTCTTTGATGCACAGCCTAGACAGATTGCATCACTGATTTCCACTGGCACAGTGAATACTGTCATCGAAATTCCCTTCAATCAGAGCACAACCCCTCGGACAATCTTAGATTCCATCCTGTTTGGGGAAACACTTACCAAACCATGCCTGTTGCTCCCCCTGAACTTCAATCGCAAGTCCAAAGTCAGCCAGCTTGACAGCTGCACCCTTGCATTTACTCGCAAGTAGCAAGTTCTCAGGCTAGGAAGGCGAGGAGAGAAAAAAAGAAGAGAAGGAAAACGTCGAGTAAATATATTCTCTCTACAAATGCCTGGTCTATATGTTGAAAAGTTCACACCTACAAATGTCCTCTTCCAACAGAAGAGCTGCCTTTAAAAAGCCAGCTTCAAACTTGCACCTATGACAAGCTTAAACTGGTGGCATTCTGCAAAGGAAACCGTGTTCCCCTCCCACCCTACCCCAAAGATTATGAATTTCATTTATATAGAATTCTCCTAGGCAACCCTTGCAATCCGAGACAAGTTATTAAATATACTGACAGTAGATGGCACTGGCGGTACACTTCCTTCACTTCTGCTTGAGATAACATCCATGTGGAGACATAATGATGCAGCAGACATAGCAAACTGCAGTGATACAACTCCCAATGAACATCATACCGGGTCCCCAAGGCACAGGACAAGTAAAAAAAAAGAGGGGGGGGAGATAATATGCAGGACCATGTACACAGTGATTTATTTGCACAGAGCAAGGGATTTGAAGTTATGCACCAAAAAAGAGAAGAAATTCTAAGTTATGCAAATTAACACGCATTTGCGTAATTCACCCCACTTTTGTGAATCATGATGGTGGGTGGGCAGGAAGCTGGACAAGGCCAGCTGGACAAGCCCGTTCGGTTCTTTCAAGCCTAAGCTGGGCAGTTTTAAGGGACAGAAACTCTTCCATCACAGAACGGTTCTCTTTGTATTCTTTGCTCAATTGTAAAGTCCATCACGGAACGCAGAGCATCCAGCTAAGGACTGCTGAATGGAGAGATCCAGATGGGGGTGGTTATGTAGTCACTGCAGCGCTCTTGTCTGCTGATTCAATGTGAGCTCTGTTGGAAATTTTCATCTGCAAGGATTTATTACGAGGCCTCTGTTGCCATGAGGCTGAGGAAAATAGCCACTATATCCTTCCCTCCTTGCTCAGGGCAAGAGACTGTGTCCCCTTTTCTCCCTCCTGGCAGACAAAACTAAAACAACTCCAATGCAGATAATCAGAGAAGGCAGAAGCAAGGGACTCAGACTGGAGTAAGGATCGCCCGGGGCTGGCATCATTCCACTTCTGGAGAGACCAGGGATCTTGTATCTTAACACGCAAACTCTTAACTAAGCAGACTATGAATTTCAACTTAAAGCAGGGCAGCTGGTTCAAGTAATGAAAAACCACACCCAATGTAAACTTTTGGTGGGGGGTTGATGAGGGTGCCCCATGGTGTTAGGAAACAGGATCCTTATTTGGGGGCAAGCACTGAGCACACAGAAAGAATGTTTATTTTCCATGGCCTCTGATATTCGTGGCAACTGAAGCTTTTGTTCCAGGCGGATTTAGAACTGACAGGGTGCCCAGAAAATAGGCCAGGTGGATGTTCAGGGATCAGTTCTGTTGTGCTCCATGGTGGGAATAGGTCAAACATACCCGAAGAACCCAATGCGGTGGGAAGGATTTACCAGTAAGTGTTGGAAAGCTCGCACCCATAATCCGCTATGAGAAATGCATTAGGATCAAGTGTCTAGAAAAGATACAGTGGTAACTCGGGTTAAGAACTTAATTCATTCTGGAGGTCTGTTCTTAACCTGACACTGTTCTTAACCTGAAGCACCACTTTAGCTAATGGGGCCTCCTGCTGCTGCTGCGCCACTGCTGCACGATTTCTGTTCTCAACCTGAAGCAAAGTTCTTAACCCGAGGTACGATTTCTGGGTTAGCAGAGTCTGTAACCTGAAGCGTATGTAACCCAAGGTACCACTTTATTCTTTTGAATACATTTAAGTCTGAGGTGAAGTCCAGTAATTACTCGTTTCAGGGCTACTTTCTGCTCTAATCTGAATCAGGGGGTAACCATGTTCCTTTTTTCCTTTTTTTGCAAATTATTTTTTATTGCTTTCCAAAGGTTTTAACAAATTAACACCAAATTAATACAAAATGAGTTCACTTACCATCCTGCTAACTTGATGTTTCTCTTCCCTTCCCTTCCTTACTTGCTGCTCAATGTTACATACATTTCCTAATTCCATTTTAATACTTAAAATAATTTAGCATTATTTTTTCTTCCCCACCCCCTTCATTTCCCATTGGATGTGTATATTTCAATTCCTGCTAGACTTTTATTTAACTATAACATATTCCCAAATGTTAAGTGGAGTTACTATTCACTTTGTCAGCCTGCAAAGATCGTTAACCATGTTCCTGGCCTACAACCACTTCAGACTAGCATATGAACATGAAATAAACTGTTGGGTCTTTGGACACAGAAGGTCCAAGCTGAATCATTTTGTGTTCCCAACATACTGTATTTTCTAAAAGCAGGGAGGCATTCCTCCATATGGGAGCATCCAAAAATCCCATCTCCACCTGCAAGGAGAGGCAGTCGAGCCAAGGAAATACCCTGCACCTAGATGCTGATTAATGCATCAATTCTCAAAATCCTGTTTTCCCTCCTCCTGGTTAGAAATCATGGGGCTGCTGCAAGTGTGTGTGTGTGTGTGTGTGTGTGTGTGTGTGTGTGTAAAGCAAGAGACCCAATCCTCCACAAGCGCTTAATATCAATGGCTCCATCAACACTGGCAAGCCCTTACACTAGCAGTAACAACAACTAGAAATTCAACCACTGCTATGCAGTACATCAGATAGGATACTACAGATAGGCAGTGCACAATATTCTTGCTCATACTTTGAAAGATGTGGGTGCATAATAGACTTAGGGGGAGGGAAAAGCATGCAGCAGCTAAGGGCAATGAGTTGACCACCACCATTTTCCCATAAAGTTGTCTACTTCCCACTCTCTTCCCTGGCACATCACACAGCTGGCTCAAGATATATATGTATAACTGTGGGAGATATTTACAGCCAAAGCCTCGTGCCAAGGGCTGAAGAAATGCCATTCCACTGGTGCATATCACAACTCTGTTCTGCATCTGGATTATGATTCCTGGCTGGTTGTGAGAGCTTCAGCATTCATGGTGGGAGCGTTGGCCTTGCTCTCTTAACATACGAATAGGGAATGCACCTCTTTTAAAATTAAAAATGAACCAGAAAGGCTCAGCACGAACATATGTTACATAACGGAACAATGAAATAGTTTACCAGTAATTCAATTCCTAGGGAAGACTGGACATTCATAAGCAATTGTGTAATAACTTCAGTGTCCAGATATTATACACATTTCTAGTAGCTCCAGTTTAATCATCTTATTCCCAAAGATTATGCTGATATTGTCAATACTAGTGGTGCATGACCCACCCACCCAGCTTTCATCAAAGCTCACCTGTTTTTTGGCAAGCATTCCTGCTGAATACTCAAAAAATGCCAAGGTACCGTATTTTTCGCTCTAAAAGACACACCAGACCACAAGACACACCTAGTTTTTAGAGGAGGAAAACAAGAAAAAAAAATTCTGAATCTCAGAAGCCAGAACAGCAAGAGGGATCGCTACGCAGTGAAAGCAGCAATCCCTCTTGCTGTTCTGGCTTCTGGGATAGCTGTGCAGCCTGCATTCGCTCCATAAGATGCACACACATTTCCCCTTACTTTTAGGAGGGAAAAAGTGAGTCTTATAGAGCAAAAAATACGGTAATTTTCATGGCCCCCTGCAAGCCTCCTCCTCATAAACAAAATCTATGTGAATGAGGAGGAAATGGCAAGCAGTGAAGAAGGCTCACTGGACAAGCCTTCCTGAACCAGAAACAATGCCATCTCCTACCCTTGTTTTTCTAGACAGAGAAAACTACAAGCCCCACGATTCCTGCAAAAAAGAAATACTTGGGCAGCATGTTCAGAAGCATCATTTCAACCTCATGAGTTCAGAGCCTGCGCCCATAAAAAAATAGTTTAGCTTGGCTATTATCGAAACAAGTTGCTTGTTTTGCAGCTGTCTGTTGTCCTACAGACCATGTCTGTCTAATCTCTGCCTGGGAGAAGCCAGATCCCTCCCCCCCACCCCACCCCCGCTGATGATGATTGAAGACAGCAACACAAGAGTTAAAATTTTTGCTGTGTAAATTGCCATGCAGGATTTCTAAAGTCGAATAGGTGGTGTAATATCCTAAAAACAAATGAAACAAGGAAGCAAACAAGCAAACCACTGCATCTGATAAAAACTATGCTGTACTCTAAAGCCAGGAACAGGGAAATGCTGTTTGACTCCAACTCCCATCAGCCCCAGACAGCACAGAAGATAGTCAAGGATGATGGGAACTATAGTTCGATAATACCTGGAGTCCCAGAGATTTCTCAACCACGCTATAAGCATGTTGCAATGGGTGTGGGTGGGTGTCTACAAACAGAACAATGTTCTTTGACACCTTTTGAAGTTCTCTTTCGGATTGGAAGTTGTCACACCCAGACTTCATTGCATGTAACTGTCATGATTTATGCACTTGTTCTTTTCCGGAATCATGCCTTAACAGGAATCAGTCATGGAACCACATGCACCACCCCAAAGTCCCTGTCCTTCTGTGTGTTGAGCAGGAAGGTCCGACGGGGTCTTCCAAGCACGTTCAATGGAATGCACAAAGAAGCTTCCCCAAAATTGGTTACGCTTGCTTAGAAGGCTCGCCACGCTCAAGAACTCTAATAACACAGTGTTCCCCAAACACACCAAGGAGCCCCCTTCATAACTCCCCACGAAACGTTGGAGGAGCAGGGGTGGAGCATTTGGAAGTGGTGTGCAACATACTGATTGGACTGTAAGCAGAGACAAATACATCAACGCACAGCTCAACAACCCCCGTGAATTACCTAGTTTCTAGATCCCAACACTGATGCCATTCCAAGAGAAAGTTTTACTCGCTGGAGAGAAAGTGGTGGTATTATGCCCAATCAACGTAGTTTGTTCCTAGGTTTGGGCTCTCCGGCCTTTATATAAGCCTCTTCCCATTCCCACAATGACAGCAGAAAACAATATACAGTGGTGCCTCGCAAGATGAAAATAATCCGTTCCGCGAGTCTCTTCGTCTAGCGGTTTTTTTGTCTTGCGAAGCATCCCTATTAGCAGCTTAGCGGATTAGTGCTATTAGCGGCTTAGCGGCTATTAGCGGTTTAGCGGCTTAGAAAAAGGGGGGGGGGTGAAAGGGAAAAAACTCGCAAGACTCGCAAGACGTTTTCGTCTTGCGAAGCAAGCCCATAGGGAAATTCATCTTGCGAAGTGCCTCGAAAAACGGAAAACCCTTTCGTCTAGCGGGTTTTTCGTCTTGCGGGGCACCACTGTACTGTATTTTGTTAATCTAGCCACATGTACAAAATACTCATTGTAGCTCTTGGCTTTCTTGTAGTAAAAGATGGAACACTGGGGGGAGGAGGAGGAGGGGGGGAGTGGGAGGAGGAAGAGGCGTCCTGGCACAAGATACTCACTGTTCAGAGATTTTAATTTTCTATGAGAGCAGCAATATTAACACTTGTGGGGTCTTGTTAAAGGCGAGGAAAAAAGCATCTCAAAGTGATGTTCACTTCCATTTGAATCCATCTGCACCATTGGCTAATGCAGGATATACCCCCACTTTGCATGCACTTAAACATTATGCTGCAATAAACTACTCCCTAAAGCATTTCTTGCAGTAGTTTTATAACACTGCATGAGTGGTTTACCACATGACTCATGCAAATGGCTTTCCGGTAGTAAACATAAATTTGAAAGGTGCTTCAGTGATGGGACGCTACCAAAGGTCTGACAGGGCACTTATCTCCCTCCAAACTTTCATGGGGTGGGAGAGCCAATACGGGCAAGTTCTGGGCATTTCCTAATTTGCATCTAGTTTCCATGTGAGTGACTAACTGTGAATCCTTGCGCAGTGCCAATCTTAAGTATGGAACAAGCATTTCCATGCAAGAAACAGATTAACACCTTGGGCAGGATGGCCTTACAGTTGACTAGTGGCAGATTCGAATGGCTCCACATTCAGCCGAATTCCAGGCAGGGGTGCTTACATTCTTCACCGATGAAAAAGTACACATCAGGGCATATAAACTTAGCATGCAAAGTAGTGTCCCCACTTTACCACCCCTTGTTCCATCACTGCAGGCACTCTTCTCACAGCCCAACTCACTTCTGGTATCAGAGTTCAGCTAGAGAAAAGAGCTCAGGTGACAAGAGGCGACGAGGTAAGGCTAGGGAGAGGATTCCACTCTCTTAACCTGCATACCCCTGCATAATTTGGGGCTTGAGAAGGGGGCATGAAGTTCACGTGAAAATTAAACATCACAAACATCAGCCCCACCCCCCGCCTAGCCCCATTATGAATTGATTTTAGAATGCTGTGTTACTTTTATTGTTGTTAGGCGCTCTGAGCCCGGCTTCAGCTGGGGAGGGCGGGATATATATATATATATATATATATATATATATATATGTAATAATTATACATACACAGTCACTGCAGACACCAGATCAAGAACATGGCTGCTCCATCACATTTAGTTTGGTCTTATATTTTAAGCAAGTGGTAGATGTAGCAATAGTATGTATTAGTATTCACTATACTTAAATAAACACTTAAATACTAACACTTGAATATCGGTATTAAAGCAAGTGTCAGATTTAAGAATAGAATGTAGTTCCTTGATACAAATCCATGAATCATACACATTTTAATGTGTTCTTGCAATTCCCCACGTTGATAATGCTACACCTGTTTTCCTCTTTTGATTCCCAGCAAAGTAACTTATATCTGTGTTGTTTAGTTGCCTTTTCCTTAAGCTGGAAGTCCCACCCACCCACCCACCCGCTTCGCTCAAACCTTTTCCTTACCTAACAGATACTTATTAGGAAGATCAAAGATCACCCCTGTCTTGAACAAACTCAGATCTCCTGTGGTCAGTTTTCTAGCAAAAGTTCACAAAAAAAGCAGGCGAGAAGTTAACACTCTCTCACAAAGGACAGCCTTGCTGGAGGAGCATACAAATGTCTGAGGCAAAAGGAGAAAATCTTATTACCACTTCAAAGAACTTCCCAGACATTGCCCTGAACTCTTAATGGCCAAAGGCACAAAGAGATACTTTGATGAGGCAGGCCCCTGCACTGACTATAGGTCTTTTCAGAGAAAAGGGGTCAGAGCCTTTTTCTCATGATGGGAACTAATTTTCTTTTTTTCTGGTTTTGCAATAGACCTCAAAATATTTGCTGGCTCACAGCTAAAACCTGAAGGCTCCAGTATCTTAAAGCTTCATGCTAGCACAAAACTTCTCTGCTAAGTGAGTGTATACGCTATGAATGATGCCAATGAACACATAGTGCAGGCAAGAAATTGAAAGTGCCGTGGTTTTATAAAATAGCTGCTGAGGAAGACATAAGTCAAAACCTATTTTGGCAGCTTTCATTGGATCGCAGTCTGGCAAGCCAGCAGTTTTCAAACTTCTCACCTGCAGGGAACCTTGTCCACATTGATTTCTCTGCCAACAAACCTTTGATCACCTGCTGTGGAACTCCGAAACACAGCAGAGCTTTGGGGGGGCATGTTTAAGGACATGCTTACTGTTCATAGGGGATGCCAGCCAGGTTTGTTGGTCCAGGCTGTCACCCTGTGTGAACAGAGAGCCCGACAAACACACAAACCACTCCTTAGCTGCCATGTAAAACAGAGAGTAGGAATAAACGGACCGTTATCTCAGTGCTTAGATGTTAAGATGTGGGGTCCCTCAAAGTTATGTATTGAAACTTGTATTTTTTCCACTTGCCCATAAATGACCGAGTCTTGTGGGTTAGCAGTAAAGTGGCCAGGCTTGCTGATGACCCCAAACTATTCAGGTTGGTAAAAATAAAAGCGAAATTGTGAAAAGCTCCATAAGGGTATCTCCAATCGGAGTGAATGAGCAGTAAAAGGGCAAATGAGAGTCAATGAACACTAGTACAAAATGATGGCAAACTAAGGCAAAAAATCATAGCCTCAGAAATATATTGATGGGGACTGAGCTGAGGGAGGTGAGACTGAACAGGAAGGAGATCTTGCAAGCTCCCTCAGAAGGTGGTGGACTCTCCTTCCTTGGAGGTCTTTAAGCAGAGGCTGGATGGCCCTCTGTCATAGATGCTCTAGTTGAGATTCCTGCACTGCAATGAATGGACTAGTTGACCCTTGGGGTCCCTTCCAACTCTACAGTTCTTTGATTTGTGGTAGATAGCTCAGTTGAAATAAGATTGTGGATGATGGGACAATGAAGGTATTGACGACATGTGTGGCAGCTGTGGAAAAGGTGAATTTCATGGTAGGAAAGGGGTTGAAAACAAGTGAGTGAAGAAGTATGGTCCACTGCATCCTTGGTAGGGCAGGTATCATTAGATATCATTAGAGCTGAAAGCCAAAACTTGAGTAGAAGCAGAACTAGCTGTAAAAATGTCTATTGCCTTTACTGGCTGTAATTTTGCTGCTGCAATTCGCTCCTGGCAGGAGAGTGTGGACTTCGTCTATGCCATTCCATTTAAATGCAGGCAAAGAAGCCAGGAGCAATAGCAGATCCTTAGCCGATCATTAGCAAATGAAAGAGGAAAACAGGCTAACCCCTCTCCACTGAGAGCTAATGACTAGCAGTTTGAAAAGCCTTAGCTTCAGGAGCAAAAGACTAGACAGGGAGGTGGGGTTGGAATCCAGAGGCTACTGTGACTAAAGTCAGCAAGGCAGAGGACAATACAGAGTCTAAAGAGGTTGAAAACAAGGAAAACAACTACAGAACAAGCCTCAAAAAATGAGCACAAAAACATCAAAGGAGTGCTGAGGAGAGGAGCTAACGATGAGGCTAAACCATGGGTCGGCAAACTAAGGCCTGCAGGCCGGATCAGGCCCAATTGCCTTCTAAATCCGGCCCGCAGATGGTCCAGGAATCACCGCATGGATCGCCAACGTGCATGTTCTTTCCCTCTCCCTCTCTCTCACACGGCGGCGGCGGCGCCTCCTCCCTCCCTCCTCCTGGCTTCTTCCTGCCCTGCCTAGAGGAGGAAGGGGGCTGGGCTTTGTTGGTGCCAGCCCCTCTTCGGAACCCTTTCGCAGGCCGCTCATCGTCCAGCCTCCCACAAGGTCTGAGGGACAGTGGACTGGGCACCTGCTGAAAAAGTTTGAGGACCCCTGGGCTAAACACACAGATAAATTCAGTAAGAGGGAGAAGAAATAAGGAAAAAACCAGCCTGAAAGGATAACACCAAGAGTTTTAGGAGGAAGCGAATGCTTTCTGCAAGGCAACCAACTTTAGCACTGGGTTAAAGAACAGCAAAATGTGTGTGTACAACAGTCATATAACTAAGAGCATCTTCAGGGTACCTTATGCAGCATACCTCCATATTATGCAGCATACCTGTTCTGAATATTCTAAGTTTCTATAAAATGCAGAATTAGGTAGAGCACTGAGTGTTACAGGAGCAAAGGTAT
This sequence comes from Podarcis cretensis, assembly GCF_951804945.1. NCBI lineage: Eukaryota > Metazoa > Chordata > Lepidosauria > Squamata > Lacertidae > Podarcis > Podarcis cretensis. The sequence goes on from NC_137174.1 coordinate 15,232,102, forward strand.
GAGTACCGTAGGTGATTGAGCAGCCCCAAAATAAAAATGTAATTCATGCTAGTTAGAAATAAGGCCCATCCTGTGTCGCTATCACAATCTCATTTCCATTCCTACCTACGGCAGCTTCAAAGCAACTCTGAATTTTCACCAAAAGAAAGGATTACCTTCAAGTCCCTGTGTACAATATCATGCTGATGGATATGATTGACACTCTCCAAAATCTGGTGAATGCAGTGGCTGCAGAAAAGAAAAAAAGCAAGAGTGTTATTCATTAATGTATTTATTGATTGATAATATCAAGGCTCCCAGGGCAGAAGCGTCAAGATTATATCATCACCGATAACTATGACCAAAAGGCAGTGGAACCAGGGAGCAGTAATATATAAATAATGCAATTAATAAATACAGGGCAGTTCTGGTGCAATCCTTTGCCGTAACTGTTACCTGTCTGTGCTTTACTGTGAAGATGGTGTAGATCGCAGTACTTTGCATTTCAGCTTGCTGCAGTGTGGAGTGCTTGGAAGCCCCACAAAGCTTTGACCGGTCCCTGGATTGTCCACAGGTACCCAAAAGAGAACACCACGCACCCCACAAAATATGAGTGGCAAGCCCTGGGCCAGCTTACAAACTGCACTTGCCTACATTTGGCAGGACTCCTCGAGGCTTTAATCAATCAGCAGCCTCCTCCATCAGTCTCAAGGCTGGGATCCCGCCAGCGTGGAAAGGTTTTAGTAGCGATAAATGCAACCACATTACAAAGATGATGTGTGTCTGCAGAGAGGAGCTGGACACCTTTTAAGTACAGAACCCACTCAGCGTGCATTTTCAGTTCCCTTGTTTCCCTCTTCAAGCTCCCTGCAAGCTCAATGAAAATCTGCTGCCTCTTGTTTCTCCCTCTTTTTGCAGAGAGAGGAGCAACATGTCATTTACACCTATCATGTCAGGACAACACTACACCCACATTGCCTGTGCATGAGGCAACACACACAGATTTCTGGGAATGCTCAACCAGATAGAGGTTTCCAAGCGCTTGGAAGGAAGCAGACACGGCAGCTGGTATGTAAGCGACTTACTGCAAGTAGCAAAGTCTCTTTGATGTACGGAGGAGTGTGTATTTTAACAGCTCCTGCAGCACACCATAGGAATCTGTTCCTAGGAAGTTACAGGTTTCAAACCACCCCTTGGCAATTTCACGTTGCAGGAGTCAGACCCATCTTGGTGCAAATCCCCTGAAAAGGGAGCAACAGCAGTGCCTGGGGTGGGGGGGAGAGGGGGAAAGTGCGTGTGCTTTCAGAATGTGCTTTAAGTGTTGAGGACACAGGCTTGCTCTAGCAAAGAACAAGGCTGTGCAAGGTATGGCTTCCCCCACCCAGTAAAAGGGGCTTGCAATGTAAACCACTCTGGCAGGCCCTGTGACTCTATCTTCTCAATCCCCGAAAAGGGGGGGGGGGTTGGGGGATCTGTAGAACTAGGACAGAGCCAAATTCACAGCAAGAGACTTTCTGGCCAAAAATGGCAAAAGCGCAATGAGTCTCTGGGAAGGTCAGATTGGCACAAACTCCGCTCTCACTTGCTAGCTCTCTCCAGCCGGCTTTGGAATGCAGCTCAAAGCAGCAAGGGGACAACGACTTAAGCAAAGAAGCGCTAGACCTCTTCAAGCTGGAGGGGGAATCCAGGGTAGTAGGAGATAAGCTGGGAATATGACCACCCAGAGACATTTACACGGGCGAGACGACCCCCCCCCCGCTTTGCTTAAGTGGCACTGTTCTCCTTCTGCAGCCAAAAAACAAAGTGGGGCTGGCAAGTGTGGCGTTAATAACAGTATTTCCCATGAATTGCTTCTAAAGCAACATTTCAGGCTGGGATAGATTGCATTTATTGGAGGAGGAGGAGGAATCCTTGCCTTGCTTTGCTGCCAGCTTCCTTCAACCATTAAAGACTTCCATACAACAAAGATGCACCCAAATCTCCTCTCACTTGCAAACATCTAGCTGAACGTATCCACAGCCTTCCCTACCTACCACCATAAAGACTAGAAACTGCTTTTTGATTATTGCAATGAGAGCACCGGTTTCCTGACGTTTCCACTGCATGTGGTTCGACTTGCTTACTTGATCAAAGTTGAAGAGGACCAGGTAATGTGGAGCTAATTGCTCTGCTGGCACTAGTGTGCATCTCTTCAGTTGCAGCCTATTATGATCATGACTGCACAGACTGTTCTGCTGGGGGAGGCGCCGTAGACTATCCTGCCTTGCGACGCAGAGTCAGGCAGATGGCCTTTTGATTCTTTTCAACTGAGATTTAGGAAGGTTTCAGCAGCCTGGCAACGCTTTCCAAATACACTTCCTAACCGTAGGTGTCGGTAAACCCATGGGCCCAGGTGATGTGGAAATACTGTGTTATGCAAAGATGAGCTGAACTGCAAGGCTAAGCACATTTTTGCTATTTTAGGTGCCTTGTAGACTGCTCTCATATTGGCTTTATGCAGGCAACTGAAAACCCTGCCAAAGTTGTGCCTAAAATGTAGGTACAGGGAAAGAAATGCAACAGCTATAGCAGTACTACCCCACCCTCCTAAAAATGCTGCAGCATAGGTGTATGGTTTAAGGAAGTGGGTGGCACTGCGGTCTAAATCACTGAGCCTCTTGGGCTTGCCGATCGGTAGGTTGGCGGTTCGAATCCGTGTGATGGGGTGAGCTCCCGTTTATCTGTCCCAGCTCCTGCCAACCTAGCAATTCGAAAGCACATAGAAGTGCAAGCAGATAAATAGGTACGGCTGCGGCATTGTGTTTCCATGCGCTCTGGCACTCATCACGGTGTTCCGTACACCAGAAGCTGTTTAGTCATGTTGGCCACATGACCCGGAAAGCTGTCTGCGGACAAACGCCGGCCTGAAGCAAGAAGAGCACCGCACCCCACTATTGTCTTTGGCTGGACTTAACCGTCCAGGGGTCCTTTACCTTTTTTTATGAGACAGTAGTTGGAAGTCCAAACATTAAATACATCCATGTGTTTTCCCACTCTCAGGGGAACAGGTACCAAACAGAATATAGGACTAACAGGGTATGGAATGGGAGAAAACTTTGCACCGTACACAGTACAGACTCCACAAACAGTGCTGGGAGAATTCAGTTTGCCCAACCCAAATCAGGATGCATACTAGGTGACAAGCTCTTCTTACCTGGCATCCGCTTCACTGTAATATTCCCTAGCAACAATGTCTTCAAAAAGCTCTCCACCAGTGACCCTAGGAAGAGATATAAATTCATGAGGATAAAAGTACCCACTTTTCATTTGGAGGCTGTTAGAATTCACACTTCCTGCTCAAAGCAGATGGGATTCCTCCATCAGACTTTCCTAAATACTCTTCAGAAGAATTCAGAGCAATCCAGAAACTATAAAAACTTGCTGCTCGGTGGGCATATGCACAGATTAAAGCCAAGCTATTATTTTAGCTTGATTTACAGTGCCTATTATGCCTTCTGGTTGTACACAAGATGAAAAGATTGAAAACGTTGTCCAGGTCTGGAAAGCCACCTAAAACATTGCTTTGCTGAATGTCCAGCATCATATTGGAATTGCAAACGTACTTCACCAACTCAGACAAGCCTATCCCCAAATGGTGGATTGAATAAACTTCTTCAGCACACGCACAAGCAATCCTTGTTTGTGTTTTTAGACCAGAGTTACCCAAACCTGGGTCTCCAACTGTTTTATGACTACAACTCCCATCATCCCTAGCTAGCAGGACCAGTGGCCATGGTTGATGGGAACTGTAGTCCAAAAACAGCTGGAGACCCAAGTTTGGGAAACCCTGTTTTAGACTTATCAACTCCTGACCAAAAAATGGTTCCAAGTACAAGGAAGTACTGGGTCAGGTTTATTTTGTCAACGGCAGAGACAAATGTGATATCCCTGCTGTTGGCAAGAGCCTATTGCTCTGGTTATTTTTTGCTTTTATTAGAAAACTTTAAGGTCCAAAAGGATATATCATTGCCAGTATAGGGTGGAAGGTCTAATGACATGGTAGTGGAACTTGGGGTCTCTGCGCAGTAAAATACACAGTGTAGTATTGTGTGCAAAAATCACACATAATTTGGGTTTAAAAAACAACAACCCCACACACCCTTGAATCTATCAATTGCTGTAGCAATGTCTGGAGGAACAGAAAGGGAGGAGAAAATAGAACACCTGGATATATATTTTATTTAGAAACTCCTTCTACAGCCCACACATTTTTGTCAGTGATGATGGATCAAAGTTAAACAGAAAGCACTTACAGATCAAAGACGAGGTAGTGGAAGCCTTCTTCCGAAATGCTCTCATGGAGCCGCACTGCAAACAACAAAAAGAGACAGAACAAACTCAGCAGGAAACTGAGGAACAGAGGAAGTGAAGCAAAGTGTATTGACCTGGACCAAACCGGTGAGAACCGCCCACCACAGTGTTCCCTTCATGAAACCACACAACTGGGTTGTGGATATCTTTACATTCCCATTTGGTGTTGCTGCAGTGAGTTGTTATTCACTAATAAGCAAGTACCAACAAACATTTATATAGTGCTTTAGAGTATTCAGAAGTGCACATGTGCTCTCAGTATTCTGTAAGACAACGTAGTAAGAAAGGCAAGTTTCATCTCCATTTTGCAAATAGGAAACTGAAGCGCTCTCTCTCTCTTTTCTCTTTTTTCGAAGCCTGATCCAATCAGGGCTTTGCCAGTGGGGGGAAAGGGGGTTTCCCCAATTTAAATTGCCATGCCGCAAAGCTGGTATGAGACTTGTATGTTTTGCCCCGTGCACAATTAGCAGCTTCCACAGGCCAATTTAGATCAAGGAAACCACGCTGCGGTAAAATCATCATTAACGGAGCTCTGGTCCAAACCTGCCAAGCAGGCCTTGCTGCAGTGACACTACGAGGAAGCAGCATTCCACCGAGGGGGTGATCCTTATGTCAGATTCCCCAAAGGCCACACATGAGACATAAAGTCAAGGTGAACGTGAACATGGGCACAGATGCAAAGCGAACTAGTGCCACAGCACAGATCGAGAGGAGACACCCGACGAATGCAGCCGTCAGCAATTCCGCAAGTAAAGGAGGAGGAAGAAAAGAAAACCTGAAATGGAAAAGTCAGGGCAAGGATTAGCATTTCTGCTACTGCTGCTGCTGCTGCTGTAAACTGCTGAGGCAGAAGGAAAGAGTTTCATTGGGCATTCAAGGAGTCACCAGTTTCTGACAGCCCAAGGCAATGTGAAACAAGGACACTTGCAAGTCAAAAGGTTAAGATGGGGCAGAGAACCTAGGTGGGGCAGCGGATGAGTGGCATGCAAAGGCGCACAGCAGAGAGGCATGGGGTAAAAAGCAGAATGGTGGCTTTGTGGTCGCCGCTAGAATGGAATATTCAACAAGTAGGTCATCTGGACAATGTACAGCGGAAGAGCAACTTAATTGAAAACAAAAGCAGCATCTTCTCTCTGTGAAATTGCACTCCTTTCACTTAATTGCCTATTGAGCTCCAGCTCTTCTCGAACTGGAACAGCCCCAGTATTGATTGGCTGCAGCAAACCAAACAGAAAGGAAGAAAGAAATGGAAAAGGGAAGGAAGGAAGGAACAAAACCTCACTCTGTGTGTGTCTGTGTGTGTAGATGAAAAGGGAAATGTTCTCTATACAGACAGCATAGGATGACGAAGAGGAAGAGGAGCTGCTCCTAATGGTGTTTGCTGGCTTGGTCCCCCTTTATGGGCAGACCCACCTCTGGATTTGTGCTTCCTCCTTTTGTGTTTATTGCCCTGGAAGTGGGCACTGCAGCAGGAGAGGCTAGCAGACTCAGGTGGAATAGACCCTTGGACCTCTCTTGACACCAGCCCCTTAACCCACTGTTAAGAATTTTGGAAATTCCTCTTCCCCAGGGAAATCTGCAATGGGAGAAGGGGAGAAAGCTGCATTCAGCATAACCTACAAGATCATTTCTGCTACTCATAACACTGCAAAGGGCTATCCAGCTATCTAAGCAGTCTGTGGTATGGCAGAAGTTGGATTAAAAAAGCTTGCCTCCTTGCCAGCAAGTGGGGCACAGCCTCTCCTGAATAGGCTTGAACCTCAGATTGCTTCAGCAAACACCTATGTCTGCCAGCGTCTTGACAAGCTACAAGAGACTATGCCTCCTGTGCAGCGGACTATTGAAAAGGTGGCATTGGGTGCCAAAGACCTGGTCCTAGGTGCCGAGGAGTCTGTTTGCGCAAGAGTCTCTAAAGCAAAGGGTACAATGTCAGGTTTAGTAGGTGTGGCCAAAGGAGCTGCCCAGGACAGCATTTTCTGTGTTGCACCCCCAGGAATTTGGCACCAAAACCATACTTGGGGTTTGATTCTGGCCTTCCTTGCCCTGAATCACCATCTTCCAACACGGCAGTGTTCCTCAGTCTGTGACCCTGGGATGGTGAGAAGTTCCTGTGGCTGTCCACCATAGAGGTCATGCTATGCTCAGCTGACCCTGGAGGAGGTGGGGCTAAGGGGAAACAGGTGCCATATAATTAGACATGCCAATGAAGTCATAATCCTTGGAAGTGCCAGGAGTTTCCCCTGCTGCTAGCTGTGCAAGGGGAGGCCACACAGGCAATGCAGACCCACCTGAGCACTCCTGCACCTACTTGTGAGGAGGCACAGCCATGGCGACCATGCTGCTGTTGCCCAACCCTCTCCGTGGACCCCAAGGGGTTGGGCCCTCCTCCTTCCGTTCTGGGAACAAAGGAGGTGGGGTGCAAACCAAAAAAGACTGTAGGGACAAAGAAGAAACAGGAAAAGAACGAAATGGAGCCGGGGTTGGGGTTGGGGTTGGGGGAGAGGCTTGGAGGAACAAAAGACAGGAGGAAAGAAGACAGAAAGGGAAAACAGAACAAACACACAAAGTAGCAGGCAATTTGGCTATGCACTTATGGAGCCACACCCTACTGAGTCCAGCATTAGCCAAAGAGAGGTGCCATCCGAAGGTAAAGGAATGCCCTTCAAAAGGCTGTGGAAAAAGAAAAGTGACGATGTCCTCCTTTCCGAGTCCATTTCTTTAAAAGCACGTACCATAGCGAAATGGCAATGAGCGTTGTGATCCCAGAAGTCCTGGTTCGAATCCCATCCCATCTAGGAATTCACTGCGTGCCCTTAAAGCAGGCAAACCAGGATCTCACCCTTCTGGCTGTGTGCATTAATGGTAACACCACTATAACCGACCTTGCAGAACTGTCACAACGTTGGCTGAGAATGTGTGTGAAGTTCTCCTGGACACCGCTGTCTAAATGACTGTTTACCGCTATTTCTTCTTGGCATACTGCACGGAACACAGCATTAGCCTAAGTGGATTTCTGTGCTTTGGACTTTCCTCAGGTTGCATTAATGCTCCTCCTCTCTGTGTGTTTTACAGTAGGCACACCTGCCCTGTATCTTCTCTCTTCAGAAAGACAATGTTAGATAAAAACCCAAGGGATTAGACCAGTACCAGGAGGTTCTGTTGCTAATGGACATTTGCCTAGAAGTGATTAGTCAGCTCATTGTTATTTAATTAACAGGCTACATCCTGGATAGTTGACTCTTAAGCTGCCCTTCTTTTGCAATATTCTTTGCGTGGCGAGTTCCCGCCCCCCACCTGGATAAATAAAGACACGAGACACCATAATTTAAGGTTAATTGGGCGAATTAGGCCACAACTTTATTGAATTCAGGAATGAGAGGCATTGGCTTAGGCATTGGTCCTATTGACTATCCGGCTCCAGCCCATTTGCTGGAGACACAGGAAGGGTTAACACTTTATCGGGGAAGTCTCCTGCCGAGGCACGTCGACTAGGAGCTCCCCCGGTCACCACTCTGGGGCGTGCCTTTGGCCCACACCTCCATAGGCTTCGGACAGGCCCACGCCCCCCAGAGTCCTTTAACGGACCACCCTTCGCTCACTGGGAGGAGGTGATGGCGTTCCTCCCCCCCCCACATCCTCTTAACCCCTTCTTACCAATGCCTACCGCCAATGCCGAAAAGTTGTGACGAGTTGCTACGAGGTAGGCGAAAAACCAAAAGGCTACAAATTGCCAATTGGGAAAAATTCCTACCATGCCCCTTGCGGCGACAGACCGAAGTCCATAGCAAAGTCAAAGACCTACCTAAAGCCTACCTAAAGGGAGGGAGGGTGGGGAAACGTGAGGGCTAGCCGGCGAAAAGAGGGCGAGCCCCCTCTGCGCCGGCCCTAAATAGGGCAGGCCACACCCCCCCCAAGCCAGCCGATTGGCTGGCTGGGGAGGCAGACCCGGCCGGGATTCCCCTGTTCTCGCGGGGGCTGAAACCAGCCCCCGCTCACGTGGGGGTGTGCGTGAAGCCCGCAACCCCACCTCCTGGGCAGGCTGGAAGTGGCTCTGTCATAAAAGTGGTCGGTCGCATTTTCTTTAAATCATTTACAGATGGAAATGCCGTGTTCTGTGTCTTCCCATGAGCCTCCTTGATTCTGGTACCTTATATTTTCAAAGTTCCCCACTGAGATTCTCAACAAAAGAACTGTCCATCCCTCCTGTGTGGTTAGGAGAGGTGGACTCGTAATCTGGTGAACCAGGTTCGCTTCCCCGCTCCTCCACATGCAGCTACGGGGTGACCTTGGGCTAGTCACACTTCTCTGAAGTCTCTCAGCCTCACTCACCCCACAGAGTGTCTGTTGTGAGGGAGGAAGGGAAAGGAGATTGTTAGCCGCTTTGAGACTCCTTTGGGTAGTGATAAAGTGGGATATCAAATCAAAACTCTTCTACTGTTCAGATAGGAAGCGCCATCAACTTCCCATTGAATTTATATAAAACCACCTATGGAAGGTGGACAATCGCAAGTGAAACTTGCTTCCCCAATTAACAATTACCACGTTAACAATAATGACATTTTAAAAACTCTTTACAACCAGGGCTTCCTTGCTAAATAAAACTGTATTCAACTCCATTTACACTGTTCATATGTAAGCCTGGTTATAGACCACAGTTAAGGAAATCAGCTGGATGTTCAGTCCAAGCAGTCCTCACTTTGTTCCTCCTTTCCTACAATAGGAAAACAAACTATGGAGCGGCTGGCTTAGCATTATGTGCAAACAAGCATGCATGGTTGATTGGTTTCTAAACAAAAGCATGGACAAAAACTTGGGGCCCCGTTCATGGTTTGTTTGGAGAGAAACAAACCATGAGTGTTGGCTCACATATGACGCTAAGATAGCTGCTGCATGGTTTGTTCCTTGCTCTAAGAAAGGAAGAGTAAAAAGCAGGGACTGCTCAACTAGCTGCTTACAGAATTGTGTAGCTCGTGCACCCACTAATTTCCCCAACAATTTAGCTAAATTTAATATAAACAAGGCCACTGGAAAGAGCTTCAAAAGCACAGCTCGAAAAGTGAGTGAATGGGCAACAGCAGGGCAAAATATAAATTCAGCGTGAATGGGTGTAAAGTGATGTACATTCACGTATGCAATGGAGATCTGAACTGGCTACGCCTATCGAGGAAGAAGATACTTGGGTTCTGGTGGATAGCTCAATGAAAACCAGGGATTTTTTTTCAGTCGGTACTCTCCAGAACTCAGTTCCAGCACCTCTCAGGTGGGCGTCATTGCTATTGTAAGACAACAAGGGAGGTGTTCATTGTGAGTTCTGCCACCTTTTTTTCTTTAAAATAAAATTTAAAAATAGCACTGATGAAAGCCAGCAGCTTTGAAACAAGCAAATTCCAAACTCTGAAAATAAAACTGCCAATATCATAATGCCTTTATATAATCTATGGAGCAGTTAGATTTGGAATACAGTGAACAGTTCTGTTTGCTCACATCTCAGAATGGATAGGATAGAGAGCTGGAAAAGGTAAAGAAAAGAGCCACCAAAAATAAGATAGAGGCTGAAGCACCTTTGCTACAAGGAAATGTTGAAGTATTTTTTCAAAGATTCAAAGAGGCAATTTGGGGTGCGGCGGGTTGGGGGTGTTGGTAAGGACGGCAGAAGCAGACAGAATTACTGTGCGGAGAGAGATAATGATTTTGCTCCCCCATCACAGTCCTAATACTCAGGGTCAACTAATTAAATGGCTTGGCAGAAGATACAGAACAGACAAGACATCCATCCTTCTTCACAACCTGTGAATAGATTATTAATCTGTTGTTATCATATTTTATTTTAACTGCAGTGTGTTGTTTTGGGTTATTTGTAAGCAGAAAATGCCGACGGTACTAATGAATAATTAGTAAAATAAATCTATGCCTAATACATTGGTTATCCTCCAGTTCGAATTAAGCCTGCTGGCCTCCTTTCATCTTTTTTCTTTAAAACACACACACACACACCAACACACAAACCACCACAAAAACTCTGCCACCCACCATCGCCTCCTCATTTTCAATCAGATACAGTGCTCTCTTCCACCCGCACAACCCAAAACCTTGAGGTTCACAAAGCCTCTCTCTCTCTCTCTCTCTCTCTCTCTCTCTCTCTCTCTCACACACACACACAGAGAGAGAGAGAGAGAGAGAGAGAGACAGAGAGAGGAGGAGGAGGAGGAGGAGGAGGAGGAGGAGGAGGAGGAGGAGGAGGAAGAAGAAGAAGAAGAAGAAGAAGAAGAAGAAGAAGAAGAAGAAGAAGAAGAAGAAGAAATGGGCAGATTTCAATACTGTAGGAATCTCTCTGTGACATTTAGGCTGCTTAGGTGAAACAAATGCTGATGCAAACAGACAAGGCAGCATTGAAATGGGGATCTCAATTTCTTGCCCAGTAACTCCAACATTCTTTCTTTCTTTCTTTCTTTCTTTCTTTCTTTCTTTCTTTCTTTCTTTCCCCATGTCATGTAGTCTCCAAATTGCTCTGGAGATCCTTTTGCAACAAGACACTCTGTATAAATGCCAGGTACTCAGAGTCAGCACTAACCTCATCCCTGGGCACATGCCAGGCAGCCATTAGGCAGAATCTGCATCTCTCCATATCGGTAATGGCTCTCTCGCTGCCCCCATGCATTAGCTATTGGGGGGCAGGGAGGCAGTTGTCCTACTGAACTACCGCAGCAAATTGAGTGGAGATGGGATAAGAAGAACAACCAGAATGAATTTACTCCAGCCTATTACCTTCCACCACCACCCGCCCGCCCGCCAATCTACTGCCACCGTCCCCACCTCAAAATACTACACTCAGCATTAAGGATGTGTTGAAGCTACAAATATAGAATACACACAGGCTGACAGACGGCAAAGTGAGTGCTATCATCATCAGCAATGCAACTGATACACACATTGACACAGATGGCCGCCACCCACTCGCCATTTTCCCCAACTGCTCATTATCCCAACACAGCCAGAAACGCGCATGGAAGAGGCTGTGAACAGCCCCGCCACATCAACAACACCCATTGCCAGCAAGACTCCCCATTGCACACCAAGATACAGGTTCCCAGTAGGAGTTCACCGTTCAGCTTTGGCTGTCAAGGGCAGCTCAGCTTCCCACCCCCAGCTTCTCCCTAATTATATTAGAACGGGCAGAGTTTTAAGCTGCTAAGGCAGCTTCCAGAAAGACTTTCCTTTTAATTAAAAGTTTGCTATTAAAAAGCATTAGCATGTGTAATGCAAATAATCCTTTGTAAATCATCTGCTCCAACAGCTAATGACGGGCTTCGCTGGAGTGGCAACGGGTGACATAAGGATGGTTAGCTAACAGGACACCGTGTGCAATTATTCACTAGTTCCTTGGGATTAACCCTCTTTCCCCCAACCAACACGCACCCCAAACAACCGAGCCACACCAGGGATAAAAAGGGGGTTAAGAACTTCCTGTCTACCGTGCCAAACCCCCCCCCCAAAAAAGTGCCTTGTCCAAACTGAAGAAACTCATCCTGTTTTTCAGCAGATCCTTGCACATAAGAGATCCATTGCAAAGGCAACCATTGGCAGCAGAAACACCCAAGACACAACTGAAGAGCCCTCTACTAAAAGGAAAAAAAGGAGTCGAGAAATTTGTGACACCACTGAGGATGGAAAAGGGGGAGTCAAGTTAGAATCACTGCTGTTTGTGTAAGGCACCAATCCTGCTTATTTTTGCCAGCCGGCCCAAATCAAACCAACCTTCAGCACCTACGTGGCTTGAGGCCCAGCTATTTGAAAGACTGCCTCTCCCAGTCCCTACCAACCTGTGCCTTAAGATCTGAGGGAAGGCACTGCTTGCACTGCCAGGAGAAGTTGTAGCTTGCAAGGTAACAGTGCAGAGTAGGGCCTCCTTTGTTGTGGCACTCTAGATCTGGAATTCCCTTTTCCCCTGGAGTTATGTCTGAGCACTCCCTCTGCTGTTTTTAGACATCAAGACAAATCTTTTTATTCAGGTCTCTGGAGACGCTGATTTATGTGACATGTTTTTGCTGTTGGATTTCTGTTATATAATATTGTTCATTTTAATACTTTAATATTGTACTGATGTGTCATATTTTTATGAACTGTTGCTCACCACCCTGAGAACCCTTGGGTTGAAGGGCGGGTTATAAATCTGATTAATAATAAAACAAGAAAGAAAGCATGTAGGGGTAACGTTCCAGAGAATTGTAAAGGAGAGGGGAGGGGGTGCATTTTTCACCTCTAGCACCAAAATTACTTTTGGCCAGCTAGAATAGAATGCTACACTTTCGAAAGCAGGGTGGACCTTGTAGGAGGTTCACTGAATGACAATGGAATCGTTTGGCAACCAGCTTCCTGCAGACATAATTAACGAAATTATCACCTAATAAATCATCCGTGGAAAAATACGAGGAAAAATAATTCAATTTATAATGCAGCGACTTTGGAAGATGCAAACATGATTCCAGGAGATTCGAAAGTTAAGAGATGGCAACCCTTTCCTTCCATTTGTTGTCTGTTTGGGTAGCTTTAGCCCAAGGAGCATCAGTAAGTTATCATTAAAGTTATGGCACCAGTGTTTAATCAACTAACTGATTAAAAGCATTTTGATAAATTAAAAATATGCCCTGAATATCTAAACTTTTTTTTTTTTTTTAAGACATACAGTAGAGCGGTTTCTGAACGTCTTGGAAGCCGAACGCTGAAAAGTGAATGCTTCCGTTTTCGGATGCACCTCGGAAGTTGAACGGCTTCTGAGATGCGTTTCTCAATTTTCACCATAGACTTTGCTGACAGCCCTTTGATCCTCGGTTTTCAAACGTTTCAGAAGTCGAATGGTCTTCTGGAACGGATTACGTTCGAAAACCGAGGTTCTACTGTACAGTGGTACCTTGGTTTACGAACTTAATCTGTTCCGAAAGTACGTTCATAAACCAAGGCGTGCTTTCCCATAGCAGAAGGACTCAATTTACAAATGGAACACACTCAACAGGAAGTGAAACATGTTCCTATTCCAAGGCAAAGTTCACAAACCAAAACACCTACTTCTGGGTTTGCAGCATTCTTAATCCAAGTTGTTCATAAACTAAGCTGTTCTTAAACCAAGGTACCACCGTACTTACAAGAACTGTAGATGACAGCCAGCATCTTAAAAAGAAGCACACTCTCTCTACCATAAAATAGGACACATGTCTGTCCTAAAATAGTATTGTTAGGAGATTGTTAGTCTTTTAAGATGCTATGGGACTTTTTACCAATTTATTCTATAAAGCAGGCTAGCATAGGTGCCTCTCCGTTTTGTTGGTAAGTGTCCCAAACGTGTGGAAGAAATAAATACTGTGGAAACGAATGATTTCTACATCTCTACTAAAATGGCCAAATGAGTGATGGAGGCTGAAGCTACCTTGCTAGTAGTGTTTCAGCTCACATTTCTTTTAGCCTTTCTGATAGCCTCTTTTTTCTTGGGAATGCCCAGCCAAAAAAAGATAGATGTTCAAAGTCTGCATTGCCTTCTCCTATGGTTTTAAGGAAACCTTGTCTGCTGGCTGTGAGACTGGCAGTAAGTTCAGCAGTCCCATTAAAATTTGGAAAGCATGAAGAGAAGCAATAGCAACCCAGAGATGCTGAGCAGTTGAGACATAACTTCTGGCAAAGACCAAGATAAGAAATTACACAGGAGCCCAAAGGCTCAATCAGAAGACAGATAATTCCCATACTAATACAAAGATAAATGCAGAAGGAGATAAGGAGGAAAAATAAGGATATACAGATCCAAGAAAGTACTTGAAAGAAACCTAATTTTAATATGAAAGAGAGAGGGTGGTATCATTTGTGCCACCCAAAATCTACTCCTGCCTACCACCAGTTAAGAAGTTGAGCTAAAAAGCGGGGGGGGGGGGGGCAGATTCTTGAACACCGGTCTTGAAAGACCTACATTGGCTCCCAGTATGTTTCTGAGCACAATTCAAAGTGTTGGTGCTGACCTTTAAAGCCCTAAACGGCCTTGGTCCTGTATACCTGAAGGAGCGTCTCCACCCCCATCATTCTGCCCAGACGCTGAGGTCCAGCGCCGAGGGCCTTCTGGCGGTTCCCTCATTGCGAGAAGCAAAGCTACAGGGAACCAGGCACAGGGCCTTCTCGGTAGTGGCGCCCGCCCTGTGGAACGCCCTTCCAGCAGATGTCAAAGCGATAAACAACTACCTGACATGCAGAAGACATCTTAAGGCAGCCCTGTTCAGGGAAGTTTTTAACGTGTGACATTTTAGTGTATTTTTGGTTTCTAGGGAAGCCGCCCAGAGTGGCTGGGGAGGCCCAGCCAGATGGGCGGGGTATAAATAATAAATTATTATTATTATTATTATTATTATTATTATTATTATTATTATTATTTTAGGCAACAAACCTTATTAAGCCCCCCGCAAATTAGAGTTCCAATGTACCTCCGATCTCACCATGCCAAATCTCCTACCCCAACAAGCAGAATCCTATTTACTATGCTACATTGGCCACCCTCCTAAAACTTCCCAAGAAAGGAGAATTCAAAACTTCCCCAAGCAACTTGTTCTGATATCTCCACCACATCCCCCAGCGCAATGTGTTGCCTGGGAAGTGTTTTTGCAGAGGGGGAGGTTTGATACCAAGTAGGGGAGGGAATGAAGATTACTATTTTACCCTACAAACAACTCCTGGAACCATGACAACCCAGCCTTCTCTTCAGCAGCTGTGAGATCATTCCAAGGCACAACTATTCAAAGCCGGAGCTGGGAAAACAGCAAACTGTGTCTCCTATCAAAAGGGACTCAATAGCAGGTCCTGTGCCCTTCCCTCATGACTCCAGGTTCACACGGGAAAAAATGGAGTCACCCCATGCAGAAAGCATGGGGCACAAACGCTGGCTTAGTATACTGGCATGCAAAAGTCTATTGATGTTGCTTTGCGAAGGGAGAAACTGGGGGCACAAAACTGAAGGATGTCAGGAGCCAGAGTTTCCCAAGCTGTTCTCAAAAATTCTCTGCTTCTGAATCCATCTTAAATGAGGTTTGGACACTCTAAACTCAAGGAAGAGGCTCCGTGCAAACTTTCAAGGTTGGGAAATGGATTCCTGCCTATGAAATACTCATCCTACTTACAGAAGCCCTGGTCTCTAAAATTGCATGTTATGAGTTTGGGTTATTGCTGCTTTCTGATTCCAGGTTCCACTTCACCCTCAGTACCCATGAATGCTGGTGGGCAGAGGATTGGATTTTGACCAAGGTGGAGCTCACTTTGGGCCAGTTACCATCTCTCAGCATAATTTTTCTCACAGGATTCTTGATGCGATTACAAAAATTGTGAGGAGGGAACTCTGAGCTACTTGAAGGAGGGGGGGGGTGAACACAGATAGCATTATAGAGTTGTAGTGTTGGAAGGCACACTGAGGGTCATCTAGTTCAACCCCTAGCAATGCAGGAATCTCAACTAAAGCATCCATGATGGATGGCCATCCAACCTCTGCCTCCAAGGAAGGAGAGTCCTGCAGGAGTTCTCACTGTCAGGAAGCTCTCCTGACCAGAGACAACCTTGGAGGGCCTAGCATGACATGGCCAAGCCATTGGGCACTGCGGGCTCCTAGAGAAGTCTTCTCCTTCTGGCTCCAGCTCACATTTCAATAGGGGTGGGTGAGGAAGTAGCAAAGAGATTCCCTTTCTAGCCCTGCTTTCTAATCCAGAAAGAAAAGAATGCTTCCAACATGTTGTGCTGTGTACACACTACTTGCCAGATCCACAATTAAGAAGGGCAACCTCACAGCTGGCAAGGTTAATTATTTTAACCTGCCATTGTGACAAGAGGGTAGCCAAGGGATATTTGGGCCTTTCCCAAATATCCAGAGATTATTCCCACCACCACCACTGTCTGGATATTACTCATATTCCCACGCCCATTTGGAGAACTGAACACACAAAAACCATATACTTATTTATATGCGCTGTTGTCTCAATATTACAAGATTAATTACACAGGGTCAGGAGGCACCCAACATTAAAATAAAAAAAACATTAAAGGGTTAAGGGAAGACAGTCTCTCCCCTCTTCTCAAACCCACAAAACAGAATGTAGTAAAAATAATCTCCATTTGGATGGTGGCCAGCAAGAGAGTGCTCATGAGGAATGAGAGAGTGAACTGGTTGCAAATCATGCTTTAGTGAAGTTATGCACAAAAAGAAGAATTTATCCTCCCTGACTTATTTGCAAACAATGCACTCGGCTTTTGAGCTGCCTTTACTAGCCATAGCTCCTTTCACACCCCCTTCTTGTCCTTCCACAGAGATGGGTAGATTATGGTCCACTGGTTGATCACTTGCCAATCTACAGCAAGTTGCTCCTAACATCTGCTGGTTGCTGCATCATCATCATCATCATCATCATCATCTCTAAAGAATACCCTAAAGTGGGGAAGAGGGTCTTGTGGCCCTCTAGTTGATTTCAGACTCCAGCTCCCATCAGCCTGTGCAACAGACAGGGTCAATGAAAGCTATAGTCTGGCAAAATCTGGAGAGCTACAGGTTGCCCATCCCTGCCCTAAAGCTAGATATTATTTGCAGCCTGTTAATTGGAATGAGAAGAACGTACATTTGCAGCTCTCCTAGCTGAACTCATCAGAAAAGATCAATCTATTGGTGCAGCCAACCCTTCATCTGAGTGGGTTGTGGGTTTTTTTTTTGCAGTGTTTTAATTTGCATGAACAGTTCAAAAATTACTTCACTGATATATACAGAGGTGAACACAGTGACTCAGTGATGCTTACTCCAATAGGAGATTCGTATTTTCCTCGTTTTCATGATGAAGACTTAAGTGAAAGGTATCTCTGCAGTTTAGAGTGCAAATTCATAACTGTTGTGTAAAATTGCTATATCGCATTGTATATTCAGAACTATTGCATATATACATGGGCTATTTATGTCTTCTTATATGTTAAAAGGGGGAGCTGGAGCGAACTGGTTTATGTGCTGCTATCCATTTTTATCATTATTTGTGACTGTCAGGACTGGGCTCTGAGCGGAACCAGTAGCTGTGGGCTGAAACCAACATTCAGAACTAAAAAGAAAACCAGGCTTGAAGGACAAAACCAGGAAGCAGAAGCAAATGGCAAGCTGAAAGTCAGGACCAAAGATAGTCAAAGGATACAGAACGCACCAGGGCAAAGAAAGAGCTTTGTTGCTCAAGCAAGGGTTAATTGGAACTGGAATTTTATCATCTTTCTGGTCCAAGAGGGCCAAATGGCAAGTCTGGGTGCTGGATGAGTGACCTGGAATCCTGCGCAATCACCCCCACAATCACACTGTACTTCTGAGAGACTCCAAGTGCCTCAAAAACACAACATGGCAAGCATAAATCTTACAGCTTTTCTCATGCTGGGGGTGGGATGGGGGGCGCCACTGCAGCAATTGCACACACACCCCTCATAAGCTTTAATTTTGAGGGGGGAGGAGAGAAGGGGACTGTGACCTCACAGTTCTAAAGGTGCAACACGAGGTAAGGGGCAAGGCAGTTGTGGGCGCGGGGGGGGGGGGGGGCTGACAATCACTCTTTTTTTGGTAGTAAACTGCCAAAGTCAACCACAATTTGAGGACTCCTGACCACAAGAGTTGTTCCAATTTGAATATAAGTATTAATTATGTGATGCGAAGAAAAAATGGGGAAAGGAAAAACTGTAATACCCCAAGGGTATTTTGTCAAATGAGTTCCCAGAGCAAAAAAATGTGTTGAATCCTTAGATGTTGTTCTTATATTTTCAACATCTCACCACTTTACGGTTCAACGTTTACGGTGCAAAGCCAAATTAACCATTCTGCAAAGTACCGTATTTTTTGCTCTATAAGACTCACTTTTTCCCTCCTAAAAAGTAAGGAGAAATGTGTGTGCGTCTTATGGAGTGAATGCAGGCTGCGCAGCTATTCCAGAAGCCAGAACAGCAAGAGGGATTGCTGCTTTCCGTCTTGCTAATCCTTGCACTAGTGCTAATATTTCCTCCAGTACCATGCTGATTATTTTATGTGTATTCTGCTTTTCAGCTGAATTATTGATTCATCAAGCTATTTCACACTCCAGAGGAATTGTCTTCTTTCTTTCCAAATCATCAGAAATCATCTTAGATGTTTCACAGTATGTAAATTCACAGCACAATCTATACATGTTCAATGGGGTTTTGCTCCCAGGTACATGGGTATATGAGTGCAGCCTCAATCATCGCTGGTTAAAAAGCATGCACGCAACTGATTGAAACATTTATTTGCTGCCACCTCTTCCTGCAGTTCCAGTGCTATTCACTATATGTAACCTTCATGAACATCCATTACATAGAATCTGAGGGTATATGCAGAAATTGAAGCACTCAAATGATTTATTTATTTATTTTGGAAGGTTGAAAGACCTCTGTGCCATTATGCTCAGTAAATCTAAAATTCAGAACCACTTCTGTCACACACTGGACTGATGCCCCATTCAAGAGCACACACGGAGGTTGAAGAGGCATGAAGCCCAATAGCAGAGTCAAAGCTTCCTGGTTAACGTGGTTCAATTATACTCAGCTTCAGTCCATTTAAGTTTCTCATTTGGTTTCCCAAGGCATCATACCTGGACCTGTTGCCTGCACTAAGTTCTTCCTAAAAGATAATGGTAAAGAGACCCCTGACCATCAGGTCCAGTCGTGGCCGACTGGGATTGCGGCGCTCATCTCGCTTTATTGGCCGAGGGAGCCGGTCATGCTGGCCACAGCATTGATCCACTACACCACACTGGCTCTCAAAGAGGGGGAGAGAGCGCATATCTAGAGAGAAAACAACTTGGATGTCCTCTTCCATTTGTAAAGTTGGCTGGCATGACTGCAGCCCCATGCAGCGTTCCCTCATCCCCTCTGAAAAACCTAGTATACAATTCATGCAGTGTAGTGTGTTCCTCTCCCTCTGGCTCCACATGACTGGCTACTGTTGGCAAGCAGGCATGGCACTGGCGTAAAAATGCCAGGCCTTCAGGTAAATTGCATTTGGTATTTCAGAGGGGGAAATGAGCCTGCTGCTTCTAGTGGTAGCCCTTTTTTTCTAGGAACACTTTATTGCAGACATAAACGAGGTGACTTAAAGTGATCTTCTTCAGAAGTATAATCCTGCCAACTTAGCTTTCCAAAGCAACAGAGGAAATCCAAATTGGGGCTTTCTTTTCCCTTGCTTAAAAGAGAGAGAGAGGTTGCTTTACCACACACCCCGCCTTCCCCAATGGTGCACCACAAAGAGACTGACATGATGGGCAGCTTTCCACAAAGCTGTGGAACAAGCAACAATCCTACTGCTGTTTGGCAGATTCAGTAAATAACCTGGTTTTGTCCCCAAAACCGAACTTTGTTTTTTCCTCTCTTTTTCCCCCAGTTCAAGTTGAAGTTTGTTCCCACGATCCCACCACTTGTTGCAGCCCTTCAGCGAACCCTCCAAGCGAACAATTATCCTGCTCCCTGTTCCTTGGGGTGACAGGAAATAAACCTGCTCACAGGATGATAACCATGGAAACACAGGCCCAGAGTGAGTGGAGCTCTCCAGCAACAGACAAAGGAACTTGCAGAGTAGAAATAAAAGACAATCAGCTCTCCCCATTTACAGAAGCTAATGGTCAAAGGGGCAGGGATCTGACAGCTTAAGAGCTCTGCATCTGAGACTTCTGGATCTTCTGAATGCAAGACTTCAAATGAATGCTCAGGGAGAGGAGCCAAGGAATGGATGTGGGGTGAGTCCCAAGAGTTCAGTGGAGGATGAGTATGTTAGGCAACAAGTCCCCTGTTCAACAATTTGGACTGTGCAGCAATGGATGCGTACATAGGGAATGGCTCGCTGGTGTGGTTCTTTTACAGCACATCACCTTTTTTGGGGAGCAGGTTTGTAAACTGCCTATTTGGTGGCAAAAGCAGGATTCCCAAACCCATGGCATGCAAAGCATTGAGTGGAGTGTGGAAGAGTGTGTCTGTTGCATCTGCAGGGCTATGCTTAATTCTTTCCTTGTCTGACATTTTCTTCTACAACTGTCCACTTACTCATCTGCTTTTCCCCACTTTATTTTAATGAAGCTTCTACCTGCCTTTACATTTTGGAAAATGCCTTAGGAACGTACAAAACAGTGAAACACACACAATAACCAAACTAAAGGGGGGGGGGAGCAGATAAAACAGATTTAGATTAAAATGCCTAGGACAGAAAGCTTAGGCTGCCAGAACTAATGCTTGACAGGGAAGAAAATATATTTTTGCACTGTGGTGGAAAGCCTTTGGGGAGGAAGCAAGAGGGTTCCACAACTTCGGTGCAGCCATAAAGAAGACACTTTCTCATGTCCCAATCATTAAATGCAACTCAGATGGTGGTGGGACACAAATAAGAGCCTCTCTAGAAATTCTTAACGAGGGAACAGGGTTCATATGGAAGAAATCTTTCAAGAGTCATAATGGCCAGTCTGAATTGGAGCTGGTATTGTTCTTGGAACAAGGAAGTTGCATGGTGAAAACAACTGGATCCAGACAGCTCTTCTGAGCCAGCAGAGGTTTCCAGACACTTCTCAAAATTCGGTCTCCCCAGCCCTATTGAAGATCTCTACAGCTTCCAACTAGGGTTACTGGGAAATGCAGTTTCCCCAGTGCTGCTGGCGCTTATTAGCAGCCCTGGGAAATGTAGTTTCCCCCAATATTCCTGGCTAGTGACTCACAACCATGGCTACATGAGAGGCACCAGAGAAGGGAGCCAGGAGAGAGGTACCTTCCTCTGGCTCAGTCTCATATCTGCACCACCAGAGCAGGAAGACTGATAAGCCAGTAGGTGGAAGGCAGGAGGAGATTTGCAGAAGAAGTTTGCACCATCGCTAGTACAAAGTCCTCACCACATGTTAGTGAGAAATCAGACTAGATCTTTGGGTTGTAACCTAAAGAGCAAGCAGCTATGAACTTCCAAACCAGGGTGACAGTAAGGTCTCCCAAGCATATGACAGCACAGCCCTTTACGGCCTTTGATAATTATCTACTCATTTGCTCATCATGTCATACAAAAGAGTCCAAAGGCAAAAGTAAAGATACAAATATAAATAGGAGGGCAGGTGGGCAGGGGGGAGGAATCACATATGAGATTAAAAACACAAGCAGCAAAGCACCAAACATGATCACACACAACTTCATAGAACAATAAAAAACCCCACATTCCCCAACGTCAGCATGATCACCATCAAATTAATTAATTAAAAGATGCCCGACAAAGCTGTGCGGGAAAATCAATCAAATGTCTGGGAGAAGAGGAAATGATTTTCCTGGAGCCAGAAATATATGCAAGCTAGACTCCAAAGTTCCCTGCTTCGTAGTTCCAGAATTAGTTTGCTGTTGTTGTTTTTTAAAAAGGGAAAAACACTGAGTTAGCTGAGAGAGGCATGTGTGGGGAATTAAGAGATGGAAACACCATGACCAGAAAAAGGAACCACGTCAGATCCCTGCGCCTGAACTAACTTTTTTACAGGGAGTCTGAGGAACGGAGGCAAAATTATGGTGGGATTAAATTCTAGGCGGCAGTCTGCCATATTCATTCAGGTTGGTGGCTGAAAATGGGAGACAGCACTTCCATCACACTAAATATTCATATTGATTTTAGCTGTACTTTTACTGGTTCTTTTATTTCTTATGTTGCATCTTGTATCATTACAATTTAAATTCCATGGAATACAATAAGGTACAAGAGGCAATAAACAACAGGATCAATGAAATTACAATTAAGACTCATACAGCATCTAGCACAGCACACGACAGTGAATCACTACAATGGGTGGATAGGGTAGTGGGAAAATCATCAAGTGGTCCACCAATATCCTCAGCAATTTTCAAGTGGCCCATGGCGCAAAAAAGACCATTGGAAACCATTGGTTGATGGTCACACCAATTTTTTGAAAAAGGGATCCAGTGAGGATACTGGAACTTGCAGGTCAGTTAGCTTAAACCTAAGTTCTAGCTATACTGATGAAAAGCGGTAAGAGATAAAATAGCCAAGCATACAGAAGAACAAGCCTTGCTGAAGCAGAGCCAGAAGGTCAAGTTGTGTGCGGCAGCTGTGAAAAAGCCCAATTCCATGCTAGGGATAAATAGGAAAGGAACTGAAAATAGGACTGCCAATATCATGATGTCGTTATAGGAATGTATGGTGTGATCACACTTGGGAGTACAGTGTACAGTTCTGGCCACCTCAACTCAACAAGGACACTGTATAGTTGAAAAAGGTTCAGAAATGGGCAACCAAAAGGATCAATGGGAAGGAAAAGCTTCATCCTTTAGGACTTTTTCATTTGGAGAAAAGGCAAGTAATTATGCATGGCATGGGGGGATAGGATAGAAGTTTTCCTTCCTCTCTCACAATGCTACAACTCAGGGCAGCTGACTGCTGGAAGATTTGGGGCAGAAGAAAGGAAGTACGTCTTCAAACAAACTGTGGAACTAACTCCCACAAGAGGCTATGGTGGCCATTTACTTGAGTGGCTTTAAAAGGGAATTAGACAAATCCATGGAGGAGAAGGCTACTAGACCTGATGTTCTACCTCCTGTGTTCTACCTCCACTGTTGCAGGCAATATGCTTCTGGATTCCAGTTGCTAGAAACTACAGGCAGGTGTCTGTTCAGCCCCTGTAAGAACAGGATGCTGGTCCAGACAGGCCTCTAACTAGATCCAGCAGGCTCTTCTTAAGTCCTTATGGAAATGGGTAAGGAGCTGTGCTGGGCACTGGAATGCCATTTCCATAGAGCAGAAGCCTTCGGCTTATGAGGCTTCAGCAGGGATGCCCAACACCATTCTAAGTTTCCATTTGCTAGGATGAAGTTTGGAGACCCTCTTCTAGGAAAACGCTATTCATTTCAGAGATAGCGCACGTGCATGCACAAGGACAGGGGCCCTATAAACAGTGGTCAGTCATACAGCTAAATGAAACCTCCATATTTCAGGGGCAGTATACCTCTGAATATCACCTACTGGGGAGGGAAGAGGAAGTATGTGACCTTCATGCTTTGCTTTTTCTGGCTAGCTGCGCTTTGGTCTGTTCCAGCAAGCAGTTCTCATTCATGTAATGGATCCCTTCATTGAATATACCCTAGAGCAGAGCTAACCAAGTAAGCAGTCAGGGACAAGCCAAAGGGAGTGCAACCATTCTGTAATGGCAACCACTCTCTTCTGCTTGGGTGTGGAGGAGTTGAGGAGACAGGTCAGGGGATGGGCTGATAGTGGTGAAATGCACTTTCTCTGAGGAAATGTCTTTCGAAGAGGAGGACAGAGGTAATTGCCCCTCACCCTGAGGTAGGCTACCCAAAATGTTTCTCCAGCACAAGTTATCGCTCTCTACCCACCTGGCTCTGGCCCCCACAAAATGGCTTGCTCACCATTTGCAAGGAGAGAAAATTCCAACAAGCTTCCTGTCCCTGCTGAGCTAAAGAATTTGAAGACTTTTCTCCCATGCTACTTACCGATATTTGGGTGTTTTAATAATCGGCAGATTCGAGCCTCACGTTCCAGTTTCTGGTGATCTAAGAGTAGGAGAAAATAAAATAAAGAGTTAGTTGGCAACTTCTGCTCCAGGGCCCTCGCTCTGATCTAAACAAAAAACCAGACAGACACACCAACAGACCAGCCGCAAACGGAATGTGGCGGATGTCTGAGAGCAGTCTTCTCTTTCCCAGAACATGCCTTCCTCCAGGATGGCAAGCAACCCTGACAATATTTATATTGAAGGTCGGCAGAGATAGCGTTAACGCGCAAATGACATGGTACTTTTCTATGCGAAAGGAATTGCTTTAGACGGCCCGTTCTTTTATTGTGTGAGACTTTCAGTAGTTATACAAGAGACCTGAGTATCTTTTCTAAGGCATATATACTTAAATGTGTGTTTAGGTATTTTTCTTTAAAATTCAAATTATTCTGGGTTCAGAATAAGCAGTTGTCAAGGCCAGACCAAGACATTTTGGCACCTGAGGCAAACCCCAAAATGGCAGCCCCTCCTCCCACCAGGGAAGAAGGGATGAGTGCCAAAGATCGACATCAGGAACAAGGTGGGGGGGGGATCAACATCAGGATCTGTTGCCCCTGGGGACCTGCAGCCTGAGGCAGTCACCTCACCTGGTCTCATGTGTGGGGCAGCCCTGCTTTTTGTTGATTTGTATAATTTGGGTGTAGAACTAAGTTTCCTTGGTGCAAAACATGAACAGAACTTGATATCAGGGGAAATTATTGCTTTGTTTTTGTTATGTATTCTGTGTTTTTATATTGTAATTTATTGTTGTGAACGGCCTTAAGATCTGCAGATGAAGGGTGGTATACAAATTTAAAGAGTAAAACTAAGACTAAGAATAACAGATATTGGGAAACGGTTTACAGAAGAGAGTAGGATAACGAGTCTAGTCTCAAAAGCCAAAGAATTCACCCTTAACCTGTTTCTAGGACAGATACACAGAAGGTTAGGCTGGGCAATCTAAACCCACATTCATAATGTGGAATGGCTTGGAGGTGGGGACACAGAAGTGCTGCCAGTTATCTTTATATCCTAAGGAGGACATTCATCGCAACAGAAAAGCAACGTCAGTTCCAACAGGGTTGTCATCTGGACTAGAAAGAAAAAGCATCAAGGCAGCAGCTTCTCCATAACCCTGAAAAATCAGACATGATGTGTGTATGGGGAAGGGGAGGTTAGGGGGGGAGAAGATGCCAGAGGGCCCTTTCTAGTCACCAAGGATCAGACAGAGAAGTGATTTGTCAACTCAGTGATCACGTCCCTTCTCTAACAGCAGCAAAAGGGAGAAGATAATCAAGCAAGGTGAAAACAAGGCTTGAAAGTCAACGAGGAAGACTGGAGTTTTTTTAAAAGCAATGCTGGTGCTGACTTTGGGCAGCTTCACCCCTTGCCAATGCTAGAGAGTTAATGCCAGGATTTGTTTGCTTGTGTAAAGGAGGGAGACTGCCTCCAACCTCATCATGCACACACGTTTATTGCACCAATATTGAGCCTGCTTTTCTCTCCCAGGTCAGAGAGATCAAAGTCAGGGGCTCATGATCAACAAGCTAGGTTGCAGAGGGGTTTCAAGAGGAGCTCCAGCCCCAGGAAAGAGCTGTTGTTATGGGTAAGAGAAAACCTACCACCAAAAAAGTGTCAACTGCGCCTAGTGGTTTTTGGAAGGCCTTCCATTTAACACAAGACAGGGAGGTCTCATGCACCTTCAAAAACTGTTCAGAAGCAAAATATTTCAGTAGTAGTACTACTACCACTGCAGCACAAAGTCGCATCACCCTGCCACTTCTCCCCCAAACTAAGAATTAGTCCTAAGGATCACATCAAGCATCCCAGGGAAAGGAAGGGAAAGTGCTTGAGCTGCATCAAAATGCAGCATTTCAGAAGCACGGAGCAGAAGTATCAGAAGGTCTCCTCCCTTGCACCCAAAAGATGCCGCAAACTGTGCAAGCAGAACCTCAAAAGATCTAGTGCAATGATCACCAAGTATGAGAACAGCAGAGCAATGCGGTTCTTTGCCACTCCAACACAGTGGAAGAAAAATACTGATTAATCTTTTATATAGTCTAAGAGCCTTTCTGCACATTATGTAGCTGTGGCAGCAGATTTGGCTGCAGAGCTGATCTATGTGTCACACAAAACAAGGTGGTAGAATTCTGGATGCTTCCACTTCAGACAACAAATAGGGGGGCGGGGCATGCTTTTGAACACCACCACCCATATGTAAAGACAAAGCCATCAAAAGTAGGTCTTCGGTAAGAAGACCCTGCTAGGATACTTCCCCCTCTTCATGGGTTAGTTTTCTGAAGGCAGGTAGTAGCCTGTGTGAATGTTCCAATAATATTAATACCACTCCCCACCCGGAATCTGATGTGCTCATCTCAGCCTCCTAATTCATTGCGCATGGCCTGCATCTTCAACCTGCTCCTGGGGGTTAAATGTTGATGTTGGGCCCCCCCTTTTTTGTCTGCATGCACAAACAAATGCAAACCTGCTTCTATGGAAAGTGTTGGCTGTGGATTTTGGCCATCAAACTGCTCATACAGCTGGACATAGGCTCACAGGAAGGGCAGAAGGTTTCAGTATGTGACTGCAGATATATGTATATGGATTAGGGACTGAGAAGTGACCATGTGCCAACAACAGGCCATAAGAGTCCCACAACCTACATTTTTTTTTAAAAAATTGCCTATTCTATTTGTCATTAATCACACAAACTATAAGGGCTAGAAATATGCTTTTCAAGAAACCAACAACAATAGATAAAGATTTACATACCGCATTCCACAACTACAGAAATGAAGAGCTCCAATTTATAAACCTTTGTGAAACATGTACCTGCATATAAATCTGTCCTGTGCATTATTATTTCCTGCTTGATTAGTACACCCAGCTATCTTTTTAAATACCATAAAAGGGAAAGTTTCCAAGGTTTTCACTGAATAAAAAATATTGGGCCAAAGGAGAGCTGGACAGTGAGGGGACTAAAAACTTAGCCAACACATGCCAACCACTTGAAAGGAGAAGTATAGAAAATACAGCACATGCTAAAGGGATGACTTTAAGCACTTTATGAAGAAGTCTCTATCCACCTACTCCTAAAAACTTTATTATTGTAACATTGAACCCTCTCTCAATGCTCACCTGTCAAGATTCAGCAACCATTTTTAAGAAACTTGCTGATGAAAGTGATAATCAATTGTAAAAAACAGACCCTTCTCTCACTAGAGGAGAGTTGCGCCTGTTGTCCCCACCCAAAGATCTGTAGGTGATGTCCACTGCTGAAAAACTAATTTCCGATAAACTGATGGCGATCATGTTGGCCCAATGGGTGAGTTATGTTTGCAGTGAACCTGTTTCTTAGGGCAACAATGCAGGGAAGCAAACAGCTGATCAGGAGAGGGATGGAGACTTACCACGTGCTGCTCAGCTAGCCAGCCAAGATGGACAGCTGACCAGCTCACAGCCTCAGCAGACATGACATAACCAGTGAAATGCCACAGGCGATGTAAATCAAGAGCAATTGCTTCAGGGAACCTTACACCCTCTTGAGACGCAGGAGGCAAGAGATGTAGGGTAGAATATAGCGATACCCACATGCACAGCTTACAACAAGGAGCCATGA
Organism: Podarcis cretensis; assembly: GCF_951804945.1. NCBI lineage: Eukaryota > Metazoa > Chordata > Lepidosauria > Squamata > Lacertidae > Podarcis > Podarcis cretensis. Next base: position 15,259,603 of record NC_137174.1, read on the forward strand.
CCTCTATGCTCCCTGAAACCTACCTCATCTAAATGCATGCCCACACATATACACACAGCTGGCTGCAAACCAAGAAGGAAAGCACTCCAGTCACAAGGTACAGGAAAACTATTTCTGGTCAGGGGGAAAGAATTCCACGCTGTTCTGTCTCCAGGGCAACAAAACAGGCGGATAAGCACAAAGCGAAGAATTCAAGCTCGCTCTGGTTGTGCGGGACTCCTCCTGGAACTCCATGGCATCAGCCACCAAGCACTGTAAAAGGTCAGGCGCAAAAAGAAAAAATGGTTTCGGGATCCCCATCACTGACTCACTTGGAATGCAGATGGATCATCAATCCAAATGCTTATTCCAAAAGCTCATGTGACCACCAGAATGCCTGCAGTTATAGACTTTGAAACCAAACTCAGAACAATCCACTTGGCTGCCCCCTTCCATTATCAGCTTTTGAGACAATGCATTTCAAATTTTAAGTAAACATAAAGGTAAAGGGACCCCAGACCATTAGGTCCAGTCGTGACCGACTCTGGGGTTGCGGCGCTCATCTCGCTTTATTGGCCGAGGGAGCCTGTGTACAGCTTCCGGGTCATGTGGCCAGCATGACTAAGCCGCTTCTGGCGAACCAGAACAGCGCACGGAAACGCTGTTTACCTTCCCGCCGGAGCAGTACCTATTTATCTACTTGCACTTTGGTGTGCTTTCAAACTGCTAGGTTGGCAGAAGAAGGGACCGAGCAATGGGAGCTCACCCCGTCGCGGGGATTCGAACCGCCGTCCTTCTGATTGGCAAGTCCTAGGCTCTGTGGTTTAACCCACAGTGCCACCCGCATCCCAAATTTTAAGTACTTGCCCACAAAAGGTATATTGGGAGGGTTCTGAGTTCCATCCCAGCTCCTGCAATGGACTGGCAGTTCATGCCTATGCTGTCACCTGCAAACTTTTATTTTCATTAAAGCAATCAACCAATATGGATTTATTCCTGGGACAATATCTCCAAAGTTTGTCGATAATAGCCTACTTATAGTAAAATATGGCGATGGCATCAGCAACCTAGCAATAGAGACAACCGCAGCCTCAAAATGGCCGTGGTCTTTCAGGTATTCCAATTATATAAGCAAATCATTGTGTGTCTATCACTTTGCCTCCTCCACCTGGGGCCCAGAACTTTTTACCAGGGACCAGAACTACAAATCCCAGAATATAAGGCAGAAACACACACCTCACTGGGGCTGGGTAACACCTGCTGCCTCCTCTTGCCCTTTGGTAAGCTTTTTCAGCCCTTGGCAGGGCAGCTGTAGAGAGGTTTGAACAGGATGGAAGTGAGCACACCTTGTTTCTTCTTGTCAGAAATAAGGCATGCAACCACCCAGGTCTGCATTCTCACAACAGTCATATTCGTATGACAATGCAGGTAAAGTGCATTAAACTCTTGTGCTAACAGAGCATTCATGCAACTTTGAATTCCCCTTTATATTTTTGTTGTGAACTGTACTTTGAAAAGTGGTTTGTCTGCTTGTCCACATGTTCTCGATATGTTTGACCACCTCTCAAGATATCATCTCCAAACTCAGCTTGAGGGTTCCCAAGGTGAAGGATGAGGTCTTTGTGGAATCAAGATGGCGGACCAAATTAAGACTAATTAAACATTAGCTCTCTCCACACACACACACACACACACACACACACACACAAATTGATTTGGGGCCAGGCCAGGGGATTCTTGGGTCAGGACAGAGCTCTGGGTTGGTGTGTTGGTGTTTGCGCACAGCCCTAAAACGCACAACTTACACAATCCATTTAAAAACCTCGATATTTTCTAGGTTTCTTAAAACTATCAGGCCATACCGGGCACTTTGTGCTAGTAAAGAATAAATAAAATAAATGCATAGCAATGTGCAAGCCCATCCCCGGACAAACTGTAGTTAATCTTAACTATGGTTAATGGAAACAAGCCAACTTCAAGTCATAAATTATGAAGGTAGCTTATTCCAACTATTCATACTAAGATGAACCACAATTTAGGGTTCAGACAACATGCTAAACTATGTTTAAATTAAAAGGAGATAAAAGCATTCAATCTCCACCTTAGAAAAGGGAAGAGAGAGCACCCAAGTCTAAGTCTCACAGGGGCTCATTCTCATAACTCTAAACACATTCCTCATTCAGGCTTTATGCTATGACCTGTAGTAATACAAAGCTTCATATAAAATAAGGATTTGGACACTAAATTAACTGTCTATTTAATTATGTATTTCGAATAGCAATATAGATTTGTGAAAGTTTGGTGAAGGTGGTTTGCAGCAGCACCAAATCCCAGTTCTGAAGTCCTCATTCTAGCTGCAGTTCCTTAAAGAGCTTTTTCTTTTTTCTTTTAATGGGGTGGGAGGAAGCCTGGGGCAGAATATTTTCAGACAGACACACAAAATCAGTGGCCATCTGCAAACCCCGGGTGACCTCAGAGCTGTCAACTAGGAACATTTATGTAACACAAATAAAGAGATATGATGAAAAAGGTCAGTGTGCCTAATCAGCTGTCATGTGGAGGAGAGGAGAAGAACACAAGTATGGCTGGAGAAAAAGGACAAGTAAAACCCATCCATCTTGGCCACCTCCTACTTCCCTAAGGGTGAACCGAGTTAAAAATAGAAAGTCACAATAAAAAGTGATCAATCTCACACAAAATGAGGCCAAGCTCAAATGACTTGAGAAGGGGAGAGATTTTTGGTCAGGTGCACTGGCAGTACCATGACCTTCCTGCCATGACACACCACACAACAAAGGCCCTTGCATGCATTCATACAGAGAGCCTTGCCCTTGCCCTACCCACCCCCACCCAGCCAGAAGTTCATTCATACATGTCCCAATCGATCTCCTCAGAGTGATGGCAAAGGAGGGTTTTCATTACTGCTTGGGGCAACTGTAATACAAAGCACCATTTTCCAGTCAAATTCTTCTCGAGGCAGAATATAGGCAGAGCAGAGAAAACTTTAAAGAGGCTGCACAGGATCCCATCCTGCCTCCCTTCTCCAAACACCTACCTAATCATCTAATAGTTATTGTTGGACTCTACACACAATTCATGGGGATGAACACTAGGCTGGACCTCACCTTTAAGGCCAGCAGCAGTGTAAGAAATAAATAAACACAGTGGGCCCAGGAAACAGCCATGTACAGCCAAAGGCGAATTATCAGGAGGAAAGCCACAGAAGGACTAATTGGGAGGTGCTCGTTTCACATTTCAGAAGATTCCAAGCAAGGTAGGGAAGCAAGCCCCATTATTCCCAACCGTTACTCAGAAGAAGAAAAAGCTGAGATAAAGGCCAAACCTGTATCTTGAAACATTCAGTTTTCACGTAGCTCTGAGGTACTAACTACAAAATGCATACACAATCAGAGGGTAAATCTCACTTCTGCTTAAGAATCAAGTATAATAATTATTTCAGCGCAGGCCTTCCATAGCCTGATTATTACAAAATGCTTAGCCCCCATTTGGTTCTCTCAGAGGCAAACAACTTGAACCTTTTGAACTTCAGGAGCCTTTAGCCTTTAGGGACGCAGGTGGCGCTGTGGGTTAAAGCCTCAGCGCCTAGGGCTTGCCGATCGAAAGGTCGGCGGTTTGAATCCCTGCGGCGGGGTGCGCTCCCGCTGCTCGGTCCCAGTGCCTGCCAACCTAGCAGTTCGAAAGCACCTCCGGGTGCAAGTAGATAAATAGGGACCGCTTACCAGCGGGAAGGTAAACGGCGTTTCCGTGTGCAGCTCTGGCTCTGGCCAGAGCAGCGATGTCACGCTGGCCACGTGACCCGGAAGTGTCTCCGGACAGCGCTGGCCCCTGGCCTCTTAAGTGAGATGGGCGCACAACCCCAGAGTCTGTCAAGTCTGGCCCGTACGGGCAGGGGTACCTTTACCTTTACCTTTACCTTACACCAGAGGTGGTGCTTGGTTTGCATCTCTAGGCAGTTTAGCTTTGGGTAGATGATACCTTATTTCTGCCTGGGTGCTGCTTATATATTTGCATTTCCCGGCTTTTATATCACAGTCTTTGCTTTCTTCCTCAAACATGCTGGGGGGTGCGTATTCTCTCACCTGGCTGCACATGCACTGCACTGAGCTCAAGGCCCTCTTAGTTCCACTCTGTCTTTTGGGTCATACAGAGACTCAGGGTACTGAGGAAAATGCAGTGTTACAGTAGTCCTATTCACGCATTACTCATGCCCACATACCTGGGCTAACCCTGCCTCTGGCACTGCACAGGTCTCTCTTTGTGGACATCCTCACTTGTGGGGGTTAGGGAAGTATGACATCAGGGGAGGGACGGACACAGTTTCTGCTCTGATACATGACTGCCCTACCCAAGAGTAATCTAGCAGCTATGTTCAGACCAGAGGCCATCCCTTCTGCACACACAAGGCCCCAAGCAAAATCATTCCCATATCCTAGTAGGCTCTCCAAATAGCATAGCTGGCAAAGGGAGTTGAGACCAACAACTTGGGAGAGTCACCGCTGGTCATAACCAGTGGCTTAACAGTACAAAACAACTTGGCTATGTTCAGCCCATGCCCCACCAACTCCAGAGTTCACTGGATGCGACTATTTTTGAGGCCATTGCTAACAACAGTCTGATTTTTAAGTGCATTGCCTGAGACCCGTTCCAGGAATGGAAGAAGCCATCTCCACTTATGGAACATGGGGTGACCTCAAGTCGTCCTATTTCCACAGTTGGCTTGCCTTGCCAGTGATAAAGGAATGGAATGAAGATGGCATTATCTTTGCGACCAAGCGGAAGTACTAAAAAGAGCTCCCCTTTGGTTCAGGAGTCCCTTGCAGCTAACAACTGCCAGCAGGAACCAAATAAAGCAGGCCACTCTTTGCTGCAACAGCAAAAGACGCAAGTTCCTATGATGAGTCACTCAGCCCCCGAATCCCTTTGCTGGCCTAGATTAGCACTGCTGCCACTCAACAAGGGAGTTGTGAACCAAGTATTCTAGCCTGTGGCATGCTAGCTGCTCCTCAGCCAGCCCAAGGCCCACACAATGCCCTCCACAACAAAGAGTGAGTCAGCAGCAGGAGGCGCATTAGCCGTCAGCCCACAGCAAATTCTTTGTTTCACCCAAGCCACGGATGGCAGGCGCCGAGAAAAGTTTCCTTCCTAAGACCTCAGAAGTCTGTCTTTCAGAAGGATGAAAACAAGAGTGGTAAGGACCAAGGTAGAAAAGGAGACCATTTAAAGATATATAACAGTGGAGCTCCCAGCTGTAGAACAGAACTCCTGTTGCTAACATGCATATTCAGTCCTAAGCAATATTCACACAAAGTTATCAGTCTTCTTGTGACGAAAAATTGAAGAATGTACATCCAGGTCTCATCCATATCGCTGCAGCATTTGCTTTTCCCAGTGTGGACACCATCATCCCCTAGCTCCCAGACTTGACCATGCTAACAGCCCTTTGACCTTAGGAACAACCTGTGACACACTAAGTCTGCAATCCTATATGCAATGTCCTAAGAGGAACTCAGTGGGACTTATATCTGAGAACTAGAAATTTCTTATAAGGGTTGGTTCTCATAATGGGATGTGGGTGGTGCTGTGGTCTAAACCACTGAGCCTCTTGGGCTCATCGACCGTAAGGTTGGCAGTTCGAATCTGCGCAATGGGGTGAGCTCCTGTTGCTTTGTCCCAGCCCAACAAAGCAGTTCAAAAGCATACCAGCCTAAGTAAATAGGTACCGCTGCGGCAGGAGGGTAAACAGCATTTTCGTGCGCTCTGGCTTTCATCACAGTGTCCAGTTGTGCCAGAAGCGGTTTAGTTATGCTGGCCATATGACCCAGAAAGTTGTCTGCGGACAAACACCAGCTCCCTCAGCCTGAAAGTGGAGATGAGCTCCACATCCCAAAGTCAAATTCGACTGGACTTAAACGTCCAAGGGTCTCTTATCTTTTTACCTCTACCTGTTTCTCATGTTGTTGCTTCTATTGGAATCTACTCAGACATAGTTAAGTGCATGTTCATAAGTTAAGGAAGCCTTATGGATATCAATAATACCCAAGGAACTAACTAGCCCAAGCACATAAATGGCTCCTTGATAGATTGCTTACGGTAGCAAGTCAGAATTGCTTCCAGATATGCAGGCGCAAAGTCTGGTGTTTGGGTTGTGGTGGTTTCTGTCGTTTTCATTTTCAAGCAGTTGACATACCACAAACAACTAATATGGGAATGGGCAGTTGATGGCCCATCCTATGAGCTCGTTGCCTTTTGCAAACTTATTTGTAGGGCTGCATTAACTTCATGCTACTGATCTGTTCCTGAACAGCGACAGAAACAAATTTCCTAAGAGTAGAGTTTGCACTTCAGCACTATATGCAATTAAGTTAACACTCCAGCTGCAGCTCCAAGACACCTAGGATAATGAGTATTTTTAAAAGGCACATTGTGGCCCCAGGATTTGTAAGTAAGTGCTTGGTGTAACTTTCTGTACAAGAGGAAATGGCAGGAGCCTTGTTACCAAAGCACAGCAACTTCCGTACTCTTATATGGTGCAAAGAGATGACTGTGGAACAGCTGTACACAAGGAAAGGTTTAGTGGAAGAGAGAAATCGGGGCAGGCAGTGGACAATGCCTGCATGCAAAATGAACAGAAGCAAACCAGTATCACAAAAGGAGGACCAGGTGCAATTATGTGAAGGTACTGGGCAGTATCCAGCCAACTTGTTCAATCTGTGCAAGGATTTCTGCATCTGCAACAGAACTTTCTCCCCTCTTCTCCTTCTGCCCCCTAAATCAGTTCTGTGGGTTTAAAGAAAGTCAAATCCACAGAGATAGTGGAAATCTTGATAGATCAGCAGTGTATTTATTTTTATTTAAATATTGATCAGGTGCACTTTCATATAAAATATCACAAGGTGATATGCAAGCTGGGGGGTGGGACATATAAAAATGTAAAGCACATCAACAGAAAGCTGGTCGGAAAAGAATCTTATTTACAGGCAGGAATGAGCCAGAAAACCTCTCCCATCCCTGCTATGCAGCCACAGGTACGAAAGAGATTGCATTTGCTTCTGTGAAGTAGACACCAAGCTGCACCAACTGCTGAACGCTATCAGGCTACCAAGCCCAGCCAAAATTTGTGGACCCCTGCGTTGATGGAAATCGCTTAACGGTTTGGGAAGTTTCCGTTTTGCTTAAATACTACCCTGCCATATCCCAAAGCAATTAAGAGCCTACTAGCCGATCACAGAATTCTAGAACCTGCCGCTTTGCTGCCACTGAGAAAAGGACAGAAGTGCCAGATGGCAGCCAAAAAAACACACTAGCTTTGCAGCAGGGGGCTGAAATGCAATACACTCCTGTCAGATGACTTGGCTCCTCCAATCGCAGTGCAGTTTAATCTCTGCTTAAAACTTCTCTGCCGCATCTGCCTCAGGAACACGGAACACACGTCACCAGATCTCAGTGATTACACATCTGTTGCTAAAGGCAGGTTTGTATTAGCTTGTCTGTGGAAGGGGGAGGAGAAAACCCCATGGCACTCCTCCTTATGGGTGCATCAGGAGTTAACCAACACCGGCCAGGTATTCTCCGAGGAGAGACACTAGACCTAGGCTCTCCTGTGCCTACACAAGTAATAGGCAAAGACTGCAAATGGTTTTTTAAATTTATTTTTGGTATATTTTTGGTATATTTTCTTAGTGTTTATAAAGAGAGATACAAAACTGAATACCCAATATCTTTTTTTAGCCAACATTAAATAAAATAAAAACATAGAGAAAAGGAAAGAGAGAAGAGAAAAGAAAAAAGGAGGGGAAAAACAATGAGAGAGATAGAACATAACTGAAGAGAATAGGAAAAATAAAATACAGAAATTAAACAACTTCCGATTTTTCATCTGTCCACTATATAGAAACTTCATCCACCCCAATATAACACCCAACAAACCCACCTTGTATAAACCAACATTATATTCAATCCCCAAATCCATATATCATTGTTTCATTTTCTTTTTCATGCAAAAGTCTATGAGAGGTTTCCAATCTTTAGTAAATGTTAACAATGACCTTTCTCTGATTAAACATGTCAATTTTGCCATCTCAGCTAGGTCCATTAATTTTAGCAACCATTCTCCCACTGTTGATAATAATTAATATTTCCATCTTTGCACTTACAATAGAAAAGACTGCAAATGTTTATCACTGTTGCAAGACTCTCTTTGCTAAGGCTGCCGTCCAATAAGCGCCTACCTAGGAATCGCTACCTTTGAACTCAGTGGGGCTAACTTCTGAGTACATTTTTCTCTTGGACCACTTTTATAGATCACACTGGCCAGCACTCCAGTTTCACGGCCACACTTTTGTCACTACACATGAGGGCTTGTCTTACATTTCAAACACACGCAAGTCACATCTGCGGCAAAGAAAAGCAGGCTGACGGAGGAACAACATGTACAAACAAGCTCAAAGAGAAAACTCGTGAATAGGGAGAGTCTGAAAACAGCCCTGTTTGTGGGTCTTATCTTTTCAGATAATTTGTGCACCGGTGTTCTCACATTACATCTGTACATAATTTCAGGGGAGGGTGTGACTTGAGGACACGCACGAAAGCTTTTAAAATTGCAACATGAGGAGCTGCTAGCAATTTCCGGCTTTGGGTCCGTTCCCAAACCACATCCAACGTTATCACACTACTTTATCTTCACATAAATGTCTTGTCCAGCTCCTGTCCAAATCTGAACTTTTTAGAAGCAATTTGAACAAATAACCCTACAGGAGCTCTCAGCCTCCAGTCCACCAGCTCAAAGGATACCTTCAGAGTATAAGTAGCTCATTGCTTCAGGCATTTGGTACACCATTTTGGAAAGCATTTTGTCTGAGAAATCTATAAGCCATTTAATTAAAACAAAGGCCACCAATCAATATTATTTCACTGCTCCTCAGGAGCAACATGAGAACATGTTGCATTTCTAGGAACTCAGGTTGTTTAGTGTGACAGCACCTACACTTTGGAACTCCCTGCCTATTGATATTAATCAGGAGCCTTCACTGTACTCTTTTCGGCACCTGCTATAATAATAATAATAATAATAATAATAATAATAATAATAATAAATATTACTTATACCCCGCCCATCTGGCCAGGCCTCCCCAGCCACTCTGGGCGGCTCCCAACAGAATACTAAAAACATGATAAAACATTACATTAAAAACTTCCCTAAACAGGGCTGCCTTCAGATGTCTTCTAAAAGTCAGATATTTATTTCCTTGACATCTGATGGAAGCACGTTCCACAGGGCTGCCTTCAGATGTCTCCTAAAAGTCAGATATTTATTTCCTTGACATCTGATGGAAGCGCGTTCCACAGGGTGATCGCCACTACAGAGAAGGCCCTGTGCCTGGTTCCCTGTAACCTCATTTCTCACAGTGAGGGAACCGCCTGAAGGCCCTTGGAGCTGGACCTCAGTGTCCGGGCTGAATGATGGGGGTGGATACCTTCCTTAAGAAACCAGAGGCCTTTCTTCTGGGCATGGTCAGCCAATTGGTGTTAAAGAAAGATAGAACTTTTTTTATGTATGCAACAACAGCAGCAAGAATACTCATCGCGAAGTCCTGGAAGACGCAAGATCTACCCACTCTGGAAGAATGGCAGATGAAGGTGATAGACTATATGGGACTGGCAGAAATGACCGGCAGAATCCGAGACCAGGGAGAAGAGTTGGTGGAAGAAGATTGGAAGAAATTCAAAGACTATCTGCAGAGGCATTATAAAATTAATGGACATTAGTGTGATGTTGGATAAAAATTAAGTGGTTACCAGCTGTAATGTAGAGGTTGAATAATAAGTTATGACAAGTTATAACAAGTTATAATAAGGATTTGCTGAATTAAGAATTTGAACGGGAATACAAAAGGGGGAGGTGAGAGGAGGTCTGGGAAACAAGTTAATGGAAATGAGTAAGGGAAACTACATTTGTTTTAACTGTTCTTTTTTGCTTTTGTATTTTTATTATTTCTTTTTTTGTGTATGTTTATTTTTTGTATTAATTGGAAACTTTAATAAATATCATTTTAAAAAAAAAGAATGATGGGGGTGGAGATGCTCCAGGTATACTGGGCTGAGGCCGTTTAGAGCTTTAAAAGTCAGCACCAACACTAAAAACGCCAAAAACACCTTTGTTTAGACAAGTCTACCCAGTTGCTTAGGAAGTTGAGGTAATTTTAATCTGTTTTGTATTTTTCAGGGGACAATTACTGAGACCTTTTGCAGACACCACAAGAGGTACTGGCAGCCACACTGGCACCCATGGACTGACACACACACAACCTTTACACAAAGAGACTATATATTCCTCCCATTTTTCTCTGCTCAAGACTTCCCACCCTGTGCTGCAGCCTTTGAGGAACAAGTACGGAAACTTGTAGGGACTTAAGAAACGTCTTCCACTTGAGACCCATTGGTCCATCTAGCTCAATACTGCCTGCACAGACTGGCAGTGGCTCTCCAAGGTTTCAGCCAAACCCTGAATCTTTCCCTGCCCTACATGGAAATGCCAAGGTTTGGACCTGGGGCTTTTCACATACAAAGCAAAACGCATCATGACTAGTGGTCATTGAAAGCCTTACCCTCCAAGAATTTCTCCAATCCTCTTCTGGAAGAGGGGGGGGAAAGCAAAGGTAAATATTCCTACATGCAGCTTCTCTCTAGTTACTACAGTGGCTACAGTGACTAATTCTACCTGATGTTTCTCAAAGTCTGCTCATTTCAAGGCCTGCACAGTTCCACATAAACAGATTATGTGCGGGATAAACATTGGGGAAAAGGATGAGGCAAACAGGATTTCCTAGGCCTCTATAACATATATAACGTTATATATGTTATATATGCTTTGTTATATATGCTTTGAAAATTTTCTTTTGTTGTTGTTGCTTTCTTCTTTTTTCTTTCTCTGTAATTTTTGAAACTTCTAATAAATATCATTTTTTTAAAAAAAGGATTTCCTAGGCCTCACCCACAGAAAAAAGGGGAAAAAATATTTCTCCTAGCCCATCTGCCACCAACCATTTGCAGCCTGAGAGACAAAAGGAAACAATTCTTGCACGTCCATATTAGGGTGATATATTTATTAGGCCAACCAAATAAATGTCACAAAATAGTGTGGGGAGTTTCTTCACGTTCTCCAGAACTCCTCACCGGGATAGATGGTAAAGAGGGTGGTGGGAGAGAGAAAAGGTTGGCTGATGGTGAAGTCGTAGTGTCTGCCGCTGATCACAGGCTTTAGGATGGAATGGGAAGGGACGGGACAGAGCAAATGTTCAAATGAGGGACTCTGTTAAGTGCTGAACAGGTTTGAGTTTGCACCTATGGGTGCTGGGAAGGAGCATAACAATTGCTCGTTCTCCATACTTAACAATATATAACCCTGGTTATCCTGGTTTGTCTCCATCTTTAGGCAAAACATACAAATGTCTTGGCAGGTAGTAAAAGAATAAGAGAAACGTGTGTGTGTGTGTGTGTGTGATGACAACAACAACAAAGGTAGAGAATAATTTTAGGAGTTGTGCTAGGTTTGAAAAACGAAAGTCAACATAAGCCAAACTGGGCAGCTTCATCTTGCAGTAAGAGGGAAAGCATGAAATCCTCTTCCTGAGCTTTAGAATCCTGCTGCTTTATGACTAAAGTTGGCATTATTGGTCACGCGAAAATTAAAAGCTAACTATGTTGGCCCATAAGGAAAATAATCCCTATTAGGGCAGCGACTTTATTAGTACTTCCATTTGTACGGTTTCCCTGCTCAGAGCCGATTCTCGCATTTGATGCAGGTGACCAGGTGAGACTAGCTGCTTGCAGGCCCCTCTCTTCCCACCTGACTAACCCACAGCTCAAATTCATGTTTGTTGTTTCCTCCACACGCTTTCAAAGAAAGGAACCATTTTACTCTGCCCTTAAGAAAAGGCAGTGCAATTACACATTCATTTGAAGGATGGATGGGATTAAAGAGCTCTTCAGAAACAAAGATGCAGCACCTTTCTGAAGCATTTCAGAAAATGCAGGGGTAGGTGGGAGAGGAAAAAAGAGACAGCTGGAAACAATGGCACCTACAGAGCAAGTTGCCCGACAACAACTGCTTTCCACGCGTCGCCGTGTTGAAGAGTGATCCAGCAGACTCAACAGTTTAAAAACAGCAAAATGGATTATGACCTGCTCTCTTGAACTTCTTAACCTACAATCCACTTGCTACCAACCTCTTTGAGTCTGCAACTCATCGGCTCCCCCTGAGAAACCAAAGCATCCTGCTCCTCATTAACACACCAGTAGCATTTCTGTTGCTGATGGAAGGAACAGAGGCAAAAATGGGTTCCCACCTAGGGACACACATACCAAAGGGAGATTTGTTTCAGTTGCATTCTGTCCGATTCTGTAATATGCAGCAAGAACAGCACAGCAGAGATTATAATGAGAGCATCTCACAGGTCAGGTCAGGTCCTCCACCCAACTGTGTAATATGGCTGTGTGTGTGTGTGTGTGTGTGTGTGTGAGAGAGAGAGAGAGAGAGAGAGACTCTGTGTGCTCTGCAACTGCACCCACCCAGGCAAAGACATTGGTATTTGTTTATTTGAAAGTATTTTGAGCCCACCCTTCATCAAAAATTGATCCCAGGGCATGGTACAAGCTTAGTAAAATAATGCACTTAAAACAAATTATTCAGTTTCAGACCTCCATACCACAGCAGCAGCAGCAGCAGCAAAAACATGATAATTATCTACAGAACCAGAAAGCAATTTCACCCTTCAGAACTAAACTTTACATAACACACTGGGTGTTAAGATTACTTGAACTCCAATGAACATTAAACTATTTGTGTGTTAACTGGATAGATCTTCCCTACAAAAATAATCAAGAAGCGTGCCACAGGTAGTTTAATGTTTTTTATTTTGTTTTAAAAGATGTGACCAACACAACAGTTTTGCAACCTCAAGAATTCATCTGTAACACAGGCAATTATATTCTCTTAAAGTATGCATCTACAGCAATATCTATATAAACAACTAACGTTTCATGGCCAAATGTCAAATTCATGGTAATGTTTATTTGAAACTGTGTTGGGAGAGAGAGTTTTCTAGCAAATGGCCTATGAACAATATAACATGACCAACATAACTTGTGAAAATTGATTGACAATCCAGACACACACAAACAAATGCCTCCAAAGAAAGACCCTATATATATGTCGGTCTACTATGCATCCACAATTTGCAATTGTGCACCAAATCCATGTGGGAAGTTGTAATGCCCACAGGAATTTACACTTGGCGGTGGCAGTATTCTAATGATTTCACTCTCTTCAACCCAACAATTATCACCATTTGCAGGGAAAACAAATTTCAAGGAAATCAATTTTTTAAGAAGATTTCATATGATTCTACATTCACGATCATATTGCCAACACCTGGGCAACACATTTTCTTTTCAGATTCCCTATTTCTAACTCTACTAAGTTGCCAACTTGCACCGGTACAGGCAACCCACAATTTGTTTATGCCTTCTGGACTGTCTTGAGGGGCTGGGAGCTGGGGGCACTGTCATACAGTGGTTCTGCTCCTTCCTCCTGGGCCGTGTTCAGAAAATGGTGGTGGGGGATGAGTGTTCAGACCCCTGGGCTCTCACTTGTGGGATGCCTCAGGGTTCTGTCCTCTCCCCCATGCTTTTCAACATTTACATGCAGCCGCTGGGAGAGATCATCAGGAGGTTTGGGCTGGGTGTTCATCAGTATGCGGATGATACCCAGCTCTACCTCTCTTTTAAATCAGAACCAGTGAGGGCGGTGAAGGTCCTGTGTGAGTGTCTGGAGGCGGTTGGAGGATGGATGGCGGCTAACAGATTGAGGTTGAATCCTGACAAGACAGAAGTACTGTTTTTGGGGGACAGGAGGCGGGCAGGTGTGGAGGATTCCCTGGTCCTGAATGGGGTAACTGTGCCCCTGAAGGACCAGGTGCGCAGCCTGGGAGTCATTTTGGACTCACAGCTGTCCATGGAAGCACAGGTCAAATCTGTGTCCAGGGCAGCTGTTTACCAGCTCCATCTGGTACGTAGGCTGAGACCCTATCTGCCTGCGGACTGTCTCGCCAGAGTGGTGCATGCTCTGGTTATCTCCCGCTTGGACTACTGCAATGCACTCTACGTGGGGCTACCTTTGAAGGTGACTCGGAAACTACAACTAATCCAGAATGCGGCAGCTAGACTGGTGACTGGGAGCGGCCGCCGAGACCATATAACACCGGTCTTGAAAGACCTACATTGGCTCCCAGTATGTTTCCGAGCACAATTCAAAGTGTTGGTGCTGACCTTTAAAGCCCTAAACGGCCTCGGTCCAGTATACCTGAAGGAGCGTCTCCACCTCCATCATTCTGCCCGGACGCTGAGGTCCAGCGCCGAGGGCCTTCTGGCGGTTCCCTCATTGCGAGAAGCAAAGCTACAGGGAACCAGGCAGAGGGCCTTCTCGGTAGTGGCCCCCGCCCTGTGGAATGCCCTTCCAGCAGATGTCAAAGCGATAAACAACTACCTGACATTCAGAAGACATCTTAAGGCAGCCCTGTTCAGGGAAGTTTTTAACATGTGATATTTTACTGTATTTTTGGTTTTTATGGAAGCCGCCCAGAGTGGCTGGGGAGGCCCAGCCAGATGGGCGGGGTATAAATAATAAATTATTATTAAATTATTATTATGCCTAAACTACCTTCTCCATTTCCATATGCAAGTGCTCTAAACTATGAAATTAGTGCTCTGTGTGGGTGACACAGACAGTGTTAGAAACTGAGATATGAAAGCTAGGAGCTAAATGGCACCTTAAACCTTGCTTATGGGTGCAACAACAGAATGTCTAGGCATGCTTTTTTTTAATAACAAGAATACAAGCCTGAAAATGAATGTACTACACCTAAAATATTATGTTCATTTTTCAAATGGTCTAAGTCACGGGTGTCAAACACAAGGCCCGCGGGCCAAATCCGGCCCACCAGACCTCGTCATGTGGCCCGTGTAGCCGCTGCCGGCCACCAGCCTTCACCTTTTATTCTCGCTTTTTTTTTTTTTTGACACAAGAAAGCCACCTCTTCAGCACATGTGCGGCAGCCTACAAGCCAGAGAACGTCTGCCCTGTAGCGGCGCCGGCCGTTCTACACAGGAAACTTCCACTTTACATGCATTCAGGAAACCTCCACTTGTTTTTATATTGAGTGCAACCGGCCCTTTGAGGGTGACCAAACTGCTGATGCGGCCCCTGATGAATTTGAGTTTGACACCCCTGGTCTAAGTCCTTCCCCTGCCCACCCACCCCCTAATATCTTTAAGAGGGTCTCTTCTCCAGTCTTCAGAGAGTAGCTGGAAGTGGGGAGGCAGAAAAAGGTCCTCCTTTCCTTCCACTCTGCAGTTTTAATCTGAAATCTTAGGCGTACTACTGTGCCCAGAGCTCAGAAACTGCTCACACCTAGAACAAGGGGAGTTTCGAACACTGGATGTAGATTAAGATGACATAGTTTCAAGGACAAAAAGTGGACCATGTGGTCATTGCATTTGGAAATACAGCTGGGTCTAAAGTCAACAGCTCAGGCTTTGGTTATGAATGCATACAGATAAGGCTGCAACCCTAATGTCCCTGACTAGCAGCGGGTAGGTAGGCTGGAGCTGGAACTCAAAAAGGAGCCAAGCTAGGAAATTCTGGGGCTTAACCAGGGAGTTCCAGAGCAGGAACGAGACAGCTAAGGAGATGTTCACCCAGAAAAGGTCCAGAAGAGACTGAGAGACATATAGTTACTCCAGGCTCTACCACCTCTATCTGGTCCACACTTGGGGAATTTCTCACAGCTGGATTTTCTCCCATGTTAGACCCCTGACAATAGAACACTCTGGCAGCTAACAGGTACACCTTCTGTGACTCTGTGTTTCGCATTGGGTCCAAGGATCCATTTATGCTTGATGCAGGGGTGTCCAACAGGTCAATAGCGATCTACTGGTAGATCCCCACGAGGTTTTGGTAGATCGTGGTTGACCTCTGGCTCCTTTTCCTTAGCGTCGCTAAAACTGACTCCTGCCACACCCCACCCTCAATTGTTGTATGATCTTTGGAAGGGAAGAAGGAGCTTTCTCTGAGCCGCTGTATTGATCCATAGTGATCTTTTCGTGAGTGGCTTTACCCCTTTGTCCCTTGCATCCCCCCCAAAAAAAGTGGAACTCCCCCCCCAAAAAAATTTTCCCAACCCCTTAAAAAAAAGCTCAACTGTGAGCTGAACCCAAAAATGGGGTTAGGTCACTGCCAGTTTTTAATTCTGAAAGTAGACTGCAGTCTCTTGAGAGTTGGTCACCCCTGGAATATAGGATCTAGGCAGGGCTTGGAATGACATTCTTAGGAGGTCCAGGTGGGGAATCTCTGAAATATGGCTCTTCAGGCTGTTTTTTGGTCTCCTGTGGGTTCTTCGGTTGCAGCAGAGTTTCCATAGGGCCTAACCCTCTTTTTCCAAAGATGCCTCCTAAGCAACTCCGTGTTTTCAGTGTGGCTTTCATGCACAGGATTTCAGCAAAAAGGATGGAATAATAGTGCTATGCAGAAGGTAAGGAAAACTGGATAGTTTGCAGTATGTAAGGATAATCTTCTTAAAGGCGATGAAGAAACACTGGTAAGATGTGATTTAAATGCATAGTTGAAGAATCTAAAAATATAATGGATGGGGAAAAGGCTACAGTGGTGCAAAAAATGAATGTACTGCCAAAATGTCTATACTTTTTTTCCAACTATGGTAATAAGAATGCCATGGCAGAAGTTAAAACTAATTCGGTCTCTAATCAGTCATTTCGTTTAGAAAAAAATAAGCCTTCACAGCTAAAAATGAGTGCTACACAGCAGAAGGTTTTAGAAGACGATTCGGCAATGCAAAATATTACAAAACATTATCACCCTGAAAATCCTAACTGCAATGTGTCATAGTTGGGAAACAGAGACGATGTGTTTTCGTTGGGTTACAAAACAGCAAGATATTCCTGCATTTAAAAGCTCAGGTCATGTTAGAAAGAGACCAAAACATGAATTCACAAACCATAATAAAAAAGATGATTATTATAAACCTATGAGACAACTATCAAAAGGAATTGGCACTGACTATGTCAGTGAATTATCAGAGAGATTATTCTGTAGCCAAAAAATGTAAGCAAATAAATCAACAAGATTGAAGGGGGAATTGCAAACATGTAACAAGGTGAGGAACAGAAGCAAACAATCTTTTGTTTTCCAGTACTCACAAATATAAAGGTAAAGGGACCCCTGACTGTTAGGGTCCAGTCGTGAATGACTCTGGGGTTGCGGCGCTCATCTCGCTTTACTGGCCGAGGGAGCTGGCGTACAGCTTCCGGGTCATGTGGCCAGCATGACTAAGCCGCTTCTGGCGAACCAGAGCAGCGCACGGAAACGCCGTTTACCTTCCCGCCGGAGCGGTACCTATTTATCTACTTTCATTGGCGTGCTTTCAAACTGCTAGGTTGGCAGGAGCAGGGACCGAGCAATGGGAGCTCACCCCGTTGCAGGGATTCGAACCGCCGACCTTCTGATCAGCAAGCCCTAGGCTCTGTGGTTTTAGACCACAGTGCCACCCACGTCCCAACAATATACCTGCTGGCAACCAAAAGATACATGCAAATCTGTATGTTTTTACTGAATTTTAAGAAGACACATACATCTCATTGGAAAAAGTTACATCCAAGTGATAAATACAGAAGGAAACAGAATCCGCGAACTAATATTTTAATACAGGAACACTGTATTTGTAAAAACAAGTCTAACAACTTCCTTAAATGTTACAAATAAAGAACATTTGGATAAGATGCTCCCTAGTGATATTATATGCCTGTAACACTTAAAAGAAATAAAAATATGCAAACAGTACCACTTGTGGACGGATAAATAAAGCACTGAAAACCCAGTTTTTAAAAAAATAAAAAATATTTGTGGTAGTGGTTGGAGATATGGGGTTATAAAAGGAGGTGGTAAAGACAAAACAAAGACAGAGTTCTGTTTGTACCACATGTCCTCCTAAATGGAGATAAGTATGCAACTGAGAGAGAGAGACTGAATTTGTTTTGGTTAATAGCTGCCAAAATAATTATAGCCAAGAATTGGAAGAACAACATTAAACCATCTGTGGAAGAACGGTGTAGGAAGGCTTGCCACGTTATGCTAATGAGTAAGCTTGCTGCTATCCTTCGGATGAGAACAGGCAGATAAAGGATGACAAAGATACTTACTGAAAAAATGGTAACACTACTTATAATTAACCAGGCTTTTTGGCTGATTTGACATCTAATGCCCTTCAAAAATGTGTTGTGGAAGCAGGGGTTTTTGGGTTGTCTTTGCTTCTGTTTTTATTATGCATTTTTTGTTCTTTATATTGCAATTCTTAATGTTGTGAACCACCCTGAGATCTATGGATATAGGGCAGCATACAAATTTTTATAACAACAACAACAACAACAACAACAACAACAACAAGAGGTGCCATATCTCACCATGAACTTCACTGGTGAGCTCTGGCAAGAAGAAAAAAGAAAAGGCCCTAATAACAGTAGTAGTAGTAGTAGTAGTAGTAGTAGTAATAATAATAATAATAATAATAATTTATTGAAATGAAAATAAGGCTAGACAAGGAATTGGATCCAATTTATTAAAACATCTGAAAAGTTAGGGGAAACTGCTCTACAATTAATTAGATGCTCTTGGAAAGCCTCAAGTCTTCAGAGTGGCTGCCCAGTCACAGGGAAACATCAGAGAATAATGAAAGAGGAGCATGAAGGGCAATTGAGGATTTACCCTTTTTCTTCTTGCAATAACTAGGGAAGATTTACCAACACATACCCTACACAGATCTTTTAAAAGCCAACAGTGGCTTTGTGTTGCACAGAAAGTTTGAAGCAGAAGCTTGTCAATGAAAGCAAGAAAGGCCACAATGAAGCAGGAAGCAAGGGGCGCATAAGGCGGGATGCTGGGAAAGAATGTTAATTGGCAGGAGGTAAACTTAAGTGTGTGAAGACTTTTAATTACCCACTGCCTAGCTCCAAGGCTGAATATGGCCAAACAATTCTGAAGAGCCAACACCCTGGGGTCATGTAGCTTTAAAACCCACTGAACTCCCCTACAAAAATACTTTGAGTCGCAGTGCACACCCATGTTCATTTAACATGACTACCCTTCCCTCTTCCATTCATATTTTAACTACAGTAAATGTCCTTTGTTGATTGATGGCTGGCCTCTAGGATCAACCAAGTTAGCGGTACTGAAAAAGATCTCCTAAAAGCAACAAGAATGGAATCTGATTGCTGAAACAGTCAACAGAGATCAAGCTCACCATCAAAGAAGAATAAACAAATAAAATAAGGTGGTGGGGGGGAAGGAGACATACTTCTCAAGAACCAGGAAATAGTCTGAAGGCACTGTAAACAATTCCACTCTTCTCGGGGGACATCATATCACCATAAAGCTCTGCCATACAGTGCCCAGTCCCTTAACTCTGCCCAAGGATATGCTCAAAATAATTGCTCCTAAACTTTGTGCGTAGGGAGACATTCAGTAGTAAGGAAAAGCCACTCTGAACTCCCCCACCCCCCAATATATTTTACCTGCCACATTCTGGGGGTGGGGGATTATTGGAAAAGGCAATAGTTCATTTGTGGAGTATATGCTATGGGCACAGAAAGTCCCACATTCAACAGGGGGCTGCCAAACTGACACCCACAGGTGCCATTGTGCCCACCAGCACATGAACAGAGTCAGTGAATACCCCCTCAAAAACTCATACAGTGGTACCTCAGGTTAAGAACTTAATTTGTTCTGGAGGTCCGTTCTTAACCTGAAACTATTCTTAACCTGAAGCACCACTTTAGCTAATGGGGCCTCCCGCTGCTGCCATGCTGTCAGAGCAAGATTTCTGTTCTCATCCTGAAGCAAAGTTCTTAACCCGAGGTACTATTTCTGGGTTAGTGGAGTCTGTAACCTGAAGCGTCTGTAACCTGAAGCGTATGTAACCCGAAGCACCACTGTAGTGCATAAAACACTGTTTGCTCTTCCTGCTCAGTTCCTGTTTGCACCTGCTTAAACATGCCCACATTTCACTGGGCGCCATTCCGGAGAGGTACAAAGAGCTTTCCTCTGCGCATGAGCATGGCAGTGTAGGCAACTTTGCCCCCACACCTTTGATGGCGTCTTGATGGAAGAAGACATGTCGGCCACATGTGGTGGTTTTGTCTCCTTTTCTGCTCTTTTGGGTGTGGCGGCCACATCCAGGGTTGCTTCTACACTAGCAGTTCAGATTAGAGGTGCCGCCATTCATTGACTTGCTTTTTTGCAAACCATGCAGCCTATAGCATCTGGAGTTTCCCTTGTTGCAGTTCTCCATTTCTCCAGACCTGCTTTGTGGCATTTAAAAAACAAATATATACAAAACGCAGTGCAAATGTCATCCGGTAAAGCACAACGGAGGTTTTCCATGCCTACTTTACCCTTAAATTAAATACAAGAAACAGAGCCCCAGCTTGGATAAAAACCTGGATTGTGTTGGTCGTGCCATTGTCTGCTAGGCTATCAAACTCGGTCCTTAACCCAACCCTGTCATGCACAGGTTGTTTGCCTATTTTTAATTGTGAACTTTTAGATAGTATGATGAAGAGACACAATCTCTCTATTTCTCGCTCACACAATGCCCCCACTTTCAGTATGTCAAAAAGAACGAGGGTATAAATATTTCACTTACCCCATCTGTTACCTACAGCAATCTACACATGCATGAGTGTATATATGACTGAATTTATCAATACTAATAGAAAGTAAATTATTGATAGTAATGCAGAACTATATAGACATTCCTTCCTTCCCATCATCTACTGTCAAATGGGAAAAAACAAAAACCCACTTTTAAAAAATGTAATAGTATAAGGCATGCGTAGGCAAACTAAGGCCCAGGGGTAAGATCCAGCCCAATTGCCTTCTAAATCTGGCCCGCGGACAGTCCTGGAATCAGCGTGTTTTTACATGAGTAGAATGTGTCCTTTTATTTAAAATGCATCTCTGGGTTATTTGTGGGGCCTGCCTGGTGTTTTTACATGAGTAGAATGTGTGTTTTTATTTACAATGCATCTCTGGGTTATTTGTGGGACATAGGAATTTGTTCATTTTTTCCCTTCAAAATATAGTCCAGCCCCCCACAAGGTCTGAAGGACAGAGGACCAGCCCCCCTGCTGAAAAAGTTTGCTGACCGCCAGTATAAGGACAAAACCAGCAATTTAGGGAAACCACCAATATCAGAGCCTAAATGAAAATTTATGGAAACCATCTATATTGGAAACCCAGACAAGAGTTGTGGAATTCCATGGGCAACTTATCAACTAACCAGCAAGGCTCCAAGCAGCAAGTACTATTTTGGTGGAAGCTAGTCTGAAAATGCTTTACGCCTCACTGTGAAAAATCACTCTCCCTTTATTAATGTCGCTATTGGACTCGGAGGAGCTCCAGCACCTTTGCTGTGAATGCCCTGAATTACTGTGTGCTGTGATGCCCATGCCAGTGATTAGAGCCCAGAGAAAACTGCATCTGGAGATAAAGTAACTGGGGGGGGGGGCGGAGGCAGAGAGAGATTAACATGTTTATCGCAATGCTTACGTCTCTTACTGGCTAATGGTTACAGACGGATGGCAGCAACAGGACTAAAAATAAGAGCTAAGGCATTACCAGTGACTCACCGTGTGGGTGGCGACACTATCAGGGATCAAACACAAACCTATTCCCTGCCAGAGGCTAATGCTGCGAGGCACACAGGGAACATCTCCCTAAGGCAGGAAGGAAAATCAAAATAGAGCGGCTCCACACACTTGCTTCTGTGCTGCGGGGAGGGGGGAATCTAGCCTCTGCCCCTTCTGCTACTACCTTTATATTGGAAAGCTCACAGAGGTACATAAAAGCTGTACTTCTTGGAGAGTACAGAACAGAGGCATTCTCCGAAATCAAGTCCCGGAATCTCACGCGTGAAACACTTAAGAGGATATACCACCATTTATTTTTTTAAAAAATGAGCTATTATTCCTAGAACATGTAGTTTCCAGCGGCATTGCACAAGTATATAAACTGGTACTGGGCACAGAATTTAACTGAAAAGGATTTCCGGTGGTCAGGTCTAGGGAAAGGGCGGTGGCAGGGTGTGTGTTTGTGTTTGTGTGTGTGTGTGTGATTCAGTGCCCCTCCCTGAGACTAGCTGACACAGCAATTTAGGAAAACTTGCTTAATCTGTATAATATCCACAGGTGGCAGTATTTCACCTTTCCTTAGGGCACGGAGGTTTGTTTGTTTTTTAAGACAAGTGCAGAGTACATGCAGGCATAGCCATTTTGATATGGTTCACATACACAGCCTTCCTTAATTCTACTAATGTCCCCATCCTCAGTAGTGAATGATCTTTAGCCCTCTGGTGAGGGCTACTCCATCCTCTATTCTCCTGTTTGGGAAGAAGAAGAAGAAGAAGAAGAAGAAGAAGAAGAAGAAGAAGAAGAAGAAGGAAGAAGAAGAAGAAGAAGAAGAAGAAGAAGAAGAAGAAGACGACCCCGACCATCTAGATGGGTTGCCATAGCCACTCTGGGTGGCTTCCAACACATATAAAAATATAATAAAACAACAAACATTAAGAACTTCCCAATACAGGAAGAATGTCACACTCCTAGGCAAATGTCCCCTCCCCTGCTTGAGGTTGGGGAGGGACAGAGACACCCACTTCAAGCTGAAGTGAGCTTCAGAAGGTTCCTAAGCGCAACCCAACTCCAGGAAGATCCCTGCCAAAAGCCGCTAAGTCTGGCTGTCTGTGCAGGTTCTCTAATGCCCAACCCACACACAGAAACCACAGCCTTCCCCTCTGTCTTTCGGAGAGAAAGGTTAGAACTTCTTTGGGTGGTAGAGGTGCTGCTCAAACCCACAAAGGTCCTGCTCTCCCCCCACCACCTCCAGGTTTGGAGCTAGAGGAAGAGCAAGCTAAAGCTTAGCACAACCCCAAAAACCAACAGCCCACCTCTCTTTTGGTCCCAAAAGCAGGGGGTGGGGAGAATCTCCTTCCCCCCCATGAGGGGCCATTCACCCACAAGAAAATTCAATGGAGGGCTATAGCCAAAACAGGCAGTTTGAAGATTGGCTCTCTCTGTGCCCCCTATAACAGCAGTTATAAAAGTAAAGGGACCCCTGACCGTTAGGTCCAGTCACAGACGACTCTGGGGTTGCAGAGCTCATCTCACTTTACTCGCCGAGGGAGCCGGGGTACAGCTTCCAGGTCATGTGGACAGCATGACTAAGCCACTTCTGGCCAACCAGAGCAGCACACGGAAACGCCGTTTACCTTCCCGCCGGAGCAGTACCTATTTATCTACTTGCACTTTGATGTGCTTTCGAAGTGCTAGGTTGCCAGGAGCTGGTACCAGGCAACGGGAGCAAGCGGGCTTACAAGAAGGAATAAAATGAGCCAAAATTCAAAAGCATTAGAACAGATAATAAAAGAGGATAACACTGCATAAAAAACCCATGTAGCAAACAGTAAAACAGTTTCAAACTGAAGTAGTTTTAAATAGGTTCGTTGGAAGTAGAGAAAAACCTGCTTTTCTTTTGGCACGGTACTTCTCTATGAGCAAGTAGTCAAGTAAAATGTAAACAGAGCCATCTGGCATACAGACAATATACACACATACATGTTCATTATTTGCTTATTTTAGTGGGATGAGCAGGATCTTAAAGGAATTCATTGTGTACTTTTCTGGGGACTGACCGGACTATCATCTCTGGGATTCAAGAGACCATCATCTTTGAGCCTAATCTCCCTACAAGGGATGGACTGAGTCCCCAGGCAAGTGGGTGAATCAGATTATTAAAAGTGATTCTTCACTGGGCTGCATGACTAATACATATGGAAGCTTTTTGAGTAACACAATCAAGTGATTAAAACAAGCAGACAAGCGTTCTCAGCAGGCAGCAGGGGAAGAAACAAGTTTATGGTTTCAACTATCGAGGCACCAAACATCCACTTCTACAGAATAAACAGGAGGAGAAACCTGGGTGCCAAAAAACAGAGAAAAGGTTATGATATGAGCCAGGATGTTCATCTTTGGCAGTCCTCCATACGGGTACTATGCAAAAGAATCTGCAATCTAGCATGGAATCCAATTAAGATTATGCAGCTCCGGGGACAGCTGTTAGGTGCTTTGCATGGCTACCTTTCCACTCCCTCCCAAACAGCCTTCAATCACATTCTCATTTAGTTGTAACAGAGCCACCCTGAGCTCTACGAAGGACAGGAAGGTATAAAATGAGTAATAATAAAAAATATTGCCCTTATCCGCTTGGACACACTTCCAAGTACCATACTGCTTCTTTCCGACAACTCCCAAATTTATGAACTGTATATTGACGCTATCAGTGTAAATGTAAATAAAGAACTTGCACATTATCAGTAAAGATATCAACAGCCTTGGATAAAGAACCGCTTTGAATGAAGTTCTATCTAACAGCAGCTCTTCGGTGAAATGATCTCCTTTGTGTTCCTCAAGACTCCTCAACTCAATATTCCAGAAGCCCACACACTACCAACATATAGAGCAGAGTTTCCCAAACTCTGGCCTCCAGCTGTTTTTGGACAACAGCTCCCATCATCCCTGACCACTGGTCCTGGTAGCTTGGGATGATGGGGGTTGTAGTTCAAAAACAGCTGGAGGCCCAAGTTTGGAAAACACTGATATAGAGCAAGTGGCTTGCTCTGAAGGCTATATGCTACAAAGCTAAGAAATCGTTCATTGGGTAGTGCCACAGATAAGGATCAGAAGCAAGCAGAGAGAATCTTTTGGAAAACAGAAAATTAAGGGAAGTCGTTTCATAATTGCTTCATGGCCTTTGTGACAAGGCTGTAGCTATGGTGAAAGGTGGGTGTTGGCCTTGCAGCAGTGACTTCGCAGACAAATACGACTATATCTGCAATTGGTTGCTACCGTTTTTTGGTTCACCTTAAGAGTTGAAGCAAAGTAAACGAAAAACACTTTCCCTTTGAAGCTAACTAAGCTCCCCATGAACTTGAGACTTCATGGCAGGGGTGGGGAGCCTGAATATGCCCCAAACTATGCCAGATTGTTATTTCTCCCAAGGAAGCTACAAGCAATTAGCTCCCCACCACCATTATAAAGACGACAGGTGGTCCTGCCAACTACTTTCACAATTTAGTGATGGCAAGTTCTCTATTCAAAATGTTAATAATAAAAGGTAGAGGCCATGGCGGCTAACGCGGTGGGATTGCAAGAAGCCTGTGCTACAAAAATAGCTTAAAATCTCACCTCTGCCATGACCCCCCTAAATAAGCACTCTCAGCCTCAGGCCAACAACACCTGCAATGTGGAGGTGACGGTGAATACCTATTTTATGTGGTTATTGTAAGGGTAAGATAGTGTACGTGAGGGGCTCTAAAATGCAATGAAAATGAGGGTTTCCTCCCATATGGAGCATCAAGTTAAGATTCCACAGGGTTAACAAGTTTACAATCAAGACCTTCTTGCAGAAAATTGTATTGTTGGTGTATCCATTATATCTCTAGCCTTTTCTGGGATTGTCAGCCTTGCCACCATATTGCATTTTACAAGCAAAGAGAAACAGAGAGGGAGGGAAAGGGGCCAATGAAATTTGCAAGTTAAGCTTTTGTGTGTGTGTGTGTGTGTGTGTGTGTGTGTGCGCGCACACACACACACACACACGTATATATAAGACTACAAAAATGCCACTTGAATTTGGGTTCTCAGAATGGACTGTGACCAGCCCTAGGCTCAAAAAATCCTTTCTTGTCTCAAAGGGCAGTACTGTTCCTATCTCACAGATCAATCCAACCATGAAATTGTAGGCAGAAACCGCTGGAGGTTGTGAAGCCTCAGCGCGGGCATAGAATCTTCTGGAATCAATATCCTTAATCAAATAAGCATGCGAGGCTCAGCAAATGGGATCACCATGCATTGTATGTGCTATTATTACCCAACTCTGGCATTTAACAGACAAGCACACAAAAGGGGTCCCGGTTCTTCTTAGAGCAGCACCCAGGCCACATAGTCACTGCCACTGAACATTTCCCACACACACACACATACACAATGTCCACACAAAAGGCCACCGCATCCATGCAAGCCTAAAATTTCATACTCTGCTAACACCAACTACAAAAGCTAGTGCTGACGACGGTCTCTCTGCATTCCCCACCCACCCACCTGCAATGATATTTCACGAAGAGTAGAAGCTTTTTAAAAAGTTTTCCCTCACAAAGGGCTCCATAACTTCACACATATCAAGAACTGTGACTCTGCATTACTACCCTCAGGCTGCAAAGAGCCAATCACAGCAAGTTTCAACGTCAGAGACGATGGCGAAGGCAGATTTCTTTCTACCATCTCATCTTTGCACTGTTTCACTCCAAATTGTTTCCCCACCTCCTGTTGCCATGGAAGGGGAAGAAGTGTGCTGAAAGCTACGACTATCGCCTTCTTTAGATGTCGCACTAAACAACAGTTTAGCGTTACAGGAATGGTGCAGCTCATGCTCTGAGCTCCTGTGCTATCCTTCCTCTCCCCTCAGATATGGTGGAAGGGAAAGTACTTGCTTCCCTGTATTAGCGTACTGCAATTTTTCATCAGTCAGGCTGAACTGTGGCTTGTTTAAACTAGAGCGGGTCCAATAATTTCACTTGGGACTTTTCCCTATCATTTGCAGGGGGAGAGGTAAAAAAAGAAGAAATCACTCGGGGGGGGGGATGAGAGGGGGAGCATTCCTGCAAAATTTCAGGGTTTTATAATTAATGGTGCAAGGTAGGCAAGAGGTGTGGGCGTTTACTTTTATTTTTTAAAAGAAGAACCACCACCAAAATCTCAGTACCATTCCACTGCTTCCCCCAGCCAGCATATCCCCTGGAAGCCCACCAGCCAACACACTTCCTTGAACGCCTGTGGAAGGACTTCCTGATGGAACATCCTTCCATGTGAATTTCAGGAGGTCTGCTAGCCGGGGGGTGAGGACGGGACCTGAAAAGCACCAAAGGGGGGAGGGTTGCTATTTTTTTCTAAGTTAAAAACAAGAACACCTGCATCTCTCGGCCACCTTGTAATATCAATGATTTAAAGATTAGCGAATCCAAAAATGTTACCTCTTTCTTAAAAAGAAGCAGAAAAAAACTACCAGCTGTCGCAGAAGTGAAGAATTTAATGGAACTGCTTGCTGAAGGTTCAGCACAGAACTTTAAAACTATTGCGGGCTGAAAAAAGCCATGCTCAAACGGTGCATTCAAAATCAATTAATTCTGCAAAGGTAAAATTCTCAGAAAGGCAAGGTAAGTTTCTTCAAAAGATTTTTCTTCCTGGTTTAGCAAGTCATGGGTGGGCATTCTCCAGCCATTCCCGCAGCAGCAGAATATATTTTTTAAAAAAAATCAAAAATATTATAAAGTCAAGCTCTGATGGTTCAGAGCAAGAATGGTATAAAGGACTTCATTTATGCACTAGGTGCCCATACCTAAAACACCATTCAAGGAGGCCTTAAAACCTAATCACCTTCCCTTCAATCTGTATTGTAGGCGACATATCCATCATTCTCAATCCAGTCTAAGATCCTTTTGACGGTACGACTTATAGGCCAGCTTCAGCATCCCTGACATTTGATGCTAAGAAAGCATTTTGACAAGTTCTCTTTTCTGAGTGCCATGTCTGCCTGAACAGTTCATTAAATGGACTCTGCTACAGTGTTCCATTATCTAGAGTGGTTATAAATGGATTATCCAAATCATTTTCACTGCATACAATTAAGCATTAGGGCTACCTCTTTTCTATTCTTTGATCTTGCGCTAGAGCTCACAGCATGTGCAATTAGAGGCTATGAAGATGTGAGGGGTTAAAAGAAGAGACTCCCAATTTTATGTTGTAGCTGCTGCTCTGTGTCGATGGTGGGTTACTAACTTGCTCAAATTCTCCCTCTTCTAACCCTGAAATTATACTACAGCTCCCCACAAAATTTGGATTTTCAACTATTAAGTGGGAAAGGTCTGAACAGCTTGGTTTGGGAACTCATCTCACATCCTGCTTTACAAATCATCACCTGCTAAAAGTTGGCCATGGATACATGTTAAATATTTAGGAGCATGAATCCAAACAAATTAATAAGACAGTTCAACAGAATAAGGATATGTTGGTACCTAAACACTACTAGATTTGGAGCACTGGCAAACACTGTTTTTCTTGCTTTGGGGAAAAGCCAACAATTCAAAACAAACATCGGCTCATTTAGTCTACATGTTGAGGGGCCTGCAACACAGTTTCTGTAATGTGTCTGGGGATTCCGACAGGAGGCGGTTTACCCTCTGCACCATCGAGGCAGCTCTCAGGCAAAGGAAGTTATTGGCCCGAGCTTTGCTGCACTGCAGCATCATGCAGATAACAACAAGGGTACTGCTGCACATCAGCCCAGTCAAAGCAAGTGATCCGAGCAAACAGCAGGAGGGGCCATGGCTGGTTTGTTTATACCACTTACGTCAGGCTTGCTTTGACAATCAGAGCAACCTGTTGCTCCAAGTAGCCAGATAGACCCTTCCCACACACACCCCTTGCATGATCTCTCTTCCCCCTAAGGTGCCACCTTAAAGAATCTGAAAACTGCCTCACCGTAACTACTTGGCGGTTTCTGACCCCTCTGCTGCTCAGAAGCTTGACTTTCACCTGGTGCAGAAGATGGTAACTCAGCTCTGAACCTTCCAAAGACCTGCCAGACGGCCTGACCCTAAAAAAGCTTGAGGGTTTTCTCTGCACCTCTGAACAACACACGAAGCTCATTCTCTGAATTCCAGTTATCAGTTAAGGGAGGGGGCATCTGCACTCCACAGTTTATCATGCAGCTTAAAACACTACAGGACTATAAGGTACAGCCTACCACTACAGGGTATTGAGCCCCTGGGGCTATGTCAAAATCTCTATTAAGAAATAGTCAGCTGTGAACAAAGTGCCTACTAGAGGCAATCAGATAACGAGTTAAAATTGTTATCCTTTCATACAAGAGAAGTCACCAATACGGTGAAATCATATACTTTTTTTTTTTAAGGGCACAAGCCTAGAGGCAGTACTCAACCAAACAGATCTGCAAACACAAGCATTTCCACTTGCACAAAAGAACTTCTGCACCCCTCCTTCCCCCCACCCCAGAAAGTTGGGGGGAACCCAAAAAAGATTTAGGGAGCATGGGATATGAACAAAGGGAGAGGAGAAGGAAGGAAAGTTCCTTTGTGCACTTGTGAGTCCTTTCACTAGCTGATATAGATCAGCTAGTGTTGGATATTACCCTGGGGGTTCAAAAGTCTGCTTACCACGGTGAAGTTTCCTTCCCCTCTGGCAAGCGTAACAAGGCCTCCTTCATCCACAACATGATAAGCATGGATTTGTAGACTCCTGGGTAAGAGCCTACTCCTGTTATTTCAAGATCTACACCCCAATCTTTGAGCCAGGGTTTGTGTTTCCTTTTGGAATTGAGGCACAGCGGAGAATGTGGTGTCTTTATGATATATAGTTTTTTTTAGCACATATACACAACCTGAGCCTGCAATAGAGGGGCTCACAGCACCAACACCCATAGCCGCAGCCTTGGATTCAAACAGAAATCAAATATTGCGTGTGCTCTCGCTCTGTCTCCAGCTTTACCTCTAGGTCACATCATTGCAAACTCTCAACTCTCACTTTTTTCTTTTCCTAACTACCAGCCAATTGCAGTGGTAGAGTCTCACACAGGTCCACTTCCTTTGTTCCCTTAATGGCCCATTACCCAGGCGATTACCTGAACAGGAAGCTAGCCTTACTTAAACGTTAACACTTGCTGGATCCAGGGTCTCTGCATACAGCCTCTTTTCTCCTACCCTGACAGCTAGCCAACCATTTCTTGGTCAGTCAGACTGCTTCAAACTGATTGGCCAATGCCTCTTCAATGAGACCCAACCATTAGGAGATGGTTTTCCAATGGTTGTAATATCTGTGTGTCTGATCTATACCTTCCTAAAACTCAAGGTGTAAGTGAAAGGCATGGCTTAGCATTAACATTAATGAACTCTATGCTCGTGCATCCTGGTGTTGTAGGTCTCACTCATATCTCCCATTTGCCATTCTATATCTTAGACAGTAAACTATTACTACCAGAAACTTACAGATCATGATGGGGGTAAGAAGATGTAGCATTCATGAGAACAGGACTTTTTCATTAACATGAAAACCAGTTCAAAGAGAGAGACACTGCAAGCTGGCTGAAGGGACCTTGAGTGTGTGTCGAAATGTGATCCCTGATAGCATTACTGTTGCCTTTCAGGAGATCCTTTTATCTCTGCTTATGCTCTGTATATTTGTAACTAAAGCAAATATTACAAAGATGCTACAAGTCTCCCAGTGTCTTTATTTCCAAAGTGAAACTAAATAAAGCAGTGTTAGTCCTGGATCTTCTCACTACATGGGGATGAAGAGAGCAACAGCATATACAGTGGTGCCTCGCAAGACGAAATTAATCCGTTCTGCGAGTCTCTTTGTCTTGCGGTTTTTTCGTCTTGCGAAGCATCCCTATTAGCGGCTTAGCGGCTATTAACGGCTTAGCGGCTTTAAGAAAAAGGAAACAAACTCGCAAGACGTTTCATCTTGCGAAGCAAGCCCATAGGGAAATTTGTCTTGCAGAACGACTCAAAAAACGGAAAACTTTTTCATCTAGCGAGTTTTTTGTCTTGCGGGGCACCACTGTACTGTACACCCAACCCCACTAATCCAATTCGGAAGTATCTTCACACTTGTAACAAATAGCGCCAAATATCAAACATCTCCTGGGATGTACTCAGCTTCCCCTCTCCTCTTCTGGTACCAAATTTGGATCCACTGAGGTGAAATGAAAGCTACACCATTTCCCCCTCACACTGGAAGAAAATGCTTATTGAAATTTCCAAGTCCTTCCTCACTTTGTAGCTTAGATTGATCCAGCGGAGTATGCTTGTATACCCCACCCATGCAATCCCATGGCCTTGGCAGAGTTCACCTCCTACACTATTTGAGACTCTGTCTGTTCTTGCCTCCTTTAAAAAAACACATTAAACTGTACATTCATGTGCGCACACCAACCCATGTTACTAACTGGCATCCAGTTTATTGAACCCAACCTGATACATCCTTCTCTGAAAGTGGAACTCCAAAAGAATGTGCCAAAAGGCACATAGCTACATGGTGCACCTTTATCAAATAGAGGTATGAGCACTTAGTTAAGAGTCTAAAGTAATTGCTGGGAGTGCTCTGTTTCCAATTCCTGCTGAAGGAGGCCATATAAGTTTTCAGTTTACTGTTTTGGGCATGCAACTGTATTTTTTTTTTTTACTTATCACGCAATAAATAAATACAAATATACCATATACCATCAACAGAAAAGGGGAATGAGATAAATAGGAATGTCTGATTGCCTCTTTAGGCCTGGGCTGAACAAGAAGGATGAATCAACATATACCATATTTTTTTGATCTATAAGACTCACTTTTTCCCTCCTAAAAAGTAAGGGGAAATGTGTGTGCGTCTTATGGAGCGAATGCAGGCTGCGCAGCTATCCCAGAAGCCAGAACAACAAGAGGGATCACCGCTTTCGCTGCGCATTGATCCCTCTTGCTGTTCTGGCTTCTGGGATTCAGAAAATTTTTTTCCTTGTTTTCCTCCTCCAAAAACTAGGTGCATCTTGTGGTCTGGTGCGTCTTATAGAGCGAAAAATACGGTAATGCAGAAGAACAATAGGGACAGTAAAATAAAAAGGATGTGACTTGCACAAACAGGTGTGGTGAAGTTCATCCATTATTGGAACCACTAGTGAACCATCCTTTGATTTCCAACCAATGGAAATCCTTTGGCCACATGGCTCCCCACCCCCACATGAACTCTTACATTATTGAAAGCTCAGATTTCCATACAAGGCTCTGTATGCTGCAAGTAGTATCTCTCCCATGTATGCTCTGCAGTGCTGATGACAACCAGATTTCTAGAATGAAAGAGACTCATCCCCCTCACACAGTTTCTCTGCTCGACAAAACCACAATTTATACAAACTTATTTTGAACAGTCATCAATGAAAGGCAGGGAGCCATAGAATCCCTTTTACTTTATTTTGGCTGACTAATTCTGCAGTGCAAATCTACTGGGCACAAGAGTTGAACGGGTGTTTCAAGAATCTGTTTAGTAGAGAAACGTTCGCATTAATTACCATAACCGCGTAAGAAGATTAGATGCCTGAATTAAAGTTAGAAATTGTAGGCGGTCAAAGTGAGTGTTTCTGGGACTGGAAGAGGGGTGTGGGAGTGTGTGTGTAAGTACAGTGGTACTTCAGGTTAAGTACTTAATTCGTTCCGGAGGTCCGTTCTTAACCTGAAGCACCACTTTAGCTAATGGGGCCTCTCGCTGCTGCCGCGCTGCCGGAGCACAATTTCTGTTCTCATCCTGAAGCAAAGTTCTTAACCTGAAGCACAATTTCTGGGTTAGCGGCGTCTGTAACCTGAAGCATATGTAACCTGAGGTACCACTGTACATGTTTCAAGGTGTGGAATAAGGAGGATAAGTTTGCTTGCTCCAAATGCTAAACTCTTACAAGCTGCTTAACCCACAGTTCCAGACATGAACACCTACAGATTCTGAGCATGTGCAGTTGGACCACAATAGGTCATCAACTGTAGGGGCTGATGAACAAATGTCTATCATGTAAGGTCTCCTTCAAGCGGCAGATTGACAGCGGGAGCTATTGCCTTTTCAGAATGTGTGTAATAGCAATACATCATTCACATGAAATCACACATGGAGACTCATGGCATTCTCCCTCGCATGTAGATCTGGGAACAAACTTTTGATTAAAATTTGGTAATGCTACTAAGGGACAAGAAATGGGGTTGTGGATTGGATTTGGCCTGCTGGCTGCTGGCTGGCTATCCCTGCTCTAAACAATTCTACAGAAACATAGTTGAGGATGCAGTCAGAGAAGCTACTCGAGTGCACCCACAGGCTCAATGAGGAGATCAACTTTCTGCAAAGCACTGCACTCTTCTTGGCTGTAGTTTATTGCGTCAAAAGGCCAAAGAAAGGAGACAATCCCCAGTATCAGATGTACAATGAAGTCCTGGCCAAAAGGATGCAGAAGGATTGTGCTGGAGTGTTAAAGACATATTGGAAGCTTAGGTTCAGCTCCTGTAAGAGGGGAAAAGTTTTGTTGGCAGGACTTGTGCCCCAACAGCTTCTTAGGTTCTAAAAATAAAACACCATCACTGGTAGATATAACTTGCACACATATACACCCGCAGCAGAGAGTACAGGTTTTCCACTTCCATCCTTCAGAGGAGACAGACATAAGTCTGCCAGAGCATAATCAAGACGACTGCAAGCCTGGGAGAGAAATCTTTGGGGGATTGTTGTAATTAAACAAAACGTGCCATCTTCCTTAAGGCAGAGTTCCCCGAGCAGCTTTGGGTTGTTTCAAATTAAGTGGACTCTGCTGTAAATACAGAGCAAATTCCCAGGAAAATTATCCTTGAAATACTGCAATTTAGAAGTGATGAATCTGCACTGAAAGGTACAAGAAGCTGTGAGCAGAGAGCAAAAGGGGAAAGTCGAAGAGCCCCTGGAGGAGTCTTTAAATATAGATGTCAGACTTGGGAAGCCAGGAGTCTGGGCTGTTCCGCTTAGGCTTTTTTAAACCTGCGAACTGCCCTTTGCCCTGGGAGCCCAGCATGAATGACAACGGTACGCATATAAAACAGTCAGTAAGGAAAAAATAATTTAAGAATAATATAGTAAAACATGACCTTTGTCTGTTTTCTATGATCCGGGCACAAACCTCCAGGAGGAGTGTGTTTTACAGCCCGGGTCCTATTACTAAGACAGCCTTCTGGCAGGAACTTTCCTTAAAGCTAGATTACCAGCCAGGCCTCCCCAGTAGATCTTAAGCCATGGCAGGGTGAATACGGACAGAGGCTGTCTCTCAGATGCTAGGTTCCAAGACATTTAGAGCTTTGTGCAGAAAGACCACAAGCTTGAACTGGGCACCTTAGTTAATTGGCAGCCAATTAAATTTCTACAGATTGGTCTTATATGGTCTCTAGACATCAGACCCAGCAGGACTCCGGCTTCTGCATCGAACCATTTTCAAGGACAGCCCAACACAGCATGCACTGTAATAGCCTAAACGAGAGTTTTTACTTGGCTATTTGGGTCTGAGCTGTTATGCAATTTATGTCACTCCCATCTTCACATTTCTCCAGATGTTTCTGACTACAACTCCTAAATATCTGACTTATAGATTATCTAAAGATGGCAAGGCTTTATCTCAAGCCAGCCAACATTCTTCTGAATATTACCAAGCACCGCAATCATTTTAAACACAGCTTTAGGATGGGAGGTTTTTTCTTGGAAAAGACCTTATCCTCATTAAAATGAGTGGTTGCAAGATTGGAAACAATACAAAAGACCACTCTTACTTACACCTTAAAAATAAAATCAAACAACAACAAAAGTGCCTAAAAGGTGCTTTGAATGCGAAGTCACTTCAACAGACTTGGAGAAAAGTGACACATAACATTAACAAAGCTGGCCGAGGAAAGGAACAAGCACACAGAGGACTTCAGCTCTCCACAAGGCACAAAATGTGAGCTCTACCACAGAACAGAGTTGATTCTGAGCTTTGAAGGTTTCAATGAACCTGTTATGTTACATGCTTGGAAACAAGAAAAGGCATGTAGCTGGGATTTTCGAGCAGGCAAAGGAACAAGACTTGGTCTTCTCTCTGAATACTTGTCCTGCAGCAATGCCCATGAGTTTCCTTTCTGAATGACAGAAAGCAAGCTAAAAATTGCCACACACACACACACACAGCCCTGAACACTGCCCAAAGCGTATCAAAGGCATAAGTATCTGTAATGGTTCTGGGGGTTGCTCGTGTGTAAATCGGCGCCACGCTTGGCTGGGTTACCTGGGTGAACCTTTTCTGTCCGGACAGCCACCCATCCATGGCTGCCTCAATCGCTGGCAGAATCCGTCAGTGGGCGTTTCTTGAACTTCTTCCAGCAAAGAAGCTCTTTGACGCCTTGTCTCCTCCTACTCTCCCTGCGCGGAAGTCTTCTGCGCAGGGAGGGTGTGGGCAGCGGAGGATCCGTGCTCTCCCCGCTGGTCTCCGGCGAGGAGTCATGGAGCCCCCTCGCTGATTCCCCCATCTGCCCCCCTTCTCCACTGGTGCTACGCTGATTTCCTTCCCCAGCAGATGGGCTGCCTCTCTCCCTCCTAAGACGCTCTCCAGCATCCCTCTGGAGCCCTCCCTCCTCCTCTGGCTCCGATGGCAGTTCCCTGACAGTATCTTTTTCAGATCCCTGGATTTTTAGTGCAAAACATTCAGAATAAAGGTAATCTCTCTCTCCTCTTTTGGCTTGTAAGTGAATAGGGGATACCAGATGGTAGTCAAAGCCACTGTAGTGTACTGGAAAAGGTGGTAGGCTTGAACCAGGTATCTTTGCTCATCTATGAAGCTCACTGCCATTGGCTTCAGACAAGTCACTAACAATCCCACAAGGTAGGTGAGAGTAGGCAACACATTTCCATCATTCACATGACTTCATGTCTAAGCTACATTTTTTCGTAAGCAGCCCAGAAGACTGGTAAATAGGTAGTTTAGAATTTGACTGAATGAAGTGGAAGGAAAGGTGTGATATAGACTTAAGGGATGGGTAAGGGGTGGTGCTGTGGGTTAAACCACAGAGCCTAGGGCTTGCGCATCAGAAGGTCGGGGGTTCGAATCGCCGTGACGGGGTGAGCTCCCATTGCTCAGTCCCTGCTCCTGCCAACCTAGCAATTCGAAAGCATGAAGTGCAAGTAGATAAATAGGTACCGCTCCAGCAGGAAGGTAAACAGTGTTTCCGTGCGCTGCTCTGGTTCGCCAGAAGCGGCTTAGTCATGCTGGCCACATGACCCAGAAGCTGTATGCCGGCTCCCTCGGCCAGTAAAGCAGAGTCATCCGCGACTGGATCTAACAAGTCAGGGGTCCCTTTACCTTTAAGGGGTTGCACACAAGTGCATGTATGCACAGCAGTAAATTTAGCAGGGAGGGAAGCATCTATAAATTTATCCAAGTGTGCCAATTCAAGTGTATGATGATGCAACAGACCTCCTATCCATGCACTTAAGGGCCAAACTACATGTCATTAGTCATACACTGAAACCAGTGTGCTTAAGGTGGCTGTTTTTATTTGGTGAAAAGGCGTTTGTGGGACCCTGATCCAGAATATCTTCCCAATTGGGATCAGGGGCCCATGCAGGTTTTCTGCTGAAAATGACTTCCTCCTGGCTGCTTTTTGCCTCTGTGTGAACTGTTTACTGCAAATGGAAGCTTCAGGAGCAAATAGCAACCAAGTGGG
Source organism: Podarcis cretensis (assembly GCF_951804945.1). Taxonomy (NCBI): domain Eukaryota; kingdom Metazoa; phylum Chordata; class Lepidosauria; order Squamata; family Lacertidae; genus Podarcis; species Podarcis cretensis. The sequence goes on from NC_137174.1 coordinate 15,296,088, forward strand.
TGGCAACGTTTAGCAGAAAACTGGCACTACTTATTTCACCAACTAAGCACACTCATGCAGACACGTGATGTGGAGCAAACTACGGTATAATGTTAACTTATCCTGTGCAGCACAGAACAAAGTAAGCTTCATGTTCAATTTTCTTAGTAATCCACGTTCCTTGGTAACGTTTGTACCTAATTTCGTATCTAGTTCCACGCAAAGGATCTTAGCCATTTTGGGTTACAACTTCCAACTGCTGGCAGCACATTAGCTCTATCCAGTACTGCCATTGCACACACATATATTTTGGAAGGAAAAGCTACTAGCAAAAGGTTTAGGAGCCCTTTCCTATGCCTCGGTGACATTTTCATCAAGATAGCCGGCTGTGAACAGCAGATCCCAGGAAGCAGATCCTAAAAATAGCCTCTTACGGCAAAGTGGGGGGGGGGGAGAATGGGGCATGTGGCTTATATACAGACCAGTTTACACATAATTCTGTATTGCCAGAGCATGGCAGTGGGAATCCCACCAAAGCTGTCCTAATAAGCTCATTAATGTAACCAAAACAAATATGGAGGAGCCATGATGCTGAACGTTCCACTGCAAGGCTGTACCAAGAAGACGCCAAATTTCTGCACTTAAGAGAGCAAACAAAACCAAGAATACAGCACTATATTTACATTTATTCAAGAAATTTAGACTGGTATTATTGGTAACATTTATGCCCCACCGAAGCTACAGTCATGAACGGGACTTTGAAGTGTGCCCAGGATTTGGTGCATTGGGCCTTAGCTGTGCAAAAGCTCCTGTCAAAACCTGGGCATCTGGGTTGAGGGCTGAATCCAAGACTAAGCCTGAGTTTTCATGGGGGAAACCACCCATTTCAAAGCAAGATAGATCCCCTATTCCTTGACCAGTCTTCCTACCGACAAGAAGCATCTCTGTCTTGCCTGGATGAAGCTTCTGTTTGTTCACTTTCATCCAGTCCATTAGCAATGCTAGACACCGACTCAGCACTGCTTCCCCATTTCCATTTTATCTCCACAGATGCATCAAACGTTGGGGTGGATGCTAATCTAAGTGACTTTAACCACCACTTCTCTGATCAGCTTTGGATATTACCTGGCTCCAAGAGGAAGATGGAAGCTTGAAAGAGCTGCACTTCCTGCTACCTTACGCCTACAATAACCCTCAAAAATCAACTCTGAATCAGGGAGGTGTTCACTCTTCACGGGGACACTTAACTTCCAACATCTTCCAAGCACAAGTTCCTCTTTGAACACTGAAGCAGCTGCAGGAAAAAACAGGAAGTGCAACTCTCTCATGTTTCCTCCTCTCCCCGCCCCCCAAAAAAGTTACAGTTATAGCTGATATGTGCAATCACCCCTTGGCATTCCCTACACATCACTGGGGCAACTGCCATGTACAAATGGGAACATACAGCATTTCCAAGGCCCCACAAGGCAATAGATGTACTCTGCTGTTCCTGCCTAAAGCTTCAGAGCTCTCAAAGTTATTTTGTCAACTGGGGGGGGGGGTGGCTTGGGGGGAGGAGAGGAGGAGAGTGAGAGGAACTCTTGGGTTGCTGCTTGAATTGCTGATGTGGTAGATCGGATATGTACTCAGTTTCCAAGAAATATGGGCGCCACAGAAATCCTGACGTATCAGCTAAAAAGCAAGATACCAGATTATTGAGAAGCACTGAGCGCAACAGGATTTTCCAGTTCCACAACTATGGCCCACCAAGCTATTCAAATACCTTTCAGTCTGCTCAGCCAGTGCAGATTGTGCACGAGTAGGGGGCTCTGGCTAATGCTCCCCCAGGCCTATGGAAAACTTCTTGTGTGCCAGTCTCTCTCTCTCTCTCTCCCTCTGTGTGTGTGCTGTAATAAGGAGTTCGCCACGACTGCAGGCAAACGCAGGGCTCGCTTGTTCCTTCTTGGTTTACAGAACTTCCCAGCTAACAGCTGCATTGCAGATGAACCCTCTTAAAGTGGCCAAACACACTGTTAAGCCAGTCAGCAGGGCACTGTGCTACAGCAAAGCAAGCACGCAGCTTTTTTTCCTCTGAAATAAGCATAGTAATCCTGATCTCATCCAAACCACCATGAGTAGACCGTGCACCCATTTGTCATCTCACGCAGAACGCCTTCCAAAAAGCAGCAGATACAGAGCGCTCTTGCCATCTCCGAGTCTGACTTTCAAACAATGCCTCAAAAGAGCACAATGACTGTGAACAAACACATCCCAAAACAAATACAGAATGCTAAAGAACAGGATACAGTATTAAAGGGTTCATTAACCACGGCACTACAATGGTGATTTATGGGATAACATGCCGATGTGGTCTGGGTCAAACTGTCATCCCATATAATTTGAAACACAGATTTTGGAACACAGGAATTCTACTACAGCAAGGAATATACCTACTGGGAAACATTTCTGTGGCTTTAAAATTCATATAGAGAAAGATTTTAGCACTATATGAATAATGGACAGGTGAACAGCCAGTTGTGTAAGAGAATTATTTTGGCATCTATATATGGAGTTTGGTTAAAAGAGGAAACGGAATAAGTAACTGTAGAAAACTTACAGTTCTTTGCTTGCTACTGATTTTTTTTTTTTAATGTATTAAGTTTATTAACTACAATGTCCAATTATGGCAGCTATAATTTATAAATTGAGAATGTAGAATTATATGGGATTTTATGACTGGTCACTGGATGGATGCTAGATGTAGCATCCTTTATTTCCTTTGGTTCAGCTGGAAATCTTTGGGGGAAATCTGTCTTCATGGCCCCCCACTTTGTATCTTTAAATTTCACAGCCTAAAACCCTGTGTAAAATGGGGAGGGGGAGAAGGAGAGAGGATAGAGAAGAAAAGTTCAGAAAGAAAACTTAAGGCATCGCAAGGGTTGGAAACAAAAGATGCCTAATCCTATAGGCAAGGCTAGTCTAGGAGAAGCAGGTGATTCCTCTCCCCCCCCCCAACCCTGGGTGTAATTTTCTTGCATGAAGACCCTTCCCTGATAGGCAAGAAGTGGGGCATTCAAAAAATAAAGACTGCCTCACCCTGAAATAATATGGTTATTTCAGAAAACTTCCTTTCACAGCTTTACACAAACCAAAAATGGATGGAAGCCTCTAAAGGTGCAGAAAAATGTAACTGTTCAGAAGCTTTTAGCACGTTTAAGGGAAAGAGAGAAATAACCTGAGAAAAGCCACACATATGGGTTGAAGTAATTGATATCTTGCTACTCTTGTGCCCAAGTACCTAGATAAGTTAGTCGAATCAATGGCCTGGATCGCAAATGCTGCTAAGCCAGGTTTTATTAAACCACTGGTTTTGCGGCCATCTGAATCTTCCCAGCAGCTTAACCACAATGCCAACAAAGCAACATTTGAAACCATGGTTTGCTGTTAGCTTATGGTTGTTTTAACTATGGCTTGCCATTATATGCAAACCCCACATATCATGGTTCCTTAACCATGGTTTATCTGGCCACCCCAGATACTCACTAAGCTACAAAGGTACAAGGTAATAGCTGATGGAAAACGTATCAAACCATAAAAGAAAAGGCCATGGTTTGTTTGACTATCCATGCAACAGACTGTAGTTTAACTCGTGGTTTATTAAACAAGCCACAGCTTGGCATCAATAATTTTTTTCTACTGACTTGATAGAACCTATCCAAATCTGGCTGTTTTAAATGTATTGCTACTGAAGATAGCCAATTAGGCTGAATTGGTTTAGGTTTTTATATTAATCTTTGTAGTGAGTGCACAAATTATCACATCACCACAACTGAAAGCAATAGTTCCTTAGAGAAGTGGGGAGAATTCCCTGTTGCTAGGGAGCTACCTGTCACTTTGATTGTTTAAATAATGCCTTGTGAGAGCATAAGATAAATCAGAAAATGGAATCAGGCACTGTGAATATGCTGGTATGTCCCAAACAAAGGCTGAATTTTGGTGGGCCTTCATAAAGGCAAGGTGAGGAACTTCAGCTCTGGGGGGCAAATACAATTTTCCTGGCCTCTCTATCTGATCCTTGGGAATCTCCCTGACCACAGCCCTAAGTATTTTTAGGTAGTACTATGTTGGCAGTTGATGTATGGAAGTGAGAGCTGGACCATAAAGAAGGCTGATCGCCGAAGAATTGATGCTTTTGAATTATGGTGTTGGAGAAGACTCTTGAGAGTCCCATGGACTGCAAGAAGATCAAACCTATCCATTATTAAGGAAATCAGCCCTGAGTGCTCACTGGAAGGGCAGACCCTGAAGCTGAGACTCCAATACTTTGGCCACCTCATAAGAAGAGAAGACTCCCTGGAAAAGACCCTGATGTTGGGAAAGATGGAGGGCACAAGGAGAAGGAGACGACAGAGGATGAGATGGTTGGATAGTGTTCTCGAAGCTACCAGCATGAGTTTGACCAAACTGCAGGAGGCAGTGGAAGACAGGGGTGTCTGGCATGCTCTGGTCCATGGGGTCACGAAGAGTCAGACACGACTAAACAACAACAACAATGTTGGCAGTTTCTACTACAGCTCAAGGGGCAGAAGGTCTTGGTCAAGGGTGCAAAACATGATCTGGCCAGTGGGCCAAATTCTGAGCTCCCACGGCCACTGACAGGTGAATGGGAGCCATCACAATGACATCAGGTGACCAAACTTCAAAGGAAAGTTCCTGATTTGTTCTGAACTGGACTGTCAACTGTGATGCTTGTATAGACAAAAGCTGACCAAATGCTATCATCTTTCCCCATACCCTTGTACTCACATCAATATATTGCCAGCTCTTAATGAATAGTTGAATGGAAGGTGACGACTTAGCCTTCCAGTCTGGCTGACCCTAACGAATGCATGACCCATAGTTCACAGCATACATCCTCATCAGGAAAAACCAAAGGGCTGCTAAAGGTCAGTAATTAAGAGCTAGTGCAGCCCTTTAACTGCCCAAAGGTTCATATCCGGGAACTGCACACAGACTCCCTAGGAGCTCCAGGGCAGGAGAAACCTTCCAGAGTACATCAGCAATTAGCTCTACCCTGAAGGAACAACCCTTCTAGCTAAACTCAGTGTGTCCTAACAGGACAGCAAGGTTGCAATTCCCTAACCTCCACAGGGCCAGAGGAAATGCTACTTCTATTACCCATGAAATGGTATTACTTTTTGACATAACTGCACAATATCATAGCAGAGCACAGCTGCACTGAAGCAGAAACACTAAAACATATCCAGCAATCACCGGACACCAAGACTGCAGGGAGGGTTTAAGAGGTGCCCATTGCTCTTCTCCATGTGTTCTTTCCCAGTGAACACATGACTGACAGTTCTCCCTCAGGTCACGCTTCACTCATCAGATCAGATGCACAGCATCAAGTCCCAGGCAAGGAGCCAGAAGGTTGAACACACGTCATCTATATATCCATGCCGCAAACTGCAACAGAGAAAAGGAAATCCCTCAGATGCTGTCTCACCTGCCAACTGCAAGCCCATGTGGAATAAAAGGAGTATTAAAAACAGAAGGACTGTGAAAAATAGACTACAAACCTGAACACACGGGGGAAACGTTTATATATATATATACACACACACACCTTACATCTAGCCAAACACATCCTGGTGCCCAGGCACTCACTTGGCCACAAGTGACCAACAAGTCAGATGCAAAATGGGCCTGGCACCTGGCTAATTTTGAACACTGGGTTAACTAATTTACACACATACACATACACAAACACCCCCCCCCCCCCCAATTCTGGCACCCATCACATGTACTCCAAATCCAAACTCAGCATCATTACTCTTCTAGAGAGATCTAAGCATTGATTAACAGAACTACAGATTCTTACCTAACTTCCCATCCCGCAGGGGAACAAACACAACTTTTAAACTACAGCCAAAGATGCTCCATTTCTGAACTTTTACAAGTGATCTGGCACTGGGTACAGAATCAGCCACAGCCCAAGAATTACAGTGGTGCCCCACAAGACGAATGCCTCGCAAGACGAAAAACCCGCTAGACGAAAGGGTTTTCCGTTTTTTGAGGCGCTTCGCAAGACGAATTTCCCTATGGGCTTGCTTCACAAGATGAAAACGTCTTGTGAGTCTTGCGAGTTTTTTCCCTCCCCCCCTTTTTTCTAAGCCGGTGGCGCTGTGGGTTAAAGCCTCAGCGCCTAGGACTTGCCGATTGAAAGGTCGGCGGTTCGAATCCCTGCGGCGGGGTGCGCTCCCGCTGCTCGGTCCCAGCGCCTGCCAACCTAGCAGTTCGAAAGCACCTCCGGGTGCAAGTAGATAAATAGGGACCGCTTACCAGCGGGAAGGTAAACAGCGTTTCCGTGTGCAGCTCTGGCTCGCCAGAGCAGCGATGTCACGCTGGCCACGTGACCCGGAAGTGTCTCCGGACAGCGCTGGCCCCTGGCCTCTTAAGTGAGATGGGCGCACAACCCCAGAGTCTGTCAAGACTGGCCCGTACGGGCAGGGGTACCTTTACCTTTACCTTTTTAAGCCGCTAATAGCCGCTAAGCCGCTAATAGCGCTAATCCGCAAATAGGGATGCTTCGCAAGACGAAAAAACCGCTAGACGAAGAGACTCGCGGAACGGATTATTTTCGTCTTGCGAGGCACCACTGTACTTAATAGCTAAGCCTGGAGTCACAGCACAAAATGACTGCATGCAAGAACCTTAGGAGATCCTAGGGACCCAGGGCGGCACACTATATGAAGCACTGGACATTCACTACAGCCTTCCCTTTTAAGTGGCTCAAAGGAACTGGGAATCCTTGAACAAAGTACTGGTGACTAAAGCAGATAGCAAGTAACAGCGGGCTGAACATGTAGAACAGGGGTCAGCAAACTTTTTCAGCAGGGGGCCGGTCCACTGTCCCTCAGACCTTGGGGGCGGGGGCAGACTATATTTTTTTTGGGGGGGGGGGGTTGAACTAATTCCTGTGCCCCACAAATAACCCAGAGTTAAATAAAAACACACATTCAACTCATGTAAAAACACCAGGCAGGTCCCACAAATAACCCAGAGGTGCATTTTAAATAAAAGGGCACATTCTACTCATGTAAAAACACACTGATTCCCGGACTGTCCATGGGCCGGATTTAGAAGGCGATTGGGCCAGATCTAGCCCCCGGGGTCTTAAATTTGCCTACCCATGATGTAGAATGAGTCAAAGTTCATTCAGTTATTTTCTTTCTTTCTTTCTTGCAAGAACATTTTGCAGTGGTCCCTCTAACCAATGAAATATTCATGCACAGGCAGCATTTCAATCATATTATTGGGAGGGAATTAAAAAAAAAAATCTCTGGGGGGTGGGATTACTAAGGGTAGGTCTGAGCTGAAAAAGCCAAACACATCACTTCCTCAAGAACTTGTGTGATAATGACATGCCATTTGGTGGAAGAAGAAAATCACTTCAGGAATGTCATTTATGCATCAGAGGGATAAGCCTCCTCTAGCAGCAACCAGTTAAGCAATGCTGGAGATTAAATACATCCAAGGCAGAACATTTTTCACAATCCCAATCTCCCTCTGCCCTGCCAAAGACCCACGCAACAACAACAAAAAGGTTAGACATGTCGCTTCATAAAAGAGGCAATGGAAGATCAGGAGCTAATGCTCTTATGATCAGATGCACTAAATGGAGCCATCATGTTTAGTGGCAGCACACCCATGAATATTTTTTTTTATTTGTGTGATTTATAACTAGCCCTTCAATAGGTTTCCCAGGGTGGACAATAGCAAGTTAGAATTAGAATAAAACAAATTAAACCCAAAACTATAAGCACATCCCAATATAAGAAGGCAGAAGGTCTTTAAGCAGAGGCTTGACAACCATATGTCAGGAGTGCTCTGATGGTGTTTCCTGCTTGGCAGGGGGTTGGACTCGATGGCCCTTGTGGTCTCTTCCAACTCTATGATTCTATGATTCTATGAATTTAAAAATGAGCACTTAGTTAAATATGAAGTTTCTGTGCCTGGAACTAAAGTGACAAAAAGACGGGTGCCAAGGAAGCTTTCAACACATGGGGAGCCACCACCAAGTAAAGTAGACCCTTTCCTCTGTTGTCACCTGTCACATCTCATAGACATGGGTGGAGGAGAGGGGAAAGAATGGCAGATACTGGGGAAGAGCCTTCTGCTTGTGAACACCCCCAGAGCACCCACAGGTGAACACACCCAGAACACCCACAGGCCATTGCTGGACATATCTCATTCTCATATATAATGTCAGGAATTATATGTCTTCAATGGTTATACCAGGAATAAAACAAAACAAAACAAAACAAAACGTTAATGGCTGCAGAATCTCTCTGTTCTCCACATTTGGAAGACGACACCTTTAGGTAGTAGGAGGGGCAAAGAAAATGTATGGAGGCCTATTTGCAGTTTTAAATTCCAACATAGGTGCTAAAACAGGTTGGGGTCCAGCATCTCTGGAGATGCAAAGCATGGTTGTCTTAAATGTTGCCTACTGTAGGAGTGACTGTCTCTGCTTATGTATTTGTAAATGGAACAAATATGACAAAGACATGCCCCAGTCCTCTCTCATCAGAAAGAAAACAAGATCTTGTGTCATTTCCCTGAAATACCTTGTTACTCAGAAGGAGGGAGCATGAAACAAATTTATTAAAAGATTTGTGTGTGTGTGTGCATCTGCAAATCCTCACATATGTGTGTACAGTGGACACTTGGGTTGCGAATGTGATCTGTGCGGGATGCACGTTCGCAACCAGCGTCTGTGCACGCATGGGTTGCAATTCGGCGATTTAGCGCTTCTGCACATGCGCGACCGCCGAAACCCAGAAGTAACCTGTTCTGGTACTTTCAGGTTTCGGCGGTCTGTAACCTGAAGAAACATAACCTGAAGCGTCTGTAACCCGAGGTATGATGTACAGGTATAACATACATATGTACTTACTGGTGCACCTAAACTCTATGCACAATTTTATACTTCTCTAAGTCCCACTTCCTGGTGTGTGTTTTTTCCATGTCTGGTCCTTCTGCACAGTTTATACCAAGGACAAATGTAAGTAATATGTAAATAATTGTTATTCACTGTGCTTTCATACTAACCCAAAATGGTAATTTACAGGGATTTTTTTATGTGTGCCAAACGTCACCAGTTTCAACATTATACAAATAAAGGTACGTTGTAAATCAATAGGTACCAAGCAATTCCTGCTGCAAGATACAAAAACTCCAAAGTAAACTGACATGATTGGAGAAACAGCTTCAGAGTGAACCTGCATACCACAACTGGCTCAGGAGCTGCCTTTTCCAGAGGCCAACAACCTCAAGAGAAAAGTCAATGGGGGGAATTATATCTCCTAAGTATAGGATATAATGAGTCAACATCTGGAGTTACCCAAGAAGGTGTCTCTGCTGCACAGGGTGGACTAGGAATAATATCATTTTGACATATTAGATACTGAAGACTCCACAGTCTTGACATATATGACAGATGTGCCAGATGTTAACTCTCCATGGCAGATGGCTCTTCCCTGGAGACACTGGAGAACATGAGAAACCCCCGTTCTTCTCCTGAGCTTGACAGAAGGCAGCAGAACATGCCCAATCTTGTGTCATGCTCTGGGGATACTTGACCATTTCAGAACATCAGCAGAGAGTCAGAAAGAAGACTCTTCCCAAAGGAGTGGGAGGGGTAGATAGTCACAGCAACAACAGCTAGTGACCATAATCAACCGAGATGTGTGGGACCTCTACTGAAGGCTTTGGGCAAACTGCACAGATAAGAGGCAATAAAGGTTGAAAAAGTCCCAGCCAGTTAAGCAATGTTATCTGTTACAACTCCTACTATGTTTCGGAGATAAAACTTTTCAGAGTTAACATTATCTCATTAAGAGAACAAAATAATAATAATAATAATTTAAAGGTGTACATATGAATCTCTCCAACAAAGGCATCTTGGACTGGTGGTTCCCCACCCTTCTCAGGAAAAGGGACCTTCTTTCCATAAGCAGTAAGAAAAGCCCAACAAGGGTGTACCCATTACTTGCATGAGCTGCATAGAGCAAAGTTATAATGTCAATCAAGCAGCAACTCTCTGCATAACCAATGTACAGTACATAATAGTCCGGAGCTCTTTTTATTGCATCTCTGTTCACAGGGAAAAAATCGCCCTACTAATAAAATACCCAATTCTTCAAGATCATAAACCTATTTGTGCACACTCCTTGTCTGCCTTCCTGTATGTGTTTCCATTAAAGTTGAACTGTACAAGACTTGGGCCCACGAACACAACTGTATAGATTCAAACATCTACTTCCTCTTACAACTATCTCCTCTCCCTGGAATACTGTTGAGTTACATTGCTTAACGACATCATTCAGTAACACTACCGTCCAAGTCCATGTGGACAGTTATAATTGACTTACAAGATGGGTGGGAGGGTAAAGCGACAAGCTCGACTTTACTTAAAGCACCCACAATGTTTACCAGGCAGTGGCTTTTCTTCAGTTAGAGAGTGCCTGCACAATCTCCGGCCAAAAAGCATGTGGCTTGAGCAGGCCCTACTCGCAATAGTTATGAGGCAGCACAGTGCTTCTCAAACTGTGGACCACCGGTGGGTCTCAGCAAAGCATCCTCTCGCTTCCCCCCTGCCCTGTTATAGCCTTTTGGTTGGGTCAACACCAGCACCTTCCCAGCTCCCCACATGCACAATCCATAGCTACATGTGGGAGTTGGTTACAGTGGCGTAGCGTGGGGGGTGCAGGGGGGGCCGGCCGCACCGGGCGCAACATCTGGGGGTTAGGGTTAGGGGGCGCAAATCCACGAGTTAGGGGGTGCAAATCCATGGGTTAGGGGGCGCAAATCCACGGGTTAGGTAAAGGTAAAGGTAAAGGTACCCCTGCCCGTACGGGCCAGTCTTGACAGACTCTGGGGTTGTGCGCCCATCTCACTTAAGAGGCCAGGGGCCAGCGCTGTCCGGAGACACTTTCCGGGTCACGTGGCCAGCGTGACATCGCTGCTCTGGTGAGCCAGAGCCGCACACGGAAACGCCGTTTACCTTCCCGCTGGTAAGCGGTCCCTATTTATCTACTTGCACCCGGAGGTGCTTTCGAACTGCTAGATTGGCAGGCGCTGGGACCGAGCAGCGGGAGCGCACCCCGCCGCAGGGATTCGAACCGCCGACCTTTCGATCGGCAAGCCCTAGGCGCTGAGGCTTTAACCCACAGGGAAGAAAGAGAAAGTGTGGGGATGGCTGAAGGCGAGGAAATTGAGAAGGGCCCAGGCAGCAGCTGCTGCAAACCCTGCAACCCCATTTTCTCTCTCTCTCTCCTCCTCCTTCCTGCACAGTCTCCTGTCAAGACAGGAAGCCTCTCCTCCCTCTGAAAGGGCCAAAGAGGACACTGAAGGAAATGGAAAAGAGGAACAAAAAAAGTTATCATTTTAGATAAATTGGTAAAGTTTGGAACAGAAAAGGGTGACATGAGGGGGAAGACGCTCCAGGGGGAGGAAGTGAATGTAAAAAAAAAAGCAAGGAGATAAAGCTTCCTTTAAAACCCTCTTCACCAGTAAGCTCTGGCCAAGATGAGGAGGGCCCAAGGAGGGATTAGACAGCAGAAAATGATGTAAGTAACTGCTAGCTATTTATGCCAAATTCCACTTCCATCCACCAACGTTTTGTTACTGGTGGGCCTCAGTAATCTCCAGCCTCTCAAATGGGCCCTGGTTAGATAACCCCAACTTAGGAGTTGAATAGCATTGTCTTCTGTTTCATTTTCGAAGCTCTTCGAAGACAAATTGCAACAAACAAAGACTTACTCATTTTTACCCCAAATTTCAGAAGTAACCCAGATCTGACCCCAAACTGCTGGCAGCTTGGGTCTCGTTCATAATATAGAGCTGGGCCTATTGAAGATCTCTATCCCTCGGCCTGGAAGCAACATCACTACTGGTCAGAACGGAAGGGATGGGATACCTGGGGGTACCTTCCAGATATTGTGGCACAACTATAATCATCCCTGGCCACTGGTCAACAACATCTGGACTGTTTCCTATCCCTGCACCTAGCCCTGTTACTTTACTCATAAATATGACTCAAAGCAATGTAGAAACACTAAAGCAGGCTTCCTCAACCTCAGCCCTCCAGATGTTTTCAGACTACAATTCCCATCATCCTTGACCACTGGTCCTGCTAGCTAGGGATCATGGGAGTTGTAGGCCAAAAACATCTGGGGGGCTGAGGTTGAGGAAGCCTGCACTAGAGAAATACAAAAAACCAATTACCATAAGTACCATTAATAAAGACCATAACAAACATATCTATGCAAACAAAACACAAGTCTAGCAAATCATGAGCTCACGTTGGGGTGGGGGGTGGGGTGCTACCCTTCTTGGATGAGTTGCATGGGTAAAATGCCACTGCCTCAAACCGGGGCTTTTTACCCAGATCCTGAGTGATCTGTTTATTCTGGATTAGTTCCAGAATGAGCAGGAGGGCACCTGTTCAAACCTAATCTAACCAGGAGGAAAAGGTTTGCAATAAGAATTATTTGTCCTCCATCTGCCGTATTAGACTGAACTGGTCAAAAATTTAGAAAATCCGGTGTAAGGGATACTAGTCCCCATCCTTCAGCCCCCCACTTCTGGAGCAGGTAATCCTAGACTCGACACGATCGCAAACAGGACAGACAAACAGCAGACTGAAATCCTGCCTGCTGTAGCACATTTATAAAATATACAGCGTAAACCGAGAGGCAACTTGTAAGCCAGGCTGATCTTGCCCACGCACCTCACTATACAGAGGGAGAGCACCAGTTCCTTGCTGAGAGAGACCACAGCATGGCAGCTCCCTTGCCCAGACCCCTGGTTCTCTGCAAAAGTCATTCCCAGCACCACAGAGATAGCGTTTCCGTTAAATATGTTCCCGAGCTTTTGGCAAGGTCAGGAGCTCTGTCACGTAAGCTCTTCTATTCCAGTGATCCCTTCTAAGTCAATTTGTTCCAACAATAAATAAAGATTCTATCACTACAGTGTGCATCATATTGCAACGTTGCATTATAAGCAGGCAATCCCAGAAAGGCGAGGGAGAGAGTTGAGGCAAAAGGCAGCTGGCACAAGGGGAAGGCTGCAGTTTATGACATCATCTTATTACCTCTCCCCCCCCCCATACATCTATCCCTGGAGCCGGGAAGTGTGTGCAACACAAAGCACAACACTTCCAGCATCACGGCGACACAGTATCCCCATTAAATAGAAAAAGACTGACCAACAGCACGATCACTGCTTATTGACCTGTATCCATTCCTGCCCTAGCTGACTTCAAGCCAACAAGACCCAAGACACATACAAGTCGAGAAAACGCTATTGTGGCTGTTTCTGCTTTCGTCCTCTTGAAACAGACAGGCTGAGCCCAAGGAAATACCCACTCGTCTGCCAATGTTGTGGCAGCTTTTACCTGTGCTGCACAAGCTAGGAGGAGGCTGAGCAGCAGGGGGGCATCGCAAACCACACTGACTGCAAGGCAGTTTTGACAAACAAGCCAATATTGCGCTTCATCTTGGAGAATTAAGACTGCATCTAAGGCACAAGTGTGTAAATTGGTGGACAGGTCTGGTATGTTCTCAGCACCCGGCTTCCCTATATGCAAACCAGCTTGTATTCTTGCACTCTGGACACTAATACTACAAACTGTGTTTCAGGATTCTGCAAACTTGTATTGTGGATTCTCATTTTCCACGACGGACCTGCCTAACTAACCTGCAGTGCAGCACACTGTTGCCTGCATCCAATTCACTGAGAGAGGGGGAGGGGAACAGGCTGACTTCACTCCAGCCCTGCAAGAGAATTCTCGACAAGGAAGAACAGTGTGCCACCCCTGAAGGGATGGCAAACTGATTCCGCCACCCGCCCACTTCCCAATACTCAGCCCAGATTTCACTTTAATTCCTACCAGCCATGTCAACAGCTAATCACAACTTCAAAAAAGCCTAAAATAAACTGGTGTTGTATGTGTTTGTTATATTATTAATTAGAGTTATAAAACAATGCAATTTTGTTTTTTAACGTAATGGAACCATTTCCCGGGGGGGCGGGGGAAATTAGCAATGGATAATTTTCCTCCCCAAAAGTTACCATATGCTTTGCGGTAAAGCAAAGTTTTTTTAAAAAAATAAAATAAAATGTATGGGTAATAAGGTCTGGGGCGTTTCAAGAAAAGCCAAGAAGGTTCAGTTTCTCAGGGTGCTCTACACCCTGATTTAGAGAGCACTTTTATGGACTACAAGCAAATAAAGCTTCCTTGAACTGGTTCAGACCACTGGTTCCTCTGGCCAAGTGTTGATCTGGTTGCTTGAGGCTCGCTTGAATGGAGGTCTTTCCCAGTCCGGCTGTTTGGGAACCCTTTTGGCTAAAGGTGACAGGCTAAGACCTGCTTCACCCCAACTTCAGCCCTCTTTTGAATGCTCTCATAGACCCTCAACACACTCCTATAAGGTAGACCATTATCATCATTTCCGTTTTGCAGAAGATGGGGGCTGATGCTGCAAGATATTGGCTAGATATTGAAGATCGGTGTTAATATGCCCAGACTGTCTTGCCCTGGTGAGCAACCTGGCTGCTGAATTCTGAACCAGATGAGGTTTCTGAACCCTCTTCAGAGGCAGCCCCATGTATAATCTAACCTAGAGGTTACCAGAGCATAGACAAGAGACGTTAGGTTATCGCTGTGCAGATATGGGTGCTGCAAGGTCACCAGCTGAAACTGATGGAAGGCATTCTGTGCCACTGAGGCCACCTGAGCCTCAAGCAACAGCAATGGAGGTCTGGCAATTCACGCCCTTCACCACCATGCGACAGCCAGCTCTATTGTTCTATGCATTTACAAAACACTGACAGCCACCTTCAAAAAGAAGTTGCGTGCAATCCAGCAATAAGCTTCCCCACAATTTCAGTGTAGGTCATGGACTTTCATTTATACTTCCTAAACTCAAGATGCAGTCGTGTTGATTTGCAGATGTTCCCAAGACCAACTTTCAATTTTACTAAGCAAGTCTCAGGACTAGCTAAGTGCCAAATATTCTGCAAAGCGGGTCTTTATCCCTTGCATACAAACCTGTATAAAACTATTTCATAAATAAACTTTTTCAGCATCCCTGGCTCAGACATTCTCCAGGTGAAGCTTAGGGTACTCCTGTCCCCCACTAACTTTGAAATTAGGTGGCTGGCCAAAAATTTGTTCCACGTAAACATTTTCTAGTTGCTTAACAGCAGAATCAGGATAGTCGAATATTCCTTCCTACAGCGTTCAATATTTGCTTTATTATTCCATCAAGAGAACAAGTTTGAACAGACTAGCTTCTCAGCACTGTTTTTTTTAAAGACATCAGTACTATATTTGCTATGAGGACTTGGGTGAAAGTGCTACAAAAAGAGCGGCAAATTACTGCCGCACAATGACTTCTGATATTTAGCACAACAGTTAACGTGCATAATAAACAAAGCTCATTAAATAAGAAGTCATCTATTGACCGGCCAAGATGGATGCAATTTCCTCTGCCCAATATTCCTGAGATTCTGTCACACAGTATACTCTCTTTTACATTCAGACATTTATTGGCGGCAAACAAAATCCAAGACAAGTTTGCACCTCACAAAGAGCAGTGGATTCCACATACAAGCACACATACAACCAGGCCTTTGGATGATTAATCTTGTAACCCTTTTAAATGTGGGGGGGGGGGGTTTGGGGGGGGGTATTGGTTTGTTTTTCTTTTTCTCGTTTTCTTGTGTATTTTGTGCTTTTATATTGTAAACCACCCTGAGATCTGCGGATGAAGAACGGTACACAAATTTGATAAATAAATAAAATAAAATGTGAAAAAGCAACATGAAACCCTTGGTTTCATGACAGAGTAATAATGCTGCACTGGACAAGCAGAAATTGCTGCCCATGTGGCAAAGCGACCAGTGTTCTTTGGACTGGCCTAGAAGCAAGTCTGGCAACCCATGAAGCAGGGATGGGGAATTCTTGGCCCTCCAGGTGTTGCCTAACTATCATAATCCCTGACCAGTGGCCATGCCGAGTGGGAATTTTGGGAATTCGAGCCCAACATCATGTGGAAGGCAACAGGTTCTCAATACCTTCCTTAAAAGATGAAAAAGGCAGACAAGGCTTAGACACAGGAGGGGAGAGTGCTCTTGTGCTTGAATCCTGCTTGCTGACTTCCCATGGACAGCTGCTCAGCCACTGTGTGAACAGGATGCTAGACTAGATGGGCCATTGGCCTGATCCCGCAGGTTCTTCTTGGGTTCATATGATTCCATGACACTCTGTATGCCAACGTTAAGCACTAATGGTCTAAGGCACAGCAGTTACACACCCAGGATGGCAGCCCCTCCACCCCTGGGCAGCAGATAAAAGAATCATGAGAGAAAACCATTTTCCGGCAACAAAAACTTACAACCTTCCCCTCTGCCCCCACAAGTAAGTTCCAAAATGACACTTGCCAAAGCTCAGCAGTGATAGAGCAACTGAGCTGAAGAAGAAGCTAAAGTCACACACAGTTAGAACTTTGGCACGATTGACCACAATTCTCTCGTGGGCAAAGAGAGGCATAGCTATTAGTGGGAAAGGTCCTATATGCTTTACACTGAGAGTAAGTAACGGGGGGAGGGGGAGCAGCTTCATTTTAGAGTGAAGATGCCAATAAAGACTTGAGTTGAGTTCATTCCCCTTTATCCGAGCAGAAGACCTACTTGGTAAAAAAAAAATGCTGATAAATATGGCCATTTTTAATTCCACTCAGTTATATCTTGCTTCTGCTGGTATTAAGGAATTTCTAAGAGAGTTGTGATGTGCTTCTCCCACCCACATTACCAGGGCAGCATCACGAACCAAAAAAGTGTCAACAGTGAGCATACACTTTAACACCAGTCTCCCCCCAAAACCTGGTGCCCTCCAAGCATCTTGGGCTGCAATTCCCACCAGCATGACCAATGGTCAAAGATGACAGAAATTCTACTCCACCATCACCTGCAGGGCACCAGCTTGGAGAAGGCTGCTTTCGATGCTGCTGAAGAACTTGCCCTTCTCTGCCGCAGTGTTGCAGTGTAAACAACAACATTCTGTTAAGGCAAGCAATAGGTCACTGATGGTTCAAACTCTGGAAGGTGATACCTCAGGTTAAGAACTTAATTCATTCTGGAGGTCTGTTCTTAACCTGAAACTGTTCTTAACCTGAGGTACCACTTTAGCTAATGGGGCCTCCCACTGCGGCCACACGATTTCTGTTCTCATCCTGAAGCAAAGTTCTTAACCTGAGGTACTATTTCTGGGTTAGCGAAGTCTGTAACCTGAAGCGTCTGTAACCTGAGGTACCACTTTTAAGTTTTGGCAGTGTGAGGTTCTGTGCTGCTATGTTATTAATTATATGTTTCTTTACTACATTCATATCCTGCCTTTCTTCCAAGTGGCTGACAGCTATGTGCATAATTCTCCACAACAACCCTGAGAGGTAGGTTCGGTTGAGAGTGACTGGCCCCGGGGTCCCCGGATGAGCTCCGTGGTCGAGTACAGTTCTGACCCTGGTTCTCGCTGGTCCTAGCTGAGCACTAACTATAGCGGGTAGACAGACGTAAGGTAGCGGAAGACAGGCTGCAAGCATGAGTCAAGCAGAGAGCAGGAGCCAGCCCAGCGATCAGGGAAATCCCTCCTCCGCCAACCTCCCCATCTCTTTATCAAGTCACTGGCTGACAAGTCTTCACCCATGCCTTCTCTAACTTCTAGTCAGTCAGAACTTGGAACAAAGTAAAGATTACAACGGCTGAAGCAAGTGAAGCAAGCTATCATCTCCTTTCTGAGTGTCCCTGAGAATCTTCACTCAAACATTTGCTGTATTAGAAGCTGATCCATTCTAAACTGGTTTTATGCAGCTTTGCAAGAAAGTCCATAGGTATGCACCACCAAAAAAATAATACAGAGCTAGAATATGATGCAGCAAGCTACAGCAATGGGAAACGGTAGTTATTTAAGGAAGCAGCAGCCATCAAAGTATATTCATGACCTAGAGACGAAGCCCTGTGCTTCTGTAGTTTTCTTAGAAAGCTGCTTAGAAGCCATTCCAATTCATAGGGACAGTGAATTGGGGCCTCCTTCGCTGCCAGTATGCAGTTTGACCGCATTATCTGGTGTCACTTTTGCTCCAATACCTTCCAAGCCTAATATTTAGTCACCGCCTTGATTCACATGCCTACCCTGCAGCACCACAGAAACTGAACACCTCTTAGGTCACCGAGAGCTATATCTGATCCTACATACTGTGCCAGATTCCATTCGTTTCCAGCACAGGTTCCTTAGACACAGATTCAAGGAACCTCCCTCTCTCTCTGCCTCACTCCTCTGCCAGCTTTATACTTCTCCTGTTTTATTCCCTTCCGTTCCAAACATGGCACCCACAAACCCCACGCCCCATGCAGCTATTCTCAGAAATGTTCAGTTTAATTAACTCACAGTCACCATCACACGGAATTTTCCTATGACATTGATGCTGTCCCTCAAAGCCATCCTGCCCTGGTTGCTTCCACTGATTTCAAGCTCATTAGTTTGCCCTCTATGTAGTTGGCAAACGCCGACGGGCCGCAGTTTGCTGCAACCCAACAGCTGTCTGGGTACTTAAAATCTTAGGCGAGCACATTATCTGGTGGTTTCGGATGCCATGGCAACTGAGTGACAGATATTTACTTTCCCCAAATCGCCCCAGTTTTTACGCTATCCCAACTTGCACATTCACCCAGGGTAGACCAAGGCAACCTTCCTGAGGTTTACTTTGCAATCAGAGATTCACATGGAACAGTCACACGGCAAGCTTCTTATACATGATGCTAAATCCAACACGCCATCTATTTGGGGAGAAGGGGGCGAGAAAAGCTGGAATAATATTTTTCAGCAAGGACTACGCTGCCACCGTCCTCTGATTTTCTATCTATCCCTCCTCCATCCAGGGGCACAGCAGCCAAGTAAGGCCCATGCTTCTTGCTGCCATAGGCAATCTGTAACTTTACCCATACAATGTCTTATTGTATGCACAACAGTTAAATAATAAATAACACATTAAATGTTCAGGAGTTGCTTGGGAGAATATATTCATATTTTCGTTTTTAAATATCTGTCACTTCTTTATTCCCCTCTCCCCTTTACAATGGTCTGAGATGTGGTTCAATAATATTTGGGACAGAGCTAGTTCAGAACTGGGCTTAGAAGAATTGCTAATGGGGTTACAAAGGAAAATACCTTTGATGAAACCTGGTCTCCCTTTCTTTTTATACATAAGGGAAGAAGAAAGGAAAGCTCTCCCATCAGCCTCACAAACCTGTCTGTGGAAAACCTATTATGTTCTGCCAATGTTTTAAGGCTGCGTGAAACAATATTTGCCTGGCACCTGCTTCATATAATACAGGTAGGTGGTTTAAAAACTATTTTATTTTCTCAGGTTTGGCTGGCTTTGTGACTGCTTTGTTACAATATGTATTGCTTTGTGCTGTATCGTCTGTTTTATTGAATTTGTATGTAGCCATTTTTAATATATTTTTAAAACCAATTGTCTGTTGAAGCTGCTTACTTTGGCAAAAAAGTAGCTTCCCACACCTCATAACATATAAACAAAACACACGCCAAGTTACTAAAATCCCTCACCTCCACGACACAGCACCTCTCTTCAACTCCACCACAAAGCCCAGGCAATTGCCTACACAAGAGGTGACTCAATATGGAAAGGATGCCCATTACTTCTGCACAGGATCTTCCCCACACACTCTTCCCTTATTCACAGCTCTACTGGTTTCCAGTTTTCCCTTTGCTCAAACTAAATTATAAATTAAATTAAAGGGAATTCTTTAAGGCCAACCCTTATTCTTCACTGTTCCCAAGGCTGTACATGGGTTCTACCGACTTCCCTTTGTACCGTTGTCACTGGTGTCCATGAAGACTCCCATTTAATTTTAGACTGCAATACCCTTCAGGTTATCTGTCTTACACCCCTGCTCTGCATTGCTGCAATATGGCTAAGACACCATCCTGTTCTGAACAGGGGTGGCTGACACCCACCCCACCCCAGTTTAGGTAGCCGAACCACTCCACATCCCCTCAAGCAATTTTCTTCTCTATCCCCCGCCCTAACAAGACCACAGTGATTTTGGTGACAACAGCACCCAAAAAAAAGTGGAGGGAGGTTGAAATAGGCACAACACTATACCAGAACCCAGATTGAGATGCAAATCACCACCATCAAATTGATCAGCTGATTAGTGGAAAGGTGGGAATAAGCCCTTTACTGAGCTAGTGTATGGGGGGGGGGGATGTGACCCCAGAGAGATGGCCAAGGTTGAATGTGTCCCTCAGACCAAAAAAAGGCTAGTCACCCCGGTTTAAATGCAGTCGCCCAAAGCTACGCTTAAAATACCAAGATATTAATGCGAATTACTTGCTCTTTCCACCATCACTCGGCACATCCTGAGCTATTCCCTTTCCCACTCTTACAAATATGTATGTGCGCAAGTTACGTTGGAGAAAGCAGGAAAGGGATTGCAACACAGCACTACTATCCAGTTGCACACCGATACACTAAGGCTGCAACCCTAACCCTGATTACCTGGGAGGTAAGCCCCACTGAATTCAGTAGTACTTACTTCTGAGTAGATGTGGTTAGGCTTGCCCTGTAAATCATCATTTCATAGGCATTTCAGAGTACCAGTGGGAGACTTTCAACAATATTCCTGTTTTGCAATAGGAGACCGAGACAATTTGCCTCAAATTCAGCCCACAGCGGTTCCTCTGCCACAGAGCACCAGATCCAGATTCTGGTCCAAGTCCCCCATCATCTTCTTCTACCACCTGCACGAATTCATTTCGGTAATAACAACTTAGCATTTATAATAGCACTTTTATTGAGTATTCACAGGGCTTCACATGCGATCTGTGAGCAATTCTTACAGGAACCTTGTTAAGTACAGCTTTATTATCCCCATGTTGCTGATGCGAGACTTGAAGCAGGGAGAAGAGCAGTTAGCCTAAGGCCACTAAGTTCACGGTCATGGTAGAAACTGAAATGGGGGCTTCCTGGCTTTGAGCCATTAAGCTAGTTCTTAAGACCAGTGCAGGGGGCCAGAAGCTCAAGTCAGGCAACTTCCATTGCAAAAGGGGCCAAGGCTATAACTGCTGGAGCTGCTTAAAAACCTGGAGAAAATCCAAATGCCTAAATGGAAGCAGTGCAGTTGCAGAACACTTGCGGGGCAACTGCAAAGGGAGCAGAATAGAAACAGTACATTTTACAAAAGGCAAAGCCTTCTGCGGAAGATGAAGGCCGCTGCATGTCTTTAGTTACATTAAAACCTGAAGTGTGCGCCTGTTTCTCATCCAGAATGTCCTCATCTCTTGAAATTAACTCAGATCAAGGCTGGTAATATGTACTCTGACTTTAACTGAAAACATGCTTGCTACACATAGCTGATTACTAGACAATACAAATAACAGTTTGCCATAAACGACAGTGGAAGAAGGCTGCTGTTTTGCACCCTAATTTCTAGCATCTAATTAATATGGTTGCACCAATGTGTCTACCCTATGAGGAACGGGCAGCAGATCCTGGATCGATGGTCAAATGTTACAGAACATTTAGGTGCCAGCCAAAACCTTCCTCTTCTCCCAGGCCTCTAATTAAACACTCGATGGCCTTTTAAATAGGAGGGGGAAGGTAACTGTTTCGTTTGTTATTATGTTATGTATTTTTGTGTGATGCTCAAATGAAAGGTGGTATAGAAATGCAATAATAATAATTAATAATAATAATAATAATACCATTTATGAAGGCATAATACAATATCTATTTCACCTGTTATATTTTCCAGGGAGATTTATTGGAATGTTTTAGTGCAAGTCCTTTGCTGTTATGGTCTACGGCTAGATACAAGTTTTTAAAATCATTTGGAAAATATAATATGCATGCTTCACGGTGACTCGTTGAGCCCTTCGTGCACAACATGATACAGACTTCTTGACACAGAAATAAGTCTCCACGCATATATATTTTTTAAAAGATGCACCACAATGTTGAATATATCCATTAGATCTGGGGGAAACAAAAAGCTCATTACTTTCAACGCCATTAAGATTAGTACTCTTATAAAATCAATATTCCACAAAAGACTATGTATGAACCTAGATTCCTTAAGAGGAGCTTCTCTTTTTGCTGCCAACAGTTTGGACTGCTTCAATTATTTGTTTGTTTGTTTGTTTGTTTGTAAAATGCACAGGTGTGTTTTACTTCATGCTACCATGACTAGGTGCGGTTCTTAAGAGCGCATGTTGAATCATATGTGCCAACTCCATAAATACTTTCAACCCAACCTATACATACCTACTCAGAAGTAGGTCCCTCTTTGTTCAATGGCAATGTCTCTATTCCTATGTACTGCAGAATAACCACAAAAACAGCACTAACTCTTTAACAAGGATGGCTTCCACACGGGTAAGTTCTGTTTCACTAACCTATTAAGATATATTTGAGAATGCCAACAAGCATATAGAGGTGATCCAGTTGACAGGGTGTACTTGGACTTCCAAAATACATACAACGAAGTACATCACCAAAGACTCCTAGGTAAGCTTCACCATCAGAGAATAAGAGGAATTGTCATTTGTGGATCAAGAACAGGATAAGCAACAGGAAGCAGAAAGTAGGAATAAATGAACAGTTCTCCCAATTGAGGGATGTAGAAAGTGGAATCCCCCAAGGACCGGTCCCGTGTTTTTCAATTCGTTTGTAAGTATATCTAAAACTAGGGATGAGCAGTGAAGCTGCCAGGTTTGCCAGTGATACTAAATTGTTCAGGCTGGTTAAAACAAAAAGGGATTACAAGGAGCTCCAAAAGAATATCTCCAAACTGAGGGAACGGGAAGTGACGAATGCAGTTCAATGCAAAGAGATGCACATCAGGGCAAAAAGTCTTATCTTATACACATATAACGTTCATGAGGTCTGAACTAGCAGTGACTGACCGGGAATGAGAACTTGGGGGTCGCAGTGGACAGCTCAATGACTGTCAAACCAGTGTGTTTGGCAGGCATGAAAAAGACAAATTCCACGCTAGGGATGATCAGGAAAGAACTGAAAATAAAACTGCCGGTATCACAATGCCATTATACAAATCTATTGGTGCAAATGCACCTGGAATGTGGTACACAGATCTGGTTGCCTCATCATAGAAAGGATATCAGAGAGTGATATCAGAAAATGGCAACTCAAATGAGGAAAGTTCACGACGTTTGGGATTTTTCTAGCTTTGAGACGAGGGGACACGATAGAAGTGTATAAACTATTATGCATGGGGCATGGAGAAAACCAGAGTGCAGAGGAAAGCTTTTATCCCCTTCTTGTAACACTAGTATTAAAGGGCATCCAGTTAACATTCTTAACTGGATTCTCTTAGCATTCGTTAAGAGAAGACTTGGGGCAGACAAAATAAAATACTTCTTCACGTAGTTAAACGATGGAATTCACATCCCACCAACTTGGGATGTTGGGTTTAGACAAATTCATGGGCGATAAGGTTTTCAGTGACTACTATCTCAGACATCCCTACATCCATCCTAAGAGGAAATATGCTTCTGAATACCAGCTGCTGGAAACCGCTGGAAGAGGGAGTGTTCAGGCTCTGCTTCAGGCAATGAGGATAGCCATTGCAATAACAGGTTGATCCAACAGGTTCTTATGATGTTCAACACGCTATTGGTGCAGTACTAGTGCAATACTATAGGCGCCAATCCCAAGTAAGAGACCTAATTCCAGAAAAAAAATGGGACCGATCTAATCCGCTATCAAATTTGAAAACACACAGACACCAAAAAAAACCCTAAATTTGAACAATGACACAAAGAAGGGCCCGAAGCTGGCGCTTTTCACAGGATGCAAATGAAAAGTTTTAATGATCCATTCCATGTCACGGAGCTGCAGGACAACTTGATCAAAAACAGCGTTCATGCACTCACCTCTGGCCGACAGCTTCTTGGTATTGATTATCTTTGCAGCGTACTCCTGGGATGATGTTTTTTTCACACATCTCCGGACCACTGAAAAAGCTCCCCTGGAACAAAAAGGAAAGGCTGAACCTGTGAAACTGGTTTAAACATGAAGCCCAAATCAAGCATTATAAACTGATGGCAAATCAAAACCTCATTATCTACACCAAAGTATTTAGCCAAAGTCCATTCTGAGTGGCTACAAGTATTTTTAAAGAGCTGAAAACGCAGCACTTCAAGAATTCCAAGTGAAGAGGAAGAACATAATTGCATGAAAGGATAACTAGGGTGGGTATAAGAAGATTTGGTTCCCACAAACAGTAGAGCTTTGATTATGAAGTTCTTTTGCAGGAGCTCATTACATCACCTAGACACACACCTGCATCGTACACATAAAATCTAAATAAAAATGATAATCTGATATGCAGACAAGAGGAAGGATTTTGCTGGTGTTCGCATTACCTCTTCTGTAGCGTAATTAATACATATTTATCAGCACAAGTTCAGCAAGGTGTTTGTGGCAAAAAAGGAGAGAGGTGAGTAGGTGCGCTGGTAAGGAAAAGATGCCAATTCCCAGAAAAGCAGGGAGATGTGGCAACCTCCATGAATGGTGACAGAGAGGACAGAGTAAGTGCAGGACAAAAGATGGGGGAAGGGGGGAATCCACCAGAGCCTTTTCAAAGGGGGGGGGACGTTCCTCAGGTGCAGAAGGCAGCCTGCCTGCACCCTGAAACGAGAAACCAGCCAGAACAGCAGACAAGCACAAACACTCAAGGAAACAAAGACCAACAGAAATGGCCTGGTCTGGGCAGGAGATACATTTCTTTTCCACCTATCTTCACCCACATCCATTTCTGTAGGCAAGTCAGAAAGAAGCAAGGCTGGTAAGGAAGATTGAGAAGTGGCTCAAAAGGGGATTGGGGGGGGGAGAGAAAAGATACAGCAGCACTCAGGGACTGGTGCAAGAAAGGAGGAGGACTGAAATGCAGCAGTACCTGGGGTGCATCTACCCCCCAACCACACACACAATGTATTCATCCCAACCAGAATATTGGGCAAATCTCCTGCAGAATACAGAGGGAAAGAAAAACAAAAACAGTGTCTGTTTAAGATCAGTGCTGGAGTATTTTTTTTTTGTGGGGGGGGGAAGCATTGGCACAGGGAACCTCCCTTGATGCATGAGAAATGCAGCAATGTCCCTTGTAGTGCAGAAATGAGGAGGGGGGAAGAAAGAATCTTGGAAGTTGCAGGCTGCAGCAACAGCAAGGGAGGGTGGCATTCAGACGGAAAAGCAGTTCCTGGGTTAAAGCAACAGTATCCAGCTCAGCAGTGGGTGGGATCCCCTATTTCTCGGGGCAGAAAGAGCCCCCATCTAGTGGGGGGAAGCAGACCCTCTGGACTGCTTGCCCCGGCTTCATTCCCTCCCTCGAGCTACTTCCTCCAACTGCCTTGGCATAACACAGCGGAGCACATTTCCTCCCGGGCTCGCTTTTGCAAAGCCCGGAGACCAAGCGCCTCTGCCCCGGTTTAACGGAGCCGCAACACGACGGCCTACATTTGCGCGGATGGCACGGGCTACAAGGCTCCGTTCCAATAACAGGTAAGGGAAAGTCCGCATCGGAGAGGAAGGAGGGAGGGAGAGGCTCCGAGCAGAGAAAAGAGAGTTTGCTAGAAAGACTTCCTGAGTAGAAACTACAGTTAGTAGCAGCAGAAGGGAGGGGAGGGCAAGGGAAGGGGACCCAAGATCGGGATCGGAGAAGGGGCGAGAGGGGATCCAAGGGGGAAGGCGGAGCAGCGCCCGGCCGCAATAACAGCCCGGCTGCCAGAAGCTGCGCCAAAGCGAGGAGGGAGGAGGAGGAGGAGGAGGAGGAGGAAGACACCGGCGAGGAACGCCTGGGCTGCGTACTTGCCGAGCTCCTCGTACAGCTGGTATTCATCGGTGAAGCGGGTGCACGTTGCCGGGGAGGCCATGTTCGCGCTGCGGAAGGCGTTGCAGGCTCGGCGGGCAGGCACGCTCAGCGCCGCCGCCGCAGGGACATCGGACTGGGCGAGGCTGCGCGGGCTGGGACGGTCGTCTCCTGCAGGAGTTGCTGCTCCTCTCTTACTCCCTCGCTCTCGCTGCTTCGGCCTCCGTCTCCTCCTCCTCCTCCTGGCGGAGCTGGTGCCGGCGTGCCTCTCCGCCCAGCTGTGCGCTCCCGCCCGCTTCACTGCGCACAGTCACCGCTCCCCGCAGAAAGACGAGGAGGCGGCGTCGGAGGCTGAGCGCGCCCAGCACCGCGAGATCTTCTTCCCGGGGAGGGAGCCGAGGAGGAGACGCCGCCGCCGCCGCCGCCGCCTCCTTCTCTCGTCTCGTCGCCCTCCTTCCTTGCCTCCGCCTACCAGCCAGACCTCCCTCCCCAGAGGAGTGGCCGGAGGGAGCGCGGGCAGACTCGCCAGCGAGGGAGGAGCTGGGCGCGGGCTGCGCTTGCGTGAGGCGGCGGCGGCGGCGGCGGCGGCTGCTTGGTTTTCTTCACAGCGAAGGAGCCCGCCTTCCCCAGTCTAGGCAGCCCAAAGCGCTGCTTGCCTTCCGCCTCACAGACAAGAGGCAGGAGGCAGAGTTACGCTGGTTGCGCGCGGAGCTTCCTCGAATGGAAGCGCGCCATTCAGCTCGGCGAGCGTTGCGCCGCCAAGTAAAGCGCAAGGCGGCAGCGCTTCCCTGAGGCGTGAGGCGCGTTTTTTTCCCTCAAGTCCCTTCGGAGGTTGGCGGATAGGAGTCCCTTCTATAGAAGGCTCGTGGAATGGTCGAGTTGGAAGGGACCCTGAGGGTCCTCTAGCCCAACCCTCTGCAAATGTATCCATGACAGGTGGCCAGCCAACCTCTGCTTAATAAACTTCCAGGCGAAAGTTCAGTTCCTATCTTATTCTTTTTATACCACCTCGCTCACCAGATGCAAAACGGAACGGGGGGGGGGGAAACACACAATTGACCCCCCCAGGCCCCCCGTGCTCCCCCCCCCCTTTTGCAGTGACAGCAGAGGCGCCGCCGTCTCCCGCGCTCTTTCTAAGCTATGCGCGCGCGCACGAGAGGCGGCGGACCGCAGCCCTGCCTCGCGCCGGCTGCCCGCGCCAATCGGGCGAGAGCAGACGGCTGCAGGCGCTTGGTGACTCTGGCTTTGCATACCCTGGACCGGATGCGCCTTGGTGAACGCGGGGGAGAGGGCGAGGGGGCGGGTCTCGTCGCTTGGAACGCCGTTGCCATGATAGGGCAGGAGGCTCCTCCGCCAGAGCAGGGTCTGCAAACGGGGGAGCTGGTGGCACTCGAGCAGGTGTCGAGGGTGCCCGCGCAATTATTTTGAAACGGGTTCTATATCTCGCGCAGGGGCAGTCTCGTAGCCAATGAGGTTGATCCGTTCGATTTTTGCTAATTGAATATACACGCACACATATGAAATAACCCTGCTCTGCAGCCAAAAGTAGCTTTTTGGCGCAGCTTTTTAATGGATGCAGAATGAAATTTGAGTGCTGAAACCCACAGTGGAAGAGATAATCCGACCCAGGAAAACAGCATTTAACCAATAACAGTCCACGGCAAATTCAGCAACTGCAGAAAAACAGCAGCTGCCTTTTAGAAAGCCAGATCGGGTCTTAGTAAACCCTTATTATTATTATTATTATTATTATTATTATTATTATTCTTTATTGAATTTATATACCACCCTATACCCGGAGGTCTCAGGGCGGTTTACAGAACAAAATCAAAATATAAAACCACAAAACAATCAAAACCATTGTGTGGGATGTACAACCTCAGTGCCAAATATGAAGCGAGACCTCCTGTCTGGTGCATTTCAAGATAGAAGCAGTGGGAAGGTGCTGACAATAAGAATTTAGGGCTGGGGAAGCAGTGTGGAGAGAAATGGTCATCATCATCGTGATAATATGCTTCTCTACAGCAACCCTGATCCAGTTCAGAGCAGACTCATCCCAGCAGCTTTTTTAACACCCCACCCCCCAAAATCACCAATGTTAACATTGTTATGGTTGGCTACATGATTTAGAAAAGTGATTTATCTGTTAAACCACACCTGCCTGCCTTCAGTCTAACTTTCATAATTTCATTATCACTGTGTTATTTAAGAACATAACAAGAACGTTGTCTAATAATAATAATAATAATAATAATAATAATAATTTATATGCCACCCATCTGAATGTGTTGCCCTGATCTGACCAAAGGCTATTTAGCTCATTGGGGTGTTAGTAATTGGCATTATTTCATTGCAATTGCACAGTGTTTTAAATAGGCACATATTATAATGCTGGGTTTTATTGCTAGCCAACATGGATGCCTAAGGTCTGGCAGAAAGGCATATAAATATGTTCAAACACAAAAGACTTTACTTATATTGTTCCATTTCATGTTATAGGTAGTTGGGAGTTGCATATACTCCACACCCCATTTAGAAACCATTTGTCGATAAAATTTTATTTAATGTTTGCATAGGCAATAGGTCGTTTTTTCCCACTGACAACCACCCCACCCCCAATAATAATTTAAGATTTGTGTTGTTTATTATGCAGATGGAAAGGACAACTCCAGTTAAATAGGTAGAGATGGGCACAGCTGCAACTCTGCTGGCCATAGTGGGATTGTATTAAAATGGAAAGCTTGAAGAGTTTTAAATAATTACTACAAGTCCATTTGGAACACAGCCCAGGACAGCACAGCAACGGAGCGACATGCAAATGCATAATAAGGCAGATCTTGCTTGCTTTACTAGCAGACACAGAGAGACATGGAGACCAGCTGATGCAGCACAAGTCTCCAAAGAACAACAAACACATTTATAGTACCCAGTCATTTCAAGAGCTAGCTTTGTGGCAGGTATTTCAAAACTGAGCTGAAGGAATTGTTTCCCCCTATCCTCTGTTTCCCAGTTTCTCCTGTAATATGAAGTCCTTTTGTTCTCACAAGCAACTGATTAGGCCATGTCCAAGGGTGCGAACATGAGACTTTTCTCCCACCAGCAGAAGGCAGTGGCATGTTTCCTCACTCCATTTCATAGAATCATGGAACTTACCACAAACCAAAAGGCCCACGTAGACAGAGAAAGAATAAAACCCAACACTTTCCCCCCATTATTGTAGCCGAAGAAAATGAAAATTTCATCGGTTTTTATTTAGCTGCTAATTTTCCATATTAGAGAAGAGAATTTCCCATCAAACTTATAAAATTGCTAAAAAAAACTCCAAATGGCTCTTCCTTGTTTTTCAAATCGAGTGTGAACGCACTAAATTGTACAACATGTGAGATTATAGAATGTGCTACACAGGAAGTTAAGGTGGGTGCCTTAACTTACAATTTCCAGACTGTCTCTCTTAAAGGGAGGGCTTTTTGTTCCTGTGTTTTAGAATTTCCTTACATTTTGAAAAGGAAGTTCACCTCCAGGCAGGCAGGTGAGTCACTTCTGCTTACTGGAAGTGGGAAGGGCAAGGCAGCAGTCAGGTTAGTGTGCTGCAAAGACACCAATCCATCACTCCTGCCAGGGCCAGTTCCCCCTTCCCACCCCGCCCCACTGTCCACTACCGTTTAAATGAGTTCTCTCAACCATAGGGAGCAAGTTTTTGCAACTCTATAACATTTAGCATTCACACTAAGCTTGAAGTTGTTGGAAGTCCCCCCCCCCCGCCCCATAGTAATATTTACATTGACACGGTAAGGCTGTTTTTCTTTATCCCCATCTTTTTTATCAACTTTAACTCTAGCAGCCCCTGAACTGCTAACTTGCAGGCTAACTTGCAGAGATGTGTGTGCCTCTAACCTAGTACAGGGGTTTACGTACACTCTTAATTAAATGAAGGTATCAGGCCTTATCAGGGACATGGGTGGCGCTGTGGGTTAAACCACAGAGCCTAGGACTTGCCGATCAGAAGGTCGGCGGTTCGAATCCCCGTGACGGGGTGAGCTCCTATTGCTCAGTCCCTGCTCCTGCCAACCTAGCAGTTCGAAAGCACATAAAAGTGCAAGTAGATAAATAGGTACCGCTCCAGCGGGAAGGTAAATGGCGTTTCCGTGCGCTGCTCTGGTTGGCCAGAAGCGGCTTAGTCATGCTGGCCACATGACCCGGAAGCTGTATGCCGGCTCCCTCGGCCAGTAAAGCAAGATGAGTGCCGCAACCCCAGAGTCGGTCACGACTGGACCTAATGGTCAGGGGTCCCTTTACCTTTATCAGGCCTTATGAACAAGGAATACACTACCTACCTAGTTGCCTACCTAGTTGCCCAGCTAGGCAAATGCAGTGCTGGTCAGCAACTACTTTACCAAAGAGCGATTCTATTTGCACTCCCAACTTACATCTCTCTGATAGCTGAGGAGCCAAAGTGGGACTCTTCAGAACTCTAAAACTTGGCCACAAGGCATCCAGCTGCTGATCCCTATGCTGCAGGGGGAACTTAATTATCTGAGTTAAAAGGTCACATGGCCTTTCCTTCATTGATGTGAGGAGTTCTGCACAAAGTGTCTTGTGCAAGGAATTTGGAGACCCCCAATATTTCATCTTGTCCTTAATGCAAACCATTGTTTATTTCCCCAGAATCGGCCATCGAGGTTTGGCATCTGAATGGTGAGCTTAGGAACTCGGCCAAGCTGCACAGAGTAGATAAAGGGGGTGGGGAGTGAGACATCAACCCTGCAATCGAGTTAGTTTCGCAAAAATATGAGGGGAGAATTCAGTTCCCTTTGATTTGACTGAACACTGGCTGCCTTTTCTCTGCAGGAGGAAGAGCAGAAGCCTCAACCCTTCTATTGACAGCTGTGACACATAGCTAGGAAAACTATAGCTGGGATAAATAAGGTTACTGTCTTTTATTTGGCAGTGCTCCTATGCTTTTAATAGCTGTGCAACACTCTAGAATGTAGCAGGTGAAGTTTTCTCTCGTCATTGCTTTATTTATTCAGGAGCATTTCTAACCCATCTGCTAAGGCAGCTTGCAATATATTTAAAACACAATAACACAAGCGTCATTACAGCCGGGCAAAGGTGTGTATAAGTGCCTCCACTCCCCTTGTTCTCTGATGTTCCAACAAATGCAATTCTTCAGCTGAATCTACTGGCTGCTGAAGCAGCTAGATGACAGGACAGGACATCCTCAATGTGGGGCGGCTGATGTCTGACACAGACCTGGCCCTGGTGGCTGATGCAGGAGGTGCTGGGTGGAGCAAAGATGTCACATGCCATCCTCTCAATTCTCAGTTGTGATTCAAGGACCAGCCACCCGCTTGGGGATAAGAAAGACACATGGACACAGTATATTAGGTTAATGGGCTAAAAAAGACCACAACTTTATCAGTGGCATAGTGTGGGTTGTCAGCACCCGGGGCAAGGCAAGTAATTTGAGCCCCCAACCCATGGATTTGCGCCCCCTAACCCTAACCCCCAGATGTTGCGCCCGGTGCGGCCGGCCCCCCCTGCACCCCCCACGCTACGCCACTGAACTTTATTGATTACAGCATGTGAGAGACATTGGCTTAGGCATTGGATAAAACAACAGAGCGTGACTCCACCCCCTCAGGGAGGGGTGAGTCTAACAAGGGTTAACCACCAGTGGGAGGAGCCTGTTAATGCAAATACAACTGAAAGCTCCCCCTGATGTCACCGGGGGGGGGGGGGCTCGTGATATGGCCCTATCCACCAGCAAGGGTGTCGGACAGGATCCACGGCCGCTGGATTCCTTTACCGGAATACCCATAAAGTGGAGGGGTAGGCGATGGCCACACCCTGCCCTCCAATACACAAACATATTCCAATGCCTAACCGCCACCCAGCAGCAGAATGAAAGGGAAGTGCTGCCACGTTTGAGCAGCAAAACCCACCCCCAAGCCTCCACCTGGTTGGTTGGCTACATGGGGGCGTGGCGCGGCAGCCAGGCCAGCTGGAACGCCCCCTGCCAACACGGGGAAACGGCTCCTGCTCACAACTCCCCTCTGTAAGGAGGAGGAGAGGCTGTGTTCCAACGTTATCATGCTGGGAGAATATACTTGTTGAATTTCTGCCTGTTAGGCAAAGGCAATGCAATCTCATCATAAGAACGAAGGTGAAAGCCTTCCTTGCCGTGAAATCCTAAGTTTATCTACTTAGGGGTAAGCTCCATTGTGTTCCTTGGAGTCTACTCTCAAAGACGCATGCTTGGGATTGCAGGATTAATGGACAGAAGCCCAAAATATGTTGCAAAACCTATACAGTAAGAGATGCCAAGCAGGTGTACTTACTGTCTGATCTTGGGCACAGGAGCTAAAGATCACTGCTTGACATTAAAACAGACCAGATATTAAGCGACAGGTCAGTTTTTCTATGAAGCATGTAATTAACACTTGGCACTTAGCCCCATGGGATATCACTGACTTAAACAGCTTAGTAAAATAAAAATGGGAATCGGATGGTGTCAAGGATAAGAATAACAGGTGCATCAGTGGCAGCTAGAAACTAAACGATGGGGAACCTCAATTCTTGCGCATCACAGCGTGTTAAATGCACTTGCTGGCTCAAGTAGAATATGAGCTTAGAACAATTCTCTTCCCCGAAGGGCAGGTGCACTGACTACTGTTCTTTTTCGTGGCTCGGAACTGAGCAACAGAAACTGCTGCTTGTCTGTTCTTGGCTATTCTGTTCTGCTATCCAGACTTTCAACGATATCATCAGAACACCTGTTCAGCAATTCATTTCACAGGAGAGCTACTTGAATGGGAGAATGAAGAAATGTGAGCCAGCCCCCTCCCAGAGTCCCCCAAAGTGGACTGCCAACATCCTGGGTTCATAACAACCATTCCCCATCCACATAAATTTATGCATTCTTGAAGGTCCGATATTTTTCCTTGTGTATTCAGTGAATAATCTGGTGAAGTTGTATTAATTCAATTGCATTAATGGCCACCAATTCTCATTTAGAGAAGGCCCACAATTTGAAGGGAACTCCTTCTTTATACTGGCTATTTGCTTTCTGCAGCATTTTCATTAAACAGAAACAACCCTTTGGTTGGCATCCGTCTTGTCTCAGAAGAAAATGGAAGACTTCAGGGGTGAATTCAAACTGAGCATACCTACATTGATCTCCTGTACAGACCAATACAGGAGAGATATGTTTTGTTGCAGCTGGAGAAGATGAAGGTGTTTGGTTGTGCTGATGAAGATACACCATGGCATTTCTTCTTTCTGCACTCCTCCCAGTGGTCATTGCTCCTCTGAATATAATACCTCCCTCACACGTAATGTTATGAACTGAACCATCGCTTGGTTCATCCAATCACCCTGAATAGCTAGAATAAACGTGACAGGCATTTTCATTCCAACAGCTCATAAAATATAGCTGTAAATTGCCTTCTAGAAAAAAACCCCTCTTATTATAAAGTTACCGTATATTTTCTTCATTCACTATCGGTTCTCAAAATTCCCTTTTGTCAATTTTAGTTCATTAGCTCTACTTTTTGCTTTCAATTCTCTAATTACTGTTCCCCATTGTTTGTATCTTCCCTTCACAGTCTTATATTTTACTTCCCTGATTACCTATCTTAATTTCCAGTTCTCTCAATTTCAAGCCTGTCTTGCTCTGTTTTTGGGTTGCAATATTTTATTTAGCATCTAATCTCCTTATGAGTGGAATTCAATGTCTCGCTATCATGAACATTCCACCTGTGCTAGCATTACAGCTTACCAGATGGGATGTTTTTCCCCTACCTCCCACTACACTGTTCTAGGGTTCTCCTAACATCCCTCCCCCGAATCACTTGGGGGAAAGAAGGGGATGGGAGAGCGGAAAGCCCACTGCACAAGCAGAAATCATTGAGCAAGGCTTCCACAGATGGGGCACATTAGGTTAATCCCACCCTTTATCATATTAACGTTGTTGTTCTAATTCCTTGACTCTCTAAATATTTCTGTTATTTTTTGCTTCCTGGGGCAAATTGTTAGCTTCTTTCTTCAAATTATTGTACTCATTTGTGAATACTTCATTAATTGTTTCAAGCATTAAATCAAAATTCATCATGTATTTTTTTTTGCATCCTTATTTTTGTTTCCTTTTTACAGATCCATTTTCTCTAAATACATTCAGATCTGAGCTTCAGCTTTCAGATTTTTCATAAGCTAATCAAATGATAATATTAATTGACAGGCTCTATCAGAAAAACAATCCTTTGACGGCTCAATTAATTACTCATATGCACCCTTCATATATCAGTTATGGTAAAGATGAAGTCCACAATCCAAAAAAATGTTCATCAGCCAACTCAAATTATGGCTGTGCCGCCCACAAATAATATGATGGTGATCAAAATTGCAAATGAAATAAAATACAACAATTCCTTCAATAACCATTTCAAAATTCACTCCAAAACTAGATTCCCATTCCCTCAATTCCAAGACAGACAATTCAAAGACTGTTAATTCAATAATATGTTTTATATATTCTGTAAGCCGCCCAGAGTAGCTAGGGAAACCCAGCCAGATGGGCAGGGGATAAATAATAAAATTATTATTATTATTATTCAAAAGCACTCAGTTCTAGACTAATTCACCAATATTAAACTCCAAAGTAATCAATATGGACACTGTCGCTTCAGTTAGTTCAGTTAATTCCACTTAGTTTAAAATAAATAATAGTTGATAGAACATGAAATGAAAGGCAATCAGTACTAATGTTATCAATTCAGAAATCATCTGTTCAAAAGCTATTAAAATGAAACCAACACACCCATCACCACCAATCAGTGACCCAATACAGATAAACATAATTCAGTTCAGGGGCTGTGAATTCAATGCGGGGGGCAAGTCGGTGCCTCTGCTACTTGGACCATACTCTCCCCTCTTGACCTCTCCGCTTTAAAATACGTAGAACAAATCTTGGTCATTATGACATCCCCCTACTGCCAAAGAAAAACCATTGAAATGTTGAAGTTTTGAAATGATGGCTGCTGTTGGCTGTTACAGACCCTCCAAGTGTCCCCATTTTCCAAGAAACAGTCCCAGATTTACAAAAGCCATCCTGTTTTCTGATTTTATCTGGGAATCTCCTGCTTTTTTTAAGGACGTCCAGATTTTCATCAGAGAAATATTGAAATGTATGGAGCTATGCGACCCCCGAGCCATGGAAATAAGTAACTCTACAACTTTTAGAAGACATCTGAAGGCAGCCTTGTATAGGGAAGTTTTTATATGTTTCATGTTTTATTATGTTTTAATATATGTTGGAAGCTGCCCAGAGTGGCTGGAGCAGCCCAGTCATTTGGGCGGGGTACAAATAATAAATTCATTATTATTATTATTATGGACTGGAACATCCCTATTTTAATCAGAGAAATGTTGGAGGGCTCAGTCTCATGGCAGGGTCGCTTTAGGGGAGGGCAAGAGAAGTTTCACAGTTATGAAACATTGCGTCTCTATTCTGAGATCTTAGTAACACGGAGGTTTGTCGGTATTTGTTATCTCTAATTCCTCCCACTTCATCCCATACCAGGAATCTCGCTCTCTCCTGTGAATAAACAATGGCTCTGTTTTTTGAAATATTGAGGTGCAGCTGAAAGAAACCTGCTTAGCTCTAGTCTTGGTGAAGCCCGTTCCATTTACATTCACCCATAGTTAAGAAAACAAACACTCCAGCCAAAAGCTGCAGAAGAGGGTGAGTTGAGATGGCACACCGGAGTCCTTGGGGAAACTTGGCAGTGTAAGCCAGAGTAGAATAAATAAATTAATTAATTAGCAAACACACATCCTGTTTGACTTGAAAAGACTCCAGAGCCTAGTCTCGGAGATAGAGAGGTCCTGCAACTATTTACAGAAAGAGGCTCAGCTGAGATACGTGACTCAGGGGCAGCAGGGAGGACTGCAGCAAAAAACTCTGTCCAGCTCTCCACGAACTGCACTCTCCGGTTTATCAAGCACTCAATAATTCATATACACGACAGCGGAAGGTACAAGCCAAACAAAGAGAGAATGGCACAATGCACTGGCTTCTAGCTTTTGAGAAACAATAAACAGAGGCGGGGTTTTTTATTGATAGTCACTATAAAATCTGTAAGATGGAGGTAAGCATACAGTAGCTTTTATAGATAGGCAAGCTGGTTCAGAGAAAGCAAGGTGGTTCTCCCAGGGCCTCAGAGTAAGTAGGAGTCAGGATCAGAGCTTTCCCAAGATTCAGAGACAAAATAAATTTTGGGGAAACCTAAGCCTGGCATGTCCCACTGCTGCAAGGGCTAGACTGAAGTTCTTGGGTGTTCTGGTTGAAATAAGTCTATATACCATGTGGGCTGCCTCTGAACTCCCAAGCCCAGTTCAACGTGTTGGTAAAGGTAAAGGTAAAGGGACCCCTGACCATTAGGTCCAGTCGTGACCAACTCTGGGGTTGCGGCGCTCATCTCGCTTTATTGGCCGAGGGAGCCGGCGTTTGTCCGCAGACAGCTTCTGGGACATGTGGCCAGCATGACTAAGGTGCTTCTGGCGAACCAGAGCAGCGCACGGAAACACCGTTTACCTTCCCACCGGAGCAGTACCTATTTATCTACTTGCACTTGATGTGCTTTCGAACTGCTAGGTTGGCAGGAGCTGGGACCGAACAACAGGAGCTCACCCCGTCGTGGGGATTCGAACCGCCGACCTTCTGATCGGCAAGTCCTATGCCCCACAAATAAGCCAGAGATGCATTTTAAATAAAAGGACACATCCTACTCATGTAAAAACATGCTGATTCCCAGACTGTCTGTAGGCCGGATTGAGAAGGCGATTGGGTCGGATTTGGACCCTAGGCTTTAGTTTGCCAACCTATGCCCTCAACATTTTAGGATCCAACTTCTTGGGTCTCCCAATACTTGCCTCTCCCAATAGTTACCACCTTATCTTGCAGAACGGCTGGGGAGTTACTGCTCTTGACAAAGCTGGTTTGCAATACAGGATAGGGTTTTCAATGTGGTGGCACCCATCCTTGGGAAAGTACAGCATTTTCGGACATCAACTGAAGACGTATTTGCTCAACAAGGTGTTTGGGAGATAGGTGTGGTCTGAATCCGAGCTGGGACATGTACAGAGGAGGACGGGCCAAGATAATAAGAGGGCCTGGAAACTAAGCCTTGGGAGGAATGGTTGAGGGAGTTTGGCATGTTTAGCCTGGAAAAGAGAAGACTGAGAGGTGCTTTAATAGCCGTCTTCAAACATCTAAAGGATTGTCCCATGGAAGAGGGAGAAAGCTTGTTTTCTGCTGCACCAGAGGATAGGACCTACACCAATGGATTTTAATTACAAGGATTCTGACTAAAAATTATGAAGGATTTTCTGATGGTTCGACAGTGAAACAGACTACCTCAGCAGATAGTGGACTCTCTTTCGTTGTAGGTTTTTAATCAGAGGCTGGATGGCCATCTTTTCACAGATCCTTTAGCTGTGATTCCTGCCTTGCAGGGGGTTGGGTTAGATGACCCTCAGGGTCCCTTCCAACACTAAAATTCTATGAAATGGGGGACGGGGGAATAGTATTGTGCTGTTGTGCTATATTGTTCATTTGAGCTTTACAGTTTTAAGATGTTTTAGTTATTGCTGTAAATCAGATATGGCAGATATCTGAAGAAGTGTGCATGCACACGAAAGCTCATACCAATAACAAACTTAGTTGGTCTCTAAGGGACGTGGGTGGTGCTGTGGGTTAAACCACAGAGCCTAGGACTTGCTGATCAGAAGGTTGGCGGTTCGAATCCCTGCTCCTGTCAACCTAGCAGTTCAAAAGCACGTCAAAGTGCAAGTAGATAAATAGGTACCGCTCCGGCG
Organism: Podarcis cretensis; assembly: GCF_951804945.1. NCBI lineage: Eukaryota > Metazoa > Chordata > Lepidosauria > Squamata > Lacertidae > Podarcis > Podarcis cretensis. The sequence goes on from NC_137174.1 coordinate 15,333,906, forward strand.
GGAAGGTAAACAGCGTTTCCGTGCGCTGCTCTGGTTTGTCAGAAGCGGCTTAGTCATTCTGGCCACATGACCCGGAAGCGGTACGCCGGCTCCCTTGGCCAATAAAGCGAGATGAGCACCGCAACCTCAGGGTCGGCCACGACTGGACCTAGTGGTCAGGGGTCCCTTTACCTTTACCTAAGGTGCTACTGGAAAGAATTTTTTTATTTTGTTTCAGATATAGCAAGTCTTTGACCACCACCCCCGGATCTTGCCGAACTACAATTCCCATCGGCCATAGCGAGCCTGGGCAATGAGACAAATGTTCCCCACAACTGTTGCAAATGATTGTATTTTTACTGAAATGTGCATCACCCTTGACACCTTGGGAGGGGCATATATAAACAAAATAAACGATACTTTTTTAGTTGTCCCACTTGGTCCTGCAGACTGACAAACCCTAATAAGTCCTCGTAGTCTCTCTTTCACCCACTTGCTATAGCTTTGCCAGACAAGTGGAGCTAAATTTCACCTCTGCCTCTGAACAAATCCACACTTCCACACCCCAGTGGCACTGTACTATTTGCCCTTCTTTCGTCCTGCTGCTTTTGGGATTTGTTGCCTGCTAGGTGGTTTCTTCTTGCACATCTGCAACCCGGCCCTTAATATTTCTATTGCTTGCTGCTGTTCCTGAGGAACACCAGCAAGTTTATCGGAATGGCAACAGGAATGGAGAGTCCTTTCTACTTGGTGCTGCAGCCAAGAAGGGCTATGCTAGATAGTCACCCAGGATCACCTGGTGGTAGGCCAGCCCTGAAAACAATGCCAGGGTCTCAGTCCTTCCAAATTTCTGAAGGGCAGAGCAAGCAATCTTCTCTTATCATCCATTAATAAAACTCAGGGGTTGCAGACTCCACGCCATGCTTCTGAGAGACACATCACACATAATTTGCTGCAAAGGGTTCAGAATGAATGCAAAGGGTTCAAAGTCTTGGTGCTGACCTTTAAAGCCCTAAACGGCCATGGTCCTGCGTACCTGAAGGAGCATCTCCACCCCCATCGTTCAGCCTGGACACTGAGATCCAGCTCCGAGGGCCTTATGGCGGTTCCCTCATTGCGAGAAGTGAGGTTACAGGGAACCAGACAGAGGGCCTTCTCGGTAGTGGCGCCCACCCTGTGGAACACCCTCCCTTCAGATGTGAAGGAAATAAGCAGCTATTCTATCTTTAAAAGACATCTGAAGGCAGCCCTGTTCAGGGAAGTTTTTAATATTTAACGCTGTACTGTTTTTAACACTTGATTGGGAGCTGCCCAGAGTGGCTGGGGAAACTCAGCCAGATGGGCGAGGTATAAATAATGAATTATTATTATTATTATTATTATTATTATTATTATTATGGTTTGCTTTTATTCAGTTGGTGGTGTTGAGTCAAGAGCAAGTGTTCAGGGCACACAAAACTCTTATCCAAAGAAGAGAAAGAAGGGGAAAGATTTTGCCAAGTTCAACACGTCCACCTTTAACAGAAGTTCAATCTGTTAATATCCCAGCGGGATATTTGCATGTTTGACTTCTTGTTCCTTCTCCTCTATGTACTTTCCCTCATATTTATAACATGCAAACAATGAACAATGAGCTAATAACATGCAAGAAGAAAGGTTGTTGAGAGACTGGTGTCATTCTGTTTATACAGGATATGCCTGTTCAGATTCACACAGCATTGGGTTGATGTGTGAAAACCCAGAACCAATAATGGCCAAGAGTTGACTGAATTCACAAAAGCATCAAACAAATTGGTTGAACGTAAGAAGAATCCTTCTGGAACAGAGCAAAGATCCACCTGGGCCAGGATCTTGTTCTCACAGTGACAATCCAGAGGCTTCTGGGAAACTCACAAGCAGGAAAGGACAATAGCTATCACTCAGTGTTGTTCCCTAGCAGCTGATATTTAAAGGCATGCTGTCACTGTCACTGTCACTGATACTGAAGGCAACCTATAACCACCATCACTGTTAGCCATCAAAGACTAGTACGACAGACAGTTAAGAATATTAGCAGATGCCAGGGAGGAGCTCAGATCATCCCTCCAAATGCTTTAGTTAGGCAACACTTATGCAACTCCATAAAGCCGAAGAGTGAAGTTCTCTGCTATATGGAGGAAGGAAGCCATTTTCACTAATTTCCTCCTTTCCCTTGCTATCTCCCACACTGTTCTGGAGAATCTCCCAAATCTAAGTAGCACACTTTGGGTGTGTGGAACATAAACAGCCTTGTACCGAATAAGACCATTGGCCCACCAAGCTTAGGACTGTCTCTCTACACCAGTGGTGGCGAACCTTTTAGAGACCGAGCGCCCAAACTGCAACCCAAAACCCATTTATTTATCGCAAAGTGCCAACACGGCAATTTAATGTGGGATAATAATGATTGTCTGCATGCACACATACAAATAAATATAAATAAATAAATAAACCCAGCCAGATGGGTGGGGTATAAATATTATTATTATTATTATTATTATTATTATTATTATTATTAGCCATTTGACGGGAGTTTGCCTAAAAACCCCATAAATGCTAACTTTGAGTTCTGTGATGAAGGAAAGGCAGGCTATTGGTGTACTGTGGTACCTCAGGTTACATACACTTCAGGTTACATACACTTCAGGTTACAGACTCTGCTAACCCAGAAATAGTACCTCGGGTTAAGAACTTTGCTTCAGGATGAGAATAGAAATCGTGCTCCGGCGGCGCAGCAGCAGCAGGAGGCCCCATTAGCTAAACGAATTAAGTACTTAACCCGAGGTACCACTATACGCAGGGGCAGCCATTATGGTGCTCTTCAGATGTTGCTGGACTCCCAACCCCACCAGTGGGCGCGCAACTCTCCCTGACGCTGTTGCAGACGGCGGGCGCTCTAGGCAGCGTTTGCTGGTCACAGCGGCATCGGGGGAGGATGTGCAACTCTTCCTGATGCCGTTGTGGGTGGCGGGTGCTCTAGGGAGCGTTTCCCACCCGCAGCGGCATTGGGGGGGGGGTAGAGCAGCTGCCCACTTTGTCAACCCCCAGCAGTGGCCCTGCTGGGGCATGACGCACGTGCCCACAGAGAGGGCTCTGAGTGCCCACTCTAGTACACATGCCATAGCTTCGCCACCAGTGATCTACACTGACTGGCAGCTGCGATCTACCGTTTCAGACATAGGTCTCTAACCCGGAGGTGCCAGGGGTTGCCTTTTGCAAGCAAATCAGATGTTCTTCCACTGAGTTATGGCCCTTTCCCAAGGGGCTGCAGAGGGAATCACTTGACCCTCCTTTGGGGAGCTGCTGTGTCCGCAGATTCAAAAGCCCTTCTGCTAATGGAGAAGCACAATTGCATCCCATCGATAGTAAGGTATTCTGCACTACTGAAGCTTTCTGAAACAGGCCATTTATTGGAGGCAAGACACATGGATGGGTGGGATATTGTTATGAACTTCTTACATTCTCCTGTGTTGCCAAATGGATAGCAACAAATAGGAAGTATGGGAAGAGGTGCTGCTTCAGGTATTTTGGTCCCTTTAGGGCAGAGGTCAGCAGACTTTTTCAGCAGGCAGTTGGTCCACTGTCCCTCAAACCCTGTGGAGGGCCAGATTATATTTTGAAAAAAATAAATGAATGAATTCCTATGCCCCACAAATAACCCAGAGATGCATTTTAAATAAAAGCACACATTCTACTCATGTAAAAACACGCTGATTCCCGGACCACCCACGGGCCAGAAGGCGATTGGGCCAGATTGAGCCCTTGGGCCTTAGGTTGACTACCCATGCTTTAGGGTTTTAAGGGTAGCCTCCAACACCTTAGATTGTGCCCAGAAGCAAACTGAGAGCCATTGAAGTGTTTTTGTGTTGTTGTTGTTGTTAAAAGAACTGGTGTTCTGTGCACAATCACTGCCTCCTGGGGAAGCAAGTTCCATAGTCAACATTCTAGAAGTTGTACCAATTTAAGCTCCTGAGTCATATTCAAGGGCAGTTCTGTATATAATGCATTTCATTACAGTGGTACCTCGGGTTAAGTATTAATTCGTTCCGGAGGTCCGTTCTTAACCTGAAACTGTTCTTAACCTGAAGCACCACTTCAGCTAATGGGGCCTCCTGCTGCCGCCAGAGCACGATTTCTGTTCTCATCCTGAAGCAAAGTTCTTAACCTGAAGCACTATTTCTGGGTTAGTGGAGTCTGTAACCTGAAGCGTATGTAACCTGAAGCGTATGTAACCTGAGGTACCACTGTATTACTGTTGGGAGGTTACCAGGTTATCCTCCTGTTGGAAGGTTATCAGAGCGTGGATCCCTGTCCAGAAATGATGGCAACTGCTGAACCAGCTAACGCTTTTGAGTGGTGCTCCATTCTACTAAGACGCAACCTGTCCTCTAGCGACAAAGCCAGCTCCATCAGAAGTGCAAGCCAAAGACCAGCTAACCATCTCCCCACAGTGCCTCCTACTTCTCAGCATTAAAAGTCAGTGCTTTGACTGACTAACTCAGGATTAAATCTCAGTTTATTGAGCAATTCAGCTGAAACCTTTAAGCCTACACCGCTTACATTATGCAGCTATGTGATAGTTCTACCCTCAAACCATGATCAGAAACACCTAATTGAAGTGAAGCAGTATTGCAGTAACCAGTCACATGACATTAGGGGAAAGTCCTGATTTCTGAATTATCCAAAAGCAGATCTGGTGGGAGAAGTAGGCTGATAGCTGAATTTATACTTTGTCTTGTTGGTTAACCACAATGACCTCCTTTGCAGACATACATCAGATTTATACGTGTTATGCATCACCAGATTCAGATCTTATCATAATTGGAAACACTTATGTGGGCTTACACAAATACAGCTTTGAAGTGCTAGTTACTTCTGAATGACCAAAAGCACTAAAGTTATCTGTAACAGATCACTGAAAGTATTGTGCAATGCATTTCAGATGATCTTAAATCTGGCACAACCCGCCTGAGAGCTAATTTGGTTCATCTTTCAGCATTATGTATTCACAATAGAAGGCTACTTCAGATCCTTTAATTTTGTCCTCCGTTGACCTTCATTTTAAGCTTAAAGGTAAAGGGACCCCTGAACATTAGGTCCAGTCGTAGCCGACTCTGGGGTTGCGGTGCTCATCTCGCTTTATTGGCCAAGGGAGCTGGCGTATAGCTTCCGGGTCATGTGGCCAGCATGATCAAGCCGCTTCTGGCGAACCAGAGCAGTGCATGGAAACACCATTTACCTTCCTGCCAGAGTGGTAGCTATTTATCTACTTGCACTTTGAGGTGCTTTCGAACTGCTAGGTTGGCAGGACCTGGGACCAAGCAACGGGAACTCATCCCGTTGTGGGGATTCAAACCGCCGACCTTCTGATCGGCAAGTCCTAGGCTCTCTGGTTTAACCCACAGTGCCACCCGCGTCCCCATTTTAAGCTTATACCCCCCAAAATGAATTTTATACTAATTAGATTTCTTTCTTTTTTTTTTTAAAAAGACCTTGATATAGCTATTTTAAAAAATAATTTCTGATGCAGGTTTACATGCAACTCCATTCTGTGTGTTTGGGAATGCTCTATTTATCGTAAACTTTTAGAAAGTTGTCCTTGGCAAGATTTATTTAGTCTTGCCCAGAGATCTCATTTATTAACCTTATCATGGGATACATTTCCTTGAAGCTTCAGGAACCTGGACTGTTAGAGCATTGCTTGTAACACTGCACATTATTTTACACTTTCAGAAATCACATTTTGCACCTATTGATTTGAGTGCCTTTTAGGCAAATCATATGCTGCAGAAGGGATAAATTAGAGATATGTAATGCTTTGTCAGCACTCCTATAGATGTTCTCTAATTAAACATTAATCTTTTGTTGGAATCCAAGCCATATGCAAAAACTTAATGTTTCTTTCCTGCTTTTTAATTTGTTTTTCCTTATTACCATAAAATTCCCTTTGTCCTTTATTAGTTCTTCTTTTTTTGCCAATAATAGCGCTGATCTAATTGAAAACTGAGGGACGCAGGTGGCGCTGTGGGTTAAAGCCTCAGTGCCTAGGGCTTGCCGATCGAAAGGTCGGCGGTTCGAATCCCTGCGGCGGGGTGCGCTCCCGCTGCTCGGTCCCAGCGCCTGCCAACCTAGCAGTTCGAAAGCACCTCCGGGTGCAAGTAGATAAATAGGGACTGCTTACCAGCGGGAAGGTAAACGGCGTTTCCGTGTGCAGCTCTGGCTCGCCAGAGCAGCGATGTCACGCTGGCCACGTGACCCGGAAGTGTCTCCGGACAGCGCTGGCCCCTGGCCTCTTAAGTGAGATGGGCGCACAACCCCAGAGTCTGTCAAGACTGGCCCGTACGGGCAGGGGTACCTTTACCTTACCTTTAATTGAAAACTGTCATTCAAAAGGCACTCGCTACAGGACAGGCGACCAGAGGTGCCAATAGGACCTCCTCTCCCTACAAGCTCAGCAACACAGAGAGTTTCCACTGTTCTGTATGTCAGCTAGGAATGGAAAGAGTTATCCATTTCATTACTCTGAGTTTCTCATTTCCCCCATCTTAAATTTAGTTCTCCACATTCTGCAGCAATTTGTACTTTATAAAATGAAAAATCCACATGAAATGTCACCAGTATTTTAGTGTGAATATCTGCTTCCAAACGCATTTTAGACGCAGTTTTGACTGATGCAAGCAATTTCATTCAACATAATGCATTTTGCTATGCTATTTTCCACTAATATCTCTACTTTTGTGCATACTTCTCCCTTAATACATGCATATTTGTAAATATTGCTTGGTTCAAAAAGTGCATTGCAAAAATTCAGATAAGTGCAAAGTTCAAAGGTGGGCTGTGTTTTGGTTTGCATAGCATTTCAGAAAGTGCGAATTTCTGAAATGTGTTTAAATGTGTACTGAATTGCATTTCTCCTTCATCCCTAATTTCAGCCATCTATAACACAGTTGGTGGACCATCTTGAGAAAGTTTTATTGGTGGTTGGTGAAAACTGAGATGAAGGACTAAGTGGCCCTGGAACCTGCTTTTGACTGCAATCATGTGTTTACCATAGCATCTAATGATCACTGATATTTTTCATTTGTCATATGAGTGCATAACTCTCCTTGGTGTTTGGAGGAGGCAAGATTAGATCTCACCCACAAAAGCCTAGAGACAGCCCAGTTACGCAAACCTAGCTTAAAGCAGGTTCACTAGATACAGCAGTGTTGGGGTGGGAAATGGAATGCAAATGAGTTATAAGAATGGGAACCAAAACTGTATAAATATAACCAGGGAATAATTGGTGCCAAGAGAGTTAAGAACAAATATTTATCCACTGGCAATGAATGCTTCCCACCCTGGTTTAAATCATCATTCTACACTTAGAAATGCTTTATTTGTCATTCGCCAACCACTGACATATAATATCCCAACTCTTCACCCAGCTAACACAACTAAAACCAGCACACGCGTTCTAATATTTAAATTCATTCTGTTGACATTCTCATTGGGTCTGATTTCAGTTAACTCTCAACTCACTGCTCAATATTCAGGTAGTTTTAATTGCCATATGTTAAGGTAGTGATGTATGGAAGTGAGAGCTGGACCATAAAGGAGGTTGATTGCCAAAGAATTGATGCCTTTGAATTATGGTGCTGGAGGAGACTCTTGAGAGTCCCATGGACTGTAAGAAGATCAGACCTCTCCATTCTTAAGGAAATCAGCCCTGGGTGCTCACTGGAAGGACAGATCCTGAAGCTGAGGCTCCAATACTTTGGCTACCTCATGAGAAGAGAAGACTCCCTGGAAAAGACCCTGATGTTGGGAAAGATTGAGGGCACAAGGAGTAGGGGACGACAGAGGACAAGATGGTTGGACTGTGTTCTCGACGCTACAAACATGAGTTTGACCAAACTGTGGGAGGCAGTAGAAGACAGGAGTGCCTGGTGTGCTCTGGTCCATGGGGTCACAAAAAGTTGGACCCAACTAAATGACTAAACAACAGCAAGGTTGAAGAGACAGAAAAGGTGCTTTTGTTCCTTGCCATTTGTAAATTCAGATCCTTTCTAAAGCTACAATTTTTTTTTCTAAACAATGTAATATTTCTCCTGCATAAATTACACAAAGGTCTAAAGCTTTGGTGTGCATCAAAATAAGGAGCTCTATAAATAGTCACAACTTCTTGTAAACTTCCTAAAACTTTTCACCATCCATTTCCAATATGCAAACAGGCTGGGAGAGAATGAAATAAAAGTGATTTGCTAAGCTCAGGCCCTTTTCAGCTGAAAGGCCCCATTCTAAAGCTACAGATTTGATATTTAAATACTTTTGTAGCATTTGGAATGGCAATGATAGCAACACTAATCAGTTGGCTGTCTGCTGACCTCTCTCACCAAGGTTCAGGTAGGTGACTGCCTTTGGGGAGGGAGTTAAAGTGCTTTATCAAATTCATCATCATCATATTAAATCAAATTCTTAGTGTGGTGTAGTGGTTAAGAGTGGTAGTCTCGTAATCTGGGGAACCGGGTTAGCGTCTCCGCTCCTCCACATGCAGCTGCTGGGTGACCTTGGGCTAGTCACACTTCTTTGAAGTCTCTCAGCCCCACTCACCCCACAGAGTGTTTGTTGTAGGGGAGGAAGGGAAAGGAGAATGTTAGCCGCTTTGAGACTCCTTAAAGGGAGTGAAAGGCGGGATATCAAATCCAAACTCTTCTTCTTCTTCTTCTTCTTAAAAGTCAAAGAACTGTTCCACTGAGGGAAAGGGAAATGAATTTGTGACATCACACCCAACATACCTTTGCACAGCTGGCTACACAAAGGTGTGCTTCCATTGAGCTCTGTACCTAAGAACAGATTGTATGCCCGAAAACACACACATTAAAAGTGTTTACAGGATGGGTGGGTGGGGGGTCACTGCTAAAAGTTTGCACATCTAGAGATCCCCTGTAATTATAAGCTTTTCAAGGTAGGGACATTTTTCTAAAATGAAATCTCTCCCAGTCATGTCAAGCAGGTTTCATGGTGCAGCAGAAGTCAAGACACAGCAGACATAAAAATTACACGACAAATTAAACAAAAACGATCTTCAGTGCATTTTTTGGGGGGTCTGCAAGGCTAAAGGTCTCCGCCCCCCACCCAAGATGAATAGTCATCACAACTTCACAAAACTGGAACCACATGCCAGTACCTATGTACCTATGCCAAAACTCCAAAGCGAGGTAGCTCAGTCCTGTTGCAGGAAGTACAGCTGATCTACTGAGTCAAGGGCTCCCTCTGCTGGCAAAGTGGTGGTTCAGAAGACTTCAGAGTACCTGAAACATCAAGAATGGCATTTATAGGGCATCTATGCACAAATTAACAACAATACTTTAAAGAGGATCATCAAGATTTCTCCCAAAAATCTAGGGCAGATGTCGGAAAATAGGGATTGTCCGGAAATGCACTGTATATGAGACTAGGAGGCAGTCCCTCAGGATAAAAGGGGTGTGATGTGATGGGTATGGATTTGAGAAAGTACAAAATGAAAGCCAGTGTGGCTAAAACATGAAACAATTGCCTAATTGGGGTAAATGTTTGATCCATTGTGGGCTTTCTATAGGCATCTGGTTAGCTACTTGAAAACAGAATGCTGCACAAGATAGGTCTCATCCAGCAGGAGACACCAATCAGACTCATATTTCCAAGCAAACAAATACACAATACAGTCTTATGGCATCTATATTCAAAGGGAAATCCAGCAAATTAAAGGCCAGTTCTGGATAAATTGGTGGAAAGGGCTATTAATTTTAAAAATATCATGCATACAGAAGGACAAGTCTTGCTGAAGAGGAATCAGCATGGCTTCTTGCAAAAGTAATTCCTATCTTAGGACACAATTCCTATCTTAGGACCTCTAGAATTCTTTTAAAGTGTCAACATGCATGTGGATAGGGGTTTGTACCTGAAATTCCAAAAAGTTTCCGACAAGTGTATCATTCAAATTGGTTGTATCTGGCTGAAGTGAGTTATTTTACCATGTATGTTCACCAGATAAAGGGCCCTTCCATAATTATTACCTTTTATGTAATAAAATATGTATGTTATTGTACAAGTTTGGTATGAAAGGAATCATTTCTGTGGTCTGTAAGGGTCCTTTGTCTCTGGTCTGTGATTCTGCCATTGTACTGGAAGAAACGTGGGAAGCTAACTTGGGGAAAACTATCCTTGAAGGATCATGGAAGACCAAAGCTCCATTGTGTGATGATGATGATGATGATGATGGTGATTATTATTATTATTATGTTTCCGAGCACAATTCAAAGTGTTGGTGCTGACCTTTAAAGCCCTAAATGGCCTCAGTCCAGTATACCTGAAGGAGCGTCTCCACCTCCATCGTTCTGCCCGGACACTGAGGTCCAGCGCCGAGTGCCTTCTGGCGGTTCCCTCACTGCGAAAAGCCAAGTTACAGGGAACCAGGCAGAGGGCCTTCTCGGTAGTGGCACCCATCCTGTGGAACGCTCTCCCACCAAATGTCAAAGAGAAAAAAAACCACCAGACTTTTAGAAGACACCTAAAGGCAAGCCTGTTTAGGGAAGCTCTTAATGCTTGACAAATGATTGTATTGTTGGAAGCCGCCCAGAGGGGCTGGGGAAACCCAGTCAGATGGGTAGGGTATAAATAAATCATCATCATCATTTTATTAAGGTTTTTTGTAAAAAACATATCTTTTGACCCTCACCAAAGGCTAATGACAAATTTAGCCCTCCTGAGTTAATAGGTCAGATCAGTAACTGGTTAAAGAACAAGAAAATGTGTGGGAACAAATGGAAAGTTTTCACATGGGAAGTATATAGCCAGCGAACTTGGGGGAGTTGAGCCACCTCACTGCTTAACTCCCAGATAATTTATTAACAGGTTTTTAAAAAGGGGGGGGTGTCGATCCTTGGCAGCCCTAGTTCTTACATCGAAAAGTTGTGGAATACCATTCATTCTCTTTAAGTCTGCAATTCCCTGTCATTGATCAGATGGCAAAACTAGAGTTTAGCAGCCAAGGAACAGCCAAGACATTACCAGCCAGGCCTGTGCAGAGCTTGTCTGAGGCCTGGGGCAAGAGTCCCAGGTCAGCTGGGTAGCATGAGATCTTCTTGCTATGACAGCATAAGTCCGGCAGGCCCCTGATGCCCACCCTCCCAGCTGTCTTAGCTCCCTGAGGGCCAGGGCAAGTGCACCCGGCTGCCCCTTCCCATCTGCATGGGCCTGCAGCCAGCCTTTATTAGGTAGCATATTAAATGCCAAAAACTCATAAACAGAGAACAATACAAGAGCATAGCTATCCACCCAGCTACAGCCAGGTATATCTATAACATTTAATCCTAAACAGATTAGTTACAGACCTAATAGGCGCAAAAGGTTTACCTGCTGAGCAGCAAGCAATCTGAGTTAGCCTCACATTACCTCTTAAGGATACCTTTGCTTTTAGAAAGACAGCTGCAGTAATGAACTGGCTTGTGTATTAAACAGAGGAGTGATCTGCATGGTCTCTGAGGAAAGTGAGAGAGAGGTGCAACAAGAGGTTGGAAGACAGAGGCTTGTATGCCTTGCAGCCTGGCTTGTCCCCTCAAAGCTATCCACCTGCCCTCAGGATCCAGGCCAGTTGCCATTGTTGATGTTATCAGTTGTTAAGCCACTCAACTTCTTTTTGTGGAATTGGGCGAGGGGGTGCCAGCTCACCCTTTGCCTCAGGCAACAAATATATTGGGCTCCGCCATGTTTGCATGTGTGCAGAGAATTATGGAAATATACAAATATCTGTTAAAAATCAATTTCTTTATATATCAACAAAAAATGAAGACCGGTCATTACGAATAAACAGATGCTTTGAAGGCATTTCCCAAAGTTAACATCATGCATGGAATCACCTATGGATGTCAGCATTTTTGTCTGAAGTCCACAAATTGCTAAAGGTCTGCCTGAAAAGTCACAGAATGTTGTCCCCAAATTTCAGCTGAAGACAAGGAAACCTTGTTCTGAGCACTACAGAATCCACAGCACTGCCAGTTCGATAAGTCCTCTGTTCCACGTAGCACTGTGGAAGGATTAGTGTGGATTTGTGTGATTATGTAAGCAGCTGGATCTTAAACCTTATCTATTTTTAAGGCCTCTCAGCATCTGAGTCATATTTGCATCATTTTACAGCAACCTCAAAAAGTCCAAGCACCAGGCATTAGCAACTTAACGGACACAATGACAAGATTCCTGTTACCTGCCAATACACTACGGTCGCAGCCCTGCTGCAGGAATCTAGGATGGCAATAGTTAGTGTTGTTTTATAAAATCACCCTAGACACCACCCAAAATGGTTTGTTCTCCAAATACATCCCCAGTGGAGAAGACAAAATCTGTAATCAAAGGCCATTTGGTTGTTTGAGACCTCAAAGCTTAGCATGGATCCTTTGTGGAAATACTACTTGAAAAACTATAGCAGTCCCAACGGTAGAAGAATGGAGACTGAAGCTGACAGACTATGCAGAACTGGACAGACTAACTGGGAAAATCAGATATCTACAAGACCAAAAGTTCATCGAGGACTGGGGGAAATTTGTTGAATATCTGAAAAGAACGTGTGATGTGCAAACAACGCTAGTGGGGTTCCAAGAAGCACTGTGAAAGTTGAGATATATTGTTTGAAAGAAATAGAAGTGGGAGGGAAGGTTAATGGCAATATAAACAGAAGAAATGCGTAACTGGGAGGCAAATACAGTGGTGCCTCGCAAGACGAAATTAATTTGTTCCGCGAGTTGCTTCGTCTTGCGATTTTTTCGTCTTGCGGAGCGCGGATTCCCCGGGTATTAACGGCTTTAAGAAAAAGGAAGCAAACTCGCAAGACGTTTTCGTCTTCCGAAGCAAGCCCATAGGGAAATTCGTCTTGCGAAGCACCTCGAAAAACGGAAAACCCTTTCGTCTAGCGAGTTTTTTTGTCTTGTGAGGCATTCGTCTTGCGGGGCACCACTGTATGGATGATTGTCAGAGAAGCTGAAGGAAGTCCAAATAGAGTTAAATTCTGATATGATTGTTTATTTGTGTTGGAAAATTAATAAAAATTATTATATAAAAAAAGAAAAACTATAGCAGTCATCTAGGAAATACATGGGGACACGGGTGGCACTGTGGTCTAAACCATAGAGCCCAGGGCTTGCCGATCAGAAGGTTGGTGGTTTGAATCCCCGTGACAGGGTGAGCTCCTGTTGCTCGGTCCCTGCTCCTGCCAACCTAGCAGTTCAAATGTACGTCAAGTACAAGTAGATAAGTAGGTACCACTCTGGCGGGAAGGTAAACAGCGTTTCCGTGCGCTGCTCTGGTTTCGCCAGAAGTGGCTTAGTCATGCTGGCCACATGACCCGGAAAAACTGTCTGCGGACAAATGTCGGCTCCCTCGGCCAGTAAAGCGAGATAAGCGCCGCAACCCCAGAGTCGTCTGTGACTGGACTTAATAGTCAGGGGTCCCTTTACCTTTACCTAGGAGATACACAAGCTCATTTAAGCCCTGGGCTGTGTTGCATCCACAGCTACCTTTCGGGATCAAAGTTCCCTTGGATAGCTTCTAGATCCTGAAGAACCTGAGGGCCACGCCAGCCTGGTATGTTGTGTTTTGTGAATGTATTCTGTATTATGTCATCGGTGCAATAATAGTGCATTAGTGGCAGATTTATACAGGATGATCCACACACCATCCTGCTTTGTTAGTTGTTCTGCAATGCTTCCCCAGTGTTAACATATTATTGATGTCTGGAGAGACACGCTCGAACAACAAAAGTAGGACACACATGCAGAGCCCAGAACATTTGAGGTATGGAAAGGTTGCAGAATTATAGCAGGAAGTTACAGGACATGCACCAAGTGGAAATGAAGCAGTATGCCCACCTTTTGGAGGTGCAGGCAGCATTGAAAATGTGTTTGTGGATAACTGCCCTGATACCAACATGAGCACAAATAAGCACAAGGTAAAGGATGTCTGGAGAAGCCCTGCACACCTGTTAGCTCAAATTTTGCCCTTTGGATCAGTTACCTGCTACTCAGTAGCAGGTAAGTTGTTTGTCCTCCAGGTCTAGCCCCGTGCCCCCAGCTCATAGCATGGCTGAAAGAGGACTGCAGCAGACTGAGATACAAACTGTATGCTTTGTTTTGTTTCTATATAAAGCAGCCTTGGAGGAAAGGTTGAGGGGCTGCCTTTTGCTTTCGTTTTCTGTTGTTTGCATACTCAGCATCGTTTTCTACAAGCTATTTCTACAAGAACGAATTGCCTGTACGTTTTCCTCAACAGGGAGAATAGTAGTTTAGGGTGGGCAGTTCTGAGCAGACAAACGATAAGATGGGTAAGATTTAAGCAGCTCCTCCTACTCTTTTCCTAGTCTTAGACTGGCAGCCTTGGAAATTGCTTTCCGCAGCTCATCGCCACCTGTAGTTCGAACCTTGGACAGCAGCTCTCGTAGAAAGCAAGTGGATTCCTAGGTAGATCTGTTCATGTCTGGTCTGGGCTGCTGCTGTAGTTACAGCTAAAACCCACCAGATGTCAGATACATCTCAACCGTCTAAACATCTCAACAGTTGCTGACTGCTGACTGCTAGGAGCCACTGCGGATAATCTTAGGGACCACTCACTAAGGGCAAATTGCGCAAGGAAGGGGGCTTGCTTGCAGTGTCAGATACGACAGTCACATAATTTTGAAGCAGCTTTTTATATGTGAGGATTGTGAAGAGGGACAGGGTTTTAAAAAATCAAATCACCCCTTCTCTTACGTAAAGGTAAAGGGACCCCTCACTCAGTGGCGTAGCGTGGGTTGTCAGCACCCGGGGCAAGGCAAGTAATTTGCGCCCCCTAACCCATGGATTTGCGCCCCCTAACCCTAACCCCCAGATGTTGTGCCCGGTGCGGCCGGCCCCCCCTGCACCCCCCACACTATGCCACTGCCCTCACCATTAGGTCCAGTCGTGACTGACTCTGGGGTTGCAGCGCTCATCTCACTTTATTGGCCAAGGGAGCCGGCATATAGCCATGTGGCCAGAATGACTAAGCCACTTCTGGCAAACCAGAGCAGCGCACAGAAACGCTGTTTACCTTCCAGCCGGAGAAGCACCTACGGTATTTATCTACTTGCACTTTTGACGTGCTTTCGAACTGCTAGGTTGGCAGGAGCAGGGACTGAGCAATGGGAGCCCACCCTGTCGCGGGGATTCGAACTGCCGACCTTCTGATCGGCAAATCCTAGGCTCTGTGGTTTAACCCACAGCTCCAGTTGAGGCTTATTCCAGCCTAAGTGGCATGAAATCTGAAACAGCAAGTGCTTTGTGTTTACCCATTTACTAACTGAAGGGATCTAAAAATACAGTAAGAACCACTTTTGTTAAATATTTTATAAATTTTGTATCAAGATGGCCATCAGGGTTTTTTTTAATGCACTTCTCAGAATGTTAAAACACTATAGTGCATATCCAAACAATATGTGGGAATCTGACCGATTAGCAGCAGTGACAAGGAAGCCTTACATTATGTACCCCTGCCTGGTCATTTTGGTCCTCGTGAGAGATATGTTTAGTAGTGCTGTGTGCCCATGAAGTTCTTTTTAAGTCCACTAAGCCCAGGATATTTATGGCACCTGGACTTTGTAATGTACTTCCAATGAAAATCAGGTTTGCACTTAATGCTGACATTTTGGTTGTCTGCTTAAAACTCACCTGCTCATCAAGGCTTTCCAGCAGTGTTTGGTGTATTAAATTGATCTACAGCTTAGTGTTGTGTGTTTTCTTCTATTTTGTTAACATATTTTTATTACTTTCATTATACTTTTTCTTAATGGGACTATTACTAGGAACGTTAGCGCAAGAAGCATGAAACTTATAGGGAGAATAGTTAGTTATTGAATTTGTATACTGCTTTATCTTTCAAGCAATCTCTAAGATGTTAGCAATCCCTAGGGATGCCCTTGGATCTGTCTATCAATGATTAATGTTTAAGCTTTACTTGTCTTGAGGTTTGCTAATCCTTCAACACCTCAGTAATTCTTCCTAGTCCCTCCCAACTTCATGCAGAGGAAACCAAATCCAACAGGATTTTCTCTTCTTAACCTAGTCATGAAAGGCAAATGGATGGAAACAAGACTAGTACCATTTTTGTTTGTGCTGAGGGTGACTAGTGTTGGTGTAGCACTGACATCTGTTCTTTGTTAGGAGGAGCAAGCATATTTACACTTCTTCTAATGCATTGTGCTGCTCTGTGTACCTTCATTGACTTTCCAAACTCTGCTCCACCCACCTGAAGTCATGAAGATGTCAAGTCTCTGGGATGGTTCAGTCAGTAGAACATGAGACTCTTAATCTCAGGGTGGTGGGTTCAAGCTCCACGTTGGGCAAAAGACTTGTACTAGATGAGCCTCGTGGTCCCTTCCAAGCCTACAATTCAAAGATTCAAAGGTCACCATTCATGCCTCAAAAGTCCCATTCAAAGTGTAGGGCAAGATAGCACACTAACAGATGTCTTCAGAAGCCCCTCTCCCAAAGTGCTATTTTGTGTAGCACTTTGAACCGGGCTTCTGAAGAGCTGACAACCAGCTACGAAGGGGCTGTGCAGGCAACCAGCTGATTGGCAGTGCCTGTCAACACTCATTAAGCCAAGCCCTGCCCTTGCCTGTCCCATAGGTAAAGGTAAAGGGATCCCTGACCATTAGGTCCAGTCGTGGCTGACTCTGGGGTTGCGGCGCTCATCTCGCTTTATTGGCCAAGGGAGGCTTCGGGTCATGTGGTCAGCATGACTAAGCCGCTTCTGGTGAACCAGAGCAGTGCACGGAAACGCCATTTACCTTCCCACCAGAGCGGTACCTATTTATCTACTTGCACTTTTGACGTGCTTTCAAACTGCTAGGTTGGCAGGAGCTGGGACCGAGCAATGGGAGCTCACCCCGTCATGGAGATTCGAACCACCAACCTTCTGATCGGGAAGTCCTAGGCTCTGTGGTTTAACCCACAGCGCCACCCGCATCCCATACCTGACATCATATACAGCTCAGGGGCAGAACATTTGCTTTATGTGCAGAAGGTCCTAGGTTCCGATTTGTTTGCAGAGAGGTTAGATGGCAGCATTGCATCAAAGCAAGTGCCACTCCACTGTTTCAAATGCATATTTCCATCGCTTTCCTTATTGCAAAAAGTCTGATCTTTTTGCTGGGGAGGCCAGTTTGTTGCACAATTAGAACCGTGCAACCTGAATTTGCCAGGATGTGACTGAATCCCACCCCAAAATAGCAACACTTTGGAAGCACCTCACTATAAGGCAGCTTGCTATGTTCGTTCTGAAGCATCATTTGAAATAGACCTGAGCAACTGAAATCAAAAGTACTGCGTTTGAGGATCTCTGTGTGACTCATGGAAACACTGAGAGACAGTCTCCTGAGATGCCAACTAGACCAATCTCTTTGGAAAATAGGTCAAAATGGTTAAGGAAAGCTAAACAAATAAAAGGAAAGGCTGGGTTGCATGGGCTCATTAGCATTTCAAAAGGTGCACACAAAGCAGGTTCTGCTCTCCAGCATGCTTACTCTGGCGAAAAGGTATTAAATGTAAAGCTCTTTTTAGATTTAGGATTGTGCTGCTTTTTGTTTGTGGTGTGTTTATGCTCTTAAATGCTTTGGGGATGGTACTTTTGCTTCAGCGCTGTAAGCTGCTCTGAGAATCTGCTTGAAGGGTAGAGCATAAACCCAGGAAGAGGTAAGATGGCATAATGAAGATCAGAAGGATCTAAGGGCAAAATTAAATCTTGCTTTTCTAACGGTCTAAGAACAGAAAACCTCTTTCGCTACTCATAATCCAAATCTCCACATATACAAACAAAACCTTCCCGGAGGTTAAAAGCACCTCTGACTTTCAGGATTGGAATTGACTTCAGCCTCATCTGCAAACAATTCTGACCAGGCTCAGCCTTTTTAAAACAAACAAACAAACAAACAAACAAACAAACAAACAAACGAAATTCTTATTTGAGCATGGAAGTATTAACCACTGTACAAACATACAACTCATCTTGAATTTGTTTGTTCATAAGACATAACAAGATCACATAGATTTTCAGTGTACCAATACAATCAAAGCCATTAATTCATATCCCATACCCCCCCCCAAATAATAATCAAGCACACAGGTCTCTCCAGAGCTAATGCTAAAATCACCAATCCCAAGGCTATCACAAGGCATCTTAAAAAGCAGAGACATCACCTTGCCAACAAAGGTCCGTACAGTGGTACCTCGGGTTAAGTACTTAATTCTTGCCAGAGGTCCGTTCTTAACCTGAAACTGTTCTTAACTTGAAGCACCACTTTAGCTAATGGGGCCTCCTGTTGCCGCCGTGCTGCCAGAGCACGATTTCTGTTCTTATCCTGAAGCAAAGTTCTTAACCCGAGGTACTATTTCTGGGTTAGTGGAGTCTGTAACCTAAAGCGTATGTAACCTGAAGCGTATGTAACCTGAGGTACCACTGTATAGTAAAAGCTGTGGTTTTCCCAGTAGTGATGTATGGAAGTGAAAGCTGGACCATAAAGAAGGCTGATCACCGAATAATTGATGCTTTTGAATTATGGTGCTGGAGGAGACTCTTGAGAGTCCCATGGACTGCAAGAAGATGAAACCTATCCATTCTTAAGGAAATCAGCCCTGAGTGCTCACTGGAAGGACAGATCCTGAAGCTGAGGCTTCAATACTTTGGCCACCTCATGAGAAGAGAAGACTCCCTGGAAAAGACCCTGATGTTGGGAAAGATGGAGGGCACAAGGAGAAGGGGACGACAGAGGACGAGATGGTTGGACAGTGTTCTGGAAGCTACCAGCATGAGTTTGACCAAACTGTGGGAGCCAGTGGAAGACAGTGTGCCATGGGGTCACGAAGAGTCAGACACGACTAAACGACTAAACAACAACAACAATACCCCCCCAAATAATAATCAAGCACACAGGTCCAGAGCAAATGCTAAAATCACCAATCCCAAGGCTATCCACTGTGCACACCCACACCCCAAGAAGCAGAATAAGTTAGGAGAGAATAGAAACAAAATTTGGAAAAGTAGCTGCTGGTGGTTGCTTCTTTCAACCCATCTCCCCTTATATCTCTTTCTTAGTGACTCAGTTTCCAGGGAAGGCTCAGCTGTCAAGAAGGGAGGGGAGATAAACAACAGGTTGAGAAAGATAGCCAGCAACTCTTCCTTTAGTGGGTGTGTAAGTTGCGAGTTTGGATTTGATATCCTGCCTTTCACTCCCCTTCAGGAGTCTCAAAGCAGCTAACATTCTCCTCCCCCTTCCTCCCCCACAACACTCTGTGAGGTGAGTGGGCCTGAGAGACTTCAGAGAAGTGTGACTATCCCAAGGTCACCCAGCAGCTGCATGTGGAGGAGCGGAGACGCGAACCCGGTTCCCCAGATTGCGAGTCTACTGGTCTTAACCACTACACCACACTGGCTCTCATGAGATAGGATTGCATTCATATAGCAAGTATAGCCCACTTCTGGGTAACCTAGATAGATTGTTGAATTGCATCCAGGATGGTGGTAACAACTGGTATTCTGACAAAGATTTTTTTTTAAAAAAAAATGGGCCACTGGGCAGCTGCACAGTAAGTGGATATGAACTTTTAAAGCTTGGCTGCATCTTCATGAGTGATTGTAACTAATGAAGGCTTCAAATCCATTAACTGCTATTGAGTGAGGACAAGAGTGTCTGTCCTCACAACCTGTTCGATCCTTGGTTCTCCTGCATCGCTCAGGTATTTGTCTAAGTGTACCTCACCCTTTGGCCAAAGTAGGAGGACAAAAAGGCAAGGAAGGCTGAACACCTCAACCTTCAATTAATTGACTTGAAAATTGTATCTAAAAGTCAAGAACCAGTGTAGCGAACACAGTGTTGGGCACAGATTAGGGTAATCTGGATTCAAATTCCCCCCAGTTTATCTTGAAAATGATCATTCACCCTTTCTCAGGCTTGCCTATCTTACAAGGTCTGTTGGGAGAATAAAGTAGGATGACTTCATGAACATTGCCCTGAGCTACTTGGAGGAAGAGCAAGGTACACATTAGGTATGAGTAAACTCAGTTTAGCCCTGGGTTCCCCCTTTCTAAAAATCAAACTAGTTTTAGTTGCTGTTGCAGCATTCCCACAGAGCACTCCCACTGAGCTCCTTTGTCTTCTTTCCTAGATTAGTCACAAGGGAGATTCCATCCAGTCTGGGATCACACAATGGATCAAACCATGCACACAAAGCTTTGAAAACCATCAGATTTGGTTATGTGCTGATATCCCTGAATTCAGGCAACTGAGGGCAAAAAACACAGACGAAATCGCACAAAAACTGCAGATGAAGTTTTGGTATGGTACCATAAAATGATACCATATATTATAGGAATAGTAGATCAAAAACATGTTTTATGTGCTGTTATTGCTGTAATGTATCATATTTCTCCCCCTATCAAGTTGATCTGTTATATCATATATGAATTGGGGTGTATTTCTGCAAGGAGTGCTAAAATAATATATAATAACAATTATAATAATGCAATCATATTCCCAGCACTGCTGAAAATGTTAGCAAATTGAAAATAGTTTTGTTTTTGTCTCCACTTTGCAGTTCCTTTGAAATTCAAGTCACCCGAATTCTTGAGTTTGGACACGACAGTGTCCACCACAAGCAAGGAGATTTGTGTAACTGGAAATATTGAGTGTGTTCTCCTTTTCCAACCCCGATTTAGAGGTTAGGCCTCATGGGGGCTCATTACTGCAACTAATACCAGGTATTCTTGCCTTAAAAGTTAAAAAATTAAATTGGGGAGGGCGGGGGGACAGATTCCTCACTAACTAGAAATGACTCATAAGAAAGTGGCATGTATGATCAACAAACCATTTTTCTGCAGCTGGACTCTCCCAGGCTGCCTTCACAACTGCAATCATGACTGGAATGGAACCCAAACCAAACAAATTTCCATGTATTACTGGAAATGTTTAAAAAATAATACAGAGGCAGGAAGAACAGCTGGGAGGAAGTATTTGCTTTTGGAATCTGAGTTTTGACCCACACATCTCCTGGGAGAAATAACTCAGCAGTCTTTGAGGGTGCATTTGTGGGTCACGTAAGTTTAAGAGAAGGAGATGTGGCAGCTGACCATATGGCAAGGACAACATTTGAATATTAAACCCTTTTCTTCACACATGCCAACTTACCCCAAACGCAGGTAGAATTGATATGGTGGAAAAATGAAAGATGCCAGCTAACTGTGAAGATAATTGATGTTTTTTGCGGATTACTATGGGTTAAACCACAGAGCCTAGGACTTGCCGGTCAGAAGGTCGGCGGTTCGAATCCCCGCAACGGGGTGAGTTCCCGCTGCTCAGTCTCTGCTCCTGCCAACCTAGCAGTTTGAAAGCACACCAAAGTGCAAGTAGATAAATAGGTACCACTCCAGCAGGAAGGTAAACGGCGTTTCCGTGCGCTGCTCTGGTTCGCCACAAGCAGCTTAGTCATGCTGGCCACATGACCCGGAAGCTGTATGCCGGCTTCCTCGGCCAATAAAGAGAGATGAGCACCGCAACTCCAGAGTCGGTCACGACTGAACCTAATGGTCAGAGGTCCCTTTACCTTTATGGCACACTGCCATGATCATTGACTGGCACAAAATCACAGAATGGAACATGATGAGTTTTTAGGAAAGGCTGCATTTCAATACTATTTCTGCTTGTATGAAGGTCTTGTTAGAATGGGGGCGATCAGATGGCTAAGAAAGCATGGCTGTAATAAGGAGGTGGGCTGTAGAATACACAGGGGTTCTTCCTGACATGCTTCCAATGAAACATGGGGGGAAAGGCAATGCCTGTATTTATTGTAATTTTGTATAAATTGTGCAACTACCGAATCCCTGTTTTGGAAGATTGAGAAAATCCCAATACTTGTCTGCCCCCTTGGCAGCTGCCTCATTGCATTCCTAAACATCAAGAGAATGGGTTGGAGGTAGGGAAACTGCTGGTGCAATGAAGGTGAATACACTCCATCTAGGACATCCAAGACCTGTTTTTATGGCTTCCACGTGTTGGCAATTCCACACACCAGTTGTACAGGGCAAGAGCCACCCAACACCTAGAATCACCCTCACCACACAAAAAGTCTCAATGACAATGCTGCTTGTTTGTAGTAGTGGCCACCACTGTAGCAACTCTCTATCTGATGTGTTGAGCAACACTTGTGTGTTTAACAGCCACGTGTAGCTTCTGCGGTGTTGGAAGTGCTTCCAGTAGTTTCCACGTGGTAGCCAAAAAGACCTAAACCTGGAAATGAAACACAACAGGGTGCACACTTTATTTTCCCTATGGTTTTCCCCATAATTATAATTATATATATCGGAAGCCACGCCTTGGTTCCTAAATGTTTTGGAAGTTGAACGGACTTCTGGAATGGATTCTATTCGACTTCCGAGGTACCGCTGTACAACAAAACATCAAACATTAAAAAACAGAATATCCTATCCCAGTAAGAACTGCAAATATGGGAATCATAGAATTGTAGAGTTGAAACAGACCACAAGCGTCATCTAGTCCAGCCCCCTGCAATGCAGGAATATTTTTCCCAATGTGGGCCTTGAACCCACAAACCTGTGATGAAGAGTCTTATGGTCTACCAACTGAGATGTGGGCAAAGACCATCACCTCAGAGTTTGCCCCAGCTGAACACCCCACCCCACACTCCTAAAAACAAGACAATTGGCCACCATATGCCCTGTGAGGATAATATCAGGAGAGAAAGGGGAGCAGGCAAATAATACATCAGAAGAATTGGATGGGATAGTTGCTGTATTTCTTACTGAAGATGTGATTACTCTGGGTTAAGTTTCCTTTATGAGCGGCATTTAAGTATGAAAAACAACATTTTTTTCATTCTTGAGAGGAATTCATCTCTGAAATAAGCCGACTCCTTGCCAGTGTCTGTTGAGCTCTGGCAGCAGCAGACCAGGTGTATGTGATAATCCTGACCTGCAATCATGGGATATCTTATAAAAGTGGTGGTGTAAATAATTGCTGTGCCCATGCTGAATTAAGTGGCTTTAATTCTTCAACAACCTTTTCCCACAGTTCAATTACTTCTTCTCTGCCTGCATGATCTCAATGGATTCTCAGTCATGTTCCAGGAATGTGGCATGCAGCATGATGCATGAACCAAGAGCAGGACGGATAAAAGGTGTGGGGCAGCAATAGAAGCTGGCAGCATGCCTAGAAATCAGGCCCTTGAAGTGGCTGGATCAACACGGTCAACTTCTCAGCCTGATAAACTCTGGTTTTTTAGCTGCTTTCTTTGTTTTTGACGATCAGTTTCAATGCATATTGTTGTTCATTGTATGATCTGCTGGGTTGCTATTATTTTAGTGTTCTGCACTCCATCCTGATGTTTGTACTGATGAAGGGCAGGATAGAAATACTTTTAATTTAATTAATGTGATTTATAGATGATAGATAGATAGATAGATAGATAGATAGATAGATAGATAGATAGATAGATGATAGATGATAGATAGAAAGATAGATAGATGATAGATAGATAGATAGATAGATAGATAGATAGATAGATAGATAGATAGATGATAGATATAGATGTAGATAGATATAGATGTAGATAGATAGATATAGATAGAAGTGCTTTTCTTCTACCCTGAAGTTGTTACAGTAACTGCCACACTTTTAAGCAGTGCTTTTCTTCTACGAAAAAGAAGGTGCCAGTACTGTGTACCCTTGAGTACCCCAGAAAACAAGCACTGGATAGAAAGATAAATAGAAAGGAATTGCCAGGCTGATGTTATTGTCTCTCATTTCCTAATAGGAAACTGTTGGGGCAGTCTTATCTGGTAGGTGCCTTGGGTAAAGTTGCATTAACTTAATCCTATGTAATTGTGTCCCCTTAAGTTAGTGGTGGCCAAACTTGGCCCTCCAGCTGTTTTGGGACTTCAATTCCCATCATTCCTGGCCACTGGTCCTGTACACTAGGGATGATGGGAGTTGTAGTCCAAAAACAGCTGGAGGGCCAAGTTTGGCCGCCACTCCCTTAGGTTCTATGAAAGAAAGACTGCTGTCAGCAAGAGTCTTAGAGAAGCAGCAAAACCTATAGTTGTTGTTGTTGTTTAGTCATTTAGTTGTGTCCAACTCTTTGTGACCCCATGGACCAGAGCACGCCAGGCACTCCTGTCTTCCACTGCCTCCCACAGTTTGGTCAAACTCACGCTGGTAGCTTCGAGAACACTGTCCAACCACCTCGTCCTCTGTCATCCCCTTCTCCTTGTGCCCTCCATCTTTCCCAACATCAGGGTCTTTTCCAGGGAATCTTCTCTTCTGATGATGTGGCCAAAGTATTGGAGCCTCAGCTTCAGGATTTGTCCTTCCAGCGAGCACTCAGGGCTGATTTCCTTCAGAGTGGAGAGGTTTGATCTTCTTGTAGTCCATGGGACTCTCAAGAGTCTCCTCCAGCACCATAATTCAAAAGCATCAATTATTCGGTGATCAACCTCCTTTATGGTCCAGCTCTCACTTCCATACATCACTACTGGGAAAACCATAGCTTTAACCATACAGACCTTTGTTGGCAAGGTGATGTCTCTGCTTTTTATGATGCTGTCTAGGTTTATCATCGCTTTTCTCCGAAGAAGCAGGTGTCTTTGAATTTCGTGACTGCTGTCATGATCTAAAACCTATAGACCACCCCCTAAATGCTCATAAGGAGCAGAGACCACTATCCTTCCTCAGTCACACTGGTATCCCTGAATGCTTCTCCTCTCATTCCTAAGGACATAAGCAAAGTGCTACATTAGGAAACATAGCTGAGGTAGGAGCTAATTCTGCCCTTATCCTTCCAGCTGAGGGCCCCTCCGATGTCTATGCATTAGGTGGATCCTTTGTTTTTAGAAAAGTGTATGGTTGTCATGACCCTCAAAATCCAGCAGTGAGAACACTGACTTGGAGGCTACAGTGCTACCAGCTAAGGAGCCAAACAGGGTTTCTGGTTCTGGGCCTAATGCTGGTGATGAGGTGACCACTGAATGTGAGGTTGGCGGATAGAATTTCACTGAACCATATGCCATTACTACAGCAGCAGGCTCCATAAAACTGGAGCCACATGGTGACCTCCTCCTGAGCTTGAGAAACCAACTGTTTCCCCACAGTATCTCGGCAGACCAATGGTGCAAGGACTTCTCCAGCCAGAAGGCCATGGAGCACAGAAGAACTGCCCATCTTCAGATCTGATCCTTTCAAGATCCTTTAGTTCTTCACAAGGGGACTGAGCCTATGAGGGATGGAGCAGAGGCAGAGCCTCACACAGATGTGAGGGCAGTACTCCCAAAATTCCATCAGCACATTGAGTGTGCAACAAGGGGAGAAAATACTCTTGACAAGGTGTATACGAACATTAGACGGGCATATGAGGTCAAGACCTTGGCGCACCTCGGTGGTTCAGATCATGTGTGCCTGCTTCTGACACCAGTATACACACCCCTCAGGAAACAAGGCCAGATACAAACACGGGTGGTTACGGTGTGGCCTGAGGGAGCCTCTCAGCAACTGCAGGACTGTTTCCAGGAGACCGACTGGAATATCTTCGACCATCAAGATCTAGAAACTTATACATCAACGGTCCTGGATTATATTAGATTCTGCACAGCAAATGTCACCAGGGAAAAGTATGTTAAGTTGTATCCGAACAGGAAGCCCTGGATGACAGGAGAGGTTAGGAGATTATTGAAAGCCAGAAATTCTGCTTTTAGAACTGGGGACTGGGTATTGTATGGCATAGAAAGAGCGAACTTGAAAAGGGGTATCAGGAAAGCAAAAGCGGAGTACAGAGGAAAAATTGAGGACCATCTGAGAAATCATGATACTAGACAAATGTGGCAGGGAGTCCAACATCTGACTGGTTATAAATCAAGGAATTCATCAGTGGTAGAGAGTACTGCTTCCTTGGTGGGAGAGTTGAATACCTTCTTTGCCCGATTTGAGGTGACACCAACAGTGACTCCAACAGGGATGCCAGAGCTATTGGTGTCACTACCTACAGGAAATGCTGCCAGGGTGGAAGAGGGAGAAGTGAGGGGAATATTAAAGGAGGTAAACACGAGGAAGGCTATGGGCCCGGATGGGGTGGCTGGCAGGGTGCTAAGAGATTGTTCGGACCAACTGGCAGGAATCTTTACAAAGATTTTTAACCAGTCTCTGGCCCAAGCCACTGTTCCACCCTGTCTGAAATCCACTACCATTATACCCCTGCCAAAAACATCAAAGATAGACAGTCTGAATGATTTTCGCCCTGTGGCGCTGACACCCATTATAATGAAATGTTTCGAAAAACTGGTAAGGAAGCGCATCTTATCTTGTCTGCCAGTGGGACTTGACCCTTACCAGTTTGCGTACAAGGCAAAGAGATCCACAGAGGATGCTGTGGCAATGGCTTTACATGCTGTCCTGACTCATTTGGAGAAGCAAGGGAACTACGCGAGACTGTTATTTGTAGACTTTAGTTCTGCATTTAATACTATTCTTCCGCATAGATTGGTGCCCAAATTATTAGACCTGGGACTTCCACCATGTTTGTGCAGGTGGATATTAGACTTTCTATCAAACCGTTCCCAAAGGGTCAGGTTGGGTTCCCACATCTCTGCGGATCTCATCACGAATACGGGGACACCGCAGGGGTGTGTGTTGAGCCCGCTTTTATACATGCTCTATACAGCTGACTGTACCCCCAAATACCCCAGTAATAAGATCATTAAGTTCACAGATGATACAACGGTGGTTGGTTTAATTACGGCTGGAGAGGGGGAGACGGCCTAAAGGAAGGAAGTTGAGCAGTTGGGGGAGTGGTGCAGGAAAAACAACTTACTGCTTAACTTAAAGAAAACAAAAGAGATCATTGTGGATTTTAGGAAATGTAAATTGAATATTCAGCCACTTAGGGCTGAAGTGCGTGGAACTGGTCTCAGTGTTTCGTTTTCTGGGAATGGAGTTGAGAGACGACCTAACCTGGGGAGAGAACAGCAAAGACCTGGTGAAGAGAGCACAGGAGAGGTTATATTTTCTGAGAATCCTCCGGAAAAACAATCTCTCAAAGGACCTGTTGATGGCATTCTACCATTGCACTGTGGAGAGCGTACTAACTTATGGTCTGTGCGTGTGGTTTGGGAGCTGCACAGCCAGGGAAAAAACAATGCTATCCAGGGTTGTAAAGACTGCAGAGAGAATTATTGGGTGCACTCTTCCCACCTTAGATCAAATCTATGCTGCCAGGTACCATAAGAAAGCGGCAGAGATAGCACATGATAGTACGCACCCCGGATATTATCTCTTTCAGCTTCTGCCTTCTGGAAGAAGGTATAGGGTTATAAAAGCCAGGACTAGCCGCCTGAAAAACAGTTTCTACGCTAATGCAATTCTGGTTCTAAACGCAGCATAAGGGGTCTCTGTAGTATAGTGTATTTTAAAATGGGGTTTTAGAGTTTTTAGGGGTTTTTGAATGTTTTATGTAGTTTTTATGTAGTTTTATGTAGTTTTTATGTAGTTTTATGTAGTTACGTGGTAGTTTTATGTAGTTTTTATGTAGTTTTATGTAGTTTTTCAATTTCATTGTTCCGCAAGGGACAATGACAATAAAGATATCGTATCGTACCTTGGGTTACGTTACCTTCAGGTAACGTAATTTCGGGTTGCGAACGCAGCAAACCTGGAAGTGTATACTTCTGGGTTTCACTGTGCGCGCATGCGCAGAAGCGTTCTATCACGCTGTGCGTGTGCGCAGAAGCGGCGCCTCTGGATAAGGGCTTTTCGGAGTAAGTACTGACCTCTGGGACGAATTAAGTTTGTATCCTGAGGGTCCACTGTGTTGGCGAGGTTGGAAACTTCCACTGCAAAATATTAGCCAAATAACATAATTTGGGTGTGCTGGCTTGGGGAATAAGCAGCACAAGATCTGATTGGTCTCCCAGTTCACTGTCACTTTTAGTTCTTGCCAATTTAAATGCTGTTGCTGAGGGTGGGAGTGGCTAAAGATTTTCAGATCCAGTGCAGCAAAATTACTAAGGCATTCTTTCCTGAAATTCTGACAGAACTTTGATTTAGCTTCCCCCGATAACCGCCTATAGGATCAGAATGCAAATGGCAAAAAAACCCCACTATTAGTCTGTTGTATGAGGTGGATTATACTCATCATGACATATAATATAATAAGCAACACTCTGGACAAGTATAGGCAACAGCCTTGTCTGGCACAGTCACAGCAATAAAAACCACAGTTGGAAGATCAATCTGATTTGGCCTGCTTTCCATAGGGAGTGTTCTATAAGCAGGTCTTAACGGCACATTTTCTTTTCAAACATGTGACCAATTAATAAGGGGAATTAACCACCCCAGGTAAATAAGACAATGTGTGCCAGCCAGCTGAATTTGCTTCTGCCTCCAGGGTTAGGTACAACACTTGGTTCTTTAAAAATAGATGCAAACCACCCACGCCCTAACTCATGATCACCTGGGACATTGCAGGGCCTTTTTGCTCTGCAAGAGACTGGGGGTAAATTATTTCCTTGAAAATGTTGTTTTTTGAAAAGCAGTACAGTGGTACCTCGGGTTACATACGCTTCAGGTTACAGACTCCGCTAACCCAGAAATAGTATCTCGGGTTAAGAACTTTGCTTCAGGATGAGAACAGAAATCGTGTTCTGGCGGTGTGGCGGCAGCGGGAGGCCCCATTAGCTAAAGTGGTGCTTCAGGTTAAGAACAGTTTCAGGTTAAGAATGGACCTCCGGAACGAATTAAGTACGTAACCAGAGGTACCACTGTATATAGATTAATTAAGCTACATGAATTAAACCATCTGAATGAACCATGCCTAAAATTCATGGGTGGGGTTGCAAACCTTTGGAGCAGGGGTAGGAAAATCCTGGATTTCCAGATCTTGTTGAATTCCAACTTCAGCCCCAACCAACATGCCCAGGAATGTCAGGAGATGGAGTCCAGAAACATCTGGAACGCCACAAGTTCCCCACCCCTGCTGTAGAGAATACCAAATAAGCTAAACATTACAAATAATCCTATCAATCAGGAGAGCTGGACTCATAACCATAGACTTTAAGTTAGCAGATGAATAAAAAGTATGCCATTTTGCAAAGAAGAACCAAGAGCATAGATTTGGGTGAGACATCAGATGGGGTACCATGATTATCAGGTAGAAAACAAGTCCAGGAAAAGGAAAATCTAGATTACATATTCGAGGTAGGCAAATGCAAAGGAAGAGGCCAAACTGCTTTAAAAACAGACTTGGGTCAAGCCATCTCTGGTTTTGATGGAACGCTTGGGTGCAGACTGAGCTGGCATGCTAATAATACACTTTTCGTAATTCAAGCACATTTCCCAAACCTTTGCAAGTCCTGATTTGATGATAACAGTTATAGTGTACTATGCCAAAGCTTTGAATGAGTTTCAATATGTCAGAGAAACCACCCACAATATTGCTATCGGAGCCATGAGAATGGACAAACAGGTAACAGATAGACTGGAAGAGATGGATTTGAGGAGGCATGCTGTAGTTTCCTTGCCATTATTCAAAGGTTTAGATTCTTAAATGGGGAATGGACAAACAGATTGTTGAATGGTTTCTTTAAATGTAAAGGTTCATCATTGTTCCACCCGATGTGTATGTCTTTAAGGGGCCAGAGCAAGGGTCAGAGCAAGATAACGAGACCCAGCTTTACAGCTGTGAAACATAGCAGGTGCTGCTGAGTTGTACTGATTAAGGTGTGTCAGCATTTGGGTGTAGTATATAAGGAGCAGCACCTAGCTCTCCCATTACCCTGGGGGTTGGGTTGGTGGTTGGGTCATGTTTGTTTGCTGATGTATTTAGTGTATAAGGAGTTTTTGTTTATGCAATTAAAACCTTGTTTAAGTTATTTTTGAGTCCCTTTTTAATGCATGGTCTCCCCAGCAAGCTCTCTGCAGCGCTACCATACTGCAAATAGCCAACACAGATGGTAAAAAGAGGGGTAAATGAGGCTTTTATTTTGAAGTAAACTAGTATGTCCTAGCTACAGAATGCACTGGGAAAATGTATCTGTACTGAATCATCCCCTACGTGTATTTGACTAAACTGTCCCATCTACTTTCTCATATTACAGGGTTTTCCTTAAAATTTTCACTCTGAACCAGAACCTTGCAATTATGAAGACGCCAGGGACGTATGCTTTGTACGTACGTATGAGTCACTTGTTCTCATGGGACGAAGAAGTACCTTCTTGACATGGTGGGAATCATACCATCATTGTCCGATGAGTGTGACTTGTGACAACATAAGCTCTGATCTTGCACGACATTTTCAGCATGTTTACATTCTCAATCACGCTATCACTTTTCTACCATAAACAAAGAAAAACTCCTTCTTTCTGACCATCCATAGCTCTATCTACTGGAATCCAAAAATTGTATAATAAAGTCTTAACAAGTGGAACATTTTGTACAAATATCCAACTGCATGTCAGTGATACAACTGTTAGTAATCCACAACTAAACTGAAAACAACTTCATTCTTTGGTTAACCTTGAATCTAAGCCAGAATTCTGGTGGTTGGGCTTAATTTTAGGTCTAAATCTTCAAACGTCCACTAGGATGTCACAGACTGAATTCTCATCCTAAAGAGAGAAGGGCAATACCACCAAGACATAATAAAGGATGTAGGACCACCTAATGAATGTGTGGTGCCAGCCTACATACCTTGTCACCCACCAAGCCAAACATAGCCCAACAGGTGACAAATAAGCTCCATGGTTTTTCAATCCTAACAGGCAACAAAAGCAAGATACTTATTGATACTCTTCTCGGTCTCTATGTATACCTACAACTGATTTGGTAGGTCATACACACAAACACAAATGTGTTCACAGAGGAATTTGGTTAGGTCACTGGTTATAAGATTAATGCTACAAATTTTATTTTTATTACAGAAAAGAATAAAAGTTTATTGAATGTGTTACCAATTTCCATGTCAAGTATAATTCCATTTTCAGTATAATACTTATACTCCCCCCTCCCTTAAAATTCTAATGCACAGCTATACAGCTACACATTTTGGGACATTGATGTCAAAGCAGAATGAGAAGACTGGACCCATTTTTGCTCTCTGGGTAGAATGCTTTCTAACAAAATGATAGCAAATATTTATTGTAGAGTCTCCTGTTTTCAGATTTAGAGAGGAGGAACTCTGAAGGGATGATGGTAAACAACGATTAATCCTTCTTTTCAAAGCAGTTTTAATGTACTTTGCAAAACAATCAAAGAAGGGAGCCTTGCACCTGCATTTTCATGTGTAAGCTGCCTGAATGGGATTAACAGATGAGTACTATGATCAAGCATCAGGTTCTTTACATAAGATGGAAGCAACCTAACGACATATGGATCCTATACATCTGGATTTGAAAACTGTAATTTGCTTTATATGGAGCTGCATTTAAAGAGCCTTTGGGAACTTCTCTTGGTCCAGAATGTGGTAGCAAGGGTGTGTTGACTAGCGTTCCTCTTTGGCAGGGGTCCTCAAACTACGGTCCATGCGCCAGATCCGGCCCGCCATGGTCCTGAACCCAGCCTGCCCGCAAGGCCCAAGGCTTGGAAGCAGCCGGGCGGGAAGAGCCCTGAGGTAAAAGCGCATGTGTGTAACAAAGCCCTGGTAATGCGGTTGCTACCGCCGCGGCTGCTTGATAACGCAATGCTGCCCTTTTAAGCCGCCATAGGGCAGGATGGTGGCAAAGGAACCCCTTGTCTTACCCTCCTACGCCCCCCCTCCCCTCTCTGTGCTCAACGGAGCAACACCTTGCCGGCCAGTTGCCTCCTTAACCTTCGCGCAGGTCCCATGCGGCAGCCTTGGCAACCTCAAAAGTTAGGGAAACACCAAAAGCACAGGCAACATAGGCAGATAGAATTAGCAAGAAGAGAAGTCTGAATCACAACAGTTCATTGTACAAGGGAATCTCCATGTAAATAGTGGTGGGTTAATCCGTAAAATAAAGCTCTCCACCCAAACTTCCCCAAGTTTGAAAATAAACTTCAGTGCAGAGAAAGCCATATGCATGAGGAACAATATCAAAAATAACCCAGAAGAAATGTATAAAGGTGAGGTATAGGTAACTATAGTATTACTGATAGTGCCTGTTGTGTGTCTGTTCTGGCTATTATTTTGAAACAAGGTTTTTTTTTAAAAAAAATACATGAAAAAGAGCATGCTTCCGGCACCTCTTTAGTCCGACTCCCAACAGTGTCTGAGGGACAGTGAACTGGCCCCCTGTTTAAAAAGTTTGAGGACCCCTGCTCTTTGGGATCATTTAAAACCTTTTTACAATAGCTGAACTGGACCAGGAGACCTAAAGGGATATATTTTCCCACCCCACTCCCTCTCCCTCCCCTCTTCCCTCTCCATCACATGGCAGCTGAAATATGACAGCCTAAGAAATTTTTTTTTGGGGGGGGGGGTTGCGGGTCTTGCCTACACTATGGACCTCCTTGCCTCAAAAGATCTGTTTAGTCCCCTTATTGCAGGAGATTTGAGGATTTTAAAGGAAGACCTCTTTTTAAGCTGTTTTACCTGCTGTAACTTGTCTGCTTTTTTCTTGTTAAACTGTTTTGTTGTATCATGGCATTATGTTTTTATGATTTGTTTTGTATACTGTTGGATTATTCTTAGTGGCTCTGATTTTGTAAATGCAAGCAGAAGAGTGGGATATACTGCTATTAAGTATATAAAATTGTGGAGGTTTTTAAGCGGAGGTTTGCTAGCCATCTGTCATGGATGCTTTAGTTGAGTTTCCTGCATTGCAAGGAACAGACCAGATGACCATCAGGGTCCCTTCCAACTGTTGTGAACGTGCGTAAGTGGGAGGACGCCTGTATTAGGAGAAATTTGCACCAAAAATCCTGATGAATTTTAATGAGCACAGTAAAAACAAAAACAAAAACAAAAACAAAAAAAACGTAGACAGATATGGAAATGTTAGAGAACTGGATTTGGAAAATGGAGAAACAGAGAAACTAAAATTGAACAGATTCACCCAGCTGATAAAGTCAGGGCCAGCACCAACCTTTGCATCTGATGGATTCTCTGCAACTAATGACTTCTCACGGTGATGCCACTTCCAGGTCAAGATAAATCAAGATGGCAGACCGAAACATGACTTTGGCATGACTTCACCCACTCTTTGGCATGATGACTCTAAACACACAGATTACATGATCCATTAAAAAAACACAGTATTTTTTGGTCTCAAAAAAATCCTGGGCAGTGTCAAGCACTCCCCACTAGTTGTATATGCTAAAAAATGGGGGAGCATCCCATTTCCCCTTTTGTCCTAATAAACCCTTTATATATATATATTTATACAATCTGTCTTGCACCTTGAGGACCTATTCCACTTATATCTTCAAAACACTTCCTGCTTTGCATACCAAAGTGCCTAGGGGAGCAACTGCACAACTAGGAACACCCCAGGTTCCTTAATATCTTGTCTAATGCAGGACTGGGACACGGGTGGCGCTGTGGGTTAAACCACAGAGCCTAGGACTTGCAGATCAGAAGGTTGGCAGTTCGAATCCCCGCGACAGGGTGAGCTCCTGTTGCTCGGTCCCTGCTCCTGCCAACCTAGCAGTTCGAAAGCACGTCAAAGTGCAAGTAGATAAATAGGTACCACTCCGGTGGGAAGGTAAACGGCGTTTCTGTGTGCTGCTCTGGTTCGCCAGAAGCGGCTTAGTCATGCTGGCCACATGACCCGAAAACTGTACGCCGGCTCCCTCGGCCAGTAAAGCGAGATGAGCGCCGCAACCCCAGAGTTGGTCACCACTGGACCTAATGGTCAGGGGTCCCTTTACCTTTTAATGCAGGACTAATCCTACCATTATACAGAAGGAGGCAGCTTCTTCAAGCAGTGGATACTTGGGGAGCAGAGAGCAAAGGTGAGGTGTTTGAGGATCACCAGTGCTGAATACTCAAGGACCAATCTGCTTCAAATGGGTGACGGGGGGCAGCATCATACTGTATTTTGCCTCAGACTTCAAACTGTCATGGGTTGCAAGACCACTTGAGAACTCAAAAGCTTGTTCACCATCTGGCAATATTTTTAGTTGGGGCCAATAAGCATACTGTCCTAGTATGGATTTTGGAATTTCTCTGCCACTTTTTCCCTCCACAGGATGTTGCTGCATTTTTTTTGTAGCATCTTTCAGAGCAAGTTTGCCTTCCACTGATTGCTTCCCATGGCTCTACCTTTAGAGTGAGTTATTATGACATCTGGACCATCTGGCTCTGATTTCTATGACTCACTGGATTTTGGATTATTTTCATAGTCTGACAATTTGGAGGTCTAGCTGTGAGTGGTTAGGGTGTGAATGGGCATGTTTCAACATCTGCATTCCCCTTGTTTTTCCAGTTCTGTAGCTTCCCTTCTCCTCTCCAGCCTGCTCCTCTTACTATTTTTGCAGGTTGCAACTGGGAGTTTTCTTGGTTCAGAACTGCACACTTTTGGCACAAGTCAGTCATAAATCATTTTCAACCACTCCCTTCTGGCAAGGGCGGTTTCCCACTAGCACTGCCGCTGGGAATCCAACAGATTTAGCTACATTATTCTTCATATTGAACTGATTTTAATCTTGCTACAGATTTTCCACAAATGTAAACAAGAAGCACAGTTTAGCCCACAAATTAAAACAGCATTTATGCATACATGGCAAGAAGTGCAAAAGCTGAGCATTCAGAGACTTAGGCTCCCCTATTCAAAACTGGGCCATGAAAACAACTCTCTAGGAAATGGAAATGATCCTTCAAAAATACTAACATTCATTCAGTTTCTCTAGGAGTCTCAAATCTTTGAAAGCCTCTTGTTGAGATGCCAAACTTTTCAGAAGAAGGGTCACCCCTCTTCCAGCAAAGAATATTGCATAGATGCTGCTATCCAAGTTTATATTGCACCTGCCTCTCTGGCAATTGGGATGCCCTCAACAAGCACAACACTAGGCTGTTCAGCTGTCCTGAGC
Source organism: Podarcis cretensis (assembly GCF_951804945.1). Classification (NCBI taxonomy): domain Eukaryota; kingdom Metazoa; phylum Chordata; class Lepidosauria; order Squamata; family Lacertidae; genus Podarcis; species Podarcis cretensis. The sequence continues at coordinate 15,368,965 of NC_137174.1, forward strand.
TTGTGCACTTACAAACACACATAGTATAATATAAGTATAATACACCTGAATCAATTTTAGGAGGATATTTTGGAATGCTCCCCCATTTGAAATCCCAGACTCATGCATTTATGTTGAGATTTGCTAAAGCAAACAGACAGGAAAAGCAAGCTTTGTGAGAACTGATCTCATTCCCAAGAATCATTACTATGCCAAGACATTGCAAAAGATAATGCAGTCCTCAGTGGCTTTGCAAAGGGGTACAAAATGACCCGAGAAAGGATGCAAAGCTTGTAACAGTTGGCTATGGATGATTCCCAGTGATGAATGGGATACTTGCCAAAGCCCCTTGCCAGACAGCCATCAGCAAAGCTCATTTTCTGCCCTGGGAAGAAGCAACAATGGGAAGGTGCAGTGAAAGTAGCACCCTTCACTCCCTGCCCCAAAGGATGAATCTCCAGTGTGCCTCAGAGAGTCAGCTAGTGCACAGAGGGCATAGCTGCACACCCAAGGAGGAGGAGAAAAACTAGGTCAGTTATGAATCATTGGAGATCAGTTGAGTTGACTCATTGCGGTGTCTGCTGATTATATGTGCTACTTTGGTGACTCTGGTTCCTTGCTAAGCTCTGCTGAGCAATCGTAAAGCCTTGAAGAAGCATGCTCCTTGCATTTTGTGCTATTAGAAGCTGCCTTAACTTTATTGATGGGGCACCCTGTTTCTGTTTAAATTGTGTACATTTGCAAAACAAAAAAGGATGGGAACAAACATTTGCAAATTTTAAAAGCAGAGCATACTATTTAAGGGAAAGACAGAGGAGGGATTGAGCAGGAGGGGGCAGGGATCCCTTAGCTGGGAGCGGAGGCTTTGCATTGCCTATTGGAGCAGCCCCGATCTCAACTCCTACTTGCGTGCAAGCAGGAGGGGACAGGAATCCCATCAGAGCAGCCCCAATCCCACTCCTACTTGCATGCAAGCAGGAGGGAGCTGCAATCCCTCAGCTGCAGTCCAGAATATTTCAGTTTCACCCTTCGCATTAGTGCAGGCATGTTTGTTTTTCCAATTGAGATGAATACATTGTGAAATCTCAGTTAATGCCAGTTGGTCTAAATCAGGTATAAATATATTTGGACACAACAAGTATACTTGGTGTTATGTTCCTGTTCATATGTTGTGAACTTAAAAGCTGACAGACAACCTTTATTACTGTGTAATATTACACCTGTGTAATTATTACTCCTGCCAACCTAGCAGTTCGAAAGCACGTCAAAGTGCAAGTAGATAAATAGGTACCACTCCGGCAGGAAGGTAAACAGCATTTCCGTGTGCTGCTCTGGTTCACCAGAAGGGGTTTAGTCATGCTGGCCACATGACCCGGAAGCTGTATGCCAGCTCCCTTGGCCAATAAAGCGAGATGAGCGCCGCAACCCCAGAGTCGGCCACGACTGGACCTAATGGTCAGGGGTCCCTTTACCTTTAATGTACTTTACAATGTTCCTGACATATATTTCAGCTTTCTGGATTTATTTGTATAAAATCGTTGCATAAAATTTGCATTTAATTTTAATGATTTTAAGAATGTCAGGCAAAATGGTCGGGCCTCCTGCATGTTCACTTCATCAAATCATGCCTCAGCTCTCATGCTATCTGTTGCTGCTGCTGCATGTTGTATTCTCCATCATCTGGGGCAACAGATTGACAAAGGCTGCTGTAGAGTCTCAGGAGTTGAAGTATCCCAGGAAAGGAGATGCTAATAACAATGGAGAGTTTGTTTCTTTGAAGTTTGACCACAGTCATTGTTCCCTTCTGTCTCCTCAACACCTCAGTGTAAATGTAAGTTAAACCCAGCAATTTATGTGAGGGAGCAATCCTAAAAACAGCTCAACAACTTTGGGGCAAAATCCTAAAAAAAGCTCAACATCATCAAATCTGGCCCAAATTTGAAAAAAGTTTGACACCACTTCCCTAAGCACTCCATGTAAGGACAGAGGAGAAGGAGTAGAAGAGGGTGGAGTTTTTCGGCTGACATCTCTAGTGGTAAACCAGGCAGTAAGTTTTCCAGGGTTCTGTTTTTTACTTCCAATCACAGTGCCAGTCTTCTTGTCACAAGGAAGGAGGAACTGCCTCTTGTCAAATGAGCACAACAACCCCTCCCCAGTGAACTGTTCTTTAGTCATCAGAAACCCTGCATCAATACATTTTGAAACGTTCAGGTTCCCTGTTTAGGGGGAACTGTACCATATATGCTGCTTTTATACAAATCTCTCACCAAACCACGGGGAATCCCTTTTTAGATTCCCCCTCATCAACTTTAAAGCTGTCCTGCATCTAACACAATATCCCATACCTATCCTGAAATTTGACAAGCTTTTTATTACTTAGGGGCATCTCAATGGCAGAATGTTCTCATACAAATTATGTACAAAACAATATGGGCGGTGGGGGGGTAAGTGATTTTTTTTAAAAAAGGTGCATTTTAGAAGCTTTCCAGAGTGATCCTAACCGTGTCTGCTCAGAAGTAACTCTTACTGAATTCCATGGGGCTTACTCTCAGGAAAGTGGGGTTAGGCTCACAGCCTTAGATTTTGCCTTTTGGTTGAAATCCTAAGCATGACTTATTTGGAGAAAGATCTAGCTGAAATCAGTGAGATATACCCTGAGTAAACATTTCGAGAATTGCAGTTTTAATGCGAAATACAGTGACATTTCTATTTGGGGAGATTCTAATGGTTAAGAGACAGGTTTTATTTTATTTTCTTTGTTCAGCGTTTGTGCAACCATTGTTTTGCTTCTGGTCATCCTCAAGAGAAAAGGAGGACAAGAACAATGGGCACACGCAATTCATAACACTGATTTGGTCCCATGTTGCTTGTTGGTGAGTCTTCAGTCTGATGTGCCTTTGTATCCTGAAAATAATTGTAACATCTACAAAAGTTTCCAGTCTTTGCTATTCTTTGTCTCTTGTAAGCAGATACTTCAGCTGAGCCAATTAATGTTTAAAATATTTCATGTCTAGATTAGCACAATGCGTTCCTTCAAGACTCTGATTTCTTTTTACTGTGTTACAAACTAACGCATTGAAAACAGAAGCACTAGTCCTGAAATACAGCCTTGAACTTCTCGGCTATTATCTTCTCCCCACTGTGGGAAGTTGGGAACTGATTATTTATGCCTGCATTTCCTCTCCTATGACTGTTATCTGCTTCCTGCTCTAATCCACAGAAATACGTTTCTGCTTATGTGACTACTTATAAAACTTAGTCTTCTTAAAGAAATGCCTTTGGTGTGAAGATCTTGCTTTGTCAGCAGCAGCTGAAGAATTTACCTGTTAAGCTGAAGATCTTAACATTTGCTTTTATGTTTCTCCTCATAGATGCCAGGCTAAAGACCTATATGTCAGACTGAACAGGGACCCATGACAACTAGAGTTTATGCTGAATTTTGAGGCAGAAACTGCTGTCAAGAATACCAGGCCCCTCAGCCTCACTTGTGAACCACCCTGAGACCTCAGAGTATAGGGCGGTATATAAACTCAAATAATAATAATAATAATAATAATAATAATAATAATAATATACCCAAGTTTAGGTATCTTTGCTTCCTTAACTTTCCAGTGCCACCAATTCACTCAGAGTGCTTTGAAAAAGCCTCCTAGCACACAGACTTGAGACAGGATGAATTTTAAACTAATATTATTGGTTTATTAATGGGATGCTATAAGAGAATACTGATACTCGGGGCTTTTTCCCCCAGCCAGAGCTCACTGGAGCTCCAGCACCTCTTTTTCTAGAAAAATAGCCCTGCTACATTGGGTACTTACTGACAGTTTCTGAAAACTCAAGAGACCATGTTCCTAACACCAGATCTCCAACTCTTCAAGTGGCTTTTTACCTCAGGCCAATTTTCCTGGAACTCCACCTCAGGCAATAACTCCCCAACCCAGTCCACTTATTGGGGATAATTTGCCTCTGTACCCCAAAACTCTACTTCTGGTTTCTTGGACATTTTAGCCCATTTGTATAACCTTCCTCTGGTAACAGGGTAGCCTCTCATGCTACCTCAGCCACCAACTCCTTTCTCTGAATTTCCCCAGACAAGTATTATTATTATTCCTTAATAAATGTCTATACGGCCCTTCATCCAAGGATTACAGGGCAGTTTTAAAATATAAAAACACAAAAATACATAACACAGATAAAACACTGGGCATTCTGAATAACACACTGGGCCGTTAATATATATAGGCCTCAGGCTCCCCCCCCCCCCCGGTTTTATTCCTCACACTTTCCTCATCAAGCCCTTTATTCCCACCAACTTTCATCAAGAACTACTGCGACAAAGGCTTACAACACCATAACAGAACAAGGCCTCGAACTCTGTAACGGAAGTCACGGAACATTTTATCCCTTCAGGCACAAATAGAAACAGGTTTTATATCTAATTTCTCCACAGCCGCCCCAAGGGAGGACGTGTATTTAAAAGTTGGACAAGTTGAGTGTGGCTTTCCTCATCCTTCTAAGAGCTCCATGAAGGAAAGGCGGGGTATTAATGTAAGAATAAATAATAAAATGCCTAAGTCAACTCTGCTGGCTTATACAGGACATGCCCACTTGTCGCTCCAAGTCAAAAACTCTGGAAATGTTTTGAGTTGGTTATGGTTTCTAAAGAATGTCACAACTAGTTCTTCAGCACAAGCAGTTCTCATGCAGAGGGGGCATTTCATACTACATTTAGAAACAACTAAGAGAGGAAGTAACAAATTCCCTCTGTGTCTTTTTTAGATTATTTCCTTTTAGGAAGGTCAACAAGGATGCAGATCTTTACATTTCTTGCTGACATATCCAAAACTTTCACAGAATCATGTTGGGTCAAGTAAACAATCTCTTTTCCTTTTTCGGTCATGCGATAGGAGGCCATTTCTTTCTAAGAAGAAGGAAACTTCCTTCTTTTCTCCCTAATATTGGAAGACTTACTAGGGTTCACGAAGTGCACATCCTCTGCTCTCATCTGAGCTCTCTGACTCCCTGAAGGCTCTTTTCCAGGAAAACAAAGGGCACTTCCACACTGACATTATTATGGGACTGGGATTCAATCACATATCGGCCCATTTAAGATGCACAGTTATGGATGAATGGGATTAACAATTGCTGGATGCATTGTTGTATCATTTTCCTGCAAAAATAAAATAAAATTGAGTGATTGCTCATTTCAACATACAGAGGGCCACCGGTTCCCCATTCCTAATCTAGGGATCTGATGGAAGGTAGTAGTAGATCTATACCTGTTTGTTCCCGCTTTATATTTGTAAATACAGCCAACAGCACAAAAACACCATAAGCCTCTAATGCTTTCTCAAATAAAGGAAACGATTCACTTTTTAATCCAGATAGCAGCCAGTCGAGGCAACATTATCTTGAGGATCCAGGAATGAGTTTCACTCAAAAAGCAAGGTGAAATGTGAAGAGTGGAATTTGTCATTGCACTCTTCTCTCTGTGCAAGCATTCCTGAGATGATTCCCCTTCTCTGTGGTGGACCTTGGGGTCTCAGATTTCAGTGGCGCTTTATGCAATGCCAAAATTCGGTGCCCTCCCACCTCTTGCCTTACATTCTTCATCATAACTGCAGCACCCCCCCCCCCCCGAGGCTCTACCCCAGTGCACTGAACAGGTTGTGCTCACCTAAATCTGCCTCTGCCCTCCTCCTCCCCCCATGTGCTATACTGGGGGCTTTTTCAATCCACCCCAGCCATTTCAGGAGAGCCTGGGGGGGGGGGAGAGGTGAGGGGAAGCCCCCTTGCCCAAGCCCTTGTTCAAGGCTTCTGCCGGCAGGGCTGGTTAGGTGAAACCTGCATGGTGTGTTTTGTTTTGCATTGCACCAGGATTTTGGTTGGGTTTTTTTTTTTGGGGGGGGGGGGAGGTTGCCCTAGGTCTTCCAAAGAGTTTTACAATCAATAAAAAGCTTGTAGTTAAACACAGAAATGTTGCAGACTGTTTCAGCGTTCCCATAACAAAATAGCAACCACTAACAAAAGTAATACCCAAAGTATAGTCACTCCAGGCTTTTCTTATGTCAGACCTGGTTCTTGTGTACAACTGGATGGATTCAGTTTTGCTTCTTTTTTTTAAAGACCGGTACGTGTATGTAGCTTTCAAGGGCCTCTGGCTGAAAAACGGATTAGAAACAAGCTCTTAACACCCATGGATAACGAGAGACCTCTAGCAAGGGATGTGCAAATATGTCAATTTTGGCTGTCCAAGTTTCAAATCTTTTCAATCTTAAACTCTGTTCTTCATATTTCTGGAACAGATTGCCACACACATGCATGCATATACTTCATACAAATCCATCAGCATTTTAGTGTGGATTTCTTCTAGCATACTTACTTTTGTAATCAGTTTTGACTAATGCACTTTTTGCAAGCAATTTCCCTTAATAAAATTAATTGTAGCTTGTAATTTTCACTACTTAAATGCATTTTTGTGCACGCTTTACTCTGGTACATGCCTATTTCTTGTTATACGTGGCTGGAGATCTGCACTGCACAATTTTGAAAAAAGTGAATTTCAGAGGATGTCCTGCTTCAAATTTGGTAAGTTTGCCTGAATAAAAAATCTCTCTCCTTGCTACCTCTAGAGTAGCAGAAGTATGTCTCCCAATTGCTCGGACCTGGAAACAAATGGGACACAAAGAATAACACATTGTGTATCTACTCTGCCCTATGGGTTGGCGGGTTTATGGGAAGGCCCACTTCTGAATGAAAGAACACATGTTTTGTTTCCAGAAGACTTGAAATTCACCTCTTAGTATTGTCAATTAAAGGGATATTATGGGAGCAGGGCTTGGGAAGAGTCTCTGTCTGAGGCCCTGGAGACCCAGCTAGCGTAATGGTTTGAGGTTAGTTGGGTCCCTGTCCTGGCTCTTTATATGTTGCAATGTTTCTGTGGGAGAGCATGTGCTTTGCAAGTGTAAGGTCCTAGGTTCAGTTTCTTGCATCTTCAGTTAAGACAGGGACTTAGGCAGCATGACAGACAGCTGCAACCTCAGACAGCTGTTTTCAGTTAGACATGACAGCATCGGGCTGGAAAGACTAATAGTCTGATTCAGTGAAAGGAAGGTCGGCACTGATGCAGAAACAAGGAGAGAGGGAACCTCAAAAGTAAACCGGAGTTATGTTCGATTTCGCCCTAGTTGTGTCTCCTCTAAAACAAACACATAGCTTAGTGCAGGGGTCCTCAAACTTTTTAAACAGGGGGCCCGTTCAGTGTCCCTCAGACACTGTTGGGGACTGGACTATAGTTTTTAAAAAATATAAACGAATTCCTATGCACACTGCACATATTTTATTAGTGGTGCACAAAAAATCAGGAAAAACAATACAACATTTAAAATGAAGAATGATTTTAATCAACATAAACTTATAAGTATTTCAGTGGGAAGTATGGGTCTGCTTTTGGCTAATGAGATGGTCAATATCCAGTTCCATATTTGTCACTGCTAGTCGTAGCAAGTGGTGCAAGTGTTCATCGGTTTAGTTGGGATCTGGTTGGAGATTTCAGATGCTTCATTCGGGAAAAAGTCTGTTCACAGACATAGGTGCTGCCAAAGATGGTTGCAATTTTGAGTGCATGGTTCCTGAGATTCAGATGTCTCAGAGAGGAGAGATGCATAGAAATTAGTGAGACTGAATTATGTAGGACATTAAATTTATGCACCTAAATTTATGCCACTGCTGTGGCAAAGGGATCTACTATCATTCAAATAACTAAAGTTAAATTATGTGGAAACATGATGATAAAAAAAGCATGCAACAGAAAACCTTACATGCGCAAGTTTCAGATTTAAGCAAATGATAAGGCAAGGCAAGGAGCCCTGTTTAGGGAAGTATTTAATGACTGATGTTTTAATGTACTTTTAATCTTTTGTTGGAAGCCTCCCAGAGTGGTTGGGGAAACCCAGCCAGTTAGGCGGGGTAGAAATAATAAATTATTATTATTATTATTATTATTATTATTATTGAGGTTAAAACTTGGTACCCTGTTTCTAGTTTGATGTAGGTGCTGTGAGTCACATGTATAACCGCTAACAATGCATTTTAACATGTTTCCTTTGTTCACTGTCTATTTCTGTATGCTGATAAAGAGGTGCCAGAAACATGCTCTTTTTCATGTTGGTTTTTTTAAAAAAAGACCTTGTTTCAAAGTAATAGCCAGAGCAGAGACACAACAGGTGCTATCAGTAATAATATAAGTTACCTATACCTCACCTTTATACTTCATTTCTTCTGGGTTATTTGTGGTGTTGTTGTTCCTCATGCATATGACTTTCTCTGCATTGAAGTTTATTTTCAAACTTGGGGAAATTTGGGTGGAGAGCTTGATTTTACGGATTAACCCACCACTATTTACATGGAGATTCCCTTCATGGATCGCTGCCGAAGAATTGATGCTTTTGAATTATGGTGCTGGAGGAGACTCTTGAGAGTCCCATGGACTGCAAGAAGATCAAACCTCTCCATTCTTAAGGAAATCAGCCTTGAGTGCTCACTGGAAGGACAGATCGTGAAGCTGAGGCTCCAATACTTTGGCCACCTCATGAGAAGAGAAGACTCCCTGGAAAAGACCCTGATGTTGGGAAAGATGGAGGGCACGAGGAGAAGGGGACGACAGAGGATGAGATGGTTGGACAGGGTTCTCGAAGCTACCAGCATGAGTTTGACTAAACTGCGGGAGGCAATGGAAGACAGGAGTGCCTGGCGTGCTCTGGTCCAGGGGGTCACGAAGAGTCGGACACGACTAAACGACTAAACAACAACATTTCCATGGAGATTCCCTTGTACAATAAACTGTTGTGATACAGACTTCTCTTCTTGCTAATTCTATTCGCATATGTTGCCTATGTTTTTGGTGCTTCCCTAACTTTTAAGGTTGCCAAGGCCGCCACATGGGACCTGTACGCATATTAAGGAGGCAACCAGCTGGCGAGGCGCTGTTCCAGTGGGCACGGAGCTGGCCTGAGGGGGAGGGTGGAGGGGAAGGGTTGGCATGGAGGAAACCGGCCGGTTCAGGATCCTGGTGGATCAGATCTGGCCTGCAGGCCATAGTTTGAGGACCCCTGGCTTAGTGCTTATTTTTTCAACCACCTTTCAAAAGTAATCAAGTCTCCCTGTCCCTTTATTTTATGACGATAGTGCTGCTATCAATATGGGGTGGGGAGCAAGGAAGAGAGCAAATGTTGTGTCTGATATCCTCGCATGTCAATGGATGAGTTCAACATCCCTAGCCAAAATAAAAGATCTGGAGCAGTGGCGGAGTTAGCTGCATGGGCAGCCAGAGTGGCGGCCATGCCGTGCATCCGGGGGTAGGGCGAGCCCCCCACGGTATGCCTTTTTGTTACCCCCCTCAGAGATGACACCCGGGGCACACTGCCCCCACAGCTCCCCTACCTATGCCACTGATCTGGAGGTATTTGGGGGAATGGTACACCACGATGACCAAAAGAACTTTGCTCTACTGATGACATCTACAAAACTGAATTGTCTCTGAATAATATTTTGTTTCCTTTGTAGGGTTACATTTGTACCAAACCTTATGGTACAACCGCCTTTCAGCTTTACAATCCTGGGTTGTGGTGAGAGAGGCAACTAACTTGTGACATATAAACTGTTTGGCTAAGTTAATAACAGGACAAGCTCCTCCATGTTTACTCAAAAGTGGGAATGAACCAGAGACATCCGTAATACATTCCAGACTTTTGATCTAACAGTAATTATAACAAGTGTGCTTCAATATTTCATGTCTATTTTCTGTGTGATTACATTTAAATAAATTTAAAAATTTAAAAGTACAGATGTATGAATCTGTTAATTCAAGCTTTTTTCACTTTCTCAGTTTGTCATATTTCTGCATCAGTTTGGGATTAATAAAAAAAGGTCCACATGAACATTTGTCAGCAATTTTGGGAGCGACTCCAGCCATGGATTAAGTGGGGCACTGGCCGAGGACCCAGGAGCTCTGAGGGGGCATCTCATTGACCCCAGAACAACCACAATCTGCTGACTGATTCCTGCTAGTTCTAACATCAGACAGTGGACTGTTCCGACAAAGCTCTTCTTTTCTACTTGGGATAGGTTTGTGCTGCAGATTTCACCTTTAGTAAAATGCTAAACTTCTTAGTCATATATCAGAAAGCACATACCTAGTGGGTTGCTGTTGTTGTTGTTTAAAGGTGCACAATGTGCCACAACATTGCATTCTTTGCTGGTGCTCATGTGCTAAAGAGAACTTATGTCAACAGCTGCAATGTTGTTCTTGCTTGTGCACACACACACAACCCTCTTACATTCATTACATGTAGATAGGAGATCACAACTGTGTTGCTGAAACGTTACTTCTGGGAGAACTTTGCAATGGCTAACGTGGTTTCTTATTTATTTGACTTCTTGTGCAGAAAGTCTCTCAGTGATTAATTTCCTGCACAAATAAATTACAGTCTGAATGTTGCCTTGTGAAGGTATGTTACGATAATTCAGGTGCAGGGAAGAGCGCACATAAAACGTGTTTATAGCAAACAGTTTTGTCATCGTGCGTATGGTTTGAGGTTGCCTCATGTGAGTGATTGCATTGGTTTGAGTCTGTTCACCCAAATTGCATCAGTCCATCTCCATTTGCCACGGTCATACAGCTTCCTTTGTTTATGCTCAAAAGCCTAGTAGTTTAAATGCAGTTTATGGAACTGCGGTTTTACGCTGAGGCCATCTTCTTGCTACATAATTGTGGGCTGAGTTTCTAAACAAGCTAGGATGAGACTTTGAAAAACTCTTCAGAATGAGTGGGTGCTTTCGTAGGCCCATTCTAGTTCATTCCCTTTTTAAGAAAGCACCACATACCACAGGGTTCAGATCTAATTGGGGATTATTACTATCATTATAATAAAAAAGCTTAGGAATTGTTCCCTCACTTTCAACCAATCACATACAAACTTTCCGCCCTCTGTATGTAAAATGCTAGGCTTTATTCACAGTTTTCTTGATTAAGCTAAAGGTCAGTTTTTAAAACCTCTTAGCTCCACTACTTCACTTTTGAATGAACTGATGAATAGACACACTTCTCATAACTGAAGCCATATTTGCTATGATGTATTATTGTAATAGGAACTGGGGTAGAGTGGGGAGAGAGAGAAATATTCAAGGCAGACATTTCTCCTAACAAGAAGAGGAAGCTGTTGTGTGTTGTTAACCTGCAAGGTACTTCAAAAAGCACTCATACTCAGGTTTTAATAGTGGTAAGCAAAGTTACTGAAATGTAAAAAAGTGATCAAACGGCAGATGACTGATCAATAGACAGTCTATTATATGCCTAACAGTACAAACTGAGCTCATGGCTTTTTGTTCTTTGCCAGGCACAGGCAAACTCGGCCCTCCAAATGTTTTGGGACTACAACTCCCATGATCCCTAGCTAACAGGACCAGTGGTCAGGGATGATGGGAACTGTGGTCCCAAAACATCTGGAGGGCCGAGTTTGCCTATGCCTGTTCTCCGCTCTTTGTACCTGGGAAGTGCCTGGGCTCCCTCCTCTTTTTATAGCAGTTTTTTAAGACTTTCCAACTCTCAGCCCAACTGCTGTCATGTTCCATAATAACAATAACAATATCCATACAGGGTGTCATAGACATCAAGTTGGTGATCGACATAAAATTATCCATAACATCGCATGATGAAGAACACATGACAACTAACAAATCAGTGAATCGGACTGCTAAGTTGGCTGAATCAATCCTCAGGAAAACCCTGGGGGAACCAATATGTTTTGAGCAGGCAGGTAAACATTGATACTGTAGGCACCTGCCTGATTTTTACTGGGGGTACATTTCAAACAGCAGGTGCCACAACCATAAAGACTTGGTTTTTGTAGACATAAGGTGAGCCTAGACAGCATCCTAAAAAGCAGAGACATCACCTTGTCAACAAAGGTCCATATAGTTAAAGCTATGGTTTTCTCAGTAGTGATGTTTGGAAGTGAGAGCTGGACCATAAAGGAGGCTGATCGCCGAAGAATTGATGCTTTTGAATTATGGTGCTGGAGGAGACTCTTGAGAGTCCCATGAACAGCAAGAAGATCAAACCTTAAGGAAATCAGCCTTGAGTGCTCACTGGAGGGACAGATCGTGAAGTTGAAGCTCCAATACTTTGGCCACCTCACGAGAAGAGAAGACTCCCTGGAAAAGACCCTGATGTTGGGAAAGATGGAGGGCACAAGGAGAAGGGGACGACAGAGGATGAGATGGTTGGACACTGTTCTCGAAGCTACCAGCATGAGTTTGACCAAACTGCGGGAGGCAGTGGAAGACAGGAGTGCCTGGCGTGCTCTGGTCCATGGGGTCACGCAGAGTCGCACACGACTAAATGACTAAACAACAAGTTGAGCCTCAGAAGCATGTAGCACTGCTAAGAGTGTTTTTCCTGAGGAACATAGTGTCCAAGCAGGGTGCATAAGGTCAAGTGATTCCAAAGATAATTTGATCCCAAGTTGTTGAGGGCCTTCTATGTTAAAAGCAAGACCTTGGTCTGGTACGATACTGACATCCAGCACAGTTCTTTTCAGCAGCAGTGTTCCATGTTATCAAATGGACACACCCTTGAGCAATCTCATTGCAGTAATGTTGCTCCTTCAAACTTGTACACCTTTGCTAAAATACCTTCTGTTTATTTCTGCATGAGTGTATTTCTTCATTCCACTGGTAAATGAGCATGGAAACATGTTCATGGCTACTCTTAGAAACCTAGAGCCTTCCAAAGCTAATTCAAGTGTGTCAGTGATAAAGCAATGGAACTCCCACAGCCCAACATTTCATCCCATGGATGGCTTTGCATGTTCTATGCTGGGGTGTTGCCCTCTACGATCAGGTAAACTTCATGTCCTGAGTTTTGGTTGTTAAATGTGAAAACATCTCATTTTTAGACTCAGCGTGCCTTGACCTACATATGCGATGTACCAACCAAACTCTGGCTTTCAAAGTCATTCTGATTTACAATCTGGTTTCCACCCTTCAAATTCCACTGAAGTTGCTCTCACTGAGATCATAGACTGCATTCTTGTTATCAGATCTACAGGTATCTATTTTGTTCTTGACCTGTGATACAGCTAGCCACTTCTTGGCTCCCTCCATGTTTTGGACTTCCATTCCTCTGTTCTTTTCTGACTTCCTCTTCTATTTGGTTAGGGTTGTCATATTCCAAAAAATAAAGACCAGGACACCCCAAAGTTGTTTAGCTTTTTAAAATACAAAACACCAAAAAAACCCATGTTTTTTCAATTGACTTGCCTAAGATCCAGGACAACACGCCATTGGAAATTCCCCCCAGACGTCAATTCTGCCTTTGAAATCCTGGTTATGTCCAGCCATATGGCAACCCTATATTTGGTGATCACGATTCAATATTTCTAGAGGGGAAGCTCCTCAGCAACCTTCCTCTGTCTGGAAGACCCACCAAATCATGGCTTTTACTTCCACATGTAGATGGCAACAAGCAATGTCTCTCTAGCCAGTCTCACCTCGCCATCAGCCTGATGGATAGATCAATGGATACAGAGGGAAGAATTGTACATTATATTAAGGCCTAAACCTACAATATTGGCTGTGACTTTTCTGTGGTAGGACAATCTGTAAAGATGGGGAATAGATTACACTTAACTGATATAATCAACTCTAAACTATTATACAAACCTGCTTAACATTTGATTGTATAATTTACATTGTATACACGCATAATGTTTCTTGGGGAATGGGGTTATATGGGGATTATTTGGTTGTGCAGTGGTACCTCGGGTTACATACGCTTCTGGTTACACACTCCGCTAACCTAGAAAGAGTGCTTCAGGTTAAGAACTTTGCTTCAAGATAAGAACAGAAATTGGGCTCCGGCGGCGTGGCAGCAGCTGGAGGCCCCATTAGCTAAAGTGGTGCTTCAGGTTAAGAACAGTTTCAGGTTAAGTACGGACCTCCGGAACAAATTAAGTACTTAACCCGAGGTACCACTGTAAGTACTCTCAGAAACTGAAAAATAAGAACTAAGAACTAAGAAGAACTAAGAAAGAAAGGAAACCTCTCAGCATGTGACGTGAGCCATTCTGGTTCTCCTTTGTCTCCCCGTTTCCTGCTACGCTCTGGAGAAGTGGAAGCATGTTTGCACATGAATCATGGCAAGTTGTGACTATAATGAGCATAGGTGCGGAAATGAGAACAGCCATTCCCAAAGCTTCCAGTTCTCTGGGCAGCAGAATTGGTGGATATCCTTGAATTCTTCCCTGAATTACAAACAATACTCGGTAAGGTTGCCTGTTTGTCATAATAGTATAATACCAAGCACACACAAAAATATTTTCTGGACTTCACGGTGGAGAAACCAAAAAAGCACCTTCAACCACCTGTGCAAACATTTTACATCAAGAAAGGTAAAAAGAGGAAGAGGGAAAGGAACTAGAATGGAGCAGAGTGTGTGGAGTATTAGGAGTCCTGGGCAAACATTTCATCTGTGTGGAGGAAAGAGGATATTATGATCATGCCTGCTGGTCCAGCCCTATCAAAATCTCTATCACTGGTAGTGGCTGGGACAAACAAGACAAGAGTGTAAAGCAAATTCATGGAGGATTAGACAAATTCATGGAGAGCAAGACTATCAATGGCCATTAGCCACAATAGCTATGTTCTATGCCTGACCCACTGCCTACACTTACAGAACAAACCTTTCTAACTAGGAATACGTCCCAGTGATTTCAAAGAAATAAATAACTACCTGACGTTTGCAAGACATCTGAAGGCAGCATTGTTTAGGGAAGTTTTTAATTACTGATGTTTTTAATGTATTTTTAATCTTTTGTTGGAAGCTGCCCAGAGTGGCTGGGGAAACCCAGACAGATGGGCGGGGTATAAATAATATTTATTATTATTATTACTATTATTATATATTCCCAAGTCTTATAGGAGAGTTAAATAGGTAGCACCTTAAAGCCCTGAATGGTTTGGGGTCCAAGTTTTTGCAGGGGCGCTTTCTCTAATCCCAGTCAACTAAGTCTTTAAGATCTGCTGAGGAGCGTCTGGTGGTCCAGCCCATGAGGATGCAAACTATTGCCTTCTCTGTGGTGGCTCCTCAGTCGTGGAATTCCCTCCCCATAGAGTTGTTTGTTGTCATCCCCTCCCCCAACATTTTTAGGTGCCACCTAAGTGCACTTGCTTGTCCAAGCCGTCAGGAAAGGGTGACTGTTGCTAATCCCTACTTGCAAGGAGTTATTGTCATTTTGCCATGTGTTTTTAATGTTTTGTAAGATTGGATTAGGGTGGCGCTGTGGGTTAAACCACAGAGCCTAGGACTTGCCGATCAGAAGGTCGGCAGTTCGAATCCCGCGATGGAGTGAGCTCCCATTGCTCGGTCCCTGCTCCTGCCAACCTAGCAGTTTGAAAGCACATCAAACTGCAAGTAGATAAATAGGTACCGCTCTAGCGGGAAGGTAAACGGTGTTTCCGTGCGCTGCTCTGGTTCGCCAGAAGCGGCTTAGTCATGCTGGCCACATGACCCGGGAGCTGTACGCCGGCTCCCTTGGCCAATAAAGCGAGATGAGCGCCGCAACCCCAGAGTCGGTCACGACTGGACCTAATGGTCAGGGGTCCTTTTACCTTTACCTTAAGATTGGATGGTATGCCAACCACCCTGAACTCCTTTGAAGGAAGGGCAGGGTAAAAATCTAACAAAACAATTAATTAATACTTGGTGAGACTAATGACTCATAAGCAGTTCTCTTTTTACCTTTGCTCCTTCTTCTTAATGTAGGGTTCATTCTTGACTAAAGCACAGGAATGGATCTGCATAGCTGCTTCCCACACGCAAACCTAGAGACCATGTGAGAGGGACCAGAGAATCCCACACTGTCTGCTGGTATGTGAAATAATTGCCTCATCATCAGATCCCACACAATCCAGAGCAATATGAGAAGTGGCTAGGCTTTTGTAACTCCCATGGCACTGGGGTAATGTAGGAAGAGGACTCAAGAGTTCTAGCAAAGTAGAAGTTGTAGTTTCTGCCAGGTGACAGCAAAGCGTACCAGATTATGATTAAAAGATGAGGAAATGGGACCCAAGCCCTTAAAAGGTATCAGACGGTCAGCTTCCTCAAGATGAACCAGCTCCCAGCTATTTATTTAGAAAAAAAACCATATATGAGCAATCTTTAGTCCATAACCTTAAAGACAACATCATAAGCTTATTCCCAAGGGTCACCACACTCTCATTCGAACCCATTATGTCATGGGTCTTTGTAGCACCCTGCAATTCCAGGCAAACTTTTGGTGAAAGTAACTGCTAATATGCTTGTGGATTGCCCCTTAAGTTATGTTGATGTCATGTTACTACAAGTTGCCCACGTGCATGGCAACACCATAAGACTGCTCAGCCCATTACACTAAAATCCTGCCTTCCCCACCACAACTGAACATAAACTAGAACAAAGGTCTAGATCCTCGCAAGGAATATACTGTAATGCAAACAGGTAGTTAGGAAGAACTCTTTCAAACACGAGTGTCTTTCAGCTGGTTTGAACCCAAACTGCATCTTGTTTAACGCAAATAATAATAATAATAATAATAATAATAATAATAATTTCAACTTATGAACCGCCCTATACCCCAAGGTCTCAGGGTGGTTCACAACAAGACCACAACATATAAAATCAAACGCCCACCATCCATGTTTCTTTTGATATTGCTATTATTTCAACAATTTATATACTGCTCAACACTGTAGTTTCTAATAGGAGTCAGCTCTTGATATGTGCAAAAATGAAGTCTAATTCTAAGGCTCAGATACTACAGTAGCTTATAGAAAGGCTGCTGCTGTTTCAACTAAAACATTTTTAGGGCAGAGAGAAGGACTCTTGAGTGCCTCTTAAAGGTCTCTTAAAAGCATTGTAAGAAGCACCCCTTTCATGAGTAATTCCCAGACTATTCCTGGGCACATAAGGGGGACCACAAGAAATTAATTAATTAATTAACTGACTAACAGCTCTCCCTCAAATTGTGTGCCTCCGTTGAGAGTGGGCACGACTCAAGCTCTTAAGTCCTTTTTTTATATAAAGGAGCAGCAGAATTCTTAATCTTCAGGGGAGGGCCGCCTGCTGTGTCTCTGCATGAATCTCTGTAATGGGTTTGCCACCTTTCAGTGAAGAGTCACACCTAGGGGAGATCCATAGCAGGGCACTGTTCTTGCTGTTGGGGACAGGGAATAGAGTCTTCTCCCATTGTTGGTGAGGTTTCGGGCCTTAAGACCTAGCAGGTGTTTACTGGGATTAAAATGGAAGAGTGGGTTCTCTGCTGCTGATACTGCATTGTTTTAATTGACTGATTGTTTTGATTGGCTGGTTTTATAATTGGTTTTGCTGTTGCTTTAATGAATATTGTAAACCGCCTTGTTATGTGAAAGGAGACATAAAAACAGAGTAAATATGCAAGTGAGCAAGAAAACAAGTAATTCATAAACCAGGGGTGGTTAGACCACAGCCTGCAGATCCACAAGAGGCATAAAAGGAAACACTCTTGGGTGTAAAAGTGTCGGTCCGTCTCCCCCCAATTTAATTTGGTGGGAAGTGCCTCAGCTGAAGTGAGGAGGGGACTGCCTTACCTATTCCTCCCAAATGTCATGAGCTGCAGGTCCACGTGACCAAGTTCCATGTGAACTCTGACTGCAAGAGATTGTCTCTCAGTGGGAAAATGACTCATGTATTCTATATTAATACTGTGCACATGGAGTAAACAAATTCTAAGCCAAGGAGTTGAATCCGCCCAGCCCAAATTTAAATATCTTTACAACGAATGCTGTTCCTTTCATGCTATGTTCACAGTGTTATTGGGACTTGGGTAAAGACTTCTTTTGCTGTGCCAGAAAGAACCTTTCAGCTGTTATTTTGTCTAATCTGAGCAATTGCAAGCCACACCCAACCTGAACAATCATGTTCCCACGGGTGACAGAGTGGTGCTGGTTCCAGATGATTGGGGATATGATATGATTAAACAAGAGGGAGAATCCTATATTTAGAATTTGTAGGCGGAATTGCAAAGTGGTGTACTAATATCACGATTCCTCGTTTGTTCGTTTGTTTTAAATTCAGCGTACAAGATTTCTGATTTTTCTCTTTACAGGCATGTTCTTGCAGAGCGTCCATTTGGAATGCAATAAAGATGTCTGGTGTGTACAATAGGCAGATTTATTCCTCAATGCAATTATTTATCATGAAGCTCAAACCATCCCAAATCTCCAGGAACTGGATGAAAAGAAACTCAGCCAAGCCCAACAATATTGACTACCAGTGATTGAGACCAATGCACTCAGTGTTAAAACTGATGTCAGACAATGTATTGATATATATGTAGATTGGGCTACAAAGCAATTTTATTTGCTCTTTGTAGATTTTTTAAAATTATTTTAAAAAATGGATCTGAGGAGGGAGCACACCTAATTTTGATAAACTTTAAATCTTATAGATTCATACTTGGAGGCATCCACCCATCCCTCATCTCCATGTGGATATTTGTGAAAACCTATTAAATCCACGTGGGTGGTGCTGTGGGTTAAACCACAGAGCCTAGGGCTTGCCAATCAGAAGGTCGGTGGTCCGAATCCCCGCGATGGGGTGAGCTTCCATTGCTGGGTCCCTGCTCCTGCCAACCTAGCAGTTTGAAAGCACATCAAAGTGCAAGTAGATAAATAGGTACTGCTCCAGCGGGAAGGTAAACGGCGTTTCCATGTGCTGCTCTGGTTCGCCAGAAGCAGCTTAGTCATGCTGGCCACATGACCCGGAAGCTGTACGCCGGCTCCCTCGGCCAATAAAGCGAGATGAGTGCCACAATCCCAGAGTTGTCCGTGACTAGACCTAATGGTCAGGGGTCCCTTTACCTTTTACCTATTAAATCCATCAAGAATACAATTCTGCAAATAAACATTTTTTAAGACAGGATTTACTCCTAGGAATGGCTATAAAGTACCAAATGGAGTTGATAGAATCATGATAGAGCAGCAATAACATTTGGGTCATTATTTCATTGCTGTCTAAAAATGATTCTCCAAAAACTCCATAAGAGGCTCACCAGCTAAGAGGAAAGAACTATGCACATCAGAAGAAGGAGAGAGATCCCACAAGTAGCACAACAAGACAAACAGGAGTACTTATAATGCAAGGTCAGGATTTTCAAAATCCATCAATTAATTTAACACCTGTGTGCCAACAACAACAAATTACTGTGAAATGTTATTTTAAAACTTCCCTCTGGCACAGTTTTAAGTGAGTAGTCTGCAAATGCCATGGTAGCTTCTGTGTGCAAATCCCCATACAAGTATGCCCACAACTGTCATAGAAAAAAAAACAGACAGTGAAATCATTCAAAAAACCAGCACATAGCCAGGGCCAGATTTAGGTTTGATGAGACCCTAAGCTACTGAAGCTAATGGGGCCCTTTATATGTCCAGCTGTCCTTTGTCAACAACAAATTGTCACTGTTTTTTGGTGTTGAATATATGCTATATGGCAATTTATGGACCTAACAGGTATCTAAAGCCATTTGCACGTAACAAAATACAGTGGTACCTTGGGTTACATACGCTTCAGGTTACATACGCTTCAAGTTACAGACTCTGCTAACCCAGAAATATTACCTCAGGTTAAGAACTTTGCTTCAGGATGAGAACAGAAATCGTGCAGCGGCGGCGCAGCGGCAGCGGGAGGCCCCATTAGCTAAAGTGGTGCTTCAGGTTAAGAACAGTTTCAGGTTAAGAACAGACCTCCAGAACGAATTAAGTTCTTAATCCAAGGTAGCACTGTATGTACCGTATTTTATCAAAGTAATTGTTGAACTGAAATACAATTAAGAAGTACATTAATAGTGAAATGCAACTAAGAAGTATATTAATAGTGAAATAATTATTAAGCTCTAACTATATGTAGGTTTTATTTTATTAGTTTTTTATCTTATATTTTGGAAATGTACATCCAGGTTTTTTTCCTTTAAATTTTTTGGGGGCTCCCAAGAGAGTGGGGCCCTGAGCTATAGCTTGCTTAGCTTATACGTAAATCCAGCACTGTGCATAGCCAACGAGATTCACAGGAAGGGTTTTTAATGACCCTCCCTGAGCTTATAATGCAACATGTCACATTTGCAAGGGAGAACAATGTGTGTGATGTGTCCTAAATATGTTCCCCATTCACTAGCAACAGAAGAAACCTGGGCATGCTCTAGGATGCAATCCCAGTCCACAATGAGTGAAGGTAAGGTCCAACTGTTGCATGTGTGAATAGGGTACACTCTGGAACAGACTTCCCCAACCTGCTGCCCTGCAGATGTTTTCAACTGCAGCTTCCATCAATCTCACCTAGGGCATCTTGGTCCAAAACATCTGGAACCCCCAGAACACATTTAGTGGGTGTGCAGGGGGAGGAGAGGGGGAAATTATGTTGTATAAGCCTGTATAAGTCTGAAAACTACAGTGATATTAAATACTCTGAGAACAGGAATTTGAAGTACATCCAACACCAGCATATACAAAGGAGGATTTTGAGAGAGAATGCTTGGAAGCAAATCTGTTCCAACAAAGGCTCTGAACAGAGGATTTCCTGTTATGTTAAATGGGGTGGTGCTACTCTAAAAACAGTCCCAAAGGTGAATACTGTGTGAACCTATTAATACCACTACATATTCAGAGAGGGCCCACTAATTCATTAGAAAGCGGTAAAGAAAAAAAAAAAAGAGAGTACGTAGAATGAACCAATAAAAACATACCACTTTATATTTTTAAGAAAAAAAATGTCAGCACAATAAAACAATCCAGAATGAAACATTACTGGAAAAAGTCAGATATAAAGTTTAGCTTCAAAGTACATTCATGATAGCGACCATCACAAATGGGAGCCAAACTTTTTTTATTTCCTTTTTTCCTTCTTTTCCCTTTCCTTTCCTTTCTTTACATTCTGTTGTTGTTGTTGTTGCTGCTGCTGTTGTTGTTGTTGTTGCTGTTGTTGTTGTTATCTTCCTTCTCCTTCTTTCCCCCCTCTTTCTTTGTTTTTGTTTTGGCATCCTGGGTCACTATTGGGATCATACACACATGAAGCTGACCAACAGTTTGTGAAAGATCTTGTGTGAGAGACAGGGAAGGGAAGATCTCCCAGGGTGGGCGACTGGGAGAAGAAAGGGAAGATCTCAGGTGAGAGCTGGGGGGATCCATCCCTTTCCGTGAGAAACAAGGGTTCAGCTCTACCTTTTAGGAAGGACTATTTCTTTCTTTCTTTCTTTCTTTCTTTCTTTCTTTCTTTTTTCACTTAGATTAATTTGTATTTTAGTGTATTATGAAAAAGCTTCCTTTTTAATTTTTAAAAATGCTTTATTGGTTTTAAAAACAACACAACATAAAACAGTCAAAATTGATACTTATTACCAAAAAGAAAAAAGAAAAAAAAATTGGGTTCATACATAACTAATTCCAACATGACTTCCAATCCCCCCATTGTGGTTCTTAAATTACATTTTTGACTACACACTTAACTTTATCTCTCCTAAGTTGTTTCAGTTGTATTGGTTTTGTAAAATTCTCTTATTTCATGCAGAAGTCAATCCAGGCCTGCCAAAGAATTCAGATTTTTACAATGTTCTTTTAGGTATACTCTGTAAATGTCCCACTGTCTATTACATATTTGGTCTGTATCATCTCGGAATCTTACTCTCAATCTTGCTAACTCTGCATATTCTAACATTTTGCTCTGCCAATCCAATTTAGAACTTCACTAAAAAAAATTAAATGAAAAACAAATGGGAACCAAGCTCGACTTCCACTCAGAAGTGGCACAAGCCCCCTCCCGCTGCTAAAATGCTGCCTGGGGGACCCAACAATGAGAAGAAGAAAAAAATACTGGGTAGCCACATTGAGAAAATGGTGGTCTAGCACTATGTTCCAAGTCTCCCCAATTTTTGGTGCTGGGTGAATTTCAAAAGCTGATATCAGATACAGTTCCCTTTGAATAAACATGACTAATCCACAAGCCCTTCCTTTCCTTCCTTCCTTCCTTTCTCTCTCTCTTTCCGTCCTAATACTTCAGCTTCCTGGCTCACACCCTGCATTTCATGTTGTCACCGACAGTTTCAGTGAAGACAATAGCTTCCAGCAATGCCTAGTCAAGCCTAGTCACCTTGGTTTAAGAGGCAATAAACGCTGAGGCAATTTTCTTCCAAGCTGCCTCTTTTCACTGCCTATAGATAAGCCAGGTAGAAGAGGCAGGTGGATCTTGCTTTGTCAGAAACTGCGGGCTCAGCCGTGTTTCCGCTTCCCCCGTGTCTTCTTCCACTTATTCCACACTTTCTGAGAGCTTTTTCTTTTGGCCTGCCACTTTCCCCTGCTGTTTACTGCTGAATTGGCTCAAACGACAACCCGCAGGAAACCTGATTGACCTCTGTTACGATTCAGTGGTAAACAACGGGTTTTCCTGGGGCAAAACGACTCAGAGGATTATCTAGTTCATTCTGCTTGCAATGCAGGAATATGCAAATGCCCCAAACAGGGATTGAACCTGCAACCTTGGCATTATCAGCACCATGCTCTAACCAACTGAGCTCTCCAGGCTGTACTCGCTAAACTGTCAATCTTGCTCTTCCCACCCTGCTTCAATCAGGAGTATTGCCTTTTTTTAAGTGATAAAAGTATTGCAAGAACACTCATATACATACAGTGGTACCTCGGGTTAAGTACTTAATTCGTTCCAGAGGTCCGTTCTTAACCTGAAACTGTTCTTAACCTGAAGCACCACTTTAGCTAATGGGGCCTCCTGCTGCTGCCGCACCGCCGGAGCTCAATTTCTGTACTTATTCTGAAGCAAAGTTCTTAACCTGAAGCACTATTTCTGGGTTAGCGGAGTCTGTAACCTGAAGCGTATGTAACCTGAGGTACCACTGTATCTGTTGATTCTTACTCAGGGTGAAAATTCCTCCAGGTATACGAAGGAAAGGTTTATTGGAGACATAGGAGCCAACTCCCTGGGGCACCCACAAAATTCACCATGAAGGGGCTGGGCACCCACAAATTTCGGTGCCAGGGCCATGCACGCTGCATGGCACTCACAGCCCTGGACACCCATGGTTGCAAGGCCAATCTGGCACTCCTGCTTAGGGATACCATGAGGTACCAGCCAATCAGAGCTTCCCAATCAGGTTTACTGCTCATAATATGTCACCCCACATTTTCAACTTGCAGTATTAATTCCTGTAGATGTTCACATGCAGAATAGCCTCAGCTGTCACCTGACAACTTGATCACAAGATCAGGCAGTGGAATGCCCCACTCCCTTTCAATCCCATGGCTAAAAGCAAAAGAAAAACCTATGGCATCCATTCAAGTCTTATTAATATTCCCCCCCCCCCAAAAAAAAAAAGTTAAACAGAATCCTGAATGCATTGTTTCGTAGTTAAAGCTGCTTTCTGTTTTTCACCCAACAAACCAATCCCATCTTTTGTAAGTCAAGCAAACGAACCACCCAACCCTAACCTTTCGGGAATCTGCCATTTCAACAAGAATGATTTTTTTCTAACTGTTTTCAGCTTTCAGACCGCTTCTTCTAAAAGCCTATTCATGTTATTCACACCTGTGTCATCATGCATGAGCTTAAATATATGTCTTTCTCTGTGTGTACAAAGGCAGGGAAGTTACAACTGGGTGTGGCTTTTAGCAAATGTTCACGCCATGATTTATGTGCAGAAGAACATCTACATGCAGGTTGCGCACAGCTCCTTGCATGGAAGTGCTTTCTACGCAGGAAATATGTGATGTGTAAACCAAGTGGAACTCATCAAGACTTTAGGAGAATCACCCAACATCCACAAGAATTATATCTGAGAATAGACTGATATGTTGCCAATCTGAAGACTGGACTATAATACACTCTCTGTGGGTCTTCCCTTGGGATCGATCTGGAAACTACAGTTGGTTCAGAATGCTGTGACCAGGTTGCTGAATGGTGCACCTAGATGCACACATATTACATAAAGGCTGAGGGAACTGCACTGGCTACCAAACAGTCATCAGGCCAAGGTTTGAGGTCTTGTGGTTAACAACATGGGACCAGGTTACCTGAAAGACCACCAGGCCCTGTAAGATCACTTAGATCAGGGCGATATTTCTGCTCATGGCAACACACCCTACAGAATATCAGAGTGGTGACTCCAAAAATGGCATTTTCTGCTGTTACCCTTGCACTGCGAAATGCCCTCTCCTTTGAAGCAGCACCCATTAGCTGCTTCTTGGAAAAAGTTATCTTTTTGTCCAGGCTTTACCTGACCCATCCATACAATTGGGACCTGTCTGATGTGTACAAATCCCCCAAAGCGCGCTCTCTCTCTCTCTCTCTCTCTCTCTTTTGCTTTTTAATATTTTTTAAAATATTGCTTTCTTGGTTTTAGGTTGTATTTTTGTTTTATTGGTGCTGGGTCCCCAACACTGCCTTGTATTGATGTTGTTAACTTGCTGCATTATCCATTGTTTACCACACCTCAGAGTGACCTACAATTATACAAATATACATTACACAAAATGTAATATACATCCAAAAAATAAAAGAATGCCAATTGTCTAAAAGTGCGCATGCTGCAATAAAGTAAAATGGAGAAATTCTACTCCCAAAGTAAAAGGTGAACACAGATACAGGCTAGAGTTTCATCATCCCCTATGACCCCAATGAAGACTCAAATATCTGGGTGACCAGGAAAGCCTTTGAGAAAGAAACTTTTTAGAGAGAAAATGGGGGGGGGGGAGGGGATGATGGGGAAGAAGGGCCTTTGGCTGAGAAGCGGTATAAAACCTAACAAATAAAATTTGTGATTTTGCTGGAAAGAAAGGACTATGCATTCCTATTATTTACAAACCTTTCACATTTCCTTTGTGGGATGCACTCATTCTCTTCCTGGAAAGCTGGCCTTCCCATCAACAGCCTCTTTTACCACATCAAAATGTGATATCAGCCTCATGGGTCTGACTAAACAGATCTGGAAACCTCATTAAAAAAACTCTATCCCATTTCAAGGAAGCCTGAAAAAAAGATGTCAAAGCTCCCAGAGCCACAAAGGCAAATAATAAACATTCAAACAATGTACATGGGATATGATGAATTTTGCACAAAGGAGCCTTGTCAGGGTTCCCATCAAGGTAGGACTGTCCCCGTGGAAATATGCGCCAAGGATCTCATTAGATCTTGAAGGAACTGTGTGCAGGCAGGTGAGAGGCAGGGCTTGCTACTGCCTTCTCCCTCCTCCTCAGGGATATTAGGCTGTAGATGTGAAAATCCTGAACTGAATATTCGAAAAGCCCTGTTATCCCATTTACAGCCAATGGGCTATAACCATCACCCTTGAACATGCCCATGCCATTACAATGAAGGGAGAGGATAGTCTTGCTATCGTTGGAAGTTTAATGAAAACAAGCATCAAGTCATCTCACATTTGAAAATTATAGCAAGGGAACACTCAACCTCTTTAGAAATTCAAGAATGAAACACTTAACATTTTTCAAGTGGCATACAGAATGGAGGCGTGATAGGAAACCTTTTGTCCCTTTCTGTCTGTGGATTGAGAGGCACCAGTCAACAGGTACCCATGAAATTTGTTCTGTGCAACCACAGTCTCTACAGCACTCAAAACAAAGGTTTTTTATTCCTACAATGGCTAATTATATTTTGAGCGCTGGAAAAGGCTGTTTCTTCACAGCAGTTCTTCAGGTTATGTGAAATACCCACAACAACCAGGGCAGGGAGAAGCAAATCCAGCCTCCAACAAGTGATTGGATGTAGAAATCTTTAGGTAAAGGTAAAGGGACCCCTTACCATTAAGTCCAGTCGCGAACAACTCTGGGGTTGCGGCGCTCATTTTGCTTTACTGTCCGAGGGAGCCGGCATTTATCCGCAAACAGCTTCCAGGTCATGTGGTCAGCATGACTAAGCCGCTTCTGGTGAACCAGAGCAGTGCACAGAAACACCGTTTACCTTCCTGCCAGAGAGGTACCTAT
Organism: Podarcis cretensis; assembly: GCF_951804945.1. Lineage (NCBI taxonomy): Eukaryota > Metazoa > Chordata > Lepidosauria > Squamata > Lacertidae > Podarcis > Podarcis cretensis. The sequence goes on from NC_137174.1 coordinate 15,395,014, forward strand.
TTATCTACTTGCACTTTTTGGCGTGCTATCGAACGGCTAGGTTGGCAAGAGCAGGGACCGAACAACAGAAGCTCACCCTGTTGCAGGGATTCGAACCGCCAACCTTCTGATTGGCAAGCCCTAGGCTCTGTGGTTTAGATCACAGTGCCACCCGCATCCCAGAGAAATCTTTAGAAGCAGGTAAAAAAAACTAAGAGTGGCACTAATAGTTTCATTAAGTGCCTCTAAGGATAAAATACAAATGTTGGTTAGGGTTACAGTCACAAGTGCATTTGCATGGGATAATAGCCCCTGTCCAGCTCAGGGCAGAGTGTGCATGTGGACTTATCTTCCAGGGAGACTAGCCCTCTCAACAGCATCCAAAGGGAAATAAAAATATTTTTTTGTATATCAGCTATTGCTTCCTCCTCTTCCTTTCTTTGAGTCACTGACCAAGCCCTTCCTCAATTTTTCCTCCCTGACTGAGCTGTTCATATCCTCTCCACCCTTCCTTTGCGACCATAAGGGGATCCCCCCCCCCATCTCAAACTGGAGGATGGCACGGGGGAAAACCTAAACAAAGTGAGAAAGGATGCCGTTGGGGCCAGGGTGCTATACGCACAGTAAAATAATTTGTCAGAGATTGTGGGATGTGCTCAAGCAGGCTGGGTAAAAGGGATGGCATTTTCAGCAAGGGATTTGCCCTCTGGTTATCTGATATAAGGTTTTCCCAGTATTAGGTGTAAGGGAAAGCATATCTTCCCTGCCTACTGTAGGGAAAGGAGGCACTTTAGGGCCCCCCAAGTTATTAAGTAGGGGCCTGGGACCCCTCGATATTGAGTGGTAACATCGCACATGACGTCAGCATTTCGCACTACATCGCTGAGCAGCAACATCGCACATGACGTCAGCACGAGCCACTTCAGCACATTGTGCAATGTTGTGACGTCAGCGAGTCAACCCCGGAACTGGTTCTCAATGCCACAGTGCGATTCCTGGCATGAAATAAGAATAAATTGAATGTATGTAATAAGAATAAAGGGAAGCATCTCTGGTCAAGTGCAAAATGCATGTCTCTCGTAATTATCTAACATCCCCACAAGGGCTTTGAAATATACTCAGAGTCGAGAGTGGATTTCATGCTCTTTATTCAGCTCATAGTGGTGAGGAGGAATGAATGTCCCCCTAAAGTATCTGCTTTATATACATTATTTACACAATGGGCTGCACGTGATTGGCTAATTCCGGAATTCTCCTGTAGGCCAATCAGGTTGTGGATTCACTTCCACCTGGAGCTGGATTGGGTGGCTCCTGTGGACCAATCAGACTGCTGCATTCTGAATCCTATTGTTCTAGGACCAATCAGACTGCTGCATTTTGGATCCTATTGTTCTAGGACCAGTCAGACTGCTGCATTTTGGATCCTATTCAACTCAGTGCATAACAGGCTTCTTGATCAGAGACCTTTTGCTTCCAGACCCGCTCGAATAATCTCAGCACTTCCTCTTCTAGCACTGGATTTTTTTGTGCTGCTGTCAGAATGGCTGGGCATCGAAGCAAACCACTGCAGGTTACAAACAGGATGACACGCCACCCCTGACTTGTTGCGTTCGCAGTGTCCGCTAGAGCTAAGCCTTTGCATTCCAACACATCAGGAGTGGCCAGTCAAAAGCAAACAGCAAAATGGTTGCTGGGCCTCAGGGCAAGAAAGTATCTTGCTGTTCATTCAGTCAATTGCAGCTGAGAGGGTGGAGAGACAGGTGAGCTCTCTCAGCTGTCAGGTGCTGACATCCTCAGACTGTCAGCTCTGGACCACTCCCGTTCACCCCAGAGATGTTCCACAGCTGGATTTTTAAGGACCTGCCCCAAACCCTCTGCACATCCACACATAAATGTGTTGTAAACACCCTGGTGTGGCTCCCCTTGGTTACATATTCAGCCCATCAAGACAACAACCTAACCCCCACCCCAGTATAGCTCAGTTGGAGCATGGTGCTAAGAACACCAAGGTCGCAGGTTTGATCCCCATATGGGACAGCTGCCTATTCCTGCATTGCACTAGATGATTCTCAAGGTCCCTTCCAACACTATGATTCTATGCTATGGTTAATTTGACCCTACCAACACCTGACCAATGAGGAATTTGTCAGCAAATGGCAGAAAACCATGGCTAAAAAAGCCACCTCTATTGGTCTGTCACCCCCCCCCAACTGTATTACCTGGGTTATGAAGGTGCCCTAAAGATGTTAAAGCAAAGATTATGGGATAATGCACACAGTGACTTGCGATCTCGATCACACGCAGTCTGCAGTCCGCTGGCAGTAGGAGTACAATATGGGCATGTCTTTAAGTTAACATCTTACATTAAAAACCTGACAGTACCAAACTATCGAAGGCTTTTCACCAAAGCCAGACTAAACGTCCTTCCTTCTGCAGTGTTGGATGGCAGGTTGAGAGGAGTTCTCTACCAGGACAGACTTTGCTCGTGTGCTCAAGACATCAATTCCATAAAACATATTTTGTTGCACTGTGCAAAATATGAGCAAGCCAGGGCTGAACTGATATTACCCTTGTTGGTACCTTTCCCGGGAAAATCAGAGGCTCACTATCTCAGGTTCCTATTGGAAGACCGGACAAATGCTAGAACATTAGCAGTGGCAAAGTTTTTATCAGTGGTTGCAAGAACCAATGATCCCTATATTCTGAACAAAATGCTTGTTTAACCTGGAGGTAGGCTGTATGAATTGTGTATTGCTTTGTAACAATTTGTTGGGTCTCTGGACCATGATAAAGATTGTTGTTGTTGTTGTTGTTAATTTGACCCCACAACCCCCACTCTATCAGAGGCCCGAACAAAACTCATTGCAGTTAACTGAATGCAACCATTCAGCCTCTTGCACCACCAACAAACAAAAACAAACAAATAATAACCTATCCACGCAACACTGACACAAAAACTCAGCACATCTGCTATGCAAAGAAGGGGAGATCATTATCCCTTCTTCTTTCTCCCCACAACCTCACAATGCCTATGACAGTAGCATATCACACCAAATGCAACTGACCTGTCGAAAATTTGTTAAAGATTGGAAACCACTCAGATTTTTTTGTGCAAAAATGAAAACGAAATAATGATATCTGGATTTGAGGACTGGAGATAACGGGTTTTTTTTAAAATATAGAAAGTGGCTTTGTTGGGTGTTATATTATGGACTGAAGAAAGTGAATATTGTTTTTATATAGCAGACAGATGAAGAATCAGAAGTTCTTTGCTTTCCAAATCTTATTTTTCTGCCTCTTTCTTTTAACCTCTTTAATATTCTTTTTTAAAATTTCTTTCTTGTTCTTTATCTATTCCCCCACCTCCTTTTGTGCTTTTATTGTATCTAGATAAAAAAAAAACCCACACTGGAAGAATGGCAGATGCAACTGATAGACTATATGGTATTGGCGGAGATGACGGGCAGAATCCGAGACCTGGGAGAAGAACTGGTGGAGGAAGATTGGAAGAAATTCAAGGACTATCTACAAAATATTGTAAATTGTATGATTGTTAAGAAAGATGTAAGATTAGCAAAAACATGGCTTCAACAAACTAGTTATAAAGAATACAAATTTAAATTTAATTGGAAGATGAAAAGATAAATTTTGGATAAGTAACATTTTATAATTAAGTTTCAATAAGAGTATGTTAAATCTTAAAATTTGAGATATTAATATTGAAAAATTATATTATATGAATTAAACCAAGTTAATAATTTGCTGGTAAAATTTATGAGTTTAGAAAGCAGGAACAAGGGTTGTGAGGAAGTCCAAAGATGAATATGAAATGTGGATTTTGGAAAAGATTGTGTTATTACCTATGTATTTTATTGTTAAACTAAAATTTAATAAATATTATAAAAAAACAAAAAAAAGGGTTTGGGTTTTAAAAATAATAATCAGGAAAAGATATTAAAGTCTATAAACCTTAATAAAAAAATATTTAAAAAGAGAAAAAGGACTCTATGAATTGGAAACAGAGGTATTATATGTACCTTTGTTATCCATGATAATTTTTCAATAAAAAAGAAAGAAAGAAAGAAAGAAAGAAAGAGAAAGAAAGAAAGAAAGAAAGAAAGAAAGAAAGAAAGAAAGAAAGAAAGGTGTTTTGAATTTTGCCAGCTTGTGCATAACTGGCAGAGCCTTGACCAAGAATGCCTGTGTCTCTCAATAACCATTCATGGCTTCCTGACCGGGGCTGCTCCATTTGCCTAGCAGATCAGTGCATTTTGAGCAGGGCCTTTTTTTCCTAGAGAAGAAGGTGGCGGAACGGACCTCCCTCAGAAGACCCGCCCCAGAGCCCTGGGGGGGGGCGCTCTCCTCACCAGCCAGAGGCTCGTTGAGGTTGCTCGGCTGAGGAGAAAGGAGCCATCTTCGCCTCAGCTGAGCGGCTTAATGATCCCCACCCTCTGCACCTGCCTGTCTCACTTGAGCCAGAGCAGCATGGGGGACTCGCTCAGCCAAGAGCGGAGAGGCTTCTGCACCTGACTGAGCAGTTAACCAGCCCCCGCCCCTCGTCAGCTAACGAGTAGCAGCAGCGCAAGGCTTCATTGCCTCAGCTGAGCAGCCTAACGAAGGCCCTACCCCCACATCTCTCCAATTCGTGGGGAAGGGGGCTTGCTCAGCTGAGGCAAGGCTTTCCCGGGCTCCAGCTGTTAGCTGGGGCCCCCGAAAAGCCTCAGCAAAGCCCCGCTTCACCTCCGGCTCATTACTTACCACACTTTTCTGTGTATAAGATGCGGGGTTTTTTTATTTACCGTATTTTTCCCTCTATAAGACATACTTTTTCCCCTTCAATTTTTTTTAAAATAATTTTTATTAAGTTTTCCATTTAACAATCCAATCATATCACATTAATTATTCCAAATTATACCAATACATATCATAAAGTCCAAATATTTTGCCAAATTATATATTTTTGTTGGGGGTTCCCATGCTTCGAGTTCAGTAAGGGTCCAATCATCTCATATTTCTGCTGCTTTTAGTATTCACCAATCCCATCTTTCAATCTTCTTGTTTCCCCTTCAAAAATTAAGCGGTAATGTGTGTGCATCTTATGGAGTGAATACAGGCTCCTTGGCTTCAGCAATAGCAAGGGGAAGCCTCTGAGCGCAAAGGGAGAGCTCCCCCCGCGCTCCGGAGGCTTCGCATTGCTTTCGCTGAAGCCGCCTGAAGCCCCCGGAGCGCAGCGGGAACTCCGGTTCAGCACGAGTTCCCACTGCGCTCCAAAGGCTTGCAGATAGCCACCTGAAGCCTGGAGAGCAAGAGGGGTCAGTGAACACCAATCCCTCTTGCTCTCCAGGCTTCGCTTTGCTGGAGAGGCGCTGCACAGTTTTCCCTCTCTGCACAGCACCCCTTCAGCGAAGCGGAAAGGAGAAATGGAAGGGGCTCCGTTTCTCCTGCCGCTTCGCTAAAGGGGCGCTGAGCAGAGAGGGGGAGAATTCCCCCTCCCCTGTTCTCCCTCTCCTATGGTCCAGTGCATCCTATAGAGCGAAAAATACGGTAAATATTATGTTAAAAATTAGGGGTTGTCTTATACACGGATAGTTCATTGGGGGGACGTGGGATTGGTTGCTGCCGTGAGGCGGAGATTGTCAGCGGCTACTGGGCGTGCTATTGGTGTCTCCGGCAAGGGCTGGTGTTGATTGGCTGCTGCTGTGGCAATTGGGCGGTCGATTGGCAGCTTCTGCCGGTGAGTGGACAGGCGATAGGCGGCATTTGCGGTGCATGCGAGTGGCAGCATAGGTCAGGCGGTTGAGCGGTTTTCGGCAATCCCTCCTAAAAAAAGGGTGACACCCCCAAGAAAAGCTCAGCAACTCTGGGCAATATTTTCTTAATTTGGAGTCCCCCAAAATAGGGGGCATCTTATACATGGGGCCATGTTATACACGGAAAAATATGGTACTTACTTACTTACTGAGTTTATATACTGCCCTATACCCGGAGATCTCAGGGCAGTTCACAGAAAAGATCACGACATATATAATCAGAATAAAAACAACAACCCAATAACACCACCCTGCACAGAAAAGAGCCACATTTTAAAAGGGTATAGGATGTCAAACAGATCAACCAAAAAATTGTCCAGTAGCACATGAAAGCTTATACCAAGAACAAACTTAGTTGGTCTCTAAGGTGCTACTAGACACTTCTTTATTTTTATTTTTTAATATATTTTGACTGCGTGCGTCAGACCAACACGGCTACCTACCTGAATCTAGATCAACCAAAGGCCTGGCTACAAAGGGACGTTTTTTGCCTAAAGGTGTGGAATGAAGGCGCCAGGCAAACTTCCCTAGAGAGAGCATTCAGCAGACGGGGAGCCACTGGAGAGAAGGCCTGTTCTCATGTTGCCACCTCGAGGAGGGCCTCAGAAGATGATCTCAGGGTCTGGGTAGATTCATATGGAAAGAGGCTACCCTTGAGCTATTGCAGTCCTGAGACCCTCTCCAGAGCCCGTAGAGGGTGTCCTCATGAGCTGGAGACGCTGCGGGGCTTTGCTGAGGCTGGTCAGGTCTCCCCCTGCCCCACCCCCCGGGGCCCAGCTGAGAAATGCCGGAACACTGTTCTGGCACGTTCCGGCTGAAAAAACAACCCCTGTGATTGATTGAGATAGATGCCCTTTTTCAGTTGGAAAGCCGAGGAAGGAGCAGGTGTTTCCTGCTTGGCAGGGGGTTGGACTCGATGGCCCTTGTGGTCTCTTCCAACTCTATGATTCTATGATTCCTATGGATGATATGGTTGTACTGAGCAGTGGCAGGACTTTGTGGTAGAAGACCAGGGCTCCACTCAGCAGAATGAGCAGAAGCTCCACCACCCCACATGAAGCAGGGCTTGCTTGTTCCATTTCAGAGTGATGCCCTTTGCCATCTTAAGTCGCACAAGGGCCTGAAAGTCTAAAATGAATGAACGGCACTGCCGATATGCTCGGCAGTGAGGGAACAAAACTGCAGCAGCAGACTCTGTCTCCAGCTTCTAGGTACAGTACTCCTTATGGCACCATCTGCACAATACCTTTAAAGCATAAAAGCACAGGTCTCGGCCGAGGCCTGGGAGAGGAGTTGGTGGAAGAGGACTGGAAGAAATTTAAAGACTATCTACAGAAACAGTGTAAAATTTATGAATGCTAAAATGATGTTGGGTTGAAAATAAGTGGCATTAGTGATAAAGTTAGAAAGAGTATGCAAAAACGAATTGATGGATGAAAACATTTGAGTTGTGATATGTTAAGATACAAAGTTAATGATGATAAATTGAAAGAGGGCAAGGATTTGCTGATTTGATTATGTAAATGGGAATACAAAAAGGGGAGGTGTGAGGAGGTCAAGGAAACAAGGTAATGAATTTTAAAGTTAAGAAAGGAAAGAGGGATTTTTTCTTTTTTCTTTTTCTTTTTATTTACTTTTTGTTTTTTGTATCTTGTATTTTTCTGTTTTCTTTTTTCTCTTTTTTCGCTGTATTTTGTTATGATTCTGTAAAATCTCAATAAATATTTATAAAAAAAAAAATAAAGCATAAAAGCACAGTCATGGCTTCCTAGGATTCTGGGAACTCTAGCTGCTAAGGATGCTAAGAGTTGCCAGGAGTTGCCAGGAGACCCCGTATTCCCCTCAGAGAGCTACAATTCCCACAGTTTCCTGGGAAAAGGGGTCTATTGTTAAAACTGCTCTCAGAAGTGTAACTTCTAACAACTCAGAAGTGTAACTCAGAAGTGTAACTCCTAACAACTCTTGTCACCCATAGTAAAGAACTAGTTCCCAGCAACCTTAGAAAATCACAGTTCCCTGCAGTCTCCATAATTACTTAAGTGTTATGAGTCCTTCCAGTGTAAACTTGACAACGGACTCACACAGTTTGCGTATGACTGCTGGTTTCTTTGTCATGGGATTGTATGTTTTTACCCCCGTCCCCACTTCTTCTTTCCATCTGAGCCAGAAGCAGCATTCTGGGGTTATTAACAAACAGGAATAAGGTGAACTGAAACTTCATCGGGAAACATCAGCACATTACATAAGGTTTCAGCTGCCCGTCTCCCCTTTGCAAAATAATGTGGCCGTTCAGTTATGCCAGCTCCCTGTGGGAATTCCAGCTGAAGCAAAGGTTCAGCGTTTACCAATGCTGTGTTTTGGAATTTGCTATGTAGGTTTTCTCTTTCTGAGCAATGCACTGGAAGGAACTGCTGAGTCAGCTGCAGCATGGTGTTTTAGAGATTTTAGAGGTCTCCACCACACAGGAGGTTTTTTAAATATGTTGTTGTTGTTGTTGTTTAGCCGTTTAGTCGTGTCCGACTCTTCGTGACTCCATGGACCAGAGCACGCCAGGCACTCCTGTCTTCCACTGCCTCCCGCAGTTTGGTCAAACTCATGTTTGTAGCTTCGAGAACACTGTCCAACCATCTCCTCCTCTGTCTTCTCTTCGCATGAGGTGGCCAAAGTATTGGAGCCTCAGCTACATGATCTGTCCTTCCAGTGAGCACTCAGGGCTGATTTCCTTCAGAATGGAGAGGTTTGTTCTTCTTGCAGTCCATGGGACTCTCAAGAGTCTCCTCCAGCACCATAATTCAAAAGCATCAATTCTTCGGCGATCAGCCTTATTTATGGTCCAGCTCTCACTTCCATACATCACTATTTAAATTTTTTATTTAGTGATAAAAGATTGCTGTATCCAAATTCCCAATCATGTTTGCTTTCAAGAGAACCATCTGTGGAATCAGAGATAATACACAGGGCCTGGTCCAGCCAAACTCAAACTCAAAATCAGTCGCTGATTTAAATGGTTTTGATGTCTCGTTGATTTTAAAAGGTTAAGTATGGGCTTAATTTCTCCGTTTTAAATGAGCAGACTTTAAAAGAGCTTGTATGTGGCTGGATGATGCCCAGTTTTCAAGAAACAATCAGAGGCAACCTTTGCTGATGAGGCATGAGATCAGCATTCAGGAATTCCGAAGTCATTTTCACTTGAGATTAAACTTAATGATTCACATTTGTTTCATCAGAGGCCTTACCTCCAGGTGTGTTTACCAAATGAGGAGCAGCGGGCATCTATTAGGAGAGGGAACATCTTGGCAGTGGCACTAAGGATGTGGAATGCCCTCCCTCAGGGAGGAACCAGTCACAGACACAATGCAGTTTTAGATGGCAGCCAAAAAAGAAAGAAAAAAGGCTTTTTTGTTAAGCATTTAAGCTAACTTAATTGCTATGGTATTAAGGTTCACTCTTTGCTGCTTCTAGTTTTTGGCATCCTTATCATTGTTTCGTTATTGAAATGTTTTCTTGCAGTATTCAGTGCAAATGTAGATCACGAATAAGAGACAACCAATTACCAACAAACCCCATATTACATGTTAAAATTTTATTGGGGTGCAAATAGCCTGCAAAACCCCAATGTGCTTTGTAAAAAAAAAAAAGTGAAATGTTTGGTGTTGGATAAGAAAAATAATCTTCACAGTAGCTTATGGTGTCTTCCCCCTTCTTCCCCCACCTCTAAATTTCAAAAGGATGCATAACACACAGCTTGTGGGGAGGGGGGGGACAGCATCTTGTATGGTCAATTGCTCTTTAATGGCTGGCACTGAGTTCTCCTTGTGTTCTTAATGGCCTCACTATCAACTATTTCCTGAACAGGAGAACTGGTTCAACCTGTATTTTTCACTGGCATGGCATCTTCCCTTCATAATAATAATTTAAAAAATCAGCTAAATTCTAAAGCTTTATTCATTTCTAACATTCACTATCTCTAGCAGTTATGGGTGCCCTGACACCCCACAAACTCTGTTACCCCAGATCTGTATAATAATAATAATAATAATAATAATAATAATAATAATAATTTTATTAAATATTTCTTAGTTTACAAAAATATGTGTGTTCTCTCTTTTTTTCAACTCGTGTTTTTCTACAGATCCGTTTCATTTGTTCTGCATGCAGTATTAGGTTGGGAAGAAAAGAGGGGGAAAGGGGAATGGTGAGTGGGGTGGGGTCGCAATGCTTCTATTCTTCTCCTTAGTGTATGTGTGGGGTTTTGTGTCAGCGTCACTTGTGCAGTTTCTCTTTCTATTCGCTTGTTATATTTCCTTGGTAGTGAGAGAGGTTGGGGTGGCCTAGGTTAGGGTGTGGTTGGTTGTCTTTGGTTGGAGATTAAAAGATATGTGACAGTGATTTAGTTTACGGACTCTTTCTTTCTTCAGTAACTGGAGTGTTGCATTTATGAACCTGGATCTCTCTTCCAAACACAGATCTTTCTTTAAAAAAGATTGTCTCAGATTAGAAGACAAACTACACAGTGGACACCAAAGGAGAAAATGTTAATTTTTAAATAATTTTAGCTCTGGCCTGTAGTGACTCTTGAAAGACCGGTCTACCATTGCTTTCAGTGAAATGCTGTTTTCTTAATAAGGTACAGTGGTACCTGGGGTTACATACGCTTCAGGCTACATACGCTTCAGGTTACAGACTCCGCTAACCCAGAAATAGTACCTCGGGTTAAGAACTTTGCTTCAGGATAAGAAAAGAAACTGGGCTCCAGTGGCGGCGCGGCAGCAGCAGGAGGCCCCATTAGCTAAAGTGGTGCTTCAGGTTAAGAACAGTTTCAGGTGACGAACAGACCTCCGGAACGAATTAAGTACTTAACCCGAGGTACCACTGTATTCAAGGCAATTATATATACCTAGATGCTTAATTTGGGACGCGAAACATGGGAAAGGCCACTGTTGGAGGTTCTGCCTGACAAGTTTTCAGGTTTAGACCAGCAGTCACACAGCAGAAACTGTGTTTACTCAACCATAACTTCCCTGCCAAGTCTCTTACTTTCTGGGACAAACCAGGGCTTATCTTTCAGCTGCTGCCGACTTGCAGGGCTTTGATCCAAGGAGAGATCCGTTGCCAAATAAATTGCCGAGCAAAGAGCTTGAAGTAACAGTATTTATGTACAAAGTGATAGGTGCCATTCGTTCCGATCCACAAGCACATCTTTCCTCCCATGCTAGATTCTTTAAGAGGCTGCTGTTATTTGGATCATTAAAAAGGGTGGTTAAGGTTCCTCTGATTTAATCCATCCATCCATCCACCTCTCTCTCTCTCTCTCTCTCTCTCTCTCTGCATTCTGGAGTACTGAATTACTATGAAGGCAGTGGAAGCAGTTCGTGTGGGGAGGCACAAGTCACTCACTGAATCATCAAGAACCACTTCCTTCAGCTGCTGGGTTTCTTTGTTTAGCTCCCATCTTCCTGCTTGATACACCTGAAATTGGAGGAGAGGAGAGTCTGAGGTGAGATAAGACTGCAGCAGGCACAAAGAATGTATGCTAAGCAGCACATCCTTCACACAGGAAGTGGGAGTTCTCCCATTCCGGGGGAAGCATTACTCAATTGCCATCAATCTCAGTGTGAGCTCACTGTACAATGCTAATACAGCCACTTTCTTCCTGGTAGGGGGGCTTATGTGACATAGTCTTTGCTGAGCAGATAACCCACCTTTCTTCCAAGGAATTCGAAGTGGTGTACATCATTTCCCTCCTGCCCTCAATTGTATCCTCATAACAACCCTGTGAAGTAGGCTTGGCTGAGATGATGCGAATGGTCCAAGGTCCCCCAGGGAGCTTTGTGGCTGAGTGAGGATTTGAACCCAGGTTTTGCCCAGGTCCTAGTCCAGGAGTCCTAACTGCACCATACCAGACCTTCCAAGTGCCCCTATTTTCCAGGGACGTTCCAGATTTACAGAAGCCATCCCAGTTTCTTATTTGATCCCAGAATGCCCTGCTTTTCCTTAGGTTGTCTCCATTTTCACTGGAGAAATGTTGGAGAGTATGGAGTTGTGCTACAACTCCCTGAGTGTTGGCCGTGCTGCCTGGAGCTGATGGGAGCTGGAGGGAGCTGGAGGGGGGACCAGAAATTCCCTAACGCCTCAACTAGACAGTTTGTCACTAGGGATAAATGTGCAACTATTCAGAAAACAAATAAATCCCGTGAATTATCTGAAGAATAGGCTGCTCATGCACCCTTGGAGATGGCATAAATAATTTTGTAACCTTAGCTCAATGGGGTGTTGTTGTTGTTTAGTTGTCTAGTCGTGTCCGACTCTTCCTGACCCCATGGACCAGAGCACGCCAGGCACTTCTGTCTTCCATGGCCTTCCGCAGTTTAGTCAAACTCATGCTGGTAGCTTCAAGAACACTATCCAACCATCTCGTCCTCTGTCGTCCCCTTCTCCTTGTGCCCTCCATCTTTCTCAACATCAGGGTCTTTTCCAGGGAGTCTTCTCTGCTCATGAGGTGGCCAAAGTATTGGAGCCTCAGCTTCAGGATCTGTCCTTCCAGTGAGCACTCAGGGCTGGTTTCCTTAAGAATGGATAGGTTTGATCTTCTTGCAGTCCATGGGACTCTCAAGAGTCTCCTCCTGCACCATAATTCAAAAGCATCAATTCTTTGGCGACCAGCCTTCTTTATGGTCCAGCCCTCACTTCCATACATCAATACTGGGAAAACCATAGCTTTAACTATACGGGCCTTTGTTGGAAAGGTGATGTCTCTGCTTTAGGGGAGGGATATTATTTCTCATGGAGGACACATCGTGCTCCTTCTGGGATAGTTTGTCCACCTTTGGATGGTGTCTTATATGCCTCCTTCCAGCAACTCCTGCAGCCAAACTGGTGACAAACACTGTTCTGCTTTCCTTTGGACCACATCAGCGAGGCCGAGAGAGGGTGCTTGTCATCTGGGCAGCCCAGGAAAGCCATACAGGATTGTCCAGGATTGTGCCACAGGAGGTCACTTTGGTGCTGCTAACACAGTGGTTTGACTTCACCCCTGGAGGCAGACTCCATTGTCCCATGAGATAAATGGATGCGAACAACAAAAAAAGCTCAGTGGTTCACAAACTTTCCCCCCTGGGCTACACTTTCAGAATAAAAATTTGCTCGTGCCACACCATTTTTTTTATTAATAAGAAATACATTGGAAATCAGAAAGAAACAGCTCCTAGCCGTGCTTGATTTATAACATAGAAATTCTAATATAATAATGGATATCTAGAAAGTATAAAACAATTCAGCTACATAATGTCGTGAATCATTCCCAAAATATAATTATAAATGAGCCACTTACACATGTACTTTAGTATGCATACAAATTCAATGAAAGGTGTGAGCTTGCTTTTGCTGGGTAATCTCATTTATCTAATTTGAGACAAACGCATCTCCTCACCAGCCCAAAGAAGCCTTTCTCTTTTCTGATCTCACATTTGTCGGAGTTGACAATCCCTGTTCACAACAGGATGTCATGGACTACTGAAGAAAAATAGCCAGTGCTTTTGAAGAAAGGTGTGGATAAAAAGTTAAAGGTAAAGGACCCCTGGCAGTTAAGTCCAGTCGCAAACGACTCTGGGGTTGCGGCGCTCACCGCGCTTTACAGGCCAAGGGAGCCGGCGTTTGTCCACAGACAGTTTTTCCGGGTCATGTGGCCAGCATGACTAAGTTGCTTCTGGTGAAACCAGAGCAGCGCATGGAAACGTCATTTACCTTCCTGCCGGAGCGGTACCTATTTATCTACTTGCACTTTTGGGCGTGCTTTCGAACTGCTAGGTTGGCAGGAGCTGGAACAGATTAACGGGAGCTCACCCCATTGCGGGGATTCGAACCACCGACCTTCTGATTGGCAAGCCCCAGAGGCTCAGTGGTTTAGACCACAGCACCACCCGCGTCCCTTGGCTGTATATATATATAAAATATTTTGATACTATGCTATGCTGGGACACGGATGGCACTGTGGGTTAAACCACAGAGCCTAGGACTTGCTGATCAGAAGGTCGGCGGTTCGAATCCCCGCAATGGGGTGAGCTCCCATTGCTCGGTCCCTGCTCCTGCCAACCTAGCAGTTTGAAAGCATGTCAAAGTGCAAGTAGATAAATAGATACCGCTCCAGTGGGAAGGTAAACGGTGTTTCCGTGTGCTGCTCTGGCTCACCAGAAGCGGCTTAGTCATGCTGGCCACATGACCCGGAAGCTGTATGCCAGCTCCCTCGGCCAATAAAGCGAGATGAGCGGCACAACCCCAGAGTCGGCCACGACTGGACCTAATGGTCAGGGGTCCCTTTACCTTTACCTATGCTATGCTATGGTATGCTATGCTATGCTACACTTAAATGCTTCCTTGTTTCTTTGATTGTCCTTTAATCTTCTGGCAACGCTTGCCATCCTCTCCTGCTACACCCTTGGAGAACCACTGGCTTAACTAGAGCAGCAATTGATGCCCCCATATTACCCAAGAGCCAGTTGCCTTATTTTGGCATCTGAGACAGATTCCGCTTCTCACCCTTCCTAACAGGAACGATATAATAATAATAATAATAAACTAAATAGCTAACAATTTGCTGTCCTTTAATGATGCCCAAAATTAGCCATCTGAGGGCAACCGTAGGGCCACTCAGTGTGCCCTGTTCTATTTCTTGGATGCTTACTTTTTATTAAATAAAACCATTCCTTTGAAGTCTTCCACGGCAAATTTAACTTCTGAGTGATAAAGCATATGGAATTCAAGTAGGCATGAAAAGAAAAAAAATCTGTTAACACATCTAATTTTGTCCCTGAGCACGTTGCAAATGAAAAACTAAATATTCATTTCCTCTTCCAGCAAGGGATTTTTCTCTACTTTTCCAAGGTAATGAAGAACACTAATTACTAATCAAGTGTGCCGGCGAGGGTCTGGATGAAGATCTAGCTCCAGACACATACGATACAATACTATGGATGATACGCCTTTCTGTAGTGAAACTGCAATTCACAATGCTTTAGAAATCCCCTCATTGAGTCACTTGTGACTTCTGTTTGCAAAGAGTTAAATGTATGGGGTTTTTTTTTGGTTTTTTTAACTGAATCCCCCTAGTGGTGCAAACCTCCAGGCAGTGTGGAATGATATCATTCTTGTCATCAAGCTGGAATGCATCATAGGGTAGAGCCGTCCAATCAGGGCTCTGTGTGAGGGTTTATATAGAGTTATGTTTCCTCTGCAGAACAGTCAAAGTGAGCGCACTGAGAGGCTAAGCCTTCCGCTATAGCAATATTATCACAGAGCACAGCACAGTTTTGCCACTGTTGTTCCATCTGGTAAGTCCAACACCTTTAAATCTTAGTTATATGAAATATAATTATATTAACTATTGCCCACACACAAGTTTTAAAGAGCCCCGTTGAATGATGGCTGCAACTTTTTAATGCTCGGAGACTTTATTCTCTTTTCAGTCATCTCAAAGCTTTATTGTTGTGGTGCTCCCTTTTAAAGCAATAAACGCCTCTTTGCAAGAGGCTTGATTGTACATGCAGAAGAGTCTTGCAAGGTCTGGAATATGTTTTTCCAAACAAGATTGGCAATTTAAAAAGAATAGAATGCTGTGATTATACTTAACGTGAATATGTCTTTGTTATGTTTGTCTGCTTGTGTTTTAATACCACCTTATTGAATCTTTTCCTGCTGTAATATGGTCTGTTTTGGTTTTGAACCTGCATTAGATCTTAGGAGACAATATCTGATTGCAAAGAAACTGTGAACATTTGGGGCTAAAGGCTAAACACAATTTCAGTGTGTTCTGACATGTCAGTTTCCATCCAGGCAGTTTTGTCATTGCTTGTAGTTTTGTGTTGCTTTGGATTTACATTCATATAATTACGCCGAGTGCTTTTAGAAAGAATGGGGTAGACTTCTATCTGCCAATTTTAGAATTTTTAGCTGCGGATGAAAGACATACAAGCGATTTTTTTCAGCGTCTCTCCTCTTGCTGTTCCTTTGTGACCGTCCGGCATGATCTGGTTAAGGGAGTCAAATGCATCTGTCTTGCACTTTGAGGCGATTGGATCTGCCTTTTAGATTTCATTGGGATTGTGCAGCTTTTTCAACTTGTGCTTAGAACTTCGGTCCTGCAGACCATTAGGGCAGGGGCTAAGCAGGCGCAAAGGCAGCTCCCTGATGCTCCGATGTGATTCCAGGTGTCCTGCTAATGCTATACCGCACCTTGATCCCTCTGCACTGCAGGCAGGCTCAGGCACTGGGCTGATGCTTCTGGGAAACAGAGTGTGCAGTATTCTTGCTCAGCAAGCCAGCGCTCTTTGAACAGGAGCCAGCAAATAAGCATGGCAGACGTGGCCGTAGTAAAAGTAATGGGCAAGCTGCCATTGACAAAGCCAGTAGTCACACTTCCCATTCACATATATGGTGTGCAAATACCTGCCCTGTATCTATGATAGAGGGCTTGATGGGTATTTATACAAAGTGGACAGGAGAAGAGCAGCATCTAGACCCTCCAACATTTATCTGATGAAAATAGGGATATCCTATTCCATAATAATACAGGGGCGCAGGTGGCACTGTGGGTTAAAGCCTCAGCGCCTAGGGCTTGCCGATCGAAAGGTCGGCGGTTCGAATCCCTGCGGCGGGGTGCGCTCCCGCTGCTCGGTCCCAGCGCCTGCCAACCTAGCAGTTCAAAAGCACCTCCGGGTGCAAGTAGATAAATAGGGACCGCTTACCATCGAGAAGGTAAACGGCGTTACCGTGTGCGGCTCTGGCTCGCCAGAGCAGCGATGTCACGCTGGCCATGTGACCCGGAAGTGTCTCCGGACAGCGCTGGCCCCTGGCCTCTTAAGTGAGATGGGCGCACAACCCCAGAGTCTGTCAAGACTGGCCCGTATGGGCAGGGGTACCTTTACCTTTACCTTTATTCCATAATAATAGTACAATTTGTATACGGTGTCTGTTTGATAATGTGTAGTTTGCTATGCCTAATAACGGATATTTGAATGAGTAATAATAATAATATTTATACCCTGCCCATATGACCGGGTTGTCCCAGCCACTCTGGGCAGCTTCCAACATATAAAAAACCTGCAACAAAACATTTAAAAACTTCCCTACACAGGGCTGCCTTCAGATGTCTTCTAAAAGCTGTATAGTTACTTATCTCCTTGGCTCAGGGGTCACGCAACTCCAGTGAAAATAGGGACGTCCTAAAGGAAAAACAGGACATTCTAGGATCAAATCAGAAACAAGGGTGGCTTCTGTAAATCCGGGACTGTCCCTGGAAAATAGGGTCACCTGAATGGTCTGCTACATCAGAAGAGGGAGAGGGCAACACCTTGATGCCTAAGAGGGACCGGGTGGTTAATATCTGCCCAATGAGTACTTCCTAGGCAGGATTCAGTCTCAGCAATATTTATCAAGCAGGTTTGAATTTGCACATAATACAACTAATTTGCCTATACCAGTGAGCAATGGTTGGGATCTTTGTTTTCGTTTTAATTTGAGCAGGTGGTAGCCGTGGTTTGCTTGGTTTCAGCGCAGCTGTGCCTTGCCTTGGATAAGGTCTGGAAAGACGCCACTTACTTGTAGTAAGAAAGGTGTCTCTGAGGAGATGGTCCTGTCGGGATTCCAGCCCTCAATAGCTTGGGCTGGTGTGAGTCACATGCCAGCGCAAGGTGTTCACCTCATAGGCATGCAGTTCAGGGATCGCTCCAATCAGAGAGTCAAGTCTGCGTGGTTGTCAGTGGCCAAGTGAGCGAAAGTCAGCCAGGGAAAGCAGAGGGGGAAAGTGACAACCTGCGCAACGATCAGCACTTCGATCACTAGGCAAGCTGAAGGCTGCTTGGAGCTTGAGAATGTATAGCAGAAGCAGGACAGACCAAGCAGATAGGCGGTCCTGATGCAGGAGTTTGCCAGCATAACAGGACATCCCTATGCAAGTTGCTGGATCCCTCGAAATTACTGTTCTCCTAATGCAACTGTTTTACGGCCCAGTAAAGGTAAAGGTAAAGGGACCCCTGACCATTAGGTCCAGTCGTGACCGACTTTGGGGTTGCGGCGCTCATCTCGCTTTATTGGCCGAGGGAGCCGGCGTACAGTTTCCGGGTTATGTGGCCAGCATGACTGAGCCACTTCTGGTGAACCAGCAGGGACCGAGCAACGGGAGCTCATCCCGTCACGGGGATTCGAACCGCCAACCTTCTGATCGACAAGTCCTAGGCTCTGTGGTTTAACCCACAGTGCCACCTGTGTCACTACTGTAAAACATGAGATTCAGCAAGGGTTGCTCCTAAGTGAGTGTGCATAGAATTGCGGCCATGCAGCCCGATCCTACGCTTTCTTACTCAGAAGTAAGTCCCACTTTCGTCCAATGGGATTTTATTTCGCTGCACTTTTGCTTTCCTGTTTTTAACTTCGCGAAAATTACAAACTGGAGGTGAACGAGTTACAACTGATATTTTAAGCCTCCATCATCAGCCTTTTGCACAGCTTACCCCTTAATCCTCAGTTTCAACAGAAGGGCTGCCTGAATCAAGCAGGTGGTGGTTTGTCACCAAATTTGGCAATAGATGCGCCCGTTTATTTCCAAACGCCTTCCTGAAACATTGCGCTTTGTCCCTACACGCAGAGATGAAATACCCTCAGGCTTTTTTGAGAATGAGTTCATCCCTTCGTCAAGTTAAGGCGCCAGCTTTTAATGGAGCAATCTCCTACTATGTGCACGAACACTTTCTGTAAGAGAGAGGAGAATCTCTGCCAGATTGATTTAAAGCTCAATAATTATAGTCTACCACTTATACTTTGAAATCAAATTAACAAATTGCTAATTACCGACAGCCTGCTAAATGGTTGTCATTATTGGTAAAAGGGAGCACTGAGGTGTTTCTTCATTCCCAGCACAATCATATGTTGGTCTGTTTGGAAGAAAGTCTCACCAAGTTATTATTAATTATTAAATTTATATACCACCCTTCGGCCGGGGATTCCAGGGCCACTTACAATATAAAGCACAAAACACATAACATAATAACAAATTAAACAATACTCCCACCATAGGATTTACTTCCAGGCAAGTGTGATTGCAATATGATCAGTGCTTTCCCTGAGACTGACACAGACCCTCGCAGTGTAATAATCCAAAATGCCACTTACGTAGGAGTATGTTTCACAGAAATCAATGGGGCATTTTCATATCACGTATTTGGAACAGGGGTATTGCATTAGTGCAGCTCTTCTCTAATCATTCCAACAAAAAAGGAGCTCAAGAGAACACTATTTCCTCAAAATGCAAAAACTGAGGGTGGAATCCAGGTATAAAGAGCAGGATTTTGTCTTGTGGAAAAGGGGAGAAATTGCACCATGAATTGCCTGTTATGCTTATTTCTAGTGATTAGACAGTAGGCTGGCGACAGATGATAGAATCAAAGGCAACATGATACTGATATTGTTGCTCTCGGTGTACACACATTTCCATTATAATTTCTGGCCGAGCAGGTTTTCAGAACACTACAGAAATCTGTGAAACCTGTTTACCAGTGGTGCATCGTGGGATGACGGGCAACAATGCCTTCAACTTTCCGGGAAAAACTTGCATCTGCCTCCAGAGCTAGGACCAGGGCTGGGGCCACTGTGGTGGATCAGAAGAGCCTTGTGCATTGATCACCCTGTTTGCTACCAGGTGTTGGAGAGAAGGAAGCACAAAGGGTTAAGGAGGACCAGGCAGGTGGGACCTGAAGACACCACCCTGCTGGTGGTTCTCCCTTGATAGACATCCTCAGCTTCAACCTGAGTACGGAACAGGGAGAAAGAAAATCAGCTTAACATATCCCCTCACCAACGAAAGGCTATTCAAGTTGGAAAGAAAAAACCAGTTTGGTCCCATCTTTGTTCCACATTACAAACCTGAGCTTATTCCTTTGCTTGCAGAAACCTGTGTAAAGAAGGACCCAGGAAGTGAACCAAACTGGTGGAGATAGGAACCTGTTGCCCAACGCCATGAAGTTACTCGTCACCATCTCTGTAATGCTGAGCGTTCTCGTCACAGACATAGCATCAGTAAGTTTTGCAACCGTGGCAGGAACTCCAACTGACAAGCGCTTGTGCATATTTCCATGTTTGACCATAAATGCAAAGCTTCCTCTTTCACCCATGGCCCCAACCTATTTTTAGCAACTTCTTTCTTTTTTGGTTACTGCTGGTACGTGCAGGAGGTTGTACCCTGGGATGTATAACCTGATAAATACTTTTTTACATATTTATTTCAAAGCAATATGTGTACCTCAACATTCCCTTCCTTTTGATCACCTCTCTGCCCTTTCCATCTCCCAGTCCGTACAACACACACACAAAACAGACTTCTTCCTCTGCTCTCCTCTCCTCATTTCCCTGGACTGCTTCTTCTAACCTGCCCTTTAAAGCTATCCCTTCTCCCCTTGCTTTTTCAAGCAACTGTCTAGTTCTTTCCCAAACCCTTGGTTCTTCTGCTTCCTCCTCCACCTCACCCTTCTGCCTGCTTCTCTCTTACATAATAGAAGATTAGATATGATTCTGCCTGCCCCACCATATGTGACTTAGCTGCAGAAAGTCTCTTCTCCACAAAATTATTTTTTAAGAATTATGGAACACATACATACATACATACATACATACATACATGTAGTCCAAGCCACCCCTGATTTAATGCACAGCAGTACACATCTGCAGAAGCCACCCATTATATATGATTGGACTACAACTTTCATCTGCCCCAACCAGTATGGACAGTGGTCAGGGATGATGGTCCAACAAGAACTGAGAACACCATGTTGGTTAGCCCTGCTTTACACCCTAAAGCTTAGCGAAATCATCTGTAAGAAACTGCCCTACCTCTCAGGGTTGTTATGAGGGAAATGAAAATAAGGGGAGGGGGAGTTATTTAGGATTAGCTTCATCTAAATAATGCTTCCTTATTTTTCCTTTAGAATAATTTGTGTCTGTCTTTGTTCCCTCTTAGTTTCACCACTGGAAGAAAGATCGCAAGCTGGGAAGCAAAGCTAAATATGAACATAAAGGTAAAGAAATCTTTGCAGCTTTTTGTTGACATCTGAAAACTGCTGCTGCTCTTTGACAATGTGCCAAATTCCTTGTTTTGCACATGTAATGAACCTCTGATAGCCCCTTCTTTGAGATAGCACCACTTAACCCTTTCATCACCCTCTGCTTTCTCTCTGCAATATCTCCTGGCGATTCCCAGTGTGGTGTAGTGATTAAGAGCGGTTGACTCGTAATCTGGGTAACTGGGTTCGCTTCCCCGCCCCTCCACATGCAGCTGCTGGGTGACCTTGGGCCAGTCAGACTTCTTTGAAGTCTCTTTTTTTTCCCCATTCTTTTTATTAATTAATTCCATAAAAGAAAATGAAAACTAACACATATGTAAGAAAGTCAAAATACAGAAAGTAGAGAACAAAGAAATACAGAAAATAGGAAAGTAAGAGATACACAAACTTATAATTTTCCCATCAACATTATTACATAACCATCCCTTTCAAGACTTCCTTCAGCTTGTCCATAAATCATTCGAAGCAGTAATCAGAGTCATGCGTTTCTCTGCTTGTATTGTCATTGTACCTATCTCTGTCTCCTATTTGCTTTGCACAATAACTCATAGTCTTTCACAGTGCGTCTCTGAATCCCTTTAGCATTGTTTGTCCCTCACTAATACATTCCAGATAATCCACGTACTTTCCCCAATCCTTGATGAACACTTGGTCTCTTATATACCTAATTTTTCCTGTTAATTTATCCAGCTCTGCGTAGTCCAACAGCTTAGATCTCCACTCCTCCACCGTTGGTATTTCCTGCTGTTTCCACTTTTGGGCTAGTACTGCATAATATACTATTCTACGGTCTTCCTTTTTTATCTCTTGCCCTAATATCCCTAACAGGAAAATTTCTGATTTCTTTCTGAACGTATATTTTAGGATCTTCTTTAATTCAATGTATATTTTCTCCCAGAACTGTTTCACTCTTCCACACTCCCACCACATATGGTAGAAGGAGCCCTCCTCATCTTTACATTTCCAACACTTTTTATCCACATTGTACATTTTTGATAATTTCATCGGTGTTAAATACCACCTATAAAACATCTTCATGACATTTTCCTTTATCGTTATACACGCCGTAAAGTTTAGCCCCTCCTTCCAAAGTTCTTCCCAATCTTCAAATTGTATGCTATGACCTACATCCCTTGCCCAGCGAATCATCACTGATTTAACTTCCTCATCGCCTAGGTTCCAGTCTAGCAGCATCCTATACATCTTAGATATAATTTTCACTTCATTATTTATTATCTCCGTTTGGAATTTGGAATCTTTTTCTGCATATCCTCTTTCTTTAGTATCTTTGCTAAACATCTGATTCACCTGGAGATGGTGTAGCCAGTCATAGACATACTCCTTTACTTGTTCATACGGTTTTAGCTTCCATTTCCCATCGACCTTAGTTAACAACTGGCTATATGTTGCCCAGTTGCTTCTCATATTAATAGCCTTTATGCTCATTACTTCAAGAGGTGATAGCCAATGTGGTGTTTTCGGCTCTAACAGGTTTTTGTATTTTTCCCATATTTCGATTAGCGGGCCTCTAAAAATATGATTTTCAAATCCCTTATGTACTTTCCTTTTGTTCTTCCATAAATAGGCATGCCAGCCGAATCTATTGTCGAAGCCCTCTAAATCGAGTAGCTCCGTGTTCGCCAACTTTACCCAATCCTTTATCCAGCAAAGGCATGATGCCTCGTAGTACAGCTTTAAATCTGGCAGGGCAAAGCCCCCCCTTTCCTTTATATCTGTCAATAATTTGAACTGAATTCTAGGTTTTTTGCCCTGCCATATGTATCTTGAGAGTGTTCTTTGCCAGTCTTTAAAGATTCGGCTCCCCTTAATTATAGGGATGGTCTGGAATAGGAACATAAGTCTTGATAAAACATTCATCTTGATTGTGTTAATCCTTCCCCAGAATGACAGTTTCAGCCCTCCCCATTTTTCCAGATCTTTCCTTATGGCCTTCCACATCGGCTCGTAGTTGTTTTTGAATAAGTCTATATTTTTAGATGTTAACCAAATACAGAGTGTTTGTTGTGGGGGAGGAAGGGAAAGGAGAATGTTAGCCGTTTTGAGACTCCTTCGGGTAGTGATAAAGCGGGATATCAAATCCAAATTCCTCCTCCTCTTCTTCTTCTTCTTCTTCTTCTTCTTCCTCTCTCTCTCTCAAAGAAACATTATGGTTCCCATGGAAGGAAAGGCATTGGATGGAGAATCTGTCTTTCTTCCTAAAGCTTCTTTTTCTTAGAGCAGTCTTCTGGGTGGGGCTGATGGGAGTTGCATAAAATATCTAGAGGGCAATAGGGTGAGGAAGGCTGTCCTTGAAGAAGGGGCCCACTGAAGTTTTGCTACGCATTTGGATGTGATGTGATGTGATGTTTGGCCTACAGGGTGGCATATTACAATTTCCCCGCAATGTCTTGTTTGCAGGTTGCACCTGTCTGAATGGAGGAACCTGTGTCTCCTACTACCTCTTTTCTGGAATGAGACGTTGCTTATGCCCCAAAGGATATAGTGGGGACCACTGTGAAATCGGTAGGTGATCACTTCAAAACTTGTTTCCGTTTTTACTCAACAACTCACGGCCTTTAGAAATTAAAGAACGCCAATAAATCCTCCAGTTTTTTGGAACAGACAAAGCCACTCTGGACACTCCCCCCCCCCAAAAAAAGAAACAAGAGATTGGGTGGGAGGCTTAAAGGTAAAGGGACCCCTGACCATTAGGTCCAGTTGTGGACGACTCTGGGGTTGCGGTGCTCATCTTGCTTTATTGGCCGAGGGAGCTGGCGTACAGCTTCCGGGTCATGTGGCCAGCATGACTAAGCTGCTTCTGGCAAACCAGAGCAGCGCATGGAAACGCCATTTACCTTCCCGCCACAGCGGTACCTATTTATCTACTTGCACTTTGATGTGCTTTCAAACTGCTAGGTTGGCAGGAGCAGGGACTGAGCAACGGGAGCTCACCCCATCATGGGGATTTGAACCGCCAACCTTCTGATCGGCAAGTCCTAGGCTCTGTGGTTTAACCCACAGTGCCACCCACGTCCCTGGGTTGGGAGGCTTACTTGAGCTGTAAACCACTTTGAGAACGGGTATCTGAAAAGATAGAGTAAAAATCAGCGCAGCACTAATGTAATTGTTCCACCTGCGCAATCATCTCTGTTTGCTTGATGGAATGATGACCCTCTCCCTCCTCGCTCCTGTCCACTGTTTTGTGGGTTCTCCCAACTTTCCAGAGCAGTTTTGGAGGAAGCACGGGGGGGGGGTGCAGGGGGAGGAGAGCAGAAAATTCCCTGTTGTGCTAGTGGTAGCAGTCAAGCTGGCTTCCACTAGTGGAATTGGTTTGCTGGATCTGGCCCTATAGTTCCAGAATCCAGAGGCAGGGTTATGTTAGTCTGTTGCAGCAAAACAGCAAAATCTCACGGGGCCCACTTCATGAAATGTATGAAGCGCTTTCTTGAATTATAGGTTTATATAAATATGGTAGGTGGGGTGGGACTGACAACGACAAAGTCAGAGAGAAATGAAATGCAGAGAAGTATAGACACGTTGGCAATAACATCCTGGCACTGGCAAGTCAAGATTTAACATGACAAAAATCCTTTGTCTCAATGGATTCCATGGAACCTCTCAGCTGCCAATTCTCCATCAGCGCTGACAATCCTCTTGTTTTCTCGACAGATGCTGAAAGTCGCTGCTATACAGACAACGGGGAGGACTACAGAGGGACTTTGTCCGTGAATGAGAAAGGTGACAGGTGCCTGCATTGGGACTCCCCTTCACTGCAGAGATGGCCTTATCATGATGGCATGGAGAATGCCATGAAACTTGGGTTAGGAAAGCACAACTTCTGCAGGTAACTGAAATGCAACGGAATGTACTGCTATATGTCCAGCTGCCCTATTTTTTTATTTTTTTCCCAGCCCATAGTTCCACAGTTGCTATGTGCATTTGAATAGGTAAAAGGTAAAGGGACCCCTGGGGACGCGGGTGGCGCTGTGGGTTAAAGCCTCAGCGCCTAGGGCTTGCCGATCGAAAGGTCGGCGGTTCGAATCCCTGCGGCGGGGTGCGCTCCCGCTGCTCGGTCCCAGCGCCTGCCAACCTAGCAGTTCGAAAGCACCTCCGGGTGCAAGTAGATAAATAGGGACCGCTTACCAGCGGGAAGGTAAACGGCGTTTCGTGTGCTGCGCTGGCTCGCCAGATGCAGCTTTGTCACGCTGGCCACGTGACCCGGAAGTGTCTCCGGACAGCGCTGGCCCCTGGCCTCTTAAGTGAGATGGGCGCACAACCCCAGAGTCTGTCAAGACTGGCCCGTACGGGCAGGGGTACCTTTACCTTTACCTTTAAAGGGACCCCTGAGCATTAGGTCCAGTCGTGACTGACTCTGGGGTTGCGGCGCTCATCTCGCTTTATTGGCCAAGGGAGCCGGCGTACAGCTTCCGGGTCATGTGGCCAGCATGACTAAGCCGCTTCTGGCAAACCAGAGCAGCGCACATAAACGCTGTTTACCTTCCCGCTGGAGTGGTACCTATTTATTTACTTCCACTTTGACGTGCTTTTGAACTGCTAGGTTGGCAGGAGCAGGGACCGAGCAACGGGAGCTCACCCCGTCACAGGGATTCGAACCGCCGACCTTCTGATTGGCAAGTCCTAGACTCTGTGGTTTAACCCACCCGCGTCCCACAATAACAATGCTTTTGAATAATAATGCATCAAATCATCTGACTGGCACTCCACAAGAACATCAGCTGTGGTGAATGGCTAGATCTTCTACTATAACTTGTACTTTTAAGAATGGTTAGGATTTCATTCACATTGTCTTTGTTGATGCAAACAGGGATTCCGTATGGTTCTCTTTGGATTACAAGGACAAAGTATAACTAATAGTTGAGCAAAAGAATTATTTTGCCTGGGGCACCTTGCCCCACCTACTGAAATCCCTTCTTTAGGCAACTTTGCCAGATTCAAGGGTTCTGTTCAACGTTGCCAATAGTTATACTTGGTAGTTTGCAGGATTAGTGCCCTGCAGGAATATTTAACTAGCATTACTAAGAATATAGGTGAACTGGATGACTTCAGCATACTGTACTATGACCTACATGAAGTGGAGGCATTCTGCTGCCCCTGCAGGTTGGCGTTGGTATTACTGAGGATCATTCTTTTGAAGGCAATATTCAATTGTTTTTCAGAAATCCAGATGGCCGATCCAAGCCGTGGTGTTACGTTAGGAATGGTTATCGAACCTCTTCAACATCCTGCAAAATCGACGTATGCCGAAAAGGTATGTTATTACTTAGGGTGCCAGGTGCTTATAAACTTTTAAAATCAAAGCAAGGCACACAAAAACCAGTTCATAATGAAGCCAAGCACTGTAAGCCGAAGAAATTCCTATTCTGGGCCAGATACTAACTTTGGCAAGTTAAGTAGACAAAAATAATTTGCCAGTAGACAGCTAGCATGTTCAGTAGAAGGATTTTCGCTTAGCCTGTTCCCCAGTGTGCGAGCATTCTATGCAGAGGGAGCATTAAGAGTGGTGCAGTGGTTAAGAGCTGTAGATCTGGGGAACCGGGTTCGCGTCTCTGCTCCTCCACATGCAGCTGCTGGGTAACCTTGGGCCAGTGACACTTTTCTGAAGTCTCTCAGCCCCACTCACCTCACAGAGTGTTTGTTGTGGGGGAGGAAGGGAAAGGAGAATGTTAGCTGCTTTGAGACTCCTTCGGGTAGTGATAAAGCGGGATATCAAATCCAAACTCTTCTTCTATCTGTGGCCCCTCACCTGCAGTCCTAGCGGTACAAATTCTGGAAGGATGTTTCCATATCATCGGTTGGAAGGTGTTGATCAGACCTTAACCTCGGCCTAGAAATTTGTGAGGGGCAGCCAAACTTTGCAGATCTTTGGGGATCTTGCTACCCTGAGGACCTAGTCTTTATTGCGAAGAGCTAAAGCTATGTTTGTTCTTCACTGGGGCAAATCCTTGAGGCTCTCTCTTCCTTTTACAGAAGCCACATGTGGCCAGAGGAGCTTCCGCAAGTACTTCAAGATTGTGGGCGGTTACAAAGCACCCATCGAGTCTCAGCCTTGGATAGCAACCATCTACCACACCGATAAGAGAGGAGGTAGTCAGTTTCTTTGTGGCGGCAGCCTCATAGATCCATGTTGGGTCCTGACAGCGGCACACTGCTTCGGAAGCAAGTAAGTGCTTCACAATCAACTTTTTCCTTTTAATTCTCCACTTCAGAATTGTTTTCTAGATAAGAGATCCCTTAGTCAACATCCCATACTGTGAAAGGGAGGGATTTTAGCTCACTGGTACAGCATATGCTCTGTGTGCAAAAGGTCTCATGCTCCTTCTGCAGGTAGGGCTAGGAAAAGACTCCCATGGCTAGGCAATGTTGGCAACAGGCCAATGAACTGGACGGGCCAGTGGTCTGGCAGTATAAGGCAACTTTCCTGTGTTTTTTCATTTCATTTCATTATTAGATTATAAACTATCCTTCATCATAGGATCTCAGGGCAGTTCACCAAGTAAATAAGTAAAACAAAACAACAAAACAATACCCCACATTCCCATAGACTCATTTAAAAGGCTGTAGAATATTAATTAGCCAAAGGCCTGGTTGAATGTTTTCGCCTGATGCCTAAAAATATATAATGAAGGTCCCAGAGCTTTCTCCTCAGTGACAAAATTGATGCATAGCCCAGTCTTAGGATTGCTGAGGGTTAAGTCTCATTAAAATCAGTGAAGGTTCCTGTCACGTAAGTGGGTTTAGTATTACAGTCCATGACTGTAGTCCTACACATACTTAGCTTATTGAATTCTGCATAGGTTTGCACTGTAAGTGTGTAAGTTTCAGCTGCACTTGCAGAAGTTATCTTTCCCCTAGATCAATTACTTAACTTACATATATTTTCTTTTGGCGTTTATATTGTAATGGCCACTTGATAGCTATAAATAATATTTGCCTGCCAGTGCAGTACTTGTAAGTACTTGCGTGTTTTTAAGAAATGGCTAGCTTTAAAAAAGTTGGTGACCTTTTCTGTTACCAAAGACTTTTTCTTTTTTCCCCCTCAGTTAATAAAGCCCATCTGTATGCTAAAATTTCACAATCCTATACAAACACATTTTAATTCTCATCCACAAATGTTCTAGACCAGAAGGAATGTACCCATATAAGGCTTATGATACACAAGGAGTAAGCGCCATTGAATTCAATAGGACTTACTTCTGAGTGGACATGGTTAGGGACAGCCTGTGCATGTTAGTAAAAGAAGACCCATCGAGTCCTAAAATTGTTATAGGATTGCATCCTAAATACTGGAAAACTTATTTAAAAAAACCAACCAAAGTTTAGAAAGTGATTTATTAAATTGTAGGATATTGCTACTGCTATATCTTTGTTTACCAAGAAATATATGAAATTGATATATTTGAAGAAGTGCTTTAGAACTTTTTGGAATTCGAAACAGTCTGTTGTAAAAAGCAATCCTTTTCTATAAAAAAAGTTTTGTGTTGATATATGCTCATGTTTTGCTGGTTCAAAATGAGATGTCCACAAATGTATGTATTTTTAAGACAGAATAGCTACATGTGCTAGGAGACATGTTTAATTTTAAGCCCCACCATTCACCTAGCAAAACAATGAGGCTCAAACAACAAAGAGGACTGCAAAATTATGTTTCTGTTCTCTTGTGACCGAGACAGAAAACTGAGCAAATGTGAAAGTTAGAGTGGGGAGATATGCCCCTATATAAATTTTCCCCTAATCAATGTTTTAATTTCTTTTCAGCACTCCTGACCTATCCAAGCTGACTGTTATTCTCGGGAAGTCTGAATTGTACACTGATGATACGAAGGAGCAAAAATTTAATGTTGATAGGGTTGTCATTCATGAGGACTACACACTTCAGAGAACGAATTATAATAATGATATTGGTAAGTGCCATCTCCAGCTTCCCTTCTGAATCACAGACATGTTTTACCCGAGCATGCAAAAAACTGAGCCACAAATGTTTCACCCGAGTACTGCTGCAAAATAAGGGCCCATTTTAGTGAGAAATGGTGTAGGTTGTGTAAAGCACATTTGAAGCCAGTTCTTTCTATCAAAGAATTCTAGTCATTGTAGTTTACCTCTCACAGAGTTATGTGCAGTGCCCAGAATCCTTTGACGGAACGAATGTGCTTCAAATGTGCCTTAAAATTATAGTGTGTTACACAGCCTTACAGCAAAGCACCTCATATTTCATTGTCATGACATCATCCCCATATTTGCAAACGATACAAAAATGACTGCAGATGATAGCTTAGGAAAATATACAGGTACGAATGAGCTATCTTCTTTCACCAAATGTTTGGGGCTGGGTCATTGTATCAGATCATTGTAAGGAAAATACTTTGAGAGTCAGGGAAGATGATTTCTTCTCTCACTGAGGTAGTCAAGAGATTAATTTTTCCTGGGTTGGCGATGTTTCGCTATCTCTAGCCAGTCCTGGAAATGCTTACGATGTGTTTCTATGGTTAAACAAATTATTTTTATTTATCATTTATCAAACTTATTAGTCGCTTGTCACCCAAAGGTCTTCAAGTGACTTACAGCACAGAAAAATATACAATACATAAGGCGGGGGGAATGGGGAATCATATAATATGTTATATGAAATATTAATGTAACATTTATGGAAGAAAACAAACAAGTAAACCATACCAGCCATATAAATAAAAGCAAATTAAAAGGGGTGAGGGGAGATGCACATTAACAAAGTACATATACTTTTTATTATTGTCATTAAAATACTCTATTAATCACTGAACATAAAAAAGAGTCCAATTTAAGTTACATTTTTATCAGATCTCACAATCTAAATTA
The DNA here is from genome assembly GCF_951804945.1 of Podarcis cretensis. Classification (NCBI taxonomy): domain Eukaryota; kingdom Metazoa; phylum Chordata; class Lepidosauria; order Squamata; family Lacertidae; genus Podarcis; species Podarcis cretensis. Next base: position 15,424,760 of record NC_137174.1, read on the forward strand.
TCACCGGGAGGTAGGGATTATGCATACAAGTAAATGCAGTAACATGACTACAGTGGTACCTCGGGTTACATACGCTTCAGGTTACATACGCTTCAGGTTACAGACTCCGTTAACCCAGAAATATTACCTCGGGTTAAGAACTTTGCTTCAGGATGAGAACAGAAATCGTGTTCCGGCGGTGCGGCAGCAGGAGGCCCCATTAGCTAAAGTGGTGCTTCAGGTTAAGAACAGTTTCAGGTTAAGTATGGACCTCTGGAACGAATTAAGTACGTAACCAGAGGTACCACTGTACAATCATATGTCGTCTGGAAAAGCAGCTGGAACGGATAGCTCTAAATATATATTATTATGTTTCTAATGAGTTTAGTGATAGAAGGTTCCCAATATGACATGCATTCTTTATTCCCTCTTTAGCCCTAATGAGGATCCGATCATCTTCTGGCCAATGTGCACAAGAGTCAGACACTGTGAAGACCATCTGCTTGCCATCGCAAGACTCATTTCCAGACAATTTCCAGTGTGAAGTTTCTGGCTATGGAAGAGAAAACAAGAGTAAGTTGATAAACACCTTTCCCATTCCTAATGCAGGTTGTGTGGCATGTGTTACCGGCACTCTCTTCCAGAAGCTGCTAGACTACAACTCCCATCATTCCTGACCACTGGTCATGCTGGCTGGGACTGCTGGGAGTTGTGAATTCAACAACACCCTGAGTATCACAAATTCCCCATCCTTGCTTTTGAACCTTGCTAGAGGCCAATCGCTAAGGTTGCATGTGCTCTGTGCACCCAGCTCCACTACAGCTCTGGTTCTGCAACAAACAAACTCATAGTCTACATACAAAAGACTTTGTGCCGTGTTTGGGTTGCATAATTTAGTTTGTGTGCCGTTATCCGCTAGACTGAAGAAGAGGAATTTGGGTTTCGTGTATGAGTCTATTCAGTGAGGCAGGCTCTGACATTGCTTTGTTTTTGCAATGAAGAAGATCACTTTAGACTTCGCTGAAAAAAATAACCCAACCAACTGTCATGTTTCTGGTTTGCAGCTGACATTTACTTCGCAAGGATCCTGAAATCAACCAATGTCAACCTGATACCCCAGTCTTTGTGTAAGAAATACTATAAGGACAGGGTGACGGACAACATGTTCTGTGCTGGAGATCAAACGTGGCAGACAGATTCATGCAAAGTAAGTTTCCTTGTGCACAATGTCTACATTTTATGTCAACAGAATGGTCTGGCTAATGCAGTCCCTTTCTTTAGAATAGGCCTAATGCACATCTGAAGATTTAGAATTTAATATCCCACTATACCAAACATTGGGACACGGGTGGCGCTGTGGGTTAAACCACAGAGCCTAGGACTTGCCGATCAGAAAGTCGGTGGTTCAAATCCCTGCGACGGGGTGAGCTCCCGTTGCTTGGTCCCTGCTCCTGCCCACCTAGCAGTTCGAAAGCATGTCAAAGTGCAAGTAGATAAATAGGTACCGCTCCGGCGGGAAGGTAAATGGTGTTTCTGTGCGCTGCTCTGGTTCGCCAGAAGCGGCTTAGTCCTGCTGGCCACATGACCCGGAAGCTGTATGCCGGCTCCCTCGGCCAATAAATCGAGATGAGCACCGCAACCCCAGAGTCGGTTACGACTGGTCCTAATGGTCGGGGTCCCTTTACCTATACCTATACCAAACATCTTGCAAAATGCATGTTTGCAGCAAGGAACACAATCCTATTTATTCCGCTGGGCTAAGCCAGCTCCTTTGTAATTTGGAATCTGTCGAAGGAGGATTCCTTGATGCTAGAGCAGCTTTTTGCAAAGTTGGGTCCCCAAAGGTTGCTGGACTACAACTCCCATCACCCCTGACCACAGGTCTTGGCACCTAGGAGTTGTAGTCCAACAACATCTAGGGACCCAAGTTTGAGAATGGCTGTGCTAGAGCTTAAGCTGCCTTGGCCACTTCCTTTCCTTGTGTCCCATTATTGTAAAATAGGGCACTAGTGCAACCACAGTGGTAGCAGAATTCCTAAGATGTGCTTTTCCCTAGCTTTCTTCTCTTTAAATGCTCACCATTATTCTTACGTTCCATCAGGGAGATTCCGGCGGTCCCCTAGTTTGTGCAAGCAGTGACAGGATGGTGCTATATGGGATCGTCAGCTGGGGCGACGGTTGTGCTGACAAAGAGAGGCCTGGCGTCTACACGAGAGTCGCAAATTACCTTCGCTGGATCGAAACCCACATGAATGGCATCCATTTCAAAAGTTCCTACCTTCCTAAATGAAGATATGGCAGCTTTCCATGGAGCATGGAGCTGGAGCATGGAAACTGAGCCAAGGAACGTTACAGGCCATTGAAACGCCAAGCCTTGTTTTGGAGTTGACGGTTCTTTGGTGGCTACCTTGATTAGACCTAACATCAGGTCAATTCGTTAACATTTGTGTTGCTGTGTCCGAAGCAGAAACCATCACTGAACAACACACATTCTCCCATGGTGGAGTGGGGAAGCTCTTCAATATTTAATATTTAAATAAGTAGTGTTTTAGCCAGCCAATGTAATATACATGTGGCCTTATCTACAGTAGTCAGTATTTCACTTTGTCAGTAGGTGCGGGGGTTTTTTGGTAAGGTTTTTACCAGAAAAACAACTCAGACTCATTTAATTGAATGAGATTTCAGGACAACTGTGCTGCCCTATTGATTCATTATGTGCGTTTAGATCTCTGTAGGGTGTAGTGTCAGGGTTTGTTTGTTTTTCAAAGACAAAAAAACATGTCTAAGATACAAGCCTGTGTCATAACCTGAATTTGGAAACCGTTTGAGGGCAAGCAAAAGCAAAAATCCCAGGGACTTCCTGGGTGTCATCACCCAGGTCAAGAAACAGTGAGTTGTCCACAGGAACAGCCAAATATATTTTCCCATTCCCAAATGGCTCTGAATGTGCCATAATATCTGAGAAGTTTGCAATGTCTCAAAGGTTGGTGGGGGCATCATGTGCAGATTCCAGAACTGCTTCATTGGTGTCTCTAAGATATTGTCACAATTTGGATTGCTTCTACAATGAAGCTGGTCCTGTGTGTTTAAGGCAGCTTAGCAACTCAGAAGAGCAGGCGATTGAGCATATGTCTGTTGACCTCACAATGATGGCTTGCTGAGTCACAGACCAGATTGTTGCTTGAGAAGTATTTCCACCACCATTTTGCTGGAGCTCAGGAGGTCTGGGGCTGCACAGTGCCTAAATGGGTATCTGCGTGAGAAACTCATGTATGAGGTACCGCCATAATTTGGGCTTCATGATGGAGGAAAGGCAGGATTAAATACCATTTCTGACATTTTCTACCAACTTTGAAAAACAGCAATGGAGAAAGTATTTTGAAAAGAAGCAGAATTGAAACAAAAAAATCGTTTTGATTTTTAATTCCAAGGTTTAGCTGTCCCTGGCTTCGTACGACTTGTAATTCCACAGGTGCTGTTGAGATAAGAGTGCTGCATTTTTAACAGGGTTCACTAATGAATATTATTTCAACAAAAACCATCAGTACCTTCCTCTATGTTGGCATTTGCACTCCCAGTTGCTGCCCAAAGGACTGGTTCTACCATATTTGTCTGACTCTCTGTGTAGATTGCTGACAGTATTTCAGCTGCCAATTTTTTAATGATAAGGTGACTAAATTCTGTTACGCACCTTAAAAAACAACAAAAAACCCTGTTGTGGTATAATACATGGTGTGTACAAGGCAAAACTCAGAGCATAGCTAGACCAGAGAGGTCATTTTTGACCTTGCAGAATTTTACAGACCCTGAACTGGGTCAAGCTTCAGCAGATGAGGGTGTCCCTCATAATGAAGAACATTTGTAAATATTGCTTGCCATTTTTACCTGTTTTCCTAAGACTCCTGGCAGTAGCCTTTTTATATAATTATGAAAGAATGTTTTATTCAATGAATATGTAATATATGTGCTGGGGCTGGAACCCCAATTGTTATTTAATAATCTTACTTTAACTTATTGTTTATAAATCATGGATTTTAAACACCAATAAAATATTACTGCTGTGTGGACTTCCTTTTGTTTCTATTACTTTTTTTGGGGGGGGGGCAAACCAATAAGCTGGTCCTTTTCAACAAGGTTGGGGAGCCTTTGGCCCATGGGCTGAATCCAGCCTACCAGGCCCACAAGGCCATTTTGGGCAAGCCATGCCCATCTGATGTAAAATATGTCAGGTGTTTGGCTGTTGGTCAAAAGGGGCTTTTCAAGCACCAATCAGCTGGGCCTGCAAAGCCCCTGCGAGAAGTGCTTCCCAAGCACCTAGGAACCAGCTGGTTGCCAGGTGCTTGAGACGTGCTGAGCACAGGGCTTGCAAAGCACTTTGCACTGCCCTTCTCAAACACTTGACAGTCGGGTCCCCATGCCTGTTTTGCAAGCTGTATTGCCAATTACAGAGCCATGTTTAACAGATTGGAATAGATTCCACTGGCCTACTTGACTGCACCCTTTAAGTTTACAGGTATCTGCAACCACACTGAGCTCAGTTTCAACCAGCCTTGGACATCCAACTATGCTGTAAAGAGGGACAACAAGAAGGCTAGCAGGGTTGATGCTCGCAGCCTACGGCCACTGAAACCTCACCATCACAAATAAATCTTTGATTCATCTTTTTCCAAACTTCCGGTTTAGCTTCACACATGCATGAAACTTGATGATGATGATGATGATAATAATAATAATAATAATAATAATAATAATATAATTTATTATTTATACCCTGCCCATCTGGCTGGGCTTCCCCAGCCACTCTGGGCGGCTTCCAAAAAAATATTAAAATACTGCAATACATCAAACATTAAAAGCTTCCCTAAACAGGGCTGCCTTCAGATGTCTTCTAAAAGTCTGGGAGTTGTTGTTCTCTTTGACATCTGGTGGGAGGGCATTCCACAGGGAGGGCGCCACTACCGAGAAGGCCCTCTGCCTGGTTCCCTGTAACTTGGCTTCTCGCAGTGAGGGAACCGCCAGAAGGCCCTTGGCGCTGGATCTCAGTGTCTGGGTAGAACGATGGGGGTGGAGACGCTCCTTCAGATATACTGGACCGAGGCCGTTTAGGGTGGCCTTATACCAATCACAGTCTCTCAGCTCACCTCACCAGGGCCATTGCGAGGAGAACGCTGTTTACCACCTTGAGCTCCTTAAGAGAAAAAGTGGGTGTAGGTTTGCCATATTTTGAAGAGCAAAAAAGAGGACGCTATGGTGAGACTCATTTTAAATACCCCTACTATACTATAGGCTATAGAAGCTGTGATATATTGCTGAGGATGGGGGCAGGAGAAGAGAAGAGGAAAGCAAGTCTTCAACCACTAGTTATGTCTCTGTCTCATCCAGAAAGCATAGCCAGGGACATTTTGGCAAATGTTTAAAAATTCAACTGGACAGAAATTCCACCCTTGAAAAAGGACATGTCCTGGGGGGGGGGGGGGAGAGACATATGTCCAAACTGGCCATGGCTGCTGCTACTGTACAGACACTCCCTGTCTTCACTAAATGAAACATATAACCTGATGACTGTGACATTCAGGAGTGACGTTAAATTGTTGTTGTTGTTTAGTCGTTTAGTCGTGTCCGACTCTTCGTAACCCCATGGACCAGAGCACGCCAGGCACTCCTGTCTTCCACTGCCTCCCGCAATTTGGTCAAACACATGTTGGCAGCTTCGCGAACACTATCCAGCCATCTCGTCCTCTGTCATCCCCTTCTCCTTGTGCCCTCCATCTTTCCCAACATCAGGGTCTTTTCCAGGGGGTCTTCTCTTCTCATGAGGTGGCCAAAGTATTGGAGCCTCAGCTTCACGATCTGTCCTTCCAGTGAGCACTCAGGGCTGATTTCCTTAAGAATGGATCGGTTTGATTGTCTTGCAGTCCATGGGACTCTCAAGAGTCTCCTCCAGCACCATAAATAACAGTTAAATAACAGACCACAATAACAGATCACATAGCAAAGGTAAAGGTACCCCTGCTCGTACGGGCCAGTCGTGACCGACTCTAGGGTTGCGCGCTCATCTCGCTCAAGAGGCCGGGAGCCGGCACCGTCCGAAGACACTTCTGGGTCACGTGGCCAACGTGATGAAGCTGCAACTGGCGAGCCAGCACCAGTGCCGCACACAGAAACACCGTTTACCTTCCCGCTATAAAGCGGTACCTATTTATCTACTTGCACTTAGGGGTGGTTTCAAACTGCTAGGTGGGCAGGAGCTGGGACCGAACGACGGGAGCTCACCCCGCCGTGGGGATTCGAACTGCCGACCTTACGATCAGCAAGTCTTAGGCACTGAGGTTTTACCCATAGCGCCATCCGCGTCCCCTAACAGATCACATAGGTAAAGGTAAAGGTACCCCTGCCCGTACGGGCCAGTCTTGCCAGACTCTAGGGTTGTGCGCTCATCTCACTCTATAGGCCGGGAGCCAGCGCTGTCTGCAGACACTTCTGGGTCACATGGCCAGCGTGACAAGCTGCATCCTGCGAGCCAGCGCAGCACACGGAACGCCGTTTACCTTCCCGCTGGTAAGCAGTCCCTATTTATCTACTTGCACCCGGGGGTGCTTTCGAACTGCTAGGTTGGCAGGCGCTGGGACCGAGCAGCGGGAGCGCACCCCGCCGCGGGGATTCGAACCGCTGACCATGCAATCGGCAAGTCCTAGGCGCTGAGGTTTTACCCACAGCGCCACCCGCGTCCCTATAGATCAAATGACGTTAAATAACAGACCACAATTATAAACCAGCAGTTGTTGTATTTTTGTATACCAGTAGATGGAGCTAGTGTGTCTCTTGTGATTTTGAACAGCCCACAAAGAATTTACTGTGAAGGCAGACATAAATCAGAGCTAGATAAGAGTTCATATCTGTGCTTTATCATTTGATCTCCTTTAGCTTTATAGTTACCCACTATAGATGTATTTATGGCGTTTTTGAGCACGTTCTCTAGAGAAAGCCAGTTTCCTCTTTAACAAGAATGCTAAACAGCGCAAATTATTGTGTACCCAGGCACAGTCCCCCACCCCCACCCCGCTTTCTGGGAGCTGGACTTTGGGATCAGTCAGACAACATCTTTTGGGATTAAAATGGCCACAACTTTATTGAATTTCAGATGCAGGAAACTTTGGCATAGGCATTGGGCGTGTATCCCTTTCAGGCCCCTGCTGGGGGGTTGAGGCAAGTCAGGGTCAAAAGGGAATACAGTGGTACCTCAGGTTACATATGCTTCAGGTTACACACTCCGCTAACCCAGAAAGGTTAACTCAGGTTAAGAACTTTGCTTCAGCATGAGAACAGAAATTGTGCTCCGGCGACGTGGCAGGAGCAGGAGGCCTCATTAGCTAAAGTGGTGCTTCAGGTTAAGAACAGTTTCAGGTTAAGTACAGACCTCCAGAACGAATTAAGTACTTAGCCTGAGGTACCACTGTATGGGGCCACTGCGGAACAGTGTGACTTCAGGAAGACGGGGAAGGCACAAAAGCCGCCCATCACTGGACCCAGTGAGCGGCCATTTTAATGCTAGCCACATTTTAATGCTAGCTAAATTTGAGCATTATTTAGCTGTTAATCCACTTTCCTCACATTTAAATTGGACAGAAACAGTCTGCATTCACACATATTATAATTAGTATATGTGCTGACCCCCTGGCAGACAGACAGTGTGCCAAGCCCAGGTCCAAAATCCGAGAGTTGATCAGCATCCACAAAGTCCACAGTCCGAGATCCAACGTTGAAGGCCAAAAGTCAGGAAATGAGGTTCAGAGTCGATCCAAGTCTGAAGTCAGGATGCAGCCCAGTGTCACACCCGAAGTAGAAACTGCTGAAGGCCCAAGGCAAGGTTCTTTCAGTTTGCCTTTCTTAGTACAGAAAGTATTGATCTGATGTGTAGAGATCTTTCCTATTCTAGTTAATTCAAGAGGGTTCTGGAAGCTTCTCTGTGTGAAAGAAACAAGCAGAAGGTTCATGATGTTTGGGTTATTCCTTCTGAGAAGCTGAGTACAGCTGGTTTAAACTGGTTCTCTCTTCTGTCAAGGTCATGCTGACTATAATAAGAGGCCAGAAAGAGCCTGGGTTTCACTTTTTCTTTCTCTTTTCCTTCTGGTGTGGTGTACATAGCATGCTTAGTGTTAAGGTTTTTGGCTTATTATAAGTTTAAGTTAAGTCTGCTGCAACTGGATTTCTAATGGACAGTGCCAACCAAATGTATTGCATTTGTGACCATTATGTTCATTTGCTTTCAGTAACAGTAAAGCTGGATGAAATATAATTGCCTCATGTAATAATGTAGTCACTGCTGCTCCACCGCATTTGATATTTTCATTTATATACATTCATTCGAAATAAGATGGGTTTATAAAGCATTCTTAACGCTGCTGAAGAATTCTACGAAACAGTAGTCAATATCCAGAATTACTGTTCAGTGTTGGGCATCATTGTTGAACACACAAAGCTTCACAGCTTGTCTTCCACCGTACTAAGTTTGGTACCTCGCCTCATTTAAAGATTTTCAGAGACTTTGAGGCTAAAGATTTCATTTTGACCTTTTTATGATTTGAAGGAATTCTATAAAGATTGTCTATTACATGTATATATATGGTCATTGTGTTGCCTAGACATTGTTGACTGGATTAATACTGAGCAGAATTTCAACATGGGCAACTGAGCAGACACAACACCTCTCCTCTGCTGCCTTCTGATACTGTGCCTTCTGATTGCAGCATCTGGGCTTGATGAAGCAGGTGACCCTCACCTGCTTTCAGCTTCCCCAGCCGAAGAATCACTTGCCTCCTTCCCCACCTGGCCAGCTAGTGAATTGAGCTGCAGGCCCTGGCCTGACTCTGCTTCCTGGAGTGCCCAGCCTGCTGTTCCCTACATCTCAGGACCCTCCGTGTTCGTGGGGAAGGGGCCTCTCTGGCTCTGGCAAGGGGTCGCCCTGTTCAACTTCCTCTGCACTGACACCTGTCCCTTCATCAACCTCTGTCACCCTGTGAGTATTACCTACCCCAACCCCTCTTTCTCCATCCCCATCTTGCCCCGTGTGACCCAGTCCCAGCTGCACCCCTGGCCGGCATCCTCTTTGTCCTCCCCAGAGTCTTACCAGTTTGTGGCAGTACTGTATATGAGGGAAAACTTTGATCCAGTAGGCGTTCCCTTTTGTGCTAATTTATTGATTCCATTATGTCTATTAAGTATCAGGCTAGGTGTGTGCTAGTTACACCTACAGCTTGGTTCTTGTTGTTGTTGTTGCTGTTGTTGTTTTAAATGGAAAGTTTCTTTTCTGCCCAGAAAGTGTACCAAATCACACAATCCGGCAATTGCAGATTCTCAGCACACACTTCTGCAGTTTTCTGGTTCTGTGGAAATCAAAAGAAATAGTGAGCTAGGTAGCTAGCTATCCATACTCCTCCATTCAGAGGAGTGTGCTGAAAATAGTTACATACATAACCAGAAAAGGCATGAGAACACTGAGGAAGTTGTGCATGAGGAAAGAGGAGTAGCAGAAAATCCACCCGTCCAAAAGCAAAAAGCACCAAAACAAATAATCTGCAGATAGAGCCCAATTTCCCCAGTTTACCAGATTATCGCAATATCAGGTAGACCAGAATTTACGAGGGGTTCTCGGGGAGCATTAAGACTGGCATTGCTTGGGGGTAACGTCATACGGACTATGCAAATTAAATAAGAATTCAACCTGTTGCAAACACACAGTAGGCAAACCCAAAGACTATAGAAAACAGGCATTTCCTGACATCTTCTTGTTTTTTTCTTTGTAAATAAATTCCCTCAAAGGAATGGATGGGTCTCAAGATATATTTTTTAATTGTGTTTTTATGTTAGCTTTAATTATGTAACATTATTTAATTATGTCAGATTATTAATTATGTCAGATTATATGTGTGTGCATGCTTAGATGTCCTTACTTTTAAAAATACTTTTAAAATACCTGCAACATTTTGTTTCAGTGGGAAGTACTCCTGTTCAGGGTCCCCCCAAACAGTTTTTGTTGTTGCTGTTGCAAACCTCTGGTTTACTCAAAGTCTATAGATACTTCCCTCTTGCGGGGGCCATAATGTGCTGTTATGGTTATATAGTGAAATCTGGACCATAAAGAAGGCTGATCACTGAAGAAATGATCCCTTTGAATTATGGTGCTGGAGGAGACTCTTAAGAGTCCCATGGACTGCAAGAAGATCAAACCTCTCCATTCTGAAGGAAATCAGCCCTGAGTGCTCACTGGAAGGACAGATCATGAAGCTGAGGCTCCAATACTTTGGCCACCTCATGAGAAGAGAAGACTCCCTGGAAAAGACCCTGATGTTGGGAAAGATGGAGGGCACAAGGAGAAGGGGACGATAGAGGACTAGATGGTTGGATAGTGTTCTTGATGCTACCAGCATGAGTTTGAACAAACTGCGGGAGGCAGTGGAAGACAGGGCCTGGCGTGCTCTGGTCCATGGGGTCACGAAGAGTCGGACACGACTAAACGACTAAACAACAACATGGTTATATAAGGTTGATACGCAGTTTTAGCATAGTTTGGAAACAGCATAGTTCAAAAAAGAGATGGATTATAAGGATTATGACAACCACCACACCACAGTATCTATCATTTCTTGTAATGACACTTTTTAAGCATCACTGCAGTGATAACTAGATCTACAGAAGTGCACTGTTTGCAGCCATCCACTTGGGGGAGATGTAATATAATTCACAGCTAAGAGATCGGTTCAGTATTCAATGCAGGTGGCATTTGCGAAAGACTTTTGCTCGAAATAAAAATTCAAGGCAATGCATTTGAATGGATTTTAAGGTACGATGAAATAATTTGGAAAGATCTGTAAAATGGGGGTGGCATTAATTCAGGGTAAGCAGCAACGTAATTGCAGAGTTCAGGTGTTTCGCTCCTGCACCAACTAAGTGCCTCGGTGGGTATTGCAGTTCTCATAGAAATGAACTAACAATAAATAAGCTTATTTGATGATACTGTGTTCACTGGTAAAAAAAACATATTGCCCCAGCTCCCCCTAAATATTGTGTACATGTGTAGCAAAAGGAAGGGAAATGCATAGACTGTATTCCTTCATATGCATTCCATTGAATAAAAATAAAACAACTGCTGCGTTAGATAGAACATTAGGATTCCCAGGAATAATTGGCACCGTTAAAAGGCTCAGTGTTACATCCGCTTATGATCCTCACCATTTTATTCATGCATTAAACCCCATTAAGGAGCAGCTCACAATAGTAGTAGTAGTAGTAGTAGTAGTAGTAATAATAATAATTTATTATTTATACCCCACCCATCTGGCTGAGTTTCCCCAGCCACCCTGGGCGGCTCCCAATCGAGTGTTAAAAACAATACAGCATTAAATATTAAAAACTTTCCTAAACAGGGCTGCCTTCAGATGTCTTTTAAAAATAAGATAGCTGCTTATTTCCTTGACATCTGATGGGAGGGCGTTCCACAGGGCGGGCGCCACTACCGAGAAGGCCCTCTGTCTGGTTCCCTGTAACCTCACTTCTCACAATGAGAAGTGCCCTCGGCGCTGGATCTCAGTGTCCGGGCAGAACGATGGGGGTGGAGACGCTCCTTCAGGTATACAGGACCGAGGCTGTTTAGGGCTTTAAAGGTCAGCACCAACACTTTGAAACGTACTGGGAGCCAATACAGATCTCTCAGGACCAGTGTTATGTGGTCCTGGCGGCCGCTCCCAGTCACCAGTCTAGCTGCCGCATTCTGGAAAAATTGCCATTTCCAGGTCACCTTCAAAGGTAGTCCCACGTAGAGTGCATTGCAGTAGTCCAAGCGGGAGATAACAATAGGATGTGAGAGATGGGGAACCTGTGTCCCTCCGTATATAGTTGGCCTCCAGCATCTATCAGCCCCAGACAAGCATGGCCCGTGGTCAGGGATGATGGGAGTTGTAGTCTTAGCAAAATCTGGAGGGCCAGAGGTTCCCCACCCCACATTAACTCTAGCAGATCTGACTCACTAACGGTTTGCAGGCAACCGTTCTGTTACCATACATCTGAGAAAATGGAACAGATAAATCTGAACAATTTTACACTAAAGAAATCCATAGGGTGATATTCAACTAAATATTTGATTATGGGGGGAAGGAGAAACACCTGCAAAATCTTAAAGGATTGTACCATCGTTTCCTGGCCCACCCATTCAAAAGTGATTGATTGTGCTGGAGTCATGACTGAACGCCGCTAGAGTTTTACAAGATAAATCTTGCTTTGTTTAACTTCCAAAAGTATTGGGCAATCATTGGATACTTTGAGCTAATGATGCTTCCTACATGTTTTGCGAGAACTGGCAGAAACAAATTGTCGAAGAGTTCTGTCAGTTTCTTGTTGCAAACAGGAGAGGATTAGATTCCCTCGGTTTAACTCACCTTCTTCCAGATCCCATTTTCAGCCTTACTGCTACGGTCACTATGGCAACAACATCTGTTTATCTGCCTGTCAATATTGCACAAGAGAGACAGAATGTGGGGGTGCATTGCCAAATGCAGATTTCTCAGGAGTGCAGAATCTGAACTGTGACTGCTTCTGAACCATTTTAACAGCTCCCAGCAGAAAAATATGGGGAAAGGGGTGTAGCGTGTTAGCTCAGAGAGTTAGTTAAGCATCTGAAAGCCCCTTCTTCAAGCCTTGCCTCTTCTAAGACTTTGCCAGGTGGCTTTAAGCAAGCCACTCTCCCTCAGTCTCTGGATTAAGGGGCTAATAATGCTGGCATGGGACGCGGGTGGCGCTGTGGGTTAAACCACAGAGCCTAGGACTTGCTGATCAGAAGGTTGGAGGTTTGAATCCCGCAACGGGGTGAGCTCCCGTTGCTCGGTCCCTGCTCCTGCCAACCTAACAGTTCGAAAGCATGTCAAAGTGCAAGTAGATAAGTAGGTACCACTCCGGCGGGAAGGTAAATGGCGTTTCTGTGTGCTGCTCTGGTTCTCCAGAAGCGGCTTAGTCATGCTGGCCACATGACCCAGAAGCTGTCTGCGGACAAACGCCGGCTCCCTCGGCTTATGGAGCAAGATAAGCGCGCAACCCCAGAGTCTGTCACGACTGGACCTAATGGTCAGGGGTCCCTTTACCTTTACCTTTAATGTTGGCATAGCCTACACAGTTCCCACCCACCCCTTCCCAAGATCATACGCATAGAAATCTTCGGTGTGCTCATCTTCCAAGTTAAGTAGACACTGGATGCTGCAGTGAGACTGAATGTGCTACTTCCACCCATCCACGTACCCATTGCTGTTCCTGCCATCACCCTCCGTATGTTGGAGGGTGGATATCAGCCCCTACATTTTTCAGTTCCTGATTTTCCAGACTTCTAAAATGCAACACCCACAAATACAGGAGGAAGGCAGAATCTAGACACATAAAAAACGTTGTGAAAATGCTTTTCTAAAAAAAAATTTTTGGAAAATATATATTGAATTTGCCGTAGCTCACCTTTGCCATCTAGTGTCACATTTGTATAATGCACTTTACAACACACTTAAAACGTTTTATTTGCAGCTGTATAGCTGAGTACTCAGAAGCTGATCCTCCAGCTCATGGAGGGTGATGGGAGCAGAAATGGGGCTGGATCCAGCATGCCTGTTGCAGAAATTTTAAAAAAGGGGTTCCTAGGCTGGAGGTTGACATCACAGAAAACCAGGGTGCAAGCTGCAAGTGAAAAAGATAGGCATTTATTGAAATACAAATGTGCAAAGAACGACATCCAAAGCAATGTTTTTTAATACACTTCCAGATTGCACATGTCATTTCATTTCACCAATTGAAGGACCACAGCAGTCTTAACAGTTGCAACCCAATGTCATCACCCTAAATCAATCAAAATCATTTGGCTCTTCAGATCAGCCCTCGTCATTATATCATGTGATTACAGAGAACCATTTTTCCTTATTAAGACTTTTGACCAATTTTCCTGTTCATGAAAAGTCTTCCAGTGCCCTCTTTCATCTGTCTACAAAACAATTCAAGATTAATCACAGCTGCCATGCCTAGATGGTTCCCTTTTCATGCACACAATGGCCACCATAGATTATAATAGTTTGTTCTTTTCAGTGTTCTGGAACAGGCACTCAAAGAGCGGCCGCCGAGACCATATAACACCGGTCTTGAAAGACCTACATTGGCTCCCAGTACGTTTCCGAGCACAATTCAAAGTGTTGGTGCTGACCTTTAAAGCCCTAAACGGCCTCGGTCCAGTATATCTGAAGGAGCGTCTCCTCCCCCATCGGTCTGCCCGGACACTGAGGTCCAGCTCCGAGGGCCTTCTGGTGGTTCCCTCACTGCGAGAGGCCAAGTTGCAGGGAACCAGGCAGAGGGCCTTCTCGGTGGTGGCGCCCGCCCTGTGGAATGCCCTCCCATCGGATGTCAAGGCGATGGACAACTACCTGACATTCAGAAAACATCTGAAGTTTTTAATATGTGATATTTTAGTGTATTTTTCATCTCTGTTGGAAGCCGCCCAGAGTGGCTGGGGAAACCCAGCCAGATGGGCGGGGTACAAATAATAAATTATTATTATTATTATTATTATTATTATTATTATTATTATGACTCTCCAAGCTTCCCTATCTTCCAGGGACAGTCCCAGATTTACAGAAGCCACCCCGGTTTCAGATTTGATCCTGGAATGGATATAATTTACAATGAGTTAAAAAAAGATGTTTAAATTATAATTTCCCAAAAAGCCAGAAGCTTTCCTTTTCAGAATCATTGGGGATGATCTGAAGATCTGAAAAAGTTTTTTATGTACGCCACTACAGCAGTGAGAGTATTGCTAGCACAAAACTGAAAGGAGACCAAATTCCAATGAAGAGGGACTGGCAAGTGAAGTTGATGGAATACGCAGAGATGGACATGCTGACAGGACAGTCTCTTACGAAGAGTACCAAAAATTCAACAATAATTGGACTAAATTCAAAAAAAAATATGGGAGCGACAATATACTGCGGCAATTTAAATTTTTTGACTGGGCTATAATGACTCTTGTAAAGACAACTAGTGGAAACAATGGAAAAGATTGTAAATAGAATATTAGAAACATTTGGAAAGGCATATAACATAGAATTCCATGGACCCAAGTAAGAGGTGGAAGGAAGTCCAGCGCAAACAAAGTAACAACAAAATAAGTAGATAAATAACATATTTACTTTCTCTTTAGTTTATGCATACATGTTAAACGTTGGAATGCTCATTGTGTCCAATTGTTTATTGTGAATATTGCCGTGTATAAAAAGGATGAGTGTAAACTAATTGAAAAACCAATAAAGATGTCTATAGATGGGGAGGAAAGAGATTTGATCCCGGAATGCCCCGCTTTTCCTTAGGATGTCCCTAATTTCATCAGAGAAATGTTGGAGGAGTATGGAGTTATGCGACTCCCAAGCCTATCCAACCTTTAGAATAAATTGGAAGGCGGCCCTGTATAGGGACATTTAAAAAAACAAACGTTTAATGTTTTATTAAGTTTTTATGTATTTTGGAAGACTCCCAGAGTGGCTGGGGTAAACCAGCCAGATGGGTGGGGTATAAATATAACATTATTGATAATAAATTACTTAAATAGTAAGGGTAAAGGGACCCCTGACCATTAGGTCCAGTCATGACCGACTCTGGGGTTGCGGCGCTCATCTCGCTTTATTGGCTGAGGGAGCCGGCGTACAGCTTCCGGGTCATGTGGCCAGCATGACTAAGCTGCTTCTGGCAAACCAGAGCAGCAGACAGAAACGCCGTTTACCTTCCCGCCAGAGCGGTACCTATTGATCTACTTGCACTTTGACGTGCTTTCGAACTGCTAGGTTGGCAGAAGAAGGGACCGAGCAATGAGAGCTCACCCCGTCGTGGGGATTCGAACCGCCGTCCTTCTGATTGGCAAGTCCTAGGCTCTGTGGTTTAACCCACAGCGCCACCCGCATCAGGACATCCCTATTTTCATCAGATAAATGTTTAAGGCTTTGCTTGGTTACACACAAGGGATGCTGACGCAAGCAGGGCAGGAGGGAGATGGGTAGGAAGATCAACAACACCTATGGTTCACTGTATTAACAAGCCATCCACCAGTATCAAAGAAGCTCATGCACAGGCAAAAAACAGAGCAGGCAGTGGCTTTGTGCGCCATCCCACTTTCCCTGTTTCCCTCTCGCCTTCTAGCAGTCTCCCTTTTCACGCTGCCAGCCTGAATAGCAATGTGCTCTGAATAATTCTGCTCCTCATCATGCGGATGTCAGCACCTGATTCAATAAACACACTGGTTACAGCTCAGGCAGCAACTTTTCTGTATTCGGCCAGTAGACCATGTGCTTTCCTGATTACTCCTCCAAAAAATTAATCTTACGTACAATAGATTGGAAATTCCTAGCGATGGGGAAACTCACCTCAGCTCGGTTCGAATCTGGGACCCAGCTGTTTTCCCAAAACACACTGGAATTTTCCTTGACATCAGATCTAGTCACACTTCCAATGACATAACGGAGAGTGCAGCCGGCTTAAGGGCCTCTCCCTGAAGACTTCCAATCCTCCTTGCCAAAAGTCTCCAGATTCCTGCTCTGAACATGCTACCAGGTGCCAGGGACCTGGGAAATGTATTTTCCAGGGCACTTGAGTCCTTGGGTAAATTGAAGCAGACACATTCACCCATGGCTAATTGGAAGTCACTGAAAACAAATCTTCGTGGCCTGGATTAGTAAGTGTGCATTCATATGGACCAAACCAAAGCTGTCCTTTGCTTTTCTGACAGAATTTGCCAGTCATGTAAATGAGAACGCCAGCTAATCTGTACTGAATTCAGGGCACAGCAGCCCCTGCCTCTGCTCAATAGGCTTTTAATCTTCCCTACGCTCTTATTTCCATTAAAACTCCAGAATCTGAGGGTCGTTTTCTGCTTTCTGCGTTTCTCAGGCTTTATAGTGCAACTTGAAGCTAATCACTGACATTTCTCCCAGCTCGCGCTGTAAAGGTAAAGGTAAAGGTAAAGGTACCCCTGCCCGTACGGACCAGTCTTGACAGACTCTGGGGTTGTGCGCCCATCTCACTTAAGAGGCCAGGGGCCAGCGCTGTCCGGAGACACTTCCGGGTCACGTGGCCAGCGTGACATCGCTGCTCTGGCGAGCCAGAGCCGCACACGGAAACGCCGTTTACCTTCCCGCTGGTAAGCGGTCCCTATTTATCTACTTGCACCCGGAGGTGCTTTCGAACTGCTAGGTTGGCAGGCGCTGGGACCGAGCAGCGGGAGCGCACCCCGCCGCAGGGATTCGAACCGGCGACCTTTCGATCGGCAAGTCCTAGGCGCTGAGGCTTTAACCCACAGCGCCACCTGCGTCCCTGCTCACGCTGTGGGATTGTATTTATTGATACTTCGCTGGAGCTGTTGCTCTGTTTCATGGGAGTGCTTACAAAAATCACTTCAGTGATGAAAAGCAGAGGGCATTTAGCCCTGACTCACAGCAGCACCAGGATGTCTTTTGACTTATGGAAAGTCTCATCTGAAGGGGATGATATTGTGCTGTATAACTAGGTTCTTAGGCTGTTGAATAACTAATGTTGAAATTGTTTCTTTAATGTGTTTTTTTATGACTGATGGCTCCTCATTATTAATACAATGCACGTGCTTTAGTGATGGCTGAGAAGAAACAGTCTGGCAGCGCTGAAACACAGTGAGCAATGGAGACTGAAATGAGCTAAGTAGATATAGTTTTTTTTTATTCTGCTGAGGATACTTTTAGGAGAAGAGTGGATTATTATTATTCTTGCTGCTGCTGCTGCTACCAGTAGCATTTTATTTCATTTTTACTTTTTCATTTCACTTTTAATTTGCACACCGACATTCTGTATTGCTATATACAAGGCGGTTTGCAAGCCGAAGAAACAAAATAGACAGCAAAGATCGCACACCTAATAACAATCTGATCCCTTACAAAAAGTCATGATAAAGACATAACTTTTGAATAAACAACTTACATCAAATAAGCAATATTCTATAATCCATTAGAATACAATAGTAAGCAATAAATATCAGCAAAAAAAAATAAAACAGTTAACTCCTAACTAAAATAAAGAATTGCTAATCTATAATCAATAAAAACAATGGCCAGTCATGATGCATAAAATACCACAAAACATGCAAAACCATGTAAAAGGATCAAATTGATAAACAAGGACACACAGCTTCTAAAATTAGTGTGTATATATATATATATATATATATATATATGTGTGTGTATATATATATATATATATATATATATATATATATATATATATATCTCCATCCCAGCAAGTGGAAAAAGTCATTGCCTGATGGACAGCAAAGTTTCTCTCCTCTCTCTCTCTCTGCATGCTGTTTGCCTTTAGGGGAGCTGATGTTGCTCGAAAGACTTTAATTGTCTTTCTGCCTTGCTGGATGTCTGCCACACAAAATTTGGTGCCCCTCACCTCTTGCCTTCCATTCTGCTCAATTCACTACATTATAGTTGCAACGCCCTGCAGCACCCTCTAGGCTCAGCACACAGTGCAGTGGGATGCGGGTGGCGCTGTGGTCTAAACCTCTGCACCTCTTGGGCTTGCCGTTCAGAAGCTCAGAGTTTCGAATCCTGGCAATGGGGTGAGCTCCCGTTGCTTTGTCTCAGCTCCTGCCAACCTAGCAGTTCGAAAGCATACCAGTGGTAGTAGATAAATAGGTACCACTGCGGTGGGAAGGTAAACAGCATTTCTGTGGGCTCACGGTGTCCCGTTGCGCCAGAAGCAGTTTAGTCATGCTGGCCACATGACCCGGAAAGCTGTCTGTGGACAAACATCAGCTCCCTTGGCCTGAAAGCAAGATGAGTGCCACACCCCATAGTTGCCTTTGACTGGACTTTAACTGTCCAGGGGTCCTTTACCTTTACCTTTTTTACCTGAGTGGAACTGGTCAAGCTGCCCTAAATCTGCTTCTGCATGCTCTCAAAATGTGAAGCATGTTGTGTGTGTCTATCTGTGACCTATCTATCTCACAGTGGGGGCTGGCAATGTTTTGACTTGGTAGGGCTGCAGTTTGTAACCTTGCAGTTTTCATCGCAATGGATCTTGTACAGCAGCTATTTAAGAAAATGTGTCATTAAACATATGCAGAGTGCTACTGTTTCCTCTCTAAAACAAAATGGATTGTTCTCTGTAAATCTATGGATGGGGGAGGAGCTACCATGTAAGATAGTCTAAGTATGATTTTCAGACATGATTGGCTCCATCCATCTTATGCAGAAATTAAGCCAAACCACATGACATGGTTTTTTAAATTCATGTACCTGAGACTTTCATTGCAAAAAAACCAAAAAGAAAACAGGCAAAATCTTTAAAATGTGAGGAACACTTATTAACGGTTGCATGCAGTTTTCTTCCAGACCAAAAAATAAATTTAGTTTACATTTTCATTATCCAAAACACCTTTCTCTCTAAACTGAAAGAATGAAGTATTTCCAACCAACAGACAAAAATGATTGTTTGATTTGAGCCAGGGCACATCCGAACACAGCAGAACGTATTTGCAATGCATGGCTCAGTAATGAAATCATGAAGTCTTAATCTTTGCTCAGAGTACATCACTCCAGTGAGTAATCATAACCAGCCTCTCATATCTGAGATTAGGGAGAATTTCTTCTAGGTTTGGGGAAGGATTCAGTCAGTGTGATCTTCAGACAGGCACAGAGCCCAGACTTTTCCTCTGAGAAATTCACTGCCAAGCTCACGAAAAAGTGAGCAAGAAAAAAATGCAGCATTTCCTCCTTTCAACATTCAATATATTCTAAACTTAAGCTAGGGCTAGAAACAGAAAAAGGCGAACCACTCCAGTCATACATCATTTCCGCAAATACTGCCTGAAAAGGATGCATTGTCCAGAATCACAACACTGGTTTAGAAAAGGGAATTCAGTGACAAAAAGAAGCAAACCAAAGTCCCAGGACAGCCTTTTACAAGGTCCAATTCCTTGAGGAGTACTTGAGACTTATGGTGCCTTTTCTAATCTCTGTTTCATATTTACCAGTACACAACCTGTTCAGGAGGGAGAAAGCAAGCACCTCTACACTGTAAAGGGAAAGATAAAGGTACCCCTGACCGGTAGGTCCAGTCGTGGACGACTCTGGGGTTGCGGCGCTCATCTTGCTTTGTTGGCCGAGGGAGCCGGCATACAGCTTCCGGGTCATGTGGCCAGCATGACTAAGCTGCTTCTGGCAAACCAGAGCAGTGCACGGAAACACCGTTTACCTTCCTGCCAGACTGGTACCTATTTATCTACTTGCACTTTGACATGCTTTCGAACTGCTAGGTGGGCAGGAGCAGGGACTGAGCAACGGGAGCTCACCCCGTCGCGGGGATTCGAACCGTCGACCTTCTGATCGGCAAGCCCTAGGCTCAGTGGTTTAGATCACAGCGCCACTCACGTCCCTTTACTAGCCTTTAAAAGAGCATTGGTTCCTCAAAAGCAGCCACCTATTCTTGGATCCCCCACCTCAGATCTTTCCTTTACCATCCAGCTGCAAAACTCAGACCTCCTCCGCCTTCTCCAGCTACATTCAAGCTGCCAAACTGTTTCTGGCTTCAGTTCCAACTCAAGCAGGTGGAAGAGTGCGCCTGAAGCTATATTAATTTATTACTATTTATTACCAGGATCGAGTAGGCTGCTACTCTGCCTGAAGGCTTCCAGAACAGCTTAAAATGTTTTAAAAATGGCTTATCCAGCAGTTTCTCAGATGACATCTGGTAGGAGCAGCTGGGAAATGCATACCTTTTGTCTGCGGCGGGGGGACAGAGGGGAAAGTGGAAATTCAGGGTTGCGTTCATTCGTGCATTTTTTTTTATTAAATCTACTACCTTGTGATTTCAACTTGTCTCGAATTTTCCTCAGCAAGGTAGAACTGGGTGCAGACTGCCTATTTTAGCAGAGTCTTCAAAGAGGCCACAAGCCACTCCTGCTATTGCAAAATTACTGACAGCTTTGGAATTGGTCCCAATTAAATCATCTAAACAGAACAGTGAGATCTGGAATCATTCTGCTGTGGACTGGATTACCTCAGCCTAGGGATGGAAGGGATCAGGGAGAAAGTGTGTAAGATGTTAGTTGCTGGAGCTGGAAACTGGAAGTGAGCACCTGAAGGGGGGAATGCAATAAACAGAAGGTACTGCTCTATTGACCACTCAGGAAAAGGCAGAAGGCCAGGCTCTCTGTAAACATAACAACTCTAGCCAATCCAGAGGCTTCAGCTTCCAATTTCAGGGACGGATGCCTTACACCCCTGTTCCCATCTGTGACAGTCACAAGCAACATAGTAAGCTAGCTTTCCCCAATCTGGTGCCATGCAGAGATTTTAAACTACAATTTTATCACCTCTGACCTCTTATTGCTGTACGTGTGGGAATCCTTTGCAGACAACCGCAATGCCTGGAGACAGTCAGGTCGTGTATCCATAGCAGTGACCAAAGGAGGGACGACTGCTGGGAGGAGTGCAGAGAAAATAAACTCCATGGTGCATCTGCAGCAACCAGACGCCTTCACCTGCCCCAGCTGCAACAAAACATGTCTCTCCCATAACAGTCTCTGTTTACAGCAGGCGCTGTAACTTTCCAACAGTTTGACTTCACTCCCAAAGGTGCACACCTCAATCATCTTCCGAGGCAGACGGATGCCTGTTTTTGTTTCGCATACATGTTCACCAAAACCCAACACACTGAGATTCGTTTCTAAGGGCCCTACACCAGGAAAGGCAAACTCGGCCCTCCAGATGTTTTTTGGGACTACAACTCCCATCACCCCTAGCTAACAGGACCAGTGATCAGGGATGATGGGAATTGTAGTCCCAAAACTTCTGGAGGGCCGAGTTTGCCTATGCCTGCCCTACACGCAAGTTTGCCTGTATATAAAACCCAACCAACCAACTCCCAGGCCTTGCGCCACTAGAATATGTAGCCAAATGTTATGTTATGTTATGCCAGTCAGCTCCTCAAAGTCAATTCAAATTTATCCCAAGTAGGCCATCCAGCTCTGATGATAAATCACAAATTACAAATCCTCAAGACAACTTGGAAATTATGTTGTAATGTGGTCAGAGTAATTGCTGTGCCGTTCCAGCGTTGGTTCAGGAGTCTCAGATAATGGCATGTTTGACTCCCCAAATCTCCCATCATGCCATGCTTGTTAACATGCACTATAACTTAATGGTTAGACATTTGGGAGATGTAAACTTGTACTTAAGAATCATTATGACAAAGATCTCTGGTGAAATGATCCTAAAATTAGGACACATTTATATTCCGGACTTAAATTGGCCCACATTTTGGAGCTTCCATTATGGAAAACCAGGTTAGGGTTCAAGCGGAACAAATATGACAGGAAGCAGTGGATTAATTTGGGATTGGTACATAAGCAACTAGAAAAACAAAAATGAAGGGTTTTTTTAAAAAGAAAAAAAAGCTGGCAAAATACTTCATTCCAATTTCTCTCTCTTAAAATTAGAAATCAAGAATAAAATAAATACATGACTTTTTCATCCTTCTAGATAGGTTTTGCACATATAAAATAGAAAAATACTATGTTGTGGAAGATACACTGTACAGTGTTACCTCTGGTTATGAACTTAATTCGTTCCAGAGGTCCATTCTTAACCTGAAACCGTTCTTAACCTGAAGTACCACTTTAGCTAATGGGGCTTCCTGCTGCCACCGGGCTACCGCCACGCAATTTCTGTTCTCATCCTGAGGTAAAGTTCTTAACCTGAGGTCCTACTTCCAGGTTAGCAGAGTCTGTGACCTGAAGTGTTTGTAATGCGAGGTGTTTTTTTTTTAAAAAAAATTTTATTCATTTTTCTTTTTCATTCATTACATACATCTCAATTTCTTAATAGTTATTATATATATATATATATATATATATATATATATATATATATAATAGTAACCCAAGGTGTTTGTAACTCGAGGTACCACTGTACTGCAGAAAATATACTGCAATGTGCTATTATAGAATATGCATAATATTTTATTTTTCACTTTTAAAAAAACCATAAAAAGAGGAGCGAAGGAAAAAAAAGAAATATTCCTTAGAGGGATGTGTATTTATAATTTTGCCAAGAAGCCAGGGAATCCTTTGAATAGATCAGCTTGCCTCTTGTACAGTATATAAAATTATAAGGATGTTGTGTTGCTGCAGTTTGCATTGCCACAGACAGGTGGCACTACAAACTACAGTGTCCTGAGCTGGCAGGTTGGCAAGGTGTAAAGGGAAGGGGTTGGAGTGGGTCAAAGAAGGTTGATGAGTGAAGCAAGCAGGAGCATCCCACTGCTGTTAAGCATCCATAACCGCACTGGGATGCCCAGTAGCACCAGTCCCCTTAAGATGAATGGGTGTTGCACAGCAGCTTGAGCAGCTCCCATTCGTTTCAATGGGGTGCTTACAGCAAAACTCCCCAGTGGGACATGTCCAGCGTTTCAAAATTCCCAGGCCACAGAAAACGGAAGTTGTGGAATCAAGAACAAGTTTGCGGTCAGGTATTTGTGCTCATTTGCTGACCAGTTGTTTTGCAAAGCTTCATTCCTAATTCTGGTCAGCTTCACTGGGCTGGTTTTCATTTTCCCTCTTCCTCAATTGTAATATCTGCAAAGGCTCTGCTGCATGCCTTATCTTATTGTGCATTTTGTCTCTTAGCCCCACCTTCTTATTACATTCCTAGAGGGGAAAACTACGTACACACACAAAACACAATTTCCTAGTTGCACTGATGCTCAGATCAGTTTGTATATTTCTGGATTAACAGTACTAAAGTGTTTCTGCTGCTGGGAAACTCAGGCCCAAGCAATCGAGACTTAAGAACGAAGGGAATATTTGTCGCTTCAAATCTTTGGTTTATAGTGCATCTGCAAATCTGATGGTTCCTGAAGTGTTCTGACAATGGCCTTTTTCAAAAAGCAAAGATGGGGGTGGGGAATTATGATGTGTGTTGGTGGGGAAGAAAGCAGCAGATTAAACTATAGCTGGTGCAGGACAGTTACTAAGAGACCGAGGGACCTGCAAATGGGCTTTTTAAAATGTGAATTTAGGATGATTTGTTCTCTTAACTATTGGGGTGTCATATGCACTCCTGCATTCAAGATAATTTACGATCTCAAAACCTGTGAGCTGGTCTCATGGCATCAGTGCTTTTTTCTGGGGGGGACGCATACCCCTAAACATTTTGTGAATGTAAGTTTGTCCTCATTGAGGGGTAGTATTTCAATATGAGTAGGAAAATGAGAGTACCCATAAACATTTTTTTTTAGAAAAAAGCACTACATGGCATCATTAGTAATCGGTGTGTGGCCCATTGCTTCCTGCTGAAATCCAGTACATCACTTTTCATACCACAATATGAAAGGGTACCCTGTCAATATGCCAAATTAAAAACAAAGCCAACCAACTCTTGCTCCTCAATCATTAACACAAAGGGGGAGAAGCTGAGAGCCGTATTCGCTTATGCGCAACCCCCGAGGGCCGCATGGAAAGGGTGGGCAGACTCAGCAGCAAAAGCAGCCAGACAAATGTAAACGTTACCTTTGTGCAGTAGGCAAGTTTTCTATGCACATGCACACACTTCTATTCAGTGCTGTTTTTTCTATTAAAAAAAAAGAGGTGAAGGAACTGACCACCTTCCTCAACCTCTTAGAATGGCAGTGGTGCCCACCTCTGAGGTACTGGAACTGAGTTCCGGCAAGTCCCGGCTGAAAAAAAGTCCTGCCTCTATTGTTCATCTGGACAAACAAGAGTTCTTGTCGGTCCAGATGAGGCAAAAACGTTTGGAGTTTGAAGAAGGACTGTGGCCTGGAGAGAGTTCTCAGAGCTAGACAGTGGGTTGCTTTCAGCTCCCTAGGCTTTACAAGCGTGCATTAGGTGATTATGCTTCTCCCTACGCCATTTGTTGTTGTTGTTTAGTTGTTTAGTTGTTTAGTCGTGTCCGACTCTTCATGACCCCATGGACCAGAGCACGCCAGGCACTCCTGTCTTCCACTGCCTCCACAGTTTGGTCAAACTCATGCTGGTAGCTTCGAGAATACTGTCCAACCATCTCGTCCTCTGTTGTCCCCTTCTCCTTTCCCAACATCAGGGTCTTTTCCAGGGAGTCTTCTCTTCTCATGAGGTGGCCAAAGTATTGGAGCCTCAGCTTCACAATCTGTCCTTCCAATGAGCACTCAGGGCTGATTTCCTTAAGAATGGATAGGTTTGATCTTCTTGCAGTCCATGGGACTCTCAAGAGTCTCCTTCAGTGCCATAATTCAAAAGCATCAATTCTTCGGCGATCAGCCTTCTTTATGGTCCAGCTCTCACTTCCATACGTCACTACTGGGAAAACCATAGCTTTAACTATACGGACCTTTGTTGGCAAGGTGATGTCTCTGCTTTTTAAGATGCTGTCCAGGTTTGTCATTGCTTTTCTCCCAAGAAGCAGGCGTCTTTTAATTTCGTGGCTGCTGTCACCATCTGCAGTAATCATGGAGCCCAAGAAAGTAAAATCTCTCACTGCCTCCATTTCTTCCCCTTCTATTTGCCAGGAGGTGATGGGCCCACTGGCCATGATCTTTGTTTTTTTAATGTTGAGCTTCAGACCATATTTTGCGTTCTCCTCTTTCACCCTCAGAAAGCTACATATGTTGGAATCTATGGATTATATTGCTGTTACTCCAGCCACAAGAGCAAGATGGTTGGGGAATTTTCTGTCAGCTGGTAACTGCACCTCAGTATACCGAGGGCGTGGGAGAGAGAGGAAGCTGTTTGTACTCTGCTCTGCTTCTGAATTTTCAGCATCCAGTCATAATCGGAAACAATTATGTATCTTTATTTCTGTTCAGTGCCAGGAAAGATCTCTACTGCGCAGAATATTCCA
Organism: Podarcis cretensis; assembly: GCF_951804945.1. Classification (NCBI taxonomy): domain Eukaryota; kingdom Metazoa; phylum Chordata; class Lepidosauria; order Squamata; family Lacertidae; genus Podarcis; species Podarcis cretensis. The sequence goes on from NC_137174.1 coordinate 15,450,670, forward strand.
CGCAGGCTAGCCTGCTGCAGAGTCTTCTAGCCATAAAACACCTGGAACCAATTGGACATTCTGCATTGTCAATCTGGATTCCAAGGCTCTCTGAGGGAGTGTCCAGTGCAGGAAAGCTGTAAATGTTTAACAGAGCCCCTCAGGAAATATGGAAGGGGGGTTAGGATTTCTAGGTTGTTTAAACAAGAGATTCTTTGATAACCAAAAGCCATCTCATGCCTTCAGGAATGAACAGAATAGCAGGGGGAAAACATTATGGAATAACTTGACTCTCCTTTTCAAATCTTTATTTTAATTTCACAGCACATTCCAACAGCTAGCAAAGTAAAATGATACCTGTATGTCGCTTTGCTGAAATGTCATTAACTGATTGTGTCAAATTCTTTGTATCCAAAATCTTTCTGTTAACCGAATAAATGCTCTTAAAAAAGGTAAAGGTACCCCTGCCCGTACGGGCCAGTCTTGACAGACTCTGGGGTTGGTGCGCCCATCTCACTCAAGAGGCCGGGGGCCAGCGCTGTCCGGAGACACTTCCGGGTCACGTGGCCAGCGTGACAAAGCTGCATCTGGCGAGCCAGCGCAGCACACGGAAACGCCGTTTACCTTCCCGCCAGTAAGCGGTCCCTATTTATCTACTTGCACCCGGGGGTGCTTTCGAACTGCTAGGTTGGCAGGCGCTGGGACCGAGCAGCGGGACCGCACCCCGCCGCGGGGATTCGAACCGCCGACCTTCCGATCGGCAAGCCCTAGGCGCTGAGGCTTTTACCCACAGCGCCACCCGCATCCCTATAAATGCTCTTAAGGGCTGATAAAATGGGATAACTTCATGTTTGCCACCCTGGTGTCCTTGGGGGAAATGTGGGGGAAGAAATAATGGAATGAAGAACTGTCAGTTATTTGCAAGGGACTGGGAAATGAGCATGGATAGCAAGGAGATAAAAAGGTCCAGAGTCGGGCCTGTAATCCAAACCCCACCTTAGTCCCTTGGCATGCTGACTATCAGGTACAATCCAGAGTCAGACCTGATCCCATCAAGTGGTAGCGGTGGCATATCCCTTTCTCCCCGCCCCCCCCCCAGCCTTGCTGGTTGGTACTTGTGACTTGGCTGAAGGTTAAGTTTACCTTGGTGTGCAGATGCCATATCAAGTGATCCAATTTTTTACCTCGTCATCCAATTTTCTTAATATTTTCTACACTTGTTGAATGATCAAACCTAAGTTTAAATGATTTTTTTTTTTTTTTTGCTTTTTATCTCATCCCATTTTTGAGTTATGAGGGTTTGAAGTTTCAACAAATTGACAATTTTGGCCTTGTCGCACTACACAAAAACCTTAAAAGCTCAGTCCAGCATTGACATATGCCAAAACTAAAAACACCGATCTCTTCAGAACTTTAATACGATATGTCACAAGGAGGACTTACCTTAAAGTTTAAATTAAGTTGCAAAAATTGTTAAAATGATAAAAATACGCTTTAAAATTTTCAAAAAAATGTATTGATTATTTAATATTTCTAAGATCTACCTGCAAGATTTCATCTTGGGATCTCAATGGGATCACATGGGGGGAGGGAAAATATTTTGTACATACATGTCTGCCTTATTGGGTTCTATTTAGGATAAATGGGTCTTCTTGGAGTAAAATAACAGAAGAAACAAATGATAATATCAGTTACTTCAGGCATTTCTTTAGAAAGTTATGCAATTAAAAGGCATCTGAAAAGCTGGTCAGGCTTTTCTTTTAATAAACGTGTTCCAAAGCAGAGCGATAGCTTGCTGTTGCAAAGGCAGAATTAATGCTTTGGGGAAAAAATTGTTAGTTTCAGGATCATTACATGAACATTATTTGGAGAATCTGCTTCAGGATTGGGTGATTTGGTACCTGGTCTAGGAGTTCCAGCTTACTTCCAAAATGCTCTTCTTCCCTATTTGCAAGCAAAACAAATATTACAGCTATACTACGAGTCTCCGGTGCTCTCGGATCCAAAAGAAACTATAATGTTATTTTTTTAGCTGTTGGTTTATTACTATTATTATTATTATTATTAAGTCACTGCTAATCTAGACTGTTTGTCCAAAGCCCGTGAAACAAAGACAGGCTTCAGAAATCCCCAGCACTTAGTGCTTTCACTTGGCCCAGAAGTATCAGGCAAACTCCAGGTATTTTGGAATGACTATTTATGGATACAGAAAGTTCCGAAGTGTGATTGCTTCGTTTTGAGTCCAGAAAGAAAGTCTGTCCTTATTTGGGCTCATGCATCTTGTTATAGGCTGTTGGTCATAATATATGTGTTGTATTACATTGGGTACCATAGAGGCTCAGCTCACTGTCCCACCAGGGTGTTTGGCATGCGATGTGCTGGTGTTCGGCAGAGGCAGCTCACTCTTCTGGAAGTATGGATGGCTACATCTTTATGAATGCCTAGTTAAAATATGTATGTTCTCTCAGGTCTTTGGAGCTATTTATTTTAGTTTTGACTGGTGTCATGCCTTAATCTATCAGATCTATTGCCGTTCACCTTTAATTGCCGTCCCTGTTCAACTTACTACGACATGTGAATATGTTCCTATTCATCTGAGCATTTTGATCTTAATTGATGTTCATCTTTAATAAATAATAATAATAATAATAATAATAATAATAATAATAATAATTTATACCCCACCCATCTGGCTGGGTTTCCCCAGCCACTCTGGGTGTCTCCCAACAGAATATTAATATTAATAATAAAGCGATAAAACATCAAACATTAAAAACTTCCCCAAACAGGGTTAGGACAGACCCTTTCTTTGTTACTGAAGAATGAGCACTTTTAGTTAACAATATTTATTTTTGATTCATTTTAATTTGTATTATGAGTCGCTCTGAAACCAAACAAATTCTAGTATGTGACCCAAAAAATTAATATGGTAATCAGAATGATAATGCTGTTAGGTACTATGCTGGCAGATGTCCTGCGATTACTCTGTAATGAAGGGTGTCCTATAAATTTTGCTAATACAGTGGTACCTCAGGTTAAGAACTTAATTCGTTCTGCAGGTCCATTCTTAACCTGAAACTGTTCTTAACCTGAGGTACCACTTTAGCTAATAGGGCCTCCCGCTTCTGCTGTGCTGCCGCCACGCGATTTCTGTTCTCATCCTGAAGCAAAGTTCTTAACCCGAGGTACTATTTCTGGGTTAGCGGAGTCTGTAACCTGACACGTCTGTAACCTGAAACATCTGTAACCCGTGGTACCACTGTAGACAAATGCACACATTATTCCATTACTAATGGGTTCATAACAGGGTTTCTTTTTTCCTTCTTTACCAGACCCACCACCTAGAAAAACCTGGGAAGCAATTCTGACTGAAGAACCTGCCAGACCACTCATACCCCAGGAGCTATCCTATCAAACATATACATATTAGTCAAAGGGAAAGAACGTAAGTACTATTGGAACAATTTCTTTCCTCCCAGATGTGTCTGTGATGTTTATTGCTAGGGGACAGCTGCAGCAAACCAGGGGACAGCTTGCATCTACTTTTTACATTTCTGCTTTTTAAAGTTTACTTTTAAAAAATTGCATTTGGGTACTTCTCATATTAGTAGGGCAGCCAATATAGAATGTGCTGCTTAGCCTGGGGTTACAATGTGGAGCTTTAAAAGCACAGCAGTATTAGGATTTCAGTTTGTTCTTCTGTAGCTCAGCAGAAACAGAGAATACTTGACTTATCTCACCCCTGTTGTCTTCTCTCTGCAGGTAGTTTGCTGTCAATATCGCTGCAAACTCCACCTGCAAAGAGTCTCAGCCCCCTCCAAAACATTTGACAACCCTCCTTGTTCATCCTCACAGATGCTATAGTTATCAGGAGATAGTTTAGGAGTTCTTCAGGCACACCCCTCTCTTGGCAGCTGAGCCACATTCCAAATATCCAATCTACAGTTCTGTAAAATGAAGATCAGAGCTGGCATCAGCACCTGACATCTTTGGGCAGCTGCCAGGGCTCACCGCTGACATCCCCCTTTCATTCTTTTCCAGCCCAGTAGTCCAGCAGCATCAGACAGCTGGACCTATCTGCCATTTAAATTTTCCTCAATGCCCCAGAGCATTGCAGGACATAAAAAGGATTTCCCCCTCTCCACCCTGCTTTCAAGGTTACTAGGCTGCAGGAGAGGATGTACCGTATTTTTCACTCCACAAGATGCACTTTTCCCCCTTCAAAAGATAAGGGGAAATGTGTGTGCGTCTTATGGAGCGAATGCAGGCTCCTTGGCTTCAGCGATAGCAACGTGAAGCCTACGAAGCACGGAGGGAGAGCTCCCCCCGTGCTCTGGAGGCTTCGCGTTGCTTTCGCTGAAGCCGCCTGAAGCCCCCTTCAGAGCGCAGCAGGAGTTCCTGCTGCGCTCCAAAGGCTTGCAGATAGCCGCCTGAAGCCTGGAGAGCAAGAGGGGTCGGTGCACACTGATCCCTCTTGCTCTCCAGGCTTCGCTTCGCTGGAGAGGCGCTGCACAGAAGGGGATGGAAGTGGCTCCATTTCTCCTGCCGCTTCGCTGAAGGGGCGCTGAGCAGAGAGGGGGAGAATTTTTTTCCCTGTTCTCCCACTCCTATGGTCCGGTGTGTCCTATAGAGCGAAAAATACGGTAAATGTACCTGGTCTGCCACGCCCCTCCCCTTGCTTGCAGCGCTTGCTGTAGTAATCAAGACTCCAGTCCTCAGCATCTTGGGAAGAAGTGGGGTCCAATGGAGTTGATGGAGGAATAGAGATGAGCGTCTTCTCTTCATTCTGTCCATCCCTAGACTCTGCAGTGTGGAGGGGAACTCTGCTCATCTGAGAGTTTAAGGCGAGAACACAATGGCTAGTTGCCAACCAAGCACCCTCAGGCACTTTCACTGATGTTTCCAAGCAGGGTCCTTAGATTCCAAGCTTTTGTTTTTTAAAAGAAGTAAACCTCTAGCCCTCCTAGAAAGAAAGTTACAAAACAAAATGTGCAGGTACCCTTCTGAACAATTTACCTTTCCTGCTTCTGTCTTATATTCTAGTCCTTTTAATCTTCATAGTTTGCCCTTCCTTTCCCCCTAGCAGCCAAGTTGCATCTTTCCCATGGTGGTTTGGTCTGAGATCAGGGAGTCCCTATAAATTATTTTCTGCAAATACTACTACGCAATAAATGTGGGTGGATTTTGAGAATATCTCCCTCTCCACACACACATACAAAAAGGCAAATGTGAAATTTTGTAAAAAGCCTTAGACATGTCTTCTGCTGCATAGGAGCTAAAATACATGGTACTTATTAATAATCCACTGTATACTGAAATTACAGTGCAGTAGTATACATATCCACTTCAATGTATGTCTCTTTGTGTTTAATGGGGCAGCCTAGGCTTTGGTTCAGGGTTGGCACTGGGAGAAAACAGGGTTCTCGTAAATTTAACCACTGCAACGGAGAAAGAAATTCAACAGGTTAAGCCTTTTCTGGTATGGAAATATAATTATTGGGAAAGCTTCACCATGTACTCTTTCTAATGTTATGTTATTCCATGCCCCTCGCACCAGCCATTTTGTGTAATATGATGCCCTCATGGCAGCCATTTTGTGACTGGTGCTCACAGCCCTCACTGGTCCAAAAAAGGTTGGCAAGCCCAAGACTCTGCAGCAAAAAAAATATTTTAATACAGTGGTACCTCGGGTTAAGTACTTAATTCGTTCCGGAGGTCTGTACTTAACCTGAAACTGTTCTTAACCTGAAGCACCACTTTAGCTAATGGGGCCTCCTGCTGCCGCCGCGCCGTCGGAGCACAATTTCTGTTCTCATCCTGAAGCAAATTTCTTAACCTGAAGCACTATTTCTGGGTTAGTGGAGTCTGTAACCTGAAGCGTATGTAACCCGAGGTACCACTGTACTTGCTTCTATGTACACTAGGCCAACCTCTTCGCAGCATATATCAAATAAATTTGAAACTAGACAAGCTCAAATTTACTTGTGACGGATCTTGCAAAACATCTAGGAATGTACAAAAACTGCAATGTACTACATCCTGTTGTGACATACAGTGTAACATGTGGTAACTTCTGTACCAGTGCAAAATGCCGAATGCCAACAAAAGAATAACTTGACTTTTAAAAGTGCACTCAGCTGGTATAAAAGAGACCGTTTGAAAGACTGACTTCACTCTCAAATGAGTTCATTCCTATTTTCTATGGCCAAGTAAAACAGGCACTTCTTTGTAAGGTTTTTAATGCATTCTCCCCAGCAGCTTCCTTCTCCATTTTCAGAATGGCTCGGCTGAGTAAAAGACCTTCTCATAAAGGTCGGTAATTGAGGCCTGTACATGAATTAACCACAAACTAAGGGTTTCACAAGGACTCTTCCTTCTAAATGATGGAAGGGGGTTGGAATTAGCGAAAAAGTGATGCTCAGTTCAGCGGCATTAATTCAGCCTCATAGCTACTGAGCACTTGGTCTCTGGCAGGGCGACAGGAAATCACACTGTACTTGTTAACGTTTGACTGTCCAAAGTTGTAATCATAAGCACATTTAATTTCAACTAAGACCCATTCAACTAAGTAGGACTTCCTTCCAAGTAACTTGCTTAGGACTGACCTGCAAAATAGGGCTGCCAATATGTCTGGATTTTGCCGGACATTATTGGGATTTCAAAAGTGGAATTGACGTTCGGAGGGAATTTCTAAAAGGCGGCTAAAAACAGCTTTGAAATATGGCAATCCTACTGCAAAAGGAGGTGAATTGCTTTCCCTGATCTCAAAACCTCCAACACCTCGTTCTCCATAGGCTACCCTGAAAGGGCTGCCAATGAAACATGGGGCAGTTATTCTAAAAATTAGATTCATTCAGATGGTGTTCCTGAAAGTATGCTAAACGAGGGCACTTTAAATTACTTAATAAGGCCGTTTTGCTGCTTGCAAGGTGATAAAAATAAAATGTCTCTGTGTAGTAATGTTAATTATCATTATTGTCAATTGTTAGGATTGCCTGGTATCCTGAAACTCAGACCTTGAGGCTCAGAAGGTGGATTCTAGAAGCTCAGAAGTGATGCCTATCTCAGGTAGGAGCAATAGGAGGCATTTAGTGTTTAAAATGAGAATGGCCTTGAACTTCTACTATCTTGTTTCCAGTGGAGAATTATTGCCCGCTTCCCCCTGTGTTTTCTAAATAGATTTTTTATACCTAAATTGCACCTACCCCCCTTACTCTCCCCTCACAGAAAGAGCAAGAAGCTAAAGCTATGTACACAATTTGCAGCATCAAACACAGTGAGGTCACTTGGTTTCAATGCAAAAACGATCATGTATTCTTTGGGTTAGCAAAGATGCAAGCTGTAAAAAAATATCCTTTTAGAGAGATTTTTCACATGGTTTTCCTTCAGTCATAGTCACTGAATGCGGAGAGAGAAGTGAGGGAGGTGGAGTCTGCTGGGGACCTGCTAAGCCACACCCACTGGCAACTTGAGCACAGGGCTCCAGTTAACCCTTTCATGCATGCCAGTGTGTGTCAGTAACTGTATATTACAACACTGAGGTGTTACGTACTGTCTTTAAATGAGGAAAGCCCAGAAAGCCTTGGCACCTCATGTGACTGAACTGGAAGAAACTGTTTCACTTTGGCAGCAGAAACCACTAGGGGCAGTTGGGCCAGTGTACTCTGCTCAGAAAGCACAACATTCCTGGGTCTATATGTACCAGCAAGAAGGGACAATTTTCAGTTGTTGGAACTGCTTGTTTTCCCTACCGTCTTAGAGTATGTTCATAGTAGAAGCAAGATCGTTCTTACTCCATCTTCTGCTACATTTCCACGTCACTTCCTTCTGCTCCTGTTCACACCGGGGGGTGGGGTGGGGTGGATGTCTTCACCTGATTATTCCACACCCGCCACCCCACCAAACTGTAATTCAGTGAAGCTTTCTCCTGCAAAAGCTGCCTGAACTGTTCGTGCCGCAACAGAATCGTGGCTTCTGTTTTGGAATAGCCTGGAAGCTGGATTGAGGAAAAACTGTGTCTAAAAGCAAAAAATGGATTGTGGCTAGGGTTGCCATATTTCAAACAGTGAAAATCCTGACAGAAAAGTTATTGAGCTTTTTTTTGGGGGGGGGAGCAAACACACACAGTCGTTTTTGAGCTATTTTTATGGAGAATTGTAATAATACAATTTGGGGATCTGGTTTGTGTTGCTATAATAGCTATAATCTATCGGGTGTTAAGATCAGCAAAGGGAGCCATTTTGGTAGTTCTACCACCCTCAGAGGTTGGAGGGTGTGTGTGTCCGGGGAGAGGGCACTATTTGTGTCAGCCCCTAATATATGAAAATCCCTCACCCCAGAGGTACATCTGGAGCGTTCATTGTAAGGCTTCCATCATATGTAGGAGAAGCACTTCTTTGTCCTGGCCTGGAACATCTGTTCTTCTGATGATAAATTGTTCGAACTGATCTTAGTTTTGCATTTTTATATTGTTGAAACCAGCCCAGGGAACTTGGGTGGGTGAGCAAGGAAGGGAAAGGACATGGTTAAACAGAATGGGGAGAAACCTTGGAATGGGCCCTATGGAAAATAAATGTGCCCCCTTACTTATGGGTCCTTACCCTTGGTCGCAACTTATTTTCTTAAAAGATCCAGAGAAGAAAGTTAAGAGCTCTTATAGTTCAGGGTTAGGCCAGAACACAATTTGCCAGTCCTTTGCATGCCAAATAAATCAGTTTATTGTCTCAACAGGCAGGCAGGCAGGCAACCAAAGAAATAAAAGAACAATCTGCCAAATGAGCTGAGCAGAGGAAGAGAGAGATACTTAGGGGAAATTGTCTAATTTAGTCCCCATGGAAACATGGAAACACATTGCAGAGCTATTAGCAGTCCCTTTTTTCTCAAAAGGCTCTGACCAGCTATTGCCTCACAGGGATCACTCTGTTACTCACAGAAATCTGACAGGAAGCCCATCACATTATTTTCCAATCTTCTTTGCTGAGATAAGGTTCAGAACGCTGCATTCTGAAGTAAGCAGCAGCTTAGCTCTAACAATTACAGACCCTCCAAGTGTCCCTATTTTCCAGGGACAGCCCTGATTTAGAGAAGCCGTCCCGGTTTCTGATTTGATTCCTGAATGTCCCACTTTTTCTTAGGATGTCCCTATTTTCCTTGGAGAAATGTTGGAAGGTGTGGAGTTATCCGACCCCTGAGCCGTCTGAAGGCTATCCTGTATAGGGGAAAAAATGTTTAATGTTTTATTATGTTCTTATATATGTTGGAAGCCACCCAGAGTGGCTGGGGCAACCCAGTAAGATGTGTGGTGGTATAAATAGTAAAATTAGCATTATGGAATGGGACGTCCCTATCTTCATCGGAGAAATGTTGGAGGGTATGCAGTTATACTTAGGAGAGAGAGAGCATGTGTGTTCTAGTGGAGGAAAGATGGAGGACTGGTGAAGCCTTCATCTCATTGGTTCACAGTCAAGTTTTTAAAAATGATGTTTTTGATCTCTAAATATTTCCTGAGTCTTCATGGGCCTTTTGGACTGCCTGACTACCCTCTAACATTGCCCTTGAGAGTGTGTATGTTGCAAAAATGGGCAGAGTGGAAATTCTAAACTAGCCTTTAGTTACTAGAGGAAGAAGACAGTTAAGAATATACTATACAAACCTTTTACTACCCGAAGTGATTTCATATTGTGTAGTGAATTAGCCCTTTAAACTACCAAATTTAAAATTGCAGCTGGTGCATTGTCTCCAATGAAACTCCGCCTTTCTTTGTTTCTGTTGTTTGACTTAAAAGTGACCAATGTGTTCTGATCAGTGCTTTGTAGACCGACTCTGGTGAGAGTCACTGTTTGTTTCTCTGCCCAGCAGCCCTCTCTGTAACTTGAGATCTTTTGCACAGTTCTCATCTAATTAAGCCTTGCAGGCACTTCCTCAGGGAACGCTTTAAGGCATTGAACTTGATAGGCCTTTCTTCTGAGCAACTAATGCTTAAAGGTAAAGGTAAAGGTACCCCTGCCCATATGGGCCAGTCTTGACAGACTCTGGGGTTGTGCGCCCATCTCACTCAAGAGGCCGGGGGCCAGCGCTGTCCGGATACACTTCCGGGTCACGTGGCCAGCGTGACATCGCTGCTCTGGCGAGCCAGAGTCGCACACGGAAACGCCGTTTACCTTCCCGCTGGTAAGCGGTCCCTATTTATCTACTTGCACCCGGAGGTGCTTTCGAACTGCTAGGTTGGCAGGCGCTGGGACCGAGCAGCGGGAGCGCACCCCGCCGCAGGGATTCGAACCGCCGACCTTTCGATCGGCAAGTCCTAGGCGCTGAGGCTTTAACCCACAGAACTGGGACAAAGTGCAGATAGGGCTGAACCCCACACCCTTCGCTAGAAAGCATCTTTGTCTCTCTTTAACACCCAGCAGAAGAAAGTATTCTGTGTAACTCAAAAGTCTGAATACTTCTTTGTTAAATTCCTTCCAAATAAATCATCTTTGGATTCTAACAAAGCAGCACAATAATGTTTCATTGGAGGTAATTTGCATTATTTTTAATGAAAAGGCTTTCTGTTGTGCAATGGAGATAGGATGACTGCCATGCACTCGAATTCTGAGGACTCCTCCAGACAACTTGTTTATTGAACCTTACACAGAGGTTAAATGATATCCAGTCTTTATTGAGCATTTATGCAGATTCGTTTACGGAGCAGTTATACTACAATCAGCACTGGCCCTTCATTCATCCTGATCTGCCGTGTTTTTCCTTCTGCCTCTTAGTAATTTGTTCACCCCATACTTTTCAATGTATTTCACCATCATGTCCAAATCTGCAAAAAGTCCAGTTCTTTAAAAAGTGCCTTTGTTTTGCCAGGGAAACAGAGCGCTTTGATCCACTTAACCTAAATTTATAGTATGTGCTAGAATCTCTCTGACAAAATGGTGACAGTCAGCAGGCACCCTGAATTCAATTGCAAAGTCCCATCGGGTTGGAGTTTTACCCCCAAATAACACAACGCAGGTGGCGCTGTGGTCTAAACCACAGAGCCTAGGACTTGCCGATCAGAAGGTCGGCGGTTCGAATCCCCGCGATAGGGTGATCTCTGGTTGCTTGGTCCCAGCTCCTGTCAACCTTGCAGATCGAAAGCACGCCACTGCAAGTAGATAAATAGGTACTGCTCTGGTGGGAAGGTAAACAGCGTTTCCATGCGCTGCTCTGGTTTCGCCAGAAGCGGCTTAGTCATGCTGGCCACATGACTCGGAAAAACTGTCTGCGGACAAATGCTGGCTCCCTTGGCCTATAGAGCGAGATGAGCGCCGCAACCCCAGAGTGATCTGCAACTGGACTTAACCATCAGGGGTCCTTTACCTTTACCTTTTTAAGTGTGTATAAGACTGCAGCTTTACAGTACAACCCTATGCATGTCCACTTAAAAATAAGCCCCACTAAGTTGAATTAGGCTTACTCCCTGTAACTGCATTTGGGATTGCAGCCTTAATCTCTGTGTGCCTGGGAACATATGTTAACACAGTGGTGCCTCGGGTTACATAAGCTTCAGGTTACATACGCTTCAGGTTACAGACTCCGCTAACCCAGAAATAGTACCTTGTGTTAAGAACTTTACTACAGGATGAGAACAGAAATCGTGCTCTGGTGGTGAGGCATCTAATCATAAGCCTGCATTTTTATCAAGCTTATATTTTTTGATCAAGGTTGTATCTTAAAAATGAGTTCAAATTCACAAATGTTTCATGCCAGGCAGGAACTAGGCTGGCTAAGATTTTGGCAGATGTTCATCCTCTTGGCCAGAGAGGCCCTCTGGTTTATTGCGGTCATAAAAGGCTGAGCGAGGTCACTGACCTTGCATGTTGTAGAGTACAATTAAGCTACAATTAAGTTGGTAAATAGTAAGAATTATTGTGCCTCCCGTTAGAGACTTGAGCCACATTTTCCTAAGGGCAAGAGCTAATGGAAATAGGGAAAGAAAGTGTTTTTAAGTTTTTTCTTACTTTGAAAACGTCTTTGCTTATAAAAAAATTATATATATTATGTATTAAAAATATATTGGCTTAAATGTAATTATGCAAAGGAATTAGAAGCTAAGAAATGTTAAATCCTTATGCTAGATTCTTATTTCATATAGATGGAAGAGATCACAGGGGCCATCAGCCACCAGCCTAGCCCCCCCTTGCCAAGCAAGAAAGCACCATCAGAGCACTCTAGACAGATGGTTGTCAGGTTTTTGTTTAAAGGAACCTCCAGTGAAGGAGATCTTTCATTGATGATGCGTACAAAAGATCTTTGATACCTGTTTAAAATAGAATTAGCCACCATCTGTTTTAGCCATCTGCTCTATTTTAGAATTAAGGGGGCAAAGGTGATTTGGTAATTAAGGTGCCTTGTAGAGGTTAATGGCTACTTGTTTGCCAATTATAAATATAGCTTTTATTTCCCATAAAAGGGCAAAAGGAAATGGGTGTATCTTTTGTGATTGGTTCTAGCAAACAGCCAATAGGAATTTCAACCAGGCTGATTGGACAGAGGCAGCCACAGGAGGAGCAAGGGGGCTGGATTAAGGAAATATAAGTGCTGGCCAGAATGGCAGGAGGCCAGGCCAGAGCTTGGTAACCATATACCACTGTGCCTCATATTTATTTGTCTGACAAATAAATTATTATTTTAATTTCTCTATTGCTGCGTTGAATATTTCATTCCAGCTAAGTGTTAACCACAAGCAGGGTGCTACAGTGGCGCGGCAGCAGCAGGAGGCCCCATTAGCTAAAGTGGTGCTTCAGGTTAAGAACAGTTTCAGGTTAAGAACAGACCTCTGGAACGAATTAAGTACTTAACCCGAGGTACTGTACCACTGTAGTCACTTTCTGCAGTGCTTCTCTGCTTCCACACAAATGCCTAATGGTAACTGAGGCTGAGCAACTAAGAGGAAAGATCTCTTAAAGGTGCAACATTCTCTCCCTTTCTCTTTAAGGAATAAGGGTAAGCATCAAAACTAATGTTTCATATCAATCCATTCAGAGAAATTTAGTAGCTCCATTAGCCCTGTGCCAATAGCCTTGTGTTTAATTCCCTGAAGGACTTGTACACTGCCAATGCATTCAAGCGCAATTACAGAACCAAGGAGCAATCATTCAATAGGTGTTCAAATATTTTGCGACAGAATCCCATACAGCCTTAGTCCATTATCATCATTTTGAGATCATTCACTGTGTGGCTGGATGCACCCAGACGCAGGAGGAGAGTAAATGATTATACAGAAGCAGGGCCGCTGCTGCATTGCTTCTCTAGGTCCTGCTAAATTTAAACAAGCTATTATTTAAACGGAATCTATTTGACACGCTTCCGGTTTTCGTTTCATTGCTTTGGGAGGCAAGCGAAGCGTTCAGAACTCTATTAGGGCACATCCAACAAATGCCAAACTAGAACCGGAATTTATTTTATTGTAGTAGCTGTATTGTGGGTCCAGTGTGAAAATAGGAGGATTTGATCAGTGAAGCATTCCTCCCATACCAAGAGCTGTATGGTTTGCCCCACCAGCAGCGGTGTGCCCCATTTTATCCTACTGCTGCTTTTCAAGTTGGGTGGGGCACCCGTGGCAGTGCTGCCTCAGAAGCTTCTGCCACCTGAGGCAGCTGCTTCACCTTGTCTCATGGTTGGGCCGGGCCTGTTCCCCACACAGACCATCACTGATCCACAGTGGATTTTTTTTTCTTTTTGCAAAAGACTAGCACTGTCTGCTCTTCTAGAATCCTAACTTGATTTGGAAATATATGAAGCTAACTTGCACTGAATCAAAACATAGATCTGTCTAGTCCAATGTTGTCTTGCTTGCCTGCTAGCCAGGGTTCTCTCAAGCAGAGAGCTATCCCAGATACCAAAATTTGGGCCAAATCTTCAGTGGTGGTCAGATTTCTTTTCTACAAGGATCGGTCTCTGTCTTGGGTGATTTTAATGAACCAAGATATTCTGTCAACGATTATTTCCACTGATGGCTTTCCGATAGTCAATGATGATAGTTTATTGTTTTATCTGTAGGAATTAAGGACAGCCGGTCGGTCTCCTATGAGCTGGGACTCTCTTAAAATTTTGCGCATCAAAGTGATACTTTCCAGCTTTTGGAAAGGGCATAGAAATGGTATAGAGTCAGTGTGCATAAAGAGATAATGTTTGCAGGCAGAGATTTTGCCCTCAGCGAAGCATTTCGCTACGCAAGGGCTCTGTCTGAGGATCTGATGCAGGTTTAGTGATGTGTAAAAGCAGCTGTTTGCCTCCAGTATGCTCTGCTTGCTTATTTGTTTGTAGATAAAACAAATATTACCTGTGCTGTCTCACTGAAAGGAAATCAAATGCTGTAGCATTGACCTTGGCTATCTTACTATTAAGGGAAGTGGAGATCATGTGACAAAATCTCTCCAAATAGGACAGTTTCCATATTGTAAACCACAATTCCTTCTGTGAAGATCCTAAACTTGAAAGTAAATTTAGTGTTCTGAGGATCATAAAGTAGTTAAAATAAATTGGAAGGACAGAATATGCATAATTCTGTGAGTGAATATTGTTTGCTGTGAAGATGAACAATGCTGAAAGGGTATTGGATTAACCTCACAGCAAATAGTGAAACTGCGGGGATAAATACCTTTCTTGTTTCTGGCAAGATGATCCTACTCAGATTCCTTGGAGCTGACCAAATCAGCCACCGCCAGTCGAGAGAACAGACTGGGCTGAGGAATGCTGTATAAATGGGCCTCACTGAGCACAGTGTGACCCAGATTGCCCTGTTTTGTATAAATTTGTGTAAAAGTACTTGGTGTTAAAGGATTCGAACCGCCGACCTTTCGATCGGCAAGCCCTAGGCGCTGAGGCTTTAACCCACAGCGCCACCTGCGTCCCTAACTAACTTGGTGTTAGTCAGATGCTAACAAGAGACATATAAATGTCAGCCAGTAGGAATTAGGTCTGGAGTTAGCTCATTGGTGTGATTTGGTGGCCAGTATAGCACTGTGGTCTAAACCACAGAGTCTAGGGCTTGTCGATCAGAAGGTTGGCGGTTCGAATCCCCGCGGCGGGGTGCGCTCCCGTTGCTTGGTCCCTGCTCCTGCCAACCTAGCAGTTCAAAAGCACGTCAAAGTGCAAGTAGATAAATAGGTACCACTCTGGCGGGAAGGTAAATGGTGTTTCCGTGTGCTGCTCTGGTTCGCCAGAAGCGGCTTAGTCATGCTGGCCACATGTCCCAGAAGCTGTATGAGGGCAATCGTCGGCTCCTTTGGCCTATAGAACGAGATGAGCGCGCAACCCCAGAGTCATCCATGACTGGACCTTATGAACAGGATTACCTTTACCTTTACTTTATGTCATAAGAGCATTTCAGCCTTTTCCCCAAACCTCTGCAGCCAAAATGTAGCAAGAGCACAATAGTTTGAAGTATCATAGAATTAAAGAATTGTAGATTTGGAAGGGACCAGGAGGGTAAACTAGACCAACTCTGTGCAATCCAGGAATCTTTTGCCCAACATGTGGCTCGAACCCACGAACCTGAGGTTAAAAAATCTCATGCTGTACCAACATAGCAAAGAGGGAATGCTACAAGCAATTCTCTGACCAAAGTGACTGGTCAGGAGGGAGACTGGTGCCCTAAGAATCACATGCCGTAGTAAGTAGGATATTTAGGGCCCTGAATTTGTATTTATGACTGTCATGTCTTTTTGCACGCCCATCTCAAAAACATGTGCATTTAGGACAGCTTTCCCCAACCTTTCTTTCCAGATGTGCTGTTGTTGTTGTTGTTTAGTTGTTTAGTCGTTTTGGACTCTTCATGACCCCATGGACCAGAGCATGCCAGGCACTCCTGTCTTCCACTGCCTCCCGCAGTTTGGTCAAACTCATGCTGGTAGCTTCGAGAACACCGTCCAACCATCTTGTCCTCTGTTGTCCCCTTCTCCTTGTGCCCTCCATCTTTCCCAAAATCAGGGTCTTTTCCAGGGAGTCTTCTCTTCTCATGAGGTGGCCAAAGTATTAGAGCCTCAGCTTCAGGATCTGTCCTTCCAGTGAGCACTCAGGGCTGATTTCCTTCAGAATGGATAGGTTTCATCTTCTTGCAGTCCATGGGACTCTTAAGACTCTCCTCCAGCACCATAATTCAAAAGCATCAATTCTTTGGCGATCAGCCTTCTTGATGGTCCAGCTATGGCTAATTGGAGCTGTAGTCTAAAATATCTGGAGGGCATCAGGTTGGGCAAGGCTGGTTTTAGTCAAAGCTGCTGGGACTGCTTGCCTTCTCAATGACATGTCCAAGGCAGAACTTACACAAATAATTCAAAGCCTGCAGATAGTATGAATAGGTTTTCACAACGCAATAGGACTCTAGAATCACCAGCTAAAACAGTGAAGACCAGCGACACCAGTTAGATTGGTAAATACTCTGTGGTTTCTATAGTTCTGGTTCTCGGTAAAAAGTATGACCAAAGACCAAGAATCCTGGATTGGACAAGCATTTCATTCCATCCAAAGAGCAGCTGGGCTGGCATTCTACTTGCACAATCTCTGCCAAAGTTTAGGCTCAAATCTGCATCAAAGCTAAGACAAAACTTAGAAAAACGCTTCGCCTGGATCGCAACCTTCCAGGTACTGATCACAACCAATTACCAAAATGACAGTATTCTGGTTGATAAGCAAAGCAAGCTCTTAACTCCCCACAAGTATATAGGAATGCGCCCGAAGGATCTCGCACCATTAAATGAAGCAATGCTTCTTGCTGTTGATAAATCAACCATGAAGAAACATTTAGTGAAACTACTTTTGAATGCAGCAGGTGGCTTTGGTATTCTGCCACCAGTTTTTTCATCACAGGGCTGAAGAAATTCTATGGATAGATTAACCTTCTTCTAAAGCCTGAGGTTGTAAAAGTTATTTAATCCAACCTGGATGTAGAAATCTGAACAAATTTAAAATTACCAAACGTTTCCCTACTATTCGTTGTAAGAGGCAGCAAACATCATAGTTTGACTATTTGATGTGTGAAGTACATTCTTTTGTCTGCCCTGAATTTCCCACCATTCATTGGATGCCCCCAAATTCTGGTGTTATGAGGCAGTCTCTTCTCTCTATCCACTTTTCCTACACCATGCATAATTTTGTAAACCGAGCCTAATGAGGAACGGTTGAGGGAGTTGGGTATGTTTAGCCTGGAAAAGAGGAGATAAGATAGCCATCTTCAAATATCTCAAGGGCTGTTACATGGAAGATGGAGCAAGCTTGTTTTCTCCGGCTCTGGAGGGTAGCACTCGAACCAATGACTTCAAGTTACAAGAAAGGAGATTCCGACTAAACACTAGGAATAAATTTCTGAGATGTTTAACAGTGGGACGGACTCCCTCAGAAGGTGGCGGACTCTCCTTCCTTGGAAGTTTTTAAGCAGAGGATAATGCGCACTCAGGTCCAGTTTAAGAGCCAATATCGACTTTTTACTTTAGTTGAGATTTCTGCGTTGCAGGGGGTTGGACTAGATGACCCTCGGGGTCCTTTCCAACTCTACAATTCTGTTTCCCCGTATTCACCTTTCTTCCAAACTAACCAACCCCCCAAATATCATAATCTTTCCTCAGAGGGGCATTACTCTACTCATCTCTACTCTACTCACAGGTTGCCCTGTTCTGCACCTTTTCCAGCTCTGCAATATCCTTTTGGAAATGCAGTGACCAAAATTCCAGTAGGTAGTCCACATATTTGTCACACTGTTTGAGGACACATTCATACGCCACCATCCAAGCCATAGGCCTGTCTGACTCTGCATCTGGTAGTTGTTTCTCTGAATGATCTAGTGAACAAGAGTGTTTGTCAGCTACCAATACAGTGGTACCTCGGGTTAAGTACTTAATTCGTTCTGGAGGTCCGTTCTGAACCTGAAACTGTTCTTAACCTGAAGCACCACTTTAGCTAATGGGGCCTCCTGCTGCCGCCGCGCCACTGGAGCATGATTTCTGTTCTCATCCTGAAGCAAAGTTCTTAACCTGAAGCACTATTTCTGGGTTAGTGGAGTCCATAACCTGAAGCGTATGTAACCTGAAGCGTATGTAACCTGAGGTATCACTGTGTCATGTACCATTTTGAGGTTTTTCTTACAACCAAGCAGTATATAAATTTTTATGAAATAAATGATAAATAGGGTGAGATTCACCAACATGCTCTCCCAATTGCTCTGCCTCTGCAAGCATTGCAACTTGCCAGATGGAGGAACCCCCTCTCTCCTTTCCCCATGCACTTTTCTTGGGGTTCTCTCAAAAGCTTCCCCCCCATAGCAAATTTTGGGGGCATGCAGGGTGGGGGCAGGGTGGGGTGGAAGTGGAAGTGCGTTCACAGGGCTTCTGCTGACAGAGCTGGTTTCACAAATCCCGCCTGTAACATTGTGGTCTGCTTGTAAATTGCCACACCTTCTGCTTGTGGTGAGCAAGAATCGCCAGGTAACCAAGGCTGCAGAAATTGTTTGTTTTTATTAGCATACAGAGGAGGAGGAGGAGTTTTTATAGAGCTCTCAGAGCACATGGTCCATCGCAAACCAAAAACACGAAGATTGCACCATTTAAATTTCAACAGTGATGAAGCATGTGAAAGCAACAAACAACAGAAATGGGAGAAGCAAAGGGAACAAGGTCACAAAATTACTAATATATACGTATATGGGCAGATGTGCTAACATATATATATGTGTGTGTGAGATTAGTAGTGGTTTCAGGCTTATGCAAGGCTGATATTATTCTGTTAAGGAATAAAGGCAAGAAATAGCTGCACAGTGATTTGCTAATCCACTTTGGAAGAGCCTCCCAACAGCAAGATAAATAGCTGAATGTTATTAGTCTGCCTGCCTTTTATTTTCATTTACTGAGGGTATGTTCACATTAGTATATTGGAATGCAGTGAAGTCACACACACACACACACACACACACACACACACACACACACCCTGCTGTGTTTCAAGCCACATTTGCACATGTCAGAGGGGATGTTTCACCCAATACTAATGATCTTTTTGGTTTCCCCACCCATGCAACCGCCCTAAAACTCTTGTGTTATCATCTGCGAGAATATGGTAGCTCAAACCCGAATCTCCCGGTCAAAGCTTGACACCTAGTTAGCACCCTTGCCAAAAGGATGTTTTAAAACTAATTGATATCCTAAAAGGGACACATTATTTCTATTAACAGCAGCCATCGATTACCTTTTAAAGGTCGCGAGTGGCCTGTATTTATTAAATGGGTTGCAGCAGCTGAAGGTTTGGCTGGTTATTTGAAATCAATAGATGAGCTTCTGCTTCTCGGATCTGTAGTTCTCGGCAGCATGCGGCTTTTGTCCTTTCCCTCTACATGATATAAGTGCCCTGGCTTGAAAGATTTGTGTTGTAGAAGGATGGTCAGCATCTGTTTTGGAAAATGACTTCCAGAGACTTATGGCAGTCTGTATTTATGCCAGCCTATTGCAAAATGTCTCTTCTCAGTGACATCGCGTCCTGCCTCGCACTCAGAACCATGCGCTCCCCACCCCACCACCCCCTGGCTCTCCCCATTCTATGCCCCTGTGTCTTCTTACTCTTCTATGTCATCCCAGTGGAAGTTGCCTGCAGCAATAACGTTCCTATGGAAGTCCATTTCAGGGACAGAACTGACGTGAAATAATTGTCTCTGGGCCACAGTCCTAAGAATCGTCTGTAGCCTGATCTCACGACCCTTTCCCTCCCCAACCCCTGAACCCAATTATCGGCTAAGAAGAAGTGATTTCAAGGAATAGTCACATATCATGCAGGTGGCGCTGGGGGTTAAACAACAAAGCCTAGGGCTTGCTGATCAGAAGGTCGGCGGTTCAGATCCCTGCAATGGGGTAAGCTCCCGTTGCTCGGTCCCTGCTCCTGCCAACCTAGCAGTTCGAAAGCACGTCAGAGTGCAAGTAGATAAATAGGTACCACCCTGGCGGGAAGGTAAACGGCGTTTCCGTGCGCTGCTCTGGTTCGCCAGAAGTGGCTTAGTCATGCTGGCCACATGACCCGGAAGCTGTACGCCGGTTCCCTCGGCCAATAAAGCGAGATGAGCACCGCAACCCCAGGGTTGGTCACGACTGGACCACTGAAGCAAAGACTTGACAAAATAATGTTTTTGTTTCGTACACCAGCTTCTACTGCACCAGCAACAACGGGCTTCAGTTCTGACATATACAAAGGCAACTGTAGGTTGCCAAGCCTGTAGCTCAGATACCCAGATGCTGAGGTTGAAGTTGGGGAGGTCAGGAAGGCCTGGACAGTAACTGCTTACTACCGCTTGGTGTGGTGAGCAGTGGCCCTGCAACTTCTAGTGAAGAACCTTGTCTCTTTCCAGACTCGCTCCACCTAGGAGTATAAGAGATCTTCCTGCCTCATAGGCACTTGGATTCAGTATCAAGGTCTTAATTTGTTTTCTGATTCTGAAGACCTGACTCCTGATTTTACCTCTGGTCCTGATTTACCTTTGGTCTCAACTTCCTAGCTCACTTCATACCATCGTCCATAGACCAGCTTTGACAGGGACGTCTTGGCTGTGTGAGCAGAAAAAAAAAGATTGCAAGCCAGGCAGAAAATAGCTTCCCCCTTTGCTTCTCACTCCTCGCCCTAGAGGAGTTTGTTCCTTCCACTGGGGATGCAGCCTCTGTGGTGGTTAAATCCGTGAAATTTCAGGTCCAGCCTCACCCCCACCCCCACCGGATGAGATCATAAGGACAAAAGCAAGCAAGGTCAGGAAGCTTGTGTTCCGTCGCTATAAGGTTTTGTGGGTTCTGTATTTGTCTAAAGAATTTATATTAATTTGGGGAAGGGAGGGGAGACCAGGAAAGATTGAGGAAAGTTTAGAGAATGAAGTCACATAGGGTCTAAATAAACAGATATTTGAGCCCCGGTTTTTAAACTGCTGCCGGTTTAGGGTTGATCTCAAAATGTGATTAAGCTGGTGTGGTATTTTGCTTTCCAGTGTATTTATGTGATCCCTCTTGGTCTGAGAAAAGCATTACAGCACCTTTTGGGAGAAATGCTAAAGGGGCCCATATGGTGGAAGCTTTGGCAAGCTCTGAATTCTGTCTGTCATGCTGAGCCTGATTTCCTGCACCGCTGCTGCCTCCATTCTCCCATATTTGGAAGTTGGCCGATGGCTGAGAAATCCCTTGCGGGTTCCTGTTTAAATTCCAGAGTCACTGCTACACTCAAGTTGTGTAAATCAAGCACAATACAAAGGGAAAAGCCAGGGAGCAGAAGCTTCACTAACTCCCTCAAGAGGAAAGCTGTCTGCACTTGGGTGTGTGTGTGTCTCTCTCTCTCTGCGTTTGTGCACATAGTTCTGCTTTGCTTCTGCTCATTTTGCAGTGGTTGAAAACCCTCGCTTTCCCAACTCTGCCGCAGTAGACATTCCTGCTCACTCTTGCAATGTAGGCTCTGTGCCAATCTAACGTGTGGGTTTTCCAGACCCCACCTCAAAGTGCGCTTCTCTCAGACTTGGGCTGCGTACACATTAACTTGTTTGTAGCATTAAAATGTAGCTTTTCTCAATCTGGATGCTCATCCTCATCTCACTGCTTTCCATCTAGATTGATTCTAGATCCTGCTGTCCACAAGGAGACCCTCCCCTCAATTAGGTACCCATGCTTTTTCCTCCCTGTGCATGCCTCAGGTGAATGAAGAAGGAAGCCCCTCCACATACTAGCTAAAAACGTGGCTGTTGAGATGTTTCACCGGTGCACACAGTGGTAGCGGTGTGTGTGTGTGTGTGTGTGTGTGGTAGCTGGAGTGACCCCATTCCTTACATCAACACACAAAGTATGTTCATTCGACCACCCTTAATGCCAATCTCAATGCCAGGAAAAAGCTTCTGTTCATTTCTGCATATTGAATTTCAGTTGCAGATGCAAAAGCAGAACAGGAAGTTTGGTGATTTTTATTTTTTTCTGGCCATCTGGCGCCCCCGGTCCAGAATGGGTGTCCTTTTCATGCACTACAAGTTCCTGAACTGCCTTCTGACTTGCCACTTTCAGATGTGGCAAGTGTCAGCAGCTGCCTATGCCACATGTCTGAGCTGGACAGAAAAATGTAAGGGCAATAACGACTGCCTCATATTTGAGGTCAGCAATATGAAAAGCCCTGAGACTTGTATTTCCAAGCCTGGAAATACCAGTCTTGATGACATAAGAAACCCAGAGTAACTGAATGACCCAATCACATGATGCAGAGATTCAATAATCATCCGCACTTGTAGGAGGCCAATTGGAAAGAAGGAAGTCCAGATGGCTCACTGGGTTCATACTGGATAAAGTAAACACAGCTTTACTTTCAGCTAGAATGCTCCTACCATGTATCTGGGAACCAGGAAAGGTGGGTCCTGGAAAACCTCTGTGCACTGTCGAGTTCTGCAACAACGGACATAGTCCAAAGTTTCACAACCACCAGCAACTCCGCTATACAGCTGCAGCTATAACGTTTTAAGTGCTTTTAAAGTGCATTATACAAATGTGACACTAGATGGTGATGGTGAGCTT
Organism: Podarcis cretensis; assembly: GCF_951804945.1. NCBI lineage: Eukaryota > Metazoa > Chordata > Lepidosauria > Squamata > Lacertidae > Podarcis > Podarcis cretensis. The sequence continues at coordinate 15,473,184 of NC_137174.1, forward strand.
ATGGAAAATTCAATATATGTTTTAAAACATTTTTTTAATAAAGCATTTCCACAGCGTTTTTTTATATATGTCTAGATTCGGCCCAAATTCACTCCGTGTGGATACCACACCCACCATTCTGGTTCTGTAGTATTCTTGCAGGGTACCCTGACAATGGCTTAGACTACGAGTGAAGGGCAAGGCAGCATCTGTGCTTAGAGTGTAAATGTGTAGATAAAGAACCCCTGTACCCAGAAAAACAAGCCTGCCAGAGAAGGCAAGATTAGAAACTTGCTCCACAATCTCTCGTTCTCTCTGTGGCAGGAATGTTTGGTTTTGAGAAACATTCAGTTGTGCAAGCTTCCACCTGTAGCCCAAAGTGGTCCATACATGATAAAAACCAGCCCTCTGTCTTCCTGTACTCTTACAACTTAAAAAGCATCTTAAAAAGCATTTTAAAAACCAGAGACATCACCTTGCCAACAAAGGTCCGTATAGTAAAAGCTATGGTTTTCCCAGTAGTGATGTATATGGAAGTGAGAGCTGGACCATAAAAGCAGCTGATCGCCAAAGAATTGATGCTTTTGAATTCTGGTGTTGGAAGAGACTCTTGAGAGTCCCGTGGACTGCAAGAAGATCAAACCTCTCCATTCTTAAGGAAATCAGCCCTGAGTGCTCACTGGAAGGACAGATCCTGAAGCTGAGACTCCAATACTTTGGCCACCTCAAGAGAAGAGAAGACTCCCTGGAAAAGACCCTGATGTTGGGAAAGATGGAGGGCACAAGGAGAAGGGGACGACAGAGGACGAGATGGTTGGATAGTGTTCTCGAAGCTCCCAGCATGAGTTTGACCAACTGACTGCGGGACCAAACTGTGGGAGGCAGTGGAAGACAGGAGTGCCTGGCGTGCTCTGTTCCATGGGGTCACAAAGAGTCGGACACTACTAAACGACTAAACAACAACAAAAACCCTTACAACATCTCTTAAAATACATTTTCAGACACAAATGAGATCATGGCTACTGAACTGGCTGATATTAGGCTAGCTATACCAGCCACAGAGAGTAGCTGATAGGATATGAGAGATTCTTGTGAATGAAAACCCATAGGGCTGCCTTTTGTTTGAATGTGAACTTTTCCACCATGGCTCCGTTTGTGAGATGCTCTCCCCAGGGAGGCTCACATGGCACCTTCGTTACATACCTTTAGGCAAAAACATTCCTCTTCTCTCAGGCCATTGGCTAATTAAACAATCTATGGTCTTTCAAACTGAAGGTATTGTTTTCCTTTGTTACTGTGTTCTGTACTTTTGCGTTTTTACCATGTAAAACATGGATGAAGAGGTGTCTGTGCAGAAATTTAGTAAATCGGGTCCTCCCTTAAAGAGGGTACATATTGCGGTGAGACCTGGACAACTGACACCCTGTGTTGTGGGTGGGTACAATTGGTGAGCCACAACACCCGATTGGCAGGTCCCTCAAAGCTTGGTACAATCTGGCCAATGGGACGCAGTCTAAACAGTTTGAGGGGCCAGTTTATGCCCATGCACATGACCCAGAGCTTCCTCTTTCAGTGCTTGCATTTGGAACAGGGCCTGTTGCGTTTGACCTTGCTATGCCGTCGTGTATCATCTTTCATTGGGGCAGGGGCACGGCAGGAATTTTCCCCACTTGGCTGATTGGTTGTTGTCATTTGGGTTTCACTTGCCACGTAGCAAATCGTCACAACTTGTAAGGTTGAGGATAGGCTCTGGTTCAGGTGATAGGGATGGGAGAACGCTCTCGCCATCCATTTGTGAAGGGTATTCTGTTAAAGGAATCCAGGTACTCGATGGTTTGGTTAACCTCTGTGAGGGGGTTGTGCCCGTGCCTGAGTCCAGGGGGACATTTGGGTGGCGGAGATAGCCTGTGCCCAGCTTTCCACTTATCCAGGTGTTCACCCTTGGCTGACCTATGCTGGTGCCCTGGGTCAGCGCTACCTGTATGGCAGGGAGCTAGTCGAACCAGAGTCTATGCAACCAGTCACTTTCTGTAATCAATAAAGTTGTGGCCTAAATTTTGAGTCAAGTGTGACTTTATTTAGGGGGGAGGTTTCTGGGTCTGAACACGCAAATAACAACAACAAGAGCAGCAAAGATGCTGTTGCACTTTCCTGGAAATTGTATCAATATCCCCTCTGACCCAGACATTAGGATAACCGGCATCAATATCCTCTTTGTATAGGCATGTAAGAGAAACCTTTTAGCTGCTCTCTGTTTGCAAAATGCATGCTTCCTCCAATTCCCCAATGCCTCGCATGGTTTGGCTCCTGTTTATAGAATGCTGCGAAGATTAAAAGCTTTGCGTAATTCAGGTGCTAAGCGTTGCTATCTCAGGGGTTGCTTTGAACATGGAATTTTCCTAGTAATTGCTCTGGAAGGCACATTTTGTAATTCATCCTGCTTTATCTTTGGTTTGCGGCATGCTTATATTACGAGCAACAACATGGGCGCTTGTGGGTGGGTTGTCCACATCGCATGTCGTTAAGACAACAACAAGGGCACTTGGGGATGGATTAGTCACAACTCTAGCATTTTACTACACATAATATCTTCATAAACATTTTTTTTCCTGAAGTCCCACTTAAGAGAGTTTGTGTACTGGTCCAGTAAACGCTTCCGCTGCGCAACCAGCAACAGTTCTCTTTGCAGAGCATTAATTAAGTCCAGTGCAGAGATTCTTGTTGCAGTACAAGCTTCAGAGTCTCAGCAGCAAAGAAATAACGACACAGGGAAGCCTGTCTTTCCAAAGACAGGTTTATTGCAGGAAGATAACAGAAACACCTCCGGAGCTTTCAGACATTTTTGCTTCACGCCCCCACACAGGCAGAGAAAACAAACACTCTTTATATACTGAGCAACTTAACAACTTAATGAGCTTGACTACTTAAAGTCACATGACATTGCTAACTTGCCAGCGTCTAAGGTTTCACACCCTAACACCACCGCTATGGGACACCCTCCGCTATGGGCCTTCTTCCCCATTGCCTCACCTCCTAGTGATGCAGCACTAAAATTGTTGGCACAGTTGCAAAGCTAAGTAGGGTCTGGTACAGTTTCAAATTGGGTGGGGACCCATGTGTTCTGATCCCTGCATTGCAGGGGGTTGGACTAGATGAACCTCGGGGTCCCTTCCAACTTATATACTATGATACTGTGTTTCTGTTCTGCCCATGACCTACTGAGTCACCCCATCTTCGATCTCTTTTCTCTGTGATCTTCCCAATACAGTCATACCTTGGATTCCGAACGCCTTGCAAGTCGAACATTTTGGCTCCTGAACGCTGCAAACCCAGAAGTGAGTATTCCGGTTTGCTAACGTTCTTTGGGACCCGAACATCCGACGAGGCTTCCGGGGCTTCTGATTGGCTACAGGAGCTTCCAATCGAAAGCCGCGCTTTGGTTTCCAAAAGGTTTGGAAGTCGAACGGACTTCCGGAACGGATTCCGTTCGACTTCCAAGGTACCACTGTATCTGCATTTCCGAGTATTTCCGACTCTATACATTCGCTTCTGTGCTTTGATGGTGCGACAACACAGTCTCATGTTAACATGCGCAGTCGCAAATGCATGTTTTTTAAGTGAACACCACACGAATACAGTACAGCAAAGCTGGCGTGTGATGCGCATTGTGTTGTATTACACATACAAGTCTAAAGTGTATGGTTAGTTAAGCAACGATGGTGTGGATGCTCATTTTTTAAATATGTCATTATCATGGTTATTATTAACATTAAAATGAGATCACAAAATTATTTTGTATCCCGTGCAAAGATTTTTAACCAGTCCACCTTGCTGGGGGCCCCTATTCCCCCCCCACTGGGACTCAACCCCACTCCTGCAAGTATTGCAGGGAGGCAGCTAAAAATATAGGGGGGGCCTCACTCTCATTTGACCTTGAGATGCATTCCTCCAACTTCAATCTATGATTGAAACATCTTGGAAAACCTATGGGTGTAATAAGAAACTGTATTGTCATTGCTCAGTTCTTGGATAGCAGTAGAGTAAAAGGGATACAAATATGTAGCTCTCTTTATAAAAAGCAGCCAGAGATTAACCTCCTGAATTATCCATTAGGTGTGTATTGTGAAGGCTGAGAATATCTTATTGAGCTTTCATTTGCCACTCCATATGTTGACTTTCTCCGTTCCATGTAGGAACATAAGAAGATATTTATTTACATTCTGCCCTGCATTTGTCTCATGCAACGCTGTTTCCATTCTACTGCAGTTTGGCTTCTGACAAAAGCTATGTTGCTCAACTTTCTGTCTTTGCTGGCAAATTATTATAGGATTAATTAGACAATTACATCATCATTATGTTTTTTCCACACTATTCATTTTGGTGCAAAGGAAACAATGCAAATGGGGGCCATTACCAATTGCGTATCATATATACCATTTGCAGTTGGAAAACAACAAGAAGAAATACTAATATGGAAATGAAACGATAAGCAAACATTGGCAATTTCTACTCCCATTTCCTTTTTAGCCAGAATTCTCCAACATTCCTAGTTCCATGTGGCATAAAGAAAAATGTGCACAGTCTCATCAGACTATTATTTGGGTAGTTGTTCTTGTGTGGTTTGGCAAATAAAAAGCTTTGTGGATTCATAAAGCTCTGGAGTGCATATTTAACTAAAGAATGGTGGTGGAATAGCCTAGTTCAATTATGTGACCTCTAACTCTGTCAGAACAGCCCTCACTGGAAAAGAAGCACATTTGTGGTAGTGCTTGGCGATGCCATGGAATATTCATGAACATTCCAACTGCTCAGGGAATTGATGTTGGCACCTGAACGTGTACAAACAGTTTGAAGGGAAGGCAAAGGCCAGTTTGGCTGGGATTAAAACCCGACATAGTGAGAGAGTCCAGACGTGATAACAGCTATGTGGGACAGACCGTGGCTTGGATAGCTAAGTAGGAAGAGGTCCCAGGAAATAAGGAAGCTAAGATATAGCAATTTCCCTGTTGTGGTGTCATGTCCCCCAGGGAGAATGACTTTCACCAGCTTTTATATGCCAAGTAAATACTTATTTATATCTTTTGAGTAACTCTTTGGCTTGCTCCTGCTTGGTTAGTTGGGTGTCAGCTGTTTTGTAGTCATTTGTAGTCTGGTTACATTTATATTTTAAGGAGTACATAAGAACTCAGGGGCTGAGGAAGGAGTTTGAATGGTAGGTATCAGCCAGGTTTTGCTTTGCTGTTGTGGTAGATGCTTTGCCTTCTGAGAGGTGACCTCCACTGAGAGAAGAAAACGAGAATGAGCCAGGCCTCATCTTGTCATCTTTGTTCTAGATACAGCCCACAGACAGCCCAAAAAGAACTGGGCCTGACATGTGAAAAGGAGATGCCATGGGCAGATGGAGTATGTGAAAGCAGGAAACGAATAGTGCACCAAGACTTTTTTTGAAGTTTTGGCTCTTGTAGGGGAGCATTTGAGCTCTGTTTCAGGCAGAAACCCCCCATCCTGGCTTAGACTAGACCAAGCTAATTTCTTAATGCTGCAGTCCTGTGCACACAGTTGTACCTTGGAAGTCGAATCTGTTCCAAAAGTCCGTTCGACTTCCAAAATGTTTGGAAACCAAAGCGTGGCTTCTGATTGGCTGAAGGAAGCTCCTGCAGCCAATCGCAAGTTGCGGAAGCCCCGTCGGACATTCGGGTTCCAAATAATGTTCGTAAACCAGAACACTAATTTCCGGGTTTGCGGCGTTCAGGAGCCAAAACAGCCAAGTACCTATGGCGTTTGGGATCCAAGGTACGACTGTATTTGCTTAGAGAGTGAGCCTTACTGAATTCAATTAGACTTGTTTCAGAGTACAGGGGTTTTTTCTCTTTTTTTTGACACCACTCAGAAAATACAAAAACAAAAACCACCTGGGCGAAGTATGTGTGGACTGTGCACTACAAATGGAAAAATCCAGATACATTAACCTCCAAGAGGACCAGCCCTTATAGAAAGTGGAGACACCAGCATATTGATCACAGAAAAAGATGGGTTTAGAAAAGCCACGAGCTACGATTCTGTGTATTTTTAACAACATTGTTGCTGTGTCATGCTATATAAAACGAGATAGGGTAGACTTGTTTTGTGTCATTAGACAAGGCAAGCGCTGTCTTAACTTTCAAATATAATCAAGCCAAGAGTTTATATTTGGCCTCATGTGGATTTACTTTATTTCCTTACAACACCTGCTTTCTGTCCTTCAGACATTCTTCCAATCCATACTCATGCTGCTATCGTTGTTGCTTCATTCCATGGTGTTTCAAGATAAACCACTTAGAATGCAGTACGGTTAATAAAATGTTTTGTATTCCAGAGCAGTTGGCACTCAAAGGGAGAGGCCAGAAAGGCATACTAAGCTTGTGGTTTCTTTTTGGAATTACTAGGCACCCTCCAACATTTCGTGGCTGAGAGTAGGGACACTCTTGTTTACTTGTAACAGTCCTTTTCTTGCACTCAACATCACTCCCCCAGTGCTTCTGCCTCCCTCCTCCTGTTACAAACTGCTTTTCTTTGCTTGCTGAATGCTATATTAGTATACCCCTTACGCTGAATTATGAGACAGCTGTATAAGGACCAAACTAGATGCAACATTTGTCGTATGGTTAGCCCTGGTGTGTCAATTGTATAGGGTGCCTGCAGCAGCAAGCTGGATCAGAACCAGGGAATGAGGTTTAAATTTTCACCCCCACTGTGTTCCAATCAGAGTTGGCACTCAATGCCTGCTGTTTGCAATGTACACTGTTATGTACTGAGTTGAATAGGACCCAAAATGCAGCAGTCTGATTTGTCCTAGAACAATAGGATCCAAAATGCAGCAGTCTGATTGGTCCTAGAACAATGCAGCAGTATGATTGGTCTGCAGGAGCCACCCAACCCAGTTCCAGATGGAAGCGAATCCACAACCTGATTGGCCTACAGGAGAATTCCAGAATTAGCCAATCACTTGCAGCCCATTGTGTAAATAATGTATATAAAGCAGATACTTTGGGGGAACATTCATTCCTCTTCACCACTATGAGCTGAATAAAGAGTATGAAATCCACTCTCGACTCCAAGTATATTTCAGACACAAACAGTGGTGTGCAGTCACTGGACTCCGGGGACTAGGTAGCCCCTAAATGTTCCCTGGTGCCTCCTTCACAAAGCCCAGCTTCTGCCCAGCTTAGGCAAGGAAATGCGATGCTCTGATGGGTCCAAAATCCTGATACCTGATGCAGGAAGACTCCAGCATCCTGTTTGAGCCCTGGCACATCCTTCGCAAAGCCCGGGAAGCTTCTGTCTGGCTTAGGGAGCTACAATGCTCACATGCGCAATGTCAGGATCTCACAATTTCCACCTCACGCCACTGGAACTAGGGAATGAGGGGTGCACTTCTTTAAATTTTTTGGCCCCACTGTGTCCCAGTCAGAACTGGGAATCCTCCATGCCTGCTACTTCCAGTGGGTACAAATCTTCTATTTGTGCTTCCTGGAGTTTTCCTCCCATTTTGAATAGTAGGCTTTGGGGTCTCTGATTCTAAACAGGTTGGCAGCAGAGGGAAGTAATTAAAGCCCATCCCCACCCACAACCCCTCCTGACCCTGCTTGTCCACCCCCCCCCCCAAACCAGCTAGCTTAATACTACTACTAATACTAATAATAAATTAATTTATACCCACTGGCGGAGGAAGAGGAGTATGGGGAGAGCGCACCACCCCGGCAGCGTGATCCCGGTGGGGTGCCATCACGGCTGTCCCCCCCACTTGCGCTGGGCACCACGCCCCTGCAGGCGGTGTGCCCCACCTCCAGGACACGCCCCATGCCCCTGGATGCGCGCCAGCCCCGCTCCTGCCTGCTCTCCGCCCCCCAGTGCCGGAGCATGAAGCTCTGCCACTGTTTATACCCAACCCATCTGGCTGGGTTTCCCCAGACACTCTGGGTGGCTTCCAACAAAATATTTAAAATACAATAAAACACCAGACATTAAAAACTTCCCTAAACAGGGCTGCCTTCAAATGTCTTCCAAAAGTCAGATAGTTGTTTATTTCCTTGACATCTGATGGGAGGGTGCCACTACCGAGAAGGCCCTCTGCCTGGTTCCCTGTAACCTCACTTCTCGCAGTGAGGGAACTGCCAGAAGGCCCTCGGAGCTGGACCTCAGTGTCCGGGCAGAACAATGGAGGTGGAGACGCTTCTTCAGGTATACTGGGCCAAGGCCATTTAGGGCTTTAAAGGTCAGCACCAACACTTTGAATTGTGCCCAGAAACGTACTGGGAGTCAATGTAGGTCTTTCAAGACTGATGTTATGTGGTCTCGGCGGCCACTCCCAGTCACCAGTCTGGCTGCTGCATTCTGGATTAATTGCAGTGAGAATGTTTAATAGGATTTTGACTAGCACATAATGGGTTTGCTTTTCCTACTCACATCTGGGAGTCCTTGTAAATGAATGTCAGTGCTTTGTTTGTGAAGTAAAACAAGAGGCAGAATTTCCACATACTCCAATGTGCATTTGGATGTGCACCACTGCACAATCCATGAAACATGTTCACAGGTCTATAGCTGTGTATTTTTATACATACAGTAGCAGAAGAAGCTGTATTCCATATAAAGTAGCTGTTTATAAAGCCCAAGAGCATCTGTTTTCTATCAGCAGAACCTATATGATCACAGCATTGAACTCTGAATGAATAAACCGGTGTGTGTTCTTTAAAATGAAAAGCAGGGGGTCTTTTGCTTGCAGTTTTCGTTCTTTTTTTTTTAAGCTTCAAAAGCCTGGGGTGACATCTTTACACCAAAGGTTGCATATTGCCCTATCATGGAATGTAATGGATGATTAGGTCACATAAATGAAGTGACTATATTCCAGTGTTCTCCACTGTTGTGTGCTTATTATCTGCAATCCATACTGAGTAAATGAGTAATTACTTTGAATGCAAAATAGTAATAATGGATGCAACGTCTGGCATGATGAAAATCGAATATATAATTCCCATTTGTGATTTGAACAGCAAAGGCTGCTTAAACTCACAGCCATTAATAGTGAATGATCAGAGTGAAACAAGCAACTGGGTTACATTGTCCAGTACGATCATGAAAGGGCCTTTTTGGAGGATGTTTTAATTATCCCTCCAGAATTTTTTACGAAGCCTCTGATATATTTCTTCACAAAGGAGCTTATATCCAATTACAAACTCCCATTTGCCGGAGACTGTATAACCAGTGGCGTAGCGTGGGGGGTGCAGGGGGGGCCGGCCGCACCGGGCGCAACATCTGGGGTTAGGGCAAATCCACGGGTTAGGGGGCGCAAATTACTTGCCTTGCCCCGGGTGCTGACAACCCACGCTACGCCACTGTGTATAACCAATTAATGAAACAAAAGAGGAATAACTTAGAATCATAATTATAGAATCATGGAACTATAGAAACTGCAAGGATCTCTTACCTCAAGAGGTCAAGGAGGGGTGTGAACATCACACATTGGAGTGAAGCAACCATGTCAAGCAGATAGGCTTAAAAGTAGCCCCTGAATGTTCTTCCTACGCCCCCAGCTATTCTTCTACGGTTGCCTTTCCTTTGCCCTTGCCCCAAATCTTCCCTGCTTCCTCAGGTCTGGTGGGGACACAAACACCAGACCCTCCAAGTATCCCCATTTTCCAGGGACAGTCCCAGATTTTCAAAAGCAGTCCTGATTTCTGATTGGATCCTGGAATGTTCTGCTTTTCCTTAGAGCATTCCTATTTTCATCAGAGAAATATTGAAAAGTATGGAGTTATGCGATCCCCAAGCCAAGGAGATCAGTAACTATACAACCTCTCAAAGACATCTGAAGACAGCCCTGCATAGGGAAGTTTTTAAAATGTTTAATGTTTTATTATGTTTTTATATATGTTGGAAGCTGCCCAGAGTGGCTGGGGGCAACCCAGTCAGATGGACAGGGTATATGTTGTTGTTGTTGTTGTTGTTGTTGTTGTTGTTGTTGTTGTTGTTGTATAGGACATCCCTATTTTCATTGGAGAAATGTTGTAGGGTAGGCAACACTGAAGATTCAATTTTCAGTCCAATTGGTTTATGTATGTGGAATTTGGATAGGGTGCTATGCTATCTTATTTATTAAATTTGTATCTGCCCTACATCCGTAGATCTCAGGGCGGGTCACAACATAAAGAACACAAAAGGTGTAATAAAAAGTAAACAAAACAAAACCAATAATCCCCCCCCCCCTTTTAAAGGGCATCGGATGTCAATCAGCCAAAGGCCTGGTTGAAAAGGAATATTTTAACCTGGCACCTAAAGGTTCATAATGAAGGTGCCAGGCGAGGCTCTCTGGGGAGAGCACTCCACAAACAGGGAGCCACCACGGAAAAGGCCTGTTCTTGTGTTGCTACCTTCCAGACCTCATGTGGAGGAGGCACATAAAGAAAGGGTACTTCAGGCTCCGGGTCGGGTCATATGGGGGGAGGTGGTCCTTGAGGTATTCTGGCCTGCTCCTTTGCCTCAGGCTTGCCATTCTGTCACACACCTGAGAGCAGGGCTGGTCAAAGACATTGGCTGCTTAAGATGAACGGCAAGATTCCACACATATGTACCAATTCTGGATACAGGAGCTGACGGACCTGGCAATTGAACCTTTCTCTACACACTGTCCATGGACTGCACGCTCCTTTAGCACCTGATGGTCGATGGTTAGGAGATAGGCTGCGTGTCCTCCAGCAGCATCTGTTGCCTGAGGCAGCTGCCTCCCTCTGCCTAGTCACAGGGCTGGCTCTAGGATCAGTGTCAGTGCTAGCCAGCTGCACCCCAGCTGGGGAATGGGGTAGCACTTCTAAGATTCCTTTAAACCCCGTCACACCAACCTACAGACCCTCATGTACACCTGCTTGCACACAGCTGCTTTCATACGGCTTTGTGCCAAGTGTGTGCTCATTCTCACAAGTTCATTGGCTACTTTATGTGTTAGTGGCATATGGGCTTTGCTGATGGCACAGTCCTTCGTTGAGGGGTCCTGGGATGCTCTTTAATGTTTGGCTGTATTCCCCCCCCCCCCCCGCTTCCAGGCTGAGCACACACTGGATATGGCAGTCACGCAGCCGATATCTTCGATTGCAATGTGAGTATAAATCTACTCTGTACGATTCCTAAGCAACAACCTGCCTACTGTCCTCCTTTGGCTAGCCTGGGACTGCTCCCTGCCATATTGTTGTTGATCCAGGGTACCAGAGTCTGGGGGTGCAAAGGTGCTCCTAATTCTAGGCAGTTGGTGAATGTTCTAAATTAATGAGGGCCAGGATTTAGCTAATGATTGGGGTACAGAAGGGGAAATACAGGCTGCAGAAGTTCTCCTGCCAAACATGGAAATTCTGTTATAGCGCAATTGTCAGTCATCCGCGCATCAAAGAAAGATCCTCGGGTCTGTGCAACTCCTTGACATAAATTTGTTGTAAAAGGTGGCACATCAGAGTTACCCGTGCCACCTTAATGTAAATATTACTACAAGTCATTTCTTCAAAGGCATACAGCAAAGAGGGAAGTGGTTTTACAGCCCCTCCCTTCCTGCTATGGCATGTGCGGTTTTATAAAAAACTGTCAGGAAGATGGGTAGCACTTAGCTTTAAGAGATACTGATACTGTCGAGTTCCCGTTCAAGTCCAAAAGAGTAGCTTTGGCCTATTGAGAAGACAGCTTGGCCGGCCCAGTTGAAACTGACTAAGTGAATAGAATTCCATTTCCCAGTGCAAGACTAAATACAGACATTAAGGAAACCCTTTCCTTGGAATAATGCGCACTCAGGTCCAGTTTAACAGCCAATGTCGACTTTTTACTTTAGTTGAGATCCCTGCATTGCAGAGGGTTGGGCTAAATGACCCTCAGGATACCTTCCAACTCTACGATTCTATGAAAGGGGGGCAAACCCACAACACATTTTCAGAGCAAACAGATTTAAAGTATGTGGGATTGCTTTAGCAGCTGAAGATTGCTGCTGTCCAGCCCAATCTAGCACATATTTACTCAGTGATAATGACCAAAATAGCTACAGCGGTTGCTATGGGTAAAGCATTTGCCCATTTGCCCGGTTCCTGTGCATCAATAAATGCACCGACCCCGTGCCAGCGCAGCCCGTCAAGAGAGTTGGCACCCTAACTCCCCTCATTATGGCCGGCCACCTTTACCACCAAGCAGGCCAACTTGCACAATACCTGTGCTTATTATACAAAGTCTGACATTATTTGTTGTTGCAAATTGGTCATTTCATCCAGAAAGGAAATAAAAGTATTCTTTGCACGTTGTGCAAAATATGCAGAGATCCACTGTTGAAATACAATGTAATACACATGTATGTTAAAATGTAGACCACCACCCCCACAAATAAGTTTCGATGTGGTCGCCACAACAAATAAACTTAAATTTTTGACTTATTGGAAGGAGTGTTGGTACTAGCAAGAACATGATCTGCCCCGGTTCTGCCCCACTCCCTGCGCTCCATATTACTCCCAATAATTGTTTTCCCTGCACAGAAGGCTGGAATCCTCTTGCACACTTAACTTGGTCCACTAAAAGTAGTTGGAAACTCATCTTTCCAAGTAAACGCGTATGGAACCAGCCTCTGAGGCTACAAGTAAGCTATATGCTTCCGAAGAAGCCTTAAGTAGGGATAGGGATGCGCGCGGGGGATGAGGAGGGGAGGGGTCGTCCCCCGCAGTGGAATCCTCCTCCGCCCCTCTCCCCCCTCCCAAACGCCCTGGCTTTCACCATCTCCTTATATGGACTCCAGAATGTCTGACGTCACCTCCAACGCTGGGAAAACCAGTGTCGGAGCAACCAAACCTCCTTTGGGCAGGAGAGCTGGAAAGAGAAAAGGTGGAGGGGGGGGGAGGATAAGGCGAGGGCAGGGAGGACCCAGGGGGGTGGAGTCGGAATGCAGATCGACGCGGGCGCTCCTCCAATGAAAGGAGGATTGGCGTTCCATCATTGGCCGAGGCGGGGAGGAGGCGGGGGACAGACGGTCCCCTTCTGCCCAGGGTTGCAGGAGGAATGCAAGGGAAGGGCAGGGAACGGGTTAGGCTGCGCCGGCTGAAAAGCGCCGCCTGCCTGCAGAAGGGGCGTCAGTCAGCGCTGCCGGGCGAGGAGTTGGGAAGGCGCTGCGGGAGAGGCTGGGCGTCCGCGGAGACTTCTTCAAGGGAGCTGGGTGGGGTGGAGAAAAAGAAGAAGATAAACCTATATATATATATTCAGCCAGTTTTGTTCCAAACCTGGGGGGAACTGCCCGCTTTCCACTCGCAGAAGTTACATAAATCTATTGCTTCTCCTCTGCACCGTCGTGGGAACCTGAGCAACCATGCCCGTCTTCCACACCCGCACGATCGAGAGTATCCTGGAGCCGGTGGCGCAGCAGATCTCACACCTGGTCATCATGCACGAAGAGGGCGAGGTGGACGGCAAGGCCATCCCGGATCTCACCGCTCCCGTGGCCGCCGTGCAATCCGCCGTGAGCAACCTGGTCCGGGTGAGTTGAGAGAGAGACAGAGCCAGCTTGCTTGCTTGCCTGGGAGGCTCGGGATTCTTAATTTCATTGCGGAAGAAACGCGGCTCTCTTAAAGTAAATGGAAACACACACCCAAGCCTCTTGCTCTCCCAGTTTTTGCATTAGGGAGCTTGGCTGTTTGATGGCGGAGTGTTTGTCTGTCTGTCTGTGTGTGTGTGTCCCAGCAAACTTCAATCCGGCCCCACCTTAAGTCCCCCTCCCCCGCAAAAAAAAAAAAAAAAGAGTGTTTAGGGAATGCAAGAAAAAGTTCGGGCAGCAACGAAGTTGTCACTGCAGGAGGAGTCTTGATTAATCCCCTTGGTGTGTTCCTGGTCTTGCCTCACTGGCTGGGAAATGGCTGAGCTGTCCCATGTTGACTTTCCAGGTTAAAAGGTCTTCTCTTCACCCAGCAAAAAAGGAAGGAGGGAGGAAAAATTCCTTCCAAGGCTTCCTGACAAGTTTCCCCTTCTGCCTTCCTCTTCCTTATCAAACTCCCGTTTAGTCGCTTGACACACCCAAACTTGCTTTGTCCCTCTTTCAAGCAACAACAAAGCAGTAGTTTGTTTGTTTTTTCAAAGTTAATTTTAGTTGAGTTTAAAGTCGAACAGGGATCGTAGGGCAGCAGGCTGGGTGATTCAGAATATGATTCGCAAAGCTTACGGAATCAAAAGAATACAGAGTAATAACCGTATTTTTGATAGCAGACGAAGCCGGGGATATAAATACCTCAACAGGACCTTAACGGGGTGCGTTAATCATAAACTCTCAGAATATAACCTAAAACTATCCCTGGATAACCGTAAAGGCGCCACCTCAGAGAGTGCTAGCCAATTAAAGCAGCTAAATATATTTGAAAGCTGGAGGAGGTTATTGTTCATGTTCTTGGTTAGTGATAATACACTATTAAATCATAACCAAATAGAAATAAATTTGTCCTCTTTGTGTTGGCCTCTCAAGACCAGTAACTTATGAGTTAATTTTTCCTTAAAGAGCTGTTTCCCATAACTTGGCAGACCAGAATAGTTTCATTTATAGATCTCCATGTTTTATGAAATGCTTAAAAGTAAGCCCAACAGGTATCGTTCAAAGTAATTTCTGTGAATTCCTTGCTGAAGGTAGATAGGATCTGAATAGGTCCCAGTCCTGGGTGTGTGTTCTTCTCAAACTCTGCATTTTCCTCCTCTTCTGTAAAGAGAGAAGGCTCCACATGCCATCTTGCATTCTCCTCCCGGCTCCCTTACTTCCTCCTCTTAGGAATGTCGGAAGCTACTGTTATGCTGAGTTGTATCCTTAACCTACATAGCTTAGTATTCCCTTACACTGAATCCAGGGTTTAAGACGTTGACCTCTCCCGGCCCTACTTGGAGATGTTGGGGGTGGGGTGGGAAGTCAAACCTTCTGCACATGGGCAGATGCTCTGCCGCTGAACTATGACCCTTTCCACTGTGTGCCCCCACTCTGACTTTCTGGCAAGGCTTGCTTTTTATAGTATCATAGAATTGTAGAGTTGGAAGGGGTCATCTAGCCAAACCCCGTGCAAGGCAGGAATCTTTTGCCCCCACGTGGGAGTTGAATCCACAATCTTGACATTTAGAGCCTCGTGCTTTACCAACTGTGCTGCACCATTTTCTGATGCTGCCTCTGAATGGTGATGCCCCGGTTCCCTGACCCACCTCTTTCCTGCACGGTCTTCGCCAGCTATGACAGTGGCAATGTATTATTGGGATAATGTTTTATTGTGTTTCTGTGAAGGAGGGTTTTAAAAAAAGTAAAATAAAATAACAGAGGGGCGGCATCACTCTCTCGCTGTTCCCACCCCACCCCCTTTGCCCCTTAGCATTGTTACTTGATGGGGGCAGTTGGGTGGCGCTGTGGTTTAAACCACTTAAACCACTGAGCCTCTTGGGCTTGCCGATCAGAAGGTTAGCGGTTCGAATCCCCGTGACAGGGTGAGCTCCTGTTGCTCTGTCCCAGCTCCTGCCAACCTAGTAGTTCGAAAGCACGCCAGTGCAAGTAGATAAATAGGTATCACTGTGGCAGGAAGGTAAACGGCATTTCCGTGCACTCTGGCACCTGTCACGGTGTCCTGTTGCTCCAGAAGCAGTTTAGTCATGCTACCCACATGACCCGGAAAGCTGTCTGTGGATAAAAGCCTGAAAGCAAGATGGGTGCCGCAACCCCATAGCCGCCTTTGACTGGACTCAACCTTCCAGGGGTCCTTTACCTTTTTACCTGTTATCCGATACCAGGCCAGACTTCTAAAACCGTTGCGAATGCTGGGATGGGGGTCATTTTCTTTGAGAGCATGCTCTGCAGTGCTGAGGAATCTGGAAACAAGGGACCGACTGCACAGCTGCCCCTCCTCCCATTTCTTCCCCTGCCCTGCATGTCCCTACATTGCCCTCAACTTTCCAACTTTCCATCCCCTCTAAATCATTGTCCTGTTCCCAAAGGAAGCCCTTGCACTTCTTCTAGTGTTGTAGTGCCTCATATTTACATCTGCTCCTACAGTAACAGTGTTGTTCCCTTCAAATCCGTCTTGACCAGCCCTTCAGCCTGACTGTTCTACCCCTTCCCCCTTCCTTAGGCCTTAGATCATGGGTAGACAAACTAAGGCCCAGGGGCCGGATCTGGCCCAATCACCTTCTAAATCCGGTCCACGGACAGTCCGGGAATCAGCGTGCTTTTACATGAGCAGAATATGTGCTTTTATTTAAAATGCATCTCTGGGTTATTTGTGGGGCCTGACTGGTGTTTTTACATGAGTAGAATGTGTCCTTTCATTTAAAATGCATCTCTGGGTTATTTGTGGGGCATAGGAATTCGTTCATTTTTTCTTCAAAATATAGTCCGGCCCCCCACAAGGTCTGAGGGACAGTGGACCGGCCCCCTGCTGAAAAAGTTTGCTGACCTCTGCCTTAGATACTCTGAATCACCACATTCTTTTGATAAAGTTCCTATCCTTTCAAGTCCAAACAGTGCCTTTCCCCTTACTGCATCCTTAAAAAGATGTAGGAAACTCAAAGGCCAGAGATAATACCCAACCAATGAATTTTCCGCAGCCAGTTAGCGGTGGCAGCAAACGGAAGATTCCAGTTTACAAACTGTTTTCCTGTGTTAGATCAGTTTCACTGTGGGCGGCTGGGTGTAGGGTTCCCCCTTTGCATTCCTGCCCTTTCATTGACAAGTCCTTCCCTGTCCTTATTACATCTTTCCCTTGTGATTGAGAATAAGTGACGCTGTTACGGATCCACGACATTCGTTCTATGAAGCTTACTTGAGCTACTGTTCCTTTGAAGCTTCAGTCTCTGCGACTTCTGATCTTGGCACGCATTCCCCACTCTCCTTTCCTGCTTTTCCCACAGTCCCCTTCCAGGCAGATAGAAGCGAATGGCAAGTGGAACAGCTGCAGAAAACATCCCCGAATCCCAAAATATTGTATTGGACAGTCGCCAACCACCAGGGTTGGTAGGTAATATAGTGCATGTGTGTTCTCCAGTTCTCCCATTTTCTTCAGGTAGACTGTGTTGGGATCTACACACATATGAAAATGCTTTTTTAAAAAAGTGTTTTAAAAATACATTGAATTTTCCATAAGGCTCACCACTGCCATCTAGTGTCACATTGTGTATTGCACTTAAAGTACACTTAAAACGTTTTATTTGCAACTGTATAGCTGAGTCCTGTGTATGTATTGTTCTTTCTCCACTTTTTCTCCATGGAGTTCATGCAGGATTCTTCACCCCCCCACCCCGCTGCTTCTATTGTTGCCCATTGAGAACTCTTGTTGCCCATTCATATACTGCCCCTGTTTACTTTATCATGCTACATATTTTACACACATTCCCTCTCTGCATTCTTTTGCAAGGGTGAGGGATCTCTCACATTTAAAAAGCCCAACGATGCTTGGTGCATATTTTCAGTTCAAGCCCACACCATCTGTGTCCTTTGCAGAGTTGTAAATCCTTTCGTATCGATTGGTACGTGCGGTTAATTAGACGGATAGTTCAACAGCCCCAAATGCAACAGTTGTTTACAACTTCACGGCACCGGAATTCGTTTTGGAATATATTATTTGTTTGTTTGTTTGTTTGTATCCCGCCACTCTGTTTGTTTCCCCAGCCACTCTGGGCGGCTTCCAACAAAGATTAAAAATACATTAAAATGTCACACATTAAAAACTTCCCTTAACAGGGCTGCCTTCAGATGTCTTCTAAATGTCAGGTAGTTGTTTATCTCTTTGACATCTGATGGGAGGGCGTTCCACAGGGAGGGTGCCACTACCGAGAAGGCCCTCTGCCTGGTTCCCTGTAGCTTTGCTTCTCGCAGTGAGGGAACTGCCAGAAGGCCCTCGGCACTGAACCTGTGTCCGGGCAGAATGATGGGGGTGGAGACGCTTCTTCAGGTATACTGGGCCGAGGTCATTTAGGGCTTTAAAGGTCAACACCAACACTTTGAATTGTGCTCGGAAACGTACTGGCCACGAACTTGGATGGCTTTAAAAGAGGATCATACAAATTCCTGGAGGAGAGGGCTATCGGTGGCTACTAGCCTATGCTTTGCCTCCACACTTGGGAGGCAGCAGTGTTCAAAAATACCAGTTGCTGGAAATCATGGGAGAGGAGAGGGGTCTTGTGCAAATGTTCTGTTCCCTGGTTTCCCGTAGGTCAGCCACTGTGAGACCAAGATGCTGGATTGGATTGATCCAGCAAACCCTTCCTATGTTCTTATTTCATCTTGTCGGTATCTAAATGCCAGTAATATGGCACAGTTTGTGGATTCCGATTCTGAATATTACGCATATTTTCTATGTTTCTGTAATAGCAGGCAGTGGGTGGAGCTTGTTCCTACATTATACTGTCAGTTACTTTTCCTTAGCGGTGAAGTGGTTAGAACTGATTTTCTTACATGCGCTTTTCTCTTGCATGTGGTTGGTTTGTTGCGTCTGTCGGTGCAGGGGAAACAAGCCACCAACTTTCTTTGACCTGCAAGGTTTATAGCTTGTATGAGGCTGGATTGCAATGTTGTTGGCATGTTGGCAGCATTTATTTCTGAACGGATCCTGAGGTTACGTTTCACCACAATGTGTTCCGCCACTGTATCATAGCTCAGTATTGTTGATGTTCAGAAACCAGTGCTAATCTCTTGAGGGAGCCATACTGAACCAATTTCTTTCAGAAGCCAACTTTCTAAATTGCAAGTGGGGGATAAACAGGTTGGATCACTTTTCATGAATTCAAGTCCGGGAAGAAGAGCTCTTGTCACTTTTTAACCCTTTCGTTTTCCGCTTTCAAACTTTAATGAGGTCTCTGTGCATTGGATAGCTGGGCTTGGGGCTGTTTGTTAATTGAAATTAATTCTGTGCTTCACTGCAAAATTTTAGTAAGGGGTAGGATAATGCTTTAGCTCTTGTGTTGAAAACTTCTGCTTGTGTTACTCTTGTTGAAGTGTACGTGTTTGAGTGTGGCAGGGTAGGATTGGATTGACCGGCTAAAAACACTTCATTCCTTCGATGTGCATGAGGAGCTGATTTAGGATAGTGCTAATAGAGCAATCCTAAGTGTGTTTAAAGGTAAAGGGACCCCTGACCATTAGGTCCAGTCGTGGCCGACTCTGGGGTTGCGGTGCTCATCTCGCTTTACTGGCCGAGGCAGCCGGCGTACAGCTTCCGGGTCATGTGGCCAGCATGACTAAGCCGCTTCTGGCAAACCAGAGCAGCGCACAGAAACACCGTTTACCTTCCCACTGGAGCGGTACCTATTTATCTACTTGTACTTTGACGTGCTTTCGAACTGCTAGCTTGGCAGGAGCAGGGACCGAGCAACGAGAGCAAGTCCTAGGCTCTGGGTAAATTGCACTGAGCTCAGTGGGCCTTACTTCCTCTCATTTTGGGATTTCACTTATAAAGAATGTAATCTGAGTGTAAGTTCAAAACTCACACCAGCCATGATTTTGCTAAGGGCCAAAGCAAACCAATATAATGGTATCTTGGTTTGCATACGTTTTGGATTACAAACACGTCAAACCTGGAAGTGTGTCCCCCAGTTTGCAACCTTTTTTTGGATTACAACCCATTTTTGGGGGGATTACGAACAAATTGTTTTGGGAGGCCCCATTGGCGAAAGCGCGCCTTGGGTTACAACCTGTTTTGGTTTACAAACGGACCTCCGGAATGGATTATGGTTGTAAACCAAGGTACCACTGTATTTGCAAACACTCTTGTTACATGACAGTATCCTATTATACAAGTACAGCCACCTTTAAACTATTGCCCTCCAACAGTTTTTGGACTTCCATGATCCCTGACCATTGGCCACGCTGGCTTGGGCTGATGGGAGTTGTAGTCCTCCAACATCCGTATGGCACCAGGTTGGGAAAAGATGTGCAAGGCTATTTGAAGAATTGCTTTGAGGGGTTTTTGGGGGGGAGGGGAGGATATATCAGTGATATATAAAAGTTGTTTAATTGCAACATTGAATTTGGCACACACACCCTTTTAAAGAATAAATAAATCATGTTTTAATCTGAACTAAGGTCAAAGACATATGCACATGTATGTGCAAACTGATGTAAAATTAACTACTTTCTCTTTATTTTATTGATGGTAGGTGTGTTTTTGGCATTTACTCCAACGTTTGCTAAGTGTGGAGTTTCCCTTGTGGTAGTGCTTCAGGGCATAAAGTAGCATTTATTATTTAAGATGACTGAAATCTGAGATGTGGAATTTCATTTGAAGGGGAATGCAGTTGAGTTAGGAAATTAAACCTAAGAGAACGACAATAAAAACTGGAACATATCACTTTTGCGACACATCACATGTTGTTTAAATTCAGTTTTGAACTTCTGATATGGGTGTTCTGCCAAATGTAGTGCATCTTGATTTAAAAACTAAAATCAGAGTTCCAAACTATTGCTCTTTTCATTTAGGTCTGATTGTTTAGCACGAAGGGACGCAGGTGGCGCTGTGGTCTAAACCACTGAGCCTCTTGGGCTTGCCTATCAGAAGGTCGCGGTTCTAATCCCCGCAACAGGGTGAGCTCCCGTTGCTTGATCCCAGCTCCTGACAACCTAGTAGTTCGAAAGCACATCAAAGTGCAAGTAGACAAATAGGTACCGCTCCGGTGGGAAGGTGAACAGTGTTTCAGTTCGCTTCTCTGGTTTTGCCAGAAGCAACTTAGTCATGCTGGTCATATGACCCGGAAGCTGTCTGCGGACAAACGCCAGCTCCCGTGGCCTATAGAGCGAGATGAGCGTGCAACCTCAGAGTCGTCCGCGACTGGACCTAACGGTCAGGGGTACCTTTACCTATACCTTTATTTAGCACGAAGATGGTGGCAGTTGTGAATGTGCTTCATTCTTTTCCCCCTTAGACGATGTAGTTGGACTATAACTCACTTTGACATGAATCTTAATTTTAGAGGTCAGGAACCTGAAATCCTGTATGAAATGAATGCGGTAATCTTGTATGCATTCTTGCGTTGGATGGGATAGTTGCACTTATTAAAAGGTTTGGGGCATGTTGGCTATGCTAGTCAGATTTAGTGAGGAAATACCATACAGCCATCAACTGTGTAATCCTATACACTACAAGTCCAATTGCATTTAATGGAGCTTACTCCCTGTAAGTAAGTGGTTAGCGCTAGATCTCTCTTTAAAAAATGGTTGTACTTCGTTGATAAATTATAATTGGCAGGCTGGATGAGATTCAAAGCAGCATTTGTTTGCACACATGGACTCGTCTATTTCCTTTTACCAGAAGTAATTCTATATACCTTCTGAACCCCAGCAGTCCTGCAAGCTTGCCCCCCTCCTTGAGGATGTTGTTGGAAGGAAGTACGGTATTTTTGCTCTATAAGACTCACTTTTTCCCTCCTAAAAAGTAAAGGGAAATGTGTGTGCGTCTTATGGAGCGAATGCAGGCTGCGCAGCTATCGCTGAAGCCAGAACAGCAAGAGGGATTGCTGCTTTCACTGTGCAGTGATCCCTCTTGCTGTTCTGGCTTCTGAGATTCAGAATATTTTTTTTCCTGTTTTCCTCCTCCAAAAACTAGGTGCGTCTTGTGGTCTGGTGCATCTTATAGAGCGAAAAATACGGTATTCTCCTCCCTCCTCTGTGTCTGCAAGGAACTGCTTTCCATTCATGCATGGGGAGGGTCAGGTGGGGTGTGTGTTGCTCCCAACAATGATATAACTTGTCTGGACTCTGTAGATTTGATACTGCTCTTTAAATCTTCTGGAATTAGTGATTGGCTGGCAGTGTTAACCTTATTGATTATGTCACCGTTTTGAAGAGCTTGCATTGGAATTGACCTCTGCCTGTGTATCCAGAAGTCAACAAAAGAATGTTTTGGGGTGCGTCCAATTTCTAAACCACTTCAGACAGCCTTACTTCAGCGACTCTTCTTAACTAGTACGCTGTTCAGAGCAGTGGTCCTGTTCTTGAGGAGGCAAGAAATTTCTTGAACAAGCAGCTGCTTTAAAGGAAAACAGATGCCTCTTCCGCTGAATGTGGCTTCTATCAGAGGGAGAAGGTTCTAGTAAATTAGTGTTTCCCTCGGCAAGTCCTTGATCATAAACAAGTGGAAGAAAAAATTTAATTACTCACCCTAATTGTCTCTTTGCAGCAGCTGGAATAATACAGCCTCTGGAGGGAAAGGGAGAAGTCTCTCTTCTTTAGCAGCCAAGAGGGAAGTTCTGCTCCCAGGACAAAGGCCTTCTGGAGCAATAGCACTTGTTGCGCCACCACCAATAACATAGATGTAGCTCTGTGGCCAAACTCCTCCAGAGGCAGTGATCTCTTCCTCTTCTTCCCCCTTCCCCAGAGGACCAAAGCTGACATGACACCAGTATCCATGCTTGTTGAATCATATGTTTTCCATGTTCTGGATTAAAGCAGGTGGTGGCTTCCAATTTTTACATCAATAAGGGTGGGGAGGCGAGGGGGGCTGAACTTTCCCCTGCCTTGCATTCCTGCGTTCTGTTGTCACTGGTACTCCGCTCCCCAGTTTGGTACACTTCTTATGTTGGAACCACACAGAGATAAAACAGGCTGGTGGGGGGAGAGTTTGGATCTCCTCGCCCGCACTGCTTCATACATAGAATCAAAGAAAGGAAGGGATCCTGAGGGTCATCTAGCCCAACCCCCTGTGATGCAGGAATCTCAGATGCAGGGCTAATAAATGGAGCCACCCCTATTGTATCTAGTTTGGCTCTCAGAGACTTTGCCACCATGCCGCTGCAATATTTTAAATTTTAGACCCTTCTGTCAAGGGAAACGTTGGGCTTTGCTGGATTTCAAGGCAGTACTGGGCTTCAGCCCAGTATACCTGAAGGAGTGTCTCCACCCTCATCGTTCAGCCCGGAAACTGAGGTCCAGCTCTGAGGGCCTTCTGGTGGTTCCCTCCCTGTGAGAAGTGAGGTTACAGGGAACCAGGCAGAGAGCCTTCTCGGTAGTGGCACCCGCCCTGTGGAACGCCCTCCCATCAGATGTCAAGGAAATAAATAGCTATCTGACTTTTAGAAGACATCTGAAGGCAACCCTGTTTAGGGAAGTTTTTAATGTCTGGTGTTTTATTGCTTTTTTATTAGTAGTATCATTAATTCTGTTGGGAGCTTCCCAGAGTGGCTGGGGAAACCCAGCCAGATGAGTGGGCTATAAATAAATTATTCTTATTCTTATTCTTATTCTTATTCTTATTCTTATTTTATAGTACAGTGGTGCCCCGCAAGACGAATGCCTCGCAAGACGAAAAACCCGCTAGATGAAAGGGTTTTCCGTTTTTCGAGGTGCTTCACAAGACGAATTTCTCTATGGGCTTGCTTCACAAGACGAAAACGTCTTGCGAGTCTTGTGATTTTTTTTGCTCCCCCCCCCTTTCTAAGCCGCTAATAGCCACTAATAGCGCTAAGCCGCTAATAGGGTTGCTTCGCAAGACAAAAAAACCGCAAGACGAAGAGACTTGCGGAACGGATTCTTTTCATCTTGCGAGGCACCACTGTATAATGTTCCCTGTTGGGAGCACATGAGCGCCATACAGGCTCATGCACTCTTGTCCACCTACCTTTTAATTGCTTTGAGAAATATTCTGCACCAAAGCGCCAACTCTTAAAAGAGATGTGTGTACTCTTCAACTCAGATCACTGTTTCACTGAGTCCAACACTTCTCTGAAAAAGTAGCTGTTATCAGGAAGTAATCTAAAAATAAGCCCGATAATGTTGAGAAGGGTCTGGTCATGATCTTTCGTATTTATAATTATAGCTGTCCAAGGACC
Source organism: Podarcis cretensis (assembly GCF_951804945.1). Taxonomy (NCBI): domain Eukaryota; kingdom Metazoa; phylum Chordata; class Lepidosauria; order Squamata; family Lacertidae; genus Podarcis; species Podarcis cretensis. Next base: position 15,496,974 of record NC_137174.1, read on the forward strand.
ATGTGAGTACATGTTTCTAGTAGTTATTAAAAGTAAGGCAGATGATTAATGTTGCCATACTGATCTTGTCTATTTGCTCTGATGTAAAGGGTGTGGGTCCTGTTATAGAGTGGCCCTTGGCCATGTTAAAGGAATCAAAGCATGATTCGGGGCTTCGGCCTCTTTGAAGTGTGAGTTCCTGAGGCTGACTTTAACTGTGGTTAGCAAACTTAACTCTGAATAACATTAACCCCGATTCCTTAACCAGGGCTTGCTAACTAGTTCTTAAGGCCTTGTTAACACAGAACTTTCATTAGTGTGATTCGTAACTAACTATTGGTTCCAGTCAGTGTTAGAAATTAGCCAGGCGCCAGGTGCATTTTGCGACTTGTGCGGGTCCAGTTGCGACCATGTGGAGATCTCTGGATGCCAGCTTGGTCAACCTGACGGCTCCATCTGGCTGGCCCCTCCAGCTTTCTTAATCAGGTTATTTATTGCATTTATATATGGTTCCACCCTACCCCTACAGCAACCCTGTGAGGTAGGTTACGAGGCAGTGACTGAGCTTCATGACTGAGTGAGGACTTGAACCCTGATCTCCCAGGTCCTAGTCTGACACTCTAATCCATGGGTAGGCAAACTAAGGCCCGGGGGCTGGATCCGGCCCAATCACCTTCTAAATCTGGGCCGCAGACGGTCTGGGAATCATGGTGTTTTTACATGAGTAGAATGTATGCTTTTATTTAAAATGCATCTCTGGGTTATTTGTGGGGCATAGGAATTTGTTCATATATTCCCTCCCCCAAAATATAGTCTGCCCCCCCCCCACAAAATCTGAGGGACAGTGGACTGGCCCCCTGCTGAAAAAGTTTGCTGACCCCTGCTCTAACCCATGGGTAGGCAAACTAAGGCCCGGGGGCCAGATCCGGCCCAATCACCTTCTAAATCCGACTCACGGGCGGTCTGGGAATCAGCGTGTTTTTACATAAGTAGAATGTGTGCTTTTATTTAAAATGCATCTCTGGGCTATTTGTGGGGCATAGGAGTTCATTCTTCCCCCCCAAAAAAAAATATATAGTCCAGCCCCCCACAAGGTCTGAGGGACAGTGGACCGGCCCCCTGCTGAAAAGGTTTGCTGACCCCTGCTAACCACTACACCAACCTGGCTTCCTAGAGTACTTCTGCTATGGGGCAGCTGTATGAATTATGTAGGTAAATAAATATGGAGAAAGCAAACTGTCACTTAGAGAAGGATCTGAAATATTTTCCTTGAAGCTTGAATTCGCTTTATTCTGGATTGTTTTGTTTGATGTTTCAATGTGGTATAAACCGCTTTGGGGTGTTCTCTTTAAAATATAAAGTGGTATAAGCAATCCCTGGAATTGGTTCACCACCTTGCCTAGAAATGGAATTTTGGGGGCTGGCTTGAAATCTTCCAGTACCGTGCAATTTAGAGAGGGCTAATTCACTGAAGATCTTAACAATGGCTTCCTTCAGACTCCTTGGTATTATGTCGAGGAAACGTTCTGCGCTTTTTCAGCCCTCTTGGCCAAGTCTCTTCCGGCTGCTTTGAGCAAGTCAGTGAGGTCAAATGCCAAATGCCGAGCTGGGTGACCTCAGCCATCCATGGGATCTGTCCACACCCTCGGGCTGTATGAATTTTACGCAGTCTATTTCTGGTTATCAGTCCTAGTTTGAGGCTAAATCTTGTTGAGAGTTAATGAAACAATTAAGGAAATTGCAATTGCTCTGCATCTGTTGGGTCGTAAAGGATTTGTTCTACGTCAGAGGTCAGCAACCTTTTTCAGCCGTGGGCTGGTCCACCGTCGCTCAGAGCATGTGGTGGGCCGGACTATATTTTTTGGGGGGGAATGAACGAATTCCTATGCCCCAAAAATAGCTCAGAGATGCATTTTAAATAAAATCACACATTCTACTCATGTAAAAACACCAGGCAGGCCCCACAAATAACCCAGAGATACATTTTAAATAAAAGGACATGTTCTACTCATGTAAAAACATGCTGATTCCCGGACCATCTGCGGGCCAGATTGAGAAGGTGATTGGGACGCATCTGGCCCACGGGCCTTAGGTTGCCTACCCCTGCTCTACGTGGAACTGGGCTTTGTGGAAGCAGAAGCCAATGCTATACTGCAAGCTTACTCCAAACTCTTTGCTATGTGAGTTCAGCTGAACAATTCAATAATGCTTCGGTCTTTAAACTCCTTTTGTTTCTCTGTAAGGCTGTCATCAACGCTCCTTCTGGCTTACTATTTTTGTAATTGTGAATCTTGACCGTGGTTCCTGCTGTGGGAAAATAACCTTTGCATCCATGCTAGGACATTCTTAACATGGCTGAAAGCAAAGTTTATGCAAGTCTGTCTGGTTGTTGTTATATTCCGGAAATGCCTGGCAAATGAGCTGATTGGTTGATAGACTCCAAAAAATGTCTCAATTATGGGTTCATGTGTTTTGAATTTGTGAAGTCATTAATGGGGGTCTACACTTGCTGCTAAACTTCTTGTAGCTAGAATAGTGAAGAACTCCTTAATATAGACCTTTTTTTTGAAGCATGGTTGTCATGGGAGAGAAATACTGTTAAAAAAATAAAAAAATAAAATTAATGGAGATCATGAGGCAAAGGATGAGGCACTTGATTATTCCACAAACTGCACTCAAATGTTCTAGGAGAATAGTTTCTGTGAATTGGTAACTAAATGCGATGGACTGCATTTATGCCAAAAGATATGATCTGTTGCTTTTACTCCAATAAGTATTGTTACTGGTAGTTAACTGTACACAAGAGTACTCTCTGCAGAAAGCAAGCAATATGTAAAAATCATTATTTCTGTGAGGAAATATTGTGGCATTCATTTTGGGCCAGCTGGGATTCTTTGCTCAGTCTTGCACCCTAATCCTTGTGGGGTATTGCACAGTCACACACATTCTTGAGCCCCCTAAGCAGCACTTGTGGGAAGGAACACATTAGCCACAGAATGTGGCTTCTCTTCCACCTTAAAACAGTCAGTTAACATACCTGTGGGTTACCTTACCTGCAGAGTGCACTTAAACATGTGCTTTACCCCATTCATAGTGGCTTCATTACAGTATAGGATGTAATTGCATTTGCTGATTTTGCAAAAGCCCGTCATGGGAAGGCTGCACACTGGAGGGTGGGAAGATTTATTTGTGGCATTAGTGGTTAATAGCGTGTTCTTCTTCAGAGACAATTAATCTCTGCAAGTATCTGTATAGTTGAGTTAGCAGTCTCCCCCCCCCCCCCAGCTAGGCTACTTCTGTAAGGAAGTTCCTTCATTCGCAGAGCTCATGTTGGCTTGCTGCAAAATCTAGGCGTTTGCATCACTAGCTGTGACACATGTATTAGTGTTGCATAGAACTTTGTGGGCCAATCCTTGTTTGTGATGGAGATTGTCGAGTGTTGTAAGCCTCCTGTGGGATTCACAAATTCTGGCTGGCCTTGGTAGCCGGCGATTTTCTGCTAGGCAGTGGTGAAATCCAGTTCCGCCATGATTCTCTGACAAAGGCAAGGCTGCAGTTATTATCGAGTTATGCATGTGCTTTGATTTGTAGAACAACAACTAAAGGTTTATTAAGTCGTCTGTTGTGTGTGTCCCCTGTCCACAATTTTCTGGTGGGGCATGGTGGGGCATTTGAGAACTGCTGCTTCTGTCAGCTTCCTCCATCTCCCGTTTTTATAAATTTGTCCTGATGATCCAAGCAATGATACACATTAAGGTCTTCCTGAGCTTCATCATGATCACCTCCTTTGCTCCTGCCAGAGAGGAGGGAAGGAAAATTGGCCAGAGTTGGGAAAGGTAGATGCTACACTATCTCCCGCTTGGACTACTGCAATGCTCTCTACGTGGGGCTACCTTTGAAGGTGACCCGGAAACTGCAATTAATCCAGAATGCGGCAGCTAGACTGGTGACTGGGAGTGGCTGCCGGGACCACATAACACCGGTTCTGAGAGTTCTGCATTGGCTCCCAGTACGTTTCCGAGCACAATTCAAAGTGTTGGTGCTGACCTTTAAAGCCCTAAACGGCCTCGGTCCTGTATACAGTGGTACCTCGCAAGACGAATGCCTCGTAAGACAAAAAACTCGCAAAACGAAAGAGTTTTTGTTTTTTGAGTTGCTTCGCAAGACGGATTTCCCTATGGGCTTGCTTTGCAAGACGAAAACGTCTTGCAAGTTTGTTTCCTTTGTCTTGCAAGTTTGTTTCCTTTTTCTTAAAACCGTGCATTCACTTCGAGGAGCAACTCATAGCACGCGGTGTGGTAGCCTTTTTTGAGGTTTTTGAAGACTTTGGTGATTTTTGAAGCTTTTCCAAAGTCTGTGCTTCGCAAGACGAAAAAATCAAAAGACGAAAAAACTCGCGGAACGAATTAATTTCGTATTGTGAGGCACCACTGTACCTAAAGGAGCATCTCCACCCCCATTGTTCAGCCCAGACACTGAGATCCAGAACCGAGGGCCTTCTGGTGGTTCCCTCATTGCGAGAAGTAAGGTTACAGGGAACCAGACAGAGGGCCTTCTCGGTAGTGGCACCCACCCTGTGGAACACCCTCCCTTCAGATGTGAAGGAAATAAGCAGCTATTCTATCTTTAAAAGACATCTGAAGGCAGCCCTGTTTAGGGAAGTTTTTAATATTTAACACTGTATTGTTTTTAATACTTGATTGGGAGCCGCCCAGAGTGGCTGGGGAAACTCAGCCAGATGGGCGGGGTATAAATAATAAATTTATTATTATTATTATTATTATTATTATTATTATTATCATCATCATCATCTATGGCGAGTGAGTGCATTTGTTGATTCCTGAGAGTTTATTTTTTTAAAATGCTACTTTTTTCAGATCTTAGCTTTAGGGTGCAAAGTGCACAGAGCTAATTTAGATGTTGTGAAAATATTCATCTTGAACTTGCTCACTTTCAACTTCCAGAGTCGGGGAGGAAGGTGACCTTTCCTGGAAAATGTGCAGAAACTAGCAGTTCTTCAGAGTTAAGCTGTAGATAACAAGTTGCAGATTACATTGTGGCAGCTGTTTGCCACCAACCTGCAAACGTTTCCCGTTCCATGAGCTACAAATGCTAAAATGAATATAGAGATAGTTTGTTTCAGTGTTGTGACTTCAAGAATGAAACTTATTTAGGCATAATATCCGACCAAGCTGAAAACATTGCTCACAGAGTAAAAACAGAAATGAGCCTTCAAGACCTTCCAAAAACCTTGCAATGTAGTCACTCATCAGAGGTCTACGGGAAGTGTGCTTCAAAGCTGTGAGGCCACCATGCCAAAGTTCCTGTCCCTCCTGTCCCTCTCTGTGACACAGTGGGTCAGTGTGTTTTGCTGTTAACCAGAAGGTTGGTAGTTCAAGCCCGCCCAGGGACAACTGTGGGCAGGATTCCTGCACTGCAGGGGTTGGACTTGATGACCCTTGAGGTCCCTTCCAACTCTACAATTCAACAACAACAACAACAATTTATTATTTATACCCCGCCCATCTGGCTGGGTTTCCCCAGGCACTCTGGGCGGCTCCCAACAAAATATTAAAAATACAATAAAACAGCAGAACATAAAAAACTTTCCTAAACAGGGCTGCCTTAAGATGTATTCCAAAAGTCAGATAGTTGTTTATTTCCTTGACATCTGATGGGAGGGCTTTCCACAGGGCAGGTGCCACTACCGACAAGGCCCTCTGCCTGGTTCCCTGTAACCTCCCTTCTTGCAGGAAGGGAACCACCAGGAGGCCCTCGGAGCTGGACCTCAGTGTCTGGGCAGAACAATGGGGGTGGAGACTCTCCTTCAGGTATAGTGGGCCGAGGTCGTTTAGGGCTTTAAAGGTCAGTAGCACCGACACTTTGAATTGCACTCAGAAGCATACCTGGAGCCAATGTAGGTCTTTCAGGAGCAGTGTTATGTTGTCTCGGCATCCACTCCCAGTTACCAATCTAGCTGCCGCATTCTGGATTAAATGTAGTTTCTGGGTCACCTTCAAAGGTAGTCCCACGTAGATCTTCCCCCGACCCCAGCCCCCAGAACAGGTCCAGGAGCGGCGGCAAGATTGCATGCAACCTCGCCGCTGCTCCCAGAGCTTGCGGGGCTTGGGACGGGGGAAGCCTGAGCCCGGCGGGAACTCCTGCCGCACTCAGAAGGCTTGCGGATAGCTGCCTGAAGCCCGGGGAGCGAGAGGGGTCGGTGCGCACCAATGCCTCTTCCTCTCCAGGCTTCAGCGAAAGCCTGCATTCGCTCCATAGGATGCACACACATTTTCCCTTCATTTTTGGAGGGGAAAAAGTGCATCCTATAGAGCAAAAAATACGGTAACATCAGAAAAACCTGCAAGTTACATGAAGTGCTGATCTAGTGTGGGGCAGTGAAGAGAATTAAAAGCCCCATTCCCCAACATCTCTTCTCCAATGAAATTAATACACACCCACCCCACAGTGCCACTTTGCATTAAGGAAAAAGACATGGGATTCAGCCACAGGCCTCGCTTTTCGTGCGTGGTTTGGCTCTTGGATTCTCAATCTGGCTGCTCTGCAGGTTTTTCCTCCTTCATCTTAAGCGCTGAATAGATTGAGGCTGTCTGGAGACACTGCAGCTGTTCTCTCGCTTCACTGTCCGTTTTCTTCTCAGGGCCAGATCTTCTCTCTTGTCCTGATGAATAGGCTGCAGTACATTTTGATGGGGGATTCCAGAATTGTCTGTCTGCCTGCCTGCCTGCTACAAAGTGGTTCAGTTCAACTCTGCTCTGCCAACAGTGTAAATCTTTGTTCTCTGGGCTAGCAGTCTTGGCAGGATGCAGGAGAAACTGATGGATACACTTGAAAGAGCCAGGCATCCATTGAGGACAATTTCCTTGTAAGGATCTGATGGGAATAAGCCCCCCCCCCCTCTCTCACACACACACGGCTTAGTTTCAGCTTCTGAGTGGGGAGTGATATAACCCAGTATTTTTGACAGTCTAGGTAAGGTTGTTGACAGTCACATAATAAATCTAAATGACAGATGGGCCGTAAAAATGCCGGGGGGGGGGGAGAGAATGCAATTAAACCACTATGTGGGGAGATGCTTTGCTTTTTGACACAATAATTAATCTGTTTTTACATTAACAGTATCGGAATGTCACCTTGAGCTAATGGTTTGGCAGTGGAGAAGAGGCATCAAAGTGCAGGGCTAGGGCAGAAATCCTGTTTTTTTGTTTTCAATTTCCCTGCCTTCCACTTCCTTTGTGTTGCAATTTCTGTGTGCTGCTGTGGGGGGGGGGTCCCCAGTTAGGAACTATTTAATGTTCCTTATTGGGTAAAGCTAGGAAGTTTACTAGCACACAATTCCTAAAAGCTATCAAAACTGGAAAGGGTGAGAATTATTAGCAGGCGTCTGCCTTTATTAAGCATCGAGTCCTGTAATGTTGCAGATCACTATGTGGCCCAAATTCTGCTGATGGGTTTGAGGTTGGAGCATTGCATTACCAAATCATGGATGCGCTAGGGAATTCTGTGTAAATTCCTGCTAGTAGTTTGAGTTGACAGTGGAAAAATATAGATACATTCTGATTTAGCTGTTTTTGAACCTGTGAAATGGGCACACGAGTAACACTGTTAAAAATATTTATATTGTGTTGTGCATGTGACAGTGTGGCTCACACACTGACTGTCTGGACCAGGGGTCAGTAAACTTTTTCAGCAGGGGAGCGGTCCACTGTCCCTCAGACCTTGTTGGGGGCGGGACTGTATTTTTGTGGGGGAAATGAACGAATTCCTATGCCCCACAAATAAATCAGAGATGCATTTTAAATAAAAGCACACATTCTACTCATGTAAAAACATGCTGGTTCCCAGACCGCCCATGAGTCGGATTTAGAAGGCGATTGGGCCGGATCCGGCGCACGGGCCTTAGTTTACCTACCCATGGTCTGGACTGTGGTTGCTAGGAGTTTTTGGTTGCTTAATGAATAAAACAGTCTGTGATCCTGCTTCTTTGCAGGAAGGTAAAGTTGGCAGGTGGTTTAGGTCAAAGCTTCAAACACACACACACACACACACACACACACACACACACACAGCTGTGAACTGGCAAGAGATACTAGGCAGTGACACTGATTTCCCAGAAAATTGTGATTTAGAAAATTGGGGGGGGGGATTCTTAATACCTTAAATCAATATGGTTATTTGAGTTGTATTCAGTATAATATAATTGAAAAGTACACATCGTCATAATTTGTTGTTGTTGTTTATAAAATTTAAATACCGTTCTTCATCCAAGATCACAGAGGGGGTTACAATGTGGGTAGGCAAACTATTGCCTGGGGGCCAGATCCGCCCCAATCGCCTTCTAAATCCGGCTCGCAGATGGTCCGGAAATCAGTTCGTTTTTACATGACTAGAATGTGTCCTTTTATTTAAAATGCATCTTTCGGTTATTTGTGGGCCATAGGAATTCATTCCTCCCCCCCCCAAAAAAAAATATAGTCCGGCCCCCCACAAGGTCTTAGGGACAGTGGACCAGCCCCCTGCTGAAAAAGTTTGCTGAGCCCTGGTTACAATATAAAACACAAATCATACATACCATTCTATCCAACCAAAAAAATGCCCCTTGTAGATGGTTTAATTAGCCAAAGGCCTGGCTGATTTAATTGTACATGCTATAAAAATATGCCCCCCTCCCCAGTAGGTAAGTTTAGTTGAGTTGAAATATTTGATTTCAGGAGAAAGCTCAGTAGAGCACATTTAATACTGTTATAGTCAAACAGACCCAAAGCTTAATTTTAGTGGACTATTTGTAAATATTTTAAGGCAGACTTCAGTAGCAGCCAGTTCCTTAACTTGGAAGACACATAGAAGAAATAACATTTATACCACTTTCATGTCAATTGAACTGCCTTGGTTTTCCCCAAGGAATCCTGAGAAACACATTTTTATTTTATTTTTTTGGTAAGCGTTCTGCACATTTGCTTACAGATACCGCTTAGGGAGATAGAAATGGCTGTTAAACTGGGTTAAGTCTGTGGTGTGGACTGCTGGACTGAAGCTTTCTTCCCTCTCCTGCCCCCATGCCGAGAAGAAACCCTGCAGATTTTTGTTTTGCCTGAGAAATATACTAAAGTGTATATTTATAGAAAGGGACGCGGGTGGCGCTGTGGGTAAAACCTCAGTGCCTAGGACTTGCTGATCGTAAGGTCGGCGGTTCGAATCCCCGCGGCTGGGTGAGCTCCCACCTTTCGGTCCCAGCTCCTGCCCACCTAAGTGCAAGTAGATAAATAGGTACCGCTTTATAGCGGGAAGGTAAACGGCGTTTCCGTGTGCGGCGCTGGTGCTGGCTCGCGAGCTGCAACTTCGTCACGTGGGCCACGTGACCCGGAAGTGTCTTCGCACGGCGTCGGCTCACGGCCTCTTGAGTGAGATGAGCATGCAACCCTAGAGTCGGTCACGACTGGCCCGTACGGCCAGGGGCACCTTTACCTATATTTATAGAAAGACATGTGGGGATGTGTATTTGTTGTTTCTGGTGCGATTATTGATAAAACCCTCCAACAGATCATTGAGGAAGTGATAGAGCCTTAAGTCCGTAGCATAAGATCAGTTCCATACAGTTATTCCAAAAGCGGTTACAGTGTGGTGCTGATAACGCCAAGGTTGCAGGTTCGATCCCTGTATGGGTCGTTTGCATATACCTGCGTTGCAGCGGGTTGGACTAGATGACCCTTGGGGTCCCTTCCAACTGTACGATTCCATGATTCTCTCTCTCTCCCACCTGCCTATGCCCAGTAGCATCGTCATAGCTTTTAGATGCAGCAGATGAACCTATAACGCAGGTCTAGTCATGCCTCAGCAACTGAGTTCTGTGGAACGTACTCCCAGTTAAATGTGTTTTAGGATTTCAGCCAAGTTTCTTAACAAATGGCAGTTTCATGGTTCACATCCTCGACCCTTTGAGGAGTGTCCTCCTCCTCCCATATTTTTTCCTGATACTGACAACACACTTAGGCAGTTGGTTGCCCTGAGGCATTGTGTGAGTGACTCCCGTCAGTTGATAGGAAAACCAGCCACTTGCTCTGTGTTGTTTGCCTGACACTGTCTTTTCCTTTCTTTAGCAAAGGTAGTGAAGGCAGTTTCATATAATTTAGAATCAGCAGGAGCCAGGGGACCTAGAAACATGAAGCTTCAGGGGAGAAATGACAAAATCTGTAGCGAATTTTGCGTGTTCTGTAAATTTGTATCTGTGTAGCTAAAGGCCTGTTCTTTATTGGGCCAGTGTGAGCTGTTCACTCATTTTCTTAGATTGTGATGTAGCCCACAGTAGTAGTCTCTGGCTCCTTGTATTCTGAAATGGAAAACGTGTGTTGTCTCCCCCTCCCCCTGATTTTACATACTTTCATATTCATATTCTGAATTTTGGTGGTTTATAGTCTCACCATGATCATTAAAAAGCTCTCTGTAATACATTACAATTGGTTCTCTCTGGCCAATTCTTGTTTATCATGTGGATATTAAGCAAGTTGGTTATTGGGGGGGGGGTTGTGTATTTTTTGCATGCTCATCATTTAAAGGCAGTTGTAAAAACAGCCAGCCAAACACAAAAGCATTATCAAGCCTGCAAACCAAATATTTACTCATGTTCATTCTGATTTTAAGACGCAGCATTGACAAGCTGGTGGTAAACAAATGATTTATAGAGTGTGTTATCATTGGGGCTCCCCAGCTGTCTTCAGAATTAAAGAACAGATTAAACAGATTAAATAATAGATAAATATCTGATGCTGATGCTAGCTAAATAACAAGTCAATTAAACATGAATTCATTTTTCATCTGCTGGTAACAGCACAAAGGGTAGGAGCTATAATGTTCTATGCGTGTTTGTATAGAATAAGGTAGTTCAGGAGAATCCCAGCAGAAAATGAAAACCTGGAATTGAGTGTATTGGTGGGCAGAGGCCACATAAATGCGCTAAGGATAAGTAATAGCAATTTAAATTTAGTTGTAGTTAAGGTTTCAGAGTGTTAAAGGTAAAGGGACCCCAGACCATTAGGTCTGGGGTTGCGGCGCTCATCTCGCTTTATTGGCTGAGGGAGCTGGCGTACAACTTCCGGGTCATGTGGCCAGCATGACAAAGCAGCTTCTGGCGAACCAGAGCAGCGCACGGAAATGCCGTTTACCTTCCCGCTGGAGTGGTACCTATTTATGTACTTGCACTTTTACGTGCTTTCGAACTGCTAGGTTAGCAGGAGCAGGGACCGAGCAAAGGGAGCTCACCCTGTCGCGGGGATTCGAACCGCCGATCTTCTGATTGGCAAGTCCTAGGCTCTGTGGTTTAACCCACAGCACCACCCGCGTCTCGTTAAGTGCCTATTTATTTTTACATACCCCCAGTGCAGCATCGCTTGTATAAAGTTTGTAGCAGCAAATCCTGCAGTAACGAAACACCTCTCACGAACTGCCTCTCAGTTGAGGACAGAAGATGGTATTCTTTTTGTGTTGGCCATACGCCTGGAAACTGAACAAGTCACACATCTGCACCAAGCTGTCACGGACACTTCTCTATAAGGTTTCCGTCTATATTTATCTTGAAATGCAAAATAATAATATAATAATAGTAATGACCTGGCCATTCTCTTCAGTTAAATGGTGGTGTGTTATAAAGATGCATCTATTCCAAGGGTCAGCAACCTTTTTCAGCCGTGTGCCGGTCCACCATCCCTCCAACCATGGGGGGGGGGATCGGACTATATATTTTTTTTGGGGGGGGGGAAATGAACGAATTCCTTTGCCCCACAAATAACCCAGAGATGCATTTTAAATAAAAGCACACATTCTACTCATGTAAAAACACCAGGCAGGCCCCACAAAGAAGCCAGAGATGCATTTTAAATAAAAGGGCACATTCTACTCTTGTAAAAACACGCTGATTCCTGGACCATCCGCGGGCCGGATTGAGAAGGCTATTGGGCCGTATCCGGCCCCCAGGCCTTAGGTTTCCTACCCCTGATTTATTTGATAGAATTATTGGAAGACTTTCCTGGGAGGAATCGTCCCCCCCCCAATGAATTTAGCAGTTGGCAACAGATTGGGGGGCGGGTATCAGATTACATAGATACTAATGTGATCACTGCTGAAAGACAGTGCTGATCACTGCTGAAAAACAACAACAACCCAAACAGCTCTCCTTTGTACATTATAACACTTGGCATAGTATTTGCATGTCTGAAATGACAAGTGTGACTGAGCAAATCTGGAAAAGGGTAATCATCATAGGCTGTTGTTCTGTTCCCGTGGCTCTCCCTGCCTCCCGCTGTTTGATTGTCAGAACGGCAGCAGCGCTGAAAACCTATTCGAGGCGAACTGAAAATTAGAACGTTAGACTTTTCGTTTTCCTGTCTTCAACTGACCTCGCCATGGATATTATTTTTCTTCCCCTTGGGAAAGGAGAAAGGGCTGGTCATAAAAAAACAATGGGAACACCTGGGAATTTGAGAAAGCTCCGATTAGGCAAAAGTTTACAGTGGTGCCCCGCAAGACGAATGCCTCGCAAGACGAAAAACCCGCTAGACAAAAGGGTTTTCCGTTTTTCGAGGCGCTTCGCAAGACGAATTTCCCTATGGGCTTGCTTCGCAAGACGAAAACGTCTTGCGAGTCTTGCGATTTTTTTTCGCTCCCCCCCCCCTTTTTCTAAGCCGCTAATAGCGCTAATCCGCTAAGCCGCTAACAGGGTTGCTTCGCAAGACGAAAAAACCGCTAGACGAAGAGACTCATGGAACGGATTCTTTTTGTCTTGCGAGGCACCACTGTATTCTCGCCTCCTCCAAATGCAAAGGAGCAGGAAAGACAGCAGTTCTTGTCTTGATGCTCAGCTTAAATGAGTTGATGAAGCCCTCTGGAATTGTTTTCCTCCATGTCCTCAACAGTCCACGTCCCAGAATAACTAGGATTTCGACATTGGAATGGACTCCCACGAGAGGTAGCAGATTCTTCTTCCTTGGAGGTTTCTAAGCTGAGGTGGTATGACCAACTGGACTAGTTGAGATTCCTGCACTGAAGGGGGTGGGACTTGTTAGAAGAAAAGCTGCTGCCTTTCCCTTATGCAGTATTCCAGAGTCCTTAGGTGGGTTCCCTATCAGTAGAAGAAAATAACAGAGGCCAACCAGAGTATATTGAGAAGCAAAGTGACTAGTAAGCCTGATCTTTATTCAAGGAACTGTTGCAACAGGGTCCCCACTCACCATGCGCAAGAGGGAGGAGAACCCTGAACAATGGTGCACAAGCCCTTATACAGTGGTACCTCGGGTTAAGAACTTAATTCGTTCCAGAGGTCCGTTCTTAACCTGAAGCATGCTTTTCCTAATGGGGCCTCCTGCTGCTGCTGGTGCACGATTTCTGTTCTTATCCTGGGGCAAGGTTCTTAACCTGGAACAACCACTTCCTGGTTGGTGGAGTTTGTAACCCAACGCATCTGTAACCTGAGGTACTACTGTATAGACTTTTGAAACTGCCCACCCTGTAGCCCAAGACCACCCACAAAAAACTTACATACAAACATCACAGAGGGAGGTGGTCTACAGCAGAAGTGACTGATTGCGTTACCTGGGAAGTCTGGCCATTCTTTTGTGATGGTTAATACTTTAGTTCCTGAATCCAGGCCACAGGCTCACCCTAGTCATACACAAATGCGCCCTGAAGACAGGATTTGTATGCAAAAAGGCGATGGGAAGGATTTCCCCATTTGCCTCCCTTACTGCAGAGGAATATTTGAGGTCATTGGGAGAGTCAAAATGTCTTCAGGATTGCTCTCCCATCCTATTTCAGACACATGGTTCGTATGTTTAGATATGTGTGCATTTATGAATATTTATTCTATATTTGAGAGCTTAAAATTCTTATAACAGACTAGATGACCCCCGGGATCCTTCCCAGCTCTGAGATGTTGTGATTCTACGATTCTATGTAGAACTACTTTGCAGAGTTCTTTTATGTGGGGAGGGGCCGTGTCAGACCAGAGTCCCTCCCTGCATGGACGAACTTTATCATAAATTGCTATCAATGGAAAACCCTTTCCCACGCTGTCCAAAATGGGGAAGCATTTCTGCCATGCAAGCCTGCAGAGAGAGAGAGAAATGTTCATGTTAGCCCGTGTGTCCTTCTGTATTCTTACCTTTTGTTTCAACACGTTCTGGGATCCATACTGTGCAAGAAGAGAATGTCCAGATGTATTTATATAATAACCTGCAGAAAATGGGGGTGGGGAGGTGTTGTGTTGGTAGAGCTGTAAATAGTAATTTCAGTGCATCAGTGCTCCTAAAATACACCTCTCTTCCTTTTGTGGGCTGGAAGTATTTTGCTTGGCTTGCAGAGATTTCATAGTGCCACAAACTACAAGGAAACAGTACTAACTGGAAGTACCATATTTTTTGCACCATAACACTCACTTTTTTCCTCCTAAAAAGTAAGGGGAAATGTCTGTGCGTGTTATGGAGGGAATGCCTACGGGTAGCATGCCTGTGGACTTTCCTCCTCTAAAAACTATGTGCGTGTTGTGGTCGGGTGCGTGTTATAGAGCGAAAAATACGGTACTTGCTTCTCTGAGTGAGGAATGCCAACTTCCTCAACTCCCTTTTAAAACTAGCCTGTGGCTTAGTTGCCTAGTCCTTATCCCCAGCCAAAAATGAACTTAAGTATGAAACTGTTGCATTTGCTCATATTCACCACTTCTTCCCTTTCCTTGGTTGTGTGCTCCCATATTGAAATTTCAACTGTAAGCTGCGCTGACCACCAGGAACCTGAATTCTGGTTTATGTTGCAGTGGCTCGGGTTCAAATAAGCCGGTGTGCTAGCAGAAGTTAGTGCAAGGGCTCCCACTAGTGCAGTGGTGTTTTCTCCCCCCTGTTCCCCAAATCTGCTCTCAAGGGTCAGGAGAACCCCCCCCCCAGAGCAGTGCATGGGGGCAGGCAAAATGGGATTTGCTTGCTCTTGCAAAACAGTCAGAGGGTGCAACGTTGAATTCCTCCCTTTGATCATAAAAAGGTAAAGGTACCCCTGACCATTAGGTCCAGTTGTGGATGACTCTGGGGTTGCGTGCTCATCTCACTCTATAGGCCAAGGGAGCTGGCGTTTGTCTGCAGAGAGCTTCTGGGTCATGTGGCCAGCATGACTAAGCCACTTCTGGCGAACCAGAGCAGCGCATGGAAACGCCGTTTACCTTCCCACCAGAGCGGTACCTATTTATCTACTTGCACTTGACGTGCTTTCGAACTGGTAGGTTGGCAGGAGCAGGGACCGAACAACGGGAGCTCACCCCATTGTGGGGATTCGAACCGCTGACCTTCTGATCGGCGAGCCCTAGGCTCTGTGGTTTACACCACAGCGCCACCTGCGTCCCCATAGCTCTGTGTAAATAACAGGAAGTGGGTTTTTATGAGGAACATGAAGGAGGAAAAAGAACTCCTTGCCCCCTGACTCAAGGAACCCTTGAGTTTCATATCATTGGGAGCTTCAGGGATGACTTCTGAGTCACCAGTTATGGTGCAAGATGCCAAATATTGGCTTCCTTGTATTTGTTGTGGTCATTGGGCCAGGGAGTGCACAGTTTCTCCTTGGCGCTGTGTGCAGTAAGGCACTAGGGCTGGGTGATACATCGACATAACTTCCAAAAGCAGTTCAAAGTCCATATTGTGATATCGGTTTCATAATTTTTTATCTGGTAATATATCGTGAATCATGATGTGATTTTTGCATAGCGCGCGCACACACACACAATGCAGAAAAAAAATGTGAAACCAGCCAGTGCCTCTAAGATAGCTCCATCCTTATTTCAGACGTCGTGATATATCAGTATATTGTGATGTTTAGCTGGTGACGTATTGTGATGTTGAAAACCAGATACCGCCCAGTCCCATAAGGCACATTCACGTATTAAATGTTACTGGTGAAGGGAGGAATCTGAGACATGGCAATGGTGGATTTTTCTTGATTGGACAACTAGTAGCTAGCAAATGGCTTGCAAAATCCCTTCTGAGCTGATCCAAACTGAAGCAGATTGAAACGGGGAAATCCATCGAGTGAGTGAGCGATTGAAATGTCAGAAGTCTACAAGGTACACTACAGTGACAAGCTTGTCTCCAGATTTTTCCAATTATCCCTACCCCCAGGCATCAGTCTAGGAGGCAGTTTCTGTTTCGTACTTACATAACATATTCTCTCATGAATTATTATTATTATTTATTGTGATATAATGTTGGTGCAGTAAATATTTAAGAGCTTGTTCCAAGCATAAAAATCCAGAAGGCGTACAGCCCAGTTTTCCACAACAATATTTAAACAAAGCTGATAATTTCATCTTGTGGAGTTTGTTTGTTAGTGAACCGGTCAAGAAGGGTCTCAAGTCTTTTGCTAGGGAACGGAGTGTGCTTGCCATTGGTGCATTTATTTTGTACGCGCATCTTTTAAGTGATTTAGTAGCACAAAGAACAATACAGTGGCGTTTAACACTTTTCAGGGTTGCATGTTGAAATACAGCGCTTCCAAGTGCCCAAATCGTTTCACTTACATTCCCCTGTTAAGACAGGCCAGTCATAATATTTATATTGTAGATGTGACGTTGAGGCTGAGAGTGGCCTGCCCAAAGCCATTCAGTGAGCTCTGGGTTCAGATTTTACCCATGGGCTTCCTGTTCCAGAACCCCTCTGCTGCAGCATCTCTCTGCCCAAGCCCACAAGCATGCACTAGGGAGGAATTGGTTGAGCAGCAAATATGCTTCATTCCATTCTTGTAACGTGACCATGTTAGATGGGAACCCTTCAGATTTGTGACCATGCTAGTGTGCTGTCACTTAGTCTGCTTCATTCCAATGCCTTGGGTATCCTTCTCCTCTTCAGAGGAGTGTTCGAAATTAGCCAGGCGCCAGGAGCTTTTTGCACCTGGCTACCGGCTACTTGCAACCAAGTGAAAATGCCTGGATGCTAGGTGACATCACCACCTGGAGGTGCATGTCTGGGAATCATTGGGTTGCGACTGCTTTCGCACACTAATGCCACATTCTGTAGAATTCTATCTGTTATATTTTACCTGCATAATCGGTATGAATTTCAGGAACTAAAATGCTTTTTCTGGGCAGCCTAAGCAGGAACAGTGAACAACATTATAGTTAATTGTTGCAGCTTGCCTTCTCTGCACCCCTCTGCCCTGCTCATAGTTGTGAAGAATATTCTTACCTTATGAATGGTCCGTGTCACCATTAAGAAAAAGAGACTGGAACAGGCCAATATATATGTGGACTGTCCCTGGATCAAGTGACTTTTCTTCTTGAAGTTCTCAAAGCTCTTAACCTAGCTCAAGGTGGTCCTCTGAACTAGCCAGATCTTTAAATGAGAATCAATCACAATCAGTCCATCACTTGAAAAACACAGTGGTACCTCGGGTTACAAAAGCTTCGGGTTACAAACACTTTGGGTTACAAACTCTGCTAACCTGGAAGTAGTGCCTTGGGTTGAGAACTTTGCCCCAGGATGAGAACGGAAATCGCGCGCCGGCAGCAGCAGGAGGCCCCATTGGCGAAAGTGCGCCTCAGGTTAAGAATGGTTTTGGGTTAAGAACAGACCTCTGGAACGAATTAAGTTTGTAACCTGAGGTACCACTGTAAGACTTTAGAACCGTCTTGCCCCCAAATGGCAACTCAACATTCCCTTTTGGTGACTGTAACCTTTCTTTAAGGAGCTATTTGGCACCTAGCTTATATATCTGAGTTTCTAGCACTGCTTCCGAGTGCTGGGTAAGTAGTGAACCATGGGAACAGGAAAAGCTGTTGTTCATATTTTGACTTTATTAAGAAATTTACATTGCAATTCTGAAGCTGGTGATTTTAAAAAAACAACTTTTTTTGCTCCTGCTGCAGGTTGGAAAAGAAACTGTGCAGACAACTGAAGACCAGATTTTGAAGAGAGACATGCCTCCTGCATTCATTAAGTAAGTAAATAAACATGGCAAGTCTTGGTAGTGGTTTTATAAAAGCCTTGCTAACCTTGTATCAGTGCCGTACTATTTTGGAGTGCAAGTGAGACCTCCCTTGACTGAATGCATCTCAGTAAACAAGCAAGCAAGCAAAAATCCCTGCACATAGCAAACTAATACATCAGGAACAAGATTAGACTTGTTATTCATCAGAGATTTGGGTTAATTTGGACTGGACTTTGTAACGTGGTCTTAGTTGTTCCAATATCCCACTTCTTCAGTACAGAGTTCTCCAACAACTAGCTGCACAAATAATACTTTTCTTCCCAAGATAAAAGTCCCTTTTAGTTTGGATGACAGTGTCAAGGGGTAGCGTGTCTACTTTTCTCTCTGTGTGCCCTTGGTCTGGCTCAGATTTTGTTTGATACCTGAAAGCTAATTGACTGGCGCTCGTAATTAACTTCATGCATCGGCGCAAAAGATATAATGATTTTCTTCCTGGAGGTTTTGAAGGCGTAATAATCACTTTCGTTATCATTAAGCCAATTTCCTTGACAATGTCAAATACCAATTCCTTATTGAAAAAGGCTGTTTCTGGCCAGCTTCTGAATAGTGTGTGTTCTTTATTAGTTAAGACAGATGAAGGTTTTGCTAAATTGTTGGGGGCGAGAGCATCCCATGATGTGGGGCAGAAAGATGTTGCTTCAAGCACATGAATGCCTTTGACAGGAGGTGGGAAATCTGGGGCAGTGAAAAAGCTAAATGGAAAATTGTATGAAGATCTATTTGCATTAGGACTTCCGGTTGACAGCGATCCGAGCGCAAGCGGGGATTTTCCCTCCTGGGGAATCCCGAGTTTTTCGGAGGATTGGGGGCGTCACAGGGCGCAGTGACCCCCTGAAGTAGTGTCAGGAGGGTGTCCTGACACTCAGGTTCCCGCAGGCAGCCGAAACGCGAACCTCCCGGCCGTCAGGTAGCTCTTAATAAGAGCGACGAGAACGGCGGGGGGGAGAGCGGGTTGCAGGGAGGCCATAGCTACCTCCGAGAAACGAAGCCCCGAGCTTGCAAGGAGAGCTCTCAATTCTCGATTTGAAAGGAATTCGGACTTAATTGGATATTAAGAAGATCATTGAAAACTAAGGAAAGTAACCGGAGGAAAAATTGGAAGCTACGAGACCAGCTTTCCGTCCACAATCAGCTTAGACGCATAGAAACAACAAAGCGCTTAAAAGTGAAAGTAAGTTACCGCTCGCGGCTATTGTTTCTTCCCCCCTTTTAACTGAACAAAAATAACCCTTTTTGGGAAGATACTAGTTATCAAAGAAGATTTAAAGGAAAAGGGGGGACAGAGGAGCAAGACGGAGTTGTTCAAGTCCTTTGGGGGGCTTGTGAAATTGATTTATTGCAATCAGACTTTGGTGCGGTGGTGAAATAAAAACTGCGCAATAAAAGGGGATTTCCAGACTCCATTGTTAAAGTTATACAGGATTGTCTGATGTTTGCCGAGAAAAGAAGGTTCGTTTTAAACTGATCTGGACTGGCGCTTAGGACTAAACATAATTCGGCTCACTCTTTTGAAGGTTTTTTTTTTTCTTTTTTTTGGACGGCAATTTCTTTTTATTGAATAATTAAATATTTTGAGCAACTTAACACGGTTTGGAGACCTTGCCCCTAGTGGTCAGAAGATATACAACAACTTGTTTTTTATTTGCTTGGTTCTCTTCGGGATTTTTTTCGGTTTTTTTCTTGTTTTTTTTCTGATAAACCTCTTGGCTTTGGGATTACTGATATACACAAATTTGGATTAGCCTATTTGGTGGCAGAAGATTTCCCATTTATATCGACTCTAAGGATTAGCTTAATTGGTGGCAGAAGATTGTTTTTGCTTCGTTTTGGATACTTTTCTTCTTTGGGTTCCCTCTAACTCCAGCAAATTGGTAAAAGTTGGGTCACATTTAAACAAATACCCGTATTGATGGAATAGCCAAATTGATGGCAAGAAGACGTTCATAGACAATTTGAACTGTGGAGTTTAAATTGGACTGTATCTGATTATATTGACTATATTGAGACTTGGGACTGGGTTGGATGGTTTTTGTTTTCTTCTTTAATTGAATTTTGGAAAAAAGTGTCATTCATATATTTGAGATAAGAATTGTTTGGAGGAGGGACACAGTATAATTTAAGGTTTAGATCCAACGGAACTGGGGATTGTGGGACTGCTTTATATAAAAAGGGAACGGATAGAAAGTAAGGAGAGGGAGAAAATGTCTCACCCACAGAAGAAAGCTGGGGAAGGAGGAACACCGGGAGAAAGAAGGGGTTCAAAACCTGAGGCAGATTTTAAATCAGAAATTTTAAAAATGTTTGCAGAAATTAGACAAAGTGAAAAGAATTTGGAGGATAAATTAGAACATGTAAATACTAGAATTGAGCAGGTGGATAACAAAATAGGTAAAATGGACCAAAAGATTGATGATACAGTAAAAGAGCTGAAAGGTCAAATAAAAGAAGTTAGTAAGAGAACACAATCGGTTGAGGAAGGATTAAAAAAGACAAAAGTGGAGATAAAAGAAGTTAAAAAAGAAGAGGAGAAGATGAAAGCGGGAATTTCAGAAATGACTAAAACACAGGAGGAGTTATGGGATGCAATCTCCATGAATGAATTGAGACAACGGGAGGTGAACCTAAGATTGAGAGCAGTTCCAGAGGTTCAAGGAGAAGATATAAAAGATAAATTAATAACTGAAATTGCTCAATGGCTGGAATTACAAAAAGAAGACGTAGAGAAGAGAGTTCAAAACGCATTCAGGATGAGAGTAAGGACAACCAAGGCAAGGAAAGTTACAGGAGATTGCTTGATTACTTTCAAAGATAAAGACATGAGGAATTTAATACTCCAAAAAAATAGAGAGAAACGATTGAATATTGATGGGAGTTACATAATTATTTTCAAAGATATACCGGTGAGATTGTTGAAACGGAGAGACCCTTATAAACCATTGGTCCAAATTTTGAAGAAAAACAAGATTGAATTTAAGTGGGAATTCCCTCAGGGGATTTCCTTTATATACAAAGCCAAGAGACATAGATTGACAAGTCCCGAAGAAACAAGCAAGTTTCAGAGACGTTACAAAGAATTGATGGTAGAAGAGGAGGAGGAAGAAGGTGCAGTAGGAGGAGCTGACCCAATGGGAGGGAAATTTTTAAAGGAGAAATCTAAAAAGAACAGAGAGACAAATGAAGAGGAGGAGGAGAAGGATGAAGAAGAAGAAGAGGAGGAGGAGGAAGAAGAAAAAGAGGAATCATAAAGAGAAAATTTGATAAAACTGTATATTTTAATTATCGGAAGACATGGCGTTGAAATTATGGAATTGGAATATTAATGGGATGAACGATAAGAAGAAAAGAAACAGTATTGAACAATATTTAAAAAGAAAAAATTTGGATATCATCTGTCTACA
The DNA here is from genome assembly GCF_951804945.1 of Podarcis cretensis. Lineage (NCBI taxonomy): Eukaryota > Metazoa > Chordata > Lepidosauria > Squamata > Lacertidae > Podarcis > Podarcis cretensis. Next base: position 15,518,378 of record NC_137174.1, read on the forward strand.
AGAAACACATGTGGCAAAAAAGCACAAAAAAATCTTGATTAATAACAGATTGGGCAATGAATTTATATCCTCAGACAAAGAAAAGAAGAGAGGCATAGTCCTTTATGTTAGGAACAACATAGAAGCTCAACAGATCTTCAAAGATGAAGAAGGAAGAATAATTGCAATACAGATCAATGGGCAGGGCGAAAAACTAATAATTGTCGGGATCTATGCACCTAACGGAAATAAGACTGATTTTTACAAGAAACTGGAAGAAAGACTGTTTGAATACATGGATCAAAAAATCATAATAATGGGAGATATGAATGGAGTTGTTTCAACGGAAATGGACAGATTAAGAGAAAAAAGTGACAGCAAAGAGGGGAAACTACCGAAGACCTTTTTCACACTGGTGCAAAACCTCAATTTAATCGATATCTGGAGACTCAGACACCCATTAGAAAAAGAGTTCACATTTTACTCAGAACCGAATCAGTCCATGTCAAGAATAGATCAAATCTGGATCTCGAATGAATTAACTACTAGAATTCAACAAATAGAAATCCAACCTAGAGTAATTTCGGATCACAATCCAATAAAAATGGAGATAAAGATGTATGAAGAAAGAACATTTAGATGGAGATTGAAAGACTACCTTTTGGAAGATGAAAGAATCATTCTAGACGCCCGGAAAAAACTGATGGAGTACTTTGCAGATAACATGAATAAAGGCACAAAGATTAGTACAGTTTGGGATGCAAGCAAAGCGGTAATGAGGGGATTCTTCATCCAGCAGAATGCGATCAAAAATAAGAACAGAGAGAAAGGGAAGAAGGAAATCCTAAAACAAATAATGGACAATGAACAAAAGTTAATTAAGAAGCCAAATAACATCAAGATAAAACAAAATATTAAAATTCTGCAGACACAATTCGCCATGATTATAAACAAAGAAGTTGAATGGAACATTAAAAGGCTGAGACAAAGGAACTTCGAACTCGCAAATAAACCTGGAAAATGGTTGGCATGGCAAATAAAAAAAAGGAAAGAACAAGGTACAATTAACAGAATTATTGTGGATGGCGAGGAAATAGAGAACCCAAAAGGTATCAGAAAAGGATTTTTGGATTTCTACAAACATCTATATGCAAAGCGAGAGAAAAACAACATAAAGAAGATAGAGAACTTTTTGAAAGGAAAAAAGGTGCAAAAGATCCCGACAGAAATGAAAGACAGACTGAATGCCCCAATAGAGAATGAGGGGATAGTAGAAATTATAAAACAGATGAAAAAAGGAAAGGCACCAGGACCAGATGGATTTACAGCAACGTATTATAAAGAAATGAGGGACTCCTTGACGGTACCACTTAAAGAAGTTATGAACAACATCTTGAAACAACAGGACATACCAGGAACATGGAAAGAAGCCTTCATAACACTCATACCTAAACAAGACTCTGATCTCACACAAGTGAAGAATTATAGACCGATATCTCTGCTAAACACAGATTATAAGATTTTTTCGGGTATTTTAGCATCAAGATTTAAGAAGATATTGCAACAGCATATCCATAAAGATCAAGCAGGTTTCTTACCTGGCAGACATATGAAGGATAATGTAAGAAATATAATAAATATTTTGGAATATTTGACTGCCAGCAATGAGAGACAAGCTGTTTTAATGTTTGTGGATGCAGAGAAAGCGTTTGATAATGTTTCATGGGAATTTATGCTGAAAAATTTGGAAATGATGGAAGTGGGAGAAGATTTTTATAATGGTATAAAGGCAATATATTCAGAACAAAGAGCTAAATTGATAGTAAATAATGTAATTACAGAGGAAGTGAAAATAAAGAAGGGTACAAGACAGGGATGCCCTCTCTCACCACTGTTATTCATCATGGTTCTGGAGGTCCTACTGAGTTCTATTAGACAAAATGAATTAATAAAGGGGGTAACAGTAGGTCAAAACCAATATAAAGTTAAAGCCTTTGCCGATGATCTGGTAATTACGATGGAAGATCCGACAAATAGTTTAAAAGAAGTTATAAAAGAAATTGATCAATTTGGAAGAGTGGCCGGATTTGTATTAAATAAAAGGAAAACTAAACTTATGGCGAAGAATCTGGATCAAAGCGCGATTGAAGAAGTGCAAAGAGAAACAGAGATGGAAGTGGCGAAGAAGGTAAAATATTTAGGAATATGGTTAACCCAAAAAAACATTGACTTATTCCAAAACAATTACGTGACAATTTGGAACAATATTAAGAGAGACCTCGAAGTGTGGAGTAGGATGAAGTTATCCTTTTGGGGCAGAATTTCTTCAATCAAGATGAGTGTGCTTCCAAGGATGTTGTTTCTATTCCAAATGATCCCAATAATCAAGGGGACAAAGATCTTCAGAGATTGGCAAAGAACGATCTCAAAATATATCTGGCAGGGCAAAAAGCCACGAATACAATTTAAACTACTAACTGATGCGAAAGAAAGAGGTGGCTTCGCCCTGCCGGACTTGAAACTTTATTATGAAGCATCTTGTCTCTGGTGGATAAAGGATTGGATAACACTAAAAGACAATAAGCTACTGGACTTGGAAGGGTTTGATAATAGGTTTGGCTGGCATGCCTATTTATGGGCAGGAAAGAAGAAAGCTCATAAAAGTTTTGCCAACCACATTTTCAGAGGTGCCCTTATAGAAATATGGGACAGGTACCAAAATATTTTGGAACCAAATGTACCACATTGGTTATCCCCACTAGAGGTCATGAGTGTTAAAAAGATAAACATGAGAGAGGATTGGATGACTTATGGAGATATTGTAATTAAAGAAGGGGGGAAATGGAAACTGAAGCCATATGAACAAGTTAAAAAATATGTATATGATTGGTTGCACTACTTCCAAACAAATGAGATGTTTAAGAAGGATTGTAAAGAGAGGAAATATATTGAAGGAGAGTCTAGATTTCAGAAGGAAATAATTAATAATGACTACAAGGTATTGTCAAAAATGTACAAAATGTTACTGGAATGGCAAACAAAGGACGAAGAAGTTAAGTCAGTTATGATACACTGGGCCAGGGATTTTGGTTATAATATACAGTTAGCAGACTGGGAGAAGGTGTGGAATGAAAATATGAAATTCACTGCTTGCATGACGATAAAGGAAAATATTATGAAAATGGTATACAGATGGTATATCACTCCCGTAAAATTAGCAAAAATGTATAAGACATGTAACAAATGTTGGAAGTGTAAAGAGAGGGAAGGGACATTTTACCATATGTGGTGGGAGTGTAAGAAAGTAAAAGGCTTCTGGGAAATGATATATAATGAGTTGAAAAGGATGTTTAAATACACGTTTGTGAAGAAACCAGAAGCTTTCTTGTTAGGAATTACAGGAAGAGAAATTAATAGAAGTGATTATAAACTTTTTCAATATGCAGTGACTGCGGCAAGAATTTTAATGGCTCAAAAATGGAAACAAGAAGAATTACCAACATTGGAAGAATGGAGACGGAAATTGATGGACTTTGCTGAACTAGACAAACTGACAGGAAAAATTAGATACCAGAAAGATCACAAGTTCACACAGGACTGGAGAAAGTTTACGATTTATCTGGAAAATATTTGTGATGAACAGACAACGCTAGTTGGATTTAAAGAGGCTTTGTGATGAGAAAGGGTATTGTGGGAGGGATAAGAGTTGTAAAGATTAATTAACTGGCAATACAACTATAAAGGAAATGTGAAATAAATATAAAATTATGAGGATTGTGGAGGGAGCGGGGGGAAGTCCAAAAGAAATTTGGCATTATGGTTGATGTGAATGTGTTATTTAAATCTGTAAAAGAAAATTTTTCTAAAAAATTAATAAAAAAAAAAAAAAAAAAAAAGATCTATTTGCATTGTGGATTATTTTGAATATTTGCTTAGTAGCTTCTCTGCCTGCTTTAAATATCAGATATACTGCACTATGATTACATCCAACTTCTTCTCTAAAGCATAGGAAGATCTAATTATGTCTTGGGATTTCATACTGTGAATGAGAGAGTATAATATGCTGCATTACACACCTGTCAACATTTCTCCCATGAAAATAAGGACATCCTATTTCATAACAATAACAATGATAATTTTATTATTTATATACCACTTTTCTGCCTGGGTTGCCTCAGCTGCTCTGGGCAGCTTCCAACATATATAGAAAACACAATTAAACACTAAAAAAAAATCCCAGATGTCTTCTAAAGGTTGTATAGTTACTTATCTCCTTGGCTTAGGGGGTCACATAACTCCCTACCATCCAACATTTCTCCAATGAAAATAGGGATAGCCTAATGGTTTTCCCAGTAGTGATGTATGGAAGTGAGAGCTGGACCATAAAGAAGGCTGATCGCCGAAGAATTGATGCTTTTGAATTATGGTGCTGGAGGAGACTCTTGAGAGTCCCATGGACTGCAAGAAGATCAAACCTATCCATTCTGAAGGAAATCAGCCCTGAGTGCTCACTGGAAGGACAGATCCTGAAGCTGAGGCTCCAATACTTTGGCCACCTCATGAGAAGAGAAGACTCCCTGGAAAAGACCCTGATGTTGGGAAAGATGGAAGGCACAAGGAGAAGGGGACGACGGAGGACGAGATGGTTGGATAGTGTTCTCGAAGCTACCAGCATGAGTTTGACCAAACTGCGGGAGGCAGTGGAAGACAGGAGTGCCTGGCGTGCTCTGGTCCATGGGGTCACGAAGAGACGGACATGACTAAATGACTAAACAACAACAACAAAGGGACATCCTGGGATCAAATCAGAAACCGGGATGGCTTTTGTTGATCTGAAAATAGGGACACATGGAGGCTCTGGTATTACTGCATTTAAGTGAGATGAACAAGGTTCTCCTTAACAAGCTGCAGTTACCAGGATGCTTTGGGTAAGGTTACCAGATTTTTTCCAGTGAATCCGGGGACACTTTTCAACTTCAATGGATTTTGTATGGGGACTGATTTGTAAATCCGGGGACTGTCCTCGGGAAACGGGGACGTCTGGTAACCTTAGCTTTGGGGGAAGCCATTACTGTTGGAAATGGCATGATTCTGCTTTAAACGGACAGCACAGATAGGGCCTAGGGTTTGAAAATGCCATTGGACACAACAGCAACTTTTGGAACTGGTGGACGCAAAAAGTTGTGACATGGGCGATCCATGATCAGGTCTCTTTTCGCTTGACTGTTTTTCTAGGGTGGTTAACCCTTATCCCTCCCAATAGGGACCCACATTGCATCCTTCTCTCTCTCCCTGTCTCTCCCCCCAGCTAATACCAGTTGTTTTGGTGGTTGGGAGGGAAGGGAGGTAAGTTTTAAATTGGGGAAATGGCCTGGCTGCTTTAAGGCTGTGGATACCACATTAGGGACCCCTGTGTTATGACATGGGAGTCAGCTGTTCAAAGTCCCCCCCCCCCCACCTGGCCCGTTGTGTTGGATCCGAACCTATGTTGCGTTCCCAGTGTTGTTGGCTATATTTACACTGAGGTAATAAATATATTTTGGGGCTGTAACACTGAAGACTGCAGGTGAGGGCTTGCCTTAATGAATGTTCCTCCATGGAAAAAAAAATTGACTGAGCAAGCTTGTTTGTTAGGGAGAAGACTAGGCTGAACCCTTCTTGTAACACCATTTTCTATGTGGAAGGGGTTAATTGCATATGGGGAAGGGGTTCAGCGATGTGAACTATCTGTAATATATAGCTCCAAAATGGCTCTACCATCTCCGTGGGAATTGTTTGCCTTCATTGCAACAGTACCAAGCGCTCTTAGCACCTCAAGATTAATAACTACGGCTTATATGCAGTCAAACCTCGATGCCTGTTGTAAAATCAGATTAGCCATAAGAATAAGAAGTTGTTAATCAAAGTCAGGACCTTGAAGGAGAACTTGAAGGAAATGGTGCAAAATAGGCAAGAGAATGATACATACGTTAACTCCTGCGGAAATAATAGTATTTTATTTTTAGACACTGAAGTTCTACCTTAAAAAAATAAATAGTGCTGTGTTTTTATCTGGAAAGGACGTAGATGTTTTAGCACACATAGCTCTAGTGGCATTTACAAGATACTTGGCTGCTATCTAAAACCAGCCAAGTGAATTATATTTAATCTTTTGCTAAATTTGGCTTGTAAATAGGATGTTACTCTCTCATCTGTGTTACAGCTTAGTTCGCACGTCCAGTAGCTTGCTGTCAGTGCAACACATCATTTTGTGTATCGAACTCAACAAAATCTGCAGATTTTATCAACAAGTTGGTCGTGGCTCCAGCATTATCTTGCATTATGCTGATCAAAAAATTACTGTAGGTGAGAATTATGTTGCAACTCCGAGTCCCTGAGCTACCAAAAGTGCTCAGATTAGTGCTCCAGGAAATTAGATTATTGTGTACATTGCAAGAGCATATTGTCTGATTTCAGACTTGATACTTTAGAAAGCTCACTGTGAATAAAAGGAATGTAACCGTTTCATAAATGGCATTTTAATAATTTTGGGCTTAGAATTCTTCATATAAGGTAATGGCTTGTTTTAATGATATTTCAAGCAAGCAAATAATGTCAGCCTGCCCTAGCTGATAGTCAAATGGTCTAGACTATCAGGAGTCATTTTCCTGGTTAAAGCATAATTTAAAAACAACAACCCAACAACCTCTGAATGCCAAACCTGTACGAGTCATGCACAGATTTTTGTATTCCAATCAGAACAGAACTGAGTGATAGCAGGCTGGTAACAGTTCCTCAAGCTTCCTTCTTCTCCCCTCCCCTCAGGGCAAGATGGTCCTTCAAATAGCCCTGGAATGATAGTTGGGAGGAGGGGGAGGTACATGAGCAAGGCAAGAGGTTAATTGACGAATGGAAGCTATGGAGATGTCCCAACAAGTGACCTCCCCCTCCTGCCAATCTTTGAAAGAAGAGGTGGGGTGAGCTCCCAAGACTCGCTGCATTAAGGCATGCAGTTTTAGGGAGTGAAACTTAATTTTGCAAATTTTGCAAATTTCTTCAGTGAGGGTTCTTAAAAATAGGCTTCTGAGTATGAATAGGCTTCTGCTATTTTTGAGATAGCCAGAAGAAATATCAACAACCTCAGATATGCAGATGACACAACCTTGATGGCAGAAAGTGAGGAAGAATTAAAGAACCTTTTAATGAGGGTGAAAGAGGAGAGCGCAAAATATGGTCTGAAGCTCAACATAAAAAAGAAGAAGATCATGGCCACTGGTCCCATCACCTCGTGGCAAATAGAAGGGGAAGAAATGGAGGCAGTGAGAGATTTTACTTTCTTGGGCTCCCTGATCACTGCAGATGGTGACAGCAGTCACAAAATTAAAAGACGCCTTCTCCTTGGGAGAAAGGCGATGGCAAACCTAGACAGCATCTTAAAAAGCAGAGACATCACCTTGCCAACAAAGGTCCGTATAGTTAAAGCCATGGTTTTCCCAGTAGTGATGTATGGAAGTGAGAGCTGGACCATAAAGAAGGCTGATCGCCGAAGAATTGATGCTTTTGAATTATGGTGCTGGAGGAGACTCTTGAGAGTCCCATGGACTGCAAGAAGATCAATCACATCCATTCTTAAGGAAATTAGCTCTGAACGCTCACTGGAAGGACAGATCCTGAAGCTGAGGCTCCAATACTTTGGCCACCTCATGAGAAGAGAAGTCTCCCTGGAAAAGACCCTGATGTTGGGAAAGATGGAGGGCACAAGGAGAAGGGGACGACAGAGGACGAGATGGTTGGACAGTGTTCTCGAAGCTACAAACATGAGTCTGACCAGACTGCGGGAGGCAGTAGAAGACAGGAGTGCCTGGCGTGCTCTGGTCCATGGGGTCACGAAGAGTCGGACACGACTAAACAACTAAACAACAACAATTTTTGAGATTGGGCAGCATTTAGCTTCGTAAGTCTACATTTGCTGAAGCAGCACATAATTTGTTTTCGGAAAACCAAATAATTTTAATGTTGCTTTCTGAAAATGTCAGGTGATGCCTAATAATAATAATAATAATAATAATAATAATATTGGGCAATCATTTTTAATTATTTTGATGCAGTTTACTCGAGTGATGCACACAGTTTACTCGCCAAGCAAGACTAAACTATATTAATTTAACTGAAATATATTTTGAATCCCCAAGTCATGTTACAACTTTTTAGGACCCCTCATTTTTGGAATATGAAAGTTGAAAAATTCAACGTGCCCTATTGCTGCATAGTTCCACCTACAAAGGTGGTGTCTGGTTCTCGGTGACAAAGCTGGGTCCTACCTCTCTGTCTCCAGCAAGCAGCTTTTAAACCAAAATGGGCCACCGGTTAATAGTTTTTAAATGCACGTTGGCATGTAACGTGTAGTGTCCCCTAAACATTGGCCTTTTCAACATGCGTCATACATGCTTCAAGTGAAACCAGCTTTCTGCAGGAGGAAGGACCATTGCTCACAGGCAGAGTGCATACTTTGCCTCCAGCAGGTCTCAGACTTAATCCCAGTAGCTGGGAATCACTCCTGTCCAAAAGCATGGAGAAGTGCCTCCAGCCAGGCTTAAGGGTACTAAGAGCTAGATGGACCAATCTTCTGTTTCTGTGTTTTACATTTTAACTAGAAAATGCACCCTGGCATGGGAGTAGAGGTAAAGGTAAAGGGACCCCTGACCATTAGGTCCAGTCGTGGATGACTCTCGGGTTGCGGCATTCATCTCGCTTTACTGGCCAAGGGAGCCGGCGTACAGCTTCCAGGTCATGTGGCCAGCAGGACTAAGCCACTTCTGGCGAACCAGAGCAGCGCATGGAAACGCCGTTTACCTTCCCACCAGAGCGGTACCTATTTCTCTACTTGCACTTTTGACGTGTTTTCAAACTGCTAGGTTGGCAGCAGCAGGGACCGAGCAACAGGAGCTCACCCCATTGCGGGGATTCGAACCGCCGACCTTCTGATTGGCAAGTCCTAGGCTCTGTGGTTTAGCCGACAGCGCCACCCATGTCCCTTGTAGGAGTAAAGAGGATATGTTAAATAATCTGTGTACAATGCGAAGGAAGATGATCTATTACAGTGTTTCCCCAACTTGGGTCTGCAGCTGTTTTTGGACTACAATTCCCATCATCCCGGACCACTGGTCTTGCTAGTTAGGGATGATGGGAGTTGGAGTCCAAAAAACAGCTGGAGCGTTTGGGGGAAGCACTGGTCTGTAGTCATACTGCTCCAGAGTTGGCTCCCGTCTGTCCCCTACAGGTAGCAGGACTGACACTAATTTCTCTCTCACAATGGTTCCTCCTAGGGTGGAAAATGCTTGCACAAAGCTTGTACAGGCCGCGCAGATGCTCCAAACGGACCCTTACTCAGTACCTGCTCGTGATTACCTCATTGACGGATCAAGAGGCATTCTTTCTGGGACATCGGACTTGCTTCTGACATTCGATGAGGCCGAGGTGAGCTTTCTAATGCCAGTTAGCAACACCTACGCGGTACCTAGCTGCAGATTTAGAGCGCTGCCTGACTATTGTTTTCTGCATTAGTGGTTTATAAAAGCATGATTCGTAAAACCAGGACTGAGTATCGGGGCTGGGGAGGGTTTTCCCTTTCCCTCACTGAGCTGCACACCATGTGCAAAATTCCTGGCTTCTGTGCACAGAACCTGGCCCTTGTATTAAGCCAGAGTTCCCTGTTCTGTCCAAACTGTGGCTCTGAGCTCTGGCTTAATGTTGTTAAAAAGCCAGGAAAGTAAGGTAGAGTGACTCTGGCTAAAATCTGCATTTCACAAGAGAGTGGGAAGGAAAAGGGAGAGGAGAAGTGCAAAGCACACTCCCGGCTTCATAAAACACGGTTTATAAAGCCCCCAACAGTTGTCTGAACCGCAGCATTGAAAAGTCTGAAATGCATCAACTTGTCACGATGGTATTACAGTCATACCTTGGTTTTCGAACAACTTAGTTCTTGAACGTTTTGGCTCCCGAACGCCGGAAACCCAGAAGTGACTGTTCTGGTTTACGAACTACTTTTGGAAGCCAAACATCCGACAAGGCTTCTGTGGCTTCTGATTGGCTTCTTGCAGCCAATCAGAAGCCGCACTTTGGTTTCCGAATGTTTTGGAAGTCGAATGGACTTCTGGAACAGATTCCGTTCAACTTCCAAGGTACGACTGTACGTGTTTTTTAAAGTAAGATTTTTCTCACCAGTAGTCTTTATGAAGTTTTATTTCTGCATGTTTTGAATTAACATTACATTACATTACAGCATGTGGCTCTGGCATTGAGAATAAATGCAAGATGTTCCTTAGCAGACACAATGACTGTGTATTTTTTCAGTGCTTTTTGGTTAGTACTGTGGAGGCTTTAGGAGAGGTGCATTAAAGCGAAGCTTATCAGCCATGCTATGAATATCCTTGGCATCTGATTTATTAGCAATTACTCCCCCATTTCTTATTGATACCATTGGAGATAATAGCTCTTGAAATTGTGGAGTAGTTAATCTGCCTTCAGGGAAGCTGATTTCTGGAAAGTGCTCGCTCTTTCCCCATCTTTGTGATCTTGATAGCATGTTCTCAAACTTGCATTGTCACGCTGGAAATATTAAAGAAACGATAATATAATGCAACATTTGGCTGAAGCTTTAAAATGGAACATTCTCTCCCGTGCTGCACTTAATTTCACACATTCAACAGTGCTCATAAGCATCTAAATATAGAAGGCATACATTTTCTTTCAAGGGATTTTGTATTCATCGCTGCACAGAGAACATTACAGTGGACCCTCTGGATACAAATTTAATTCATTCCAGGGGTCCATGCGCACTCCAAAAATCCGTAACCAGAGGCGCTGCTTCTGTGCACGTGTGTGGTGTGATAGAGTGCTTCTGCACAGCACGATAGAGCGCTTCTGTGCATGCACACAGCGTGCAGAACATAACCTGAAGGTTGCATATCCAGAGAGGTGCGTAACCCAAGGGTCCACTGTACTTGAAAGAACATGATGGGAAAAAGCGTCCTTGAAGGCAGTCATGTGCAACTCTGCAGGCAGCTTTTTCTATTGATGGGTAATGGGTAGCGCATTGCACCTACCGGACATTCATCCCAGAGCGACTAAACGTGGTGTTTTATTGTGAGGGAAAACAGACCTATTGCAAAGTATGTGGAACAACACACGTTTGTTGCCCTGAAAACAAATACAGTGGTACCTTGGTTCTCGGAATGGCTTAATTGTCGAACAAATCGGCTCCCGAACACTGCAAACCCAGAAGTAAGTGTTCCGGTTTGCGAATGTTTTTCAGAAGCTGAACATCTGACGCGGCTTCCGATTGAGTGCAGGAGGCTCCTGCAGCTAATTGGAAGCTGTGCCTTGGTTTTTAATGGTTCCGGGAGTCAAACTGACTCCTGAAATGGATTAGGTTTGAGAACCAAGGTACCACTGTATGCTGGAAAGCACCGGATGTTTGTTCAAATCGCTTCCACCATGCTGTCGCGTGTCTCTCTGTATTGTCACTGATGTTGTACATGCTCTGCTTTTGACCAGAAACAGTGCCTTTGGCCATGTTGGCCCGTTGTGATAAAAGGAAAAAACACTAATGATTACCTTTTTTATTATTATTTAAGGTCCGTAAAATCATTCGTGTCTGCAAAGGAATTCTGGAATACCTAACAGTGGCAGAGGTGGTGGAAACTATGGAGGACTTGGTCACCTACACAAAGAACCTAGGGCCAGGTTAGACATTCCCAGTATTCCTCTTAGTGCATTCTAGCAATGTTTTTACCCGGCACCTTTAATAATGTGGAGATTTTCTCTCTTTCTCTCTCCTGAGCTATGGGAGGCACCATCGCTTAGTGGCCAAGCTCATGTCTTGCAAGCCAAAGGTTCCAGGTTCACACCAAGAGGCTCTACCTGAAGCCTTGTCCCTGCCAATCCATGCCCAGTACTGGGTGCAAGGCCACTGCAAATGACGAAACCTCCCTTGTGAGAGTAAATAGAGCTAGAACTCATTGGCTTGAAATGGGGCATTGCAAACTTTAGAGTCTCTGTGGGGTCCATGTGTTTACAATCAGCATTCGAAATTCGCCAGGCACGTTTTGCACCTGGCTATCAGCCACTTGCGACCAAATGAAGGTTCCCCGTCGCTAGGATAGTGCCTGATGTGTCCACCATCTGGAGGTGGACTATACTAATACCACATCCTGTGGAATTCTGTCAATTAAAATGTTATCTACACAATCAGAATGAATTTCAGGAACCAAAAAGCCGTATTAAAAAATACGGCTTTTGAGCCATTCCGTTTTGGCAACCACTGTCATCATCATCATCATCGTCATCATCTGCGGTTTACAGAATAAAATCAAAATCTAAAACTGCAAAATCTATAATCAAAATAAAAACAACAATAGTAAAAGGTAAAAGGAACCCTGACCATTAGGTCCAGTCGTGACCGACTCTAGGGTTGCGGTGCTCATCTCACTTTATTGGCCGAGGGAGCCGGCGTACAGCTTCCGGGTCATGTGGCCAGCATGACTAAGCCGCTTCTGGCGAACCAGAGCAGCGCAGGGAAACACCGTTTACCTTCCCGCCGGAGTGGTACCTATTTATCTACTTGCACTGGCGTGCTTTTGAACTGCAGGAGTTGGTTGGCAGGAGCAGGGACTGAGCAACGGGAGCTCACCCCATTGTGGGGATTCGAACCGCCGACCTTCTGATCGGCAAGTCCTAGGCTCTGTGGTTTAACCCACAGTGCCACCCGTGTCCCTAAAACAATAACCCCCCCCAAACCCCACATTTTAAAAGAGCATAGTAGCCCTTGTTTAAGGAGCCATTTGGCGCCTAGCTTATATATCTGAGTTTCTAACGCTGATTGTAATATTTCACCTATGTGGTTTCTTGAAGTGTGAGAAGTGTGTTGGTTAGACCATGGTGCTGATAACACCAAGGTTGCAGGTTTGATCCCTGTATGGACCAGCTGCATATTCCTGCACTGCAGGGGGTTGGACTAAATGATCCTCAGGGTCCCTTCCAACTCTACAGTTCTATGATTCTATCTCTCTGGAGGTGCTATATGAATAAAAGCTTTGCAATTTGTGCCACCCCCTTCATACTTTGTGAACCATTGACCCTGAAGTGGTAGCAGCATAGAGAAGCACTTAACCGTCTTTTCCCCCTCTAACCAGTCTGCCAAAGCCAGCAAACAGTCACTATTTGTGGGTTATGACAGTGATAGCCCTGTTTTTAATTTATGCGCCTGCATCATCTACATATAAATTGGCAGCGGAGAGCGGGGGATGGGATCACAAAATCCTTAACTTCTAAAGAGAGGAGTTGGATCCTTCCCTGCCATATCTCCCTGGGTCCCATTGCTTCAGGTACTTTTCCTTCCAGCCTGACTCAGTCCAGGAGCTCTTTTATTCTGGCATGCCCCTACTGGTGTTAAACGTAGCCCCTCTAGACCTCTCCCACTCCCCACTTTATATATGAATGGGGCAGGCAAGCAAATACACAAATGCAGTGGTGCCCCGCAAGACGAACGCCTCGCAAGACGGAAAACCCGCTAGACGAAAGGGTTTTCTGTTTTGGAGGCGCTTCGCAAAACGAATTTCCCTGTGGGCTTGCTTTGCAAGACGAAAATGTCTTGCGAGTTCCTGCGGGTTTTTTTCCCCTCCCCCCCTTTTTCTAAGCCGCTTATCAGCTGATCCGCTAAGCCGCTAATAGCGCTAATCCGTTAAGCCGTCAATGGGCTTGCTTCGCAAGACGAAAAAACCGCTAGACAAAGAGACTCGCGGAACGGATTAATTTCGTCTTGCGAGGCACCACTGTGCCTCTGTCACTTCCACTTTGACAATGAGGAATGGCCAAGAGGAATGAACCGTTCTTGAGCCAGAAAGGGAGTCAGAAAGGAATTCAGAAGCAGGATGAGCAGACAGGCATTCCCTAGCCAGCTCGAAGCTGCTGGAACCTCTTTGCCTCTACATGGAACAGAAAATCAAGGGATTCTCCAATATCGATTAAAAAAAAATGGAGGTAGGGAAAGAAGCAAGCATGTCTCTGTGTTCAAGAGAGGTACGCAGAAACACTGGATTTTTAAGAGCAGATGAAGGACAAAAATGGGGTGAGACCGTGTTCCTTGCAGCCAGAGACAATGTAAAGCATTGCCCACAGCAGCTGTTTCAGATATTTAATACATCAACCTGTCAAAAGTTGCTTTAAGTGAGTGCTTTGCTCTCAACTTGGAGGGCAATGAGGTTTCCACCTTTTTTTATCACCTGACTTTGTAATTTTCTGGGACTTCGTAGGAAGTGGAGTTTTCTCGCTGAAGGCCTGCCTAGCCAAGGCGCTGGATAAATTCAAGACTCGGAATATATATTTTATCCTGGTGGAGGCCTCTGTTTAGATAACACTTACTCTTGTCAATGTGTCTTCTATTCTGGGAGTTCTGTCTGCCTTTTGCTGGCAGGCCTTGCTTTCGTTACACTCTCTTCACACTTTCTGAATGTAGCGTGGCCTGAAGAGTTTCTGGGACAAATAGATTTGGGCTGCCAAGTCTACTCCAAACTTGCCCAAATTATGGAATGCTGTTCCAATATCTGCCTCTACTCTTGCAATCCCGTAGGCTGCCCAGTTGCATCAGATAACTGTTCATCTCTTTTTTTGTTATTCCTTTCCTAATTAAACGCATCATTAACATTGGATATGCCAACCTGCATTTCTATTTCACAGAAATGAGATGGCATGAAAATGAAAGGAAGCGTTTTTTAAAAACAGAAGCATAAAAATTAAGGGGAATAATTACCATGTTTCTGTTTTAGAAACATTTCCTGTCCTTTTTGTTTACGTGTTTTGTTTTGCTCAGTTGCTCTAGTAGTTTTGCTGTGGTTGTTTATTTTTCAATGGCTATCTAGGTCTGCTGGCTGCGGCCGCAGTCATCTCCTTCCTCTTGCTGCCACCTTTTTGGGCATGACCTTGTCTGGTATGCTCATAATATTTGGATCACTGTCTCCCGAGAGATGTGCAGACGATAGTTCAGAGAATAAATATAATCGATGTGCTAAGTTGGGAACACATTAAGACTAGTAGCATTAAAGCCCTATACGGCCTAGGACCCTCGTACCTACGGGACTGTCTCTCCTGGTATGTCCCATGGAGGACCTTACGGTCTTCAAACAAAAACAGCTTGGAGGTCCCGGGCCACAAAGAGGTTAGGCTGGCCTCAACCAGAGCCAGGGCTTCTTTGGCTGTGGCTCCAATCTGGTGGAACGCTCTGTCACAAGAGACTAGGGCCCTGCGGGACTCGACAGAGCTGTTCCACCAGGCCTTTGGCCAGGGCACAGCCTGACCCCCTCCTTTGGCAATCTTCACAGAACTCTAGCCCAATGGTTGCCATTAATCTGATTTGAACTGATTTTATAATGAAATGATTTTAGAATGTTGTATTATTTTACTGTTGTTAGCCTCTCTGAGCCCGGCGTCGGCTGGGGAGGGCGGCATATAAATATTATTTATTTATTTATTTATTTATTTATTTATTTATTATTATGATTATTATTATCCCCCGTGACGGGGTGAGCTCCCATTGCTCTGTCCCAGCTCCTGCCAACCTAGCAGTTCGAAAGCATGCCATTGCAAGTAGATATATAGGTACCACTGCAGCAGGAAGGTAAATAGCATTTCCATGCGCTCTGGTTTCCGTCATGGTGTTCAGTTGCGCCAGAAGCAGTTTAGTCCTGCTAGCCACATGACCTGGAAAGCTGTCTGTGGACAAACGCCGGCTCCCTTGGCCTGAAAGCGAGATGAGTGCCGCAACCCCATAGTCGCCTTTGACTGGACTTAAGCATCCAGGGGCCCTTTCCTTTTTACCTTTACATAGAAGACTCCTCTTCCACAAATCTGCATGTGGGTAAGCTATATGAGATGGTGACAGCACCAGAATGGAGCTTGAGAGGAGTGACATGTCTTCCTAGGACAAATTTGTGGGGTCACCTCATATATAAAGCAGCCTAAACTCCCTGCTCTGGAAAGTTCATTTAAAGCCTAGAATAGCATCACATGCAGGAGTTTCTCTCTCTCTCCCCCCTAACCAATATAGTGTGTATGGAATTGCTGTTCTGATACGCAGGATGAATTTAAGTCTGTCAGCCACTCCACATAGTGAATAATAATTTAAAAAAAAAGTATAATTAATTTATAATTTATACCCCACCCATCTAGCTGAGTTTCCCCAGCCACTCTGGGTGGCTCCCAATCAAGTGTTAAAAACAGTACAGCGTTACATATTAAAAACTTCCCTGAACAGGGCTGCCTTAAGATGTCTTCTGAATGTCAGGTAGTTGTTTATCTCTTTGACATCTGATGGGAGGGTGTTCCACAGGGCAGGCGCCACTACCGAGAAGGCCCTCTATCTGGTTCCTTGTAGCCTCACTTCTCACAATGAGGGAACCGCCAGAAGGCCCTCGGCGCTGGATCTGTGTCCGGGCGGAACGATGGGGGTGGAGACACTCCTTCAGCTATACTGGATAGGTCCCTTCAGACTTCATGTGTGTTGTTCATATTTTTGAAGATTCCCTCTTGTAAGAAGCATCTTGCATGACTAGCTCATCGGGGGACGGGACGGGGGGGGGGAACCTCTCTCCCAAATTTGCTAGTACCCAAGGGAGAGGGGTTTAGCCTATCCCACATCTTAAGTCTTATCTGCAGTATGAAATGCTGTAGCCTAGAAATCTAATGTTTATTTCTGTATGATGTGTAGAACCTAATCAATAATCACACTTGGAAGCGCGGTATAAATTCTTTCTTTGTCATGATGCTTGCAACAACCTTGTGAGGTAGATCAGTATTATTTTGTCTGTATTGCAGATGCGAGTAGAGGCTGAGAGAGAGATTGGCTTGCCTAAGACTTCCTAGTTAGTTCATAGCATAGGTGAATTTGAACCAGGAGCACTTGAATCCATAGTTCAGCATCTTAGCACAGTAGTATGCCAGCTCTAATATATGGATTTGTGGCTTCATAAGAAGTTTGGGTTCCAATTAGGCTACCCTCCCTTGATGTACCGTATTTTTCGCTCTATAACACGCACCTGACCATAACACGCACATCGTTTTTAGAGGAGGAAAACAAGGGAAAAAACATTCTGAATGAAACACTGGATGTATCATTTTTGTGCTTCATGCTGTGGCCACAGACATGTTATCTGATGGTGAATTTGGGGTGACCCAATGCAAAAATCCTGAGAATCCCTGGGGATCCATGCTTTGTAACCACGTTTTTGCACCATTGCAGCCCCAGGCAACAGTGGGTGCGTGATTTTGGGGGGGCAGGCTGTAGCCATGGACATGCTATGTGCTCTGATGGTGAATTTGGGCTGACCCAATGCAAAGATCCTGAGGATCCATGTGGATCCATGTTTTGTAACCACGTTTTTGCACCATTGCAGCCCCAGGCAACAGTGGGTGCGTGATTTTTGGGGGGCAGGCTGTAGCCATGGACATGCTATGTGATCTGATGGTGAATTTGGGGTGACTGAATGCAAAGATCCTGAGGATCCATGTAGATCCATGCTTTTTAACCACGTTTTTGCACCATTGCAGCCCCAGGCAACAGTGGGTGTGTGGTTTTTGGGGGGCAGGCTGTAGCCATGGACATGTTATGTGATCTGATGGTGAATTTGGGCTGACCCAATGCAAAGATCCTGAGGATCCATGTGGATCCATGCTTTTTAACCACATTTTAAGTGGGGAGGGAAGGAAAAACACAGAAGGGACAAGGAGCAGGAGAGGGGTGTGCAGAGAAGCAGCTGGCTAAGAATGCAGGAGAGGGGTATAGGGAGGAAAGGAAGGCAAAAGTTTTCCCTCACCTACCCACCCAAGCCAGCCAGCTCGCGCGCTCTCTCTCTCTCTCCCTCCTGCATGTTTTCCCCTCTGCTTGCCTGGAGGGGAGGGGCTTTCCCTGCTCTTTGTTCCGTTTGAGCAAACACAGCAAGGAAACAGAGGTGGGTGGGCAGTAAGACCCTGAGGCAGAATGCCGGAAAGCAGCCGCTTCCTCTTTCAGGTTTCCCTTCTAGGAGACGCGCGATTTTATTTTTGCCTGCTTTTTTTTGCCTCCCCTTGCACTATTTGGCTCCAGGGACCACACATTCGCTCAATAACACGCACAGACATTTCTCCTTCCTTTTTAGGAGAAAAAATCTGCGTGTTATAGAAGGAAAAATCCGGTATGTTTCTGACATAAACTAAGCCAAACTCGGCTCTCCAGATGTTTTGGGACTACAACTCCCATCATCCCTAGCTAACAGGACCAGTGGTCAGGGATGATGGGAGTTGTAGTCCCAAAACATCTGAAGGGCTGTGTTTGGCTATGCCTGAACTAAGATAATGGCATGCTCTGTGCGTTTCCTTAAGCAGACATTTAATGAAATGTCCAAAGGGCCACAAATTGCTGATCTGATCTCTTGATTTAGTATTGGTTTTTGTGTTTTAAAAATGCACGTTGCCTTAGAAAATAGCATATCTTGAACACTGGAGATATACTATTTGAATTAATAGTTGCATAGCATCTTTGCAACTTCGGAAACGTAACATTTAAAGTTGCTGTTTGCTGTAATCTTCTCCTGCTTGAAATTGCAAAACTGTAAGGGAAATACTGTATCGCTTCATGACTTCCTTGACTTCCTTCACATAGGGATGACCAAGATGGCCAAAATGATTGATGAGCGGCAGCAAGAGCTGACTCACCAGGAACACAGAGTCATGTTGGTGAACTCCATGAACACCGTGAAGGAGCTACTGCCGGTTCTTATTTCTGGTATTTTTTTTGCTTTTCCACAAGATTAAAAAGTGCTCTGAAATGCATTGGGTTGTGTTTGTGCCCGCTTGATAAAACCACGTGGGAATAAAGCTACTCAGGTAAATGCACGTTGAAAGGCTTTTGGAAACGGAAGCTTTCAGTGTACCTTTGTAAACGAACTGCAGTGGTGCCTCGCAAGACGAATGCCTCGTAAGACGAAAAACTCGCAAGACGAAAGAGTTTTTCGTTTTTTGAGTTGCTTCGCAAGAGGGATTTCCCTATGGGCTTGCTTCGCAAGACGAAAACGTCTTGCAAGTTTGTTTCCTTTGTCTTGCAAGTTTGTTTCCTTTTTCTTGAAACCGTGCATTCAGGGGGTGCAGTTGCGACTTGACTTCGAGGAGCAACTCATAGCACGCGGTGTGGTAGCCTTTTTTGAGGTTTTTGAAGACTTTGGTGATTTTTGAAGCTTTTCCAAAATCCGTGCTTCGCAAGACGAAAAAAATCGCAAGACGAAAAAACTCGCAGAACGAATTAATTTCGTCTTGCGAGGTACCACTGTATGGGTAAGTTAAGCGAGTGGTTTTATTTGTGGCTGTCTTGGAAGAGAAGGTTGTGCCTCCCAAATTCTGGCTTCCATATCCTGTGTGTCTCCTATTTAAGCTCTTGGAGCTGATCTCACTGTGACATGTGAACTGATGGGCTATTTATATGTAATTAAATCTGTGATGCTTCTCTGTAACTGAGCACTTTATTTATGGCCTGATTCTCATTGAGGTAGGCAGATTGGTTCCCTTGTTTAATGAGAACTAAGGAAAAAAGGATATATGCAATAGTACATCCTGCTCTGCCATAGGGTAGGAAACCATAGGTGCTGCTGCTATTTTGTATTTAAATTACATGGGCTATAGCCCTCCTCTATCCCCGAAACCTTCCTTGCAAGCATTACAGTTGCTGTTGTTGGGAAGAGGCCCGTTTAGCTTGAAAAATAAATAACAATCTAGCACTTCGTTTCTCGTTGAATTGAAAAT
The DNA here is from genome assembly GCF_951804945.1 of Podarcis cretensis. Taxonomy (NCBI): domain Eukaryota; kingdom Metazoa; phylum Chordata; class Lepidosauria; order Squamata; family Lacertidae; genus Podarcis; species Podarcis cretensis. The sequence continues at coordinate 15,538,160 of NC_137174.1, forward strand.
GCCTGAAATTAAACTGGATGTCATAGTAACTTTAATTAGCTTCAAATCTTTGCTTGCCAGAATGCCACCAACTTAATTTGAACAGTAATTATCTCTTCTGCTCACCCCACCCCGCTTTTCCGCTATCAGGCTTACAAAGTGACAAATTTATCAAAATGCAATTACGTTTAGCTGACGCGCCTGGAAGGAAACCGAATAGAAGCAAAACATCCTATAAGAAACACACGGCAACCAAAGCTGACTTTAAGTCATAGCTGCCCAGCCCTTGAAACCTTGGAGAGTAGCTAAAGTTTCCGCTGACCGTCTCAGAGAGGCAAAAGAGGGTCTGGCAGGTTATCTTCTGCAGTGAATTCCCCCTAGTTTTTAGCGCAGCTCTTGAGATATAAAGTCAGGACCAGCCTAACTTCGCAAGCAACCAAACTGGTACATATGATCTGACATGTGTACCCTATGACTTCTTCCAGTGCCACAGAGGATGCTGGGGTGCAATTCAAGATGTTGGTGATCTAAAGGTTGCACCCCGGTCTCCCATAATACTGCATAGGATCAAGGAGGGCATGCCAGTGTAGGGCCAGTACTTTGGCTAGCCATGCATTCGGTTGGTCCTGCACTGAGTTTAACTTGGTATTCCGTGCATGAACTGGGCAGTTTGAGTGAGGCTGCAGCAGAAGCATCTGGTACTGCATTGCAAGCATTGATGGCCAGGATGGGCATCACAAACAATTCAAGTTTGTCAAACTTAAACATGCATCCTTGTTAAGTGCGCCAAACATAATGGGAGATGATCATCTACTGCAGAGGTGCACAAACCAGGCTTGTTTTTCATAATAATTTTTATTAGTTTTCAATTTTCAATCCAATAATAGACTCATTATAACAATACCACTTCTTCTTCTTCTTCTTCTTCTTCTTTTTATTATTATTACAACAATTATTAATACCAATAGTTCAAATACCGAATTATATAATTTAGAAAAGGTGCTAGAATTGATGGCTTGATTATTTGCTTTATTTCTGCATTCCAAAATCTTACTAATTTCCATTACATTCCGGTCATCATAATAATCCCTTCTACAACAACTGCAATATTAATAACTTTTATTCATGTTGACATATTAAATGATTTATAAAACTGCAAGTGAGGAACTCAAACTATATCCTTGTTTTTCCTGTGTGTGGCTCAAACCAGGCTTGTTTGATCTATATATATATTTTTGGTCAGATCGACAAGGCCTCTACCAGCCAGAACCATGTGCAAATGCCACAACATTAGAAGTAAAGGACAGGGGTCCCCCATGCACGCTGTGAGCTTAAGAATTTGTTTTCAGTATCAGAACTGAACTCAGCTCACAGTACTTTCACTCAAAAGTCTATTCTGGTTAGCTTCCTTCATTTTAGCAGCCAGATTTTAGCCGAAAAGAAGTTGCTTTGTTGTTGCTCTTGTCAAACAGTTTGGCATCACAAAGCTTTGAAGATCCACTGCAAATCACCCAGAGATTGACCTGTATATCTCTTATCTGGCTTCTGCCCATCCCGGATCTGCTGTGATCATAACTTAATTATTCTTCCTGGTTTTAGCCAAAGGCATTTTATACAGCATATTGCATAATAACCTCCTGATAGGCTTTTCTGTGTAATCTTCGCAGCTATGAAGATTTTTGTAACAACGAAAAATTCCAAAAGCCAAGGGATAGAGGAGGCCTTGAAAAACCGCAACTTTACAGTGGAGAAGATGAGTGGTGAAATAAATGAAATCATCCGTGTTCTGCAACTCACGTCCTGGGATGAAGATGCTTGGGCTAGCAAGGTGGGGGTTTTTGTCCAGTTTCGGAACAGCATTAGAATTCTCCAGTCCCAGTTACTGTAACTGGTTTCAAGAAAACACAATCCTTACTTGTAACAAGTCACAAGGTGACGCTGGCTGATTTGGTGTAAAATACCTTCTTTAAGATGGTGTTTAGTAAATACTTTGTTAGTAACATAAGAATATTACAGCATTGCTATGCCTCCATACAAGCGAATTGTATTTGTATTTTAATTATTATTTTTTTAAAAAAATTGGCATCCCATTAGGAGAACAAAGTAGATACCTCAAATTGTGTGATACTCCAAGCCATGGTTTGGAGGATAGAAATTGAACTATGGGTTTGAGTGTGTCCTGCTCCCTGCCCCTTTGGGTGCAGATTCCCTCTTCGTTTCCTGTGGATTATGTAATCATAATTTGCTCTGATCTCCAAATCGACTTATGCTTAGCACGTACCCTGCAAACCAGAATTGGAACCTCCACTTCAGACTCTGATTTTGATTTTGATTTTTAATTCTTGTTTGGAAAGTTCTAGCCATAGTTTGCCAGTGTGGATGGCATGGCAAAGTCTAGTTAGAACTGAACTGGAATGGAAGAGGAGCCCCTGTAAGCCTGTGGCTTGTTCATAACCTGAATTGAGGCACTCTAGTTTTTCTAGCAGCCCATTGATTTTCAGTAGCGCTTACTCCCAAGTGACTTGACTCAATTAAGATCAAGTTCCTTTGAAATCAATGGAACTTACTTTGTATGTGGTATGAACTTGGATATGTTTGATGCAAGTAAATTATATGAAAAGACAGTTCCTTTTTTTCATTTTGTAGGAAGATCAGTTCTTGAATTGCACACAAAAAGCACCAGAATTACTTGTATACTGAAGGATCCCAAAAGATAACTGGTTCAGTGACCTTGGAATGTAGGTGGAGGTGCAAATAGGAAATTATAGTTCCTGGACTTAATGGTAGAGGGGGGCTCCTTAGATAGCCATGCGAATGTTCACATTTCTCTTCTTCCCATCCTCACTGTCATTCTTTTCTTTATACCTGCTTCTACATCACTCGTGTATTAGAGCAAAAGACAAAAACAAAAAATCAGCTTGTGAGCCCTGATAAAAAAGAGAGAGAGAGGAATACCCTGAGAATGTGCTGCTTCACCTTTTAAACTCACTTAAATCACCACGACTGCAGGAATAAACAGAGTCTGCTTTTGCCGCAGCATGTTAACTGGGGAGAACGAGCACCATTTTGTGGTTGAAAGGGAAAATATATTCATAGCTGTCAACATTTTCCTTTTTTAAAGGGAAATTCCCTTATTCCAAATAGGATTCCTCGCAAGAAAATGGAAAAGTTGACAGCTATGAATATATTTATAATAAGAAGTAATAAAATGAGCGTCTTTAAACATGCACTTATCCACTCATCTGCCCACCTGCTATGAAATGCAATAGAAGTCCGAGGAAAAGATGCTGCGATGGTCAGCATCGTCTGACCCATGTGTGGACAACAGGGTCTGCTTGCTTCTCCTACTCTCCGAGTGGTTATTTGGGAGGGGGTTGGCCTGTAGGGGCCATGGGCTTTGGCCGCAAGGTCCTACACCAGCTGCACCACTGAATGAACGCAGACTAATCTTCTGCATCTCCTTAGCCAGTGTTTCCCAAACTTGGGTCCCTGGCTATTTGTGTACTACAACTCCCATCATGCCTGACCACTGGTGCTGCCAGCTAAGGATGATGGGAGTTGTAGTCCAACAACATCTGGGGACCCAAGCTTGCCCTTGACCATTGGTAAAGATAATTGATTAAGAGAGTCAGCGCAAGTGGGGAGAAGGGGATAGTACTGTTTTCAGAAGCGTATATACCTCCTTGTAAAATGCCGACTAAGAATTCCCATTCTTGCGGTTTTCTCAATATCATTTTAAAAAGCACCTAAGTAGCCAGAGCAGCTGAAGATGCAGAATTCTACATTCCACTGATCGGATGCATTTAACTAATTTTGCTGGAGGATAAGAACCCTGAAACATTTGTAAATGGGACACGGTGACAATGAAATTGAAAGTGGAGGGTGGACTCCACCCCCCCCAACTGCAGATCCTTTAGCTAGAAGGCCAAGTTAGTTAGGAAACCTAAAAGACGGAATGATGTTTAGTCCTCCTCTTACAGAAGTGTAAACTGGGGGTCTGAAGGAATGTAAATGGCAACGTCCTCTGCTTGATAGGAAACCGCCTTACATTGAGTTAGACCATTGGTCCCTCCAGCTCATTAGGTCTGTTCTGGCTGACAGAAAGTCTCTCTGGTTTCCTCTCCAGTCTTTTGTGGAGATGTCAGGGATTGAACCTGTGACCATGTGCAGGACCACTGGTCTATGGCCCCTTCCCCCTGTTCAAGCATTTTGAAATCAAAGTGGGGAGCCTGAGGATTCTCCTGTCTTCTACCCCACTGGTGTTTGAGGAATAGCTATCTTATTTGACTTTTCAAAGATAACAGTGCAGAGCAGGTTGCTTGCATCTCTGTGCCTGTTGCCTTTCCATGATTCCTAAACCCAAGTTAAGTGTGAAACCCACTTGAATTTTAATCAAAAAAGACTTGTGGTCCTTCTTTTTCTTCCTTTGGAAATTACATTGACTGACACTCCTGACTTTTTTGTTGTTGTGATAGCTGTGGAGGCAAACCCCTAAGGAACCATTTAGCAACGTAAAAAAATTCCTTCCAGTAGCACCCTAAAGACCAACTAAGTTAGTTCTTGGTATGAGCTTTCGTGTGCATGCACACTTCACACGAAAGCTCATACCAAGAACTAACTTAGTTGGTCTTTAAGGTGCTACTGGAAGGAATTTTTTTATTTTGTTTTGACTATGGCAGACCAACACGGCTACCTATCTGTAACATTTAGCAACGTGTTGGGGATCAAATCCATTGTTTCCAAAAAGAGGCTGTTGTGGCCTGAGAACTACAACTTTCACAGCCCATTAGTTTAACTTTATATCCATCACTCTTTTATTGTGAAGTAATACTTCGTCTACCTTTCATGACTCCTTTTGTTTTTCTGTTTCTTTCCTCCGTTTCTATTATTCTTTTCTCGCCTTTTAGAAGGTAAGACCCTCTTCCGCAACCCACAACCTCTACCTTTCATACTAAAACAGAAGAGCATGGTCATGAGTTGTTGTTGTCGTGCCGTGTGCAGACTGTGTGCTGTGCATTTTCCTGTGTGCTGGTTGTGACACTGTACTGACTCCTAAAGTATTAAGATTCACTTAAAGCATTGCCAGCTAGGCTGTGAGGTATGGAGTTGTTTATGAGGTGGTGACAGCCACCCCATACTATCTCAAGGCGTGCTAATGTGGATTTAATGATGACAGCCTTCCTGGTGGATGCGAAATCTGCCTCTGGGATTCTTGCTTCTGAAACATATAACCATCTTGATATCTCGGAGTAGGTGTTTGCATTGACTCTGCTTTCCCCAAGCAAAGGAAAAATAAAGAATTCAGGAAATGCTTCAGAAATGCTTGAGCGACAATTTCAGTTTTGTGAAAGGGAGGCGGCTGTTTGTGAACACTATAGTGGGACTGCCGTGTAACTGGAAACAGCTGGGTTTTATTTCCCCCCGAAAAGTGCCACTACTACTATTATCACAGGGAGATTAGTATTTATTATTCGACTGCTGATTGTTGTGAACCGAGGAAAGCAGCTGTTTGTGTGCTGGATATCATATATATTCTTACAGGGTTTTTTTCCAGAAGGCTGGCTGCAGCAACAAAAAGTGTTCAGTGCAGAATCCGATACAGCCACACCCCAAGCCCTAGGAGCTTGTCCGGGTTTCCCATGGCATTTGAAAAATCCTGCCTTGCATTAAAAATGGCTGGTATTTTTCTGCTGAATGGCTTTCTACCAACCCACCCCCATTGTCCATATTTGGGTATTACAAATAGTCCTGTTAGGGGAAACCTACCTATTTAGGCATTCGGAGTGGATGTGGTTTCTAAAAGAGGGGAACAGTTCATTCAGCGGTCTCAGAATGGGTTCAAAGAGAGCATATTGTGTAAAAAGCACCTGTGAAATGGGGGCATCTTCTGAAATGAAAAGGCTTTCAGATGGAAAGATGCTCAAGAACAATCCTGACTGTAGCTCCCCTTTCCTGTTTAGTAAGCTCCCCCCCCCCCGCCCCCAAATACCTGCTGGCATTTAGAATTCATTCTGATGTATATTTATCGCTGAACTGCCAAGGTACTAACTCAACCAATGGATCTTTCAGAATGAGAGCTTTCGTACTCTGCACTGGGAGGTGCTGTGGAGAACAAAGGAATCCGTTCCTGGGCTTTATACCTTTTTAGAAGGAAAAATGTTGACTAGCCTGAAAAATCCACCCACACCTTCCAACTATTAAGCTGCAAACCAGGAGCTCAATATGGAGTTTTCCCTTGCCTTGTCTGCCATTGAATGGCTTGTATTCATGGACCAACATCCCCCATAGGGCAGCAGTGGGGCTTCTTCTGCACGTATCTGATTGCAGCCAATATTTCTCTGTGCAGGGTTATAATATTTAATCGGTGTTCTTATATCCTGTTGCTAAGCTTTGCTGCTATAGATTACCTGCCAGTGATGTAATTTCTTGATCTGTCGGAGAGCAGACTAAGAAGGTTGTTGTTTATTCTCTCATTGCCTTGCTTTCCCCCCATCCACACCTAAGACTGTAAACTCAGTGGGGCTTGCTTCTGCACAGTCAAGTATATGATTGCACTGTAAGACAACTGACAGATTTTCTTTTGCATGGTTATGCAAACATTTTAAGTTCGAGCATTTGAATGGAATTCTAGTTGAAGTTTTCTGCTTGGAGTCAAAGCCAAAAGCCTTGGTTCTTGAACGTAATCTGTTCTGGAAGTCCGTTCGACTTCCGAAACGTTCGAAAACCAAGGTACGGCTTTCAATTGGCTGCAGGAGCTTCCTGTACTCAATCAGAAGCTGCGGAAGCCATGTCTGACATTCGGCTTCCAAAAAACATTCGCAAACCGGAACACTTACTTCAGGGTTTGCAGCATTCGGGAGCCAAAATGTATGAGTACCAAGGCGTTCGAGAACCAAGGTACGACTGTATTGCTAAGATTGTACCATTGCAGAATGCAGGTGTGTGTACGTTGAAATATTCTCCCATGTCACACAAACCCATACCCTCCAAAAAATTTCCAATGAAAGTAAGGACACCCTATTCAATAATAGGGGATGCGGGTGGCGCTGTGGGTTAAACCACAGAGCCTAGGACTTGCCGATCAGAAGGTTGGCGGTTCGAATCCCCGCAACGGGGTGAGCTCCCGTTGCTCGGTCCCTGCTCTTGCCAACCTACCAGTTTGAAAGCACAACAGTGCAAGTAGATAAATAGGTACCGCTCTGGCAGGAAGGTAAACGGCGTTTCCATGCGCTGCTCTGGTTCGCCAGAAGTGGCTTAGTCATGCTGGCCACATGACCCGGAAGCTGTATGCCGGCCCCCTCGGCCAATAAAGTGAGATGAGCGCTGCAACCCCAGAGTTGGTCTTTTGATTTTAACCTGTAACCATCTAGATGCTGTGTAGTGTCTTACGAGCAGACTCCATGGGTTTACCCCTCCCTCCCATTTTAGTCTGCAGTATGTGAATTAGATTCCTAGAAAGTGTTCCGCTCTAGTTGGCTGTATGCTCTCCAAAGATTCTGGTACCAAGAGACGTTAGAGAGCCTATACGTGGTGACTAACTTAGCAGTTGTGTCAGAAAGTTGGGCTTGGTGTGTTACTTCGAGCGTTGCCTTTTTTGGTAATGAAATGCAGATATGGCTCAGGCTCTCCAGACTATATCACTTCATAGATATTAGAGCCTGGCTGGCAAGTCATCTGTATAAAGGGGCCATATTATTTTGCATCAAGTGAGAGCTTGAAAGATCAGTAATGTTGGCTTTACCTGAAAACTTGCTTCTCTGCCATGGCACAGGGAAAGGGTCCTTGTAACTCCTTCCTCCTCAGAATCAACCAACACAAACTTGGGCAGACCTTTCAGATTAGGCCGCTTCCCCTCTGATATCGGCTAAGAATTCCTGAAGCATCTCTAATACCTTCCAACGACAAGCTACACACCGCCAAGCACCTATGGAGCATAAGTTCCAGATACAGCTTCTGTTGCTGGGGAGGTGTTGATGGAGAATCACCTTCACCTGCATCTTGGCTCATGCAGTAGAAAGCACCTGAGGTGCATTGTAAGAGGGGTCGGTGTCCTTGGGTTTGGATGAGGACCAGCCTGGGAAACAGAGTGAACCCCTGGTCAGCCAGTTGCCTATTCCTTAGAGGAATAGTTGCATTTTCTAAGCAATTAGAAACAAATCAATCTTTTACATTCATCCTTTGATCGTACTACCTACTTCCGAAGGCTCTTTTCCTGTGAAACAAGTATGTTAAAGCTGCATTTCTTGCTATTGTTGCTTGCAGTATATATTTTTGGTTTTTATGGAAGTATATATTTTTGGTTTTTATGGTTTTATTGCAGTGTATTTTTGGTTTTTATGGAAGCCGCCCAGAGTGGCTGGGGAGACCCAGCCAGATGGGCGGGGTACAAATAATAAATTATTATTATTATTATTATTATTATCATATTGCTGATCTTGCCCAGGCATGAGTCTCTCTGTGAATTGTTTGCTTGTTACTTCGGGTTGCCTTGGGCAAGATAAAGCAACTAACTAACCAGTGGCATTGGGGGGGGGGCACAGACCAGGAAGTGACATCTCCAGACAACAGACTGACTCTTCTTTTCTATCTCTGTGGCTGCGATCTCCTGGGTGATATCATTAGGTAGTTGAATGTGCATGCGTACTCTGTCCATTTCTCTCCCACCCACCTCCACGTCTGCGTGGCCCGGGGAGTTGGCAAACCATGCTACGACACTGTAACTAACTGAGAGATAATACAGTGGTACCTCGGGTTACATACAGTTCAGGTTACATACTCTGCTAACCTAGAAATAGTGCTTCAGATTAAGAACTTTGTTTCAGGATAAGAACAGAAATCGGGCTCCGGCATCGCGGTGGCAGCAGGAGGCCCCATTAGCTAAAGTGATGCTTCAGGTTAAGAACAGTTTCAGGTTAAGTACGGACCTCCAGAACGAATTACGTACTTAACCCAAGGTACCACTGTATAGTAAGAAGCAGAAGATTCGGGGTTTTTTGGAAAGCTTATAATGTGACACTGCAGTTCATTAGTAATCAGTTAGTTATGATTCTGCAAAATGAGCCTCTGAAGATTTTTGTAAATTTATTCATGTATTTTAGGGGATTTTAAATGTAATCAGTATGAACCGCATAAATTAGAAGGATGAATGGAAGCTGGAAATAAAGGTGGGCTTGATGAGATTGCAAAAAAACGGAAAATAGGAAAAAAATAGGACTTTAAGCAAAACATCAGGCTTCAAAAAATATCTCCTTGGAAGATATGTCATATTCCAGGTCAGAGGTGCCCATTTACCTAGAGGTACCCTGATAACTCTGAAAGATGATGACATGTGGTCTCATCTGTAATCGTGATGTCGGTCTACTTGTCATATATCAAGAGACAGAGGGAGTGGAATATGAGAACTTTGGGGACAGAAGTATTTGGGGGCAAAAACTTCCACAGCACCCGTGGGAGCAGTAAGAATCTTCCACCACTTCATATATCAAGAAACAGAGGGAGTGGAATATGAGAACTTTGGGGACAGAAGTATTTGGGGGCAAAAACTTCCACAGCACCCGTGGGAGCAGTAAGAATCTTCCACCACTTCCCTATCTCCACCCACCCATCTGTGCTACTTGGCTGGCTATCTGGTTAGACCGAGCAGCCATATAACTATTATCTGTGCAGAGCATATGTGAATGTGTATGACTGAGAGTGCTTGAATGGATGAATTAATAAATCCTTTTTTTAAAAAAACACACCTGGTACCATGGCCTTGACACCTGTGCTTTCCTCCTCCGAACCTGGGTTTCATCCATGACACCTGTGTTAGATTACAGCAAACTGGAGCTATTCCACTCTCCTAGCGGGTGTTGAAAAATGGAGAATGCATGCAGAGAATTGTGTGGTTGTTTCATGATTCTTTTTTTAAGATTAAATATTTAACATTTAGGGTAGTTCTGAAAAGCCCATATCTCATTCTGGAGTTGCTGTTCGCTTGGGAAATAAAACCTTAAAACAATGCATGCTGCGACTTTCTGCATTTTGAGTGATAGGAATGTGTCTGATACTTAACATTAAGCCATTGGTTCTTCCGCGAGTTGTGCTTCACTTTGTGTTTCTGCTGTTGCACCCATACCTGCATTTTGTGGGACATGATTAAGATAATCTGCCTTTCCTCCCCTCTTTCTAAAAGGATACAGAAGCTATGAAGAGAGCATTGGCCTTAATAGATTCCAAGATGAACCAAGCCAAGGGCTGGCTTAGAGACCCCAACGCTCCAGCAGGTAACATTAAGTCCTCACTGCTATTGATCAAAATTGGACCCACACTTAGGATGGGAAGACCAAAAATTCTGTATTAAGGACAATTCTGTACCAAGAATATGCAGTCTGCATAAATCAAGCCCTTCCTCCCCCATCCAATTTACACCAAGCTTATTTTTATTTTTCCATAACATATTTTGCTCTTGTAAATAGTTGGGAAGGGCAAAGAGCTATCCAGGACGCGGACGAGCCATCCCTGGAAATACTCCTTAGCTCTGTCCTCTCCCCAGCCTTTGAGTAACTGGCATGACTTACACACTCTCGAGCCTGAATTTGAAATCCTGTGTGTCACCCTTTAAAACATCTAGCACTCTTAGCACTGTTATCGTTATGTACTGAAGTTCTCACCTTGGGCCAGCAGGGGGTATACTGTAGATAGTTTTCACTCAGGTCCACATATGCAAATAAGGGATTGAAAGTGACGTTCAGTGATTGGATAGTTACAGAAAGTGTTACAGTTGCGTTGTAGTGGAGCTCTATATAAGCAGGCTGGCTGAACCCTTCAGTTCAGTTCTGTTCTAGCCTGTGAATAAACAAGAGCTGTTTGAAGAATCGCTGTGTCGTCTGATATGTTCACCCACAACTTAACGGTTATTATCATTAAAATGAAAGCTGAGATTCTTGGGATGCTGAACAACAAGCTGTAAGCTAGTCTGTGATGTGATAACTCAGTTACAGCATTACTGTGGTACTCCAAATGGAAGCTCTTAAGACACTGTTCTTTCAAATATTAATGCAAAACAAATTGATTCTCTGCTAAGTGGTTTGGAAAGCTTTGCTTATCTTACCATCCAAATTATTTAGTTCGGAACCCTTCCCAAATTAGTATTCTGGTACAGCTGCTCTTCTTGGAAAGATGTCACATATTTATTACCGTACTAGCAGAGCTCTGCTCTTCCGAAATGTGTCCTACATTAAAATAAGCATACAAGAGTGGAACACTGTAACTGATAAAATTTAATGCTGCCTCTGCATCTTGACTTGGTTATGTTGGCTCTCAAGAGCATTGATCAGATTTTGCACCTGTATTTTATTCACTGGAACCCGTAAGAAAAGCCTATAAAAGTGCAGTGTCTATGTCATGCCATCATGAGTTAACTCCATGAAATGTTACTGGATTTGGATTGTGAAGAATCTTGTTTATTTTCCTTTCCAGATATAAAGTAAAGATGTTGCTATGGACAGGAGATCAAACTAAAGTGGAAGTTTGCTTATACCATGTATACTTTATGGCCCGGGTACATTTCACATGCTCTGAACCAGTGTTTCCCCAGCTTGGGCCTCCAGCTGTTTTTGGACTACAACTCCCATCATCCCTAGATAGCCAAGTCAGGAGTTGTAGTCCAAAAACAGCTGGAAACCCTGCTCTAAAGCAAAGGTAGCTTACCTGTGGCCTTCAGGGTGCTGTTGGACTTCAGCTCCCATCAGCTCTAGCTAGCAGGACCAATCAAGGTTGGCCCAAGACATTTTGCTACCCAAAGCAAAGGATGGCATGGTGCCCCAGTCCCATGGCATGTACCAAAGCTCATCAGACTGGTAGACTTGTACTTCAAGACAGGCAATGGAACAGCATACCGTATTTTTCGCTCTATAAGACGCACCAGACCACAAGACGCACCTAGTTTTTGGAGGAAAACAAGAAAAAAATATTCTGAATCTCAGAAGCCAGAACAGCAAGAGGGGTCCCTGCGCAGTGAAAGCAGTGATCCCTCTTGCTGTTCTGGCTTCTGGGATAGCTGCGCAGCCTGCATTAGCTCCATAAGATGCACACACATTTCCCCTTACTTTTTAGGAGGGAAAAAGTGAGTCGTATAGAGTAAAAAATACGGTATTTCACAACACTGGGAGGCTGCACAAAAACCTAGGCTGTGCAGGACAGGCTACATGGCATACACAGCTGTGTTCTCCAATGCCACACTGCTGCTATCTCCCCACCAGTTGCCCAGTTCTACCCAATGGTAGTGCCACACCTGTGGCTGACAGTCAGGGATGCTGGGACCTGTAGTTCAACAACATCTGGAGGACCTCCAGGAGATGGCGCTATCACAGTTGTAAAGATTGCTGTACATGCCGAAGAACAGAAACATATGGAAATTTTTGAGAAGTGTGTGTATCATTCTTTCTCTAAAATTATGCAGGAGAAAAATAACTCCCACTTTAGTCTTAGCATTGAAATTAATTGGGTTCTAGTGGTGTGCATTATACCTAATATGCTGAAATGATATGCCTGTTTCTAGAACAACGTTACCCTGCTGCAAGTACGCTGTTATATTACGATGGATTATATTTCTTGTACAACACATTCAGTAATTTTCTCCGGTGTGAATAATGCATGAGTCTTCATTGTCTGCATTCCCACATGCTTGCTTCCTAGGAGACTCTGGCGAGCAAGCCATAAGGCAGATCCTGGATGAAGCAGGGAAAGTTGGAGAGCTCTGTGCAGGCAAAGAACGCAGAGAGATTCTAGGAACCTGTAAAATGCTTGGCCAGTTGACTGACCAAGTGGCTGATCTTCGAGCTAGGTAAACATCTTCTCGCTAACTAAATACGTTTAACCCTGGGACTATGAAATAGCAATCCTGCCGTTCTAAGAAAGCAACACAAATGATAAATTAAATGTCTTTATTTTGCCAGCGTGCTAATAGTGGTGGACATCATGTTTCTGTGAGTTGTCTCTGCCCTGCATTCTGCCCCACCTGCCTCCATAATTTTCATGGAGGATCCCTGTAATTCAGTTCATGCACAGTTTTGTCTTGCCAAAGCTTTCTCTTCCTTCTGTGCTATTTCTTCCTCCACTCGTTCAGGAAACCCAAATGCACAAATGATTGTGGGTTGAATCCACCTAAGGCATATTCAGCTGTAGAAATCAAATTGAAACCTATTTGACTTCAGTGGGGCTACATTGCTCTGTTGATGACAACCTTCTGTGTATTAAAACACTGAGCACTTATTGTTGTTTTGCTCTTCTTTTAAATAATGTGACCTGATGCATTATCATGTCAACATCCCTTTTAGTTATTTGGAAGATCTCATGTTTGCTAATGTTGACTTGGGTGTGCATCGTCTCCCGTTTATTTAAAGAAGCATAGACCTTTCCCAATTTTAAAGGGAAGTGTTTATGTGCACATTCTTCCATTTAAATATAAAGACGGCTTTGAGTTGGGGAGAAGTGGCTGAATTGTGCAGGTACCCCCTTTTAAATTCTGGCCCTTAATGCTTATTTAGTTCCTCATTTAAGGGCCTTTCTGTTTTGATTTCACATTTGCATTATAGTTCTGATCTTAACTACACTCTGGGATACATGAATTTTCACACGACTTGCTAGCCTTCTGTCGTTTCTGGTTGCCTCTGAACCCTCTCCTCCACCTGGTGTACTGTGTCTGCCAGAGAACTCAGGAAAGAGCCAGAGGGATTTTAAATTATTATGCGACTTGGAGCTGGCAGAAGCGGCATGAGCATTATGCTCATTTAATGTCATGCTGAGAACCTTTCAGGGGGACTTGTCGTTGATGAACTGATGAGTGGATTTGTGGAGGCCTGATTGTACTGCCTAGAAAAAAATACGCTTATGCTTTCACATCTGGATTGGAGAATGGATCCCGGTGTCTTCAAAACTTGCTTTCCAATTAAGCCAAAGTAATTTTAGTAGTTCAGCATGCATGAAATGCTTCCTTTGAATTTTAGCTTTATTGGCAGCAAAGGGACAGCTTTCACTGAGTGGTTTATTAATCAGCATTGTGACAGCACACCAAGTATGTTGTCCTCTGCAAATTTCATTGCAGCAAGGAAAAGAGAACAAAGTGCAGTCTGAAATGAATGGATTGTAGTCAGAAAGGTGGTTCAGGCAGGAGTAACACCAATTCCCTGCCCCGGGCATTGAGTCCCAGCTTTCGGGGGTAGAGACAACTTCCCCTCATCTTTGCAGTTGTTGCTTGCATCCTACAATATTATATATAAATACTTCTATAAATCAGCAGCAACTACTGAGCTATTTGAATGCGGGTGGCGCTGTGGTCTAAACCACTGAGCCTCTTGGGCTTGCCAATCAGAAGGTCAGTGGTTCAAATCCCCATGACAAGGTGAGCTCCCGTTGCTCTGTCCCAGCTCCTGCCAACCTAGCAGTTCGAAAGCATGCCCAAAAGTGCAAGTAGATAAATAGGTACCGCTCCAGCGGGAAGGTAAACGCCGTTTCCGTGCCCTGCTCTGGTTTCACCAGAAGCGGCTCAGTCATGCTGGCTACATGACCCGGAAAAACTGTCTGTGGACAAACACTGGCTCCCTTGGCCTGTAAAGTGAGATGAGTGCCGCAAGCCCAGTGTCTGTGACTGGACTTTAACTGTCAGGGGTTCTTTAACTTTACTGAGCTATTATATGGGATTAGTTAAGTCAGTAGTCTATAACTGCAAGAGTGTGTTGGGTTTTACATGCCTTTCTTTCCCCTTGAACAGAGGACAAGGTGCTACACCGCTCGCCTTGCAGAAGGCTCAGCAAGTCTCCCAGGGCTTGGATTTACTCACAGCAAAAGTGGAAAATGCAGCTCGCAAGCTGGAGGCTATGACCAACTCTAAGCAGGCAATTGCAAAGAAAATTGATGCCGCTCAGGTAATCGCAATGCAAATGATCCTTCCCAGTTCCGCTGAACCGCGATGTGTCCTGGTAAACTAGCATACAAGTTAGTTCTTCCATCGGGTCCTCCTTCAGTTGTTTCACGCCAGTCAGTCTCTGGAATGGGTTTCAAATTGCTTTGCCTTAATCATTTTTAAATACGCAGTTGTTTTCTATGCATTCTGCACTGGCAGCAGATTTATATGCATCTTGTATTGTTTTGTGATGCTTCATAGGAAGTGAATCAATATCAATAATATAATTTGGATTTCTTCTAGCCAGGGCATCCTATTTTGTTTCAGCCGTTGCAGTTATTTGACTTTAAAGGAAGGACAGGGAATCAGCTCCCATCAGACCCAGCTAGCCCCATGGCCAGTGGTGAGGAGCTGATGGGGCTTTGTAGTCCAACATCTTCGGCAGTGCAATGTGTTCCTCATCCCTGCTTTAAAGACTGTCCACCAATGGCTCTCAGATAAGGGCTTCCTCTTGCAGTACTTTGAAAGGCTTGGGCACATTCTTGCAAGTCATACCCTTTATATTTCTTGAAGAGTAACTGTTTGCTGAGCAAGACTCCTGTTCTGGTGTTCGCATGTCAAGGTGGAAGAGAGAAAAGGGGAGTGTTCTAGCATGACATTTTTAAGGTCTCTTCCTGCAAAGGTGTGACTTTCAAGGATGCACTTCTGTTTCAGAAATAATAATAATAATAATTTCATTATTAATGCCTTGCCCATCTGGCTGGGTTTCCTCAGCCACTCTGGGCTGCTCCCAACAGAATAGTAAAAACATGATCAAACATCAAACATTAAAAACTTCCCTAAACAGGGTTACCTTCAGATATCTTCTAAAAATCAGATAGTTGCTTATTTCCTTGACATCTGATTGGAGGGTGCCACTACCGAGAAGGCCCTCCGCCTGTTTCCCTGTAACCTCACTTCTCGCAGTGAGGGAATTGCCAGAAGGCCCTTGGAGCTGGACCTCAGTGTCTGGGCTGAACGATGGGGGTGGAGACGCTCCTTCAGGTATACTGGGCTGAGGCCGTCTTTCAGCTTTGTTAATCTTGTCCTCCCAAATCTTTCTAAAACTCAAACAAAATCTTACTTACTTTTTTTAAAAGAAAAAGAACATCAATATCTTTATTTCAACCTAGCTTAGCCAAATTTGAGCTGTATAATAGCATTTCAGACTATTGCACCACAGAAGGTTCAGATACTGTAAGTGGATCTTTGTGTGTCAACATGTTCTTTTTACATCAAGAGCTGGCTGGCAGATCCTCATGGGGGAAGCGAAGGAGAGGAACACATTCGAGGCATTATGGCTGAAGCCAGGAAAATTGCAGAGCTCTGCGAAGACCCCAAAGAGCGAGACGACATTTTGCGGTCCCTCGGAGAAATCTCGGCACTGACTGCTAAGTTGTCGGACCTCCGGAAACAGTAAGTATTGACATGGGCATGGCTGCTTCCATGTAAGTTCCATTGGTCTTAAGTCTCGTGGCCTCTGTAGTTTGCTTTGTGCGTTCATGACTGGCTAGCAGTATGGCTGTCCCATTAGCTTGTGTTGCCGGAGGAAAGCGTTCTCTCGGCATGTCCACACCAGAGACTGGAACTAGTTCAATGGCCATTTCCTCTTCCCACACAACTATGGGAATCATCGTTTTTGTAGCTATGACTTATTACATTTCCATACTGCCCTTCAACCCTTCAATCATCGTTTTTGTAGCTATGATTTATTACATTTCTATACCGCCCTTCATCTGACGATTACAGGGCAATTTGCAACAAAACAGAAAGAATGCATACCATAACAAAAACAACACCTGCCACCCCACATACAGCTTAAAAGGCCAGAGATTGCTCAATTAGTCAAAGGCCTGGGGAAAGAGGAATGTTTTTGCCTAAAGAGATGTAGCAAAGGTGCCAGGCAAGCCTTCCTGGGGAGAGCATTCCACAAGTGGGGGGCCACCACTGAAAAGGCTTGCTCTTGTGTTGCCGCCCTCCGGACTTCTAGCATAGGAGGTGCATGAAAAATGTCCTCAAATGATGATTGCAAGGTTCAGCTCGGTTTAGGATGTGTGTGCAACAGATCTGTCAACAGAATTCTCTGCTCTTTGCCCAGCTACCATACCCCAGGATTATTTGGAAGAAGCCTTGGCGGGTGGCGCTGTGGGTTAAACCATAGAGCCTAGGACTTGCTGATCAGAAGGTCAGCGGTTCGAATCCCCGCAATGGGGTGAGCTCCCGTTGCTCGGTCCCTGCTGCTGCCAACCTAGCAGTTCGAAAGCATGTCAAAGTGCAAGTAGATAAATAGGTACCGCTCCGGCTGGAAGATAAACGGTGTTTCTGTGCGCTGCTCTGGTTCGCCAGAAGCGGCTTAGTCATGCTGGCCACATGACCTGGAAGCTGTACACTGGCTCCCTCGGCCAATAAAGTGAGATGAGCGCCGCAACCCCAGAGTCATCCGCGACTGGACCTAACGGTCAGGGGTTCCTTTCTCTTTAAGTGACCTGCATTTGTAGTGTTGCTAAGGCCCCAGTATTTTTAAATGTGTCGGGAAGGGTCTTCAATAGAAGCAAGTTCAATGAAGAACTTCACTTGGTGTTGTTAGTTGAACTTTCCTTGCCGGATTTGCTTTCATTCATTAAGCTACTTGCTTTCCTTTTTTAAAGATTGCCTCGACTCATCCTTTGTGAAAATGCAGACCACAGTGCTTTGTTGAATGCAGTTAAGCATAGTAAATAGCATATTCACAGCTACGATACATAAACGTTTTATTAACAGAAACCAACCTTATTTTTTGAACTGATTTTAATGAAGTTTCCTTAACAGATTTTTCTTCTTCTCTGCAGTGGAAAGGGGGATTCTCCCGAAGCCCGTGCATTAGCAAAGCAAATAGCGACATCGCTGCAGAATTTGCAGTCTAAAACCAACAGGGCTGTTGCAAACAGCAGACCTGCCAAGGCTGCTGTCCACCTAGAAGGGAAGATTGAGCAAGCTCAGAGATGGATAGACAACCCTACAGTTGATGACCGTGGAGTAGGTGAGTGTTTTAATTTTTCTGTGCGTGTGAACATGAACTGAGGTGGGAGTTGAGGTCCACCTAGTGGCTCAATGCAAAATCGCTGCTCCAACGATCATTTCCAACAATCCCTCCCTCTCCTTTGGAACCGGCAGCTCTCTATTATGGGAAGCCAAAGGACCAGAGAATTATCAAGTTGGAAGAGGGACCACAAGGAAAGCTTTAATGTTTGATGTTTTATCTCTTTATTATTAATAATCTGTTGGGAGCCGCCCACAGTGGCTGGGGAAATATTATAATATAGGGTCATCTAATCTGCAATGCAGGAATCTCAAAGAAGGAAAATCCAGGGGAGAGGACAGCAGAAGCCAACAAAATGACAAATGACAACCTCTGCTAAACATAAGATAACAAATAAATGATGGGGAATCTCAGGCAAACTGGAGAATGAGTAATTGAAAACAACGGGCAGCCCAAAATAAAAATCTATATAGCACCATGAGGCCATCTTTTTTTTAACCTGCACAGAAATCCCCTTCACAAGTGGTCTTTTCTCTGTGATGACTTCAGGTGGGACATCCCAAAGCCGACTCGTATAAGCCCGGAAAACTACAGAGAAAATAGGGCTGCCTAGTTATTAGGGAGGACGTGTTGCAGCATGGTAGCATTTCAGAGTACCTAGGAGAAGGTAGTGATTATGCTGGCACTAAAGCTTAACAAGGGCAACTCTGCTTTACTTTCGAGAGTGGTTGTCAGGCTTCGGGGACTCGGTTCCCGCCCCCCCTTTGGCCATAGATAAGCAGGACAAAGCGAAAAGAGTCGCTTACCATTTAAAAAGATTTTAATGATCACAGCAAAAGAACAAAGCAGCCATTCTCGGAATGATGGTGTTCCCAGTTAAGGTTTCCACCCACTTCCATCCTAGTCACTTCTGTGCCTTGCTACCTGATTTCACAACCACTGTGCTTTTTGTGTAGCCACCTTATCTACTCTACGTGACCTTGGACTGATAGGCTGGACACTCTCCAGTGAGAGAGAGTCTGTTAGCTCTCTTTCTCTCCCAGTTCTTCTTTACTTTGCTGTTCAACCGCCAGTTTGTCCCAACTTTTGTCTTCAGAACTGTGCCCCTCTGTAAACCATTGTTCCAAATCTATACTGTTTCACTGCTCCAGGGCAGCTTCAGGAGCCTGGTCAGGAGCAGGGGGAGGCTCCCACCATTCCTCATCAAAGCAGTACTCCTCAGCCTGATCTCTGACAGTGGTGGCACTACTGTTCTAATTTCTCTTGCTCCATAAATTAAGCAAGATGAATCACTTTCAATGCAGGTCAGGCTGCCATCCGGGGTCTTGTGGCCGAAGGTCGCCGTCTTGCCAATGTCATGCTGGGACCTTATCGCCAGGACCTGCTCGCCAAATGTGACCGTGTGGAACAGCTGGCTGCCCAGTTAGCTGACCTGGCAGCACGAGGCGAAGGGGAATCTCCTCAAGCCAAGGCAATTGCTGCCCAGCTGCAGGACTCATTGAAGGTAAATAAAAACAGTATTTGAAAAGAGAAGGAAGAGCTCATGTCGGACAGTGTGTTGCCAGTCTATATGCGTTAACTAACAAAGCCAGAGAATCTTCCTGTTCAAGCTACTGGTCTTTGCAACATAGATTATAGACATAAATGCTTTGGACACAATCTACATCCTTTTGCTTCTGTGCATCCCCCATTAATTTAACTTAATTCCAATTAATTCCAATTCCAATTACCCCTACTACCCATTGCTGGCCATTTCCTCACGGAAGTGACGTTTGGCAATTTGGGGCATAGAGCTCCTCACAGAACTCTTGTGGATTGGGCCCAGTTCTTGCTCAATAAAAGCTAAAGGATCCCTGGACAGTTAAGTCCATTCAAAGGCGACTATGGAGTTATGGCACACATCTCGATTTAAGGCCAAGGGAGCCGGCGTTTGCCCACAGACAGCTTTTCAGGTCATGTGGCCAGCATGACTAAACCGCTTCTGGCGCAACGGGACACCGTGATGGAAACCAGAGTGCACAGAAATGCCGTTTACCTTCCCGCCACAGCTTTGCCTATTCACTTGCACTGGCGTGCTTTCGAACTGCTAGGTTGGCAGGAGCTGGAACAGAGCAACGGGAGTTCACTCCATCGTGGGATTCGAACTACTGACTTTCTGATCAGCAAGCCCAAGAGCAGGCTTCCTCAAACTTGGCCCTCCAGATGTTTTGAGACTGCAGTTCCCATCATCCCTGACCACTGGTCCTGTTAGCTAGGGATCATGGGAGTTGTAGGCCAAAAACATCTGGAGGGTCAAGTTCGAGGAAACCTGGCCAAGAGGCTCAGTGGTTTAGACCACAGCACTAGTGTGGAGCCATGTTGGTCTTGTTCCATGTCAGCCACTTCACATTCTTAATAGCAACCTCCCTTCTTTCCTAGCTTTTCCTTTTTTAGTGTTCTGGGTTAGGGGTATAGACTAAAAATCTAGCTAGATGGTGAATTGGGAGTGGGGCGTCAGCGGCCCTACTGTCACGGTCCTTCTCACAGTCCATCTTTGAAGGTCTATCTGTTTGTAACTTTAGCTTTATGGCTGAGCCTTGTTTGAACCTAGGCTGTCCATATTCAGATCCAGTGTTTTACTTTTGCACCACACTTCATCATGGCAAACCCATTTCTGTGTTTTGACACGGAGCCTTTGCATTCCTATTAAGGATCTGAAATCAAGGATGCAGGAAGCCATGACCCAGGAAGTATCTGATGTGTTCAGCGACACGACAACACCAATTAAACTGTTGGCAGTAGCGGCCACTGCTCCTCCAGACGCCCCCAACAGGGACGAGGTGAGTCTGTTCCCAGCATGCACCAGTCTTTAAGTTACAGTGAGCAATATAATTCTGCATAGGCCAAAGTAACAGTCAGATGTTAGACTTTTTATACTTGAATGGTTTCCCCCCACCACCCTTGAGGAAAAGGAATGCAATTGGTGTCCACAGTTTGAAACATTACTATAACTTAATCCAGGTGTAGCCAAATGTTTTGGAGTAGGGGTACATTCTGAGTCTTGAGTGTTCTGCGGGTACCAGTCACAAAATGGCAGCCTTGGGTTGTGTGACTTAACACAAAATGAGAGAGACAGCCACCCCAACAACCTTATGCTTATCACAGGAAGTCAGTTGTTTCCTTCTGGTCCTTACACTGGAGATCACACACAGATGTTATTGCTGTCTAATGACAACAGGGAGTATTCCTCAGTACCAGAAAAAATATACAATGCAGACATGCCGCTCACATTCCACAGAAATCACTTGGAAGGGTACCTTTACATTTTGTCACGTCTTTCTTTCTAGAAGAGCTTACTTTTATTTTTTTAATGGAAGCTCAGAGTCTGGGGGCACCAAGTTGGTGACAGCTGACTGTTTGAACCATCTTCCTTGAAAAGAATTGCGCTTTTAAGGTGATCTGAGGAAAGCTCTGTCTTTGGTACTCATATCTATCATGGCGCATTCACGCCCATTATCATTGTAGCCTTGTGTGTGTAAACCAGGGCTTAAAGGTAAAGGTAAAGGGGCCCCTGACCATTAGGTCCAGTCGCGGACGACTCTGGGGTTGCGGTGCTCATCTCACTTTACTGGCCGAGGGAGCCAGAGTACAGCTTCCAGGTCAGGTGGCCAGCATGACAAAGCCGCTTCTGGCGAACCAGAGCAGTGCACGGAAACGCTGTTTATCTTCCTGCCGGAGTGGTACCTATTTATCTAATTGCACTTAGATGTGCTTTCGAACTGCTAGGTGGGCAGGAGAAAACAGGGCTTAAAACTGGCAAAAAGAGTTCTGTCCATAAGAAATGTGTGCGTTACTCTGTTCATCTTTCAGAGGGGTAGCTAGTTGGTTGCAACAAAAAAAGCAAAAGAGCCCTGAAAGATTAGCAGCTCGGTATCTCTGCTGAACAGTTTTAGTTTTCTAATAAATTCATCATTGATTAAACTAACCTTAATTGAAGCACCTAGTCTGTAATTGAATGGCTTACTGTGAGTTGCTTGGGGGCCCCTGGCTTGGTATAAAACTCTGAACTGGCTGCATTTTTTAATCTGTGGTTGTTGATGTATTTCAACTTTCAGGTGTTTGATGACAGGGCAGCCAATTTTGAAAACCATGCTGCCAGGCTTGGAGCTACTGCAGAAAAGGCAGCTGCAGTTGGAACAGCCAACAAAAGTACTGTCGAAGGCATACAAGCAACTGTGAAGTCCGCAAGGGAGCTCACCCCTCAGGTATCTTTCCCTCTCACTGTCAGAAACTCCGGTTTTGATCGGAGCTCACATTCGTTTGACAATGACAACAACCCCTCTCAGTTACCCCAGTCTTTCTTCATTTTCTTGGTATAATTTATGCCACGGAATGGGGGTCATTTTGCTGCTGTTATTGTTAAACAATTGGAAGTCAGAAATCCTCACCGATCTACTGCAGAACACCCAAAGATCTGCACACTTCTGGTTGAACGTTCCCCAGTTTGCTCAGTTTGCAGCCACCAAAAACTTCACCTGGATGAAAAATTCAGTTGTTCAGTTTCTGTTCAGAGAGTTCATCTCCAATAAGCATGTAGTGGGGTTGGAGACGCCAGTATCTGAAACTGAAGTGAAATAAATTGAATGAGAGAAGGAGTCGAAGAATAAAACATGAGCATTTAAAAAAAAAATATTTTTATTAAGTTTCTTACAATTATATATATTTTTTAAAATATTTTTTATTAACAGAACAATCAAATCAAATCAAATCACATAAATTCTGAATTACAGAGCCTAATTTTAAATTTTTGTTGGGGGTACCCATATTTCAAGTTCCGAAAGGGATCCAATCCTCTTGTTGCTGCTGCTTTAAAAGTCCACAAATCTGTCCAAAAGTTTCTTACAATTATAACACATACTACAACAAAGAAAAAAGAAACAAAACCACAAATATAAGCAAAAAAGAAAATAAAAAACATAACAACAAACACCTAAACAACACAAATTAATTGGTTATTTAAACTTCTAACCTCATAAACATGTTTTTGACTTCCTCTGGGCCCTCCCATCTGAATTTCCTTGTATTTGAGTTTAGCAGTTTTCTAATATCATTATTAAAACACAATATTCCAATTAAAATCAAATTTCTTAACTTTTCTTAAAGTTCTAGATCTCATTTATTTAACTAACTCCTAATTTAATCCTAGGCCTATTTGGTACTTTCAAGTAATTTCTAATTTTCAATATTACAATATTTATTCAAATAGTCTTTAAATTTCTTCCACTCTTCTTGGTATTCCTGTTCTTTCTGGTCGCGGATTCTTCCAGTAAGGTCAGCCAACTCCATATAGTCCATCATTTTCATCTGCCATTCTTCCACAGTTGGTAATTCTTGTGTTTTCCATTTCTTGGCTATAAACATGAGCATTTAAATATTAGGATGAGATGATTCTCTGTGTGAGAGACAGCACACAAATCAAGGGATTGAGAGAGGGTAACTTCCTTAAATTGTAGGCTATTTTTAGGAGACTGTAAAAAAAATCAAAATCTTAACCTACAGAAGCAGAGGCTCGCTTTGACTACAGTCTTAAGGACTGTAGTCCCATTGAAATTAATGAACACTTTGAGGTGAACATTGCATTTATTTTATAGCTTCGTCCCAGCCAAAAAGACCTTTTAGAAGTTAAGCTACAATCTAAAAAGCTGCAAGAGGAGGGAATTTGAGTGGGAGCTGGATCCGGGCATAACAGAGGGGTGTCTGGCGTTAACTTCCTTCCCTCTGACGGCCTCCACGAGAGTGGTTCATAGCATCATTGGGATCATGCCTGCCCCTTTTGCGTTTTTCAGTAGCAGCTTAAAATTCCTCTGAGGCTCAGGTGAAAACTAGAGAGCACCATAATCTTCCACCATATTCTCCTAAGGAAAGAAGGACCTGACAGCTTTTTATGGTGTATGGCAAATCTTTCACTGACCAGTGGAATATGTTCCACTGTCATGGAATATGTTCTCTCTCTGGTCAGTCTTCACACTTGGGTCTCTGGATAAGCAGATCCTTTGTGCGTCTGTTTCCTACTTTGGGAGCATGTACTTCGAGTAGGAATAAATCTGAAGGATTTCCTGTATAGAAAAAGTAATTTTTACAAGCTATTGTGTAATAGTCTACTTACATTCATGTGATGAAAGTATTTTAACAATTACTATTTGCACCAGAGACTTCCGTAATTTCTTGGCTTTATTTTGTTGTTGTTTTCTTCTAAATAAAGGCGGTAATTAAAAAATAATAATTCTGTGCAGTCCCCATGTCATGATTAGGAATTATGCTCTTCAGAAATTCTCTCTTTTTTTAAAAAAAAAAAATATTTATTAAAGTTTCCAAGTTAATACAAAAACAAAAATACACAAAAAATAACAAAAATACAAAATTAAAAAACACAAAAAACCCATACAATTTCCATTACTTATTTCCATTAACTTGTTTCCCGGACCTCCTCTCACCTCCCCCTTATGTATTCCAGTTCAAATTCTTAACTCAGCAAATCCTTATATGCTCTTCGGAAATTCTCAGTACAGTCATACCTCAGAAGTCGAACGGAAACCGTTCTGGAAGTCCGTTCGACTTCCATAACGTTCAGAAACCAAGGTGTGGCTTCAGTTGGCTGCAGGAAGCTCCTGTAGCCAATCAGAAGCTGCATCAGATGTTCGGGTTCCAAAGAACATTCGCAAACACTCACTTTTGGGTTTGGGGCATTTGGGGACCAAAACGTTCGACTCACAAGGCGTTCATCAACCAAGGTACGACTGTACCTCAGAGTGTTCTTGAGTGGTGTAAATCCATCTTTCAGTTGGAGACTTCTTGTGAAACTCCCCAAACTGGGACCCATTTCAGATGAGAGATGCTTAACTTTCAGATTACCTACACTGCAAAATAAATCCCAGTGCATTTACTTTCTGTTCCTGTGCATCATTACTGCCATCATATTAGGGTGTTTTTGCATTGGCAGGTAGTATCTGCCGCTCGCATCCTTCTAAGGAATCCTGGAAATCAAGCTGCTTATGAGCACTTTGAGACCATGAAGAACCAGTGGATTGATAACGTGGAAAAAATGACAGGTAAAATGGAGGAGCTTGTGGCCATGGTTTTGTAGCCCCAAATCACTGATGACGAGCCTGAGATATAATTGGAAGGAAACTAGAATGGGAAGAGCAATTCCTTCATGCAGTTGACTCAAGCATGTGACAGAAAGGGAAAAGTCACGCCCCCCACCCAAAAAAAGTCACAGTGGACTCAAGGAAAACATTGCGCCATACTTTTGTTTGGAATATGTCTTGCCTGATCATTGGCATCCTACAAACACAGCTTTTGGATAAATTATTGTCATGCAACTCTATTTCAATCACTTGTTCATTACGGCAAAATTGCATATAGATTTGGATGTGTTTGCACACAGATGCTGTTAAGGGAAGAAATATGACATCCATTTTTACATATTGAACTTCCATCCAAGTTCCCTTGTCCCACTGAGTTCCCTTTCTGTAAATCTAGCACAGGGTTTCGCAAACTTGGGTCTGCGGCTGTTTTTGGACTACTCCCATAATCCCTAGCTAGCAGGACCCAGTGGTTAGGGATGATGGGAATTGTAGTCCAAAAACAGCAGGAGACCTAAGTTTGGGAAACATTGATCTGCGTGTTTTCCACTATCCGCAGTACAAAAATGTACTCATCCCCATGTAAATGAAACCCATTCCTGTTTGAGGATTTGATAGAATTTGGAGGCCCTCTGGTGGCAAGAGCCAAGTGAGAAGGGTGATAAGAGTTTAAATGCTCATAATCAGGATTGTACCAAATCAGTACCCTGACAAATTCACCTGGCCAAGGTAGCAGAACTCCATCCTGTATTTAAGGGTGATCTTCCCCTCCAGCGTCATTTCCCCTTGCCGTGTACGTGAAGGGAGGTAAATCTGTAAACTTCTTACCCTAGGGATGGTGGACGAAGCAATTGATACCAAGTCTCTGTTGGATGCTTCCGAGGAGGCCATTAAAAAAGACCTGGACAAGTGCAAAGTCGCGATGGCCAACATTCAGCCGCAGATGCTTGTCGCTGGGGCCACCAGCATTGCCCGGCGAGCAAACCGGATTTTGTTAGTGGCAAAGAAGGAGGTGGAAAACTCAGAGGATCCCAAGTTTCGGGAAGCTGTGAAAGCTGCCTCTGATGACCTGAGCAAAACCATTTCGCCAATGGTGATGGATGCGAAAGCTGTGGCCGGCAATATTTCTGATCCTGGTAAGCATTAGACAGAGATGCTTTCTCCAACTCTTCAAAGTGCCTTGTCACTGAATTTTCAAAACTAAATACTAAGCGCTCTCTCTCTCTCTCTCTCTCTCTCTCTCTCTCTCTCTCTCTTTTGCCTTTCCTAGGTTTGCAGAAGAATTTCCTTGATTCCGGCTACAGGATCCTGGGAGCTGTGGCCAAAGTCCGAGAGGCTTTCCAGCCCCAGGAACCCGACTTCCCCCCTCCGCCTCCTGATCTCGAGCAACTTCACGTAAGTGCCGTGTTACGGAGAATTGCTCTGGAAGGACGGAGGTAATCTGCAACCATTTGGTTGAGCCACTTTCAATTATTTAAATGGCTGTGGTTTCCTTGTGTGGGTGGAATCACTTAATGCTGAAATCTGATTCCAGTCACACAGTGTTCTTGTATAATACACGCTGGCATACACACAAGATTGCGTCCCCAAGTTTTGTTTCTTTAGCATCTTGAGAGCGGAGTACAATGCCCTCTGTATGAAGGTAATCCAACCGAAAAACACAGAAGTGGCAAGAAAAGAACAGAGTCCTGGGTCCTTGTATTTTGCTGAGAAAAGCAGCAGTTTAAAGCCAAGTGTGTGCCTTTCAGGCCATCTGTGATTATGTATGAACTTTGAACTTGGAGAAGTGTTGTTGTGAACACATCCATTAACAGGAAGAACTTAAAGTTGGGTTAGGTGCACATTTTTGAGATTTCAGAAAACACTGTCCATGCCTTTGAAAGCTCTCTTGAAAACATGGGCATTTGAATCCAGGAGTTGAATATATAATATGATAGCATATTAGTAAAGGTAAAGGTAAAGGGATCATTAGGTCTAGTCGCGGACGACTCTGGGGTTGCTGTGCTCATCTCGCTTTACTGGCTGAGGAAGCTGGTGGCCGGCATGACTAAGCTGCTTCTGGCGAACCAGAGCAGCGCACAGAAATGCCGTTTACCTTCCCACCAGTGCGGTACCTATTTATCTACTTGCACTTGACATGCTTTTGAACTGCTAGGTTGGCAGGACCTGGGACCGAGCAACAGGAGCTCACCCCATCACGGGGATTTGAACTGCCGACCTTCTGACTGGCAAGCCCTAGGCTCTGTGGTTTAATCCACAGTGCCATACAACCTCAGTTACCTTCTCTATAGAAGGACATCTGAAGTGAGCTATTGTCCCCCACCCTTTCTACAATTTCCTGCTGGTTAGCAGATCAGAATACCAAGTGAGAGGGATGAAGGACGCTTTTGCTAAGAGTTGCTAACTTAAGAGATCATTTTGTAAAGTCTACCATAATGGATTTTAACATAGATATTACTGGATGATGTAAATCAGGGCTGAGAGCCACATTCATCCTTGGCCCAACCCTCCAGAAAGTATGTAAATCATATTCTTGGGTAGGTTTCTTAATTTTCATTATTATCAGCTTGGCAAAAGAATGGTGAATTTGAGTTTGGAAAGTTTGCCCAAAGCACTGAAAATTCCCCATCCTGGGAAGGATCAGAAATCAGGAAGACCAAATTTTTATTAAGGACTGGAATAATTTTATAACATACCTTAGAGACCACTGTAAACAGTTGAAATCACTAGCGGGAATACAATAACACTTGTAAAGTAACACAAACTTTGGATACTATGGATTTATACTAGATAGATTACAGTAAAAGATTCAGGAACAATTTTTTAGAAATGGAACCCATGGAGGTCAGAAGGTTTGAGATAACCTCTTTTTTTCTTTTCTTGTTGTAATTGTTATGTTTGATGTGTATAATTAATAATCACTAGGTAAAACTAATAAATATAAAATAAATAAAGAGACAACTTAGGTGCAAAAGCTGAAAAATAAAAGAAGATTCCCCATTCTGTGGATTGCTATAGATTTGGCCATTTTGCATTTGTATCTCTGCGTTGGGGTACTGCAACCCATTTCCTTTTTTCCTTAGCTTACAGATGAACTTGCTCCTCCCAAGCCGCCGCTGCCAGAGGGCGAGGTTCCTCCCCCCAGGCCCCCTCCTCCTGAAGAGAAGGATGAAGAGTTCCCAGAGGTGAAGGCTGGGGAGGTGCTCAACCAGCCCATGATGATGGCTGCCAGGCAGCTCCACGATGAAGCCAGAAAGTGGTCCAGCAAGGTAAGAATGGCCAATGCATCCCTGTGTTCTTGCTTAACTGCTGCTTCTCCGTTTAACCCAAAGAAATTGCAGACCGGTGTGTTTCGTGGGTATTGCATTGATATCACTTGGGGATATCCCAGTGTTGTAGGCAGATCTGTTTGTATAGATCAGGGGTCGGCAATGTGCGGCCCATGGGCAGGATGCGGCCAACAAAGACTGTTTTACCGGCCCACGACACCAGAAATCGTGTCTGCACATGTCCAGATGCCGAAAATCGCTTCTGTGAAGGCGTGATTTTCGGTGTCTGGGCATACACAGAAGCGATTACTGGCACCGCGGACATGCGCAGACACGATTTTTGGCGTCACGCTGCGCCAGTCCGGCCCACAGACAGTCTCCATGGGAGTGATCCAGCCCATGGCCGGTAAACCTTGCTGACCCCTGGTATTGATCTTCAGACGTTGGGCTCTTTTTAGAGAGTGAATTGCTGATTACAAATCCTCACCCTTATGTTGACCGCTCTTATCACTGCTGTACAAAGACCTCGCTTTAAAACCTTCCTCAGGTTGCCCGGAAATTTTATGCCCTGGGTGAGTTGGAATTGGGGGTCAAATCCAACAGATGAGGGAGAAAACCAATCTGTCTCACCCAAATGAAGTGAGAAACTCCACAAAGGTTTCCAGTGGAACCTCTGGAAGAGCACTGAAAACAAACAAACAAAAGCTTAATAGTGCTGTAGGAGTTAGGAAAGAGGCAATCTAAAATTGACTTTCTGCTGTTGCATCCAGAGTTGCTTCTCCCCATGAAGCCATGAAAACCTTTGTGTTGTGCTGACTCTGTAGTGCAGGAATGGGGAAACCTGTGGTCCTTCAAGAGAAGGTGCTGGACTCCAACTCCCATCATCCCTGTCCATTGGCCATGCTGCCTGGGACCGATGGGAGTCGGGAGACCATCTGCAGGGCTGCACGTTTCCCCATCTTGCTACAAGGCTTTGGAAAGGTGGTGTGTAATCTCCAACAATATCCACAATATTTTGCGCACTCTCTCTCCTTTTCACATGTCTACCCAGAAGTGGGCTTTTTCAGAAGCAGCTCCAAGGCTATTTTTAAAGCTTTGCAAATTATTGATATAAGCATGGGGCTTTTCACGTCCCATCATTTCATTAAAACCGTAGAGTTGTTCCCAAGACTCTTATTGTGCACAGATTTCATAACCACACCTTGGCGTATGTAGAACTTTAGCGGTAGCAAGAAGGGGGAGGGAAACCTCACCGGACTTGAGCCTTTAGCTGAAATGAGCCTTAAGAATTTATGCCAGTATTTGGGACCTTTTGCTTGAGTTGGGGAATCAAGAAGTGGACCGCCCCAGAGGTCAGTGTAGAAGGGCTATGCAGAATAGCCACGCTTACCTCTGAATGGGGGCTGTAACATGGGTGCCAAACGTCTTGCCAGGTTTGCCAGATTCGTTTAAGATTGCTGCAACAATGATGCCAACCCTTGCAAATGAGTTTTTTTGGGGTTGGTTTCTTTTTTTTTTTTTAGCATCTCATCATAAAACAAGTATCATTTTGACCTTGACAGTTTTTATTTTTGGAAGGGATAACAGGAAAGCAAACAGTCCAAAATGAATTTTCCAAGCAAAGCAACACTGAATACACACACACACACACACACACACACACACACACTTGCTGATTTTAGTAGCATGCTTGAGAAAAACAATATTATTTAATTTATATTCCACCTTTTTACCCAAGGTGTCATACGTCGTCTCCTCTTTCCTCATGTAATCCCTACAACCACACTGTGAGGTAGGTTAGGCTGAGAAACCCAAATTCACCCAGCGAGCTTCGTGGCTGAGTGTGGATTTTGAACCCTAGATCTTAAGTCTGACACTTTCCACTACATCGCACTTGCTTCAGTTTAAAATGTAGTTTTAAAATATCATTTAAAACCTGTCCTGGTAGACATTGTAGTTGAGATTTGGTGCCTTCCGAGCTTTTAACTTTAAGGTCACTGGGGTGTGTGGGGGATCAATAAATAAACCCAGCTGTTGAGAGAAGCTGATACCTAACTGCTGTATCTTGGTAATTCCATTCAGGAGAACATTATCTGCAGTGCCCTGTCCCAAGGTGGCCGCAATGTGGGGTTTTTCCCCCCTGCACTTAAATATTGTGGGTTTATGGGTCTCCAAAAGTAGGTGGAGAATAAATGGCTACACTCTGAGCCACTCTTCCAACAGAAGAGATTGTGTGTAGAAGCCACTGGCTCTGAGGGGAGGTGCAAAAACCGAGCAGATTGCTTTGAGCTGGCTGTCAAAAATAGTTTCAGTTGTGTATTACTTGTTTATTCTGACTGCGTAGCAAATTAACTTTACCCTCCTTTTCTCTTCATGCTCTGCCAATTTAATTTTTCCTTCTTCCTGGACAATAAATTTCTTGCCTTGCCCTCTCTCCTGCTTCCCAGCGTTACTTGAACATTTGCTAGGATATACACCCTATTTTTGTTGGCTGTTGTGCTACTCAAACGTGGTGAGACAGAAAGAGGGGGATATTTATCAGTCTCATGTCCTCTACGAAAGTGCACAGAGTCCCACAGAATCCTTCACTCGGCAACATGGAAAAATAAATTTGAAATAGATCCCCTAAGATGGGTTGTTAATGCAAACCCCTTTAGTGGCAAGTGTGTGTGGTTTAATTGCCTAATGCCTTGAACCACTTTGGGTTATGGACAGCATGAATGAAATAAGGTGCAGTAGAACTTCCTCTTCCCCTCCTCTCCCTGCAAGTCCCCCTAAATATATTCTGGGTTTCCCCCCAACCCTCTGGAGCATATTTTGGAGGCGGGAGAGGAGAGGGAGGGAAAGTTCCATTCAACAGCCAGAAGAGTGGAATTATTTGGTTGGATACCACCCAATATTTTTTAAACTGACATGTCCTTCATATTTAGTAAATGCACGTACCTTAACTTTCAGGCACTCCCCCCACAGCTCGCTGTCCCCTGTCCCCCCCATTTTGAGTTATAGGATCAGGATGGAGAAGGGAGGTGGTCACATTGGGATCAATAATTCCCCAGAAGGCAACAAGTTGCTTTTGTCCATAAGTGCTTGCTATCTCTTAAGCAGATGTTTCAGGTTGCCGGACAAAAAGACTTCACCACTTGGTCCTCATTAAAAGAAATGGCCCTTACTTAACACACTACATTTAACTTCTGGGTTTACCCAGAAAGCAAAAAGAGATGAAATCCCACACTGCCACCTTAAACTGCATCTAAATTATTTGGGAGCATATAATTGCATAAACTGAGTAATTGGAGGGGGGGGGAGAGAAGGTTTAATACTGAAAGCCGCTGTTCTTGAAGAAGGAAGTGTGAACATGCAAAAACAAGGGGAGGGGGGGGGAGGGTTTGTGAAGGACGTGGGGGCTGGGGGGGGCAAACTGAAATAAAATGTGATAATTGTGTGTGGGTCTGGTTGCACCTGAAAAGGCGGTTTCATCTGCCCCTTTTGTCTTCTCTTTCTGTAATGGATTGGTACCCTGAAGATTGGCTGCGATAATACCGAGCTGTTCTGTTGTTTTTTTAGAGACATCCTTCCCACAGGATGTGATTCAGGATACTCTGACAAACTATTTGAAAATCCTCATTTGGATGTTTGTAGAACAACATTGTGGCAAAACAATCTGGCACCATCTCATTAACCTTCTGCTAACAGAAACATTTCCGGCTGGCTTTGTTTGTGTGTGCTGCTAACATCACTTTCTGTCTGCTAACAATTAACACACTGATCATGTCCTTCTAATGAGCAGCCTCTCCTGTTTCTTCCACAATCCCTTGGCTTTCTGTCCTGACTTCCTTCCTGCATTGTGTTTTGCTTTCACAATAACCTCCTTTTCCATGGCCTGGACCAAGACGTGGTGGTGCCTGCAGAATCCATATGGCATCTTTGTCCCAATTCCCCCACCCCCACCCCCACATTCCCGCCACAAAATAATGGACACGGAGCACGATTTGCTTGCAAATTCTCCTGTGCAAACCTTGCTGAAATGAATCGGAGCTCTTTTCAACAAGGACACACACAAAAGCCCTAGAGCGACTTCCATTCATATCTGTGAGGCTCCGTAGGGTCAGGTCCTCCACTTCCCCACCCTTAATAGCACCCTAAACTTGCTAGGGGTGCCTGCCTCGATTGTCTTGCGGCAAGGCCTCTCCCATCTCTTGTGGGCACAGAAAGCAGCCCCTGGCGTCTCTGCTCCCTGGCGGTTTTTCCTCAGCACTCAAGCCTCATCGTTGAAACTTTCCTCTTGCACCCCCCTAAGTAATCTCTTAAGTGTTGCACTTGCTTTTGTTTCTTGTTTCCTTTCCTGTCTCCGTGGCGCCATTGTCTTGCCAGAAAAGAATGTTGTGGTGAAATAGAAGACACTTTAGAGAGGACCTTGAGTGAAAAACGATGATGATTCTTGGTGTGCTTTCTCTAAACTCTTGTTGTTTCTCTCCTTGAAGCCTTTGTAGATTCTCAGGTCAAGTGTTCCCTTGGAATCGCGTCCCTTCCTCCCTGCCCCTCCTTCCGTTGCCTTCCAGAATAAAGGGATTTACTAAAACCAGCTCAGTTCTTGCTCTTGGACCAGATCCTGCTTCTTTATACTAACTGTCCCTGTTTCTTCATATCCCCCCCCGCATCCCCCCCCGCCCAACCTGCGAAGCCTGATGTGACTGATGAGGTTAAGGAAGCCCCTGAGGCTGATGTAGATGTAGATCAGGAGGAGGAGGAGGAGGAGGAGGAAGCAGATGTTGAATTCACTCTCCCCTCTGACATTGAAGATGATTACGAGCCTGAGCTGCTGTTAATGCCAACCAACCAGCCCGTTAACCAGCCCATTCTGGCCGCTGCTCAGTCTCTGCACCGGGAAGCCACCAAGTGGTCTAGTAAGGTACTTCCTCCATTTCCCCCTGGCGACTGACCCGCGTTGCATCCAGCCATTTTGGAACGTTGACACATTTGCATTCACTCTTGATCCTTGCCGGGTCCCATTTTCGTTTTCTTTCTTTCTTTTCCTTTTCTGAATTGGAATGAAATTCGAGTTTGTCTGCACTTCATTGTTGAGGATTGAGAGTGGCTTCACATGTTTCTGACAGGCCTGCTGGCGATGATGGCCGGGCTCAAAAAGCTTCATTTGGCTCACAACTTCCTTCGTTTTACTCTCCTTCTTAATCAAGGCTTCCTTTCCCTGTTGTTGCTCTCTGCCTTACCTGTCTCTTCACGGCAGTGGTTCTTTTTCGAAAGGGAAGAGAAAACAAACAAACCAAACAAACATAAGTACAAACCAGCCGACTACCTGTGAAGCCATGGTTGACAGTCTCTCAGTGACTTCCAGATTGTGAGGGAGTCGTCGTTGTCATTCCCGAAGTCATTTAACACGCATCATTGTGCTTTTCTGCCTCTTATCAATGGCTTCCACTAAAACGTTGGACAGACCAGGAATGGCTTGGTATGGCGGCGTTGCCGAGGAGTTGGACCTGCTGATGTGCACTTGGCTGTAATGTAAAAAGGCTGGCCCATGGTGAGAGGACTTTGGTCAACAATCTATGCTGAATGTGTTGGTTGCTAAGTTCAGACTTCGTTGGGTTTTCTAAAAAAAGTACAAAACCCATGATGTTGATGGAGATCCTCGGTCTGTGGCTGGGAGCGATCTTAGTCCTGAGCTTGCTGGCACTAATCGCAAACAAATGTTTTGGGAGCTGTCGGGTCACTTTTTCGCTTTTGGGACTAGCATGCTGCAAGGAGTTAAGTGTGTGGCTGTGCAGTTACTAAAATTTAGGTATGTATGTGTGGAAACCCCCCTTTTTTAAAAAAATAGTCTTTCTTTCATTGTCTTTTCAGTCAGTAATGGTGATCTTTTGGTGCCTGTGCGCAAAATTCACATGGTGTTTGTCCATGTGTAGGTTAATGTGGGGCACAATTTAGCACACTTTTCCTCCTTTGCAAATCTCCTTGAAATGAATGAAGAAGCCTCCCATTCATTTTAAGTGAGATGTACATGAGAACATGTTGATGCATTGTGCTTCATGGGTTAGATCTCTCTCTCCCTTAAATGGTACCCGGAACCTGCCATTGCCACCATCATGGTGCGAAGGCCTCTCTCATTTTACACTCTGCTTTGCCTTCTACTCTTCAGAAACCAGCCGAGAAGACGCTTGGCCTTCATTGCTCAAGGGGGCTGGCAGTTCACCCTTAACCGTTACTCATCACAGCAGCAAGCACATGTTTAGCACCCTGGCTCATTGCTCCTGCGATGGTGATACGCAATTTGTGTGGTGGAACATGCATGTTTGCACATGCATATTTCATTTGTACAAATACACACACCACACACAGTATTTTCAGTGCACTGGTTAAAAACAAATGTGTGAAGAGACTCCTGAACAAGGATATGGCTCTTCAGACTTTTGCAACTCAGCAGCCTTTTGTAATGTGTACAACATGCTACTTTTTTGCACTGCATAATGGAAATATGTCCATAAGGACCACAAGTCCCCTTCCGCAGCTATCACCACACTGTGTGCCTTTTGTTGTTGCTGTTGTTACAAACACTTTTCTCCCGGTAGTCCTAATGCCTAACAGCCACTTTCCTGCATGCAAAAGATTACAGTCCAGGCACTTTTTCCTAATTTCTCACTGCTGTTGGTCAGTATGTCATGTTAACTAAGCACAAAAACACCTCACAGATTTATTTATTTTTAAATGAATTGATTACATTGATCTTGAATACTTTTTCAGCTATAGTATTTAATCTAGAGAAATGTTATTTCAAACACCAGTTATTTATATTGTCCCTCAAAAATAAAGAACTCCCTCTCAAAACAGTGGCTGTTAAAAAGTTGTGTTACAAGTGGAACTGAATGGCTGCGGTTCAGCCTCAAGTTTGCAAACTCTCCCACTTCCGCTCTGGTGTGGCCATGAGTAGACAGGAGTTCAGAAACTTTTGATACCACTTTTGATTAACTGTAGCTTGTCAATTTCATTCACCCCCAACAAACTACAGTCATACCTTGGTTTTCAAACAGCTTAGTTCTCGAACGTTTTGGCTCCTGAACGCCGCAAACCCGGAAGTGACTGTTCTGGTTTGTGAACTATTTTTGGAAGCCAAACATCCGATGGGGCTTCTTGTTGGCTGCAGGAGCTTCCTGTAACCAATCTGAAGCCACGCTTTGGTTTCCGAACCGTTGGAAGCCAAACGGACTTCTGGAATGGATTCTGTTCAACTTCCAAGGTAAGACTGCATTGCTAAGCCAGCTGCATAACTTATAGTTTAGCGTGATGTCCAAGTGCAGCCCAATGCCATTCTTCTCTACTGAAGGAAGATGAGATTGTCCTTAGTGGAGGAAAGGTGGCAATTCTTACAGCGAGGCTGTCAACTTGATGAATTAAGTGGTAGTTGGTTTTCACGACAGGAGAGTTTGCCAGTTGATAAATAATAGCTTCATATGTTTGCAAATGACTAAGTCCTGAAGATTTTTCTCTCTTGAGGTTTCAGATGATGCGTACACACCTTGCAGCAGGCCTCATCTTAGAAGCGCTGCTTCCTTTTACGTGGAATAACTGGTGGTTTATTAAAAATAATTTACATTATTTTTTAAAAAAACCTGCTACCATCTAAGCATGCCTTTTTACATATACAGCTAATCAAAAGAATTAACTGACACTCTGACTTCTCCCTCAGCTGTATCCCCCTCAGAAAAGTTAGTTGTCATCTGTGACTGTAGAGTGCCAAATTGGGATGCGTCATGTCCATTTGTATGTTGATATTAAGAATATTCACCTTCATAACACTGGATGCTTTAAACTTAAGGCAATCTTCTTGCACCCTTATTAAAAGGATAGATGTTTAACTGGTAAAACTGTCTGAACTTAGCCGCTTTCACTTCAGCAACAAACTAACACTGCGTGTCCACAACGTATTTTTATTTTTTTACGGGCCAAAGCTTGTTTTTCACTTTTTGGGGGAGAGAAAGTATTTCACAACTGGCCTTTGGGGCAAAGCTCTTTTCCAGTGCTCTTTGTGGAGCGGCCTCTGCACCGCACAGGACGTCTCTTCCTTGCCCTTCCAGAGCGAGGGCTTGCTTACAGGACAGGGGTGACGGCGCGGGCCGATGTCTGGCTCCCAAGCTTTCATGGCTGCCCTTGCTCTTTTCCAGGGCAACGACATCATCGCCGCCGCCAAGCGGATGGCCCTCCTCATGGCCGAGATGTCGCGCTTGGTCAGAGGAGGCAGTGGGAACAAGCGGGCTCTCATCCAGTGTGCCAAGGATATCGCGAAAGCTTCCGACGAAGTCACCAGGCTGGCCAAGGAGGTGGCGAAGCAGTGCACTGACAAGCGCATCAGGACAAACCTTTTGCAGGTGGGTCACCAGCCACTGCCTGAAGAAGGCAGGGAAGCGGTGAGAGCTGGCATTGGTAAGAGAGATGGTATGTGGTCAGGAGACTAGGCTAGTGGCAGGGACGTGGATGGCACTGTGGTCTAAACCACTGAGCCTCTTGGGCTTGCTGATCAGAATGTTGGCAGTTCGAATCTGCACGACAGAGTGAGCCCCCATTGCTGTGTCCCAGCTCCTGCCAACCTAGCAGTTCGAAAGCATACCACTGCAAGTAGATAAATAGGTACCACTGTGGCGGGAAGGTAAACGGCCTTTCCGTGCACTCTGGCTTTCATCACGGTGTTCCCTTGCACCAGAAGCAGTTTAGTCATGCTGGCCACATGACCCAGAAAGCTGTCTGTGGATAAACACCAGCTCCCTAGGCCTGATAGCGAGATGAGCGCCCCAACCCTATAGTCGCCTTTGACTGGACTTAACCGTCCAGGTGTCCTTTACCTCCCCCCCCCCTTACTAGGCTAGTCTCCTACATGTTCACCTGACGTCTCCTTCCCAAAGCCCAGGAAGCTTCTGTCCAGTTCAGGGAGGGAGGTGTGATACTCACCTGCACATCATTGCGACGTCACACATGCAGTGTCCTGCTTGTCCTCGCTGGCTGTTGCCTCTGGCCCTAACTGTACCCCTATTTCACCGCACGCCACTGAGAGATGGGTTTGTTTTGGAGCAGGGGGGCTGCTTGAGAGCCCAGACAGCGGGCTGGCTTGCTCAAATTCGCCCTCCTTGTTCTTTTGGACCTGTGGCCTACTTTAAGATTGCCAGGTCACGATGCGGCAGTAACGGTAGAGGCCACAGCCAAGGTCTTTCATCCCGGCAACAGCTTTGTTTTAGCCTGCTTGTTTCTCGACTGGTCTCAACAGCGCTCCTATCTTCTCCTGCATGACAATGTAATCCTGGCCAGACAAGTTTAGGGTCTCACAGATATCGGACTGCAGACTATCTAATTCCCTGAGCAGCTGCGCTTTCTGTGGCCCTGTACCACCTCAGCCTGAGGCTTCGCTGCCACAAGCACAGCACAGTGCAGCTGAACGCAAGGGGCCTGCAAGGAGCAGCCCCTTGTGCAGAGAGCCTTGCAGAGCAGCGTGGGCAAATGTCAGCCTTCAAATAGATAGCTGGTCCTCTGAATCTCTAGGACTAGTGGCAAAGAAAGCAATGATATTCTGCAGCCTTTTAAATGTGTTTGTGGGAGTTGGGGGGGGCTATTGTTTTGTTGTTTTTAACTACTTATTTGTGTTTCTATCTTGCATTTTTATCTTGTGAACCACCCTGATATTAGGGTGGTATATCGCTAATAATAATAATAATAATAGAAAGTGACCCCAAACCTGCCCACAAGTCCTTGAGGAAATAAGACAACTTAGATGATACCTTAGTTCCCTACTGAAGCAGGTGGCCGTGTTTCTTGAGAAAAACATGGGTGGCTTGAAGAGGAGTGGGAAATAACCAAGGAAAATGAACATTTATGCTTGCCACTGCTGTTTTTTTTTTGGGGGGGGGGGAACACACATGAGAAGAGTGGTATAATTTTATATAGACAGTTTCTCAGCTGTGCAATTCTGTTTCCATGCAGGTCTGCGAGCGAATCCCAACCATCAGCACGCAACTCAAAATCCTCTCCACTGTCAAAGCCACCATGTTGGGCCGCACCAACATCAGCGACGAGGAGTCTGAACAGGTAATTCTCATGCCGGCCACAAGGGTGTGCGTGTGTTGCAAGCTTGGAATTGTCCACTACATCAGGCTTTGCACGATTGGTGAAATGATGTCAGCTGCCAGCAGGGCCTCCCTTGCTATCCTTTTGCTCTTGTAAGTTTTCTTGCTAGAGTAACTGAAAGGTGTGGCTAAAGGTATGCTTATTTCTACGTGCATGACGCTTTGTAGATTCAAAACAAGTATGACTATGACGAACTGACCCTCATTAGAAAACTAGGATGTGCTTTTTTGTCAGGTACACTCAGTGGCAAACTGTCCCTTGTTTTTGCTGTGTTCATGTCCTGCAACAAAATATAATTTATGATCCAAAGGTAGACCTGGGTTTCTTGCTTAATAAAATTTCCCACAGCCTGTTTAAATAGCTATTAACTAGCACCCTCTGGTGGATATAAATGAATGGTTCTTTGGCTTGCCTGAATGCTGCCGTAAGCCACCAGATTTTATCAATATCCAACGCAGATGTTGTTTTGCTGTTGGGGACAATTATCCCAAACCTTTCCATTAGAAAAATGTGGCCACTAGCTTTGGTGGTTTTAAAAGGGGGTTAGACAAATGCCCAAAGGACTGATCCTCACGGCCGCTAGCTGTTAAGATAAAGGGACTCCATTTTCATAGGCAATGTACCTCTAAATTCCTGGGGTGGGATCCCGACTGTCAATGGCGATTGGGACTGTTTTTTCATGCCTCACCTATGGGCTTCTCTGCCTGGGCGCTGGATGTTGGAGAAGATGGACCTTTCCCAGACCTCCCCAGGGCTCTTCTTACAGATGCATGTTGTTCTTTTTTTAGAGTAAGGCAAGTGGGTGGGCATCCATCTCTCAAGGATGCTTTTGCTGAGATTGCTGCATTGCAGCGGGTTAGACTGGATGACCCTCGGGGTCCCTTCCAACTCTACAGTTCTATGAAATACTTTTGCAAAGCTAGTTGCAGAGGGGTTAGAGCAGAAGCTGAATGTACATCCCATGAACTTGTCTCTCAGCACTCTGTTGGATGTGAATGTCCCAATCACTGCCCGCGCAGCCGGAGATCACTATGTGCAGCTAAGAGCTGTA
This sequence comes from Podarcis cretensis, assembly GCF_951804945.1. Classification (NCBI taxonomy): domain Eukaryota; kingdom Metazoa; phylum Chordata; class Lepidosauria; order Squamata; family Lacertidae; genus Podarcis; species Podarcis cretensis. Next base: position 15,577,647 of record NC_137174.1, read on the forward strand.
TTGGCACATATAGGGCAAAACAGTTGGAACCTACAGCTGGCATTTTCCAGAATAGTCTATGGCAAGGTATTTGATGTGGTCTCCCCCCACCCCCCGATGTTGCTGCACTCCAGCTCCTATTAGGGAGCACAGGGAGGCTGAGTGGAAAATTCCACTAAAATAAAAACATCTCTGTCAGATGTTTGCATACTTGGTGTCATTTGGGCTGTGCGTGGTGCTTTAGAATCATGATTTTCAGGTTGGACATTGGATTGACACTGTTAAAGCACACAGCTTGTCTTCAGATGCTCCCCCCCCCCCTTGATGAAAAGCCAGATTTTAAATATTAGCATGAAGTTCTTGAGACCTTGTTAGATGCCCACATACTGGAATGGGCTTGCTGCCAGTTCAGCCTCTTTAGTTGATGCTCTTTATTCTAAAAATGAGCCATGCTCTCAGGTTGTCATCTGGAAATGCCTGTGTGGTTTTTATGTTGTTGTTTTTTAAAGTGCTTTCAAACAACTCTCTCTTCTGCAGGCCACGGAGATGTTGGTTCACAACGCCCAGAACCTTATGCAATCTGTCAAGGAAACAGTTCGGGAAGCTGAGGCCGCCTCCATTAAAATAAGAACAGATGCTGGATTCACTCTACGCTGGGTCAGGAAAACTCCTTGGTACCAGTAGAGCGCTGCCTTTCCCCTAAGCCTATTTTTTTTAATAGAAAACCCCCTTGTTGGAGCAAAGAGAATTCTGTAAACAGCCAAAAGGTGCTTGAGCGATTAAAACTAGCCCCTTCCCCTGGAACTCCCTCTCTTAAGGGCTTTCATAAGTGTGCTGAGCTACCTTTGGTATCTAACCTCACCACAATTAGATTTCACAACGACAAGCTTTTCTCTCTTTGCTTTTGAGGGTTTTTTATATCTCCTGTTTTCATGAACTCTGTAACCTCAGTTCCCCCTCCCTGTTCTGCAGCATATTCCAGTGGTTTTCTAGAAGAGGCAGTATATGCAGATTTCACTTTAGCATGGATGAAAACTCTGGGAAGCTGGTTTACTTAGCTGTCTATTGTGAGGGACAATCAGAAGACAGAACAGTCCAGCACTTCCGTTTTCTGCTCCCTTTCCTCTAACTTTTTAAAAAAACCAGTGTGTTACTGAGTTTGTTTCATTTCTTTCAAAAGTTTTCCCTTGCTGTAAGGGAAGAGGTGCTGTGCTCAAAAGCTGCTGCTCGTTATTCTGCCCAATAGTGATCTCAAAGCCATCAAAATCTGGGAGTAGCTGCCAGCCATTAGTCAGTTCAACACCTTATTGGTGATGAAACTAACCACTAATAAATGTTTGGAGAATTTAATTGAGAGGGAGCAGGGAGAGATTATGCAGTATCCCTTACTCTTTGGTCAGGAACAAAACAGCTGGGAGAGTTTTAAATTATATTTCAGCCTGTTCCCACTGGCATGAGGCTATGTCTTGCTTGTCCTCCCTGCCCTTTTTTTAAAATTGTACCATAGGACAAAAATGTGTGTTTATATCAGGTTTCATTTTGATTATCCTGCTTGCTTTAGCAGCGGAACAGTTCTTTCTCTGTTCTAGCCAATCACCATTGGGATGTGTTGGAGAAGGTACGAAAGCAGAACGTCTCCTATGAGGTAACACAAATAATGATCACTTTGGGCTTTTACACAGTGAAACACTCCTCAAATCCAGTGCTCATCAGTTGAATTGGCTGGCAAATGGAATGTTCTCTTTCAACCATGGTAGGGAAACTTAGGATGCTTAGTGCTTGACTTTATTTTCGTACTGATCTACACACCGTTGTCTTCTGCAGTTGCATAGAGCAGATAATTTAGGGCCCCGTGCATCAGAGATACCTCTCGCAGAAGCGCCACTGACACTAATGAAAGAGCACCTCTTGTCTTTTACAGGGCGATGTTCCTGCGCAAATCACTAGTCCTACTTCTGAATTGCTTGTGTATTTGCAAATAAATTATGTACTGATGCTGCAGTGCCCCTATGCTGTCACGCAACAGAAGTTCATGCTCAGGAGACCTATAGAAGTGCTAAGAGGCGGCACTTGTTTACCTGCTAAAAGTTTCTTCAAACTTAACTTCTGTGCCCCCTCTTTCTGGTGCCATTTAAAAGGGATTTAAAAAAAACAAACCAGAAATGACCTTTTAATGACTTCTTTATAACTGCCTAGAGCAAGGGAATTTGCTTGCCCACCTTTTCCTGAATACTTAGTGACTGCGCGGTACTCAAAATTGTCACATAGGTTTCTGGCAATAAGTAGCCACAACCAGAAGATGAAAGGGAACATCACAGCCTTAGTCTGGATGCCTTGTTGCCTTTGCTTGGTTTGCATGAACTCAGCAGGAAGAGGAGACTTTGAATGTCTTTTACCAACATATAGTCCAGCCTTTTCATCACGAGCTTTTAAAATCATCACCATTTAATAGCTTGACTTTGTATTAATGCAATATTACTAATGCCTTTAATTACATGACGGTTTATACCAAAGACTGCTTTTTGTTAAGGAATGTTTGAAGGAAAGCTCTGACTCATATTTGCCTTGGATATTTCTTCAGAATGTTTTACTAAGTTCTAAAGTCTTTTATAGAAGTTAATATCCTCCACACTTTATGCAATTTATGCTTTCCTGAACACTTGTTCATCAGACCTAAGATGAAGCAAACTTGAATGTCAGTTAGGAGCATTTTGCCACTAAATACCTTTGTTTATAAACCAGAATTTTGTTGTATATGCTAATATTTTCAACCTTCTTTGTTCTGTTCAAACAAAATAAAATGCATTTGTATAAAAAGTCCACTTAGGTGAGTATTTTCAGGTTTGAAGGGGAAATGACTTTGCTCATTGAATATAGACTGTTTGGCACAGTAGCGCCAGCACTAAATGCACAACCTTTTAATGAAAGCTCATTGTGTACGCATTTCAGTAACTCAATTAACCAAATGACCAGGCAAGTACAGCTGAATTCCCTTTTATTTCATTACAAATAGTACAACCTTGTTAAGCTGCTCTTGAGGTTTGCATGGCACAAACAAATTGCGTAGAGGGGGGAAAAAAACTTTCCAAAGTGGTGGCACCTATTGGACAATGCAAAGACTCCACTACCATACATTTTTCACCTTCAAAGTAAAGCAAGTTGTAAAAAATCCAGAATTGGCTACAGATTGTCTGCTGAATGCACAAGCTTGTAAGGCAAAAAACAGTTTAGGTTTGAAAGGCAGCATGTTGTAAACATTGCAGGGAAAGCCTTGTTCGTACCACTGAAGATCCCTCTGGCCAGAGGACTGTGCCCTTGCCCCCTCCCTTTTGTTTCTGAATAGGACTTAGAAAGTGACATGCCCTAATAATCTTTCCAACAGGCTATAAGAAGAATGTCAGTTACCTTCAGCGATGTCCAAAAGTGGGTGTGGGTGTGTCCCTCTGTTTCCAGAAGTTCCTGCATTCCTCTTGTGCTTTGGTAGTTTGCTTGGCAGTGTACCGTATTAGCTGGCTCTGCAGACAGTCCTCAGTTGCAATCACAAGTCATTTAACCCATCGGCCCACAAAAGGGAACTGTTACAGAAAGTTAATTTCAAAGCCATATATAAAGACCTATTTAAACTATGATTTAATTTGAAGAGGTGTAGTGCATGGGAATGAGTCTAATCAAGAGGTACTGTTAAAACTGGCATCTAGTGTAACTGGAGTCACCGAGTCTCCCCTCAACTGGGGTGGGGGAATCCCAAGAAAACCCAACATTGATCTGCCAAGAAAGCAGGGATCTTGAGTCTCATGTTCGCACTTGGAATTTCCCTGCTTTTGTGATGTACTTCACACCTTTAAACGGTTTGTACTTTTCTCCGTACATGTCAAGGCGGTTTACTTTTAACCCTGAAATAAGGAACAAGATAGGTTTTAGGGACACAATCTTTAAACACAAGTCCAACTCTTACAACGGAGGAACCCCCTCATGAAAAAAATCTGTTCAGCACAACTACTGACAGCAAGTCAGTCCTTCAGAGTAGCCAGTTTCCCAATTTATAGGAGATATAACTTGGAATGAGCTTTATTTCCCCAAGCTGGTGCCCTCCAGTTGTTGGATACCCATCAGCCATAATCGGCAGTAAAAGATAATGGGCATTGTTGTCCAAAATAACTAGAGAGCATCAGCGTGGGAAAGGTAAACTGGGTATGTGTCAATTTCAAGTTACAATTCTGCACCATGAACAGCTGAATTTGTTCAAATTAGCCCCCTTTTGCTAGTCATGGAGTTAGATTATTCATTGCATTTGTCGCTTGCTATTAAAAATGCCACACTGTAACTTAGTTACTAAAACATGCAGAATTCAAAACATCACATAGAGAAAATGATGTCTATAAGTGCTCATCTTGTAATATTATAGAAGGTGAAATTCTGAACCACCCCACTAAAATATGAACATGGTAGAACGTTAAACAGGGCTCTGAGGCCACACACAGCCCTTTAGGCAGTGGCAACCTTCAGCCACTTCTGAGACTTTTAAGATTTCAGCAGGCATCAGACATTTGCTATCTTCATAGCTATAAGGGGAAAAAACACTCTTTATGGTGGATGCCAAGATTGTGCCCCAAAGCCCAGTTCTGCAGTCAGCAAAACAGACAGCTCCTTCCTCTAATAGCAAACCTGGGTGACTGATTATCGACAGGACTGGAGCCAAAATGGGACTGCTAAGGAACAAGGAGGCCGGGTCAATGTGTTCAGATGAACTCTGCAGTATGCAGAAATGCAAAACTTATTTAAAGTTCAAAAGGGGGCAAACCCCACCCAAGAAGAGCCCAATGAAGACTGAGTGTGCTCACCGACCTTTGGGAGATGGGAAGTGCCAAATAGGCCACCCTCTGCACCACCCCTTTCCTAACTATGCAGCTCTTAGTATTCTGGAGAAGGAGTGGCTGGTGCCTTGAAAAGGAACATTCCTCCTGGTGGACAAACTGCAGTATTTTTGCAGGTCCCACATTCTATAAGGTAAAGGTAAAGGTACCCCTGCCCGTACGGGCCAGTCTTGACAGACTCTGGGGTTGTGCGCCCATCTCACTTAAGAGGCCAGGGGCCAGCGCTGTCCGGAGACACTTCCGGGTCACGTGGCCAGCGTGACATCGCTGCTCTGGCCAGAGCCAGAGCCAGAGCCGCACACGGAAACGCCGTTTACCTTCCCGCTGGTAAGCGGTCCCTATTTATCTACTTGCACCCGGAGGTGCTTTCGAACTGCTAGGTTGGCAGGCGCTGGGACCGAGCAGCGGGAGCGCACCCCGCCGCAGGGATTCGAACCGCCGACCTTTCGATCGGCAAGTCCTAGGCACTGAGGCTTTAACCCACAGCGCCACCTGCGTCCCACCCCACATTCTATACAGACTACTGAAATGCCATTTGTGGCAGATAAGAGGTAGAGGGGGCGGCCTTTATTGCAGGAGATAGGGTGGATACTTTTAGATACTGATTTAAATCAGATTTTTATTTTTATTAAGAAAAGCTCCAGCTCCAGCAGGTTTCTCAAAAACAGTCAGCCCAGTGGTTTCAGAATTAAACCCAAACTTCACGCAAACATTATCTCCTTATAAAAGTACTTTTTCCTCCGTAAAACACATTTTACGTCATCATACAGTACAATCTCTCTTGTATGAGAGAAAGTGGTGGTGGTGGGGAGCTGGTGAGAGCTACATCTGTTTTGCAGTTTGCTCAACTTCCTTGCAGTTTGCTGCCCCTTCTGTTTGTCCCATCGCATGGTGAGAAAGCTAGCTCCTCTCCTGCTTCTTGGCTGTGCTTGTGAGCTGAAACTCAGGAATTGGCCAATCTGCCTAAGCATGTCGCCTTCAAGAACTGAAATATGCTATTGAAGTCTTACGTTCACCCCAACCTGCTGCGTGTTCCCTGAAGTTTGGGAGAGAAATTCAACACTAAGTCCTGCTCCAGGCCAATGGGATAAGCACCTTACCTGAAATAGCCAGCTGCTGTATCTTGAACTGAACATTCAGGTTGGGGTTTTCTTCTGGCTTGGGCGCTCCAGACTGCAAATTTACCACCCCTTTAAGGCTGGGCAGCTTCTGAGGGGTGATTTTGCCAACATCCCATGTTAACACCTAAACAACAAACAGTAGTGGTAACAGTGCCTTTCCAAACTGCTTTTCCTGTGAACAAAGTCAACACTGTCACCCGCATATTCTAGTGTGCATGTCCTGAAGATGAGATTTAAATAACTGGCTAAGGCACCCTGTCCCACTTCCAGGAAGTTTTGAACCGGCTTGCGGCTTTCTTGCGATGAAGCAGCTGCTCTTTCAAGCAGGGCAAAAACAGAGAAAACTGTTTCGCAAAAGCTGGACAGGATACACGCTAAAGGCCTGGCTGAGGATCCTGAAGCAATCGGCTTTGTTGCTGCTAGCAAGCTCTTAACCTACATTTCTAAACCAAAAAGCAACAGAAACAAGGGAAAGAAAGCAACAGAATATTCTTACACTTGGGGCTCTTTCCAAGAACGAGCCTGATCCTCACCCCCTAACCCTGTTTGCTTGGAAGGAATTCTTTGTTTGTTTGAGCAGGATTTACAAGGGCTCATGTGCATGAATGCAGCCTCACACCCTAATCCTATCCATGTTTACTCAGAAGTAAGCCTCACAGTTCAGTTGGATTTACTGCTAAATCGGGTACTTGGGACTGTAACCTTAATAGGACAAGCTGAGAAGCTGAGGGAGAAAAGCTGGCCAGAAACATTTGTTTCAGTCGAGGCAAATGGAATGCAAAATAACTACCCAAATTAATATCCATTTGAGGACATTCATGCACAATAAGCAATCTTTAGGTTTTATTCTGCACCCAGCTGTTTTTGCAATGTTTCTAGCAGGCAAAGAAATCAGCAGAAAAATGAGGAGTCAGTGGGATGTACAGGGAAGACAATGGTCACGAGGCCTTACCCTTTCGAGTGAAAGATTTACAGGACTCCAAATTTTGTGCAATTCTTGAGTGTCATTAACCTGGCTATTTCTAATCATTTGCTCGAGAACCGTAAGCCAGGGCTACACTTGCAACATCCCTGTGTTAGGTAAGTGTGTGTGTGATGACAAGGCATTTAGCTCACACGGGCAAGGCTGTATTCAAGTAAAGCAGTTGTGTGAAACAGCAAGGAAAGCTCAAGTATGAGGCGTGAGCTTGTATCCTAGGCTGCCGATTTCCACTTGCGCAATGGAACTTCTCCCTTATCTCCTCTCCTCTGAAGCCCGCCCCCCATGCACTCCCTGGATGGAGATTTTGGGGGATGCATAGGGAGAAGGGAGGAAGGGGGGATCCTGTTTCATAAGCAGAATGCTGCTTGCACAGTGCTGAATACATCCCAAAGGTGTCTTGTCACGTGTTCCCAGCATCCCATAAGGCAGTCGAAGGTGAGCACACTTAAGCAGAGATTAGAGAAGGTGAAGCGGCCATATGAATTGGTCCAATGCTCCATTACACATGGCAGCACCACCCCCTTTTCATTTCATTGGAGCAAGCCCCTCTAAATTATACAAAAGGTGGGTTATAGAACCCACAGAGGACAACAGGACTTACTTTGGTGACAGGATCAAACGTGTGGTTGCCTTGTGTGGCTGTAAGGTTCACGTTGAGCACCGCTTTTGGCATGTGAACGGTCATGAGGACTCCTTCCACCGTCTTCCCCATGTTCTGTTTGGGCCCAATTGTGACATCGAATCTTCCCGAAGATGAGTTGTCCTTGAAGCCAATCGCGTGCTTCACGTATACTGGGATGGCCACCAAACTATACATTCAAAAAGGAGATTAAATGCAGTCATTAACCGTGTGGACACATAACAAATATGAGATGCTGTTTTACACACTGGGAAGTGGAGGCTTGTAAATGAATGAAGGCAAGTGGTCAGAACAGTGAACTCCTGGTTCCGCTTGCACTCCCTGGATAGCTCAGTTGGTTAGATCATGGTGCTGATAATGCCAAGGTTACCAGTTCGATCCTCCATAAGGGACAGCGGCATATTCCTGCATTGCAAGGGGTTGGACTAGATGATCCTCAGGGTCCCTTCCAACTCTACAATTCTATGATTCTCTCACCCTGTATTATAAATCAAGCCCAAATCTAGTTTGCCTTACAGCCCCTCCACTCTCTTTCCCACCCAGATCTAAGGCATGTATGCAGCTATGAGTTGAGCCAAACTTATTCAGGGACAGCCCCATGGAGGCCACGCTTTCCACCAAGTCCCAAGCAGCCCCTTGCAAGGTTGTGTTGGCATGGATGTTAGAATTCCCTAGGACAACCAAACTAGGTGTCTCCAGGAGAACATCTGTCACCACCTGAAGCAGCTCAGGGAGAGAATCGTTGGTGCAGCGGGGAGGTAGGAACACCAAAAGGAATCTCATATTGCCCCAATTGCCAAACTTCGAGAACATGCACTCAGAAAACTGGGTCTTCCCAATAGGACACCTGATGCAAACTATTGACTTCCTAAAACCCACTGCAACCCCCCTCCCCACCCATATGACCTGGGTTGCTGTGCATAAGAGAAACCTGGTGGACAAGCAGCAGCAAGAACAGGTCCATCTGCCTCATCCAAACAAGTCTCTGTTACACATGCCAGGTCAAGTCCTCCATCCACGATCAAGTTGCGGATGATGGTGGTCTTGTGAATCACTGACCTGGCATTGCACAGCAGCACCTTAGGGTCATGTAGGTCTCCCTTGTTGATTCCAGTATCCTTCTGGTCAAGGCCAGACCTGGAGGCCGGGATAGTCTTCAAACAACGACTAAACCTGCCTCCTCAGCAATGACATGGTCTGGTCCTAGCGTAACTCCTCCTCCTACCCGTGATCACTAAGACCAGGTGTCCCAGTGCATCCCCCACTCTGGAACCTGTCCCAGCCATTCTGCTGGCTGGGGCCCACTCCCAGGCAGCCATGACCTTCTCCGCTTCAGAACAGAGTATGCTATACAACTATGCAATAAATCAATAAAACAGTTGAAACTAATAATAAGAAACACAATTTACAGTACAGTTATACTAAATGGACATGAGAGATTGCCGCAAGACTACTACTAGACAAACTCTTAGACAAATGGCTTTGAATCTTGGAAATGTTCTGCCATAGATCTGTTCCGCATAGCTGGTGTTGGCTTACTAACAGATTTCCCTGCTTTTTAAAATAACAACAAAAGGAGTTTGTCTCGGTGACTGCTATCAACCTCCCTGAGTAACCCACATACATGCCATGGAGGGTGGAAATGGCAGTCACCAAAAAACCTCCATTACTGTTACGAGAAAAAGCCAGCCACTCCCACCACTGGTGAAAAAAATCCTAACCTTTAAAAATAATTTACACCTAAATTAGGGGGGGAAACCCACCAAAATGTCACCCACCCTCATTTGACAACAGGTGAATGGGTATGTGAACTGGAGAGAGCGTGTCATTTTCTTTGGATTTGATATCCTGCTTTATCACTACCCGAAGGAGTCTCAAAGCGGCTAACATTCTCTTTTCCCTTCCTCCCCCACAACAAACACTCTGTGAGGTGAGTGGGGCTGAGAGACTTCAGAGAAGTGTGACTAGCCCAAGATCACCCAGCAGCTGCATGTGGAGGAGCGGGGAATCGAACCCGGTTCACCAGATTACGAGTCCACCGCTCTTAACCACTACACCACACTGGCTTTCATCAACAGTGTAAACTGGCTTTCAGCAAACTATGGGATCCTCATAACAAAACCACTTCTGAGTCTGTGGGTAGGGATTTGCCTAATTTTTTGCAGAGAGATGCTCAGTTTTTGTTAGGCACAGAAATAATAAGCAATATTAGCCTGTGTTTCTAAGACCTGTCTTAGAAACTATGCAGGTTACAGAAAGGTATCAGCATGCACACGGCACCAACGAAAAGATGAGAGTTTAGCAGGATCGTGGATGACAGCAAAGACAACTGTTGTGTATATACACAGCCCCTCATCTTCAGACTTACTTTTGTGAGCTGACTCGATAGGAAATCAATCTGAAGTTTCCATCTGGGGGAATGAAGGAGAGCACTCTTTCCGACTCCCAGCGCTTGAATCGAATACAGGGGTGAAAGCTCACATCATCCAGGAGTCTTGGATTCTATAGAAGGTGAATCAAGATAAACACTTTCTCAGTCATACTAATTATTGACTAGATGACCTAAGGGTTCTTTCCAACTCTACAGTTTTAGGATTTCATTATTCATCCCGGAGCAACACAATGTTTTTCTCTCATATTCATTAGAATACATTGATCTTGGCAAATCTAGAGATTTTCAAAACCTGGCCCAGTTAAACTCACTGCCTTGGTATTTGGCAAGTCACTGTCATGTGCCAACTAGTAAGGTTTTTGGAAGATAGGAGGAGACAATAGCTGCAAGCCTATGCAAACTAATTTAGGGTTAAGTGGGACTTTCTTTTGAGTCAACATGAATAGGATTGCACTAGTTAATGATTAATGATTTTGGATGAGTGCTATGCTTCAACTCTCAAGAGCCAACCTCTATCCCTCGCGTTCATTTGTGTATAAAACACACACACAAACTGTGATAGACCTGAGTCCCTCTGTGTCACATAATACACTTATTTGCCTCCTCCTCACCTTCAAGGTGACTCCTGGCACTTATAATAGACTCATTCCCTACATGCAGCTTGCAAGTGCTTCAGTTAGCCTTTGCCGGTGGATCGCCCCTAGGCTGTTACTCATTTCCGTCCCAAGTTATTTTCTCCTTTTTTTCTGGGCACTTCATGGAGCCCCAAAGTGACTCTCTGTACACAACTGTGCACGTTGGTGCTTAAATAAATGAATAATAAATACTCACTGCCTTTCATATATTTTCCCTTCTTTAATGAACTTACTGCATTTAGAATTTGAGGCACAGCAGGATTCTCTGCCACCCAGGGACAGGGCTCCCTCCACACTGCCCTGACAGCTTGAAATACAGTACCGGTTTTAAGTTAACAGGAGGTAGGGGAAAAGGCAGGCTGATGCTTGAGTGGTGCAGACTGGGAGCTTAGACGGCAGTCCCCTTCTCATGGGTTGAATAATCTAGATCATGGGTACTTCACTCACCCAGATTTAGGCTGGCCAGAGCCACCAGAAGCAACAGTAACAAGGCAAAGGACACACTGCTGGGAGTCTGTCCAACACAGTTAGTGCTGGGATAGTGGATCCCTCTCCTGCACAATTACTTTAATTCCTCTCATTCACTGTTATTTAAGGCAGGGATGCGGGGACCTTTGGCCCATAAGCCTGATTAAGCCCAGCTGGGCCTCAATTTATATTGCAAACCAACCTGTCATCACTGGATGAAGTATAAAGGTAAAGGTAAAGGTACCCCTGCCCGTACGGGCCAGTCTTGACGGACTCTGGGGTTGTGCGCCCATCTCACTTAAGAGGCCAGGGGCCAGCGCTGTCCGGAGACACTTCCGGGTCACGTGGCCAGCGTGACATCGCTGCTCTGGCGAGCCAGAGCCGCACACGGAAACGCCGTTTACCTTCCCGCTGGTAAGCGGTCCCTATTTATCTACTTGCACCCGGAGGTGCTTTTGAACTGCTAGGTTGGCAGGCGCTGGGACCGAGCAGCGGGAGCACACCCCGCCGCAGGGATTCGAACCGCCGACCTTTCGATCGGCAAGTCCTAGGCGCTGAGGCTTTAACCCGGATGAAGTATAGAAATTACTAATAGTAATTTGGGTAGTTTCCCCACAAACCATGCCCATCTGCTCCCACACCTGATATCATATACCTACATGGCTACAAAAGACCAATCAGGAACCAAAGTGAGATCTTGACTGTTTTTTTTCCAAGCGGAACTCGCTGACAGCACCAATCAGCTGCTTGAGGATCCACGATTGTACGGAGGGTTCTATTTGCGTTCAGGTGAATGCAGACCTCTACTACTATTTAGAACGAATATGCACACACACTATAAACAAAAACTCGACTTACCATAAAAGAAAGTGAAAGATCAGGCATCCCCGAGAGTTTGATGCAGGCATCAATGACCCCTTGAATTTCTGCAAAGACTGTGGAGCCTGGCAGCGAGGAAGGAAAGATCACAGAGCGATCTCTTAAAAGAGGATTATCAGCAGATCACACCTTAAGGAGTCATTTGCACCATGCAAGTGAATAAACTACCGTATTTTTCGCTCTATAAGACGCACCAGACGCACATAGTTTTTGGAGGAGGAAAACAAGAAAAAAAATATTCTGAATCTCAGAAGCCCAAACAGCAAGAGGGATCGCTGTGCAGTGAAAGGAGCAATCCCTCTTGCTGTTCTGGCTTCAGCGATAGCTGCGCAGCCTGCGTTTGCTCCATAAGACGCACACACATTTCTCCTTACTTTTTAGGAGGGAAAAAGTGAGTCTTATAGAGCAAAAAACACGGTAATTTAATGTGCTTCAGGCAGACTTCAGTTCATTGGATATTATTTGCCCTGGGGCTATGTTTTTGAATTGCCACAACAACTGAAAATGTTTTTTAGCAACTGTGGCATAGCTGCTAGAACAAGCTGTGCCATTTCCAAATCTTGTTCCTCCCATGACCTCATTAAGCGGTCTTAAGAAAGTAATTCAGTTTCGGCCTTGGCCCCTTATCTACAACATGTGAGTAGTTAATATTGACATTACAACAACCCTGTAAAGTAGGCTTACTAAGATATCAAATTTCACTGAGCACTTCGAAATCCAAGCTACGATATAAAAGATATTACTGAAGACTATTTGTGAAGCACTACCCCAGCTCTAACTCTTCCATTTCACTCTGCCAAGGAGAAGAACACACATTTGAAAGCCTCGTACCAGATTTGTCTATAATGGCATCTATTTCTTCAATCACATCGAAGTAAGCTTCATTGTTGGTGTACTTTACTCCTGCTCTTCTCCAGGGAATGTTTGACAGCTGCCCGGTTGGAAGAGTATCACCCACATTGCTGCTGCCTTGGAAATACAAGAATAGCCAAAAGAAACCAGTAAGAAATCAATATCCTAAGAAAACAAAAAAACCTGTCATACACACACACAAAACACCACCTTCCTTACTGAATGACTGGAAAGTAGGCAACGTAATGCTGATTTTTAACAAGGGACTCAGGAAACTACATGCCAATTAGCTTAACATCTGTCCGAGGTAAACTGGTACAAAGCATACATTATCTTTAAAGGCACTGTGCACCAATTTCCCCAACGTGTATATGGACGAATAATCTTTGCAGAAGAATCAACAAGGAAAATCTTGCTTCAGCCAGGGCTGGGCGATATCTGGTTTTCAACATTGCAATATATAACCAGCTAAACATCTTGATGTATCAAGGATGGAGCTATGTAGAGCATTGGCTGGCTTCATGGTGTTTCCCACTTTGTGATTTTTGCATAGCACGCACATACATCATGATTCATGATATATTGCCAGATCAATATATATATATCGCCCAGCCCTAGCCTCAGTGCCATCTGGAGTGATTTGAGAGTGTCAACAAGCAAGTGGATAGGCTGATCTGGTAAATACTACATAGTTCTTTGACAGAGCCCCTGCAAAGCAAATGATGATGATGGATAAATTTAGCAGTCACGGAATAAGAGGTCTGGCCCTCCTTTGCAGGAGCAGCCAACAGGGCTGATGCAAATCTCATCAGCCCTAGCCAGTTTCTCAAAGGCGGAGGGCATGTTATCTGATCCTGCTCTCATAGCTCAGGAACTTAAGAAACATTCAAAGGTTTCTCTTCCTGAATTTGCACAAACCAACTTTTTGGGAGAAGCACAAAGTGGTCAAGCCTTTGATTTCAAGAGCGCTAAGAACTAGTTGGGTTTGGAAGCTGTCGTGGTACCTGTGATGGAGTTGACAACGGAGCGCAGGATCGTGGGAGGTTTAATCAGCTCTTTCAGGATGTTGGATTCTGTTGCCAGAGGAAAGCCATTGTCCAGCATTTCTTCAAGAAGTTCATAGACAATAACAACATTGTCTTTAATTGCAGTCTCTGAGCACTCTCCAAAGTAATCCTAAACCAAGTAGAGGATGCAAAGGAGGAAATTTATTCCAGTTAAAAGCTTTTCCTTCACCTAAAAACCATGTTACAGTGGTGCCCCGCAAGACGAACGCCTCGCAAGACGGAAAACCCGCTAGACGAAAGGGTTTTCCATTTTGGAGGTGCTTCGCAAAACGAATTTCCCTATGGGCTTGCTTCGCAAGACGAAAATGTCTTGCGAGTTCCTGCGGGGTTTTTCCCCTTCCCCCCCCCTTTTCCTAAGCTGCTAAGCTGCTTATCAGCTGATCTGCTGATAAGCCACTTAACAGCTGATCGCTAAAAGCCGCTAAACCGCTAATAGCGCTAATCCGCTAAGCTGTCAATGGGCTTGCTTCGCAAGACGAAAAAACCGCTATACGAAGAGCCTCACGGAACGGATTAATTTCGTCTTGCGAGGCACCACTGTATATTCAGCAACTGCCACAGCCTAATGCTCTGCAAGCTTTCTGAACCACACTTAAGATGAACTGCTGAGTGCAGCAAAAGCAAGCAGACCTGATATTTTTTCTCCATTGCAATGCAATGGAGCAGTCCTTGCCAGAGCTGATGTCCACTTGTTTCCCTGCTCTCCCATGCTCAGATGGGACTGCAAAGAATTTTGACAGGTGGCCAGGGCAACCCACCTGTGACATTAGAGTGGCGCCTATAATTCTTAGGTGAGCTGCCTTTCCCACCTGTCAGAGTCTGCCACCCCTAATATAGACAGATGCTCCTCTTAGCAATAGCCCCTCTCAACAAAAAAAGCTAACTACCACTTTGTTTTTGTATTTGACTAAAATTATTTCTATTCTAGTTACCCAATTTCACCCACTCTGGGCTAATTCATTACATTACTAGTTAATTGTAGAAAACAAAGCATTTCTAAAAGTTAAATGCTTGTTGTATATAAAAGTGGGAGAGGAATCCTCCAGGCCAGGCTTCCTCCAGATGTTTTGAGACTACAATTCCCATTATCCCTGACCACTGGTCCTGCTAGCTAGAGATCATGGGAGTTGTAGGCCAAAAACATCGGGAGGGCCAAGTTTGAGGAAGCCTGCTCCAGGCAAACAGGCCAGAGTGTGTGACAAGTGTATTTAAACGCAACTGAGCACCCTGTGGAATGCTCACATGGCTAAGAACAGGCATAGGCAAACTCTGCCCTCCCCATGTTTTGGGACTACAACTCCCATCATCCCTAACTAACCAGTGGTCAGGGATGATGGGAACTGTAGTCCCAAAACATCTGGAGGGCCGAGTTTGCCTATACCTGGCTAAGAACTTCCCCAAGGCCTGCAACTCGTAGGAATTAGACCTTCGTTTCCCCTCTGAAACCCTACAATTGCTCCACAGACTAACCTGAAAAGTGTCTGCTACACGGTGAAGGAATTCAATGACAAAGAGTGGCGGCACTTCTGTCTGTATGACAGACACAAAAAATATTTTATCCCGATAGATGCTGATGAGGTAGTGGTGAGGCGTGGAGATGACAGGAGGCACATTTTCAACATCGGCCGCTCTCTCCTGAGCTTCAAAGAAATAATCACACACAGATTGGCTGACAACGCTCTTCCAGTGCTTCTCCAAGAATATATCACCAGAACAGTTTATAAGAAACAGACTGTGGATCATTTTCTGTTGGAGACATATTCACACACATTAATGCAAATAAACAATGATTTTGGGCTGTTGATCTGCTCCCTCCCTCCCTCCCCCCCCCCACAACTTTTGGGGAGCCATATACACTAGAAGAGGTAGCTCAGGCTACATATAAACATAACTGCTGTGTGCTGTTTGGAAGAGGGTCAGTGGAAGAACCCATCCTTTGAAGCCCAGCCTTTGAAACTCAGAATTT
The DNA here is from genome assembly GCF_951804945.1 of Podarcis cretensis. NCBI lineage: Eukaryota > Metazoa > Chordata > Lepidosauria > Squamata > Lacertidae > Podarcis > Podarcis cretensis. The sequence goes on from NC_137174.1 coordinate 15,593,502, forward strand.
TCTGCAAGGTAATCCAAGTTAGAAGTCAGGAAAATTTGCCTGCAGAGCTGCATCTGAAACAATTTGCAGACTAGCTAAATACCACTTGGCTGGAGTCAACGTATGGAAAGTCCTACGTTAAACTCACCAGAGGTTTTTATTTTACTTTTACGTTTACAAAACACCTAAGTAGTTTCTCATTATAGCAATTTTTACTGGTTTATGAGAGTCATCTGGGTTCTACTGCCAGCTGGAACTGCTAATCGATCGTGGGCTTCTTTCAAGATGGCGCCGAGGTAAGACGCTCTTATCGGAGCTCAAAGAGAAAACTAACTACTGCCAGCTGCTTTTAAGCAAAGATAAACAAATCAAGAGTAATGGTAGCAGCCATTTTGAAGTTCCCCATTTATTTCCTAATGCATTATTATCTTTAATATGCCACTGTAAAAGGCGTTACTTAAATACTAAAAAGTGTGCTACCTGGTTTAATAAATTTGCTACTACTATCTACACAGCCGGTTTATGAAAGGTTTTTTCAGGCATTAGTAAAAACCACATGTTTTAAAGCTCCATGACAAGAGATTTTCCAGGAACCTAACAGGACGAAAGGAACACACCAGTTAGAAAATCTCAGCCTTGGGGAAAGTAGCAAGTCGTATTCTTTGTCTGCTAAGTCGACAAACCCCGTTTTTGCACAGACTTTCATTGATACAGTCTTCAGTGAAACTTCAATGGAACTTAGCTGGAGGAGGAAATAGTAATAGCTAGCCAGGCATAGCCTTTAGATTTTATTTGTGTATCAAATCAGAATTAGGCTCTGCAAGTAAATCTTCAAGAGACAACAAATTTCAGTAGCAATAGCAAAAGTTGCAGTTAATACTACTGACTTAAAGGTAAAGGTAAAGGTACCCCTGCCCGTACGGGCCAGTCTTGACGGACTCTGGGGTTGTGCGCCCATCTCACTTAAGAGGCCAGGGGCCAGCGCTGTCCGGAGACACTTCCGGGTCACGTGGCCAGCGTGACATCGCTGCTCTGGCGAGCCAGAGCCGCACACGGAAACGCCGTTTACCTTCCCGCTGGTAAGCGGTCCCTATTTATCTACTTGCACCCGGAGGTGCTTTCGAACTGCTAGGTTGGCAGGCGCTGGGACCGAGCAGCGGGAGCGCACCCCGCCGCAGGAATTCGAACCGCCGACCTTTCGATCGGCAAGCCCTAGGCGCTGAGGCTTTAACCCACAGCGCCACCTGCGTCCCCTTAACTACTGACTTACAGAGCTTCAAAAGAAGGACCAAGGAAGTTCAAGAGGGATAGTTCAGAGAGTGATGGAGTAGATCTGGGGTGGGGGACCTCTGCCCCTCCAGATGTTATTCGACATAAGGAAGAACATTCTGACTGGAAGAGCTGTTTGACAGTGGAACAGACTCCCTTGGAAGGTTGTGGATGCTCCTTCCTTGGAGGTTTTTAAGCAGAGGTTGGATAGTTATCTGTCTTGTATGATCTAGTTAAGATCCCTGCATTGCAGGGGCTTGGACCAGTTGACCCTTGATGTCCCTTCCATCTCCACAGTGCTTTAATTCTGTTACTCCAACTCCCTTTAGCACCAGCCAGCAGGGCCAATGGTCAGTGATTATGGGAACTGCAGTACAACAATATCTGCAAGCAGCGTTTGAAATTTTCCAGGCCTGGCTATTGGCCACTTGTGAGCAAATGAAAATGCCTATGCACCAGGATGGTATCTGATGTCTCCATCATCTGGAGGTGCATGCCTGGGAATCCTTGGATCTTGACTGTTTTCACACAATAATAACACCATCTGTTATATTATATCTGCACAATCAGAATGAATTTCAGGAACCAAAAAGCTGTAGTGAAAAATACGACTTTTGAGCCATCTGGCCCCAAAATGGCAACTGGGCATTCTGTTTTGGCAACTGTAACCCTGGTTTAAGGAGCCATTTGGTGCCTAGCTTTTTGGGGGTTGCTGGGAAACAGAGTTCAACAACATCTGGAGGGCTTGAGGCAAGTTCTTCAGGGCAAGTCAGTATCATCCCAAAAACATGCCCTACTGTTCTAGGTTGAACAGAAAATTCTACATGATTAATGTCTTTTTAATAGCTATCAATACATTACACAACCATTAATGTCTTTGGAAGATCTTTGCAATTTGCAACGCAATCACAGAGAGCTTCCTTTTCTGCCAGTAGCACTGATGAAAATGTTCATGGGCTTTTAAGGATGCTACCAATGAATTTTCAATATTTCACATCTCAGTGATTTTTCTTGCTCCCAAATTGATCTGCCAAAAGCTGGCTAGGTGTCATATGGTTATGACTGTCCTTCACTAGGATAGAAACTGAGATATAAAAGCTATTGCCCTGGTTGTACCAATGGAATGTGTAGAGGCCTTTTGTTTGTTTTGAAAGATTGCAAAGTTGAAAACGAATCTGACTCATGACATAGCATGGCAGCAAAAAAAAATGCTACAACAGGACCACTGCCCCAACTAACCCTTTGAGTCAGCAGAACTTGCCTTTTCAACTACCGTCCTGAACATTAGTTTATACTGAAAAGGAAATATGATATAATCCAGGATTAATTTAACAACTGTCAACATATTGGATGCCTATTTTGCACTCCTTACTAGGATCTGCCCACAGCAGGTGCTCCATTGCTCCTCTCCTAGTTACACTAAAGGCAAAGAAATTCAGCAGACAGCTGTATAGAGGTAGTGAAATAATTATGGAAACACCTTCCCAGTGCATTCCAGTGCCAACAGAATGAGCACCTTGTGCTTTAAACACAACACCATCCCCCAAAGCAGAAGCTACTTTTGACTTCAATTACTATAACCCAGCCTAATAATGAAATATTTCATTGGGTGCTTTGTGCAGCATCCATACAGACAAGAGCACCCTTAATTCCTAAAAAGAGCTTCAGATGTGGAAGGGAAGGTGTTGACAACACTCTGGATCACCCTCCTTTCTTTCCTATCTCTATAGTCCATCAGCTGTTCTGGTTTGTCAATTATCCAATAGCACAAACCATTGTTTGCATATCCATTTCAAGCTAGGGTTTCCAGCTCTGGATTGCTAGCCAGCTGCAAACTATAAATTGCCAGTGGCCGCCACACAAACATGTAATTAAGATTCCTTAACCACTGCCTGGTGTGAAGGCCGGTTTGTGTAACAACAGTTAAGTTTATTTTATGGTACTGCTGGAGGAGGAAATGTATATGGGTGTTTGTTTGTTTGTTTGTTTTTTGGTCTTTTGCTTTTTACATCTTGCCACGCCTAAAGGACAAACAAGCATCTTCCAAATTACAAGGAAACAGCCCAGTTATTTCATTCACCTAGAACTTCAGCCCTCATGTAATTTAAGTTATATTGCTGCCATTAGCTCAACGGTGAACGTGCATGCAACCCTCGCGACCAGCTGTATTTCTCACGTCTCATTTCCCCACCCAAAACAAACCCGCAACAGTTGAAAATACCTCCAAATTAGTTCAGCAAAGGATTACAGAAGTAGCAGCAAGATTTCTAGCATTTCCAGGAATCGCATTTCTTTTTACAAGCAGCCTGGAGAAACATCTGTTAGTTCTCTAACCAGCTGGTACCACCCAAAGAGTCACCGACAGCGCAAGCCTCAGCATGTCTACTCAGAAGTAAGCCCTATTGCATGCAGCGGGGCTTTCTCCAGGAAAGTAGGGGCGGGGGTCAGGGACTGTATCCTAAGCAGCCAGTTCAGTCTTAACCTCCAACTGAAACGTAACTACGCGCAACTAAGTGCCTTTACGCACGAACCTTCCACCAACTCACCCTCCAAGCGGAAAACTGACTCTAGAGCAGCAGGATCCGGCACAAGCCAAGCCACACAGCAGCAGCGCTGGCAAAAAGATGGCTGCGAAGCCCTCCGATGGGGCCAGCCCCATCGCTAACCACACCCCGGCAGGGCGCCCTTGCAAACTGCCTGCACTGAAATGCAAGCCGCGGTTGGAAGAGGCCCGGGCGCCTGCCTTCCTGGAAATGGCCCTGCCATCTCCATTGCGCTTCCTAGTCCAAAAGGAACGATGCATCCTCGCTCCGGAGTTTTGGAGCGCAGCGAACTTCGCTGGGCGCGTTTTCATCCTTAGCTGCATTTTTTTTGCTAACAATTCACCCAGGCGCAGAACTGGGAGTTGCATTATCGCCGGTCCTACCTGAAAATCTGGGGCCAAGTCTTTCAGCCTTTTTTATTTTTAAGCCCAGTGCCCGCGCATCCCCTCTGTCGCTGGATCAGGCATTCCGCCCAGCCTACCCTGCGCGCTTTCGTGCGTAAATCTCTCCCCGCCTCCTCTTGCTCCTCCTCCCCCTGCCGGCTTCCCAGAAAGGAACTGGGTAAATTCGCCTGCAAAATAAATAAATAATAGGAGCTGGGAGCAGCTTGCAGGCGGCCGCTGGACGAGCATGAAGATGGCAGAAGAGGCGCCCCAAGCCAAGAAGCAAAAGCTGGAGCCCATTCAGCTTAGGTAAAGAGAGAAAAGACGGAGGAGAGGGGGATGGGATCGTATCGACCGTAAGTTAGAGAAGCCTGGATCAAACGAGATGCCGATCACGCTCCCACCCAGCCCACCCTCGAGGCGCAGAGAGTAGTAGGGTGGTGGGAAGCGCCTGGCAAGGTCGGCCAGCGTTGCCTGATGGGCAAGGAAGGGGCATTTCGGTGCCATAAGTCCCATGGATGGCACGGGGCCCCGACTGCACCACGAGCGCTTATCCGCTGGCATGGTTTTTAGTGACCTCCTCCTGGAAGCAAAGGTTGGATTTATTTGGCAGGAGTCTGTATTGCCCTGAGCAGTCTGCCCTGAGCACGGCCCGCATTGCCCTGAAAGCGATCCTTTGCGCTTCAGGGAGCCGAGGGCCATTCTTCCTCTTGCACGCCGGCTAGGGTGATTTATTTGGATGCCAAAATAGGTTATTCGGGCTGTTTGTTTCCTCCTAACTCTCCCTGCCATTATTCTGGAACGTTTGACGGCGCAATGAAATCAGGAGGGGAAATGTTCTATTGTTCATACAAGACTAATGGCTGGGAAATCGGAGGCTGCGTTCGTGGTGTGTGCCATTTGATTTGTTTTTTTTTGGTGACAGTTATGCGGTAGGCGTGTAGGGACTCGCTCGCTCCACGTGGCCTAATCGCGCACGCCTGGATGTCTGCTCTGGTGAATGTCTTGCAGCTGTGACCAAAGAGGAAGAAGCGTTAGCAAGAGGAGAGCAGGGGAAGTTCAGGCTTGGGAGAGGTTATTTCACAGGGCAGCATCAAGGGTTCGCTCCACAAGTTTCCCCTCCGGGATATACGGTTTGTGCACGGAATATACTGTAAAGGCACAAAGTGCAAAGTGAAGTTTGGTGGTAATAAACAAGTGTTTGCAAATATGTGTGTTAATCAGACAGGGTTGTTAGCATGGGTCCCAACTGCCTGCAGCTTCCTGTAAAATATACATTTGGCAGCAAACAGTGTTAGAAACTCAGATGTATAAGCTAGGCATCTTATAGCTCCTTAAACCAAGGTTTCAGTTGCCAAAAAAGGAATGCCTAGTTGCCATTTTAAGGCAATCCAGCTCTAAAGTCTTATTTTTCAAATGATGGTCTGACTGTTTTCAGTTAAACATCTGACTAGTTCAGGTGACAACCCTGATCAAGATTAAGGACTTTGAGAATTTACAGAATAAAAGTCACTTGATCCACAAATATATTGGCCTATTCCTACCTCTTTTTCTTAATGGCAACACGGACCATTCATAACGTCATAATATTCTTCACAACTGTGAGCAGAGCAGTGGGGTGGGGTAAGGGAAGACAAACTACAACAATTAAGTATAACATTTCCTGCTCCTACTCAGGCTGTACAGAAAAAGCAAATTGGTTCCTGAAATTCATTCTGATTGTACAGGTAAAATATAACTGCTAGAATTCTACAGTGTGTGGTACTGGTGTGTGAAAACAGTTGAGAACCTATAATCCCCAGGCATGTACCTCCAGATGGTGATGTCAGGTGCCATCCTGGCCCCAATACATCTTCATTTAGTTGCAAGTGGCCAATAGCCAGGTGCAAAAAGCTCCTGGCGCCTGGCTAATTTCGAACACTGGTAGCAAACCTACATCTTTGTCTTTCTAGCAAAGGCTTCCCCAACCTGGTGTCTCCACTCAGTCTAACTGGACTACAGCTGTCACCTGCTCTGCTCCCATGTGCTGGTTGGGATTGATGGGAGTTGTAGTCCAAAACAGCTGGTGGGCACCAGATTGGCGAAGCCTACCCAAACTTGTGATAAAGCTCTGGGTTAAGGACAGAAGAACACCACCACTAGGTCAGACCAAAGCCCATCTAGTCTCACAGTGGCCAACTGGATGCTCTGGCAAGGGTTGCCTGACAAATGCAATTGTGTGCTCATGTTTATATACAGACCTTTCCCACTGTGCACATCCATCTTAGGTGGTAAGTTATTTATTCATTTTTTAATTGCAATTATAGCCCACCTTTTCCTCCATGGTGCTCAAGGTAATGTCTTCATTTAATCTACTGTGTGGCAGGTCAGGCAGTGGCCCAAGGTGATGCAGTAAGCTTCATGGCCTAATGCAACACTCTAGCCACTATACCACACATACTCTTTGTGGCTCTCAGAAAGTCTATGTCAGACCAATTGAGATTAGGGACAGGCCTAGAATGGGGGAAGGTTGGAAAAAGTAGTTTGGCAAGTTTCTGAAGGAAAAGGTGCCCTCTTAAGAATGTTGGCTGGAGGAGTTGGTGGGGCGCAGAGGAATGAATGTCAGAACTGTGAACTTTGTACACTGTTATAATTTGACGGCCAGGGCAGCTTTACAATTAGAGGAGACCAAATGGGCAGAAACAATGTAAGGGATTTCGTCAAATCTGAGGAGATTAGTGCTGAAAGGAGATTGATCCAATTTGTGGCTTCATTTCTAATCAGTGCAATGATTCACATCTAAAATAATTTTAAAAGACGAATTTTTAACAGGTCTTTAAGGTGAGCTTAAACTCGAAACCTTTGATTGCTTGTTTGGGAGTCAGCTGCACTGAACAAAAATGGGATTTGCTTCTGAATAAATTTGCACAGGGTTTTGTTGTTAATCTTCAACTCAGTAATCGCACAACAGGAATTGCTTCTGTGTGAACAATAAAGCAATTACGGCAGGAGGCAGGGGCTCTGCCACCCAACCCCCCCCCCCCAAACTGCTGTATGCACATTTGTGGACATGTCTCAAATATGCCTATGTCCATACATATGTGCATATGCAGGCCCTTGGGTTCCTCATCATGAAGAGCACTGCCTATATATTTAGGAATATTGCAGATGTGGCTTAAAATATCCGTATGATGTATGTATGGCTTGCTACCGCCCTCCATATGTGTGTTTCTTATACATGTGAAGGCTGAGCCCTCTTGTATACATGGAACTAAGGCTTCCAGTAAAACGGGGTTTATAGCAAACATGTCATCATCATAGAATCATAACATTATAGAGGTGGAATGGACCCCGAGGGTCATCCAGTCCACCCCCCTGGAATGCAGGAATCTCCACTAGATCATCCATGACAGATGGCCATCCAACCTCTGCTTGAAAACCTCCAAGGAAGGAGAGTCCAATACCTCTCATGGAAGTCTGTTCCACTGTCAAACAGCTCTTACAGTCAGAAAGTTTTTCCTGTTGTTGAGTTGGAATCTCCTTTCTTGCAACTTGAAGCCACTGGTTTGAGTCCCAGCTTGTCAATATCCTTCTTAAACTGTGGTATTCAGAACAGGACACAGGACTCGGGATATGGGCTAACCAAGGCATAATAGAGAATTGCTTCTCTTGTCATTATACTTTTGTTATAAATATACTTCTCTTGATGCAGCCTAGAGTAGCATTAGCCTTTTTTTGCTGCTGCATCATACTGTTGACTCACTAGCAACATGGCTGGTTATCTGTTGCAAGTAAGAATGTTTGTAAACTGGTAGAGTTTGTTCTCCCCCCCCCCCCGCCCCACCCCCTAGCATCTTATCTGTCATAATTGCAAGGGTTGGGACTTTTCGCATGCTTAGTTGAAAGGCTGGATTAAGGAGATACAGAACATCTTACTGTCAGGTCAGTAGTTTATCTTAGTTGTTTTACAACTCTACAACATACGGGCTTTCCCCATATAGGCTTTGAAGCCCCTAGGACGAAAGCTGCGTTACATGAACACAATCGAGTTCTTCTCAAAACAGTGCATAGATGGGGGAGATGGTAAAACTTGCTGGGCTGGTAAGGGTAAATTGCAGCTGCCTAGAATTTAACCAGTGTAAATGCGCCCCTGAAGCAGATTTCAGTGCACAGGCAGGACTGTGTGGATGAAGGAACAGACAACTGATCTCAAGTTGTTTATGGCTTGGCAGGTTCAGCCCAGTATTTTGATTTGAAAGTACTGGTGGCTAATGAAAGTAGTCCACAAATGGTACTATGCATTCAGACTTAATGGCATCCATATTGCTGAATTTTGCATTCACTTTGACTTCCAGACCATCTTCAACAAAGGCAGCCCTACAGAAAGCTCATTACAGTAGTCCCGGTTGCAGGCAATTATAATATGGGTGAGCATGATCAGATACGGCTGCTCTAGATAGGGCTGCAGCTGATGGGGAAACCTGAACTTGTGGAAAACACTCCTGGGCACTGGCATTACCTGCACCTCTCCAGACAGCAACTGGCATCTTCCTGTCAGTGTTCGAAATTTGCCGGGCGCATTTTGCACCTGCCTATTGGCGCAGGTGGCGCTGTGGGTTAAAGCCTCAGCGCCTAGGCCTTGCCGATCGAAAGGTCGGCGGTTCGAATCCCTGCGGCGGGGTGCGCTCCCGCTGCTCGGTCCCAGCGCCTGCCAACCTAGCAGTTCGAAAGCACCTCCGGGTGCAAGTAGATAAATAGGGACCGCTTACCAGCGGGAAGGTAAACGGCGTTTCCGTGTGCGGCTCTGGCTCGCCAGAGCAGCGATGTCACGCTGGCCACGTGACCCGGAAGTGTCTCCGGACAGCGCTGGCCCCTGGCCTCTTAAGTGAGATGGGCGCACAACCCCAGAGTCTGTCAAGACTGGCCCGTACGGGCAGGGGTACCTTTACCTTTACCTTTTTATTGGCCTTTTGCGACCAAATGAAGGTGACTTGGTGCCAGAATGACGCCTAACATCTGCACCATCTGAAAGTGCATGCCTGGGAATCATTCAGTCTTGAGTGTTTTCACACACTCATACCACATCCTGCAGAATTCTATCAGTTACACTATATCTGCAGAATCAGAATGGATTTTAGGAACCAAAATGCTTTTTCTTTGCAGCCTGAGCAGTGAATGGCCCTGCTCACAGTTGTGAAGAGTATTATTATGTTATGAATGGTCCATGTCACCATTAAGAAAAAAAAGTAGGAATGGGCCCATATATATGTGGACTGTCCTCGGATCAAGTGACTTTTCTTTAAGTTCTCAAAGTTCTTAACCTAGCTTAAGGTTCTCACCAGAACTAGCCAGATGTTTAACTGATAGTCACAGTTTAGAGCTTTAGAACTTGAGAGGCGTCCCGTCCCCTAATGGCAACCAGACATTCTGTTTTGGCGACTGTAACCTTGGTTTAAGGAGCTATTTGGATGCCTGAATTTCTAACATTTGCTCTGCTATGGAGGGAGGAGCCAAACTGAGCTGAGCGCTAATCCGTAGAAAGAGGAGAAAAGTTGAGGGCAAGAGTGAAGAAACAAGTCCTGAGCAGTGAGTTTTTAGTTCTTCTAATATTCTGAATTGTTCGTGAATTGTAATCATTCCAGAACAGCCATGAGCTCTTCTTAATTTAATATTTAATATTGTGCCTTGAGTCCTCTCCCTGCTAGCTTTAAAAATACTTCCAGGGTCCCTGGCTAAGTGCTGGGAGTGATCTCTACCAATGGCTGGGCCTGGGCAGCTTCATAGTGAACGATTTTGTCAGGTACTACAATTTTCCATAGCTTTACAAGGCACTGCCTTCCTGCTGCCAACAGTTTCTTCTGGTGTTGTGTGTTAGGTTGCCAACTTTTTAAAGTGGCTTTTTAAAATATGTGCCTTTAAACCTTTTGATATGCACTGATTAATAGGTGATTATGTTTGTTCCATGCTGAGAAAAAAAAATCACCTGCTTAATCAGGCAGTGCAAGTTGCTTTTAAAGGCAAAAGAACAAGCCAATAAGTTACTTTTGTTCTAGGCAGTTGGCAACCCCACCTCTGTGAGCCTCCCCACCCCACCCCCGCCACCACAACTTTAAAATTGGTCTGTTCTTAATTTATTATGGCCACCAAACCCCCTCTTTCTTTCAGGCTTCTGCAGTTCTGTGAGATCTATGCTTTTCATCCCATTACGCTGCGCTCGCTCTCTCTCTCTCTCTCTCTCTCTCTCTCTCAATTGAATTTATAAATCTCCCATTCACAAACTACTGTGATGTCCATAAAGAGGCAATACATCTAGGTTGCAAGCTGGCAACTCTACCAGCAGCATTATCTGAGATGCTTCAATTTCTCCTGGGTGCAGTGGAGTGCAGACTTAGAACTGTACTTTAAAGGGCCAGGATAGGCTGTGATACTCTGAGCCCAGATGCAATTCTAGCTCCTGAAATGTTATGCCATAATACATGTATTAATCTCTTTAAGGTGCTACTGAACTCTATGGTGTTTTTGCTGCAGCAGACTAACATTTACCCCTCTGGAAGTTTGTAGCTAGCGAATAAACATCCTTATTTTATTGCAAAATACTGAACAAGCTTGATTTTTTAGATTCCTCTTTCTCCACTTGAATATTTTCTTTAGGGAATTTAGGACAGCATTTCTGACAACTTCAAAGTTGTTAAATTAGTTTGAAAAGGGCAAAGCTCCTTTGCACTGCAGGTATCAAATTACTTAACCTTTCATTGTAAGGAGGAGGCAGAGGGAAAAAGAAAAAACGCAGACTACAATGGCTATTAGTTTTTGCGGAACAGAAAATGCACATCTAACTTAAATCTCAGATTACTTTCCTAAAGCCAAGCATTTGTCATATAACAAAGAGATATATCCCTTTAAAAAGTAATCTCCTTTTTTCTTTTTTACTGCATCTACAGTATGGAATTGTAGCTTTACAGACTGAAGCAAATAAGGTCAGAATCATTTGCTTTTAGCTTTCCAGACAACCAGATCAAAGGCCCAAGTTCACAGATTAAACCTTGTGCTTCTGATGGGGCACTCTAGGCCATAGCAAAATTAGTTTATAAGCAACAGCAGGACTCTTGGGTTTGTTTTTTCAGCAGACTAACATCAATACCCCCTTGCAAACCCAGCTCCTAAATTTGTTTTCCTTTAAATCCTTCCTGGCCAGCTATCCAAATAGGCTTGGTAGGTCTCTTGGTAGGTGGCACTGTCGGTTAAACCACAGAGCCTAGGGCTTGCCGATCAGAAGGTCGGTGGTTCAAATCCCCGCGACGGGGTGAGTTCCCGTTGTTCGGTCCCTGCTCCTGCCAACCTAGCAGTCTGAAATCATGTCAAAGTGCAAGTAGATAAATAGGTACTGCTCTGGCAGGAAGGTAAACAGTGTTTCCGTGCGCTGCTCTGGTTTGCCAGAAGCAGCTTAGTCATGCTGGCCACATGACCCGGAAGCTGTACGCCAGCTTCCTCGGCCAATAAAGCGGGATGAGTGCCGCAACCCCAGAGTCGTCTGCGAATGGACCTAATGGTCAGGGGTCCCTTTACCTTTACCTAGGTCCCTTGTGGGTTTTCCCCCCTGGAAGTAAAGATATTGCAAGGGACTTTCAAACCACTTGTTTTCTAGTCAGGCTAGTTTTGCTGCATATATTATTATTTGTACTGATATTATCTGTTAGAATATTAAATTAATTTGTGTATCGCAAAACAAATAGCCCAATCATACCTTTACACAACAGCATTTTAAAAAAAATCAGAAGAGGCTATTGTACTCACTTTTTTCTGCAATAATTTAGGGATCTAACTCTCTGCAAAACAGTACTGCACTCCTACTTTCATGTGGATGCTGTCTTCTGCTAGACCAAACTACTGGTATGTTTACACTTTGGAGATAGGCAGCCACAAACAGATGTACAAATTCTTCTTCTTCTTTGGCGATCACTCATAATTGAGTAAGGTGAGTCCATAAGTGACTGTGGAGGCCAATTCTGGATCCTTCCACAGTGGAGACATAGGTTTTCAGACGGGAGTTGATCACGGTCTGGGTTTGCCAAATGTGCCTTGCTCTTAGCTTATTTATCCCCTTCTTCCTGAGCTTGAGCATCTTCAAAGTCCATGACACCTTTGGTAAAGGCTGTTCTCCAATCAGAGCTCTTGCAGGCCAGTATTTCCCAATTGTTGGTGTTTATACTATATTTTTAAAGACTTGCCGTGAGAGAGTCTTTAAACCTCTTTTGTTGACCACTAGCATTACGCTTTCCATTATTAAGTTCGGAATAGAGTAATTGCTTTGGCAGATGATAATCAGGCATCTGAACAACATGACCAGTCCAACAAAGTTGATGTTGAAGAATCATTGCTTTGACACTGGTGATCTTTGCTTCTTCCAGTACACTGGCAGTAGTTCGCCTGTCTTCCCAAGTGATATGTAAAACTTTTCGGAGGCACCGTTGCTTGAATCTTTCGAGGAGTTGGAGATGGTGTTTATAAGCGGTCCATGTTTCACAAGCATACAGTAAGGTTGGTAGTACAATAGCTTTGTAAATAAGCATTTTGGTTTGCTTGCAAATGTCCCGGTCCTCAAACTGTACTTCAGTCGGGAGAAAGCTGCACTCGCAGAGCTCAGGCAATGCTGGATTTCGGCATAAATGTCGGCCCTTGTGGAAAGATAACTGCCCAGGTAGGAGAAGTGATCAACACTTTCCAGTGTTGCACCATTGAGTTTTGTGGCACTGCAGAGGGGTTGTTTTGTGCTTGTTGGTGCAGCACTTTGATTTTTGGATAGCGAGTGATAGGCCAAGCTTTTCGTAAGCTTCTGTGAAGTTATTTAGGATGGTTTGGAGGTCATCCTCTCTGAGTGTGCACACACTACGTTGTCATCAGCATACTGAAGCTCTATGACAGAATTTATGGTAACCTTACTCTTTGCTTTCAGCCTGCTCAGATTAAAGAGCTTTCCATCTGTTCAATACATGATTTCTACTCCGGTGGGGAGTTTCCCTTCGACAAAGTGTAGGATCATGGCAGTGAAAATAATGAATAGAGCTGGGGCGATAATATAACCCTGTTTTAACACCTGATCCCACTGTGAATGGTTCACTTTGAGAGCCATTGTTATCTGCGATTGTTGCTGTCATATTATCATGGAGGAGCTGAAGGATGCTCACAAATTTATCTGGGCAGCCAATTTTCAGAGGGGCCGTCCACAGAGGCAGTCCACATACTGACTGGACCGTACGTATGAATACTGCACATCTTGTTTATAGCCTCCTTCTGAGGCTTGGCAAGTTAGCTAAAATGATGAGCCAATATAGAGGGAAGCCGGCAGAGGAAACAACCAAGTGTCAGCTAGGGAAGGAGTCTTGCTTTCGGAAACTTCTTGTGCAAAACCGCCTCTGTCGCAACTCCTCACCGATGCCGCAAGATGCCACCTGGGGCAGGTGTCCAATGATGAAAAACCGTGTTCTGCACAAGCACTTTCGACCATAGTTAGCATGCGGATGGGACACATCCAAGCAGCTTCATTTGGTGAAGCGAGGGTGCTGAAGATTGCATTTGAGGTGTTGCTCTTTGTCCAGGAGGGGAAGCCCAGGGAGCTCGGTGGAATTTAAAATCCCGAGTCCCCGTTTTTGGCCATTAGCCTTCAAACTGTTGACATTGGATGGGGCAAGCGAGGATTATTCCGCAACCTGTGTGCAAAGAATGCTTTGTGGACCTATTGCGCAGACTTGTGCTACGTTTTCCCCACCCAAAAATATATATTTTTTGTCGTCTAAACTGCGTCAGCCAGCATTTCTGGTGCCCCAATCAAGCTGGTTCAGCATTTTCTGGTGCCCAGAAACTTAAATCGATAACTCCGGTTACGCAACGCGTGGCGTGGCTCGGTCAGGGAGGCCCCATCCCTCCTGCTTGTTTCGCCACGTGAAGGGAGGCCTGGCTGAACCCGGCAGCCGAGAAAATCCCCCTTTCTCTCTCTCTTTTAATTTTAAGAAGAGGGAAAGCCGCCACGACGGGTGGAGAAAGCGTGTGTGTGGTGAGGCAGACAGAGGCTGTACGGTATTAGACGCGCTTGTCAGTTGCCCACAGCAAAGATGGCGCCCTCCGCCTCCGCCAGCACCCGGCATGGCGGACCCCGCGCCCCCCCCCCCCCGACCCGCGAATGCCACTACAGCGCGACCCCTTTGCAGGGGCCGGCGGTTTCGAGGCCGCCCGAACGGCGGCCAGCTTGAAGCGCGCTGTGGCTCCCAGCGGCCGCCGGCCCGCGCTTTTTCCCTTCTGCTCATGCCCACCGCGTGTCAGCCAATGGCGGCGGCGGGAGGCGGGGATTGGCAGGTGGCGGGGCCTCCTCCTCCTCCTCTTCAGCTTGGGGCGTCCGTCAGTCGAGCCGCTGTGGGGAGAGGGAGAGAGGGAGAGAGAGGCGGAGCGGTTGGACGTCGCGTGTCGAGGAGACGGAGGACGGCGCTCGCTTGGAAGTCCCTGCTGCCCGCCTGTCAGGTTCGAGCCCCGGAGGATCCCCCCGAGCGACAGCACCGCCATGCCCACTCTGAGGTACCTCCGTTGCCCGAGAGGCTTCCCCCGGGACAAGGGAGCCGCCGCCGCCGCCGCCGCCGCCCTTTCACCTGAACCGGCTCTGAGGCGCTTTGCATTGGGTTGGGGGTTACGTGTACGCGCGTGCACGTATGTATGCAGGAGCGCGGGGCGGGGGGGGGGGGGAAATAACCGTGATCTTCTTTTGGCGGGGTGGTGGCTTGGCATCCTCTCCGCCGCCCTCCTGGTTCCTCTCGCTCCCTTTCCCCACCTTGACATGCCTTCATATCCGTGTCGCGGTTATTCTTCCTATGGTGGCGATGTATTAATTGTGTATGCCGCCCTTCTTCCGAAGACTGCAGGGCGGTTCACAGCAAAAAATGCATTTTTTAAAAAATGTAATTGAGAAGAAGGAGCAGCTGCGAAAAGCTTGAGGATGCCCACGTGCTGAGTTTAGAAGAAAAAGAATCTTTATTTGCATCAGTCACTAGCCATAGCAATAATAATAATAATAATAATAATAATAAATTTATTATTTATATCCCACCCATCTGGCTGGGTTTCCCCAGCCACTCTGGGCGGCTCCCAACAGAATATTAAAAACACGATAAAACATCAGACATTTAAAAACTTCCCTAAACAGGGAATAATAAATAAAATGAAATGTACTGAAGATAGAGGTAAAAACTAAACTATAGAAATACATTTTGGGGGTTTACATCAATCAAATAATAGATCTTATTCTAATTGCTAAAAACCTTGCTGTCACCTGATCATCTTGATCTGCTAAAAGCAATGGCGGAGCGACCCGGGATGGACAATGATAGAGGGGGTAATAACCTCACTTCTCAAATCATTATAAAGTGTGCAAGCCAGAAGCACTTTTCTTCTAAAAAGAATTCAACTTAATTAACCGGCGTTGACTTCCAAATGCCTTATGCATCAGATTATTGACTTAATGGAATTGCCATCGCTTCTTCCCAAAGGCAGGCTCTTGACGTTCTGGGGTAGAGTGGAGTCGGTTAATTTATTTGGCTTCCCAATTAAGAAAAGAGTGAAGAGTCAGCTCTTCAATGCTTGCTACTCTTGTCCTGAATTTCTAGATCTCTCGTCCCAGATGTTTTCAAAGATTGGCTTCTTTGGGCAAAGGAGTATGTGCAAGCTTGCGAGTTACAACCGGTTTTCCGTAGCTCAGAAGAACCTCTTGCATCAGCAGTAGTGTGAGCAAAGCATTCTGGCATGCTCCTGTCTTCCTGCTTTGTCAGTATCTTGTGCCCAAAATATAGGTGTTTGTTGCTGATATAAAAGTGCGTGCTTGGGGGATGTATTGCAGAGAACCTTGCAGAAAATTCTGGGAAGCACATTCAATTCATGTTGGGTCCAACGATACTAGCCATCTTTGTGTAAACTGAGGGTGCCCCCTGGAAGGCATTGTGAAGCTGTGTGTTGCAGGGAAAAACCAGTAATGGTACACAAGCTGTATTTCGGACCATTTACAAATCTTCTCTTCAAGGAAACTAGAAAACATTGTTTTTCTTGTGGACATCAGTGTTTTGCTGAAAATTGTTTGGATACAAGTGCATTACAATCTGAATTTGGCTGCTGAGTAAAATACTACTCTGAGGGCCTCCTCAAGGAAGAATAAAGTTGTGATGAGAGCTCAATTGACCAAAGGCCCATCAAGTCCGGTGCTTTTGGACTATAATTTCCATCATCCCTGACCACTGGTCTTGCTAGCTAGGGATGGTGGGAGTTGTAGTCCCAAAACAGCTGGTGACCCAAGTTTGGGAAACACGGAATTCTAGTCTGACTTTCTGCTAGTCAATTTCAACATCTCCCAGTTTCTAGGGGACAGAGATACTGCTTCTGAACACAGGCTCCGTTTAGCTACTATGGTTAATACCCATTGAGAAAATTATTTTCCACAAATTTGGCTAATTCTGTTTTAAACCCAATGAAGTTTTTGACCATCACCCTGACATGTGGCTGCATCTGAAGAGTTAACATTTGTTCTCCTGTATGATAATAGCCAATGGCAGCTTCCTTCCCTTTCCTTCCAGGCACTTAAATTTGGCAAAGTATATCAGCTTTTAAAATTTGAGTTTTAGTATGTACATACCGTAATCCAGGGCTGCAGTGTGTATCAGCTAAAAAGTTTGATACTGGAGCAGCTCTTGGAGATTCCAGTAGTTGGATTCAAGGGATGTCAGTTCTGTGAATGGTAGGTGTGCTTCCATTCACGGAAGTGACCAAGATCTAGTGGTGATTCCATGCTGGAGGAACGCAAGAGCTGATACTCACCAATTTTCTTGCAACCATGCACATCACCTCATGCTGCTCCAGAGCGCACCCACCTCCTCCAGAGCAGATTTTCAGGGAGCATAGAGAGGAGAAGGAATTGGCAAAAATAGCCTCCTCCTCCCTCCATCAAAGGCTTAATGCTATTAGGAGCAAATGGTTCCAGCCCTGAGTGGTTCACTTTGTAAATGGATCAAGCTTTCTTGTGTAGATCGCTTCCCTGTGGTTTCTCAAAAAGAAAAGAATCCTCCTGAGTAATTTCCATTGTGCAAATAGTCACCAAATTAGCTGGTGTCTTCATAGCTTGTCAGGCACCATGGGATGAATTGGAACATGTACACTAGTATAAAGTTGCAACTCCAGAATTTCCTTATCTGTTAAGGATATCTCTCTGATACTCTTCTTTGCACCAGCAGTATCTGGTGTATCAGATATCTCTTTGCCTCTAGTTGAGCAGCACAGACCAGTGTCCCTCTGAAAACATGATTCAGTTCAACGACCAGATTACACTGAGCCAACATGCTTTGAGATGTCTCTAGGAATAGAACAGCTTTCGTTCTGATTGATTTAATGTCTGTAGTCCTTGCTTTTAAAGAAGCTGGCAGCTGAAGTGCTGAGCGTGTGTATTTGACTCTTTTTGCAAGACTATGCCCCGCAAGTGATGTGCAACATTATCATATTGTGGGGGGATCAGTTATGCAACTCACACAGTGACTTGAGGAAAATTGCTTCCTCGTCTCTGTTCCTGACTTGTAGGATGAATGGTTGCAGGAAGAAAGCAAATTAATTCCATCCATTATAAAACACTTGCATTAAGATTGCAGGCTTAGATATACCTGCCCAAGAACAGACCCCATTGAATTCATTTGGGACTTTCTTAATAGGACCAGGGTGCTAGCCTCAATACTGACACATGCTTACCTAAAACTCCCATTTCATTCCCTCAGCTTTTTTACGTGGAAGTTTGTGACCGATGGACACACACAGCAGAAACTTCTTCTGTGCAGTCTCTAAAGATCTCATGAGAAGCTGGGGAGAACAATAAGAACTTATTAGCCAAAGAAATTTTAGTAATATAATCTTGCAGGCACGGTAAAGAAATATCTTGAAATATTGTCTATGTTTTTGCAACTTCAGATGTTAATAAGCAAAAATTCCAAAGTTGATCTGCTTCTCCTGATCGCTTATTGATCCAGGAGCCTCAGGGCAGCTAACAGGTAGTCTTCAGCATTTTATTCACAACATTTCTATTGTGGTTAGTTGAGTGACTTGCCCAACATTACCCTGTAAGGTTCATGGTTTGAGCATTGATTTGAACCCATGTCTCCCCAATCCTAGCCCAGCACTCTGTTTAATCTCTGCTTCTGTTTGTATGACACAGTGTGGGCTCACTTGTTACAAAAAGAGAGATGAGAGCATGTATAACATTGATTGCTGACTTGGATTCTGGCACACAAATCATGAGCCCAAGACTAGAGTATATGTGTCAAAGACATTCAGGTAAATAGAGAAAAAGCTTATACTATGATGGTTGCAACGGAGTTCTGAGTTTGTGGGCCGCATTCAACTAACATTTCCCATTAACACAAGGATTCCCACTTGCACAACAGGAGAACATTCTGTTGCACAAGCAGAAATCCTTGCATAGCTCTGCTTTGTTACTCCATGAGGCGAACCCCTTGAGATTGTTTAAAATGTGCATCATCTATCATTAATTTAATTTTCTATTTCTAACTACCTTATGTTGGTAGCAGAGTTGTCCTTAAGTGACGTGGCAGCCAATAAAAGCTGGCAAATCATTAATACTGGCTTTGCTATGTTAACACTGTTTTACAAACTGTGAACTAGCTTACATTACTAAATAATCCTAAATTTACAGCATGGAAACAGCTTTTTCTGAAGTCGGTGGGGCTCACTTAAGGGCCTGAATTCAGGATCATTTGTTGTGATGTGTTTCTTAAACAACTGCCCTCAACTTATTGGTTGCTACCTTAAAACTGTCTTGAATATGAGCTCAGGACTTGGCTCTGTATGATTTAGTTGCTCTCAGTCCTCTGACCATGAAACTAGAAAGATTATAGGAATACCCTGTGATTACTTGATCTTTTTGATTGTGTAAATTACTATTAAATCAGAAACATAGTCTTCCCCTCCCCGTTTTATGGCTAAATTTGGTCCGTCCGTCCCCCCCCCCCCCCGGTTCATATGATAAGCAGACATAATCGTTTCAGTGGGAAGTGTCCTGTCTATAAAATAAGACCTTCATCTTGAACAGAGGGCGCAAGGCTGGCTTCACCATGCTACGCTGTGAAGCAAACTGCTTCAGACAGTACAGTGGTGTGGGTAGATGCAGGCAGGTTCTGGTGTCTTGAGTAGTGCAGGACTGCAACATGAGACTCTCAGCCTAATTTCATCCAGTTGCCAGGGAGGAGGAAAAGGGTGTGGCAGAGAGAGGAGTGCCCTGCCCACTTTGGGGTTTGCGTTTGCAAACCCCCTGTTCCCTGTGGTGGAATGCTGCCCTCAGATTAAATCAAGCTCCCCCACCCCACCCCCCATCATTTTAAAAGTGTTTGGTTTCTTTGCTTAGGCCCATTATCTCTTCTTTCCCCACCCTCCACAAAGCTATGTGGTGTTTGTGTTTCTATCTCAAATAATCGTTATCAGTTCGCGGGTGGCAGCGGTGACTTTGTGATCTCAAAATTGTTTTACCAGTATGCTGCAATTGTTTGAACTGAATAACTCTGACAACTTTATCTTTCAGTGAAAATGTGCTTTTTGGAATGGGAAATCCTCTTCTGGATATCTGTGCGGTTGTGGACAAGGACTTCCTTGACAAGTAAGTCTTAAACCTTTTCCATGTTTAATTCATTCGCAAAGTTAAATGTGGAGCTTGTGGGAACCTCTCACAGTACATCTTTCTCTTCAAATTCTAGGTGAGTTCTTAAACTCACCTTCCAATAACTCTGACCTTGCAGAATTGCATTATGCCTTCAGTTCAGTGTGCCAAAAAGCATATCTTAAAGCAGGATAGGAAAATAGCCAGCTTAGCTTTCCACTAAAAGAAATTGCCTAAGTCCTGAGTGAATGGGCACAATGATCAAAATTCACAATTGAGAAAGGCAGGGTTGGGTAGGTTGGATCTAATAAGGTTGGATTGGGCCATGGCCAAAAGGAAGGAACAGCATGAAATTCCCCTCCATAATAATTGTGGGGGAAAAGATGCTCTGAGGATAAAACACTACACTCCAAAACTCCATGGAATAATGATGGATAGATAACTGGATATGGTAAAGACTACCAACTACCAACTCCATGAGCAGCTTATCTAGAAAGTTACGCTTTTGAATGCACCCTTAGGGCCTTAATAGCATTAGAACTGGACATGAATCCTTTTCTTTTTTTAAAGGAAAGAGATTCTCTTTCAAATCAGTCAGATGGACTGTAGCAACAGAAATGAAAAGCCAGTCCCAATAAAATATTGGAATACTTTAGGGAAATGCTGCAGATCTCCCCAGCCAAGGTGCGACAGTCTTGAAGTCCATGCTGCCAGTGCCATGCATGTTACTTCTCCAATAAACCAGTCTTGTGCAATGGGCCTTAACTTGACTCAAAAAAATGCTTGTTCAGCATTGGAAACCTCTGTACTGAGTCAGACCATAGGTCCATCTAACCCATTATTGATGGAACTGACTGGCAATGGCTCCAGGGTTTCAAATAGGAGTCTTTCCCAGCCTGTCTGGAGATTCCAGGGACTGAACCTGTTACCTTTTGCTTGCAAAGCATGTATCCTACCACTCGGCTACAAGCACAGGGACAGCAAAGCCCATGTTCCTTGTTTATTTGATACGGGTGGAACTTAATTTTCAGGAGCAACTGCTCTTTATTTCATATCCCCCCCTGACCTTTGTCTGCTTCTGAGAGAACATGAATTGATAGCCTTTCTGGCTATCATTCTGATTCATTTTCTGTTTCACAGTAAACTTTTGTGGGGCTAGTGGGGGCTTGAGAATAAGAGAACAGATGTGGCCTCAGGGTAAAGCTAATCATATCCATTATTTTGTCACTCTGAAACATCAATCCATTGATTGTTGGGTACAGTTTTGTTTCTATTTGCATGCTGAATATAAGACAGCTGGCCTTTATTTCCATCTGTAGGACTGAAAGGCAGAGTTGCAGTTTGGTACTTCTGATGGTTTGGTGCAATGCTGTAGTCAGGTGGAGTACATGGAGGTTATACATTCTGAGTATTGCAACAACTGTATCAGGTTAGGCTGAGTGAGTGTGACTAGTTCAAGATCACCCTGTGAGGAGAATATTTTATTTGTGATTTTCAGTTATATAGTTTTACAGTCATTTTAACATTTCAAAACTCGACTTCCTTCCTCCTCTTTCTGCGGTTCCTTAAATTTATATTTATCATTTCCTGCATATTCTAAATTAACTTATTCTTTTATTCATCTACTTTAATTATTTATTGTTCATCTACTTTAATTATTTACTGTTATGAAACTGCAAGTTTTTACAATAATCCTGCCAATGTCTTAATCTGTTTATAGTTTGTAAATACTCAGTAAACCACTTCCATTTCTTTCTAAAAAGTTTGTTGTCTTGATTTCTTACTCTTCTGGTAAATTTTGCCATTTCTGCATAATCCATGAGTTTTTGTATCCAATCTTCTTTCATCGGGACTTCTTCTTCCTTCCATTTTTGGGCAAATGACATTCTTGCCGCTGCAGTCACATACATGAATAAATTTCTATACTGTTTAGGTATTTCTACCCCTATAATATCATTTGTTCCCTCCAAAATGTTTGAATAAAATTGTGTTAGAGTACAAGGAGGCCATTAATTACTTATTATGTTCCAGGCATTCTAATATACTTTTGTAGATCATATTTTGTTGAAGCACTTGTTCATTCAGAGTCTGATTGGAGTGGAGTTTTCCATTTATTGACTATAGTGGAGGTTTTTTCCTTGCATGGAAAAACAGTTTTGACACAGTCTTTTTGGGTTTTGTTTTCCTGTCTTGCACATGTGTATGTTGGGAGAGTTCCATGCTGCGTCAGTCAGTGGGATTATTATTACAGTGACCTCACAGATAAGTCTGCAAAAGCAACTACCCAACCCTACTCTGTCTGTATTTACTTTTTGAAGCCCACAAGGCAAAAGAACCAACTCTCATGAATCTTTGCTGTTCGGGGTTGCTTGAAGGTGATCATTATCTTACCTTATGTTCCAGGGACTACTTACTAGTCTGTGTCACAAGGGGCAGCTTACTTTCACCCTAAGAATGAAAGTTACTCAAGATAAGTGGGCTTTGGATTGCAGTCTTAATGTTTGCTGCTGGTGGTTGGCTGTATTTGATTGCCAGCGCTTAATCATCATCAGTGTCGGAGCCAGCGACAAATCTTTCTACCTAGCCTGTGTGCCCCAAATACATACAGAATGAAGCAGGGCCTGGTTATGCTCCATTGATGACAGATACAAGTATTCAACCGTTTGAGATTTCTAGGTACGGTACTGTGATTTTCATAAAAGTGTGGTAGGAATAGTAAGAAGCTCCTCTGCAGACTGTTTCAGACTGTTTCAGACTGGATCCACACATACATAGAGATCTGGTGGAGTAATCAGATCTTGGTTGGTTTCTCTGGTGGGTGCACTGCTGACTGCCTTGGATTTATGTAATGTAATGTTGACCTGTCCCCGCCCCATCCAGATAAATGGAAGCAGCGTTCTTGAAGCATGATTAAGTTTGCACCCAATCCAGTTTTTCTAAATTGCATTCCCCCCCCCCCAAGAAACGGAATTTGTGATTATTCCATTTTAGAAAACATGCAAACTCAAAACACATTTAAAACAAAATCATTGACATTTAGGAAATCAAAGAAACATTTCTAGTTTATATGTAACAAGCAACTCGTGTTTTCCTCTTGGGAATAGAAATCTAATAATGATTTTCAGCGAGAGTTTGGGGGGGGGGATGACTAATGGAATAGAGAACTACAAATTGAAATTATGCTGCTGCTTATTGCTTAATGCGAGAGTGGCCTATTTTAGGTACCCTGATTAGAGTTAATACTTATAATGTAAGCAGGACCCAGGCTTATGGCAGGGCTGATATACTTGCGCAGACAGAACATTTGTAGTAGCGTGGGACTGAATCCCACCCATAGCGCTTTGAAACTTAGAGTGTGTTTGCTCTCGAAACAGCAGCTTTACTTCAGCAACAAAGTATATAACAGGCAGGTGGCATCTCTCTTACTTTGTTGCACCCATTGAAGACTTCTTTTGCAACAAGCCTTGTAAACTTTTAATCCCTATCTACCATACAGTGTATATCTGTACTGGACTTGAAAGTGTCTTTATTGTTGATGCTTTCATTGCTAAATTGCTACAGAGTTTTAAAAATGGGAAGTGGTTCATAAACAAAATAAATTCAAATATCAACACGGGTTCTTCGCTGCCAGCGACATGAGATGTAAAATGGTGTGCCCATTTGGGCGGAATGGAAATGACATCATGCTCCTGTGGCGCATAGTGGCGGCAGAGGATTGATCACCTGCTTTTCTTTGCATGGATACTTGCAGTGGTTCTACACTGATTTCCCCCACCCCAACCTGCTCCATCCAGTGAGCAGATGTTCTGATGTTATTTCGACTTGGAAAGAGAAACTGAGCTTAGTTAACCATCATACAGGCAGGGTTATAATTATTCATTAAGCTCTTAAACTCGACAAATGCTATGCAAAGCATATTTGAAAAATACAAACAATCCTGCCTCAAGGCTAACAATAAAAAAAGCAAAGGTCATGTGTAAATAGCTTCTTAATTTAAGGACGCATATGTTTGAAGTGGCTGCTTATTTAATTTTCTGTCTTCAAATGAAGTTCTTGAATCAAACACGTTTGGGGTGAGGGAACCCTGACATATTCAGAAAAACCTCTGTGGAGTTGATGAGTGGGTGGGGGGAATGAAGTACATGACTAATAACTTGGTTTTCTTTTGATTTTGGAAAGGAAAAAGGAAAAACAGGTTGTAGGGATGTTCCATTAGTCATAATTAAATTTCAGTGTATTAATGGCAAACTGAAGGAACCAGATGAGAGGAGTCCAAAGGTCTGGTTCTACTCTTGAAGTGCTGTGACTCACACCAGTGGAGACGCAAGCCAAATGCAGAAGAGCTGCTCTTTTTTGCCATTTACCATATTTTTCGCTCTATAAGATGCACAGACCACAAGACACACCTAGTTTTTGGAGGAGGAAAACAAGAAAAAAATATTCTGAATCTCAGAAGCCAGAACAGCAAGAGGGATTGCTGCACAGTGAAAGCAGCAATCCCTCTCGCTGTTCTGGCTTCTGGGATAGCTGCAGAGCCTGCATTCGCTCCATAAGATGCGCACACATTTCCACTTACTTTTTAGGAGGGAAAAAGTGAGTCTTATAGAGCAAAAAATACGGTATGTATTGAAGTGCATTTAATATGTGATGGGTATTTTGTCTTTTTCAGGTACGATGGTGGATGATAGTAGAATACAGTGGTACCTCAGGTTACATACACTTCAGGTTACATACGCTTCAGGTTACAGACTCCGCTAACCCAGAAATAGTGCTTCAGGTTAAGCACTTTGCTTCAGGATGAGAACAGAAATCAGGCTCGGGCGGCGCGGCAGCAGCAGGAGGCCCCATTAGCTAAAATGGTGCTTCAGGTTAAGAACAGTTTCAGGTTAAGTACAGACCTCCAGAACGAATTAAGTACTTAACCTGAGGTACCACTGTATAAAATTAATTAGGATAGACATTCTTGGGGTTGGACATTTGACTTGTCAAAAAAAAAATCTGGTTAAATAATGATCAAGGGTGGAATTTAGTGTTGCGCTACATTGACCATTCTGTCTGAGCAAGCATATCAGCTTGCCAGATGGAACAACCCCCCTCCCCTCTCCCTGTACGCTGTTGGGGGGGGGTGTCATGAGACACACATACACACACACCAAGCCAATTTTAGGTGGTGTAGAAGGGAAAACCCCTTTCTGTAAATAGAAGCCCTTGTGCAAAGTTAGTTAGGTGGCTCCAGCCCTAAGAATTAGTGCTATGAAGACAAACAGAATCATATGAGCTGGTTTGATACTTAGGCTAATTATTAAAAGTAACATCTGTGAAACAATGGCATTCATTTAAAAAAATAAACCCCCCGGCTTCAGAGGTCCCAGAAGGCAGCAGAGGTTTAGCACCAGAGTTTTCCTTCTCAGTTTGTCATTTCCATTAATTTCATCGGGTCTACTCTGAATAAAACCTAATTGAATACCACCCATAGCTTCCTTCCCCACCCTTGATTTATCTCCAGAGCAGCACTGTGATGATTGACCCAATGCCGTCTAATGAAATGTTATGGCTGGGTGAGAATTTGAACCTTGGTGTATCCGTTTCTAATCTGACATTCCCCTGGGCCTTTGATGCTGATGACTGCTTGTGTTCCAGATTTTGCCATGGGAGAAGGTTTGTTAGTCTGCTAGGCTTGCACCTGAATGATAGGGTTAGGGTGATCTGCCCTCACTCCTGCTCCACTTAACAAATAACACCATAATGAAAATTTTAAAAGTAAACTGCAATCTACACAATGACATTCTTGGAACAATGCTTGGCTGCTCAGTTGACTGGCTGCCAACCCTAGCTTTGCCAGTCTTATATTATTCACTCTGCAATACTGTAAGTGCTTCTGTCCTGCTATAGAAAATGAGATGGGGAGCAAAATATAACCTTACATTCTCAACCGAGAATTATATGCTAAATTTGAGCTCCTCTAAAACCAGAGTCTTCAAAGATGGAGGGTATTAAAAAGAAGCTTGCATTCCCCTTATGAGTTTCTCCCTTTCACTTTAGTTTTTGTATGCCTTGCTTTGAAACCATAGGTAGGTAAACTGATTCAGCAACCACATTATGAACAGGTCTCATGATGCACAGGCTCTGTAAGGAATCCGATCTCATGGACTACTTAGCAACTTGCAGTGACCGACTCTTTTAAAATAAAGAAAAAACAGAGCAAGATTATTTTGACACAGGAATGCTTTCAGACTCAACACTTTCCATGGCTAACAACTTAACTTTCAATGTTCTTCCCCTCCTTCCCCACTTTCCCAGTTATTCTTATACATATATAGAAACATAGAATTGTAGTGTTGGAAGGGACCCCAAGGATCATCTACGTCAGGCATCTCCAAACTCAGCCCTCCAGATGTTTTGGGACTACAACTCACATCACCTCTAGCTAACAGGACCAGTGGTCAGGGATGATGGGAACTGTAGTCCCAAAACATCTGGAGGGCCGAGTTTGGGGATGCCTGATCTAGGTCAACCCCTACAATGCAGGAATATGTAGCTGTCCCATGCGGAATTCGAACCTGCAATCTTGGTGTTATCAGCACTATGCACTAACCGACTATACAATGTGACCTTGCTGATGGTCCGTAACAGGGCACATTAGCGGAGTAGTAAGCAGTGGCGTAGCATGGGGGGGGTGCAGGGGGGGCTGGCCGCACCGGGCGCAACATCTGGGGGTTAGGGTTAGGGGGCGCAAATTACTTGCCTTGCCCCGGGTGCTGACAACCCACGCTACGCCGCTGGTAGTAAGAAGGATAAGTGGTTCTTACATAAGAAAAATATTCTTCTAAATTTTTTTTCCACCAGCAATGTTGTGTGTCAGTTACTGTCAATTTCAGCTTTTAAAAGAAAAGCAAATTTAAAATTCAACATTAGCATTGCCCTAGCTTGGAAATGATGATTTTTCTTCCTCTTTTTTTTTTTTTTTTTTTGAATCAAAATAGCCTCTCTTTTATGTTGTAGCAGAACTTGCCATTTTGAGAAGAACTAAGGCAGCACTGTCTATTTTTGGTACCCTTTCATATGTGTGGCTTTTGGCATAAGACTTTGTGGCTGAGGATAAATACTCCTTGAGCAGATGTGATATAATTGGTTGAGACTTGTGTTTGGGAATGCTTTATTTTTAACTTCCCCCTTTTGGCCATTTAGAAAATTTTACGCTTCTGGGCAGAGTTCCTAAGTTTAACTTCCTAATTTCTGAGGCAGTTGTACATTGATATAACTACAACATGTTTTATGGAAAGAGGAAGCTCTGCTGTATACCCCTACAGGGTACCAGGTTAAAATGGACCTGGTCCATCCTCAAAATTTGTACAGGCCGGTTTCCATTTTACTCTTTTTTATGTCTTCACCCTTTTCAATCTGTTGGTGAGGTGATTGCATGGAAATCTTGGACTCTTCCTCACTTCCAATCCCCAGTGTTTCTATGTGGCCTTCAAAGGGTGGTAACACTAGCTTAATGCTGGGAGTTTGCAAACTGTTCTCTCTATATATTTACAGTCACCGCATGAAGCATTTGAACAGCTGTTGCGAGGTTATTACAAGACTTTTCATCTTTCTGCTTTTCAATGAGGCCAGCAGGGCAGGCAAGATAAAGTTTTTAATAAACTACAAGGGGGCATAGTTCCTATTTCTTTTTGCCACCTCTCATAAAAAATAATTGTGATATTGGATTGTAGTATTTGCATCCACACTTAAACCCCCTTTGTGTCTCTTGCCTTGAATTCCTAATCCTCTGGTTCCATTGGGCAATCATAATTTATTTTAAGGCTCAGAATTGTGTTGTATTTCAATCCAGAGTGACGAAGGCCTGTCTGAATGTTATAAATGCACCATAGTTGGCCACAGTGCAGTGATTAACAAGCTTTAGGCTTTCCTTGCTTTCTCAATCCATTTTTAATCATTTAAACCTATTATTTTGGTGTTAAGTTCAAAAGCTCTTTAAACCTTATACAGTATTGATTGCAGCTTATAATCTTGTTGTCCAAATGCATGATAAGAGTGAGCCTGCTTGATAGAATGGGCAGTTTCAAAACTTTAGCTATACAGAAATAATTATATGTTATAAAACGCAACTACATAAAGCAATACTGATATTTTAGGCCACATAATGTGGTTAATAAAAGGAAGTGAATATCTCAGGAATGGGGTGAAGGGCTAGTGACTAGTAAGATGTATATGTAACAAGAAGCTGTATTGTAATTTACATTGAATTCTTTAATTGTGAAGTCAATGGCTCTTTCAGACTTCCACTGACTTGATAAAAGGCTGAGTTATGTCCAACTCAGACGCTATTAATGAAATAGCTCTTTGGAAAACATTTATTTATTTTAAAAAAGCAGTTGAAATGATGGCTCATTGAGTACAAGATATTGATATTTGTACCTGAAGGAACTCCTTTAGTGCCAGGACTGCCACAGGGCAAATTTGATTAGTAGCAGAATTACACTGGCTCCATTTAAATTTTATTTATTTGTTAAATTTGTATACCGGCTGCCCTCCTTCCACAGATCTCAGGGTGGCTCACAACCTAAAAATACAATTGAGATGCTGTCAGAAATTGTCATTCTGTGCTGAGTTCTCCAGCATAACTAGGAAGATTGCTCATCACATGTTGTAACATCCTCCCATTGTGGATTTTCTCATGCAGCATCATTAATTGCCCCTGGCAAGGGCAGGAAAGCACATAACACAATGATGCCACAAAACAAAGTAACTGATCCTAAATGCTATGGGAAAGAAAATGGAGATACTGTATTGACTACATCATTGTGTTGCATGCAGTATATATTTCTGCCTTTGTTTGAGTTTAAATTATCATCATTCAGCTGAAACTCCGTACACTTAACCCCAAAGAAAAGTTACACTCAACAATTGGATAAATGTTCCTATGGCGGCCAGAGCAAACGCTGCTGCTTGGTCAGCAACCATGTCACTGCACACAGAAATTGCTAGATGCTATGCAGCTTGCCCTGTGATCTGGCTCCATGCCATCTCAGTAGCATACGGACGCTTGAATTATATTATATGAATTAGTTGGGATTGCCTTGATAACATCAGAACTACTCACAACGTCACCATTCGTTTCTAGTGTGGATTGTAACGACTTGAGCTTTCATAACTTGTTGAAATGTGATGGGGCTGGGCTGTTTTTTAACAGCTTTGTTTTGTTGTGTATCATAATTATGGATTTTTTTTAAAAAAATCTTTTGATGGAATTGCTTTATTGTATATCTTAATTACGTGTGGATCTTTTATAATTGATTTTATACTTGTAAACTGCTTAGAAGTCACTTTGACATGTAATCAATCAATCAATCAATCAGAGATGTGTGTTTTGCAGCTGCTATTATATCTCTGACATATTGCATGACTTGCTATTGGGTGCTATTTACAAACAAAACTAGTTGATTAGAACGTTCAGCCTTGTTAGCAATAAGTTAATGGATATGATGTTCTCATTTTTTGTTAAATTCTCCTTTTTTGGCTGTCTAAACTATCCTTGGTATGCCTTGGGCTTTGGGCCTGTTGGGATTTCATTAATAGCGTCTGAGTTGGACATAACTCAGGCTTTATTTTCTAATATCCACATTTTATGTTTACCAAGGGATGGGCTTAATATGATTTAGCTTGCTTCTAATTGTACTATGTATCTAAGCTATTTCCTCCATTAAAAGTCTTATCTTCCAAATGCTAACTTCAGTCAAGGATCATTAGTTTCCAAAGTGTCTCTTAAGTGCTTGGAAAGGAGCTGAAGTACCATAATATTTCATTTGGCTACAGCTGCTTGCTTATAATTTGCTCATTGTCCAGCTTAGAATCTTGAAGTTTCTAACAGTCATGCATGATCATTCTGAAATGAGAAAAAAGAAAGTGTTTGTTATGACTGCTTTAGTGTAAAGTAGTTAAGATCTGAGGGGCACCTTATACATCAAAATGGAATTGGTTCAGAAATAAATACTCAAAATGAGCATTGAAAATGTCCATTAATTGTTAATGACCTGAACTGATTTTTTTAAAGTCTGGAAGCTATGTTCATGGAGCCAGTAGGATATAATGACTAATAGGTTGGATAAGCCTAGTTTAAAAGCTGCTTATCTGTGAATGTGAGCCTTGGATCAGAGGATAGTAAGTTAAACAGTTTCACTGGAAGGCAGGGAAAATGAAGGATGTATTTCATAAGTAGGTGGCTACCATAAAACTTAAAATTGCTTAGCCAGTTAAAAGGATTCATATACACCTTGTTTTTCAAATGCACACACATCCATTTATTGGAAACCAAATTTCCAATAAGTTTTGTGTGTGGGTGGGTGAGTGATGAGTATTGGGCCAAAGTTGGCTGTTGTTCTGGAAACTTGACCTTCAATTTAGCTTCAAGCTCTGTACCCTTTTGGTGGTGTATGTGGTTTGCTATATATTGCACTCTGATGCCACAGTGCTGCAAAGGGAATACTTACAGACACGGGAACACACCCAGGTTCAGAAAATGGGTCATTACCGTAAATCACTCTAGTAGGCTACTGCACAAAGGAAAAACCTCTTACTATTCAGCAGCTAGCGAACCTGTTGGAACTTGTACATGCTTTGTACTTGCAAAAGATGCAACTGCTGTCTTTAGCAGCTACTTACCTTTTAGAAAATGGGATGCTCTGCGGTCTCTCACTGTTTTCAAAAATTTGTGCCATACTCACCCAGGTC
Source organism: Podarcis cretensis (assembly GCF_951804945.1). NCBI lineage: Eukaryota > Metazoa > Chordata > Lepidosauria > Squamata > Lacertidae > Podarcis > Podarcis cretensis. Next base: position 15,624,071 of record NC_137174.1, read on the forward strand.
AGGTGATCGGTGAAGCGTCAGCCTTTTCTAGACCACCAATATTGTGACAAGGGAGGACTGCGAGAAATTTGAGAAACATACAAGTATACTGAGGGGAGAATATTTGAAGGAGATTGGAGAACTCTTTGACTTAAAGGAGGGCACCCACCAATCTCAGCTATTGAAGGAGCAGTCACTGAACCCAGAGCATTTGCAACAGATTTGTGGTTCGGTATCCCCTCTTTGTTGGAGAGTTTGCTCTACCCTTGGTACCTATCTTCATATGTGGTGAGAGTGCCAGGTTGTTAGTAAGTTTTGGGGTGATGTTTCCTACACAATTTCAAACTTTTTAAATTTCACAGTGGTTGAAGATGCTGAGTTGCCTTTACTGCCACTCTTTAAGGGAATTAATAAAAAACATACTATTCAAACCATTGATGGTTCTCCACCTCGTGGCTGTTCTTATGGAGCTTAATTTTCTGTGGAAGAGAGATTGTCAATTAATTAGGCAAAATTGGCTTGGTAGAGTCTGGAAAACAGTGCTTGCTGAAAAACTAACACAGCATTGCTGAGTGGTTAGAGATGAAATTGAAAGAGACAGTTTTGATGACAATTTCCTTTTCTTGATGAACTCTTCTGCAGGGAACCCCAACCACTTGCTGCTCAGCATTTTTGTGGCGGGGGGGGGGGAGGTTATTTGTATTGACATGTGTTTTATGGGGGAGGGGAGCCACCTTATTTCTTTTTGACAATTGATCTTTGTTGGTGGTTTATGCTGGTGCAGTTTGGTTGCAAGCCTTATGGACTTTTTACTTCTGCTTGTTTTGTTTGTACTTCCTTAGCATGCGAAGGAGGGAAATGGCATTATGTTATGGAGGATGCATAGAGACTTCTTATCCTTCTCAGAATTTGTACATCCAAACTGTAGTGCCTTCCTTCTTGAAGAGTAGCCCCCATTCATAGTACACACTGGCAAGAAGAAAAATATATATGTGAAAGACTGAATAATCTAAGCCCCTTCTTTATTTTGTAAAATGAGCACTTTACATGACATGGATCCATGAATTAGAAGTCCAAATGTATTAAATGTTTTTTGTCTGTCTTAAAAGTAGAGGCTTAGATAGAGACAGAAAAAATGTGCCTACGTAGATGTTGCTGTGAAAGAAAAGAAAAAAAGAAGTATCATGATACGATTTTCCAGGTGGATGAGAAAGTCTCTCTCCCATAGGTGTACATTTTCTGTTTTTTTCTTAAAATCATATTCTGTTAATTTTTTTATGCTGCTTTGCAACTGTTTTAAAGCTGTTTTTATTAAATTTTGTACATCACATATGTGGAAGCAGGTTAATAAACAATACTAGTAATGTTGGTTATTGATATTATACACTTACGTTAGAGTGTCCAGTATATAATAAAGAAGTCAGTCATATTTTCACTTCCAGGCTCTAAAATTGAAAATGGATTTGAGTAAATTTCTGATTTCAGTAACTCTCTTCCCCTCTTTATTTTCAGATATGGGTTGAAACCAAATGACCAGATCTTGGCAGAGGAGAAACACAAAGAGCTGTAAGATATTAAATAAGTTTTTTCTTAAAATTGTGGTTTTAGAAGTATATGCTCCTCCTTTTTTAGCTGGGAAAGTTGCTCTTTTAAAACTATTTCAGAAAGATGTGGTCATGGTGAAAACTGCTTTGCTCTCTTGGCTGCTGCAGTTGTATGTCTGAATGCTGTCGTGTGTGTGAGGGAGAGAGGGGGGGGAGATGTTATTGCTTTCTAAAAGATGACATTTGAAATGTGCTCACAGACAATGAGTTAGATAATGAATTAAGATCAAATCTGCAAGCTAATAACTTCTGATGAAGAACTCTAAAACATTCTGGTTGGGAGGGCGGAAATATTGGATGACAGCAAGTTCCAGCAAAAACACACTAAGTGTACACAGCTTTTGCAACTGTTACCTTCCTTTGTGCTTGTAAGTATGGTTTTGCTAAAAAACTAAGTCCTGAAAACTAAGCCCACCTAATCCTGAATCCTGTTCTCACAGTGGCTATTAGTTATAATGTTAGAGCTACCCTTTAAATACTATTGACATCAATAAAAAGATATTTTGCAAAGTCAGATAATCAGTATCTAGCAGCTTCTGTTCTTAAACTTAAAATAGCATTGGCTCAAACCATGGTTGTGCTCTTTTGCCTGCCTTCCTCTTAGCTTCATAAACTCATTCCTGTTTGCAAACCATGGTTTGGCATGATGTCAAACTCGTCATTTCTGATTCTAGTTGGCTTCCTTTCTTAACAAAGCTTTGATGTTATGTTTGATCTGGACCTTGCTCTGCACAATGGGAAATAGCAAGGTCTGAAAGATATTTCAAATCTTAGATAAAATGTTAGCATTGTATCTTTCTACAGTTCGACTACTCTCAACTGCTAAATGTGCCGCCGCTATTACAATGGCACTGACACGTTGACTTACATGAAGGGGGCAGACTAAAAATAAAAGTACTGTTGGATGCAGTCATCTTAAATGGTGCATGTTATGGGGAAACTGGTAAAAGGAGAACTGTACTCCAGCTTTTATTTGTTTTGGAGTTTGGAGGATGACCTGTGTCTGTCTGGTTTTAAAAATACTCACATAAAATTATGTTTGTTTCCAAGTGCTGTTTATCGTTTCCGTAATGTGGGAGGAAAAGCCTCTGACTGATTCCTTGAACATTTTTTTCCATTCCTATTTGCAAGAATCCTTTCTTTAATACAGGCTTCACCACTCTTTCTTTAGCTGCCCATTCTGGTGGCTTCTCTTCCACTGAACGTAATAATTTAATGAAGATTCTTAAACATGATGATGGTAAATATAAATGTCTCACTTGAGCTCATCAGTTGTTTGGTGAAAATACTCTTTATACAGCGGTACCTCGGGTTAAGTATTTAATTCATTCCGGAGGTCCGTTCTTAACCTGAAACTGTTCTTAACCTGAAGCACCACTTTACCTAATGGGGCCTCCTGCTGCCGCTGCGCCACCGGAGCACGATTTCTGTTCTCGTCCTGAAGCAAAGTTCTTAACCTGAAGCACTATTTCTGGGTTAGCGGAGTCTGCAACCTGAAGCGTATGTAACCCGAGGTACCACTGTACTTCTATCAAGAAGTACAGTTTTACACCATAGAATGATTTATACTTTTTTTAAAACAACAGCAACAGCAACCCCACAAATGTTGCTGAATCTCTGTTACATCTTTTTCCTGAGAATATTTGAAGTGAACTTGAGTTGCATGTTTAAGGACTTTCAGTTCTAAAATTTGTTCTGTTGCAGCAATATATATAAAAAACCCGAGCTGAAAGAAGATAATTTATTCCCCCTACCTGCAGTTCTTATTTTGGACACATATAAAGTATTGTGCATGTGTCTGTGGAATATTTGTCCATTTGAAAGTGACCAAACTTTCTGTTTCATGCTGAGTTTTTGTTATTGCGGATCTGACCTCCTGTTTCTGTAATAAAATAAGCACTTCTATTTGTGAACAAAGTGTGCCTTTGAGGTTGAGCACCCTTCCTCTATAATAATATTGAAAAATTAACAGCTTTTTAGCCCTTTTAAAAGGTTATGGAAGGGTGTGAGTGAAAGTGCAGAAGTGATGGGGAGATCCTTTCCTCCTCCATATTGTGATGTCCTTTTTCTCTCTCTCCCCCCCCCCCCATTTCAGAGGGATGTGGTTAATTCTTGATTTCCTGTTCAATGAAGAATTATCTTCTTTAAAGCAAAAGGCTAAAGTTCCCAGCTTATTTCTGTGCCTTTTTAATACCTGGTTCTCAGCAAGCAATAATTGAGTAAATGAAGCTTTTGCCAACTTAGAGATGACTATGTCACAGACAATTGGTAACTTGCTGTATTATGTGACCCACACCCCTGGGTTGACCTATATATCCAAGTCTGGACAGCAGTGACACCCCCCACATCAATTTTGTGCATAGCTGGGGGGGTTTTAGGGGGGCACTTTTAGAGTATGTGAGGGTCATTCCTATGAATGTCTATATAATAAGCTTCATAGAGTTCAGAAGGACTTACTTCCAGGAAAATGTTCGTAGTAATGCAGCCTACATGCTTGTCATTTTTAAAACATGGGATACACAAAAATATGCCTTGGGCAAAGACAGAATGTGCTTACATGAGCAATACTCTGTCAGGGGTTGTAATTCCATCCCTCCCTCCTTCTCTCTCTCTCTCTCTCTCTCTCTCTCTCTCTCACACACACACACACACACACACACACACAATTTCACCAGGCAGATGCATGAGCAATGAGGCTTGAGCATCTCTTCATAAAGAAGTGTTAGTTAATCCCTTCATGTGGTGTTCTGGAAGCATTTAGGAGTACATATAACTAATTTGCACTTTGCCATGGCTTGCTAGGTGGCCCAGAGAGTTTCTATAGTGTCATGATCTTTGAAATTTAAAGAAAAAGCATTTAGAGTAGATAAAATTTTTATAGGGTTTTCAAAATGCCTACAAAATTGCCTGTTATAGCTGGAACGTGCCTGGGATGCGGTTCTTGGGCTGCCATGTGATTGACTCATGACTAAATGAGATAATAGTCTGGTTTGTTCCCCGTAAAGCTCAGTTTATAACTGAGGATGGATGTCTCTTTTTAGTACGTCAGCTTGGCACAGATGTGACTGAGATGCAGTAGCTCAACATCAGCACCTCACAGTCAAAGAGTTTACAGAAGCACTAGTGAGTGCTTCTTAAGAACAACACAGCCCGCTTAATCTGCAGGCATCCCTTTATAGATTTTGTTGTTCCATACTGCTTAAAAACACAGGGACGTGGGTGGCGCTGTGGTTTAAACCACTGTGCCGCTTGGACTTGCCGATTGGGAGGTTGGCGGTTCGAGGCCCCACGATGGGGTGAGCTCCCGTTGTTCGGTCCCAGCTCCTGCCAACCTAGCAGTTCAAAAGCACACTTTGCAAGTTTATAAATAGGTACCACTCCGGCAGGAAGGTAAATGGCGTTTCTGTGCACTTCTCTGGCTTCGCCAGAAGTGGCTTAGTCATGCTGGCTACATGAACCGGAAAACTGTCTGCAGAAGTGGACAAACACCAGCTCCCTCAGCCTGTAAAGCGAGATGAGCGCTGCAACCCCAGATTCGTTTGTGACTAGACTTAACTGTCAGGGGTCCCTTTATCTTTACTGCTTAAAAATGTTTACTGTCTTGTGTGAAACCCAAATGTGAGTGAGTGAGGATAGTACCACCAGAAAGAGGGTAGAAAAGCTTTTGGATTTTAAAGCAAAAACTTCCACTAAGCTCTTGAGACTTCAGTAAAAGACCTGTGCGGGAGGTCAGTTGCTTGCTAGATAGATGACATTCTTTCTCCATCCCTCCTTGTGGTAGCAGAGGATCTAGAGAGAAGAAAAACAAAAAATACATTTTTATCTTTTAGCAGAAGAGGGAATTTCCCCTAGCTACTCGCATGTGAAAGTGTAAACCCAACCAATTGTTTTAAACTGATATTGCTGGCCAGGAACCTTATCAGATTCCTGCCAGTCCTAAACACTTCAAAACACATGCTGAAGTGTTGGTATGCCAATATGTTGTTCATGACTCAACACTAGTGGAAGTGAAAGCCTCCCCTGTAGAGGATACTTGGAATTCTTGAATCCCTCCACAATTGATTTCTAATTGATCTTACACTTGCAATGTACTGTCAGTTCACTGTGTCAGGTTGCCAAGCCATGGAACAGCACCAAGAAACCAGATATGTCATCCTTTGAATTCTGCAGAGCACACATAGCAGATAGCAAATGTTTAAAACAGTTTCAATGCTTAGCATGTTGATTTTACTGTATTAATGATGTAAAACAAGAACTGCAAAGCTGTCACGGCTTTTGAAAAGCTTTCTGGAAGTACTTGTACTTGATAAAGCATACTTGCAGCTTTGTACGTTACAGCCCATGTGCAAAGACTGTCAAATGTTTGCATGCTGTGACTTTCTGCACGGGGATCATACCATTTGTGAGCCAAATAATCTCTGCGTGCCAGCTCTGCATGTATTGGCAGCCATGGGGCTGGTGTGGATGCTTGCTACAAATTTAGGCCATGGATATGATAAATTTTCTAGGTGGTTTTCAACAGCCTGTCTTGGTAAATTGTAGGTTATGAAAGTGGACATTAGTGGAGAGGAAATGAAAATACTGTTTTGAGAATAACAGCAAAAAACCAGTCACAATTTCAGTAAAAATAATAATTGTGGAGTACATGGAGAGTAGTGCTTATAAAGAGTGTATCTTGCAGCCTGATTCTAACAAATTGTTTTGGCTAAGCCTAACTTTGTATAAGGGATGCGGGCGGCGCTGTGGTCTAAACCACTGAGCCTCTTGGGCTGGCCGATCAGAAGATCGGCGGTTCGAATCCCTGCCACGGGGTGAAATCCTGTTGCTCGGTCCCATATCCTGCCAACCTAGCAGTTCGAAAGCACGCCCAAAAGTGCAAGTAGAAAAATAGGTACCGCTCCGGCGGGAAGGTAAACGGCGTTTCTGTGCGCTGCTCTGGTTTTGCCAGATGTGGCTTAGTCATGCTGGCCACATGACCCAGAAAAACTGTCTGCGGACAAACGCCGGCTCCCTCGGCCTGTAAAGCGAGATGAGCACCACAACCCCAGAGTCATCTGCGACTGGACTTAACTGTCAGGGGTCCTTTACCTATACCTTTTTAAACTTTGTATAGAATTGGATTGCCAATGGTGTAGCTTTATATTTCCACTGGAAAAATTAACAGGTGTGGGTGGGTGTTACTTTTTTTGGTTTTTTTAATAGCAAGTATGCCCTCAAGATTTTCTTCTTTTCTATAATTCTCATCAACCATAGTCAGCACAATTGGAGTTGTGGTTAAAAACATCTGGAGGGCAACAGATTAGGAAAGGTTGGTGTAGCTAATAGCATGTGAAAATAAGCTTGAAAACACACGAAATCTCAGATTCAGGGCAGTGTGGTGTGGAGCTGAGGTAGATTTCTGGTGGTCAGAGGTGGTGCTTCAGCGCTCTGAATAATTTTTCCTTGTGGGTATCAGAAAGAGATTACACAGGTTTGTTACAACCACTTTGTTCAAATGGCAAAACTTGAGCCACCTTTTGATGTTAAATTTGGATTTAGTTCTTTATTACAAAATGTGCACAGCTCTGTTTATAAGCAGATAGTGTTGTTATGAGAAATATATTGAATGGTACTTCACTCAATGTAGTGAAGGAAGGTACACATCCAAAATGCATTCTGTACCTATTTTGGTGTAGCAGCTATGTGTCTCCCCCCTTCCCAGCAGCATATCTTTGCACAGGTAGATTCTATCCTACGCAAAGGGGGTTCTGGCAAAAGCATTGGCAGGAACTGAGAGATTTCTGTCTGTTGGCAATGGAGGACAAAAGCTCTTAATATATGTCTTACATTCTGGACTTTTAATTCCTGGATTGAATTAACCTATGAATGAAACTGAAGTTTCCTGCAGCTATGATTGGCTTATTCATCTTGCTGCTAACTGTAGGTTTTCCCCTGCCCATGCACTTTTGCAGTGCCCGAGCTGCTGAAAAAGAGACGCATATTATTCTGGTTCATTTCTTTTAATCAAATCTTGCTGTGCTGATTGTGCAAATGCACAAGTTAGACTTTTGAAATTGCAGTGTAGTTTATTTTGAAACTAATAAACTACAGTACATAGATGATGCCACTAGAGGTCATGATGTACATTTGAAGTGGAGTTGATTTGTGTATGCTTTTCAACTGGGAGACAGGATATTGCACTGTGACCTTCTGCCTACTTGAATATTTCACATCAGCTAACACGCCCCCCCCCCATATACACCATATAGTGCATATATTCCCAGGCTCATTCCATTGCACTTTAGTTTGGAAAATGATGACTGAAAGCTGCCTTTTTGTTTCCTTTTTGTTTACGGTTTATTTCAAAAGTGTGCAATTGTAAACTTGTCTGCTTCGTACTGGACAAGATCCTGGCTTGTTAGAATAAAAGTGCAAGGGTTACATAACCTTGGATTGGTAGTTTCAGTTCAAGTCTGTTTCTCCAAAAAAGGAAACCTGAAAGGTGCTCTCAGAGCTGCTTTAGCACTGAGCTGTGAATTGGGAAGTTCAAGGTTCAAACTTTACCACTGCCATGAAATCACTATATGATTTTAGTTCAGCTCATAGGTTAGATTACTGCAATGCGTTCTGTGTTTAGCTGTCTCTGAAGACTGTTTGGAAACTTCAAGTGGTGCAGCTTGCATACTGGTTTGAGCATATTACACCGATTCTGGCCTGACTGCACTGGATGACAATTAGTTTCTGGGCCCAATTCAAAGTGCTAGCTTCGACCTATAAAGCCTAAAATGGCTCAGGACCATAATACCTCAAGGTCCACCTCACCAATATAAACCAACCCCAAACCTGCAGTCACCAGAGGCACTTTGTCTTTAAATACCTGGGGTAGCTCAGTTGGTAGAGCAGTATTATTATTTATTATTTATTGAATTTATATACTGTACCACCCTATACTTGGAGGTCTCAGGGCGGTTCATGAGACTCTTAATCTCAGAGTGATGGGTTTGAGCCCCACGTTGGGCAAAAGATTCCTGCATTGCAGGGGTTTGGACTAGATGACCCCTGGTGTCCCTTCCAACTTTACATTTTATTATTCTTCATGTGTCCCCTCCACAAGAGGTCAGAGGGTGACAATATGAAAACAGGCCATTTCTGCAGTAGCTTCTAGTTTGTGGAATGTTCTCCCCAGGGAGGCTTGCCTGATTCCTTCGTTACATACCTTTAGGCGCCAGGCGAAAATGTTTTTCTATAACCAGGTCTTTGTAAAAGGCGAAAGATTTATACCATCTGAAGAGAAACCAGAGTATGTCTTTGGCTGATTAAACAATCTATGGTATTTTAAATGTGTTTGTGGGAGGGGGCTTATTTGTTTGCTTTTGTTTGCTTTTTGTATGTTTTTTGTGTTGTAGTTTTTAAATTTTATGTTGTGCCCTGCACTGTGATCTTTGGATGAATGACAGTATACAAATTTAATAAGTAAGAAATAAATATCTCTACCAGTCTTACATCTGCAATATGGGGATAATAGCGACCTATCTTACAGGGTTGATATACAGATTACTATGGGAATATTTGTGACATGGTTTGTAGCTTTACCTAACTGTAGAAACTCATCCTATTTTGTTCCTTCCTTCTGCCCTGGCAAGATTCCTTTTTTAATAAAAACAACAGAAGAGAAAGGCTTCAAGATGCACTGGAAGTAAGCACCTTATTAGACCCCGAGCATTCTGACTGTGAAGACTTTTGCCAGAGGCATTAGGAAAAATATAATTTCATACATTCATTTGGATAAAGTACTGTTTTCAAAAATATCTCCCCAGGACATCGCTGGGACAGGCCCAATGTAGCTTGTTCTTTCCTCCGTTTATCAACATCTTGATGTATCACTCACTATATGGCAATGTTTGGCTGGTGAAACATTGCAATGTTGAAATGCTGCTATCGCCACCCCTAGTTACAATCAAGTACAGCATCACTGTAGTGTTGTGATTTCTGTACCCATGTTCAAGACACCACCTCAGAGTTTACCTTGCCATTTTTCTCCAGAAAAAGTAAATCAGAACATTTTAAAAAGCTAAACAAAAACAGAAGCCCATGGTTTAATTGCATGTTTGCTTTCATGGTTAAATGGCAAGTTGCTACACTTAGGAAGCTGACGTAGTTAAAAAAAGTGTAGACAGCTATGGTTGCATTGGACACTGGGGACTAATAAATATGGAGCCAACAGCTGTTAGCATAGGAGCATTCAGATTTTGATGCAGATATTGCCACACTTATTTTGTGTCTCAGAAGAAACAGGTCTTTGTGATGTTTCTGTAAAGCAGTGGAAAGATGGGCAGCATTATAAGAAAATGTTTTTATGTATGAATGACATGTTTGGCTGATGGGAAGCAATTATTCTTAACTTAAGCGTAACATCCTCAAACAAGGCCTAATTTGTGCGGGGGTTGGCTCCCTCTGTAGTATTTGTTTAAAACTGCAGCCTGTCTTCTTGACCTGCGTTCAAACTACTCCCTTGCAGAAGATCTCAATTGTCTTTTGTGCTGTGTTATCCCAAACAAAACGGCCAAAGAAAAAAATCAGCTAGTAGCAGTGTTTCTTGAGCTGTAAAATTGAGAATGTTCATCACGGTCAGGAAAAAAAAAATTGCCTGTGATGCCAGGAGTGACAGTTGCACATCTGGGAAAGCACCTACTCATGGCTACGACCGGGATCAAGTTCCTACAACAACCCAGGATTCCAGCCCAGACCTGTTTTCTCTTGCTCATTTCTTAACCCCAAACAGCGAGAGAGAGATTTATTACTTGCTGAAGAAAGAAGCACCCTTTATTGCTGTCACTGATGACACCACTGCCTCTGTTTACTCTGCACGACTAGGGAAAGCACATCCCTGCATCACCTAGTGGCCAAGGTACAAGCCAAATTCTAAGATTATTCTCTTCCATCACTCTGATCTTCTCCACTAATGTTCTCCAGCTTTACCAGCCCTCCTCTTCCTTTCTTTGTCTCCATCTTCTCATTTTTGGTCTCCATCACCAGTTCTCTTCTGTTGTTCCTCCTTGGTCTCTCCGCCCTCCTCCCTGTTCTGCCACCATTCAGGATTTAAATGCTTTTCACCTAATTAGCAACCACACACCTTTCAACATTCTGAGCTGCAATGGTCTCTTTTGTTTCTTTCTGGGCCAGTATTCAAGTCACTATTCCCCCCCCCCCCCATTTCTTCCAACTGTATTCTCTGTAGAAATGTGCACTTGAAATTTGCATCTGGTTTCCATGATTCAGCACTAGTTTATGGTGGTTTCCCCCACCCTATCCTATAATGCTCCCATTCTAAAATGACAGGACCATCAGTGCATTAGTTGTCTACCCACTGGGCTGGCATTTGTTTGTATTTTGCAAGATGGAGGTTTTTAAAAGAAGTTTGGATAGCTTTCTGTCAGGGATTCTTTAGCCATGATTCCTGCATTGCAAGGGATTGAACGAATGACCGTGGGACCCACTTCCAACTCTACGACTCTATGCTTCTACGTCATTGGTGCAATAATAATGCATTAGTGGTGGGTTTATAATGGACTGTCCAAACACCATTCCACTCTATTAGTTGTTCTGCGATACTTTCCAGTGTTACTGCATTATTGCCATCCGGAAGAGCTGTCTTGCACTATAGTGCAACAAAAGTGGGGACCCCCCCTCACCCTGAACATCTGTGGTATAAGAAGTTACAGCATTTCAGAAAAAAGCTACAGGACTTGCATTGATTGGGAACAAAGCAGTCTGACCACCTTGAAAACTTTGCAGGCACAAATAGTATTGAAAGCAAGATTGGTTGCTATCCATTGGTATCCGAATGGATACCATCCTGAGCACATGTAATAATGAGTGAACAGTAAAAAGGAGATCTGGAGGGTCTCTGTTACTAGAATTGTATGGTTACAGCCTCCCTCTTTTTATAACTAAAACATCCTTGGCCAAAAAACATTCCCCTTATGAGGAATCTGTTCCACTTCTCTTGGACAGGGACTCTCACCTGAAGAATTTCATGGGGCATTAAAAAAAAAAAAACTATAGTATGCACACAAAGAAGTGAAGAAGGTAAAAAAGACCAAACCTAGCCAAAAAGACCAAACCTGGTACCCAGGAGTTGCTTACTGTTAGGTGCAGGATACAGCTAAAACTATTTCAGCATATTGGCAGTCCACAAGCCAGCCTAGATGATATTTTTTCTCTTGCAGGCTTTGAGAATCAGGGTTGTCCTTTCTTCCAGACTGTCCTCTAGCCCAGTGTTTTCCAACCTTGGGCCTCCTCCAGCTGTTTTCAGACTACAACTCCTTGACCACTGGCTTGCTAGCCAAGGATGATAAGAGTTGCAGTCCAAAAACAGCTGGAGACCCAAAGTTGGGAAACACTGCTCTAACCTAAAATGACCAGTCTGCAGCAACAGTGGACTGCCTAACAGAGACATAAGCATACAATGTTTCTGTAGATGTGCAACATACTCATTGAAACCACTTCAATTAATTAATAATGTGTTGGCTCCTTGTACAAAAGCTCATCAGCTTTGAGCTATGTTTCACCTGGATCCCTGTACTTAACATAAATCCCTTTAGTTTATCTCAACTCTTTTAGGATGATGCAGTTGCTAAGTCGCCAGTGAAAAATAGAATGCAGTCACTTTGAATGAATGTGAATAGACCGCCACTTGATGGTGCTGCTGTTATGCAATTTGTTTAATGTGGTCACCATGAAATTAAATTGAAAAAGCTGTGTAACACGAGACCTGCTAAAAGGAAACCTGATGATATTGCACCACTAAACCACAGGGAAAATAATTCATTGCTACCCCCATTCAATCTGTTCGGGTTACACAATCTGCAGAGCTCAAATAAGGATCATAAAACAGATCTTTAAAATAAGCTTGGCAGGAAGCCTGCCATTCTACAACATAGTCACTTTAATAGTGATGGCATGCCTGGAAAAAGGGACATGCACCCAGTCAGCTCTGTAACATCTGCATATTCATATGATGTCTAATTATCCTCAAAGAGATATTGTTATTGAAATTGTCACTTGGAATGCCTTTCTAACAAGGATGCTGTCTTTTAAAACAGCAGGGAGTGCATCATTATCTACCTATTACATTTTTTGGTAAAAAGTTTTCACTCCTTTATGCAAATATAATGCACTGCACCATACAGATGAGAAGGTAAATAGGCTTTGAAAGCCCTTCACTTTTTAAAGTAAGAGAGAAAGATGTGTTCTCAATATAAATTTGCATTTCAAGACGTAAGCAATTATATGAAAAGGTGTGCTTCCATCTGAAGGCTGCAGTTTAATAATAGGGTAGGGATTGAGAAGCAGAATTGTATATCTTTTGGAATACAATATGGGAAAAACTGAAATGTACTTCACTTCCCACAGAAGCTGAAGCTTGCTAATATTATGATTTACACTCCTTTTTATTCTCTTTTATTTTGATTAGTTTACATTTTATTTTTAAGTGCTCAACTGTCTGATTTTGATGGCTAGAATATATTGCAAAGTGTCTTGTCTTTTTTTTTTTTTTTTTTTTGTATGGGATCCATTTTGAATGCCTTGAATGAAAAAGTAAAGACTCCACAAACCACACTTTTGTGGCAAAATTGGAAGAAGAACAAAGGGGCTGCTGTAGTCAGTCATCACACATAATGTGACCACCACAAAAAGGAAATACATTTCCTGTTTGGTTTAAGAGGGTATTTTTTGTTTAATGAAGACAATGGAGAGGGAAAATGGCTCAGCCACCTCATGCTTGTGCCAGTCTTTTGTTCCACTTGCAAGCTTTATTTGGGAGGCATTGAATTGATTTTCTGTTACAAACCAGCACTTCGTATACTGGTTATTCAGCTAGAGTTCTGAATTACACACTGAATTATCAACTGTAGTTCAGTCCAGTAGTTATGTTAAAGAAAGTTCTGGGGATTAGGTGCCTTGATGGGCCAGCCCAAGCAACGCCCTTTGAAGTTTGTAATTATGCAGGGTTAGCTTGTTCAGTGCCCTTTTCCCCAGAGCAACCAACCAGATGCCTACACAAAATTTGCAAGTACGACATGAGCACGATAACCCATTGTTTCTCAGCAACAAGTATTCAGAGGATTGCAGTAGGATCATGTCTTGCACAGGGGTTATGTTCTGGGGATGACACACATATGGAGATGGCACACTTATATGCAAAAATATATATGCAAAAACATGTATACGCAAACCACCCCCACACGAGTATCCCTATCTTTCCAGAGCTATGTGCCAAGCGGGCCTTCCCCGCAAAGCAAGGCAAAGAGCTTAAAAGCTCACTTGTCTTGTATACCAGGCTCTGGGATGCTCTCGTGAGATCTTGTGAGGCCATCTGAGTTTCCCAAGATCTTATGAGAGCAGCCCAGTACCCGGTAAGTGAGGCAGAGAGCTTAATAGCTCTTTCTGCACTGAGAAAGCCCTCTGCAAAAAGTGTTTTTAAGCTCTCCGCCCTCTGTGTGTGTAATTTGTGTGGTTTCATCTGGCCAGCCGTCATCTGCCTAAAGTTGAAATCATGCAGATTAAATGTGCATACGTTTCAATCGTATTGTATTGGTATCATAAGTAGCTGTCATTGAAAACTTTATCTACCCAGGGATTTTGTCTAATTTCCTTTTTTGGCACATCTTGTGTGTCATGGAGGTCCTGATGCTTTCCAAATACTGATTCTTCTCTTTTTCAAATAAACCTTTAATGCCGAAAGCTTTTTATATTGTACTATTACATTTATTGACTTGCTCCATATTCATCTCTCCTAAATCTTCTGTGAAATTTGGTTGTGATTAGTACATATATATATACAATACTACATGAGTGTGTTTATATTTTTTTTTGCCATGGCAAATGCCATAGGACCATTCCTTGAGCAGATGTTCACTCCTTTCTTACTCAAGCTCACATTGGTTGCCTATGCAGTGGGATAAAAGAGAGTATCATTTACTCCATAAAACAGGATGCAATTCAGTTGCCTTTTATATCATGCAGGATAACAAGGGGGGCCAAAGAAAATGAACGAAGGGTACACCATAGATTGCATAATAATGGTAGAGTCTAGGGTTAACGTGGGGTTTCTGTTTCCACTTGGAAATATACATTTGCTCCTTTTCAAAGTGGTGCAAGCTGAATGGTTCAAACTCGGTTTCCAGTAGCACTGCTCAAATTCCAGATGTGTCTTTTGCAGGTATTGCAGGACACTGGGGGCTCACCTGATCAACAGTAAATCTTGACAAAGTGTGCAGATGTGTGATCCACAACAGCTTCTGATGATGTTGTGGACTGGAGAAGTATCAAAAAGAAGCAAAAGATCAAACATGCTAAAATTGTAGTGGAAAGAAGCCCATTTAGATAAGCTCAAATAACTGTGGATGGAAAACAGCTATTAGTGATGTTCCATAAAGACTTGTGCAGGGGTTCATCCTGTGCTATAATAGGTAGATTGTTTAGCAGTTCTTCTTGTTCTTCTTGCAGAAGAGCGTCTTCTGATATAGTTTTCATTTCTTTCATACAGTGCTGTAGATCGAGGTACAAGACTTTTCGTGAACCAAAGAGGTCTTCTACTTGTGGAGGGCATTTTTTAATCCAACACTGTGTGTGTGTTTGTGGTCATATTTTTTGCTTCAGTGGGTTCCCACCATTTAATGACTGGAAAAATACTGTAGGTTGTAACAAAAAGTTAAATCAGCTGAAAGGTAATAATGAAGTTAGTGAGGATTTGGAAGTCTTTGGAATTTGTAGGAGTGCTACTACGTTTATCTTCATTAAACAAGAGTAAGAAATCAGTTTAAAGTATTTAAACTTTAGTAAATGCGTCTCTATGTATCAGTGTGTCTGACGATAAAGCAACAGTGGACATAAGGTTCCCTTGGTTTCAGTTTTGAGCTTATAATAGTGTTGAGGTCATTGATAAACCAATTTGATTGGCTTTGTAATAGTGAGAATGCTTATAGTAAATTGCATGCATCAAATTGACTTGAAAGTGGTCTGTTAGTAGCATTGATTCAAACTGCTAGAAAATTTATCTAAATTTAATAATTGAATAATAGAAACTGGTTCCTCATACTTAGAGATAATTTATTTAGCTCAAGTGGGCTACAGGAGTACTTGGATGGGAAAGTAAATTATGGAGCCAGAGCTGTTACTAGAACAGGAGAAAGTACAGTTGCAATAAAATTACGGAATGAAAATACATAACATATAGATATAAAATTGCCTTGTACTGAGCCAGACTATTGGTTCCTCTAGCCCAGTGCTGCCTGCTGTAACATGAGCACTCCCAAATCATCAAGCGGTGTTATTTTGCAGCCATTTCAAACGGAAGATTTAGGGGTTGCATTTGAGATCTTCTGTTCTACTACGTTGCTGTGGGCTTGATGCTGTAGTGGAACCCAGTCACAAAGAACCCTCCAAGCTATAAGCCTCAAGGCTGGCTTTCTGCAGGGGTGGTCATCATAACCCCTGAGGACCTTAAGAACCAGGACTTCAGGTCTTGTTCACAGGTCCAGGCAACCAACTGAAGTAAGAAAG